>NC_091501.1:27323843-28586634 GCF_947461875.1 Haliaeetus albicilla
AGCAGCTAAGTAGCCAGACTGAAACCAATATTTGTGTATTTCAACTAAAGTACACATGCATCTAGTTGCATGACCAAGAATCTCTATGCTGTTCTAGAAAAATTTTGAGTCATACATTAATGAAAGATACTCAGTCATTCTTGTAAATTCACCAAGGTTGCATGTGTATTTTATACAGGAAAAATGAGTAAATTACTACAAATTCCTTAATGAACCCATTCCTTACAGAATAGCATTTGAATAGTTCATGTGAATTTAGTTCGGTATACTAAAAGAATTGACAATGTACTATTGAAGTAAATTTTCATAGGCATGTTTCAGAGACTTTTGCAAAGAACCCCAAGCTCTATTTGAAAGCGGTCCACTGACTAGATTTAGAAGCTTAGCTGGAGTTTAGCTGAATAGAGCTCCTAGTTACTTTCTAAGTACTTATGCCTTTGCCTATTAAATTCCAAGTTGAATATTAAAACCTTAGCCCACACACTCAGTTCTGGAAGGAGTATGACACTTCAAAATACAATATCTAAGGACACGTGTAGTTACTAAAGGAACCAAATGGACAATAATTATGATCTATTTGACCACTTGCTTTATTCCCGATCAGATCATGTTTCAGTTGAATAAAGTTACGGCAAATAACATCGCTGTAGCAAAACTGTTCCATTATATTTATAGCACAACCTGTCTAAAGACATGGTTTTCGAAGTGGCAGCTGTGAACAGCTAACTCGTCAAGGCATTGCCCTCAGCAAACAAGAAACACAATGATTTCCTGAGAATTTGTAGAATTTTATGCTGGCTGTCAGTGGACTAGAGGTTTTCTGTAGAAACAAGCCTTTCAGAAAATGGACATCATAAATGCTTGCAATTCCGTTTGCAGAAATTGGTTTAATGGTTAATGCTTTAATCTGATGTGAATCTCACTGTATAAACTACGATGTAGTAAATATCAATTTTTAACATGTTTATGCCTTTATTGGCTAAGCTTTCAAGAGTCTAATTAAAGACATTAATCTGAAGCATAGACAGCAGCTGTACTTGTCTGGCCCTGTATCCCATCAACGTTACTGTAATGGCACATAACACTAAGCTCTTGCTGGATATGTTTTTTGGAGGTCTGAGGGGGAAAAAGCAACTTTTATCCTCATCTGCAGAAATCGGGGATACGGGCGATATCAGCGCTTCTTCCAGAATTCATTTTCCAGGTCAGCTGAAACAGAATCGATATACAGCAATTTGTTTGATCACAGGTGGCGACAAGCCAACTACCAAAGCCCATATCTCCAATCCTTCCTACATTTGTGGGCAACCTATCCAAATGACATGACACTAATTAAATGTAGGTTAGTGCAGTTCTTAGGAAAAAAGAAAAAGCGATATTCTCCTTCTAAGCTACAAGAACTGCAACAACAAAATAGCCACATCTTTGTTGCATAACAGATGCTCAGACCAGAAAATAATATATTATAGAGATTTTTAAAGAAAGCATGGGTCATAACTTCAGCCTTCTGGTAAACAGAAATATGAGTCAACAGCCATTATGCTATTGAAGAGGGAAAATGATGAGTCTGGGGACAGAGATAGTCATTTTATAATATATTTTTCTAACTTCTGTGATGCATATGAACTGAGCAGGATACTTTGTTTAGAAGTCTGTAAGTCTATTAATTGCTCTCAGTGCTTTCTGTGTTTAGGCAGGGCGAGGGAAAGCTACCTGAAAATATGATTTGAATGATGGTGTTTCCCGTGTCGCATAACCTGAACAGCATTAGCATATGCCCCCAACTAGGGTCTCATAATAAGGGATGGGAAGGAGAAAAGAGACCTGATGCCTTTCCTTGGTTATTCCACTGTGATGGATAAATACACAGCATTAAACACAGTCGAGAAATACTTTCTCCAAACCTCTTCCTTTTCAGGCACTACAGGAAAAAAACCCAGTTCTTGGAGCTACCATAATTAAGCTAACACAAGGTACCCACACTAAAATAAGATTAATCAATTTGTCTTCCTTTTGCAGACAAAAATACATGCCAGACCCATGAAAGTTACAGGATGAGGAAACAAAATTGGCTGAAGACAATCCTGGGCATTGTAGCTCAAAGCATTCATTTCTGTCCTTTTAAAAAAATAATACTGAAGTAGGCTATTTAATTTCTGTTAGTAGTATTCTTCAATCAAATCCTGTTTACAGCATGACTCATGTCAGCTGTCTCTTTAAAAAGAAATATTTTTGTTTTGGTATACAAGTTGAACTCTTTTGCCATTAATAGCCTGGGTAACACAGTCCATAGAGAATACCAACCCTGGAGCAGCAGTGCTTGCCAGAACACTGCTAGGGGATGACTGACATGAGCAGCTAGCCTGGGCTTTCCAGTTCTGATAAACACACAGCTGCATGTCACTCACATATTCTATCAACGCTGCAGAGCCTCTGTTGAGATAACTCTGCCCTGCCCCTCACAAAAAAAAGATAGATAGATAGAAAGATAGATAGAGATCAGTGGACTTTTGCTACCCTGCACTAAACTCTCCAGACCAAAAAGAGCAAAATTTTATTTTAAATATTAAGTGCTGTACAGAAAAAACAGTGATGTGACTAGTGAAGGAGCCATCTGTATTCAATGAAAAGTGATTCTGCGATTGAGAACTTAACTGAGTAATTATTTAAATGTCAGTAATCATAAATGAAAACAGGCAGGCACTTCATTCCACATTGAAATTAGATGGCTTTTACCACAGCAGACAAAATTTCACAGTGCAATGACACAACTGTGTCACACTCCGAATTAATAAACTGTTGCTAATAATACTTAAGCCCCTTCTACCCCCCCTATCAGTTGTCCCAAAGGAAAGACACAAAAAAATCAAAACTGGTAAAGATAAATTAAAGCAACACATGTTGTCACATTGCTGCAAACTTGTCAAATAAAGAGAGATGAGAAATTTACATTCTTTTTCTTTCAATCATCCTTGATTTGAGGGTTGCTGGCATCAAAAACCTTTGTTAATTTGTCTGCTTTCAGAAGAGAAATAGCGAAGAGTCAGCATCTGAATTCCTTCTGTCCCAAATTGAGTTTGGAAATGTTTCTTTTGACTGGGGTACTGCCAAGTCTCAGGAAGTGTCCATCCTGATTTGGAAGTGGTTTTCATTCTCATTAATACAACTGATTTAGACATCTTCTTGCAGATTACCTAATTCTAGTAAGATTCCTTTTTAAAAATAAGAACTCATTTATTTCTAATACAAGGACTGATGAGTTTATAGCAAATTTTAACTTTCCACCTTCAATGTAACATCTTAAATGCCCAAAGTGGTGGCAATTGTGAATTTTTATGCTTAAGACAAATTTGAGATTTTTTTTTTTTAAAGCCAGAATACAGTGCAGTTTGAGGAGGAGATTGCACAGCCTTCCTTTCCCTTGTACTCTGCAATGAATACAGAACAAGTGAGCGTGCTGTCTGCAGTTTGTAAAGATGATTTGCACTGTGAGAAGGTGCACAGCAGATCAAGGGCAGAGGGGAAGAGAAGGGACAGTTCCAGCCCTACTGAAAAGCTGAGCAGCAGAAGCAAGGATGTAGAACTGTGCATCCTTCATAGAACCCAAAGTGTATTTGTGTCCTTGCAGTTTTGAACGGCATAGTCTCTAGCCTTTGGATTTATGAATGAATATTCTCAGTTTATACTTGGCACCTCTGAACATAATTTATTTACAATGCCTGAGCACCAAAAACACAAACTGTGCTTATTACAAGGTTCATTTTTATTTGATGGCACGCGAAACAGTCTTGGGATTTCTCATCTCCATGAACCCTAGGTAAAAACATTCACATGAAAACAAAAGAGCCAAGAACTCAGAAATGTTTATATGGCCAATGTCAAGCTTTCACAGTGTTGCATTTTTAAAAGATATTTGATTGATCACAAGAAGTGGAGGCCAGGAGGCAAACTCGCTAAGCTACAGCAATCCAAACGTATTCAGAATGCATAACCATCCATCTTTACCCATTCTGACTATCACCACCAGCATGTATTCATTCACATTAAAAAATGGAAACAAAAGTTTCTCCATCAGCAAGATTTGTTGTGCTTCATGGAGGGGATGAGGAGGAAAGATTAATTGCTGTTTACCACTGCTTCTGCTATTGAACAGATAAAGGACAGCTTTAGTTGTCACTATAATCATACCATAGGACATTTATTACTTTATCATTAAACTTCTATATCATGGTTATTACCATTTCATTTAGAAGTCTTAGTCATCGCCCAGGACTCTCCTGTGGTACCACCACAAGACAACATCGAACAAAAACTTTGTGCTGCAAAGTACTTCCAGTCAACAAAAGAGATGAGGTAAGAGAGAAAGACTCGGCAACGGGGCTACTGCGAGATAATTTTCCTACAGGGGACAGTTATCTTTTCTGCTTTATAATTCTGTAGTGTGATTCCTTCACCGTGAGTTTATTGTTCCATCACTTCTGAGCTGCTGCTGATCTCACATGGTCTCTTTAGTAATCAGTTCTCTATGCAATTTTTTTGTAGCTGTTTCCTTATATGGCCATTCTATAGAATGCAGATGTTAACAGATTTTGGAAATTTTAGTAATAATCCCAGCAGGCTAGCTTTGGTTTTAAATGTTTAAAACATGGAGAAGCATGTCGTTTATACCTTTGGGGATACTCTCTAAAACATAAAATACATTAACAATAATAATCCTACCTATATATTTCAAATCGGTATTTTGCATAAGACCAATACAAATGACAGTATATTAATATTTGAGATAGGCTTGAGCAACATTACTGCCCTTTGTAACCTACCTGACATCTTCATGCAGGTCTGAACAGTGCAGTTCATACCCACCGTAATGAATCAAATAAAAATTCCCTTAAAAGCCATCACCTGACCTCCAGATGGTGGGAGGTTTGCAAACAAAATATGGATTTTGCCAGGCATTTTTATTTTTAGCGTCTATCAGTTAGTACACTCAAACTGTGGGTCAGAGTTTAAAAACTAAGAGAGCTTGGTGAATTGTACTACTAGTGACCTAAACAAACACCAAAACCACCAGCCACACACCACCTAGCTTTTAATTTATCATGATACCTTATATCCAGTCTGTAACCTGCTTTTCTGGAAAAAAACACATGTAAGTAAAAGACAGGAAAGGGAACTTCTGCTGTGATGCCTTACTAGAATTTAAAAGCAGAAGTGCACTTCTGAATCCTAAAGCCTCTGACGGATAAAAAAACTGCCTCGGAGGTTGGGCAGCTCTGAAGCGAGCAGACCCCTCTCTGCCCTGCTGGGTTGGCGTGGGCAGCACCAGCAGCTTCAGCCACTCGCACAACCCCGTCCCTGAGTGCTGTGGAAGCCATATGCACAAAGACGCATCCTCCATAGCATGGCATTACTTATATCCCTGGCTACCAAAATAGCTGGTCAGAAGTGACAGTCCCCATTTACAGTCTCACTTCAGCGCAAAATAGGCTGCTGAGGACATGTGGGGACATATTAACCAGAGAAAGAAAATTACTACCCTGTGGCATAAGTTGGGCTTCTTGGAGAAAAGGGCCTGTGAACAAAGCATCAAGAACATTACCGCCAAAGGAACGACACCAGGTTAGAAACACTTCTGAATTGTTCTGACAAGAGAGTGAATATTTAATTAAGCAAGGTAATTTCTCATGGCATGGTAGAGATAAGGTAGTACATACAAAAAAAAAAAAACCACTTATTTAGTGCAAGTCAAGCCTTGCATTTATAAACTAGACAGATGAACAGGTTGTGGTTTTGAGGCTAAGCATAGAAAAAATGTCCTCTGGTTTGCTGGTTACTATGAAGATCTAGTCACAAATGTGCTGTGTTAAACCTGTCCTTCCTCTTTGGCCTGATTAAATCATCAGTTGGGTTCAGAATGATCCAACACCACCTTCCTTCTGAAATTAAGAGCACTTCTCCAGTTTGCTCCAGAAGATGAACTCTGAGGCTTAGTCTTAATGAGCTGATGATTTCTCAGATACTCAGAACTCATTTTAGGAAACCAATTCTTCCCTGTGAAGGTTAGCAGGAACTGAAATTAAACATTTTAAAAATTCAGTATTAAAAACATTTTTCACTCTAAAGTGGAGCTAGAACAAAAGTGGTGAAACGGCTACTTTCTCTTCCTTTCTTGAAAAAATAACCTGAAAATTATTAGAGAAATTCAGAAACTTAGTTTATTGTGTTTACTGTAATAGTGTCTGAAGCATCAGCCATAATAATCTCATTTATATAATATTTATCTCATTTATATAATACAAGCAGTAGGGGAATCTCTGCTTACGGTAGATTCTTTAGTCTCTGTTAAGGTACTGGGTGACCTACTAACTGGATCCAGCGAGAGTCATCTTGCTCAGAAATAGCTATCTAAATACACAGTCGGATAGATATATGAGTAAGAAACCCACACTCACTGTCATAACGCTAATTTGGCTGTTGGGGATGAGGACATGCTTGCTGCTGTCTGAGCCCACTCAATAACTCAGTACAGGAAGGGAAGTTTGGGCTCATTTGTACAGATGAGGATGACTCCACGCTGGGAAGAACACTTCTGCAAACAGTGTTGTCTGAAACCGAGGCAGAAAATTTAAACATCAAGGAGGAAAAAAGTGACATGAAGCAATCTGTCAAAGGGATCGGAGTCATTAAGATGAAAAAGGCTGGGTGAACTTTAGAGACTGAAAGTTTCGTTAGCCTGGTAGCATACTATTGCAGGCTGGTGCCTAGTTTGAATACCACCACAGCTCCTGCATCAGACCTGTTCAAGAAACAAGAGCCTGAGCAGTACAGAATGGACTTAATGGATGTCAGAGGGTCTCTGATGTTTCAGGAAATCTTAACCCTGTTGACGAAGCATGATTTTGCAGAAGCTTTTGTGATCTAAGTCAGAGTTTCAGAAACTGATTTCAGGTACGTAGACGTGAAAATCTAGCAATGGGAAGAAGGAGTGGAAATACTGCACCTAGGGTGAAAACCAAAACCCACTCTCTGCTAATTCTGTGAGGCTGGAAACTATGCCAAAATCAAATGGAATAGGGTAATGACAGTGAATTTTTGTCACTTCCGGAAGATGAACTGAAGCTTTCACTGTGCTCACGGCCGCGTCTGGAGTGCAAAGAACGCTGCCAGTCAGCCTCCCAGGGCTGTCAGCACAGGAACCGACACTCGCTGGAGCTGATGGCAGAACTGAGATATTCCAGATTTAGAGAAAGAGTTAAAATCATAGCAGACAGCAGGTACAACAGATACCTGCACACTTATAATCAAGTGCAAAAAAATGCACGTCTATCACCCACTGCTTAACAGCCTTGGCATGGCAGGTACTTGGCTTTCAAGCGTCAGCTGGCTGAGAATGTCAGAAAACACTCTACCTGACAAGCCATCTCTCCTTAGAAATCTCGTCTGGGGACATCTCCTTATGATAGGGAATATGACAGCTCTGAGCAAACCTGGGCTTGGTTAGAAAATATCGACGTTGACAAAGCCCATGCCCTTCCTTCCTAGGGGCACAGAAGGACAGAGAGCTAGGGAAAAAAATGAGATAGTCCAGCTAGCAAGTGCATGGGCTGGGCTACGTATCGGTGGCCAGCACTACCATGCCACTGACTTACGTAGATGCACAAAGGAGGACAAAGGCTTTGTTCAGAAGTATCATCGCATTTCCTCAGACATGATCCTTTACAAACCGTGCTGATACTGCACTGAACAGATGAATTTTTAGCCAAAAAAAGATGAAGTTGGAGAAAACCCAAGGATGATTACTGCTTTCAGAATAACAAACATTTCATCTAGGAGAAATTCTGCAATGGCAAAGTTGAGCCAACCCTTTCTTTTATCACAAACATGAGAGCTAAAACTTGCTATTTTTTCCCTGTACTGCGCACTTGGCATTGCTGCTTCAGAAAACTGTGGGTATCAGAGCTGCTGGACTCAGCAATTGTTGAGAGGGAAGAATATGAGACTGGTGCAATAGTGATGAGACAAAACACCCAGAAAGAACAAAAGCAAGATGTGGAGGAGGGTTTGTGCCAGATCAGTGCAAGAATTACTAGTTACTGGTCACCAGCACAATACAATGATGGCCATAAACCTCCTATTTCTTTAAAATCTTTAAATAGGTCCAAGAAAGTGCCAGATATGCAAAGCCCTCCTCCCAAGCACAGCCAAAAGTTTAAATCAATTAACATTTTAGTGACTAAATTTTCCCTCAATTTCTAAATAATAACAGCTGTGAGAAGTAATGATGTTAGTGCACATTCATCCTCATTTTAGCTCTCTTGACTCCTGTGATTAGTGAGAAAGAGGTATTTGCCTATTAAGATAAGCTAAATATATGTAAGGATGATTGTTTCATAACAATTTAAAACACGGAAAAGTCTGGCTTTCATCTGCAGATGGGGCATGCAGTGATACACTACACAAGCTCTAATTATCCACTTACAATTATAATTACAGGGATTGTCTCAAGCTGCCAGTCACTTGCCTTCAATATTCTTAGTAGTGAACTATTTACATTCCCTGTAACCAGCCATAATATTTGATAGAAGCTACACCTGCAAAGTTTTCATCATTAGCACCAGTCTGGCAACAGCATGTCCAAACAGCTTTATGGGCTTGAGCGAAGTCCTGAATTTGGACCAAGAGGCCTTCAATAAAGTCTGTTAGGAACTCTTCATCTACTGCAGATCAGTAGATACCTTTAATAGCAGAACTGGCCCCACTGCAGTACTTGGCCTTGGCTGCTGGAGGTATTTTGAAGATAAAACAGCAATTTCAAGAGGTGAGGAGCTACCTGTTCTGTATACAAGCATCCCTATAGATGCTATGCTCCACTGCTTGCAAACTGTAAGCAGGTATCCACTCAGATACTCATTGTCCTAATATCATTAATCAGCTTCACTCAAGGTATGAAACCCCCACAAAAATAAAATGGGCAGTTATTTAATGTTCTTATTTACCGTGGGGGAAGCTAAAATATGAAAGAGCATAGGCTAGCAATGAGTCGCAAGACACTGTCTCGTCCATCCTCATTTCAATCAGTATGATCCTGCACTGACTTAAATGAAGCCAGGATTTCTCTTGAGAAACTGCAATAAAGCTGAGAAGCAACTTTTTTCCTGCCCCCCCCCACGCTCTCCCCCACTTTGTCTTCACAAATAGGAAGCCTATTCAGTACAAGTTTTTAAAAAGTTTTAAATTTCTCACTTACGGTTCAAATAAACTCAAACTCAGCCAAACCCTAGTGGCAATAGTTAAAATGAAGTGAGATCAATGATGCATGCTATTTGAATACTGAAAACAAAATTTACCTTGTTCAGAATGACAGCTTAAGAATGCAAATTAAGAATATTGTGTGATATAGGTTCTGGGTGAGCCTGTCTATGAAAGAATATAATTTACTCAAAATTCATATTATTTGTGTGCTGTCAATACAAATAGCTCTTTAAATGAGGAAAATCTCAGATAAAACTCATCTAACAGCAATATAGAAATCTGAGTCTGGTTTTTGTCTTAAAAAAAAAATTGTGCTGATCCTCAAAATTTGTTCAAACATTAACCAAACTTAATGGCATATTAAATGCCAGTGATGTTTGGGGTTTTTTTAAGTAACTGAACCAAACACATTTTGGTTTTCTTCACTTGACACACCTATTAAAAATTCACACCCTTCTTTCAGGGATCTTTGGAACCATTCCCAGTTCTACCACTGTGTAACGTTGTGCCAGTCACACAACTGTGTTATGCTCTATTTCTGTTCTGTCACCTGTAAGACAATGTACCTAGCCTATAGATTTGGTACTGTAAGATTTAGCAAACATTTGTGAAACTCTGAGGCCTTGGAGCACAAAGGGCTATGGAGATGTTGCTGTGATTGCCTTAAAAATCAGGGATCAAAATGTAAAATCACATTACACTGGGAAAAGGAATTTCAAGACTGCAGCCTTATATCTGACTTTCTCCCTGCATGCACCTTTCTCCCTACATAGGGAATACAGTGCACTTACCCTACAGACAGCATCTGGTATTTGGTCCTTTATGTTGGTCAGGAATGCACTGGGGAGCTCAGTGGTATAGTGAGCAGTTCAAAGTCTACCCTCTCTTTGCCCTGTACGTGAAAGCAATACAGGGAACTCAGATTTGGATGCTCCCATTTTAAATATGGGTCTTTGTAAGCTGTATCTCTATATAATGTAACTATAGATATGAACTGCAGTCAAAGGGTCTGTAAATGCCAGTAAAAATATTTTGTGAAGGGAGGACTCTAGGCTTACTCCTGCGAAACACATTTTTTCTATGAGTTTTTCTGGCCACTGGTTCTGTAAAAACAGAACTTCTCATTGATTTTTACTGGGAGTTCTACTTAAAACCAACAATATGATATGGATTGACAATGTGTATTTCAAGACAGCTTCTCTCATTTGCTATTCCCTAATCTAATCCTAGAGGGAAAAAGTTTTGGGTTTTTTTTCATAGTGGGACAATAATCTGATAATAAGTATTCCCTATCTATCAAAGCTCTCAAGGCAGTGCCCAATTACCACTCAAGTTTTCAGGATTTAAACACATCCTGTGCAGCTGTAAACTTTGCTGAATCAGGCACTGAGCATTCTATAGTTTCATACTATTGTCCTTGTTCTGAAAGACACATCCCCTTTTGACACAAAACTCACCTTTTCTTTTTAGGTAGGATACAGTTTCCTTCACTACTGGAGGGATTAGTTCACCTTTATTTTTGTCCTTGATACTGTTAGGAAAAAAAAAAAAAAAAAAGTAACAGCCTTTAAATGGTATTTATAAACAAAGAGTCAAAACCAAGACAGAACAGTCTCTGCAAAAACCTGAGAGATATCTGAGAGCGTACATTAAATTCCACAAATTAAGGAGCCTGCACCTTGGTGTCTACACCAAACACAAGAGTCCTCCACAACTCTAACAGGCACTGAACAAGCCACTGAAACAGGTGACTTGGACTTCTATTCAGAGACATTCCTAAACACTTTCTTTTCACTAGAAAAGCTGTATAACTGCAACGGCACCAAGTAATAAATAAGTGCTACCTACTGTACTGAAGGGGAGCCAAGGCTAGAGCAGCAGAATAGTGTTCCAGACTAACTTTGCCCCCACCTGAGGCTGGTTTTGCTCCAGCTTTGTTGCCCTCACTTGGCATGCCCCAGCAGGGCTGTGTTTAACCACGACGCAGCGACAGCAGTGGTGGTGGTGGTGGCTCTGACTGGATTTGCTTGGATGCTGTTGGTGGAACAGGGTTTCCAGGCAGCTTAGAGGCAGGCAAGGAAGGGGTCTGCAGCGAATGCTTCTGAGTAAGTCTTGATCAAGGGATGCTGCAAGTTTAGGAGCCTTTTATCATGCAGATTTTTCTTTGTCATTTGTCTCTCTTTAAACCACAGTGTATATATAATTAAAAGGATATTGTACTATTTATTCTGAAGGCAAAGTGGTGCAGCAAGATTATTAACACTTTGAATGACTCCCACGAAATGAGATTTCTTTCTCTTTTATGAGTGAACAGTTGAGGCAAAAAAATCAAACGTAGCATTTTCTTGATCTAGACAGCACAAAAAATTCTGCAATTATCTTCCTTATTTAAAAAAAAAAAAGTCTTTGGCCATTTAAAAAGTGAAACAAAAGAAACAGTCAGTATCTGCTGAGTATTCTGCTACATTTTTATAGTAATCAACAACGAAATAAAGGACCAATCTCAGATTTTAAAGTAGACAATATATATTTATGTGTACAATTTCATATTTAAAAAGTGACCAGCTTTACTAACAAACTCTAAAGCACCAGCACAAAACAGCACAGCGATCTGTGACTGTACCATGAGAGGCTGCAAATGCTGCAGCTCATCTACAGAAAACACAAAATGTTTCTACAACATGTAAACATAGCCTTAACCTAGTGCTACTAGCTGAGGTTGTATTGTGTGGTGGAGTTGACCCTGGCTGGACACGAGGTGCCCCCCAAAGCCGCTCTATCACTCCCCCTCCTCAGCTGGACAGTGGAGAGGAAATATAACAAACGCCTCATGGGTCGAGATAAGGACAGGGAAAGATCACTCAGCAATTACTGTCACTGGCAAAATAGACGTGACTTGGGGAAAATTAATTTAATTTATTACCAATTCAATCAGAGTAAGGTAATGAGAAATAAAACCAAATCTTAAAAAAAACTTTCCCCCACCCCTCCCTTCTTCCTGGGCTCAACTTCACTCCTGATTTTATCTACCTCCTCCTCCCCACAGCGGCACAGGGGGACGGGGAATGGGGGTTGGGGTCAGTTCATCACACCTTGTCTCTGCTGCTCCTTCCTCTTCAGGGGCAGGACTCCTCACACTCTTCTGCTGCAGCGTGGGGTGCCTCCCACAGGAGACAGTCCTCCACAAACTTCTCCAACGTGGGTCCTTCCCATGGGCTGCAGTTCTTCATGAACTGCTCCAGCATGGGTCCCCTCCACGGGCTGCAGTCCTTCAGGCATAGACTGCTCCAGCGTGGGTCCCCCACAGGGTCACAAGTCCTGCCAGAAAACCTGCTCCAGTGTGGGGCCAGGCTTCCCATGGGGTCACAGCCTCCTTCGGGCACCCACCTGCTCCACCGTGGGGTCCTCCCCGGGCTGCAGGTGGAGATCTGCTCCACCGTGGACCTCCCTGGGCTGCAGGGGGACAGCCTGCCTCACCATGGTCTTCATCACCACGGGCTGCAGGGGAATCTCTGCTCTGACACCTGGAACATCTCCTCCCTCTCCTTCTTCACTGACCTGGGGGTCTGCAGGGTTGTTTCTCTCACATGTTCTCACTCCTCTGTCCAGCTGCAGTTTCTGTGCCGCAGCAACTTCTTTTCCCCTTTTTAAATCTGTTATCCCAGATATCCCATGGTCACTGATGGGCTCGGCCTTGGCGGGGCCATCTTGGAGCCAGCTGGCATTGGCTCTGTCAGACATGGGTGAAGCTTCTAGCAGCTTCTCACAGAAGCCACCCCTGTAGCCCCCCCGCTACCAAAACCTGGCTATGCAAACCCAATACAACCTGCAGAGGAGAATGATTCTTAGAGTCTTTTTCTTTTCCTAGTGTTATTTCTTCTCTGAGTTGGCTTGCTTATTACTTTATTAATATAAAACAGTTGATAATAACTGTAGTGTATTTGATACAACTTCTGTAACATTGTTGCATGAAAGCAGGAATCCAGTATTATATTTTGTGTTTACTCTACACATAAAAACTACTTTAAAATAAATGTTACAGCAACATAAGACAGCATGGAAGGGTAGGGAAATTGTCAAATCCCCCCTCCTCCTCATATATGTTTTCTCTATGCCTATGAAGGGAGTTAGAAGAAGACATGTAGACTGGTTAATTTTGGATCTCCAAGCTTAGGAGATTGGTCACCCCCAGCTTAACCTATGTGGGCGGTGGCAGTGTTCCTCCAATGGGAAGACTCAGAGCAGGATCATGACTTAAGTAGTGAATCACCCTGTGCTTTTGCCTCTCTTACTCATAACCTCACAGGAGAATATACTTCACACTATTTGGTTATTCAGCCATCAAACATTTTGATCTCATTCATCACTCCAGGGACACAATGCTGAGCCACCAGTGCCATTACTTCCAGTTACAGTTTCAGGGCCCACCCAGTCCTACTTTTTCTCTTTCCTATTTTCACCATCCAATCTCTTCCCAGGCACTAATGTCTGTGTGTCTGTATGTTACCCAGATTCTCCTAGACCATATTTTTTTTCCCCTCTACTGTGCATATTTTGTGTGTTACTTCCCCTAGTGCTATATAAAACAACACAATTTGTTATGTGATTGTAATAAACTTGTTAATCCAGCTCCTAGAGCTCATTCTACTATTTCAAATACCTAGACTAACCTGCTGTTTGAAAGGAAATAAGTTGTTCCCTTAGCTGCAAAACTAACGAAGTTGATCTGCTATGGATTTGTATCCTATGTCCTACCTCTTTCCTCATCATAGTAATACGAGATCATTTCCTTATATCATCTATAACCTCACTTGCCTTACAGGTATTTTCAGTTCTTCCCCTAACCTCTTTATCTCATATTTCCTCATAAGGTAAGGAGTACCTCATAACTAATCACCATGTAAACACTAACTAGTGTACCAGCAGACCAAAGACAACAGAAAACTGAACTCCTGCTATAGCTTCTTTCCTTCCAGCCAATGATTTTTAAGAGCTTGTAGTATTTGCGAGACCTCCATTCCTCTGTCAAATTTGGTTGACACAAGTCCATAGCTCTTCTGCGAACCTTACTAAAAATCAATGCATTGAACAAATTTTTTCTGCTTTTCCCACAAAGTATCCATACCAAAATCTAAAGTGTATGAAATTCAATACTGCTCTTCGTGTGCGTTAATACTACTTTGTGGACACTGCTGTATCTACATCTAATAGGAATTGTTTAGGAAAGGGAAATTTTCCTTGATGTAAACATACATAGGAATTTTGACAAAAAAATATAGCCAAGTTTCACAAAACCATGTTTATAACATTATAAATTTAGACATTTGACCACATAAATTCTACAATGTATGTAATGCATTTGCAGAAAGAAAAAGACTAACAGCAAGGAACGAGTTTAATTCAGATAATCCTAAAGTATGACCTTTTATACGTTAGTAATTCTCATCATTTGCTGCTGCTGCTTGCAGGTATGATCTTTTGATAAAATGATACAACTTCTTGTCCTTACACATTGGCAAGGCACCATTAATTTCAATATGAAACAGTATTGGACTTGCTGCAGTAATCATTCTCTGCAGTATCATAACAACAAGATAATGGCCAGAAGAAAGATTTATGACCTGACTTGTAAGACCAAGTCCAACCTCAATCTTCCCCATTATCACAGACATCTTACGAGAGCTAAACCAGAGGCCTTAAGCACTTCACAAAAAAACCCTCACTGGTTAAAGAAGGCCATGGCTTGAAATGCTACCAGGACCAAGTTTATGACCTAGTCCTCAGAGCAGCATCCTCTTCCTACCCGCAGTGACAATCAAGTATCTCCATAAAATATCTCTCTGAGCAGCAAAATCCTCTTAGCCCTTTTCAGGGTGTGTGTCCTGTCACTCCTAGTCTCTCCTGCTCCTTCCAGCTTCAACAATCTTACAGCAGTTTGGCGCATGCTGCTTACACTGTAGAGCAGAACATCAGTGCTAGTGTTAGCATCCAAGCAGGAGTCGTGCAGTGCTCTCAAACCAGGTCTGATACCTGGGTTGTTCTCCCCTTCCCCCTGCCTTCCACCTAGACCCTGGAGAGAAAAAATTAACAAGTAACTTTGCTTCAGTACCATGAGCTCTCATACCAGTCCCTGCAAAAGTTGGCCACAGCAAAAGGAACACAGCCACGCAAACACAGAACACATGAACCCCCTACCCTGCTCTGAAAGGCAGCTTCTGTGTGTGAATTATTTTCTCTTGCAGCAGATCAGTGTTGTATAACAACCCTGCTGCAACAACATAGAACAAAACAGGCAGTGACTGTGCAGACCCATTAATAAATTAGCCTTGCTAATAAGCCACACGAGGAAGGAAGTTCTAGGTGTTCTTTGCACAGCACGCAAAGTTGAAATCCCCAGTGAAATGATATCCCCTGGTAAGGAACTAAACAAGAAAAGGGGCTGGGAGGTGAGGTCAGTACCAATGTCAATGTTTGGGATACCAGCCTGCAGCAAATCAAGGTAAGGGAAAAAAACCCCACATTTATTTTAGCCTTTCTAATAAGGGAGTTACAACACACTCTGTGTGTGTCAAATAATTTTGTTTCGTGTATTCAGATCAGTACCCTAAACATTCAGGGCAACTTTTATTAAAATTAGTTGAAAGCCTAATTCACTTAAATGGGAACATCATCAGGACTTTAATTTGCTTGGAAGCTGTTACATCTTTATTATTGACAATTTAAGCTCATGGAACCCATTCTCAGTCTCTCTGAAGTTGCACTGATTGTTTTTGCTTTCTTACAGCTGCTCACTCCAGAGGCACCAAATAGCAACCCAGCAGCTTTTTATAAATGTTTTCTAATTATTATTGTTACCCATAAATGTGTTTCCCATTTCAGTGTATAAATAGCAAACTGATTATTTACAGCACTTGCTCCTGCTGAGCACTAGTTTATCTGTCAGAGAGGTGAGACAAATAACTGGGCTATAATTTGTAATAATAAAACCCACACATCATTTTTCTTTTTCTAGGAAAAAAGATACAATTTCTGCGCTTCTACCATTTTCTACAGGATTCCTGTTTCCCTTGAAGGAAAGGTGCCATTCCCAGTACAATGTAAAAGGTCCTCAAGATAAAAGGTATTTTAAAATAGAGTAGGATATTCACTGAAACTCACATGCAAAGGATTGTTCTGTTTTTGCAACACTGGGGAAAGCTGGGATGCATATTTTCATAGCATTTCACAATGTGGGACATAGCATTCATTTTACTGGATCTAAGGTGACAGAAAATAATAGGAACATTACTTCAGCTAATGTAAATCAGACCAGCTCAGAGGTCAATGAAATTACACCTCTATCCTCTCTTTGTGGATCCTGTCAAGTAATCTGCATTTTTCTTGCCTTGTTCGGGATGGCGTGATGAGCAGCTGTGCTTTATGATGGACAATGCAAACTAACATTGGAGATCAGGCACTACTACAGGCAATTTGAAATGAGAGATCTCTTACTCTTTCTGTTTAAGAGATGAGCGTAACAGAGCATTTCAGTGCAGAGTATAGCTTTCTGTAACTGATTCACAGATCTGAATCGTATTGCAGCAACATGTCAGATTCAAGAGGGATCTATTCTGGTAAACACAGTAGCCAGGGAGAATGAGTACTCCTCCCTATAGGATATATGATTAGTTACTGCAACACATTATATATCCAATGACTCATTTCTAGACAGTGGACAGTTATCACAAAAGACCTTTACACTTTGTTTTGAAGTGTCATTAAGTATTCTTGGCTGATAATCTTTCTCTCTCTTTGCTTTTCCTCTCCTTTTCATTTTTTCCCTGCTGAGACATGCTGAGATTTGGTTTAGAATGCATTCTTCCTCCCTGGTCACGCATGCACAGCATGCACAAGCGGAAAGATTATGACCAAAAGGAAAACACCCTGAAATGTTTATGATAACAATTCAACAAGCAAAAGCTGTACAGTTGTGGCAATTTTGTGCATTTTCTCTGCCTCCTCTCCCCATCCATGGCAATAGATAGAAAAACAACACATTTCCTGTTTTCCCACATAAGATATTTAATTTTACATTTTAAAACCAGTCAGAGAAAACAGAACAATGTCAATAGCTAGTCAAGGTCAACTCTGTGCTGGAGCTCAGCTGTAGCCTTCCTTGATTGCAGAGGCAATCGGGTGCAGCAACAGGGGTTTATAGGAGCTTGCTAAACATACAGCAGAGGACAATGATGCCACTTGGCCCATATAGTCAATTATTGATTCCCTTAAAGTGTTGCAAATTTAGGAAGCTTCATTCATGCATGTTAACTGTATTTATCTGACCAACAGAAGCAGAGAGTCCCCTGAATTTTTCCTTGCCTTTTTAAACATAAAATCTTTACTAATGGCTTTTAGAATAAAAATCCTATTTTTCACCCTGACATGCAATGCACACTAGTGAGGATATATTCTGAATAGCTAATTGCTGCTGCTCTACATTTCGTGTGTGAAGGTAGCATCACTGAAAGAACAGAAAAATAGTCTTGCTATATCAACATAATACATGAACGTTCTTTGAAACATCTGGATTTATAAAAACGATAGCTACTGTTGAGTAAAAGAAAGTAATTTCCATAGTACTGTAGTACTCTCCTCTGCAAGTCTCTGATCACTACAAGCTGGGACATTATACCCGAGGTAGTACCACTGTACGCTTGCCCTGTTCTAACACTGCTCCCTGCTACCATCTGCTATTGCCCTCTATCGGAGAGATGACATGAGACTTGATAAACCTTTCAACTAGCTCATTACAGTTGCTATTCTCCTCACTCTATCTGCACATGAGAAGCTTGAATTAGCAAGTTAGAGAAGGACATAATAAACACTAAATGTGCACACTATCCCACCCACTCTGTGCTACGCATTCTTAAATACCTGTCAAATCTGAGCGTGGAATCCCATTACATTATAACTGAAAAATTAAGTGTGGACAAAACTGTTCTGTCTGATATCCCCATGAAGATGAACATTAGTTTCAGTTGTGTTATTTTATATTTTCAAGAAAATCACATAGTTTTTAATATGAGCTCAAACCTTTAAAGGTGCAATTTGGCAACCAGGCAATCTGGGCTGGGAATCAGAAATGCTATGGAAGGAATGTCATTCAGCAAACTGGGCAAGTCTACTCTACACGTGTAGGTACAAAGAATTAAATAGGGAGACAGCCAATCTTTTTTGGTCCACCACGCTTTATTCTAAAGACATCCTGTAAGCCACCTTTGGATGATTTAACTGCCTTGACTAAGCTCACTTATTATTATTTGAATTAGTGTAGTTTCAGTGGAAAATTCAGGACATCTTGGTACTAGATTCAAGTTCTAGCTGCAAAGACCAAATTTTTGAGTCCTCACAGGAGCTCACAATGAGGAAGAAGGTTTTTTACTTCACGTCTGTGCCTAACATAAAGTACATGCTTAAATTCCAGACAATTAAATGTAAATAAAGCTGGATGGACACTTAAGATGAAGTCACCCTGGTGTGTGTTTGGTTTTTCCTCCCCAGAAAGAATTTAGGGTGACACTGAGGGGTTAAAGAGATCAAATGCAGCCATTTTAAATTCAGATTTTGGATACTAAGTGGATGGGGGGTAGCATAAGAAAGAAAAGTTTTGACCTAACCTGATAATAAGCCCTTCAGCTCACTCATAAATTAAACCCAATTCAGTATAGATTACATATCAAAGAATTATACTCCCAGCTCTCACAGACCTTCCATGATTTTTAAATGCCCAGTTGCCTTATATAATTTTGAAAATCCGACTCCACAAGGTTAAAAATGTCTTTGTGAGTTAACAGATTCCTCCAAGATGAGGCACTGGTCCCAGACAGTCATTTATCAGTGTCTAGATGGAAACTTCTTTCAGCTACATTTTGCTGTCCTAACAAAACAGGTTTTTCCCCCACTGTCTGTTGGGCAAAAGTGAGATATTTTGAACCAATGCTTAGTCACTTTTTGCTCATCTAGTTTTCAATTATAGCTCTGGAAAGCAAATGTATTAACCAATATAAACTGAGAAAAAAGTTAAATGAGGAACCGTTACTAGAGATAACATTGCCCACTGCTTTTAGGGAGGCACATTCAAAAGGGTATGGCTTTACCACCTTCCACAGTTAGAAGTCATTGGGATACCATTATCAAACATCTTATCAAAATTAGGCCACCTATGAGGCCTTTGGATAAATCCCATTCCCCAATCTTTTACTGACTGAATAAAAATAATCATCCCAGAATTACTGAATCTGATGAAACCTCAGGCCTATGGGCTTTATCATTTCTTTTCTTAAACGAAAGAAAAAGACTCCACAGAGAAACAGTCCTTTAACAACAGCAGCTTTCTCAGCAGCATCCCTGACATTACAATTTTTACTAACTGTAATGCAGTACAAAGCACATTCCCATAAGCCTATACAAAATAAAATCAGGGTCTCCCTGTAGCTCTCTTCAGAAAAATGGAAGAGCCTCACCCAGGAGAAGACTGCCTCTTTGCTAGACAGGTGGGAGGTCACTGCCATTTTGCCATTACAGTCTATAGAGCTCATAAAAGGAGAGGGAATTAGCAAAAGCAATTCATTCATCAAGATGACAGTTGATACTTTTTTTGGTTCAGATTTTAGGTGGTCTCCACACATATCATTCCCTCTCCTCTGTTAACTTCACCTTTCTTCACAAACACCATCTAAATTAAGTCCTTTATTTCTCATTTAGAAGTCATAGGGGATTTGTTTGTGATTTTTACGTGGTGATGCAGCACCATCTCTTCTGCAAGAGGGAATTTGGACAAGGGTGGGCAAACAGAAGGAACAAATATCCACATGTACATCCATTTTGGACACCCGAGCGCTGTGAGCTGCACCCACACACGGAGGCCGTTCGTCCGTCAGCACCTCCATTGCCAGCACTGGAACTCTTTGGGTCAAAAATTACAGTAATGCCTCACTCGGTGTTTCTCCACCCACAGATCTTCCACAGAAAAGCTCTTTATAAGTAGCCACTCTTTTTATACTTGGGAAAGCTAGGAATGCAGCAAGGATGTGGTTTGCTGATGGTAACGCAGCTGGAAAGCGGTAGAGCCAGGAAGGGCAGCCACCACACCCTCACCACGTGCAGCCCAGTGAAAGACACTGTTTACTGTTCAGGCACAGTCAGAGAAATAAAATATGACTAGCAGATGGTAAGAGTGGCACAGAACATGCTGTCTGATCACAAAAGCCTGCAAGAAGTTCAATAGTGCTGCTTGAGCAGCCAAGTCAAGCTGGAGGCAAGTGACAGAGTGTGCCCTGATGCCTGCAAACAGTCCCAGTTTTACTACTGAAGTGGCGACATAAAACATTGTCCTTCTTAATGACCCAGTGAATCCCACCTAAAAGATATTCTCTGAATTAGGGAAGTGAGTTAGCCATGTTTCAAGTGTTAGGGTGAACTCTAAAGAGGTATCATAAAAGTTAATGTCATAGTAGCTCTTACACAATAGATATTGATTGTACTAATTTCAGGCCTTGCAGAGAGGACTAATGCTTAACATTTAACCAGGGAAAAATTATATTTTATATCTCATTTACAGCTGAATCATTAGAACCAGAGAAGTAGACTGAGGGTGGGAGGAGATTCGACAAATGTCCATGTATCAGACAGCCTAAATTGCCTTTGCTGAATGTGAACAATATTCTTCAGCTATTTTTGAGAAGGATGCCGTAGAAAGATGATAGAAATGACTGTGGGTAGGAAGCTAGAAGGTTTGGGGGGGGGTGGGGTGTGTGTTGTTTTTTACCAAACTTGAATCTTGCAAGTACTATTGCCATCCCATTCCTTGTGTAAAGTAAATCATTTTTTATACCACATACAGTGCTGTAATCTACGTAAACAGCTGTCAGGGCATTTCTGGAAGAGAGTGATTTTATTCATTTTATAAAACTCTGATCAGAACAATATGTGAGCAACAAAACAACAATATATAAAGGCTCAAGCATCCATTTTAGCTTTATGCAGCCATTTTGGAGCCTGAAGCTTTGTTTTGGCTTTGCTATCCACCATTTAAATATCTCCAAAACACTTTCATACTGCCCGCATCCACCAGCAACAGATTAGCCCAGGGCTCTGTCATATGTGGGCAAATTTCTGTCCACTGGGAGAAAAGTTGTGCAGCCATGCTAACACTAACTACCACAAAGATATTGTAAACACGAAGACCAGGCAGGTCACTGGGACAGAGAGACCTGTCCTGAATTCAGAAAACCTATCGTCTAGCCTCATAGTTTCATGGCTTTCAAAGAGAATGAGAAACTAAACATATAACAAACAAAATATTTGCAGACGTTTTGTCCAATGGATCTGCACATTACAGAATGTTGCAGGGTATAGACATCTCATATTTTAGAAATCTCATGGCTTACTATTGTAGGCTGACTCCAAATTGCTGGGTAGGTAGAGGTGGCCGTGGTGGAGGAACCTTAACCACAGGTGGCGGTTTTCCCTTCTGTTTCCCCCGAAGATTTTCATCATGCCTGCAAAAATCAAGAAATCATTGAATTTCTGTGCACCATGGCTGACAAAGTATATACATGAACAGCTACCAGTATTGCTTATGATGCTGATCTCCTGACAATAGTGTACATGCTGCAGGACTTACAGAGCTTTTTTTAATTTAATTTAAGCATTAGGGAAATTTTTAAGTAGTATTTGTGGTAGAATACTTAAGCAAGACATAGAAGAGCTCTTCTGCTTCAGCCAATGGAGCATAGTAATAAATGTGTCCAAAAAATAGGAACACACTATAATTTAACAGCAACATTCAAACCTATCTGCTACTCAAAATACAACTCCCCTTTCTTTGGCAACCATGCAATCCAATTTATAACCTTAGAGCTGTAAGGTATTTTCTGTTATTCCACATTTACACAAAAGGTGTGTAAAAACCCACCAGGCATCAATAACAGTCATAATCAAAGCTTCCAGTTACTTTCATTCAGCAGTGACATAAAATCACTTCCTGTCAGTACATCAAAGCATTTCCACGTAAAGCGCTGTGTCGAAAAGACTGTTATTGATACTAATACTGGCACTTGACAATTCCAGCCCTATGCATTTCTTTTTCTTTTCCTCTGCCGTCCCCTCTCCAATACTCCTCCCTAACACACATACACACACGATATTAAAAGTAATGGATCCGCTAACAATAGATGTATCCATAAAGTTTAAAATCAATCAACACTTTGCTGACTGGGAATGCTCTTAGCAAAAGGAAGTCACTTAACCTGGTACAATATACAAGCAAAGAGGTCAGGATTACATTTTTTCCCATGAACATTATGTGATACTCATAAGCAGTAATGACACGTGGACTGGTTTTGCTAACACTCACACAGAAGCTGCAGTTATACTAAGAAAACGCTCCACAACTGAGATGGAGATGTTCCAAATTTGTAGAAAACTATATAGCGTTCTCTTCTCTAAACACCTGATGCACTTCAGCACGTCTTTGATGGCAATGCAGCTTTCAGAATTAAATCCAACCAAGCACAAATTGGTAAATTAGACTTCTAATCATTGAAGAAATAGGATTAGATTCTGCTTGGAATACAGTGAACAGGATGCAACTCTACCCGAGAAAAAGTGAGACAACATATTTTAAACTTGCCACGTACCGGATGACTTCTTGAGGGATATTTAGCTGGTCATATTTGAGATGCTCTCTCAGGTCACTTAAATAGTTCAAGTAGGTGATTTTTTTCCCAAACTTATGGCTAAAAAAAAAAAAAAAAATCACAAAGAAGTATAAAAATCAGCATGGGAGGAACATTTACGAAGGGTTTCGTTTCTATTACAAAAATGTAAGTGCTGATGCAACTCAAAATTAGACTGTAATTGAAGCAGCAGGAGACATAAGATGTATTTCATTTCATATGATCAAACATATATAGTGCATGCCTGAGAGTCTGATTTGAATAAAAATAACTGACTACCATCTGAATGTTTTGTGATTTGCATAGATATGAAAAACACTGCTTTAAAAACCACTGAAAAACAGGTTTCACACAGCATTAGAAAGCTCACTAAAAGAACTGTTAACTTTGGAGAAAATGTTCCACGGCCAACAGAACAACATATTTGTGTGATTTAGGTATTCCCCCCTGCCAAAAGACAAAATAACAGGGCTGTAGACACAAACTATAAAGTAATAAGCAACAGGCAAGATCTTCAAAGCATGGATACTGTATAACCTTGAAGTGTTGGGCCACCAGCTTTATCTATTTTGCAAAGGGTTGGATAGCTTCTAGGAAACGTCCTGAATAATAAGGTTTTAATACAAGTTGTACAAAACAGATTTCCAAATTTGAAGCATCAAGTATCACTAGTTAGGATTTGAGTTTCAGCGAGAATATACTACTTACAGGCTGAGGTGTTCAAACAAGGTTCAGCGACACGTTTATATACACGGTCTGAAATAATTTCATATTTTTCTACAACACAAAATATCTGTCCTGTAATGAAGTGTCAAGCAAAATAACAGATGTTTATGATAAAAAGTGTACTTTGCTGCAACTTACTTTGATAATAAAATTGGAGAAAAATTCTCTTGCATTAATGAATTCATCCCTGGATTGTCAAATACACATACACACACTCCCTCTAGTGGGAGATAGTACAAATATGTCACTTCAGCATTTTAGAAGCTTTTAATTGAAATGACCTAAATTTTGTTAACAGGCAAGCGATTTTGGGACACTGACAGATATCAGTCTGTGCATGTACAACTTCAGAGCTCTTCAGTGTGTCTTTTATCCAAAACAGCCTGCAATTTCAACATCTTACCTAAGCCACAGGCTTAGCACAGAACTCCCTGTAACCAATCACCTCTGGTAATACAGGACACGTTATAGAACACATAATTTGTAACAAAGTTGTGGGCAATTAGGAATTACTGCTGTTAAAAATGCCACATCACCACCACCACCTAAAAGTATATTATTTTGATAACAGGTCAACAGGCTTCTGTTGACTCACACATGTGAGTCTTCTTGCAGAAATGTGCTCTTCTTGCAGTTTTTTTGCAGTTTGGAGAAAATACATTTGACTTAACACATTACCTTCTTGCTCATCTCTTTTGGGACTGGAAAGGAGATCAATCAACATCTGGAGCTTGAAAATTTCAAGTATTTACATTTTCTTAAATACTTTCAAATACAAGTATGCTAAAATACTTATCACTTTTGTTCTTCACTCTAATAATTCTGTCATTCTTCCAGTTCTTAGTGTTTGCTAAGAACTTGTTCAGGTAAAAGTACTTAGGCCAGGTACTAACAGGTACCAAATGTACTGACAGACCTCTGAAAAATAAATACATGTTTCTTGATAATGAAATTTATTTTACATCTGCTACTTTTACTGGAAACACTATCTACAAACGAGTCTGGGCTATAATTCAGCAAACCTAGGAAAGAGAAAGTCCAAAGGATTTTTCTCCCTTCTTTTTGTGAACTTTGGTTTAATATTGACACTTAAAGAAAAGCATCATCTGCTAAGATATGATTATTCTAAACTAGAAGGAAAAGGTACTGTGAAGAAATTTTAAATTGTACTATTCTAGTAAATTAACAATGTTAATAAGTTTTAGTCTTCAATGAGAGTATAATTTAGTCAAACTGTACATGGGCACTTTCACACTTCAGTTTTAAAATTATATCCTTACGTTTTCCCTTACTTGACAACCCCAAACTTGAGTCAACCCAAAGCACAAATGCATGTGAGCATTTGGCAGTTAAAGATTTTAGGGAGTAAAGAGGTTTTTTTCCTAGCTTCAGCTAATTCCTGCCTTCTGGCTTATGGACCTTTTCAGAGTTTACTCATACTTTCAATTATTTTGTCAGTCCCAGTGTACAAATAGTTTTGTTTCTGTTGGTCACATGCTTTAACAACAGGCAGTTGAGTATTACTAAATTAGATTCAAAACAAGTATCCAGGCACGCAGTGGTAAAAGTTGAGTACAAACAGGAACAGCCAATCCTGATGAAAGCACGGTGTTCAGAAGGTCAAGATGATGATGCATCTAAGATGACAAGCCCTGGTTTGATTTTTCTATGCTAGGTATGAATGCTTAAGCTTATCAGGATCACCGATTTTCACAATTCAAGGTAAATGAGGATTTAATTACCAGCGTTATCTGATCCAAGAAAAAAAGTATTCATCTTATCTACACAGACAAGGTAAGATCCAGGGCAAATGAGTATTTGGAACAGGTACCCGTAAACTTTTCTTTTGTAAGAATTAGCAGCCAATTACTACTCTAAATCGAATAGCATAGCTGTTGTCCAGCTGTGGCTCCACTGCATGCATTAACATGCACAGACTGAAAACTGCCTGTGTCCCAAAACCACTTGCCTGGAGCTATTCCCAAGGAGCCCTTCAGCTGCCTCTGAGAAAGAAGTTGGTTTCACCTGAGTGTTGTAATGTCCATCAAGAGTTTTTCTGGTTTTCCTGTTCTGTTTTGTTTTTTCTAGAAAGCTCTCCATAGCCATCCTACAGCAAATCAGGAACCTAAAAAAAGAAAATCCATCCCCATTCCTGAGGCACCATCAGCTGCTGGACAACCTGCTTCTGTCACACTTTTCTCACCATTGCTCTATGTCCCTGGATCTCTGGCATTTATTTTACTGCCAGTTAAAATAAAGATCTATAGTTAGTCTTCTTGTTTCAAGAACAGCATATTCTGGAATGATTTTTAGCTGTAATTAATTTTTTATTTTCACATGCTCCTTACATGTTCTGATCTGTCTAGAAGTTAAACTTCCCCTTTCTAATTAATTAGCTTTCTACCAGTCAGAAATTGAATCAATTGCAAATTACTGTAATGGACATTTTTAGTTGGTTCATTATGGCTTCTCAGGATAAGCTGTTTTCATCCTCCAGCCCTGAGGACATTCATAATATAATCTGCAAAATGTTAGAATTACTTTGGAAGTGACAGAAGTCCAGGAGCAGAAACTAAGAAAGCCCAACCATCCTAGCACTTAGCAATATCTACCCATTGTTGCCTGTTCCTTGTAGATAGCATCAATTTTTACCATGCAAAGGAAAAGAATGCACCAGTAAAATACATCCACCTCCACCATTATTCCCTCCATCTCAAATTCTTATTGGCACTTCAGGGCTTATTCATTAACTTTGAGCACACAAGTAGTATCATTCCTATTCATCTCAGCACTTGAGATCAGACCGAAGGTTAACCATTCATTACCTGCTTTACCGTACCACCTAGCAACTCCAGTCATGGGCTCAGTTCTATTGTACTAAGTGCTGTTAAACAGGACAAAAAAGTCATTCATGGTCCACAGAATAACTATGTTTTAAAGTGATATTTACTTTAACATACCAGTAAAACTATTATGAACTGAGACTTCCTTTTCTTATAAAGAAAAGAACTCTACCCTATTATTCATACCCAAGCTTAAGCTCACCTTACTCATTAGTTCAAGACAGTTTAAATGGGTATTGTGCTGTTACCTGACATATTTTACCTCAAGCCTTTTTAAAAGCAACTTATTAGAGAACATACCATCCTTAAACAAAACAGGAAAATGTGTTGAATAAATTGCCAAGTACCTTATAAGAGGTTTAAAGATATTCCACAGAATTTTTATGAAGTTGGTTGGATGTACAACATAAAGCGCTTTAAGGTTTTTCTTATACCTGGGGGAAAAAAAAAAAGAAAGAAATTGTTAGGAGACTGTTGAATATCATAGAACTGAATAGCTGCAACTGAATGGGAGCTATTATTACAGGAACATTATACAGGATTCTTTTCAAACACATTAAAAAGACCTAATTCAGAAGAAATGGAATGTAAAATGAAAAAAAAAGCCCAATTTTAAAAAATGGTCAGTTTTGATGATACAATAGTAGGCCAAGATAACACTGTTACATTCCTAACCAATGTCTGCTGTGTCATAGATTTAATATCAGGGGGACAGAAAGAAAATTTGGCAACTTGAAAAAAAAATATTGAGAAGAGAATGAAAAGCCTATAAAAAAAATCTGTAATGAAAAAAATTACTTTCCTTCCTCTCCCTTTATTTTCTGCTTACAGGAGTTTCATGTTGGAGAAAATTTCTAACTTTTCAGATGTAAAATTTACACCTAATCTTTTATTGTCTTTTTTTGCTAGTAATTACTAAAGGTGAAGCCAACTGCACACTGTTTTGTATTGGATGGTCCCCTTCGTATGAAACAAAAACCTTTCTCCATTATAGCTTTGCTTGATTCTACAGTGTCATATCATGATACATAAACAATAGATTCTAGAAGGCTGAAACCGAAATGGAAACCAGGCTGCACAAAAAGACTGCTCTTATTCAACGTTATTGCAAAATGAAATTGAGAAACGCATAATAAAATATCCTGCTTTTATATATAAATTGTTGCTTATTACTTTGCCAAGTGTGCCTCCCAGTAGGGAGCAGCCCTCCCAAGTGTTCACTGCTCATTGTTAGAAAACAATGATCATGGAAAAAAATGATTGTGAACTTCTAAGAAAAACCTTCTTGTAACAGGTTATGGTAAGAGGGGGAAAAGGGACCAAGTTTGCAAGTACAACAGTTTTTCCTTTTGGGTTTTAATTGGGCCCATACATCTCTGAATGAAAAAGGCATTGTTTTCACAAAGCCACTATCATACACAAGCAAACAACTATCCCTGTGCAATTGGCACCACTGTGGATAAGAACCCCAAATCAACAATAAATACTAATAAGCAAAAAACCTGAGCTGTTTTACTGAAGTTTCCATTTTCAGTTTGTTTTGTACCTTGAAGCAATGGGCATAAGCCGTTGCTTCTGTGGAAGTTTATGTACTTCATAGTTGCCTAGATTACAACTAAGTGCCCAAAATACTTTACTGAGCCTCTGCTGTAAGCCCTCAATGCAAGATCTACTCTTTTGAAACTATTCCTGTCGAACATTTGCTTTCATGATGATAGCTAACTACTATCGTCCTTTGTACTCTCCTCTGTCCCTGCTTTCCTTTGATCCCAAAACACACACACAGAAGAAGTCTGAAAGGTGCTATTTTGGGGTTTTTTTTTCTCTGGCTAGTACAGCTGAACATACATGTTAGGCTGTGAATATTGCTTTGAGCTTCTCAATGACAGCATGCTAAGAAGTTCCAACTGTGAATAAAATGATGGGTGTAGAGTTTTGCCCAGCTACCCAAAATTCTCAGTTCCTCTTTGGGTGTCCTGCTTTCTCGGTCAGGGTGTGGGAATGGAGAGAACAGATTTTTGGCATAAATGAGAGTCACATTGTGCACCTGTAGGCGTGGCAAAAGGCAACAAAGAAGGTATTTCCCTTGTACTGCCTCTCCCCATACAGCAACTGTAAACTTGGCTTGAGATTCTCCCGGAAGAAAAAGAGTGTGATGCTTTATTTTCAGGAATTGTCAGTGCATGGCAAAAACCAGTATTGTAGTCCAAATCTCTCACCAAAGACAAAAATATAAGAGATCCTCTGCCTTTCTTCTCCCTTACCCAGTCCCAGAAAGAATAGATACATTGTACTAACCATATTCAGAAACCTACTAGCAAAAATAAGCGGTTTTGGTCTGTTGCTGAGTGGATAGCGATAGCAGTATCTCATGAAAGTAGTTAGAGGCTTCAGATGACAGCTTCCCACTGCCACTCTGATGGCTGCTGTGCACAACCTCATCTTCTAGCTTAGTGGGTTTTAAAGTTTCAGGAGGTTATTGGGTGAGATTCAAAAGAGTCTGCGCGCTGGCACTAGACAACCACAAGGTGTTGTGTACACATCAACTTCAATTTTCAAAGCAGGGTCAGGTATTTCACTGGGACTGCTCCCAGTCTAGTCTAGAAACACCCAATAATCTTTTTCACGACACCTTTTTTTGAGATTCGCTTCTTGTTCCAGCTCCCAATTTGGAAAAATCCCCCACAACACGCACACACACTCTCACACTCAGAAAAGACCTGTATTTTTGCTTTCAGTCATGTTGCCCTCTTGAGGCCAACCTACAGACAAGTAACAACTTGCCAACAAGTAAAAGAGTAACCAATTTCAATAGGAACTCTCAGCTTTGTTGGCAAGTGTGCACTTTCAAAGAATAAACATCAGAACTTTAGTTTCCACTAGTAAAATACTATTTATCTAGGAGCTTTGGCCTCAACCCTGAAAGGTCAGGCATATACAAGCACAGCGGTCCCTTTGGGGCTTTACATATAACAACCAACAAACACTGCAAGGCCTGTGAGATATGGACTGTTAAAAACTATCTTTCCTTTTTTGTGTACAGCCTAGCCTCGGGATGATCAAAGGTTCAAACGCAACTGTGAGATAATCGAGAATGATGACCAATAAGGTGTCAAAGGTATCTTGTTCAATAGCGCACAGAAAAGGCAATGGCTCTTGGTTTTGTTCCCAAGGGGTTTTATAGTTTTATATAACCACTGCAGCACCCTGGCCATTCCTTAGTACTACACAGAAGACACTTAAAAGATAACCAACAGTACTGATATCACTGTAAGAATTTGCAATGGCAAAATTAACTCATTTGGCTGTGGGCAAATCAGGAAAGATCCGCTTCCTTCGTGGAAGTTAGTTACAGACATCACACAACCGAAAGAGCAAACCAAATATTTTGGAGGCATACTTCCTGTCAAATTCTTTGTAGGCTGTTTGTAACCATTTCAGAGATGGTTTATTCAGACTCTTCAGGCCATAGTGAAAGTAGACAACCGTATAATCATTCTCTACATACTGGTCCAGAGTATACTTTAAGTACCTGAGGAGAAAGATAACATTTTAGTTTTAAGACAGTTTACTGGATGAGATTTTTAAAGCAGTAACTGAGAAAGAAAATGTGCTATTTTTGCACAGAATGCTAGTGACTGCAAATTTATGTTTGCTTCAATGTATTTATCTAACAAGTTCATCTTGCTCTAGTGGCAATGTTGCCAATAATTCCACATCACTGCAAAGCCTGAAATTTGAAAGAACATATTTAGCTACAAAAACTATGGTGCTCATGAATCATTAAAAGATGAAGACAATGTGGGACTGAGTTTTCCAAGAAATTTTTTAGAAGATGCATTTTAACTGATAGTGACTCTTATTTTGCTTTCTTCTTGTCTTTGTAAATTCCTTCCTTTTAGCCAAGCAAACAATGTCATTTTGACTTTTCAAAATAACAAACAATAAATCTTGGGTTTTCCTCTCGATTTAAAACTTCCTAAATTCTTGAAAAATCCATTAGTCCTAATTACTGCCAATTACAGTTACTGTAAACTGTTTTCTTGAATATACTTGCCTTTCCCTTGTTTGCATTGTGGGGACTGTGTTCATAGATCATTTCCCTTAAAACTAATTTAAAGAACTACACTACTTATCCCATCTTGAAATAATGCTGCATGTTTTATAAGCAGATTTCTGTGTGTTCGTTCTTTTATGGTATAGTTTAAGATGCTTTTCTCTTCCCTTTCTCATACAATTGAGAACACTGTATGGCCTATTACACAGCTCAATGATTCAAATAAAGCAATGATGGAGGAGTATAATCTGGCCTCATGTCTTGCTGTGTCAGATTTCAACTTTCTCATGTCATTCTCAATGCTATCTTATTATTCTGCGACAGAGCCTCAGCTATTGCTCTTAATTGTATGTAAGCAATTTTCATTCAATAAAATAGATAGTTCCATGTGCCATTTATTAGACTGTGGCCATCTGCAAGTATCAAGGCCACTTTGACTATCCACCTTTGCATGCAAAAGCCCGTAACTTCACTCTTACACTGTACTCCCACAGTCTCATTTATCTACTTATTCTCTCAGCATACTGTAAATCTTAGACTGTGAATAGCCTTGGACAAGGACTGCCACTGCAATTAATATAACGCTGTTTTGATCCCCAACTTAAGTATTAATGGTATTTTAATAGAAGAAGTAGTAGTAACAGTCATTCAAGACTTTTTAAAAAAAGTTTGAAATTAAAATATATCTAAACAGATATTCTTACGTACAGAGTGCCACATGTTTTATTTTACAGCATGTAAATTCCTTGGCACATTGCATCCAGAAAGCCTGTACTTCTAAAAAAAATTGGGAGAGTTTTGCTGGCATAAAATACCCAGTCTTTTTGTACAGCCTTGGAACAGTTAATTGACTGTAACAGAACTGCAGGGACATTACAAAAGCTTTACCGAATCCATTCTTTAAGTGATTTAATCACAAAATACCTACCAATCTGTAGCTTTTCCTCAGAATTCAACATCTAACTACTCAAAAGCAGATCACTCGATATTTATATTGCTAGCTTCACATTCAGACACCTGCCCTCAATTCTCTCTTAGCAGACTTCCAAAGTGGATTTGACGTGGACTCAGAAACATGGATGATGTGTACTCAGAAAACATGTAAGTGTTCAAGTCAGAAGAGTCTAAGGGCTGGAAACCCTGGTTTCATCAAGGCAGCTCCTCACAGATCTGAGGAAGGGTTCTTCGATCTGGTAGCAAACTTGTCACACTCCTTTCTTTGGCATCTCCTATTAGTCATTGCAAGCAGCTCCTCTAGGTGAGGAGCTGACTGGTGTGGCTCTTCCTCCTAGGTGCTAATACTCCCTCTGTGCTACACAGGAAGCTTTGGCTTAAGGCTGTGGAAATACCCTAGCTGTGAAGAGGATAAAAATGAAGCAAGATGGTCTCAAACACATTTCATGAGTAACCTGTCTTTTAATCCCTTTTTGTTTCTGAAAAGTTGAGATAACAGCACTTCTGTCCTTTCCAATGATGGTGGGTACTCATGGTTGAAAGGTGCTCAAACGTTCTGGCAATGGAGGCTGTACAAGAGCTCCAAATAGGTTTAAAATGCTTAAGAAGGAGAGGACTCTCATGGCAGAAGAGATCTCCTTGTAGTGACAAACTACAGGGCAGAAACATGTCCTGGTACCTTCCTGCAGCAAGTTAATAAAGAAGAATGTTGTGCTTTTACATATTCACAACCTCTTCTAACACAAAAAGCCAAACATTACAAAGTGAGACACATATAAAAATGTTAAGCATAACATACTGTACATAATGCAGATCTTTTTATAAAAGAAGAAAACCACTAAGATGTAAGTAACTAAATAATGCTCTTGCTGAGTGATTTAGGAGATGAAGTACAACAAATTAAGGCAAACACTGCTATTCACATGAACATATGTATGGAGCACTAAAATACTAAAATTTCTCTTTCATTGGTCCTCATCATAAATTCAATTTTTTTAAATACAGTCAGAATTCATTAATAAAATCAAGACGACAAGTTTCTTTCAGTACACAGTGAATTGCTGCTTCTAGTCAAGATTACAGGTGAAGCAACTCTTGCAGTTTTGTCCATATCTCATTCACTTAATATTAACACTAGTCGGTCTTGCATCCTTTTTTCATTTCACTCCTTGTCTTACTCCTGCTTCTCCTCTCTGAAAGCTCATTCACCTGGAAACAAGCTAATAGCAGTTCACATATAAAAATGTAAAGTAGTCCACGCAGGAGATTGAGAGAAACTTACTCCAGCAATCTGGTGTGATTGAGCTGATGGGAGGGGGGCATACGGCAGCAACTGAAGGTAATCACCTTCCTTCCAGAATTGTCATCACCTAGTGAACAAAACAGTTAGTAAAGACAACGCTCATTTACTTATGCAATGGGACTTCAGTGGTCTGAAGAAATGGCTTGTATCTTATGATATTTGGGGTTACCTCTATTTCCCATTGTTACTCAAAACATACTGTGAAACTTCACTGTCAAATCACGTTGCCTACAGAAAGCAATTTGGCCACTGCTGCATTGAAATGAAGCAGCTGCTGGGCAAATGATGAAGCTAAGCTGAGAAAGTCATATTCAAAGGTGGTTGGTGGTACTCAGCTCCTGACAGAGAACTCTTAAGTCCGCCTGTAGCATTCAGTCGTGGTAGAGAACAGGTCTGCTTTACCTAGTAGGCTTGGAAGTGACCTGTTTTCAAATTCTTCATGCTTTATATCTGGAATTTATCAGAATACCACTCTGCTGACAAGCACTTTGGCAATTTGCTTTGTCACACATCCAAGTCAGATTTTTTTAACCAACTTAGGCTTTCTTACCCACTTTTTTCCAGAAGCACTGCTACATTCAGATCGCATTTAAAACACAACAAGCAAGGCATACAAGTATGCTTTTCTAACATGAAGATCCCTAAATGTCCATCCCTTAGCTCCTCTGACAAAGCATATATTGCTGCATTTAAGTTCCTTTAGTCTGACTCATGACAGCTTCACTCACACTGTCTGTACAGACAAGGTTGGTGTTCACGCCGTGCCCATCCCACACCTAAGTTCCTCTATCTGGAAAGCCAGGCGCAGAGGTTGAGTCATGCTCATACTGAAGGTAACTCAGCACTGAAGACTGTGACGTGTTAAGATTTTAACATATATCTACATGAAAGATACCATTCCTTTTAAAGCAATACAGAATCATCCCAGAAAATGTTTAGACTGAATTCATATTTGAGACATTCTTGGTCTAATTTCAAGGTTCAAAATGATAATATTTAATACTTGCTTCTATTGCCACTAAAACATCAAAGTTTGGCTTTGATATAAGCAGAATTACAATAAAGTTAAGAATTGGTGGGGTTTTAGATATTCTTTATAATTCTGTTGTTCCCCTTTCACCCCTAATTAAGTAAGTAGCTGTAATGAATAAACAAAAAAAAGAAGTAAAATGGGGGAAGTTAAACCTGTAACAGAGTCAATTAATGAATAAATAAAATCATATGAGCATTTCTGTGAAAACTGGGTAGAACAGCTTCAGACCACTTCTTAAGCTGTTCTAGTTTGTATTACTGAAGTTGGTTCAAGTTACTTGATCTGAACAAACAGAATACCTCCCAGCTTTACAAACACACATTTTCTGTGAAAACCCACCACTGATAGTAATATGCTTTCCTTCATTCAACTCAGGAAGAGGTGGCTGTCCTCACCTGATGGATTCCACACTAAGAAAAAAACCCTGTATTAGCTTTGTCCAGTTCCTACCTAGTTGTGCTCAATAGTACTTACAAAGGTCATGATGGACAGCATCTATTTAAACCCATTCCATTACAGGTGCAGGAGGAGAAAAGGGAGGAAAGAGGCGAGATTAACATTTAATGACTTTTCACGTGTGAACGTGGACTGAGAGACATCTTCTGCATTATCAATTCCAAGCCTGTGTTATCACCAGGAACTGTACCACATAATCCTTCCATTGATTTGTTGAGCTCTATCTTAAAATAGTTAGGTTTTTCTGTTTCTTGCTCCTCCTGCTCACTGCTTTGACAACTAGCAACCTGCTTTCTCAATTCCAGTCTAAAAGTCACAGCAAGTCTGTCCCAATTTATGTGACAATGACATCACTCAGCTGAAGCAGCGTTTCTCCTTCAGTGCTATTTACCATCCCAAAGGACTCTGTGGACAATAATCGTATCCCCTCCCAGCCTGTATTTTACTGCTTGTAAACAAGTTAGATCATCTATCTCTTCCCCAACCTATCTATTCTCTACCCTGTTCCAATCTGAATGCATCTTTCCTAAACATGGGTGATAAAAGTTAGATAACAAATTGCAGATGAACATCACATATAGGACTTAAAAAGGTTTCCTAGTAATATCAACATCATTGTATTTACTGAAAACCAAGATGAACTATTAATTTAGTTTGACAGCTATAGCTGGATTATCTCTGATGGCCACCCCACTCTTATTTCACAGAAGATCGCTTCTCTTTTTTTATTTATGCAGCCAAAGAACCTGTTGCTATTTGCTTTAACATCCTTTGAAGATCTAACTCAGCTTGACTTTTGGCAGTTACCACTTTAGTCCTGTAGTTTTGACTTCCAAAACACAGCTCTTTCTGCTGGCTTGTTCTTTCTTCCTGTTCCTTTTTGGCTGACTGCTTATTTTTATTATATTTCTCAAAGGTGTTTTTTCATCCCACAAGGCCTGGTGCCTCTTCCCACATTAAAAATAAATTCTGACTTGTGTGTTAAATAAGGTGCTTGAGCACCACTAAAGAAAGAATATGCACACCACCACAATGATATGCACTCAAGTATGTCTGCATATTGTTCTTTAACAGACCACAACTTTATTTCCTGAAGTTATTTTTAAGTGTCTTATTTGATATTCTCAGAGTACTTATATAAGCATTACGTGACATGCATTAATATGAATGATGCACTAAAATTAAATTAAAACATTAATAAAAGATCGTTCTCTAAATCATGACTTGTTTGTGAAAAAATTGCTGTTACAATGCACTGTAGAATATTTTATTTGTTAGAGACAATCATTTTTATGAGCAAAATAAATCTAAGAAAGGTTTCCAGTTAAATTACTAAATGAGTCACTAATTGTCACTGGTGGTCACATTTGACTGCTTGAATTAAAAGTCAGGAAAATAACCAGCTTTATAAAAGACTGCAGATACACTTAGAACATACACAAACATAATTGCCTGGTTTCAATAATGGGAAAACTGAGGCAGAGAAACTTTCTCAAAATTACCAGCAGAGCAGAGCACCTCATTCTCCCACCCCACAGTGCCACAGAGGCAACAAGAGCAAACCAGAAAAGGCGACTGAGAACCTCAACTCCATTAAAAACTAAATAAAGCAGTGCCAGCTTCCCATTGGTGATGACAGCTAATGAAAGGAAAAAGGCTGTTCTTTCTCCATAGGCATCAATAATGTTTTGAACAACATCAAATTTTAACATGACATATGAAGTGCTGATCAAAACAGAAGCAGGCTTTCCTTGCCCTCCACCAGAAGGGCTGTGACTGAACACCCTGGGAAATGCCCATCATCATTTGCTTCCCAGTCCAACAGTTTGAATCCCACGACCTTGAGGATTTAATTTTTACCCAAGCATGTGAAAGTGCAGTTTGAAGGGTAAGGTGAGGAACGGCAGTTATCTTCACATTTAAAGGAGAGCGTAACTGGATTTTAAATCAGCATAGAGTATATTTTTATCCCGCAAAACCTGTATTTTCCTACTATTTGGACTTAAGACAGAACTGAAAGATGTCTCAGTTTCTACAGAGGACAAAGCAAAAAAAAAGTGCAATATCAGCTTTGCTCCTTCATGTTTTGCTTCCAGGTCAAAAATGTAGTTTTATATTAACCTACTTTGTTTCATAGGCTAATGTCACCAAACACTTTCAGATGAAAGCTGATAACCTGTTCTACCCTCCCTGGAAAATGTGCTCCTCCCCTTATCTTTCTGGACTGGTTCTGAGCTCCAGATATTCAGGAGGCATTCCCAAACACTGAGTGCCTTAACTGCTTGGGTACTCACACTCCTCCAGCTACCTACCTATGCCTTTTTAAAAGTCACTAGCACAGATTCTGCCCTTGTGCACAAAAAGGTCCGATAGCCTTCTCTCGCCCATGGGTAGGAGGCTCCTGCCTTTGAACCAGGCACTTGCTATCACGCAGACGTATTACTGGGCAGCCTCAGGATTATCAGCTGTGCTGGCTGCAGAGCCACCCCTGGGAGCGCAGCACGGCAATGCCAGCCTCCTCCTCTGTCCTCGGTGAGTAAAGAGGGATGTGTAGAGCACGCTGTCCCGAATGACATTTATGCACATTAAAATACAAGCTGGCTGCTGGGGTTTCATTTGTCTGGATTTCCCTGAAACAGCCACGAATCATACATCGCTTTTGATATCAGACTCTGCAGTAGGGAAAAAAAGTTACAGTAAGACACGGGAAGAGCAAGTGGGAAAGCGGATTGTTCTACTTTTTAATTAAGAATTTGGATAGCACAGCACTTCCTAACTGCTTCTTGCAAATGAAAAGTTTTTTTTCTAATGATATAGCTCATTCCAACTTGCAAATGAGATCTTTTGGATGCTGTAGTTTTAGCACGACTGTTTAAGAGCTTTTGTTCTGATGATACCAAACATTACTATTTTATAAGTGAAAAGTGAAATATCATTTTACTTCACTGAAGCTTGTCATTATCACTTTACAGCAAAGCAAGATCCTCAAGTCAACAGAAGCTTTGCCATTGGTTTCAATGGGAGTAGAAGCAGGGTCAAAATCCAGGGGACTTGCCACACCAATGAAAACACTTGCTCACATATTTGTTTCATTAATAGAATTTATGCTAGAGAAAATGAGCCTAAACTTCAATTACATTATGTTAAATGGCAAGACAAACTGTGCTTTCAAGCCTCCTTCTACACTCCACAACTCAGGAAAATACAGGGGTCTCAAAAAAGCCATTATGAAACTTCCGTGTTTTGCCTAGGCTGAGTAATGGACAGTAAATACATCCACAACTAATCCACTATGGATCTCTGCCCATCCATAATGGCAAACTTTGTCAGTTAAGAAATACACAGCCAAGATAACACAGCTGACTCTCAACATTAGCAGAAGAAGCTTATACTTTTAGCTGTAGAGATTTGAGTCCTCTTTCTCCTGGCATTGATCACCTCAGCCGATCATATGAAAATATATTACAACAGATATTAGCCAGCTTAAAGATGAAGTATTAAAATACCCATTGGAGTGTTCATCCTTTGGGATAGAGACCAGATCCACCAAGGAAATGCAAAGAATGCCACCAACTCTAAATTCTAGGAGTCACCTTGTTTTGATTTCACAAAGTTCCCTTTTTGCATTCATTCCTCTAGATTCTACTCACATCCACTTGTTTATTTAGAAACCAACTTTCTGTGAGAGGATTGCACCTGCACTGCACCTGGCTAATTCCGGAAAGTGCTAAAAGTGCAATTAAAATCAATTACATGCTCAGGTGTTTTTCTAAATAGGAATGACTATAAGTGAAAGTTCAGGAGATTTCCTACATCAGTGACCTTATTCATTTCCCTCAGAAAGCAAAGACTGCCCATCACAGATTCCTCCATGATCAATTTTTCTTTTAAATTTTGTCTAAGAAAAATACTTTGCCATAGCACTTTTTTTTTTGGATCAGCTGAAAGCAAAGGGACAGCTTGCTTTTTGATATAATTAATTATTTACATCTCATCTGTGCTCCTCTTAAAGTATGTAAAATAAGTTGAAATAAGGGTGAGTTAAAGCCAATACTGAAGCTAACCTCTCTAATGTCAGTACAGTTCTATCTGACTGACTCTCTGGACTAGAACAATGCTCTAGTCTTAAAAGGAGCACTGAAAATCAAAACTGCTTTCAGTGATGCAAAACTAAGTATTTTGATGTTTCACAGAAAGCATAAAAGAAAATTTAAGGAAAGCAAAGAAACAGCAGAATAGTCAAACAGAAAGGGAATATAATTTACATTTACTTGGTAAAGGGGAAATAGTGCTAGGCTTTTCTTTTTAATAAGCTATATTTGGGTATAGAATGACTTATGGTATATTGTCAGGATACCCAAACCTAACATTGAGTACACATTCACATTTGAATTTGGCACTTTGAGACATCATTTATTTTAGCAAGCCTGTTGCTCTACTAAGTGATGTTTAAAGCAGACCTGTTATATTTTCTCAGATTCAACAAGAAAGCATGTCCATATATTTTTATACCATTAACTCAGCTGTGTCTTCAAAAAAGACACTATAACTTACAGTGTGATGTTCAAAGCAAGGAATGTGGTAAATAAGGATTTATTTCCTTTCACATTCTGAGAAGAAAATAGTTGGAGAAAGAAGCAAGAGGAAAACTGGTGCAGAATCTGGAAAATCCAAGTTCAATTCCTGCCTAAAGGATTTGAACCCGTGTTTCTATCACTCAGGAAAGTTTCCTCTTCACTAGAGCAGGAAATACTTTTCATTGATGTCAACCTTTATTTTGGAGCTCCTCTCATAGCAATTGAGAGAAAAACATGACACCCAGATGGTTAGCACATGCTTTGTAATGTGCAAAGCCCACATGACCATCTGCTTGTGCTGCAAATAGGTTACGAACCAGAGCCCTCAGCTTCCTTCTTGAAAAGCGCCAAAGTCTTACGTCTCTTCAGTTGATTTCTTGTTTTCCCCAAAAGGGTAGTCATGAAATAACATCAGAGATACTGATTTCAGGAACACCCCATGGAAATAAAAAATAAACAAAGTAAATCTTTTAAGAAAAAAAAAAAAATCTTTAAACCCAGTTCTTTCCTGTGGGCCTGCAATTTACAGACCACAGATCTGCCCCTGAAGGTATTGCAAGAAGTAGAAAAGCTGTCACTGAGATGGACTGAAAATTATCAGGACTTGTGTCTTAGGCTTATTAGGTAATTCGCTACAGTTTCTCCTTACATGTTACAAAAACTAAATTACAACTTTACCTTTCACAGTCTGATCTACATAATACTATTCTAATCAGTTTCTAATGCACTGGTTCAATGTCAGAAAGGGGCATGAAATCAACTGGATCTTGAAGAAAAATATGGACAGTCTCTACAAAGACCCAGGCTGGGTACCTGAAATCTTTAAATATAACTAGAAAAGCAATAACAGGCTAAGAAGGGAAATACAGATTTAAAACAATGATGGACTTTGATTCCATTAAAAAGTTTTGTCTAACACATAAAAGGATTAATGAACTAATGGCAATTAATTAAAGGCAATTAATGAAAACACAAGCATCAGAAATGGAGTCCTACTAAATGAGCACATACTCAAAAAAAAGGTACTGCAAAAAGTGGTCAGCGATCATATTATGGAAGCAAACTATAAAAAATAAGGAAGCTTGATGCCTCATATATGCTTATATGTTCCTTTTTCCACAAATAAAAATAATCTTGAGTTTCTTTTGAGGCAACAGATTGACATTTCTCCTTCAAAATAGAAATAAAAAGACCCAGCACTGGAGCACTGTTGCATTAACATATGCTTAGGGCAGTCAGTTACACGCTGGTATTTGTGACATAACCAGTCTGTAATTAATAAACAATTATTAAAGCTTACATCTTTTAAAAAATGTCCTCTATTCTTAATTAATTGTATTTTCACACTGTATGAATACAGCTCAAAAAATCTTCTTTGCATATAGTCAAAGCTATTGTTATGTAAAGCAGGTATAAGTCATTTTAATTTGTCAGAAGCAAGAAGGAATTTTAGATTTTTTTTTTTAAATTAACTGTTGAAACTAGATCATTGTAAGAGATGGATAAATTACTGCAAATATTTTCAGCTAAATTCTTTCTTTTTCTTCAATCACTTGAAACAATACATCTCATTGTCTTTCAATAACAGACTTAAAACTGAAGGAATTGCTTTTAGAATTGCTTTAATACAGCCATTCCAAACACTGAAAATATAATTTGTTTTATTCAAAGATATTAAAACCATTACAAACTAGGTACCGATCATTTAAAAATTATTTGTTTCAAAGGGGACTGGCCTCTTCCAAGATGGGAAGGAGATCTGAAGAGCTCATCCTTTCCTCACTTGAATCTAAACCCAGAAAACATTCAAACCTGACTCCATGCCAGTTAACACTGGAGGTGAAGCATGTCTTTGGATCATATTTCACCTTCCCCGTGCTCTGCATTCATATGCACACCTCCGCGTTCTTCTCTTACGTCCAACCATCAGAGCTGCTTTAGAGGGTGCAGACTGCCATCTGAAGCACGGCTCCTGGCTTGTGCTTTGCATTTAAATTGTCCAGTAGACTTGCAAAACTCCATCATATATTTCTGACTGAAATGGCAGCTAAAGTCACTCCTTTCTGAGCTCAAACAATGGCTAGAGGACTTTCTTCCCCTACAAAAGAGCGCAGTATTAAGGTGTGGTGGGTTGACCCTGGGTGGACTCCAGGTGCCCCCCAAAGCTGCTCTATCACTGCCCTCCTCAGCAGGACAGAGGAGAGAAAATACAACAAAAAGCTCGTGGGTCGAGATAAGGACAGAGAGAGATCACTGAACAATTACTGTCACAGGCAAAACAGACTTGACTTGGGTAAAATTAATTTAATTTACTACCAATTCAATCAGAGTAAGGTAATGAGAAATAAAACCAAATCTTAAAACACTTTCCTCCCACTCCTCCCTTCTTCCTGGGCTCAACTTCACTCCCAATTTTCTCTACCTAGTCCCCGCAGCGGCACAGGGGGATGGGGAATGGGGGTTGGGGTCAGTTCATCACACCTTGTCTCTGCCGCTCCTCCCTTTTCAGGGGGAGGACTCCTCACTCTTCCTCTGCTCCAGCGTGGGGTACCTCCCACTGGAGACAGTCCTCCACAAACTTCTCCAACATGGGTCCCTTCCACGGGCTGCAGTCCTTCAGGCACAGACTGCTCCAGCATGGGTCCCCCATGGGGTCACAAGTCCTGCCAGAAAACCTGCTCCGTGGGCTCCTCTCTCCATCAGGCCACAGGTCCTGCCAGGAGCCTGCTCCAGCGCAGGCTTCCCACAGGGTCACAGCCTCCTTCGGGCACCCACCTGCTCCACCGTGGGGTCCTCCCCAGGGTGCAGGTGGAGATATGCTCCACCATGGACCTCCATGGGCTGCAGGGGGACAGCCTGCCTCACCATGGTCTTCATCACCATGGGCTGCAGGGGAATCTCTGCTCTGACACCTGGAACATCTCCTCCCTCTCCTTCTTCACTGACCTGGGGGTCTGCAGGGTTGTTTCTCTCACATGTTCTCACTCCTCTGTCCAGCTGCAGTTTCTGTGCCGCAGTAACTTTTTTTCCCCCTTCTTAAATCTGTTATCCCAGAGGCACTACCACCATCACTGATGGGCTCAGCCTTGGCCAGCGGCAGGTCCATCTTGGAGCTGGCTAGCATTGGTTCTATCGAACATAGGGGAAGCTTCTAGCAGCTTCTCACAGAAGCCACCCCTGTAACCCTCCCACTACCAAAACCTTGCCACACAAACCCAACATATAAGGACAAAATCATCAGAGATAATCCAACATTTAAGCCAAGATTCATCTTGTGAATACCTCCATTTGCTCCGGTGAATTTAAACCAGGAGTATACCTAGTGTTTGGACTTTATTCCAAGCAAACACTGATACGGAGCAAGTTCCAAGATGAACCTATGGAAGCTACAGGTAGGTTCCTTTAAAAAAAAAAAACCTGTTGCTTTCACTCTACTATACTGAGGCACATTCCCATTCTCTAACACAGGAATAAGGCATATGCATAAGATGAAGCCAGGCAGGACAGCTCAGGAAAGGGCAGGCTGGTTATCATTCTGTCCCCACCACATGTTCTCTGTTTCACGAGCAATAAAAGCATGAATTTTTTAAAAGGAGATGTTCCAGTATATTTCATCTTCTCATTCCAAAAATTTCCCCTTTTTGGAGTTCCCCCACCATTTAACTCTTCCAAGTCAAACAACAGAGTCCTTCTGAGACTAAGAAAGTTACAGTTTTTGTTTGCCTTGGTAGTAAGTAAACTTTTTTTTTTTTTTTTTTTTTAAATCAGTAGGGAACGTCTTATTGGTAAGTCAATAAGAACTTACTAAGATTGCCAACTTGTTCCTTTTTCCTCCAGCCTGGAGGGATGGAGAAGAGGAGCTTTGTCTAAGCACAGACTTGGGGGTTTCAGCTCATCACCTGGCAGCTCTGCACATAGCTGCAAAAATAACGATGGTTCCTCCATGGAAAATAAACACACAAGGACCCTTTAGAATTAACACCAGCTAAAACAGACAAATACCATGTTCTTAGGACTTCCAGGGCAGCTCTGAGTGAACAAAGAACAAGGAGCAGCAACAAACATTTACTAAATAGTTGTTAATAATTAAAGTTGTAGCAGTAAATACATGGCCCATCATAATTTCACGCTGAATATACCAGCAGGACAAAACCTCTTGAAGATCTTTTTTAGGGCATTATCATGTAGCACTGCCTAATACAGCAGATGGAAGAAAATCTTAGGTGGACAGTTATAGTGACCCTGGTGTATCCAGTGTGTATGTTAACACATCTATTTCACACTTTGTCAGTTTGATTTCAATGGTTTCATTAATAACGTTTATATCTTGGTATTTCCCCCATCCCAAAACTGGTGCTTAAGTGAGAAACATCCTAGTGGGTTAGCAGGCAGTAGCTTTTGAATCACAAGAATGTGAATCTGTTATTCCCTTCAGTCTTATGTTTGGGGGTTAGTTTCAAAGAAGTTAAAAGGTAGTTATTATCCTGTGTATAACTAGCTTCAAGAAGAGAAGTTACTATGGGTAAAATTCTCCTCCCACTATAAGTCAGAAGTGAAATTACCACAGATTTCACTGCCCTAGTCAATCATAGCTTACTAAAGGACTGGTTTTACTGAAGTTGATATTCACCTGGATGACATCCTGTTTATGGCTCAAATTCAGGAAGGTACCTATGTATAACCTGAGTTCATAATTTTCCTGAAAAATCATAATCTAGGCTCACTAAAGCATGAGGTACAAAAAGTGTGCACAATATTACACAATCTTAGACTTCAGTAGGATGAGTAGTGTTAAATACCACTATTTGTTTCTTATTGTATACATTTCTTTAGTTTAGGATTGTGATTATTAATGCTATTTTAACAAACACATTGATGCCAAAAATAAGCCAAAAGGAAAAAAATATGCAATGCATATTTTGAAGAGCTGCTTTTATATCATAAATATGCTTGAAGGTAGGAAGGTTCTACAGAGGCATTTGGACAGGCTGGATCAATGGGCCAAGGCCAACTGTATGAGGTTCAGCAAGGCTCAGTGCTGGGTCCTGCACTTGGGACACAACAATCCCACGCAACGCTACAGGCTTGGGGAAGAGTGGCTGGAAAGCTGCTCGGCGGAAAAGGACCTGGGGGTGTTGGTCAACAGCCAGCTGAATATGAGCCGGCAGTGTGCCCAGGTAGCCAAGAAGGCTACAACATCCTGGCCTGTATCAGAAATGGTGTGGCCAGCAGGACTAGGGAAATGATCATACCCCTGTACTGGTGAGGCTGCACCTCGAATAATGTGTTCAGTTTTGGGCTCCTCACTACAAGACAGATCTTGAGGCACTGGAGCGTGTCCAAAGAAGGGCAATGAAGCCGGTGAAGGATCTAGAGCACAAGTCTAATAAGGAGCAGCTGAGGGAACTGGGGTTTTTTAGGCTGGAGAAAAGGAGGCTCAGGGGAGACCTTATTGCTCTCTACAACTACCTGAAAGGAGGTTGTAGCGAGGTGGGTGTCAGTCTCTTCTCCCAAGTAACAAGTGATAGGACAAGAGGAAATGCCCTCAAGTTGTGCCACGGGAGGTTTAGATAGCATATCAGGAAAAATTTCTTCACCAAAAGGGCTGTCAAGCATCGGAACAGGCTGCCCAGGGAAATGGTTGAGTCACCATCCCTGAAGGTATTTAAAAGACTTGTGGACGTGGCACTTGGGGACATGGTTTAGTGGTGGACTTGGCAGTGCTAGGTGTATGGTTGGACTTGATGATCTTAAAGGTCTTTTCCAACCTAAACGATTCTATGATTCTACTTTATGATTCTATAAAAATGCCTGCATGTCTTATATGTTGCCAGAATGTTTTAAAAATAACCATAAACATGAAATGATCCAATATTCAAATATTCTATGTACCCATAGCTTCTCCTCCATGTCACAGCAGAAAGTCAGGTGATAAACGCAGTTAACATTTATGTCAACAGTTTCCTTTCCGCTTTTTGTTAGTTTTTATACAGTAACCCGTATCTCTTCAGTTGCACACTCTTTCCAGGGAGGACTAGAAAAATGATTACGTGTGGCTACACAACACTTCAGGTTATTCAGAAAACAAAACAGCTTATCACAAATAAAGTACAGATCTGTTACAGCCACAGTTAGGCCTTAGATTATAATATATTGCTAGAGTTATACTTTAAAGCAAGATTAAGCTCAAATATTTGACTCGCAACTCATCCATAGAAAAGCACTGAGTTTACCTATTACTATTCAGCTGATGAACGCTGGAAGCATCAACATGATTCCTATGCATCACCTTGAGGAGTACAGTAAGAAAAATGTGGTAAGGGGTGTAGTAACATAAAGCCGTAGTGTTTTCCAAACTTACCTGCTAACTGAATGATGCCATGTCTTGCAACATCATAGTAGGGGTGATTGATATTTAGCTCAGGATCCTCAAGTGGTGGAGGCATAAATGTTTCTTCCTGTTCTGACTGTGTATCTTCCACTTCATCCTTCTGCAGTTCTAAAGGAGCAAGAAAGAACACTTAAGTGCTAATGAACAGAGAAAAACTTTCGCCTCCGATACATTATTGAAGGGTTGAATTTTAGCTCAGTTCTACAAAAACACAGGCCTTTATCACTATTTGTTGCAGTTTCAAATCAGTTTCTTGTTCTTTACCCTTTCTCATGTGCGGGAAAAGCAACCCTTCAATACCTCAAATCTACCTTCATGTTCTCCTTAAGATTAATATCTACTGTGATGCTCACAAAAATCTCAACAATGACTGGACAGCTGGCATGCTGTGATCTTGCTATTCACTACTGCAGGTGTTGTCTCATCATTTTCTACACTCCCACAATCTGCTGCTTGTATTCATCTATGACTTCTTGCCTTTTATTTCAAGGTTGCCCAAATGGAGAAGTCAAAGTTTCAGTATGCTAACGTATGCGTTGACAGCTACGCCACATTACCACCCTGTGTGAATGCCCTCTGAGAACGGACTTATTACTTTGCATAAAGGTAGCAAATTGCAAATAAATCTCCATCTAACCTCCCCTGAAATCCACTGTTTCTTTGAAATCCATTAAACTTCTGAACTTGCAATAGACAAGGCAGCCAGATGTCCATCCAGCATATACTCCAGCTAGAGGCCAAGCAAAGGTGTAAAGTCTGCTCAAAAGCCCAGTAAAATCAATGGGCATCCTTCCCCCAACTTCAGTAGATTCTGGACTAGATCCTACAATTAAAATCTACTCTGTACTGAAATGAGCAACACAAGGTCAGTTGATCTTGTTCCAGGTTTTTTTCGTTTTGGGTTTTTTTCCAATTTTTTTCCCAAACTGTTGTAAGGTTCAAAAAGAGGTGATCCTAAGTATGTATCCAAATGAACACAGATTCTGGGATAATTTCTGTCACTAATGCCTCTACACTATTCAGATGAATGTTTTCTAGAAACTGATAGGAATAACATTAAATTGACACACTAACACACAAGTGTCTTGGTGGCTTAAGAGAAGAAAAGGCACAGGTAAAGAGAAAAATTAATGTTCTGATAAGGTGCACCATCCCTGTACCTCTTCTATCTCTTGTTATCATGCAAGTTTTAATAAGGCAGAATTAACAGTTTTATCTATAACATTATTAGTGCTGCTTTAAAAAGTACTTCAAGAACATTTTGCCTTCTAAGCATCTGCATATTTCATATGCCTTGACCACCACGCAAGAAACTTGGGCAGAGAGAATATATTAAGTATTGATTTCAGCCAGATTTATGTGCCAGTAGCTAATAAGTCCTAGACAAAAACTCTTACGAAATATTTCGGAATGCTTTCTACTCACAGTTTCTCAGTGTCTTTCTATCCTATAAACAGTCACATGAAAGCTTTATTGTCTCATTTTTATTTTTAACATGATTTGTACCAAAAATGCATTTCACAAGGATGAAAAATGCCACTAGTGGCTGTGCTTCTCAAAGACAAAGAAGAGTCAGGAACACATGTACTAGTTTTACATTTCTTTATGTCTGAATTTATGTTAAAGGCTCCTCAGAAAATAAATCAGCAGTCCTATAGGAAAAAAAAAAAATCTGCCTTTAGAAATACACCATTAGAGTCCTCTTCTTACACACAAAAAAGTTTAAATTATTATTATCTCAAAAATGTGTATTTTTCTACCCTTTAAAAGTGTATCATATATAAAAAGTTACACTAACCTTAACTAGAAAAGTATTCTTTCACTTTAAAGAATGTTTTTGTCCCAAGAGCTGGGAAGAATAATACAAACATAATATAGTATATGAATTTCACAATTTTTTCCTTTTTTAAATATTTAAGTTATGTTAGAACAAGGAAAAGACTGTTTTGTTTATTAGGGCTCTTTTTTCATGTCTGAGCACTGTAACCACCTAAAGTAACAAAAAGTTGCAAAGGGGAGAAAGAAAAAGAAACAGAAAATGCTAGTCTGTGGGAATGTGAACCATTTACCACAATCCACTGAAACTTAACAGGCTTTATTAAAAGTGAAACATATATTCAAGTTAAACACAACAGAGACAACCAATACATTAACTACAGCCTTTGGTACAGTGAGGCAGAGGCTAACTCCTCCTGTAAAAAACTATTTTGTACTTTGCATAGAAAAAGACATGTTTCCAAAAGCAGGGGTAAGGATTTGTAACAAAGTATAGGTATCAAGCTCTCTGGTTTTGAGATGTGCAGAAGAACTAGAGAAGCAAAGTAAATACGCATGCCTATTTGTCCTGCAGTTATTCACAGGGACTAAAGAAGTCCCAACGGTAATCATATCTAATGAAAAGCTAGTTAACCCTAACCTAATAAGAGAATTCTTTGTATATACTTCTCCTTTTTTGAGTTTGTTTTTTGGGGTTTTTTTTGTTGGTTTTTTTTTTAATGTGTGAACAAGAGGACAGGAGCTCAAAGAGGTGTTTCATAATAAACACAAATAAAGAAGATTCATTGTTCCAAACTGAGGGAGACCTCAGCTCCATTTTTCTCCGGCAAATGATAGAGGAGTTTATTTCCCTGCTCTATGAGCTACAGCAGAGCATCATCTGTTACTACTCACACTGTTATTGCTGTTTAACCGAGGCTGGGAGACAACATGAGGGGCCTGATGCAGCATTTGCCAAGGCTGAGGGGAAAATTGCTTTCAATGGATTTTGAATCAGGCCCTAGGAGTACAAAGGCCAGCTGCCTCTGAAAGTCATGATGTGGGGAAATCAGAGCTAAGGTGAGGGACAGGGAAAGGGAGGCTGAGGGAAGAGATAAAAAAAAAAAATCTGGAAGACTCTTGCTCTGAGGTTCAGCCTAGCATCCTCAAAAACTCAAGGAAAAAAAAATGTAATGCTGATCTTTCAAAATGATGACGCCCCTAATGCCATGGTCATATTGCTCAGCTCAACTAACATCTTTGGAGATAACATGCAATACAGCAATCTCTATGCTCATTCAATACTTGTCTGTTTGGAGTAATGACTCCCATTTGTGCCACAATATGGGATGATGGTGATATTCCAATAGCCTAGAATTGCACTAGGAACATCTACCAATAACTCATAAAAGCTGCATGTATTAAACTAACCTTCAACCCTAATGGCTTTAATAGTGTACACATCAGTACAGTGGCTGTAACTCATATTGGATTGCTCCAAGAAGTATTACAAAATGTTGGTGAAGCCTCTCACTTACCGAAGATGCTCTATTAAATAACCTGTAACTCTACACAGATGCCATTTGAAGTATAACAAAAAATATTTACCTATTTCAGCTAACTTCTCATAGTCAATCTCAGACATGTTTCTCCTTAGGAACAAGTCTGTGCAGATCTTGCTAAATGATCGTTGCAGGATGAAATGGTCCTTGGGTCAACCCTACAAAAATAAAGAAAAGTAGCTGTCATCACAACGTGGCATATTTTTACCCACTATACAGATATAAAAAGAAAACAAAAGAACACCCCAGAAATCCTACTGCCCAATTATTGTTGAGGAACCAGCTCATTGGCATTTGGCCACCATTTTCTTACGACATAGAGTATTATAAAAGTATTTTAGAACAGCGGTCCAAAAAACAGAAAAGCTATGTATAATAGCAAGACTTTCAACAAATTGACCTGTTTTTATTTCGGGGTGGGGTGTGGGGTGGTGTTCTTCAAAACACTTACATATTACACATTTTTAATGATAAACATCAGAATTGCAGATTAAGTCACTTCCGGAAACAACTTAATTTTTTCTTAATTTTATTTCCCTGATGAAGAAGATTTATATACTCTATACCCTTACACCAAAGTCACTTATTCTATAGCAGTTTTAAGTTTTATTACAGGAAACGTTCTATACCTCACATTTCACATGAAAGAGCTTCATGAAAATTTCAAGTGAGCATTAACATATAAAAAACTGAAAAAACAGCAGTTCCTGTGTGCAATCACTGCTTTTTGTCAAACACTCTGCAGAGTGCTTTGTAAACAGAATACTAAGTAACACACCCAAAGTGAGCATCAGGAGCAAAGAATACGATTTAGAAGATCTGTTTCTCCAAGCAGCTGCTCCAAAAAGCAAAATAAGTATTTCCCTTAAATTAAAAATCCAGACTCAGGTGTGGAGGTGAGAAAGAAATTGAGCTTTTAGAACTCCCATTTTAATTTAATTTAAACCCCTTGTTTTATACCAGTTTGGTTTTATCTAAACACATTAAATAAAAAGAGAACAGGCAAATTCATGGCTTGCTTGTTGAAAAAAAGATGTACACAAGCATCTTCTTCTCTGCCAAGAGGTTACATTTTGTATTGCTCCTTCAAAGCACTGAAACTGGGAAATTATTTTGGACCAAGAAAAGACCAGACAGTTTGCCTGCTTGCTGCAGCCCACCCTGCACATCCCAAAAGCTTAAGTAGGTTTATTCCAGACCCACAAATCTGAAAGCTAGATACCATCCTTTCTTTTTTTTAACCAGAGGAGGGATATAGAAGTAATTTTCTAAAAATAAAACGTACATCAACAAAGCAAGTAAACATCTGTTTAATCATAAGCATATGTTTACTTGTTTTCCTGAGGAGGTATTAGTCATTAGAGCAACCACAGGTACTACGTGTGTGAACCAGAGCTGGGCTCTAACCAGCTAATGCAAAGTCTATCCTTTGGGTTTCAGTTTATGGAGGCAAAACAAATTTGCATCCTAGTGTATGACTACAGCTTCCAAGTACTACAGTAAAACAAGTACCTGCTAACCATAATATTTAAAAGAGCTTCTGATGGCTAATGAAGGTTTTCCATAATTTTTCAAAACATTTCACAGATCTGATACTAATATAATAGTCATTATCACCAAAGGCAATCATGCATTTCCATAACTTGCTGCACTGCAGATAAAATATGAACATGGTTCTACGACTTTGAAGGTTTTCCAACACTTACCAACTATTTTCTAACAACCTTATTTATTTCTTGTTGAAAATAATTATCTCCATTTACAGGAAACTCTCAGCTTAAAAGCACATACACAGGGAAAAGTCCCATGAAGTTCAAAAGATAAAATTATGCAATTTCTCACTAAGCAACAATTTCCTTAAAAAAATGAAAGCAATTCTGGGCCAATGTTGTGGTTTAACCCCAGCCAGCAACTAAGCACCATGCAGTCACTTACTCATTCCTCCCCCCGCCCCCATGGGATGGGGAGGAGAATCGAAAACAAGTGAAACTCGTGGGTTAAGAACAGTTTAATAATTTAAATAAAAAATAAAATATTATTATTATAGTAATGAAAAGGAAGATAACAAAAAGAGTGAAATATAAACCAAAAATGACAAGTGGTGCACAGTGCAATTGCTCACCACCTGCCAACCGGTGCCCAGTTAGTTCCCGAGCAGCGATCCCCTGAGGCCAACTCCCCCCAGTTTATATACTGGCCATGACATCACATGGTATAGAATACCCCTTTGGCCAGTTTGGGTCAGCTGTCCTGGCTGTGTCCCCTCCCGACTTCCTGTGCCCCTCCAGCCTTCTTGCTGGCTGGGCATCAGAAGCTGAAAAATCTTTGATTTAGTCTAAACACCACTTAGCAACAACTGAAAACATCAGTGTGTTATCAACATCCTTCTCATACTGAACCCAAAACATAACACTATACCAACTACTAGGAAGAAAATTAACTCTATCCCAGCTGAAACCAGGACAGCCAGATACATTGCAGTTCATGTTAATTTCACCACATGGTATTAAAAAATGATAATTCTATTGTTGTTCTTAAATTGTGATTAAAAAAACCCCTTGGTGATGGATATTCCAACTAGTAATTAATTTGTTTATTGAGTGGTATTTAGTAGGCATTTCTAAAATTAACAATTAGCAACTAGTGTGATAACACTTTTTTTAGCAACTATTGTAGCAGGTATTGTAGATGATTTAGTAATTACCATAGTTTGCTCATAAGTACTTTGTATATTATCTGATCATGTGTATCTGTGATGCTCAGCAGTAAATGGTACATAAGTATCTAGTTTGAATAAACAAAATTTAACATTTTTGAAGCAAAGTGTAGTTGCAAAAATGGAAAGCTGACTTTTTCTATCTTATCTGAACAATTTCCTCCCAACTTTTTTTCCTAAACAAAATCTTTACCTTTTGTAGGAATGTAATGATACTGAGAAGTTTTCAAGGGGCTCCGAATTAAACCTACAGCTCACACTTGTATTCACACCTCTTAGTCTCCAACTCCACCGAGTATTTCAAGCAGGCCTTTCTGCTCTTTGCTGAAGCTGGAACTTGACCACAATAACCTCTTTGTGACTTATTTTTCTGTTACATTTTTCAATATAGTTTTCATAGACTACCACCTGTATTCAGCCAAACTTTCATAACAAAGAAAGCCAACGTTCAATATATCAGATCTTCACAGACATCATCCCAACCAAATATTTCCCAAAGCTCTTATGAGGAAAAGGTGCTCTACCTTCCTTCTAAAGTACCTATTTATATGAGGCCTTTCGATCCTATTGAATTTTAACCATAAATCATAAATAAAATCATAAGTCATAAAAACTAGGCTATATCTTTGACACTAGAATGCTTTTCACATGGCATGAGTAATGAAAGTCTCAATGAACTGATGGAACAGGGAAAAAAGCCATCTCCATGAGCCCCCATTTGAAGTCAAAAAAAAAGATACAATCCTTCTGCTGTATAGTATTGAATAAAAAAAACAATTTCTCCTTCATACTAATTGCTAATGCTATAGTTAGAAGTAGTGGCTCAATCTAAAGAGGACAAATTTAAATCTCTCCCAAAACCTGCTGAAAAACATCTGGCTTTGAACAGCAAAATTACTGTACAAGTGAGAGCAACTATGATAGCGTTAAAACATTTGCAAACGTTTAACACACAAAGTTACTAGGAAGCTAGAAATAATTTAAATGGAATCAAAGAATAAGGGAAATGGGGAAGAAGCCATCTGCCTGGTTTTCAGCTTACTGTTCCCTTGGGGCAGCAATTAGAAAGTTTCCAGTTACAAGACAAATTTACTGTAGCACCCTCGGAAATTGATTTCCCGTTGACCGCAGCATTCTCTGTTCCTGGGAGATAACATAATCTCCTTAATAGCGTTCCATGCCACGTATCACTGTTTCTAGTAAACGGTCAGATTTAGTGCCTTCCCCCAATTCACCTCACCAAAAAGGCAGTAAAAAAAGCCCCCAAAAGAGCCAAACTACTAGCCTTTTATTAATAATAGAAATTTGGAAGCATTTTACAAAATACCACATCCTATATGCCTCCACAGGCAAGGTTATTACTTAGTGACATCCCTAAAAGAGCATTACTTTATCAAAAATGAAGGCAGTCACGCACGCACAACTGCTTGATAATGAACTTGCATCTACGGATAGTCCAAACAAAGGCAAGGGATTCCTCCCAACATTTGTCAAGGCACAGACGTCTTTGATGCCTATTCCTTTTGTTCACTCAGCTGTCAGATACATTCTTCTTCAAATTTAAATAGCGTGGTTTCTCTTCTTTTTTTTTTTCCTGATGTTCTTGCCTTCCACTGATATTCTTTGTTGCTTTTAAAAGGTGTGACACAGCTCACTGTGTAACATCAGTCTGCAATTTACATTTTGATGTGATGAGAATTGTGCGTAAACCCAGTTATTTGCTAAGGGGTATCATCTACAAAAACAGGTAAAGTGGTTTCGGAAGATTATTTTATTATTTATAATACTGCAGGAACTTTGCTGTGGAATTTATAAACACAGCAACACATGAGCTGAGTGTATAATGTAGTCATGAAAAGTGTATTCAAAACATCCTCCTTTTCTTCCCATAGGTTGTCTGCACGAAATAGTATTTTTCCTCAGTGTATTTCCTACACAATGCCTACCAAAACCAAAGTCCATATTTGTCATTAGCAGTTCCTTTCAGGCATTTGACATCATTTATTTTCATATTCTTTATTGACCTACCATTCTTTGTTGACACTATGTTGGTGAAAATCAGCTACACCATGCATAGCAAGGAGACGCCAGGACTGCCAGTGAGAGCACGCAGGGCTGTGGTTCTTTGGGCCTCTTTTATTTTAAGGACTGATTTGGGGCTAGTTCAGCTAATGTCAAAAGCCTGCCTTGCTACTCAGAGGGTCTGTCACAACCTAGAATGATTTTCCTGACAGAATGAATAAATAAAATCAAGAGGATTACCGTATTTCCACATATACAACACATGGATTAGCTTTTTAAAAAGAAACTCTGGTTCAACAGCAGAGCAGCTGTACACCCATGCAAGTAATACAAGCAGTACAATTGATGGCAGCTTTCCTTCACTGCTCACCATCTCTTCACTGCCTCTTCTTCCAACAAGCTCCCCATCCCAGATCTTTGCTGCAGCAGCACTAATGCCCAGCCAGTTATTCTTGTTCTTCCAGCTTCTGCTTCTTATTTTGTGCAGAATGCTGTAAGGGTGGGCTACCTAAGGGTATGGAGTACATACTCGTTCATTTTAAAATACCAGTATTTTTTAATATTGGCACTGAGATCTGCGTCACTGCTGAAAATATGGAAATCCTTTCTTCTATGCTGTTCCTACAAATTATCATACCATAGAAACTCCTAAGTTCACGTGGCAGCATAAAGGGGTTTTGGGTTTGGGTTTTTTTTTTAAACCTATAGGTGCCATACTAACACTTCCAGCTACCCTCTTTCCTCTCTTCCTTCTCCTTCTGTCAGGCCACTCTTTATACTGTATATGTAATGTAACTGATAGCAGAGGTTTACACACAGGACCCAGATTCCCCTATACTGCTGTATGTATTTGGTATTGTATTCCCCCTGGGCAAACTGCAACTTTTCCTGCGAGAAGCGGTGCTTCATTTGCCTTCTGAGCATCATGATAGTGGGTAATGCACTGCTACCACTGCACGTCAAGAGCCTGCAGGTAGGGAGATGTGGTACAGCCCTCCTTGCTGCTATACCTTCCGCCAACACCAAGGGATGAAGGAAGAGGGAGCCTATAACCTACAGCCACGCTTGCTGACAGCAGCTTGCATCTTTTGCAGAATATATAGGGTCCTAAAGTCAGGCCTGTTCTTTGTGATAGAGATGTGTAGATGTGTGATGTAAACACCCAACTGTACCTACCATGCTGACCAGATCAGAAATGGGGTGTAAGGGAAAAAAAAAAAAAAAGAAAAAAATTTTTAAAAAGAGACAGATGGATGAAACTGTTCTTAAAATAATGGGGGCCTCCTGTTTGCTTCCACAGTGAGAGCCAGTACAGATTCACCTTATAGCCTGGACTCCCATACTCTGCAAAGATGCCAGCTGCATAATGAAGCTTTGCATGCCACAAGCAAAGCTGCACGGCTGCATCTCTGGTTTTGCACAGAGCTGAAATACCTTTTTCAAAATGAAAACACTGTGAAGCCTGGAAAAGTAAATATTCTAGTGTTACTTCCATACATCAATATTGATAAGAAGTGTTACTAAACCCTGAAATTCAGGAAAATTTAAACAGCTTTCATTTTATTAAATTTTTCATTTTGGTTCTAATCCCAAATTAATTTTACTACTGTAATAAGTTCCATTGATTTTGGTGCAGTAAAGATAAATATACACAAATTCTTAGAACTGGCCACATTTCTCTGCAATGTCAAAACATTTTTAACCAAATTTTCCATGAAAAATTCATTTTCAAAGGAAAAAATAATTCAGCAAATTGAAAAAAAAAGAATATGAAGGATGATGATACACAGGTTGACAAATTAATACTTACAATTAGAAAATTATTATTTTGAAAAGTCCAATCCAAGCTTACAAAATGTTATCCAACTATGTATGGATATTTCAATCAATTTTAAAAGCATAATCGCTATTCTTAATTGCATCTATATAAATTGATTTCCATATCACTTAACACACAAAAATGTCATGCTAAAATTTAAAGCAAAATATTAGAAATATTCCTGCAACTGTTCAGCATTTACCTTGTGCACAACTTTTAACACGGTTTGGGTTCTTACATGTTAAGTTGACAGCTCTGTTCTTTCAGAATTAACAAAACCAGTAAAGAATTTATAATGGTTAAAACTACCAATCTCTATACAAAATAACACTATGCTGTAGTATCACTATGCTGTCCCAGAAATAATGTAAGAAGTTAAGGTTTGGTTTTAAGGCTAAGATGAAAAATATTATGTTAAAATGGAAGAGTAAAAATAAAAATTAAATGCATATGGCCTTAAAAAGAAACTAAATAAAGACTTTATCCTTTCTATATCACATTAGTTTGGGGGATTTTGAGCTGCTTTTCATATAATAATCAGAGAAGGAGCACACACAAAGGTTAATTCCTGTGATGGATTGAGACACAGCCTTGAAAATCAGAAAGAAAGGAAGACAGTCTCCCTGTCACTAGTCTCTCTGCTCTATCATACCAAGTTACACACTGATCAAACAGCACTGATTTCTCTGAAAGCAATTTTCTACTAGGCTCACCCATTCAGCTCTTGGAAAATAGAACAGCATTTACTTGGTGATAGTATGTATTGTCCTAAACCTGGAAGGAAGCCCAAGCCCATGCCGCCGGGTTTCTTCAGTATTTACTCCTGGGTAATACTAAAGCATTATTCTTTAATTACACCTCCTCCCCCCCACCCCCCACCCCCCCCAACTCCTGAATTGCTTTGTTTCTTTGGAGTTTTGAAGTCACACAGAAACGTGGCTTTGCTCCTCCAACGCCTGGGCCACTCACGCACATCCACGTTGTAAATCTGAGCCATGACAGAATAATTCTCCATGGCAGAGCCACCCAGCATAGCCTAGCACCATGCAGAAATCCTGGCTGGTGTCTCAACCTGCCAGAGCAATTATTGTGGACAACGTGCTATGGGTATTTGGCACTTGCATGGTCCTCACCCCCACAGTGCATGACCTCCCTACAGAGCCTGCACCCCAATCCCTACCTCCTTACTCCAAGGCATTATGGCTCTTAGGTCTAGGGACTCTGGTTTTGATGCCAATTTTTGCTGGCAACTCGCCCCGTTTTTTTGTGCTTACACTCTTTTAACACTCCCACTTCAAGATGGGATGGGATAATCCTATCTTCTGTTCAGCCAAATGCCAACTCTCTGGTAAACCCAATCCTCGCTAGCAATGTGAAGAAGAAGGGGGAGTCAGTGACCTGCTACTTGCTGTTGCCTCCATGACTGTGCTTTTAGTCATACTTCTTTGTGCCCATTCAAGTGGCTCCTTATTCCTCCTTTGATTTAATTCCTTTCACCTTGTTTTCCAGTCTTCCCATCCACCAAGTTCTTCCTTTCTCCTTTCTGTCTGGCCTTCTCATTTGTTTATCTATTTTCCCTTCCACCACAACTCTTTTGTTTTCCACCTTCTCCCTAGTTCCTTCACCTTGGTTTAGTTACCCTGTACATAATTTTTCACCTGCAACCACCACCAAATCTGCTGGTTAACACAACCCTCTGCTTTGCTGATGTCCAAGTTCTCCTGCCTGAAGCACTCTCTCTTCTCATCTCTCTCACTCCCTGGCACAATCAGACTGCACGTTCTTGGGCTGCACATGAATAAATGAACCTCCAAGGTTGCAGACCCTCCAGGAACAAAGGGAATTAAAAGTCCATAACTGCAGAAAAGGCATTTCTTTAGTCCACTACATTTCTTACTGCTACTCTGATATTTGTTAGAATAGAATTCTGCCTGAAACTTGCAGGCAGATCTTATTTGTACAACTTCCTAAATTACTGAGGCTTAAGAATTCATCCCACTATACTTTTTCTCCTTAAACTGTTAATGATGAAACCTGACTGAATGAGTAATTGTATTTGTTTGTATTCCCTTAGTACTTAGAATTATACTGGCAACTAGAACTGTAATTTTCTAAGCAACAGTCTTCATTTGTGATACAGTGTTTGGTGAAGCTTGATGGCTCAATAACCTGGTACGCAAACAATTTTCATCACTGAGTTACCAGTGTGAATACAAAGCAAACTCTATGTTCACCACTTGGATGTATAACAGCAAAGATAGAAGATACCAGTAACTTAACAGAAAGAGTAAGCATTCTTAGCAAAGATGGTAAATGTAATTTTGAAGCATCCTCTTAGCCCCTGTTGGTTCGAACCTTGTTTAGAAGAAAAAATTATTAATGTTGAAGGGAGGGAGGAGGTGCCTACATGCTATATTGTACTTCTGATGATGATAAATCAGACTTCATCTTCTGATGCCCTCAACTGGGTAATTTTTAACCAGCACTGCATTCATTTAAAGTAAACATCCACTGTATATAAAATAGATAAAGCAACATTTGCTACACTGTGCAAGAAAGTGAATTCTCAGCAGGGAAGATGGTAAACACTGTGTAGCACAGTCCTGAAATAACAAGTTTAGTTTTTGTTGGACAGAATTATTTTTCTTTCCAGAGAGAATCTTGGGGGAGAACAATGTATTCATTAGGGTTTTTTACACATACACATGTTTGTTTATAAGAAAATTTAGAACATAATTACCTAAAATAGTACAGATGCTGGAGTGGGAAAGAGATACAAAAGTACAGGGTTACTGCCTGGTGCAGCACAATCACACCCTTCCTGTGGCAGGGGCTGTGTTGCACTTTGGGACGTCCTTTACAGGCTGTCCTGGGCCACTAACAACCCCCACGGGATGCATAAAAACCCAACTCTGTCCACTCCTCTCTTTCCTCTGAGAACTAACTTTGGACTGCAGGCAGCCATGCAGACCTCACTCACCTAATAAAACATTTTCCCACAGTTATATACTATGTCCAATCTCAAATGCAATGCAACTTGCCTGCCTCTGTAATGCTTGTGATCACCTCTGTTGCAGGACTGGAGCAGGCAGGTAAACAAAGCAGGTTACACTTTGAACCTACAAGTTCTACTAGGCTGCCCATCACTAGTTTTCCTCCTCTACTGCAAAACCAGTGATGCATCGTCATTTCATTGACCATGAAATATGTAAGGACGATCTCTTCCCCCCACCCTGCCATACCTTCTCTGCTGGAAGGAGTCAAAAATCTATTTATGGGAAGAATTAAGCATGTCAGAGTGAAATAAAAATTGTTTCCCTACTGCATATAAAGATCTGCATGTATTACCCATTCCCAGTTCTGAAAGCACTAAAGTAAAGGGATTATTTCTACCCATTACCAGCAAAGAGGTTTTGGAAATACTCTTCTGTTGTCTGAAACAGTGCAGCTATTTTCTTATCACATCCAGTCATTCATGTGGCACAGTGCAAGCACATGGAAAAAAAAAAGTGCCTAATGTATAACCAATTAACAGAAAGCCACATATGCTTGCTGTATCATTAGGACAAAATTATCTGAACATGGATAAGTGGCTGCAATATGACACACTACACCACCATTTTTTGATTCAGCATAAATGTTTATTGACTAAACAAAGATTACTATAATGTAATCATAATAAACATTAATGATCAGTCATCTATGGAACTTGCTCTCTAAATTAATATACTGTAATACACACTAATGTGGCAGAATTATGTTGGGCTGAACTCATATTTAACTAGCGGTTCCATCTCAAGGGATTACACACTTTCAATTGCAGACAAGTATATTTTTAATTTAATTAAAAAATACAGTCTTAATCTGACAAGTTACTGGACAAAGGGTTGGTGTATTATGATAAAAAGGGTTTTTTAATTGCATAATTATTGACTGGGGATTCCTCTGGCTGGAATAAATTAGGGCTTTTAAAATAAATTAATATTCTTCTTATATTTATGCAACACAGGCCAATGTTTCCAGTTCTTGTCAAGATGTAACCCAGGCTTACCATTACCCCTCCCACCTCCAAGCTGCAACAAAATGAAATGGTACTGTAAAGCACAGGAGGCGAATTCCAAAAGCCATTTTATATGGTGAACGTATAGTCCATGTTTAGTTATAAATCTCAATTCCAAATCAAGTTAAATGATGGTAACAGCACCTATCGTTCCCATGTTTCTCCATTTGCACTGGATTGTTTCTTAATCAGTACACTGAAGACCCAATTAGTTGTTGGTTTGCCTGACACAATTATTTCTCCATTAATTCACAAGTATTAAGAGTAAACATTTTCCACCTAACCAATTTGTAAGTTATCATAACTTACTGTGCAAAGCACGAAAATTAGTACTGTAAAGCCTGGTAGCGTTTTACTACAAGAGTTCAATGCACAATGTCCACAAAGCTGCCAAAGCAGTCTAGTAAGTGTTTCAGATGAGAACTCATTTATTGATCTGCTTGTGCCAAGGGGCTTAAGAGGGCCTGAAAGAGTTCACAGGTTCGCTACTAGCAATATAATCAAGCAGCAACAACAGCCACTTCAAATCTAACCTTGAACCCAACTTCCTTCCATATTCAGTCCACCTCAAATTTCCCCTCTATTCACATCAGCACATCTCATCTTCAGAATCTTAATTTTTAAAAATCACATCCCATGCTAGATTTCTATAGATGCTTTGGAATTACCACTGAACAAAAAATGAAGAACAATTTTACACTTCAAGAGTTTCAACTGTTTTCTTGATGTTAGAATTGTGAAGACTATATTAAAATCTTTCTTCCTCATCTTGTCACGGAAACTAAAACTCACTAGCAACTCATACACGCTTTATTTCGCTCACTTTTGTGAGCAAAATTTTGTGATAGGAAATGTTTGTGGAAGAGCACAAAGAATTCTTGTATGTGCAAAACTGCAGAATAAAATAATAAACGTTAGCCAAGACTATGGAGTAATGGGAACTAGAGGAAGAAAAAGAAATAGAAGAGGAAAAGGGAGGAAAAGTCAGATCTTTCCCTACTAAACTGTAAAGGCTGGAAAAAACCCACAACCCAACCCTCAAGTTAGACTTAGAAGATTGAAATATGGCTAAAAGTCTTCCTGTCCCATGTTCTCTATGCCCATGTCTTTTAGAGGTGTAATTCTCTTACCTGGTACAGCACACAGAAGACTAGCTCCAAAAAGACTAGCTAAAACCTGCATGAGAAGTGTCTTGTGTCATGGTTCAATGATATATTGTTTGACTTTCAAGTTCCCTGTACTGGATCAGAAAAACTGAGGTCACATGAAAGAAAGAAATGACACAGCATAAACAAACTCTACAAATTCAAATTTGTTCAAACAATTTTGGCAGGTTAGCTTTTTTATCAGAAAGATTTATGTGGCATCAAGTATCTCCTGTCTTCCTGAAGCTGACATAAACAAGGATTTATGCTTTTTTGCTGCCTCAATGTACTTTGACTAAGTTGACAGAAATGGGATTGTGCATCACTGCATGATCTGGATCAAATTTTTATTGCTCGCTGATCTGCTTGCATGTAATATTTGGTAATAATGATTGTGGAACCATTGCCCCATTATAAAGGCTTCTACCCTGAAGACTTCATCACCTTATCCAAAGGTATTTGTCTATATTCATGCATGTTACAGAGCAGTTCTCAGGTAAAAAGATTGTAGAAAAAGAAATGAAGCAATAGCTGTAGCATGGTAGCTGAAATGATGACTTATCATTATTAACTGAATTCTGCTATCAGACCTTTTCTATACTTTAACAAAAGTCAACTTCAAAAGAAGTCTTGCCAATTCCCTACTGTCATGTAAAACTACTTGCTGTCATTGCACCTGGTTTATTACTTTTCTCTCTTTAACTGCATCCCCAAACAGGCACAAATTATCATCTTAGGAAAGAATCAAAATTTCTAACATCTGGAAAATAATAAATCCTATTTCCCACGTAAGAAATCTAACACTGGTAACATATTGCAGGAATAACACATATTAGCCCATTAATCTCGATGAAACACAACCAGAAGTCTCTTCAGAGGTACTTAACAACACTGGTATCCAGATCTTTTTGAACTTTCAAACATACATATGCTAATCACTACACAAATCTAAAGATATGAGTGCATCCGTTGTATACACACTTACTTAAACCTGTGCTAACATCTAACGAGACCACATTGTTTATTCATTATTCTTCTCTGTCAGCACATCACAAAAATGGAAAACATACTGAAATTTTATACTACTTACATGTTGAAGTAATCTTTAGTGTTGCTACAGTCTATAGTGTTGTTACAGGCTAAAGTACTACCACAACAGAAGCGACCAAAGGTCTGAATTTAAGCAAGGGATAGAGGGAAACATAATGTTTTTTATTAGATCAAAGAATGTAGCAGGGTTAGAAAACAACTGGTAGGTTTTCAGGCACTCAAGCCCTTCAGGTGACCTGAAAAAGAAGCTTGTGCACCCAGTAACTTATCATATTGTGCACCTTCCAACAATATTCCCTTTGATATGTTTAATAAATATTTAATAAGCAATATATAAACATAAGAGTGCAGAGTTTGAGAAAAAAGCAGGGGCACGAGGATACCGTAAGTCAGCTGTGGAAAACAGCAAGGCCATATAGCAGAGGAGAACAACATACAAATTACTCATTAATGCAATGATCAGAAGTGAATAAGGCTGTCAGCTGAGGCTTTTCTCCTCTAACTGCCATAATTCAAAATTTAACCTTTTAAATAAATCCCTAGTTTTTCTTGAGCAACATTTATACCCTTTCCAAGGATGTGGACACACAGCCTACCTCACCAGAAATGCTACGTAACACACTTGGTTTACCAACGTGGTTGGCAAGAAAAATATTATTTCTTTAGACTGATTAATATATGTGCTGTCTTTGTCATAGCTGTTGGCCATAATCAATAAATGCCATATGAAACAGCTAGAATGAGTACTACTAAGCCAGCTTGCTTTTTTTTTTTTAGAAACAGCTTAGTGCCGAACCCTGGAAAGAATTCAGGCTCGGATGAAGATGACTTCCATTCTCTCAGAGGGTCAATTAAAATTATACAGCACCCACACAGAAAAAAACCAAACAACAAAAAAAAACAAAACAAAAAACCAACCTTGCACACTGCTTACCAGATTAGTTTTCAAGAACACACTGAGGCATAAACTTTGAGAATCCCATCAATGCAACAAAGCGCTTGACAGCATATTCTGCTGCCTTCCAAACATGGATTTTTATCCTTTTCTTCACTTTTATTTATATATTAAGAACACACACCTGTAAGTCACTTGCCATGCCTCAGTATAAAATGAATATACAGCCCTACTAGGCTCAGACTGAGGAAAGCATTCCAGACAGCCATAAAGCACCAGCTCGCATATACGCTCAACAGAAGTCCAGCTAAAATGAACTGTGTTCAAAGTTTTCATGAATCAATGCCTCGAAGAAGCATTAGCTGCTTGATTAATCAGGAAGCAGTACTGCCACTATTCACCTAATCAGAACTTGCCACTCTTAGCTCATGTTGAGATATATTTTGCTTCAAAGTACTTTCACAGATACCACGATTACAATGAAATTTGGTTCCACTCCCCCAACTACAGCTGCTAGAACCAAAACCTTCAACTTGTACCCCATCCTGTGCCCACCTGGTAGATACTCAGTGAAAAAATAGGACTTCTCGAGGAGAAGCGTACTATTCAGCGTCAGCAACGGTATCGAATCAGAGCTCTTTATGAGCTTCAGTTGAAAAGTGTCATTCGGGAGTAAAGTATTATTGCTTTTTCATCCAGTCTTTGGTATATGACTTCTAATGATTCCTCTCCTTTTTTCATAGATTTAGTCAGGCTTCTGCAGGCTTTCATGAAGCTCCTTACACATCTGTGTAAATTTTTCTCGCCATCTGACTTTAAAATCCTCAGTAAGTTATCCCAAGGGCAGATAAGGATCATTTGGCTCTAGAGCCAATTCATTCACACTTCCTGTCTGCTGGGAAAGAAAGAAGAGAGAGGAAATAAAAAAGAAACTGAAAGGTGAATTTATAATAATCCCATTTATAATAATTGGGCCCTACTAGGTTTAGGGCTGGAACAAGAAGCTATTTTAACTGTTCAAAGGCATCTTATAATTAAAATGACATTTCTATCCAAAAACTTTTACCTACTGTTGGTACAATTAAGAGCAAAGATAACTACAGGAAATTAAGGATAAGATTTTTCCCCAGTTTACAATTTCTTTCTTTTAGTTGGTACTTTTAATGGGTCCTAGTTAGTATCATTCTATACTTGGATATCTTCATAGACTTTTCAGTAAACAATCAGTTTCTTTGCATGGGTCTTTTGCAGAAGGGAGAGAAACCTTTTTTAAGTGATAAAAAAAATAAGGGATGAGAAAAGTTACCAGGTTGTCAGAGGAAATAAGAAATGCAATATGTGAAGCTAATTACAATTAATTACTTAAAAATTACTAGCTTTCAGGTTCATACCAGTGTCATTCTTTCCATTTTAACTGCAGCAAATTATATATTTATACATGGGATGTCACCAGGTTACAGTAAACAATCAATGAAGCCACCACACCCAGAACTAAACTTAAGACTCATGAAAGAGACCTATAATATCACTTGCATTTGTATAACACCAATATGCAGTACTACAAGCTCTACTTGCAAAGACAACTGTTGAATCAAGCACAAAAATGTCCTTTTTCCTCTTCTCATTTTTCCTGCAGTTTTCCTTTGCAAGTCTTAATAACATATCTTTCATCCTGACTTGTAGGCTTCTGACTGCAAAGATAAGGTTACAAGCGTGAGTTTGTCAAGTCTGCTAAATCTTTCTGTCAAGCAAAACAGTATGTATAAGTCCAGCTGCAGAGACAAACAAAGCTGCAAACATAACCACACCTTACTCTGCTACCTAAACACTGTCAGAAAAGAATTTTCCTACCATTAGGCAGGATGAAAAAAACATCTCCAAATAAACAAGACCCCGTGGACATACTGGGGCAGGAAACATGATACTAAGCCCTCAGGCACTGGTTATTTCTGGCTTCAGAGTTTAACATGAAAACTCGCCCACAGGTTTAATGGCATTCATGTATACACAGAGCGAGAGTCTGTGCCCAAGGAAATCACCGGTGTAACTCCCATTGAACTTGCAACTCACACTGACCTCCATTGAGTTGGGATAGGATCTCACTCCTGTGTCATCTGGTATTTTCCTCCCAAGCACAGGATCATTGCTTATACTAAAAATTCTCTTCTGAGGAACTCAAGAATTATCCACCTTCTGTGGCAAGTCACCCCCACAGCGCCCAGCTTCAGCAGGGGACTCCCTAGCATCCCACCATGAACACAATCTCAGCTAATATTTAACAAGTAGGTTGAAGCTGCCAGTTCACAACTTCTAAAACAGAGTGCAAACCCCATAGACCTAAACCAACAGACTGTTTTTCAGAAAAGTGACTTTTCATTCCTATTTCATCCAATAGGTGACAATAAGCGCTACAGCCATGCAAAAGAGCGCAGTTATATCAAACTGAGATTTAAAGCTAAAGCTACGATGGTTTCCATGCTACCACGTATTGAAGCCAGATATAAATGAGCTGCTAAGAGCGTCAGTATTCTCTGAAGCTACAGAGATCAGCCCTTAGTGCACAGGCTTTGTTCAAAGCCAGCTTTGTAGTGAACATGCCAAACTTCTGAATTTCAGCCTCAAACTCAAGCTTCAAGTAAGTGGCTTCTCAAGCTTGGGACAGCTTCCAAAAGTGGAAGCTCCCATGACACTACAGACTTCCACTAGTAACCAGAAGAGAAAGGAGAGTGAGATTTAGAGAAAAAAAGCCCAAAGAACTCTTGGCTTTTTTCACTGTTTCAATTCATTTACGTATTTGGTATGTGTAAACACATGAAAGATTATGTATCTAGCAAAAAAAAAACCCCAAACTCTTTGCAGTTGTTTTCTGCCTCACATGGTAGGTTAAAATACTGAATGATAAGAGAAAGATGGATGTGGAAAGTCTGAAGAGAAACACCTTAGTCTTTCCAATTTCTTGTATGGTAGGTTATACATTCCTCCACAATAATTCAATGCCTTCTTAAAAATAAGAATGGACTCACTAGCTTTATGTTCTGAATTTTCTCTAGTTTTTCTTAGTTACATGATAAAAGATACCAGGAAGTATTTCAGGATGTAGCATCCAATACACTGGTTTCTCAGTGTACACATTATTGTGCGTTTATAGACCTTATATTCGTTGGTCTAACAAATGAAATGGAATACGTTTTCTTTAATGTTCACACAGAGGTGGCTCTACAGCTTTTTAGCTGGTAGGCATCTCAGTGGAAAATTTTTAGTAGACATGCATGTGTGTATGCATAAAGCAACAGTGGTTTGACAGAGCAACATCAGACAAAACAGGAATAGTGTAGGTTATAGGATATCAGGAGAATATTAAGAAGATGTGGATATTTACAGAGGTTCTTCACTGGAGATGAGGGAGAAAAAATAAACCACAACAAACCTATTTCCTTGTAAACAACCTTGTAACTTTTTCCTGTGCATCTCTTTTCGCACCTAGCCCAAGTTCTCCATGCTCATCAGTGTGAGCCTGGGATGGCCAGCAAAATCCCCACTGAGGGCTACTATGACGGCATGCAAATGCCCGAGAGCTCTGTAAGGAGTTTAAGGTTCAGTTTAAATTCTTTCGGTTTAAAGTCTCCATCTGCAGAAACTTGGTATATGTTGTAACTTGTTACGTGTTATCTTCATTGCGGTATGCTGTCACCACATGTCACTACTATGTCAGAGAATGTCACTGTATGTCACAGAACAACTAATTTCTGGTGAATGTTCTTCTTGAAGCTTTGATGCTCAGCTTTATCACCACAATCCTGCAGCATCATGCCAAAGACAGTGTATTACCTAATGGTTGTGTGAGCCATATAGAAGAGGAAGCCCAAAGTCTTCAGAAGGCTTAATTTCAAAGTTAGAAAAACCTAGTAAAATACAAGCACTGCACAGCACACAATGCCTGCTACAGTCCTTGCTAAGAATTTACAATTAAAAAATATTTCCAGAATATATTAATGTAAAAAAGTATAAAAGATATCTTCAGAAAGAACAAATCAAAGAAAAAGCCCTTAAGGCAGACATTGCTGAAGGGCAATGAAGTTACACTGCTGGGGATTTTCTTTACTATGGACAAGACTGCTATCATAACCTAATTGGTATCACCTGAAACTTCCAAGTCTGAGACTCTATTTTCAGTTCTTCACAACTTTATTTGTGGGCTGAAATTTTCCAACCTCAAAAGAAGCATGTGAGTAAGATAGGAGTTCAGGAAGGGTTACTGAGAAGGCTAAGTGAAAGAAATGGGATTTGAACAAGATAAGAGAGAAGAGATAAGAGAGAAGTTGAATGAGTCCCAACTGGGGATAATAAACAGAAAATCTGTGCCCACTAATGTAGCTTGAAATGAAACCCAAGATTGTTCTGTCTCACCATTTTTTTTCCTATCAGCACATCAGCTGCTACATCCTCTTACATTGCTTGGCCTCAGAAATAGCAGCCTACAATTGCTATCAGGTATTCCATCACATCAAGACGCAGAAGTCCATACAGCTAATCTTGAGATTCAGCCTTGATGATGACCTACTAGTGTCAATATTATATCCTACATAGAATTACCATGTTTTTTAAAATTAGAAGTTTATTTATGGATCCAAAGCCACAGAGTTTTTACAAGAATATCAATGCGCTTCCTAAGCCTAGCAGGAAAACCTTCAGGAACACCAGAGATGAGTTTGCCTTAATGTTGTGGTTTAACCCCAGTCAGCAACTAGGCACCACGCAGCCACTCTATCACTCCCCCTCCTCAACTGGACAGGGGAGAGAAAATATAACAAAAGGCTCGTGGGTCGAGGTAAGGACAGGGAAAGATCACTCAGCAATTACCGTCACAGGCAAAACAGACTTGACTTGGGGAAAATTAATTTAATTTATTGCCAATCAAACCAGAGTAGGGTAATGAGAAATAAAACTAAATCTTAAAAACACCTTCCCCCCACCCTCCCCTCCTTCCTGGGCACAGCTTCACTCCCGAATTCTCTACCCCCTCCCCAAGCGGTGCCCAGGGACGGGGAATGGGGGTTACAGTCAGTTCATCACATTGTCTCTGCCGCTCAGGGGCAGGACTCCTCACACTCTTCCCCTGCTACAGTGTGGGGTCCCTCCCACCGGAGGCAGTCCTCCATGAACTTCTCCAATGTAAGTCCTTCCCATGGGCTGCAGTTCTTCACAAACTGCTCCAGTGTGTGTCCCTTCCATGGGCTGCAGTCCTTCAGGCACAGACTGCTCCAGCATGGGTCCCCCATGGGGTCACAAGTCCTGCCAGAAAACCTGCTCCAGCGTGGGCTCCTCTCTCCACAGGGCCACAGGTCCTGCCAGGAGCCTGCTCCAGCGCAGGCTTCCCACAGGGTCACAGCCTCCTTTAGGCATCCATCTGCTCCAGCATGGGGTCCTCCCTGGGCTGCAGGGGGACAGCCTGTCTCACCATGGTCTTCATCACCATGGGCCGCAGGGGAATCTCTGCTCCAGCGCCTGGAGCATCTTCTCCCTCTCCTTCTTCACTGACCTGGGGGTCTGCAGGGCTGTTTCTCTCACACATTCTCACTCCTCTCTCCAGCTGCAGTTTCTGTGCCGCAGTAACTTTTTTCCCCCCTTCTTAAATCTGTTATCCCAGAGGCACTACCACCGTCACTGATGGGCTTGTCCTTGGCCGGCAGCAGGTCCGTCTTGGAGCTGGCTGGCATTGGCTCTATCGGACGTGGGGGAAGCATCTAGCAGCTTCTCACAGAAGCCACCCCTGTAACCCTCCCACTACCAAAACCTTGCCACACAAACCTAATACACTCAACAATGGTTTTTATGTCCCTGTGCATGTGTGCAAAGACATAGTTTTAATTACAGGCTCAGAATAGTATTTTCTCTTTCCATGCAATTCCTACTTCAGCTTCGGCACAGGAGAGCATGATCTGAAGAACCGTTCATTTCTACTGAAAAGATGATTGTCTTTCCCTGTTGTTAAGTAACACAGTAGATATAGTCATAGCAGCAAAGCTCTCACACAGGGAAGAGGAGAAGGCATGGTCTCAGAGCTAACATGGATCTGGAATCCATGTTTGCTTCTGCCAACAATTTCCAATGAGATGCTTTCTAAGTCATTAAACAAAACTTTTTTCTTGGATGATTTGAAGACTACCTATGAGTTTGCCAAGAGACAACATGTAAGTTATACGAAGAGAGCAATCACCTCAGGGAACTGATCCTAGCTTGCTGCCCTTGACTGACAGACCTGCCATGCTCCCTGAATGATGAAAACAGAAATATAATCCTTACTTTTGGAATAGTTTAAAAGCATGAAAAAATAGCTTAAAGGAATACCTATATATATTTGGTTTTCCCCAAAACCATTTTTACACAGAGAGAGAGAGATGCTTTGCTCTTCAAAGAGCTAAGAATATGGAGACTAGCCTGACAAAGAATTGGCTTGAGAATAAAAGAATACTGAGCATAGCCACCCAAATAACAGCTGGAATTCAGTGCTGAGCACCTGGCATTGGACACATAGTCCTTGATTCTCAGAGGTACTTGAAGCCTCAGGTGTAGTAAATGGCAGCACTCACAGGATTCAAAATTGCTTACAAATGCATGGTTTGACCCATCACATCCCATGTTTGCATGATCAGAGGACTGTTAATTCTTAGACGTTCGTCAGCTCACGCTACTTATTCCCCATCTGCAGTCACTGTCTGCATATGCTGTAAAAATTATTGTCATCATAGATCAAAGATTATGCCTCCAAAAGACAGTGAGCAGGAGAAAAACTCTCAAAGAATATAGATTGCATCAATATCATATAAAGTGAATTCAGTAATAAAGAATGAAAGATTCAGTAAGTATGAACAAAGTAAGACTTCCAGTAGAAGCAGAGCAGAAATAATAATTTCTTCTTTATTTTTTCGTCCCTCAAATGTTATTGTTTCTTAAACCCGATATTATAAGTCAATGATTATATTTTGTTATAAAATACAAGGCATTTTTAAAAGAGAACTAAAAGGCTTATTTTAGTTAGGGTCAGGGAAAATTTGATGGTTCAACTAAACCACTCTTTAGTATACTGGTAATACTAACTGCCAGTCTCTCATTTGATCCAAAGAAAGCTTTTTTGATAATTGTCTCCTTGAAAAGGCACCGAGTTGTCAGGTTTTAAGCTGTCAGGCTTGAACAGTGTATATGTACAACAGAATTTGTGCCTTATTATAGTAATATCCAACAGCATTGCTAAAATAAAGGTCTGTAGGCAACACTTTTATAATTACTCTGTACTTTCATTCCTTTCCAGTCTTAGATACTGCTGACTCAAACTCTCCCTTCATCAGTACTTTTACCCACATATTCTTAAGGTTTTTTGGGGGAGAAAATATCAGTTAAAACCAATATGATTTTATATTTTCCAAATTATTTTTTCCTGTATTTATTTTATTTTGTTGTTAAAATTTTTATACTGTCCACATAGCCTGTTTTTCACAAAAAATTATGTGGGGTTTTTTTCATATTTAATATAACCCTAACCAGACCTCTTCATTCCTGGACATGAAATAGGTGCTTATTCTCTGCAGTTCAGCTGAGCCAATGAAGTGGGGGATATGCAGGAAAGCTGCCAGATACAAATGTAATTTCTTTTTTCTTCAAAAGTGAAGGGGGGTCAACCTGTGTGACTCCAGTCTGGTGTAACTCACAAGCAGGTTGCACGTGGTTCCCACAGGCAGTCTGTATCATTTGCCTGGCAGTGGGTTATGTTGGTGTGGAGGCTGGCAAGAAATCTGAAACCCCAGCTGTGGACATGGTGAGCAGCAAAAGCTATTCCAACTAATGTTAGGGAGTCACCCCCAGGCAGCCTTGGTCGCTCGACCCATTGCTGAGCAGTAGCCTGCCTGGATTCCCTAATTTCCACCTCTCAGAACTGCATCCTACATCCCTAGCCACAGCGAGATCTTGGACTGTGGTTTATACCATCTGCAGGGCAACAGACCTTACCCTAGAATTATAATGTTCTTTAAGTCTCATTAAAAAAAAAAGAAACATTTGTAATTTTAATTAAAAAAAATCAATTTTAAATAAAATGGGAGTTACAGTTTCAATAACACAATGCCTATTAAACACTGACTGTTCTGTTGTATCTCAATTTCAAAATTAAACCAATCCAGTCAGCACAGCACGAACACAGCTATACTGTGCACAACCCTTTACACCAAGGACTGTTTCAACTCTGAACAAGTTATCTGAAAAAAACCTGTTAAATTTAAAACCGATAAAAAACAATACCTACATAAGCATGTAGAATACTCACTCAGCAGAGTTACACAATGACTTCATGGGTCTATCCGTATTTTTTAAAAAAAAAAGCTTACGAGTTCATAGGGGAGTACAAAAAATACTGTTTACACATTTCCCCAGCAGTACTATTATTAAACGTTGATTCAATCCAGAAGAACTTTAAAAATACAGTTTACATCTCCTCATGTTTATTTACTTTTTGAATTCCTGCTCTAACAATGAAGAAAACCACACAGGGAACTCAGTTTCATTTAACTTAAAGCTAGTTCCATCTAGCATTAGTGCATATTTTTCTCTGAAGACACTGGAATAAGCTACTTGTGTAAAAACAACTTTAAAAAATAATTTCTTTGGTTACAGAAACATCACTGCTTGACTTAGATCTATTCAGAGACCTCTCAGCAAACTGCTAAATTTGCTAAAACGGCATGCTCTTTTAGGCAGCATACTAAAGGTCTATAACACATCAGTGACAAAAATCACACTTAGATGCCAAAACACCTCCCAAAAGCAGAGGTCACTCCTCCTTGGAAGGGGCTTTGGTGTTGAAAGCAAGGCTCCTACCTTCAATGGCCCTGACTACTGTTCCATGAGGAGCTTTACTCCTGCATCCAGCCACCTAGGTTGGACTTGCAGAAGTAAAAGACCAGATGAAAAGAAGCTAAGCGATCATTCAGCTCAGAGACCGAGTAACAGGCCAACAGCTTATCTGTGTTAAAAAGGAAAAAAAAAAAATGCCAAAACCCCAGCAAGGTCATTAATAAAACTTACAGCACTCAAGGACAGGAAACTCCTGGCTGTGCACTCCAGTTACCCTTGTGGGCAGGGAAAAGGCATCTAACCGGGAATAGGCCTTTCCCATCGATTTCAGGCGAGCTGCTTACTTGCCCTGCAAGTGTGGGAAGAAAGGCTTAACCTCTTTTGTCTGCCCTAAAGGGTTTCAGCCTTTTGGTGGACTTCAACCAGGGTGTGTTTGGCAGGGGGGCTGGATGGGAAGAATTGCAGGAATGCTAATGGCAGCGAACAAGAGGAACCGGTTCCAGTCTGTCCTCCCAGCCTACCACAGCCCCCCCCCAGGAGTTAAAGCGGCCTTAACTAAACCCTGTGTCACCTTCTGCCTGGAAAACTTACTACAAAACAAGGTCATTGCTCAGACATCTGGAAAGGTCAGCATGAATGTTTTGTGTACCACGTGAAGTCAGCCCCTCGTGCATGTGCACACTGATACAGATTTTAACTACATGCCAAATATACGATGCAACACATAGAGTGCTGAAGAGTGAACTAACTACATATATCCATTATAAAGGGGGTGAAGAGGAATTAATTTTCAAAGGACTGGTAACAAAGAGGAGGAAAGAAAACCCTAAAACCACAGTGTATCAATATATACCTAGAGATATTCTTTAAGAGATATTTTATGGCTTATAGTTATAGTGTTGAATCTCAACATGCACAACTTGTACCGTATCTAGACTACCACATAATGATACTATAATCTTCACCCCATTTTCTCTGTTTCTTGTGAGGTTTCATATTGATACGAGCTCTAATTCTGCAATAGGATTCATACCAGAAACTTTTTGTCCTGTGAAGTTCTCCCACAAAGTCAGTAGGAACGGCCACAAGAGTGCAAACTCACCTATCACCCAGCAAACCCGTCAAACTATTTCAACACGTTCTTAATGTACAGAATCCGATTCAGCTGAGTCATATCCTTGTGCATAGAACCACAGTTCTCAGTCTGAGGTGTAACACCGTTGTAAAACAACAGCCTCGCATAATACCTGTTACGGTATAAACCTGTCTCTTGTTATGAGCTTTGGACAATATTCTTGCGGGAAACAGTAAAAACGAAAGCCTGCCCGGGCACCCTCCATGGCGTGCAGCTGCTACCCGACGGCGCAAAATGGGGAGGGGGGGGGAACCCCAAACCAACCACCAGTTGCTTTGCCTTTAGACAGGGCACCTTTCATCCGCAGGGCCGCACAAACGGGTCGTTACCACGAGGAAGCACGAAGAGCGCTTGGTTTGACTTACACCCACACGTATCTATACGCGCCTCCCAAGCGCTCGCTGGAGGAGCCCCGGGCCGGGCCGCTCTGCCCCGCCGACCCCGAACCCCCGAACCCCGGCAGCGAGTTTCTCACCCACCTCTCCCCCCCACCCGACCCCGCCGCGGGAAGCCCCATCCGCTTTTACCTTCCCTCACCGGCAGAACACCGCTGCCGCCCCGGGGGAGACCGCCGCGGGCCCTGAGGAGAAGGAGCGCGGGCCCCTGAGGAGAAGGAGCGCGGGCCCCTGAGGAGAAGGAGCCGGGCCCCTGAGGAGAAGGAGCGCGGGCCCCTGAGGAGAAGGAGCCGGGCCCCTTGAGGAGAAGGAGCGCGGGCCCCTTGAGGAGAAGGAGCGCGGGCCCCTCCGCACCCCCCGAGGCGGGCAGCCGGGCCGGCCCCACGTCCCTGGCGGCGGCAGAGGCTGACGAGCACCACAGGTGCTTCTCCCGGCCGGGCCGAGCCGAGCCGAGGCGGGCGGGCCGCGGCAGCACCGCCCCGGGGCCGGCCTCACCTGCGGGCGGGCGGGCGGCCGGAGGAGGGGCGAGGCCGCGGGCCGCGCTGCGGCCGCTCTCGCCTCAGGCCCGGGGCGGGCGGGCGGGCCGGTACCGGGCCCCCGCTGCGTGAAATGGAGGCGGCGTGGGTTGGGGGGGCCGAGGGGTGGAAGGGGCTCCTCAGGGGAGACGAAGCGCGGCTCTCGTCGTCGGCCCCGGCCTTTCGGTTTCGTTTCCCGCGGGTGTTTTGCGGCAGGAGAAGGAGAGAGCCGGCCGGGGGGGTGCGGGGCTGGGGCGGCACTGCCCCGGCCCGTGGACCCCTGCCCACCCCGCAGGCCTGCTGGGTGACTGAAGGGGGGGAACAAAACCAGATGCAATAGCAAGATCTGGAAGTTAATCTCTTTTTACTGCCTCTTTATTGTTTAGGGGAAAAAATAAATCGGTTACCAAGTTTCCGAGCATCGCCATCTGACTACAGCGGGAAGGAAGGAACATATTGACGAAGAGCTCCGGGGGAAACCTACCCTTCGTAATTTATTCAGGTGATGCAGGGAAGAGGAGTCAGATGTGGCCCTTCACTGTAAGGCACAGGCGTGCTGGTGGGCTCTGCACTGCAAGCATTTGGTGGCATTGCTCCGTCTGCCCAGTGTAATTTTCCAGTCTGTGTAAAAACGACAGACATTTATCCTTTTCACGTATCTTTTTTACAGGTGTGTGACACCAGTAGTTCCTCTAGGTCTACCCGTGTCCCCACGTGGTTAGGAGAGGTCCAAACTACTGTCATCGTCCTGACGAAAGACTCCACGTTGATCTTTTGTCCCACAATTTCACCGGGATCATGCCATTTTCTTTACACTCCCTCAAACTCATGCTAGGAAATGGTCATTGCCAGTAAAAGAGTGGGAAGTAAGCTGAGGTAAGTCAATGGTAGGGGAAAAAAAAGGACAAAACACAATTAGAGGCACAAGGACACCACCTCACTGAGTCACAAATTGCCAGATGCTTCCACTGCTCCGGGAAAATCCTGCCAGACTCACCTTCCCTGGCTTATGCTGGTGGCCACTGTCAGAAAGGGGGGCTATGGGACATGGAGTCTGACCTGGTACAACTGCCCTTACAGCTTTGGCTGCATGGTGTGCCCCTCGTGCCGTCTTTTCCAAACAGAAAGTGGCTCACTGTGGACTCACTCCTGCTTCTGAGGGATTAATTCACGCAATATCTTTTCTGTCTGCTGTCCATCTGGAGAAGTCTCCTCCTAACCCCACTTTACTAAAATTAATAGGAATTTCTGCTAAGTGCACAACTCTGTATTTCTACTATTAAATTGCATGTCATTTCTCTTTCTCCTGTCCACAGACTCATCCAATTCTTTCCGTAGGGCATTCCAATCCTTTTCTGTTGTAACAGCAGGTCTTAGGTTTATGTCATCAGCAAATTTCATAAGCACACTCATGGTTTTTGTGCCAAGGTCACTAATAAAATTTTAACTAAGATTAGTTCTGAGATCAGTCCCTATGGAACTGCATTAGTAACCTCCTTCCATCTAGAGTTTCCCTTTCAGCACACGCTATTGTCCTTACTTTTCATTTCTTACATTCATCCGCATCTCTCCATCTTAATTAATATTTTCTCGCATGGCATCCTCTCAAATGTTTTATTGAAGTCCAGATAGATTTGATCTACCGTATTTTCATTGTTTGAGAAATGATTTATCAGACAAAGATACTGGCTTAGTCTGGTATGTTCTATCTTTGGTGAAGTCCTGCTGCATTTTAACTAGTTTTTCATATACCTCCACATCTTTAATTAGTTTTTCCTTCAGAGTTTGTTCTAAAGCTTTGTGTACTAATGAGGTCAGATAAAAGAGCCTGTAGTCCATTTAGATCAGTCCGTTTTCTCACCAAGTATAAGTCCGCCACAAAAGTCTCCAGTCTTTTCAGTGTCTTTCCTGGGCTGCTGTGGCCACTAGGTCTGACCTGAAATTAAGGCACAGCAAGCCTGTGATTGATTTTAGACTAACACCTTGAGACAATGTCCTGGTTTCAGCTGGGATAGAGTTAACTGTCCTCCTAGTAGCTGGTACAGTGCTATGTTTTGAGTTCAGTATGTTGCTCAGTAGTGTTCCTAAACTAGATGGGATGTCACATGGTATGGAATACACTGTTGGCCAGTTTGGGTCAGGTGCCCTGGCTGGGCATGAGAAGCTGAAAAATCCTTGACTATAGTCTAAACACTACTGAGCAACAACTGAAAACATCAGTGTTATCAACATTCTTCACATACTGAACTCAAAACATAGCACTGTACCAGCTACTAGGAAGACAGTTAACTCTATCCCAGCTGAAACCAGGACAGAAGAAAAAAACCATATGTTATATTTTTTTACTTCAAAGCCCACCTCACACGTTTCTTCTGCAAAACCATGCATTCGGATTGCCTAGTTCCCAGATTTACTTGCAATCATGCCTTTGAGATTTTATGTACGCAGCCTGAATGCTCTGGCATTTCTTTGCATATACCTCTTTTCCATTTCAAATACATTTCTTTATGTTTGTATTCTTATTGTATTAACATTTTGTCTGCAACCCAAAAAGAACAGCTGAAGAACACTGCTTCTACTTTCCTCTTTATGAACATGTCCAGTCAATGGATTTAGAATAAATCTTATTACTTTAAAACAAAATCATTTTGCTCATCTCCATTTGCAGCCAACTGCCACCTCAAAATGAGATGTAGAAGTGAAGCTTGTGGGTAGATAAAGTGTTAAGTTTACACTACAGAACCCAGAGAGAGCTTTTTGTCTAGCATTAGTTTGGTCTTAAAAGAGATTGCTTTCCCTGGACTTTGCCACTTTCTTAATTAGCTCCCAATTGATATGAAACTCCAGGCTGCTTTCTTCCAGATGGAGAAGACCATGGTGAGGTCCTTGCTGAGAGCGACATTTAATTCCTCAGAGCAGTAGCATAAATGGGAGGGAAGGAAGGCAGGTCCAGACTTTTGGCTGGACCACCGTAATTCCATATCCTTCAGCCAGCATGAAACTCTCCCCTAATGATGTACCTCAGCCCCTCTGTGTCCTTTTGCACATCTAAATAAACAGGTTGTTTAGAGATGGCTTTATGTGGACCCCATCCTGTGGCACTGAGCTCAGTTTGTAAAAGATTATCTAGAAATTTGGAAGAGGGGTGCTTCCAGTCACTGAGTTCTTCTGAGCAGCAAAATTCAAATCAGAGCAGTGATGACTAAGGACTGTAGGAGCATTGCTGGAAGACTTCAGTGCTAACTCAGCTGTTCATCTTCTCCTGTTAGCAGAACGCCTGTGCAAGGTGTATACCATGTGTTATTTTAACTGTGCTGGTAGATGATCAATATTCTGTAGGTGGGATCTAAAGCTAAGCATAGACAAGACTTTGGTCACAGAAAGCAAGTTTTACTGACAAAATAGTGGAATAACATCAGGCTGCAGATTTTTACCTGGTAATAGATCACCTCTGTTTTCTCTCAAGGTGCAGTAGGTTTGCGTGGTGGGTCTCTAAGATAAGACTCAATGCTGAGGCCAGCTGACCTTATGCAAACTGGAGGAAAGATCAAGAGAAACAGCAAGGTTATGTTTTCAAGTAAGGCTGTGACATCTCACCAGGCTAAGCATAAGTCATGCAACCTTTTTGTGTTCAAAATAAGACACTACTATATAGGAGAGTGTACCAAATTTGACTCTACCGTGTGTATATATTCTAGCCTTACATTTCATATGAACCTGAACCAAATGTAGGCTATTTGTCATCTCTAAATCTGTAACTTATATACAGGTTCACTTAAGGAGCATAATTCACTATTGTTAAAATTTGCTTTCAAGAAAGTTGCAAATGAGATCCCTCTAACACAAAATGACTTAATATGGAGAACCGTGTCTTTTTATTTATGATGTATAACATATCAGTTACCACAATGAATGCAACATAAATACACAGATTCAGTGGAACCTCCAGTATTCTTTCAATGCGTCTCTAATTTCTAAAATGGCAGTGCAGTACTACTGTATGGATAATAAAGCAAAAACATTAATTTAAAAGGCAAGAAGAAATTCTTGTTACACCACTTAGAGTAAAAAATAATATACGTCAATAAAAAAAGAATTGCCTGGTTTCTGGTTTTCTTTCTATAATACTTCCCCCATTCAAGCAACTTGTCAGAGCCCTTCATTGCTACAAAATAGAATTGAATGCCAAAGGAAAGCTGCAAATCGAAAGCAAGATTTAAGGGACTGAAGAGTTGTTTGAATTTTGTTTTTCCTCTCCATTGCTTTCACACATGTTTATGAACTCACAGTTGGATTTCCTCAAACAGGAAATTCCATGGTAATTATCATTAGTGAGCTATGGTAACAGCAGTCCTGTGAATCCACAGGCTCTTTTCAAAGTCATTCCCTTTTAAAGGAAATAAACGCTAATATGGGCCAAATCCTCATTTGCTGGGTTAGTGTCACTGAATTTAGCAGCAAAACAATTTAGTCTGGCAAATCATCCATACTCTTGTTTCCAACAAGCTTATTATGAGGCACAGAATAACTGCAAGAGTAGTGTGGTGTGACCCACAAGTACTACTGAAGCACTGCTGTACAAATACATTTGTTGCTTTAGTAGATAATGTAAACAAAAAGCAAAGTGAGCCTGGCTGGTAATTCCTGGAGGGCAGAGATAAGTAAGGATCAATGGAGAAAGATTACAGATATGGATTTTTCTGAGAAATACCTTCTGCAACCACAGGCTTCAGAAAGAAGCACATTGACCCCAAGCAGTGGTCCACCCAGCCGAGGCCCTGCCTCTCAATGCGTACTAGATGTGTCCAAAAAGTCACACACTTTCTAGAAGGAAGAAATTACAAAACCTGTCCTTCGTGAAGATTCTAATGGAATCCATAAAAGATCTGGCCTTCAACCAGTGTGAAATTTAAATGCCTTTGTAATTTTTTTAACAACTGGTGAACAATCTCAAAATCAAGTTCTTTTCATCGTTTTCATCGGTCCTTGTCCAGAAACTTGTTCATGGGTTTCCTTCTACCTCACCTTCTACCTACCTGAATTACACGTAAGGTGATGACTTAAACTTTGCTTTCTGACGTGAGTTCATTAATCAGAATTTGTTCCCAAGTTACAGACTGAGAAGAACCGGCTTGTTTCAGGTCATGAACTACTTTGATCTGAATTTCTACCAAAGCTCTGCATCAGTTTGCATCAAGAGCCCCCTCTCAATAAGCACAACTTAGCAGTGCAACTGTGAGTGCAGTTTCTGTATAAAAGGACATTGTTATTATCAGAACAGAATTGAGAACAGAGTTGTTCTTCTCAAATCAGTTTCCAATGCAAATAAAACAGCGAACTGTAGAATCAGCACATATGGCAGTAGATTTTTATTAATTGGTTAACAGCTCAAATAACATAGATGCCTACACATCAAAGTCATGTAAACAGAGCTCAATCACCATATGGAACTAGACCAAGACAATAATGGGCAACAAAGCAAGACAATCCTATTCATGTTCCATATGGCCTCTGCTGACTTCTATCTATTATGCTGAAACTTCTCTGTGTGCTATTATGGAGTATTGTGTTTTGCTTTTCAAAATAGATGTATGAAATTAGGAATCCAAGTGTACTATCAATGGCCCAAAAATACAGAAGGTATGTAAAAAGAACTTAAACTGGATGTTTTTAATATGATTTTTTTTCTAGATCAGTGTCATACTTGCTTGAACCCGACTTAATTTTTTTTCTGTTTGATGAAGATGGTTACGCTAAATCTTACTCCACTACCAGGAGAGCCCCTTCTACACCAATGAAACAGGTCCTTTTGTTATAGCACAACTATTGCAATATAGAACCTTAGGAGAGAAACACAAAGGCTGCTGGCAGGAAATAAAAGCAGAGGTATCTATTTACACATTCCTTTATCTGCACCATTCCAAGTGTATAGTACAATGTAGCTTATTTTCTTCTCTAGCAAGATAAATGGGCATAGATTCTTATTCCACAGTGAAAGGGATAGAAAGATATAGATACTTTGAAGAACTCACTTGGGAGAAACAAATCACTATTGTGAAAAGCCTGATGCTTTTCCTGCTTTCAGCCTGAACATATATATCATTCGGAGCTAATAATTAACAGCTTGGATTTTTCAGATGGGTGTGCTAAGTACATCTTTTGAAAATCAGACATAGAAGATGGCCCTTGCGGAGTGAATTGCCAATGCAAGGAAAGTGCTTTTCCAAATGACATGGGGGTACAATCAAAGCACAGTGGCTTTCAGGTCTGAGACTCAGGGAGTAGAGGGAAGAGATGAGGAGAAAGCAGAATGAAGAGCCTTCCATCTAGTGGAAGCTTTTTTTTTAACAGCTGATTCAGAACTGTCTGCAATTTTAACGGCGAGTTTAGTCTAGTAACCACCACTTGCAGAGCCCTATGCTTCTGTATATCACAGCATATAACTACAGATTGGGATCCTCCACTGATACATGGTAGAGCCTCGAACCACTTTCTCACTTTCCCTGGCATGCTCAAAACTCCTATTAAGCAGTCAATGTTCAAGTCTAAATTATTTCAGAAATGAGGTGTGGGGAGCTTGGTATTGCCTTTATTTTTCTTCCTAAAATAGGAAAGTGAATTGAGCTGCAATACCTGTTTGAACTTGGAGCTTTCCTTCAGAAATCGAGAAAGGCTTAGAGGCTGGCTGTTGAACCACATCTTTGTATGCTACAAGACACGTCTCATGGATGGTTTAAGTGCTACTGCCCACCCTTTCTGTCATTTTGACTGAAGCGTTACTGATTTTTTAGCTGGATCGAAGCGAGTTTGATGTCTGCTGTCCAAAGTATGGGAAAGAGTAAGTGAAAATGGGGCAGCTGCTGTTTGGGATCCACTGACTATCAAGCACATGGGTTTTCTGTTCTCCTACTGCTGAAAAATGAAGAGAGACAATGAAACTCTGGCAGCGGGAACAGCCTGCAGTGCAGAATGAAGGACGCATCACATGCAACTAGCACAGCTAGCACCGTTTCCCCGTAAATAATTACCTGCTTGAACAGTTAACATCAGTGCCCCTCACGTAATTAATTTTGACTCAAATCTGGTGCCTCTCCTACGGTCAAGTCAAAAGAAGGTAGTGCTGCTTCTTTCCTGGGTGATCTTGTAAACCTGAAGTGTGTATCAGCAGAGGATCACCTCCACGTGGCAAGGCACAAAAAAGAAATCTGGTCTACACCGTAAAACACACACCACTGGGCTTTTTCCTCTCTCCCATCAGTGATAGTCTTCTGAACAAGAGGCAGCAGAGGACTCGCGTGCTTCATTTCCCTAAGCAGATTTATAAACCACAGCAGCACCCTAGCAGGTGCTGAGGTTTGAAGTCTCCCATTTGCCTTTTTTTTTTCTTTTTTTTTTGCTTGAGCAAAGGCAGCTGGTGAACTATAGGGAAATTGCAAACTTTTAAAGAAAGGGCTTAATCCACCATCTGAAATTCACAGAAGCATTAAGTCATTATTCAAATGAAAAGCTGCTTTTAGCCATTAACATATTTTCGTCAACAACAAAAAAAGCAAGATGCTGATATGAGGGGAGATATGCACATTCTTATTTATATGGTAATTGAATGGTCAGGGAGTTTGCCTGTTATTTTCCTAAGACATGGTATGCGTCAATTAAAACTATGTTGCGCTACTCTTCTAATGGAACCTGGCACCATTAAGAAATCTTTTCTTCTTCCTAAGATGTGATGGGGAAAGAGGCATTGAAAGTCAACCAATTTATGCAACCTACTTTGTAACATGATTGCTGGCTTTTGCCTTTCTACAGACAAAGCAAAATTAATAATTCTTCTCTGTAACAAGTGACAAGAGAATTATTTCTGTCTATCAAACCCATCCTAAATAGGAGTAAGAATATTGCTTCCCCTCCCATAAATTTGCATATTTAGAGTGTTCCGAGTAAAATCTGGCGCGTTATAATTCAATGGCTCATATTCTTTGTCAATCAGGCTTCTTTCAAAAGTGAAAATATTTTTAAAAGCCAGTGTACAACTGCAATTCTCTTTCGTCCAAGTAGCACGTTGTAAATCACGGTGCAAAAAACTCCAGCTTCGTTTAGATGGGCAGAGTTCCACTGACGCTGGTGGTGCTGTGGTTGGCCTGAGCTGGGTCCAAGAAGTCCAGCAAGCTCCACTGCAAACGCATCATTAACAGAGATAATTGTCAGTGCTGAAGAAGCACCCTGAGAAGACATCTCTTACTGTTGTATAAGTATCATTTTAGTACCCTTGTTTCATCATGCAAGCTGGAGCTGCTGCTTAGCGTTCAAGACAAGGGAGCCATTTGTCACTGTTTTATGCCTACCTGTCTCTCGATTTATGCAAATTCCCTGGGGCCTCACCAAAAAGAAACCAAAAAGACAAATCACTATCCAGTGGTGTGAGATTATTAGCATTTTTTGCTGAACGTGCTTACACATATGGTACTAGTTTTCCTACCTCTGCAGCCTCAGCCCGAAAAGGGAAAAGTTGAGGTGCAGAAAGGTAAATACCTGAGCGCTATCAGGAAATACAGAGGTCAAACCCATCATTTAGAAAGGGGTTTGAAGAGCTTGTTGTAGAGAAAATGTGAACCACTCGTCAGAAATTTCTAAAAGGTGAATTGCCTAAATCTCAAAGTAGCATGTCTAGATAACAAAGATAATACAAAAGGACAAAGCTCATACTCACAGGCTGTCCAACGCCCCTCTGCTCTGGATGAGTTTCCAGCATCTCATGAAAAGGACATGTCAGAGCACGAGCATGGAAGACAAATTGCACAAACACTTAGCATGCTAAGCACAAGACCGGTCCCTAAACACAGACTCTGTAATCCTGAAGGGGAGAATAAAATATCTTCCCAAACAAATTTGCACTAAATCTGTATGATGCCTTTATCCTATCACACATTTTGGCCATGGAACATCTTTCTGCAAATGTAATCTGGAGAAGATATTAGATTTGGGAACAACTGGGGTGTTTTGGCAGTTCTCCTTTTCTGGTATGCATGAAAAATAATGCCGTATTTACAAAACCCAATGATGCTGTCGTACAAGTTCTCAAATTTGTATCCCATCTGCAGTACCCTAAAACATAAAAATTTTTTATTTAAAAAAGAGTTAGGGGATTCAGAGGACAAGAAGCATTCATAAGCCAGTGGAATAGATGTACTTAAAGCTAAATAACATGAGCTGGCCAAAGCAATGCTAGACAGTCTAACGATCTTGTAACTGTGCAACTGAGATAACAGGAAACTTGAGAGTGTGACTGATAAGCAGCTAGACTTACATGGATGATATCTATAATCCATCAGTGAAGTAAAAAAGGACCAAGAAAAAGCTATGCTGGATGCTGTGGTTTCGTAGGATGAGGAGGTGCAGTGGAAGAAGTCTCCCTGTATATTTGCAGGTTGATTTAAAGTGTCCAGAGTGGTTAAAGAACTCTCGTCTTAGTTGAACACTTGATGAATGGAGTTAGGACTTCATATGCGGATGAGGTAAGCAGCCAATTAATGAGTGCATACAGAAGATGGTGGTACTACTACTGCTCTTTGTATTAACAACAGCAAGTACATGCCCTGGGTAAGTTCAAAGGCTTATGGTATTTGACACTTTTTATATACCTAACTGGCAAAAATGCATCCCAGGAAAATGACACGTAACATCTTACCAACACTAAAAATTTGTACTGCTTTAGCTGTATTGATACACTTATTGCAGGACAACTACCTCTAGAAATGGATGCTGATACAAATAGGAATAAGGTGTTCTGCCCATGCACTACCATTTTCATCAAAGACCAGGACTTCCACAACAGTATTTAGGGCTGTCAAAAAAACCCACAAAAGCTTAGACCAGATTCATTATGTTCACAAGTCCACGGAGCCTGATGGGATTCATCCCAGAGTTCAGAAGGAGCTAGCAGATGTTATGGCAGGAACCCTCTCTATCATCTACCACAGGTCTTGGGAATCCAGGGAGGTTGCTGCTGCCTGGAAGCTGGCCGATGTTATTCCAATCTACAAAAAGGGCGTGAGGGAAGACCCAGGGAACTACAGACCTGTTGGTCTAACCTCAGTTCCTGGAAAAAAAATAAGGAGAAGACTATACTGGGTACTGTTGAAAGGCATTTAAAGAATAATGTGATCATCAAGCAGAGTCAACATGGGTTCACAAAAGGAAAGTCCTGTTTAACTAATTTGATATCCTTCTATGATAAAGTCTCCCACCTAGCGGGTGAAAGGAAGGTGGTAGATGTAATTTTTCTGGATTTTAGTAAGGCTTCTGACACTGTCCCTCACAGCATCCTTCTGGACAAGTTGTCCAGCTGTGGGATGAGCGGGTTCATGGTGCACTGGGTGAAGAATGGGCTGAAAGGCTGGGCTCGAAGGGTTGTAGTGAATGGAGCTACTTCTGGCTGGCGACTGGTCACGGCGGTGTTCCTCAGGGTTCAATTCTGGGGACAGTCCTGTTCAATACATTTATCAATGATCTGGATGCAGGAGTTGAATGCACTATTAGCAAGTTTGCTGACGATACCAAATTGGGAGGTGCTGTTGATCTCTTGAGGGACAAGAAGGCTTGCAGAGGGATCTGGACAGATTGGAGCATTGGGCTATGATTAATGGGATGAAATTTAACGAGTCAAAATGCCGGATTGTGCACCTAGGATGGAGTAATGCTTGGCACAAGCGCAAACTGGGAGAGGAGTGGCTGGAGAGCAGCCCTGCAGAAAGGGACCTGGGGGTGCTGGTCGACAGCAGGCTCAGTGTGAGCCGGCAGTGTGCCCTGGCAGCCAAGAGGGCAAACCCCATTCTGATGTCTTCTCCCTGGTATCCAGTGATAGGACACATGGGAATGTTTCAAAGCTGTGCCAGGGGATGTTTAGACTGGACATCAGCAAGCATTTCTTTACCGAGAGGGTGGTCAAACACTGGAACAGGCTTCCTAGAGAGGTGGTGGATGCCCCAAACCTGTCAGTGTTTAAGAGGCATTTGGACAAGGCCCTTAACAACGTGCTTTAACTTTTGGTCAGCCCTGAAGTGGTCAGCCAGCTGGGACTAGGTGGTTGTTGTAGGTCCCTTCTGACTGAAATATCCTATTCTATTCCATTCTATATTCTATTCTATTCCATTCCATTCCATTCCATTCTATTCTATTCTATTCTATTCTTGTATTGTTCCTATACATATTCAAGAACCCGATTGGTAGTTACATGTACCAAAAGGAGAAAGTGCAGATTTAAGCTAGGTGAGTTAAAAAAAAAAAAAGAAGAAATCTTGCACAGATTTGCACTGGGATTAGAACTCTCCCAAATTACAGGACTGTAAAAGTTTATAACTTGTACATTTTAAAATCATAATTCATTCAAAAGCAAATGAGCATTATGCATTATTCTTGAAAACATTAATTCCAAGTTGCACGTTATTACAGAAATATCCCACTTTCCAATACCAGTTTTTAATAAAAAAAAAAAAAGCAAAGCATTTCATTTCATCCATTTAATCATGATCTAAAGATACTGCTGTGGAAAAAAGAATAAGGAAAACCCAAATGCAGGAGAAAAAATATGAGCACATTTTGCTTACTGAAATAATATTTTTGATCAGGAAAAATAGGAAATGCTAGCTGAGGGGATGCAAGCCTGCCTCCCCTTCAGTTCCTGAGGGAAATATGTTTGTTATATACCTCCTCAAACAGGTAGAGGCCGTACGCAAAGACAATGTGGGGCTTAGAGCAGAGTTAGATATTAGAGCCGATGTACTGGAAAGAAGCCTGCTGACAGCTAATGCTCATCAATGTCTGCAAGTGGGGCGAGGAGGCGGCAGGAAGACAGTGATAGAGATTGTGGGTGCCCACTGAAGTTTTCTGTGGCTGAAAATCATTTTCTATAACCAAAGAGCTCGTGGGGAGAAAGGGGCTTCTGGGCCAGTGTATTGGTTTTATGTGGCAAGGTTTTGGTAGCGGGGGGGGTTACAGGGGTGGCTCCTGTAAGAAGCTGCTGGAAGCTTCCCCTGTGTTCGAGAGAGAGCGAGCCTATACCAGCTGGCTCTAAGATGGACCCGCCGCCGGCCAAGGCCGAGCCAATCAGTGATAGTGGTAACGCCTCTGTGATAACATTTTTAAGAAGGAAAAAAAAGTTGGGACGCGGAAAACAGCCACCGGAGAGAGGAGTGAGAACATGTAAGAGAAACAAGCCTGCGGACACCAAGGTCAGTGCAGAAGGAGGGGGAGGAGATGCTCCAGGCGCCGGAGCGAAGATTCCCCTGCAGCCCGTGGTGAAGACCCTGGTGAGGCAGGCTGTCCCCCTGCAGTCCAGGGAGGTCCATGGTGGGGCAGATATCCACCTGCAGCCCGTGGAGGACCCCACGCCGGAGCAGGTGGGTTCCTGAAGGAGGCTGTGACCCCGTGGGAACCCTGCGCTGGAGCAGGTTCCTGGCAGGACCTGCGGATCTGTGGAGAGAGGAGCCCACGGAGCAGGTTTTCTGGCAGGACTTGTGACCCCGTGGGGGACCCACGCTGGAGCAGTCTGTGCCTGAAGGACTGCACACCGTGGAAAGGACCCATGCTGGAGCAGTTCGTGAAGAACTGCAGCCCGTGGGAATGGCCCACGTTGGAGAAAGTTCGTGGAGGACTGTCTCCCGTGGGTGGGACCCCACGCTGGAGCAGGGGAAGAGTGTGACGAGCCCTCGCCCTGAGGAGGTGAAGCGGCAGAAAATAACATGTGATGACCGTAAACCCCATCCCTGTCCCCCTTGTGCCGCTGGGGGGGCTTGGTGGAGAAATCCGGGAGTGAAGTTGTGCCCGGGAAGAAGGGAGGGGTGGAGGGAAGGTGTTCTGAGATTTCGTTTTATTTCTCATTTACCTTACTCTGGCTGATTTGTAATAAAAAGTGAGCTAATTTTCCCTAAGCTGAGTCTGTTTTGCCCGTGATGGTAATTAGTGAATGATCTCTCCTGTCCTTATCTCGACCCGCAAGCTTTTTGTTATATTTTTCTCTCCCCTGTCCAGCTGAGGATGGGGGAGTGATAGAACGGCTTTGGTGGGCGCCTGGCATCCAGCCAGGGTCAACCCATCACAGCCAGAAAAATGATTGCAGCTACAAAGCCTGGCAGAGTAGTGTGGGGGTTACACTTTATTCATTGGAAGGTTTGAGAAATCACTGGAAAATAACAGGGAGTCAGAAAAGACAAAATAATGCCATAAAAGAACTGAACGTTGGAAACAAGGAGTTTATGTTTTTTCATGGCCTTTTGCATTTTTCATGCATATTTTCACTCTAAGCCCTTGCATGCACTCCCAGAAACCTGCCAAGACGGAAGAAAATGAAACCAAGCCCATTTTCCCACCTCACCCCTGCGTGAGAGATTTTTTTTTGTCCCTTCTGTTTTTACCCCAGGCTTTCCTAATGGTTTATTTTTCTCATTCATCATGTATGCTGTTCTGCCTGCCTCTTGTTTGTTTATACGTCTCATTGCGCTGCACACCTTCCAGGATACAGAGGTTGCCAGAGTGACGATGCATATTTCAAGTGTGACAAAAGAAGTCATTCATTTAAATAACACACCAAAACTTGTGCTGAATATTCCCAAACACATCAGTACTTGGCAGATAATCATTCTCCTTGACACTCTCTGAGTAAGGATGTACCAAGTGAAGATTATTCAGAATAGGCTGTAAATGCAAACTGAGTTGTGTTTGAAAACCAGCAAAGTCAACGCAGCTTGATAACATACAGTTTGGAGCTCCTGTAGTTATAAGACCCCATGGATCAATTTTTGGAATCCCTGGTCCCATTATAAATTCCACAAACAATATTCTGCTCCTGGATGTTAACATGCTGAGTGTAGCAAGGAATCAGTTTACAGAAGTCCCTGTAGAGAGGGCAATGATATTACAAGCATCTGTTGTATTTTCAGAAGCATTACGCTGCCTTTTCTCTTAGGGGTTATTACTATGAACAACCACTGCACGTGAAAAAGCGGAAAGCCATTGGAAATAAAGCAGGAAAAATTAAAAGGAACGTGTATAGTGCTTAGAAATTCTTTGAAAATCTGTGTACTTACGCAGAAACATTCTTCACAAAGTCCCAAAACTACAAGGGATATTCTACATATTCGATAGAGGGTATTCCCCAACCTCTGGGCTATAGCCTTTTATTTCTTTATATGCATTGGAGGAAATCAAGCCTCGAGCTTCACTGTGCTAGGATCTTCACAGATGCAGAACAGAAAGGAACCAGGCCCACAAGAACTTAGAATTTAAGAAACAGTCAAAAATCAAGCAGCAAATAGGGGCAGCAATGAGTTAGACTATTTCACTAGAAGGTCTTCCAAACAGTGCAGCCCAAGGACTATCTTCTAGCTCATCCTACCAAAAATCTCCAAACCAGTACAATTACGACAAAGTAACTTAAAAATACCTTTTGGCCTAAAGGAAGGCTCATCATACTAATATTCCTTATCCTGTATGCGTGCCTGCATTTTAGTGTATGATAGCAGGTTTGGGTTTGTTTTTTTTAAGGTTGATTCTAGCGATAAAGATAGCTGGAGTTTCCAGTGATAGCAGATAACAACAAATAGCCTTAGCAGTAGTTGAATAGTATATCTGATGAAGATCTTTGCACAGAAGAGAAAGGATTTTGCAAATCTGCTTACTGGGATTAGATGTAGTTTTAGAACCCCTTATACAGTGTCTTTAGAAGCTGTAAGCTAGATAGATAAATTCCTCGGAACCCAAGAAAAAAGGCCAAAACAAAAAGCAAGAGTCCAAACTTGTGCAAATAAACCTTTCATTTTGCACTAAAATCTCTAAGCCTATACAGATAATCAAGCATTGTATGGTGAATTTCAATTAGATTTTCATTCAAGATCTGCCTAGTATGCTTTGATATATTTTCCTTGTGATACTTTACATTTGATCCATCTTTGCCAAAAAGAGAGGGGAATTTTTGGGCACAGCGTATACTTAGTAAACTTCTCTGTAAGCCCATCAATCAGTATCTATTGTGTCTCTTGCCAGTTGGGTATTACTGCTAAATAGTATATGCACATTAAGTCCTCCGCTTGGGGAAGTCATTAAATCTCAAATGATCAAAAATCTCCAGATCTAGAAGTAGCACTACAGTAGCTACTGCCCAGGAGCTTTATCAATAGAAGAGAACGATACGTTGGCTATCTTGCCATCTCAAATCGCCAAAGAGCCAGCACCGTGTATGCTTCCACACAGAGCAGCTGAAACCTTTACAGAAGTAATTGGTAGCATGCCAGTTGAAAGCTTAGGTCAAAAGCAATGGTGCTGCCGGCTTTCTAGGAATTGCTGCTATCCATTGCTGTAAATTATGATCGGTCACCTTGAGAAAAGCACTGAAAGTTGAAGAACAGACCAAAAGCCTATTTAAGTAGTTCATCATCAATTATATTTAGACAAAAGCCTAACCCATCTTTCAAGTAATTTAAGAAACTATGAACAGAATGGGGTCTGTAATTATTTAAAGCTGAAGTGCATCCATCCTTCATAAGTTACACAGATTCTAGTGAAATATTGGGTTTGTCCCATTCATTTATGTTAACACTTTGTCTCTCATTAATGCTTTAAATGGACAAGACTCCATGTCTCTGAATCTCTTTTTCCATGTTTAAGATGAAATGTGATTTGCTGAGGACTCCATAGCTTGTGGGAGAGGGCACACAGGGCTAGAAATGAGCATCTGGCAAGAGAAGAAGAGTGCTATCATTTTCATACTATCAATTTCATTTAGCTTTGTTATTTTTTGGCAAGACACAGGCATAGTTGAAACGACTTGTCCCAGGATGTAAAACATTAATCTCTGTTCACATAACGCTGTTCCAGGGATATCTGTTTTGCGAAGTAATCTTTAAAAATAGGAAAGTGAGTACCATGAAAGGCAGCATTATTCTGAAACCTATTTAAGAAAAGCCAATTTCTTTGCTGGAACTCATACTGCATCATTACCATGATCAAAAGTTAGAGGAGGCTTTTTGATGACACTGCAAGCGCATCTGGCAGATGTGAGAGGTTGTACAAAGATGTTGCATGAAGTGTAGTTACAAATAGAGTGACTCTTAAACATTGGAGACTATTGATTGGCTTCATGTCAAGTGAAGTAAGCCGAGTTACACCAATTAGTGCTAATAATAACATCTGCAGCTGGCATAAAGTTTTTAATGAACGTAAGGATAGCAATGCCTAACAAGCACTCAGGGACAGATCCTTGCCTTGCAAAGTCCTCTGCAGATCACATTTATAACCCCGTGGGCTAAACAGACAAGGTGATGGCAAGCAGCAACTCTATGATTATTACTTTTTCCTCTCATCGGTTTTCTGTAGAGGTATATGTGGTATATGGAAATCAAAGCAAAAAAGAAAGGGAACACAGGAGAAATGAGTGTGAAGAGAATAGGAGATAGGGTTTGAGCAACAGCCGGGTAGCACGAAAGGAGAGAAAACTGAGCAAGAACTGTTAGTTGTTTGGGGGCTCCTGCTTCCCGTGTTTCTGTTGACTGCCGGCGCTGCCTGGCTCTTCCCTTTAGCGTTTCACCACCACCACACGGTTGAAGGAGAAACCGTTGGATCCAAATTGCTGCCGAGTGCTGCGAGGGAACCCCCTTTCCCCATTGCTGGACGGAGAGAGGTGGCCCCCCTCGTTCTTTTAGAGCGGCTGCAGAAGACAGAAATCGAGGGAGCGCTGCAATGCTGCTGAAGTCTCACCCTCACGTTGGAGTCACAACCTCCGAAAGCGAGTACCCTCGTGTCATCCGGACCGCGTTTCATTTTAGCACGTGGCAGGTGGCCTCAGTATTGCAAGGTAGAAAGCTTCGCTCAAAATTAAATAGCTTTCACTGGCAGGGGATGGCTCGGCATCTCTCTGGACTGAGCTCAATTTTGCTTTATACCAAACAAAGCCAGATGAAAGTAGAAGTCAAGCAGATCTTGGCCTCCGGGGTAATCAAACAAAATAGACTACAGGCAGCTCATGCTACAATGGGCCAGTAAAAACAAAAGTGTCAATCAGCTGTTAAGGTAATACATGAGGAAGCAATCTCCAAAACTGAATTAGGAAGCTAATGCATGCATTTCCAGGAATAGGAATTAAGGGTTTTACTGAGTAGTGTTGAACTTCCAGTTAAGCCCTGGAATTCAACCAGATCTCGATTTTCTAACTACTTTCCCCATAAAACCATATTGCATTAATAAAAAATAAAGATGTAATAATAACATCTGTACTGCACCTTACATCTCAAGATCTAAAATTCATCATCTAGAATTCTAAAATTCTAATAGTTTTTTTATGCCTCAAAAATGCAGTTTGTTTCATGTCATTATTATCTATTTCAGAATCCAAACTTGTACGTTAATTGAAGATTCTTTCTGTCAATTCATATGACATTGTCAATTTTTGTCTGGTCTAAAATTATTTCAATACACAAAATTTTCTTTAGCATTTCAAGACAGATTTTTGTCTTCAGTAAATCTGCCTCTGATTGTGCAAGGTCCACTAGGTGAATGCAAAGTTATTATATTGAGCTGCTAACAACCAACTGCGTGCAGAGAGCATCACCATGGCTGTGAATGTTGCTCAAAGTCCAACATACGAATTTAAAAATACCACACAGTTCTGTCCATATCAGGTGTCAAAGCAGCAAACTGGAAATCCAGAGTCTGACATGCATTAAGAGCCTGTACTCTTGGGGTTTTTTTGGTGGGTGTGTGTGTATGAACTGTAATCACAGCTATTTGCTCTGAGAAGAGCAAAAAATAATCTGCTGCTCTCAGCACTGCAGCTCATTGAATTTCCTCTCACGCACGTGCATTCACATACCCCAACCTGACAAAGCAGACTTAACACTGTGTATTTATTAAACAAAAAGATAAGGACAATTGAACTGATCTCCGTGTTTAAATACGCTGTAACGTTTCGATGTCTATAAATCTTGTAAAACAAAGCTGAAAAAATTTAACAGCACTGAATTCAGCTATTTACACTGAGGCTAAAAGAGGCTCAGCTGTTATTTCCTGAACGCAAGGTCAAAGGCACTGTGGCTTCGGAGGAGGAAAAAAAACTTGCAGGAGTGGGAAGGAAGTATCGCTTGGTTGCGAGGCAAGAATATATAGAAAACACTCTCTAGTAGGAAAAAAACCCCAAACATTTTAATTCAACTATTAATAACTACCTAAATTACTTACTAATAATTACTTTAAATACTAGTTAACAGGTACATAACCTGGATCTTTCTGTCTTAATTTTCTTCCCATTTTTGCTGTTGCATTTTTAGCTTTCCTGTCTGTAGTCAGGCCCTGATTCTGCAATGAAATCCAGAGCCCACCTTAGGCTCAGGCCTTTCACTCATAGGTATCTCATTTAAACAAGGTCTACCCAGATGATTTTATGATTTTAAACAGATTAGTCAAACCTGTGCAAAAGGCTGCCTGGGTGCTTATTTTGGTTGCAACCAAGTTTATTTTGGTTCAGCTGATAGGAGTTAGTGACAGCTTTGCACAGTTTGTCTTAGTCTGCCATAAACTAAAATAATAAAGTACAGCCAAAATCAGAATTTTAAGTGTTAGAAAAAAGTGTGCACTTTGAAACAGTAAAATTTTTCTTCTGGTCTACAAGACTTTGATGAAAATATACTAAGAAAAGAGCTGGGTCTGTGTTAGTTGTATAGCTAACCCTTACGTAGGGGACATAGGATAAACAACAGCAAACAGAAAAAAAAAAAAAAACCCCTGAAAAACACAACCTATAGAAAAGCTGTTCAGATGCAGATAAAAAGTCACAAGAAGCCTGCATGAGTAATAACAACAGGCTATTCCTTTTGCTATTTTTTCAGTGCTGTAGAATCCTTGAGATGCCCTTAGCGCTTCATAGTGACTAGGGAAATGTGCTGTCCTGGTTTCAGCTGGGATAGAGTTAATTTTCTTCCTAGTAGCTGGTATAGTGTTATGTTTTGGGTGCAGTAAGAGAAGGATGTTGATAACACACTGATGTTTTCAGTTGCTGATAAGTAGTGTTTATACTAAGGGAAGGATTTTTCAGCTTCTCATGCCCAGCCAGCAAGAAGGCTGCAGGGTCACAAGATGTTGGGAGGGGACACAGCCAGGGCAGCTGACCCAAACTGGCCAAAGGGGTATTCCATACCATGGGATGTCATGCCCAGTATATAAACTGGGGCAATTGCTGCACGGGAACTAACTGGGCATCGGTTGTCAAGTGGTGAGGAATTGCATTGTGCATCACTTGTTTTGTATATTCCAATTCTTTTATTATTGTTATTATTGTTGTTACTATTATTTTCTTCCTTTCTGTTCTATTAAACTTTCTTTATCTCATCCCACGAGTTTTACTTTTTTTTTCCTGATTCTCTCCCCCATCCCACTGGGTGGGGGGGAGTGAGTGAGCGGCCGCGTGGTGCTCAGTTGCTGGCTGGGGTTAAACCCCGACACGTGCACTTTCCTTACTTACCACCAGCCAAGTGTTATGTACCCCAGAGGAGGGTAATGCAAATAGAAGAAGAGCATTTATGACCTTACTGAAATATAGCATTTAGGCCAAAGAAGTTGAACATCTGCACATGCCTTGACATTTTAAAAATTATTCTTTCAACATGTAAAAATGAAATAGGCAACATCCCCTTTGTTACAATACGAACAAGTGCGGCTGCCCTTGGTGCTGCGAAGGTGCTTTCAGATTCCCCAGCAAATCGGTGTAGCTGGTTTCTTTCTTTCTTTCTCTCTTGAGGGTAAAGCAAAATAATTATCAAAGTCGTTAAGAGAATCTTTGCTACTTTCCTGACTTGAGCGATTCCCTGCTTTGTGGTTTACATCCTCTATTCTGCAGTTGTTAGGTGGTGTGCGCCAATATTGCAGAGTATATATTTATCTTTGTGCTTCCCACAAGCTGAGCACAGATATTTTATCACATCCATTTCAAATTAGAGGGTTTACCCGTTTCCTTTCAGGAGGCAGAGAGATTACCAAGGGCAAAGAATTGTCCAACAAAGTTCTGAACAGCAATGCTACTAAAAGGGGATATTTTTTTTGCTTTTTTAAAGATGAAGTGAGAGAAGTATAACTAGAGATGGAAGATGAAAGCATCTTTCCTGCTTTGGTGATGAAAGGGAGATACAGCTTAAGAAGTTTTCTGGAGAGGAAGAAGCATATTAGAAGAGATAAATATTTCTTTACAAAAAAAACACAACCCAAAAATATCGCTGTGCTTCGAGGTACAGATCAAAACCAGGCCTGCCATTTAGAAAATAACAGGAATGGGGCCATGCAGGGAGCACTGGAGCCTCCTCCTTTGAGCAGATTCCTGTATGCTCACATTAGTGCTGCATGTTATTAGTGCTACTTACGTGAAATTACTTAATGGAGTAAGGAATAGTTTTCCAAATTTCACCCCTGGCCTGGGCTTCTTGCGTACTTCTTTGCACAAACATCAAAGAACGGGATTTTTTTCCTCTGTGTAGTGGCCATTTAAGTCTTGCTGGTTTCAAAAGAATCACCACAGGATGAAAGCCAAATTTTTTTGAAACTTCCATTATTATATGCTCTGGTTCATGATTGAGGAAATGCATAAAATATTCTTTTTTCTCATAGGTAATGTACTGTCCATTTAGAGTCAAGGCAGGGACTTCATTCCATAGTTTGCCAGAATTTTTGTGAAAATTCCTCTCAGCTAAACATGTCAATTTACTTTTTATCCTTAACAGAGCAACATAGCCCAATACTAGTGAAAATTATTGTTTGACCCACTTCTCTTTCTGCTAAGGCTAACCTTAGCCTATGAATGCCACATTTTCCGTATTGCTAATGATTCATCTGACCATCTGGAGGAGCCTAGCAGCTCTGGGTAGGAAAGCTCTGTTGGCTCGTAAATCACTTTATTGTTTCCACACACAATAGTCACTTGCCTCACCTCCAACAGTCAAGTCAGCTATAGCATCGGAGAGCTTTGGCTGGGGACTATGTAAGGAATCAGTAGCATGATATCAACTGGATAATTAAAACAGATTTAGTATAATCTGGTTTGGTATCAATCCAGTTCTAGAAGGCTGTAATCTATACCAAGAGAACCACAACCACCAGCTATTGCAACCACCTCAGCAGGGACACCAAAGGAAAAACAGGTCTCTTGCTCCATGTTGGACTGAGACAGTTGGGACAATGGGAATGAGGTCGTCACTCTGCTCCTTTTCTCTGCACAGAAAATTTAGTTCACTTCTTCGTCCCAAAGGACAGAATTCACACCGAGAAAAAAAAGACCTAACACACAAATCCTCCAAGTGATGAATTGTCAGCAAGTTCTTTGTGGCTGTTATTTGACATATAGTGTAATACTGACAGAAAATAATTCCCCCTTCCCAGTCATTGTCAAAAGTCACTAAGCCATTTTTACGGTCTCTTCTACTGATTCAAAAAAGTCTGTACACAAGAGATGGCCTTACAGAAGGATAATCCCAACACATGGCACTTGGCTGCCAAATATTTAAAGGGCAGGAGGAAGAGCTGTGTAGCACATAACAGGAGCGAATCTAAAAGGGAATCAAGCTTTGATAATATCTCTCCCTCCCTGCTGTCTGTCTCCAACACTGTCCCTTCTTGACAGTGTTATTTTATCTTTATAGAGTGCTTTTTATTTTGTGGAGATGAATGCCCAGTGACAAGCACCAGTAGGCTCAGGGCACAAGGCATGAGGCATCATCATTTAACAGTCAGAAACACCGTGGCATCGCTCTGTAGCTGGAAGTCAATGAGTCAGCACAGAGCCACGGGGCAGCGCGCATCTCAAAGCTGCGTCTCTGCAGCCAGAGCCCGAGAACAAGGGGAAAGTTCTCCAGAGAGCGCGGTATGCGTGGTCGCTTGATATTACTCGCCCAAGTATAGCATGAGGCATAACATTCAAACGGGTAACACTTCTTTGCTTAACATGGTAGCTATTGAATGCCATATCCTCTCCATTCTGAAGCATCAGGTGATGCGCCTAGCAGGTAGGCTTCTGGTGAAACCCTAACAATTTTAGTGCTGCGGGGAGGGGGCGAACCAAACCCCCAAAAGTTAAAAAAGGAGTGAAGGCAATTGCAATTTGTTAGAAAGCTTGGAAGAGGGAAAAAGTGTCCTTGCAAGAGAAGGGAAGAAGAGAATGTTATGGGAGAGGGTCTGAGCAGAAACATGCTACATGCAGTAGCCCTCATGCACAGGCATACTCTGCCCTAAAAGATCTCAAATTAGATTGAGAACAAGAGGCTAAAAGGAAGAAGTGACAAAAAGAAGAACCACAGAAGGAAATATAATCAAATGGTCTTGGACATTAGCTGCTGTGTAACCCTCTTGTTCCAAAGGTGATTTCATTTTTGGTCTTCATATGACTTTTTTAGGAAATATCTGCTCTCAGTAATTATGGCTCATTTTGGCTTGCTGATTTCTTAGAGATACTTTTGCAATAAAGTGGGTCATGTAGAAAGATTTGGAGGAGAGATGTGTGGCTTTGTGGAGGAGTGCCAAGAAGAAATCATGGTTCTCAAGGACATCCTGCTATTGCTCAAGGACACCACGCACAGGTGACCGCAAAGAGGCGCAAAGTGGAAGCAGCATTTGGGAAGAGGCTGTGGCACCACTTGAAACAGAGTGCAGCATTTTGACACCATGGCGATAATTGCCTCAGTTGTCCCTAAACTTCTTAAGCTGCCAAATCACTTCCAGCATAATGATCTTAAGGACTGAGAATTTAAAATAAAACATAACTTCATCTTATTGCCAGCAACCCAATGCTCCCTTGTCCATGCTAGCAGATGACACTGCTGCCTAGGAAGTGTCTGGACCAGGGCAGGTGAGTACATACAGGTAGCATGTACTTTCCGATTACTCTTTTTTGCATGGAGCACAGGATATAGTACAAGCAGGTGAACAGAAAAAAATGTGAAGGGAGAGCAAATGTCCCCTGCCCTCGTCAATCCATGCCTAGGTATACAAATGTGCTGACAATTTAGTCTGTAATGAGGTAGCTTTGGTAAAAAAACAGTAGCAACAACCCTTTCTCCCACTTCTCAACAGCCGCTAGCATTAAACAAATTGCTAAATGCATTCTGCTGCATGTTGAAGAAGGGACCAACTAAAGCAGTGCACAGCTTAGCTCCCTTTCAGCACCATCTGCTTTGGCACTGGAATAACCTGGCATGACTATAACTTGGAGATGCTAATTGGGGAATACTGGCTGATTCATCTACGAGGGCACAGAGAAAGCAGTCTGAAGCCTTCGTGTCTTCTGACCCTTAGATGTGAAGGGCTACATTCGAGTTACTGAAGACACCCCACTCATTCAAAAGGAACTGACTACATCAGGCCTTTGTGGACAGCTAGTCACAAAATGGCCCTGAATTTGCCCCTCTCTTGCTAATTAAATTATTTTGTTTGATTTACTTTATTTCCCATGTACAGCAAAAATAAGACTGTGTACAACTACTACTCTTTTGGGTGTTTTAGGTCTTCCCTGGCTTCCTTCGCATTATCTTAGCGGTTTCATTTTTAATGCCATGTAAGGAGTACTTAATACAAAGTTTCCAGTTAAGGGTGCATTAATTCTAGACAGCAGAATCAGTGCCAAGCTAGAGTAATGCAGACAGCTTGACCAGTTCATTTAAAAAGCAAGTGATCAGAGCACGATAGCTTTGTGAGAGAAAGCACGCGTACAGCAAGGGTGAGAAATAGCTTGTACACTTGAGGGCAATCCTACTAAACAAATGCATCAGTAGATTCTAATTTTCAGCTATCTGAGGCACAATCAGTTGCTTTATCTGACTTGTTGGTGTGGAATTGCTGGGAAAGTCTCAGGCTGGGTCTTACACTTTAAGGGACATACATTTTAATTTCTATTCAAGACAGACCTTTAAAGTGCTGTCTGTGACTTTCAGGGAAGTAGGTTAAACAGTACTAGGATCCACGAATCAAGCTGGGCTTCCTTTTCATAGTTGTTACTGATGAGGAAGAACATGCAGGTAATGTGATCGTGGGATTCAGTCAGTTCACCCCTTGCCTATCCCCATCAGCACTGTTGCTCGTTTTCAGTAACATGTGCCCACACACGATATGATTTAGGCCCCAGGTGTAGGGTATTGGCATTCTTCTCCCCTTCCTCTCAGTCAGCATCCTACCCTGTTAATAGCTGCACTTCCACATGACAGGGATGTCACCAGAAACATTCTAAGCTCTTTCAGGGTCATTCTTGAAGGATAAGCTTTCTGTGGGGGAGCAACAAGGGGAAGGAGGGCAGTAGGCACCCTACGAGATTGTGGTGGGCTCTGTGGGATTCCCGTGCAGTTAGGAAGGGGACGCAGGATCCGCCACCTACGCTAGGCTGTGGCTCTGAAGTTCTCCTTCTCTTCCACTGAGCATCCAAAACATCCACGGAGAATAAGCATCTAACTTCCATGCTTTTGAGATACTGTACGAGCTCCTGCCCCACCGTGGGTTTGCTTTAAAAAAAAACAACAACACTAAAGGGGCTTTACTGTGTGTAAGTAGAGTGTAACCAATATGAGTAGAAGACTAGATTCATACCTCAAATAAGTAGTTCCTAAGTACCATGGTCTCTATGGCCTTGATTGTTTGCATACAACTAACCACACATGTAAAATGTATCTCTTCCCTTCTCTCTCCCAAAATTGTTACACCTTAAAATATGACTTAACTTAAAATGGAGGGGGAGAGGGGGGTGAAGAAAGTAGGTTTAATCCACTGACTTTCTTGAGTTGGGTTAGGAACATGCCCAGGCCATTGGTGTTACTAATTAGCAAGGCACTGACATCTTTGCTCATTGGCGCTCAGATTCATGGGATGAGGGGGAACTTGTTTCTTTAAAGAAACTTAATTTCAAACCTTCTGTTTAACTGGGGGAATGTTTGCAGCCTGCAGCATTCATTTCTGTACCACTTCTTGCAGCTAGTCCCAGTGGGAGGGTGGAGAACTCCATGATTTGCTCTGTTACTTCACCCTCTCTAGATCTCTTCGCACATCCCCACACCTCAGTGCCACTTAGCAAGTACTACAAGTGCATTTTAGTGAAAGGATTTCCTATTCTGAATCCAACAGACCCCCAGCATCTGGGGAAAGAAAAGCAGTGGCAAATACCTGAGGTTTTCTGCAGAGAACCCTTGGTCACACTTTTGGCAGTAGCCTTGTCGGGGTCCACACACCACATGTGAAAGAGTAAGCTGGATGCTGTTGAAGAAGAATACCTTCTAGTCCAGAGAAAGCTTTTCCTCAGAGGGCGTTTCTGGGCAGGATGGGAGGAGGATGCTTTGGGGAAACGTGGTTGGAGAAACTCTTCCCAGAGTCCACATCTGTCTGCAGCTGGTGTTCCTGCCTTGAACAAAATGTGGACAGATGTACATGCTTCTCCTAATTTACAGCCAGTTTTGTGTTACAAAGCCTTTCATGTTACTACCCAAATAGAACACACACTGAGACTACAATAAAAAAAAGCATTTCCTTCTCTTACTCCAGAACCAGGTAATGAGTCTGAAGAGTTTTGACCCAGTACTGCTGAGAACCCAAATGATTTGTTAGTCAGATTCCTGGAGAGGGAAACAGAGCCAAGCCCTTCTTTAAAGCACATGACATTTCAGAAGGCTCTAAAGACAAAAGAAATGAGAAAACAAGTTCCACATCTTGTTCCTCCTCCATATTCAACCATCAGACACTGACCAGTTCCTGTGTCAAAACAGTGGTCACATTTGTAAGAGAAAATAAAACATTCTGCTGGCTATACCCACACATTTCCTCTCTATTAATGCTCAATGGAAGTAGAGAGATGAGACCAAACCCTTGCAGATTAGAAACTTTAGAAAAATCCCACCTGAGAGTCACTTGCTCTGCTCCAGAAGAAAAAAAAAAAACAAAAACCAAACCAATACTGCCACTCTGCTCTTTTTCGGTCTCTTTGAAAATCTCAACTTAAAGTCTGATCTTATGTGCATAGCTTTGAGTTCACAGCATGTTCCTACTCCAAGGCTTTTGGGGTGCCTTACTTCCATTTGATATTCTGTCCCTTTCTGCATTTCTGATGTCTGGCTGCACAAAGTCTATCAAAAGGAGTGCAATTTGATGCTCCTGCTATGCTTTCCTTGTAAAGTCATGGATTAAACACTGCTGTCCTTGTTTGTTACAAGCCCTTTTCTCTAGTTCACAAGGTTAAAGAAATTCCATCACATCGCTCATGCTGTTAATTAGTCCGGTGTGGAGCAAGTGTTTGTAACTACAAGTATTTTTCCAAGTGCATTCTAGAAAAACTCTGTTGCAAATTCCCTTGGAAGTACAAAGCAAAGTGGCTTTTGTGGGACCACGTGATTCCATGCAGCCTAATGCCAGACCTTCATATGACCAGATCACTTGACCACAAAAATCCAGTCTGTGTCAAGCATCAGTCACATTTCTATCCCAGCACACATGATGCGGAGCTTATGCTAGGTGTAAAAGGACCAACAACCCCTGCTCCACCTTGCTATCGTCCAGTTGGTTTGTAATTACTTTTAAAACAAATGTGACCAGTGGAATGAGCTTATGTTAGTTCGGCACTTTGCATCCCGTGGCTGTGGCAGTTTTCATCTGGCCCTACAAACCTCACAGCTGGATATGCTGCCCCGTTGAACCACAGAGGGCTGAAAACTGATAAACCAAGCCCGATAAACCCTGCTATGATTATTTTAGGAAGTTTTTAGAACAGCTGTCTGGTTTTCCCCCATTCCACCTCATTCTCCTCATGCCTGTGCTTTTTTACCAGGGAATATATTCACATCTCAGTTGCTTGAGCCTATTTAATTTAAAACAAGCTGTGAACTGACTACAACAAAAGCATATGTTCCTTTATAGCACTGACTACAGACCCAAAAAAGAAGAACAGGAGAGACCAGCATTGCCTTTGCTGGATACCCTGGAGGGTTCTGAGATCAGCAGAGAGGTAAGGAGGAGAGCAGGATGTGGCAATGCCTTAAACTGCCATACAGTGGCAACTCTAGGGGCTGAGTATCCCAACAGAAAATTTCCTGGTGTATGTGTGTGTACAAACATAGGAAAAATGCAATAAGAATTTAAAGAACAAATTCATGCAAAACAAGAAGGGTGGGCAATAAGAAATGGCCATTACCTTGGAAAGGACCTTATAACCTTCTCACATACAATTATTTTTGCTCAAATGGGAGGCTGCCCCATGCCTGTCTCTATAACTTTGTTAGTAACTGAGAAAGTCCCGACTCCGTGCGACTGTGCAGGCACAGTGAACTTCCTCTTCTGGTGGATGGATTCCTCCCGGCCGATTTGCTTGCAGTGCTGGGCTTGAGGCGAGACAGATACAAGGATGAGAAAACGGCTGTGGAGGGTTATGATGTTTTCACGGGGAGGGACCAAAATACCGCCAAGAGAAAAGCCAGCCTTATTTTATTAACTTTGTCTTCAGAGCACCTCTATCCAAGAACTGGGTGCATTTCCCAAACCACAGTCTGAAGGCACACAAAACAAACCAGGGATTTGGTTCTCTGGAAGAAAAAAATGGAAGTTCAATTAAAACAAAGCCATCTCTTTTGGAAGTGTAGGAAGTGCACCATTGTTTCACTTTCTTTTTAAGCATAGATGGTGGGAAATTCCAGCCAAATGGACCATCCACCAGCCTCTTTGGCAACCCTTCTCCCAGGGGCTTATCCATAACAGAGGGTAGGCATATTGTTGCAGAGCTAAAGAACCTGCTTCTGAGAGCAACCTTTGAGGCATGTTTCCCAAAGAGAAATCTATTGACTGGAGACTCCCATTTATGCCTAAGAAGTGCTCAAGAGCCCTTTCTTACAACCACAAGCCTCAAACTGATGACATGCTGGAGAATCAATCAGTTCTTATGTCCTGACTTGTTCCTGCACCCATGCAGGAAGCCCCTGCTGCTTTTTTTGGCTTGGTGTTTGCACAGATCTCTTTTCCTCCCAGGACATTGTCCCTGTTACCACCTTTCCACGGCCAGCACTGCCTTTGTGCCCATCCAGTCTGTGACCACACTGACCAAAGCTCTCTGGGTAGCCTGGCACAGGAGATGGACGATGCTGGAGCTTTGAAAGGAGCTGGGCAAAAGGTAATCTGGAGCCTCAGTTGGACTGTCTTCTCTGCACCTTGATTAGCCTGCAAAGGAAGCGGCAGGCAGAGATCAAGGGGAAGCTGTGATTTGTCTATGTGCTTGGCAAGGACTGATTCCCTTTTTTGCAGCTTGGGTGCACCCACACAAGAGAGAGGCTTGCACCCACACCTGACTGAGTGGTCCTTCAAGGAAGCAAGGGCAGAGGCCCTTGCATGACTTCCAAGGGCATGTTGCAGAGGGCTCCTGAGCTGCACTGAGCCAAGAGCCCCAGCTGGGTGGCAGACATGGAGTGAACTGGACTGCTTTTGCTCTTCCAAGGAAAAGCAACCCCTGAAAAGGTCTTTGCCATGGGCCTTGGCCAATAGCCAGAGTTGGGAAGGCATTTTGTTGCAGGGCACAAGGTCCCTCTTCCCATCTTCTCCCTGACGCCCAGCAGGACTCCTCAGCATTGGCCTCGCTCACCTCTTCACCAAGCATCTTTCCAAGTGGTGATATCACTGCATCTCCCTGGGGAGTCCTCAAGGATGACTGGACTCGATCCTTTTCAAAAAGGGCTGTGTTCAGTCTCCCAGAGAAGCAAATACCTGCAGTTCCGTGCCCCAACTCTGATGCTTCTTCTCCAGGAGGACTCAGAGCCACCTCTGTCTCCTCCAAAGAGAGAGGAAACCTTGCCCTGAGGTATCTTGGGGTGTTCTCACTTATGGTTGCAGGAGGTCAGTCTGTCCTCCTGGAAGAGGAAGACCTTCACTGGGAAGAAGTATGATGTCACCTCCTGAACTGAGAACAATGTTGAACACTGTCACTCCAGCCTGGTGAAAGCCATTTGTGAAAGGCTTCATCTTGTGCTCTTCCTAGCTGTCCTTATGTGGCACAGGACAGAAAAGAGCCCGAGAAGGCTGTCTGCAAAGTGAATGTGCCACTTCAGGCTTGGACCATCTCACTTGGCACGGAGAGCAGAAACTTTGCATGCAAGTAGGTTCTGTCAGCCAAAGCGCCCAGGCACTGCAAACATGTGGAGCTGGCAGAAGCATCTTCTGGCACTGTCTGATGCAGCTGCCTTGTGCTACCTTGATATGAGCCTCCAGCACAGCTACAATAAGGAAGGACTTCTAAAAGGGTAGAGGATCGGGATCTGGTTTTCTAGGAATTAGGCTCTCTCCACTGACGGGAGCTCCTTGCAATTGTCTCACAAGCGTCCTCAGGTTTTCACTTCTCTGGGTCTCATTTGTGTCTCCGAGCTCTCCGCTTCATGCCTGAGCCTGGAGGACTGTGTGTTCACTGGACTATGTAACGATCTGTTCAATCATGAATTTAGATAGAATCTTTTTATAGCCTTGGACAAGCCCTTGAACTTCTGGATCATTTTTGCTGGTTACTTAAGAGGAATAATAGAAATTCCCAAAGGACATGATTAATATTACACTGTGCCTAGGCTGCAAGAATGCTGTCCCAGGTTACCTCTAGATACTGTAAAATGGCATCAGAGATCTACACCTGCCCTTGCCTTTACCTACACCTTCCTTCCCCTCATGCCTAAAGATTTAAAAAACTGAGCACAATATTCACCTTCATAGTATATAAAAATGTTGATTCTACAACATCAGCAAGTTAACTGTAGTTTTGCTTTTTAAGCCAGGTGTGCAAAACAAAACAGCCACTATGCACTTTAATATATTACCACACTAATGGCACAGAAATAAAAGCATGAAACCTATTATGTTATGCTCTAAGATATAGATTAAATTCAGTCATTCATCAGACAAATACTGTAGACCTTCCTTTGTATCATAGCCAGGAATTGCAGCATAGAGCTTTTATCAACAACAAACTGTTAAACCTTCTTGCAAGCCTAACTGAATCATCCAAAGCATCCCTGAAAATGACTGAACAGTCATATCAAATAGTCTCAAACAATCACAGATATTTGGCAACTTGTAAAACTAGGTTACTTCCTACCTATGTTGGGGATATTTTTTTAAGATTCTTTTTGAATTCAGCATTTCCTAAGGGCATCTTAAATTACAACTCAACAATGACTGCAAAGCTTAACTTTCATGTTTGCACAATGTATCTGGTTTTCAGTGAAATAAATACACATTCTACCATTATTTCTTAAAATAACATTGCTGGAGTGTATTGTACAGATAAACATTCTTGGATTCTCTGTACATAAAAGTATCCCACTGACTTTCATTGCAGCGAAGGTTTTTTTTAATTTAGTCAAGGTCTTGGGGCACAGTGATAAAGCAATGAATACATCTTGCTAGACATGAGTTAAGCACCTCAGTCTGAACTTGTTTTGAAGTCTGCCTTGCCTTAAGACCAGCTATACATGAGCTAAACAACCAGATGCAATAATAATCACTCCCCTTCTTGTGTGCTCTGGGAATGGGTGTCCCTGAGATTTGTTGGCCCATTGCACCACCTGAAGCAAAGCAAAGCTCTTCTCATATTTTCAGTGCCACCTCTTCTCCCGCTCCCACAGCTGTCCTGATTCTGTGCAAGCAGCCTTATATGCTCTTCATCTCTCAGAAAAGCCACCAAGGTGGCTGAGCAGTGCTAAGGTTTTCCTCATCATTAAGGTTTTGCTCAGCAAAACGGAGTCTGATCTCATTGTCAGAAAGCTTCACGGAGTTAGCATCACAGATTTCAGACACAAGCAATCAAGTTAATACTCATGAGAGGAGCAGTGTCACCAGAGGAAAAGAGGTAATATTCTGTGCTGAGGTGTGGGGCATAAGCACGGCACAGATGAGATGGGAAGATACAAAAAGCCCAGCCTAGACATCCAGAGGCAGAGAGGGCACAGCTCTGGCACAGGCACACAGGAAGAAAGAGGACTAAGCACTTGGCTGAGATGCTGTGTCAGGCAGAAAGCACAATAAAGACCACTGGTCTCACATACACAGTTAGCAGATACAGAACGATGTGTTTCAAGTAAAGATGCTGTGAAATGGAAAAGTCAACCACTTGATGGCTGAAAGTCAAACATACCTTTTGCTTTCATCATTTAGAGGAACAGCGTGCCATTTGAACCCAGGGAAATAGTGGACGCTGCCTCGCAGAGGCAAGATGCCTGTAAGCTTATTAGGAGTATTTTGCATGCTGAAAACCTCACGCATGGGAAGGAACAAGAGACTGCCTTGCTGGGGACACCCCGGCCCTCAGTTCTTGACCCCATGCCAGCCCCTTCTGTGCCTCTCTGTAACCTGCCCATTTGCTCTGCTTGGGACCTGCGGCAGAATCTGCAGGGTCTTCCCTGGACATCTTCCATGTGCCGAAGAAATGCCTAATTGGTGGCTTTAGGGTGGCGGGTAGGACACGAACCATAGCCGCGAGGCAGCTGATCAAAAGTCACAACAGAGAATCACGGTCCACTGGAGACTTACGACAACCAAATAGCACCAAGGGAAGGCAAAGAAGGATCTGACTGGATGATCAGAGACCTCCAATATAAGTACAAGCTGTGGCAGCCCGGGTTTGGGGAAGGTCCCCCAAAGACCCCAGAGGCTACCCACTGGGGGACCTGCACACCGATGGTAGAGGTGTGCCTTGCAGAGTGCCCGAGGCAGAGGAGCTACCCATGGTCCAAATCCGTGGGAGGGTCATCCGATCTCTCTACAGAAATGAATCTTGTAGTTGCTGAGCTGCAGCAGCCCTGCAGCAGTGCCAGTGTCTCAGGCTGCTGGCTCCTGGGCTGGGCTACAGGGAAGACATCAGCAACTCCAGGCACACCTGGGGTTAGAGAGGCGATGTGTGGTGTGGAAGCAAGACAGCTATCGCAAGAACTGTTTGCTCCAGTTCATTAAAAGGGCCTTCCCCATCCCAGCTCTCCACGTCTCAGCAGATGGCCCTGCTGCGGTGGCTGTGTTGGGCAGCCCGGATTCTGCCTTTCTGCGCTGCCCCTCTGCTGTTTCTTCCTCTCACCAGGGTCTTCCAAAAGAGCAATTAGTTCTCCAAGTTGCTCAATCTTCTCACCTTCACCATGAGATGAGAGACCACAGGAGGGGTGTTCTTCCGAACCACCACGCAGCCGCTCTTGCCCAGCTCATCACCAGACCGCGCGTGGCTGAGTGTGCCGCAGGAACCGGGGCCCAAGGAAACCCAGGGGTGCTGAGGTTGTCGTGTTTCTCAGTCCCCGACAGCTCACAAATGAAGACACAAGTTTGATCGGAGACTGATTTTCTTGTAGCAAGCTCAGCATGTTGCTGCTGTTCTCTGAGGGACTTCAGAAAGTGAGAACACAAAAGGCCCTTTATATACAGAGCTGGCTCCTCCGCTCTCAGATGCTGCACTGCTTTCAGATGCATTTATTTGGAGCAATGGTGCAATCCAGTGGCCAGTCTGGATAGTAACACAGTAATACTGTACAAGCTCTCACCTGCTACAAAACCAGAAAGCACCTGAAGGGAGCTGCGATACCACTGAGCCTGCAGAGAAGCAGTGATGTCTACCGATGAGCGATCTTAAGAGATGCACAGAAGATCCATGTTTCCTGGTAAGAGAGGCTCAGGACTGAGCTGTTGGAATCAATAAATGGGGCGGCTCTTCTCTGGGGGCAGTAGGGTCCATCCTCACAAAACTGTACAACTCTCACTAACATTTTTCTGAGTATTATTTCCCTGTGGTGCTAAGCGGAGGTGCTGTGCATGCTGGCACCAACCTGTCCTGGTTTCGGCTGGAATAAAGTTAATTTTCATCCTAGTAGCTGGTATAGTGCTGTGTTTTGGATTTAGGATGAGAAGAATGTTGATAACACACTGATGTTTTCAGTTGCTGCTAAGCAGTGTTTATACTAAACCAAGGACTTTTCAGCTTTTCATATTGCCCTGCCAGAGGAGGCTGGGGGGGCACAAGAAACTGGGAGGGGACACAGCCAGGACACCTGACCCAAATGGCCAAAAGGGTATTCCAGACCATGTCACGTCACGCCCAGTATATAAACTGGGGGCAGTTGGCCTGGGGGCACCACAGCTCAGGGATTGGCTGGGCATCCATCAGCCGGTGGTGAGCAACTGTATTGTGCATCACTTGTTTTGTATATTCTATTATTATTTTCCCATCCTTTTCTGTCCTATTAAACTGTCTTTATCTCAGTCCATGAGTTCCCCCCCACCTCCCGAATTGTCTCCCCCATCCCACCAAGGTGGGGGAGTGAATGGGAGACTGTGTGGTACTTAATTGCTGGCTGGGGTTAAACCACGACACAAGCCCAGCACCTCACTACTCTGGAGTGGAACGCACGTCCCAGAAGAGGACCTGCGCCCCAGACCAGGGCGCCCACTACTTCCACAACAGCCCTCCAGCAAGGAAGGAGCCCACCGTCTAGAAGGCATTAGCACTGCCATTGTCACTAATAAACTAACATTTAAAACATGTTGATTTTCTGACGGCCAGCATCTGGAGGCAGGAATGTGGATTTATTTGATCTGCTGCTATAGACGAGGCATTTTGGCTGGAGACCACACGGAGAGAGGTGAAGAAGTGGACCTGCAGGATCCTTTCATCCCAACAGGAAATGGTGTAGGCTTGATATCACTGCTCATCCAAGGAATCACAGAGGTGAGGCCATAGAACTCCTGCAGAAATAGACCGCTATCCAGCAGTCAGGGGGCTTCTACCCCTCCGAGAATTGCCTTTGGACTCCTGCACTGGGAAAATGTCCACTTGTGGCAGTGACTTGAGCAAACCTTGCACTGTGTTGCCCTCCCAAAGAGCCTCTGCTGGAAGGGGAAGCATTTATGCTGAGTGGGCTCCTTACTCTGTGTAGTTTTTACATATGCTTTATTCTGGAGAAGAAAGCGGAGGAGGTGTTGGCTGAAGGAAGCTGTTCACCACTTTTGACCGTATGAGATGAGAAATTGTCTTCTGCAAGCCAGGCTGCAACAGGAGTACCTCCCAGGAGACACTCAGCTCTGGGTGCTTCTCCTTGCCATCTTCACCTCCACCATCAACAGTTTTCTTGGCCATGCAAAAAGAAGCCCAAGAAACAGATCCTGAACCCCAACAAGATTATTGTGGTGTCTGTCTTTGTAGCTTGTAGGGTCAACAAGATTAGTCAGAAAGGCAACAGCAGCTAGATTAATGAGGGAAAAGAGAAAGTCCAGTGGAAGGAGCAAACGGCATAGCCATTTTGAGTCAGTCCTATTGACAGTTACGTCTCCTTTCTCAAACATGCAGCCTGGCCACTGGCACACCGCTGAGGGACCCTCTTCTTACAGGAAGCCAGTGGTCAGATTTTGTCACAGTGTCCCAAGGAGCTAGCTGGCAGGGTTACTGTGCAAAAGAAGAAATAAGAACAGTACAATCATCTGTATTAGAAAAGACAGAGAGATAATCCCAGTGTGCGCCAAGAGCAGAAAAGCAGGACTTCAGGTTTGATTTAAAGCATCCTCTGGGAATAAAACAAACAAGTAAAAAAAACCACCCACCACACACATAAATCCCTGAACTCTACTTAACTAGTAAGAGGAAAAATATATGACAGTTTCAGAAGTAGGGGAAAAAAAAGTAACCATATCTTTGTATGCATGAGACTGTTTAGCAGTGAGTTGGTGCTATATTTGAATATTCCTACAACCTGAACCAAGACTGATACATCCACTGTGAGCTTTTAAAATGAAGCATTTGAACTGCACCATTACCACCCAAGAACCCCTGCCCACACACAACACTTAAGGAACAACTTTTGGAAGATCAAAAGGTAGAATACCGAATTGGTTCTTCAGCATGAGCAAATCATTAAGCAATTCTTCCTGACAGAAAGTTGGACTCTCTTGAATCTGCACACTAACCACGTATGTGGTCCTTCCAGACTGCACATGCAAACAGAGGCATCAGTGTGCAGGGGTTTTTTTCCCTGCTAAGTGTGGCATCAGTTTTACTCCGTTTCTTCATCATTTGCTAATTCCAGACTGACAGGGCCAGATCCTGAGCTGCGCTGGGCGCTTGCAGTCTCTGATGGTAGAAGGCTCCCCGATGCTTCATGGACGAGCTTAGTGGAAGTATCTGGGTGGATTCATATGCTGTGGATGCATCTATAGTACCTTCCAGGGCTTGACCCATGCAAGACCAATTTCAAAATATTAGAGCTGTTTGTCAGTAATCAGCAATTACTTGTTTATAGAAAGTCGAAGAAAAAGAGGAGGCAAGGGGACTAGCGCTGCCACTGATATGCTTTGCTGTGTCTGGATCCGACAGAGTTAAACTTCAAGTGCCACCTTGGGTCTTGGCACCCAAATGCCATTTTGTGCACAAACAGAGTCCTTGGTGTTTGGCCCAAGGAGAGGAGAAGTGAATCTGGAGAATAACTAACATCCCAAGCTTGTTTTTCTCAGCAATGTTCATCATATCCCGGAGAGTGCAGCTGATCGCCTTCCCCCTCGCTGTGCACAGCAGCAGCTGGGGACTTGCAGGAATGTTTGTACAACAAAGCCCTTTCTTCCTCCTCTCAGTCAACACGCCCTGGAAATCTGGAGTTTTCTTCAGAAAGCTTTTATCCACTTAAGTACTGCTTGGTTTGCTAGTGGTATAATGTACTCGACTGCCACCACTCCTCCCTCCCGGAGTGGATGACACAAAAAGCAGTTAAAAATAATTTTAAAAGCCAATTTTGCCAAAGATTGGGAACATTTGTATGACAACTCAGGATTTAAATTGAACCAGTGAAACTGAAAATGTTTTCCACCCTTACCCTGGCAAATTCCTCCCCTCACAAGCCTTACAAAATTCTCCACTCAGAGCTGTGTACTATTTTTTCTTCAGAATAATTTCTGTTCACCCTCCTCCCCCAGGGAGGCTTGAACAAGGTTTAAGAATAGCGACATTACAAAGCTGCTGGCGCAGATGTGGGGTGAGATCTTAGCTGCATTTGAAGTCAGTTAAGTTTTGCCTTTAAATGGTTTGCAACTTTTGTCTGCTCTAGCACCCCCGTGCCATTCTGCTTCCAATTTTAGGTGCAGCATTTCCATTTCTACTCCTACTACCCTATTTTACCATGTAAAGAGATTGCCTGTGGATACCGCAAGAGGTTACCAACTTCTCCAGCTTCCTGTAGCGTGTTACCGTCCCAGACAATTGCATACCCAAGAGGTTTAAGAATGAAGTGGCTCAATTCACAGCAAACGGAGTATTTATGAACGACAAGACATTGCTGTAGAGAACTGGGAACCACAAGGACCTTACCTGTATTTTAACAGAAGCCAGAGGGTACGATCCAAACGCTTATAAACTAGCAAGCTTTACATCTGTATCTGGGAAAAACTGAGCGATTGTGAAGAACAGAATATTATAATCTCAATTTTCCACAGAACTGCTGCAAGTGGGAAAATAATTTTTCCTCTTTGGAAATCAAACCTGATGCCTTCCAGTTTTTTTATTAGAAGAGATGGATGAAGCATGAAGCAGAGATATTTGCTCCTGGGGGTTACCGAGTATATTCAGGACAGAACATGAGGAATTTCAGAGGGACCTAAACTACTTAGAGTAATGGGCAGTAAGAAGCTTGATGCTGGTAAGAACAAAATAACGTGAACTGAAGGAAAAAAAACCATGATGTGCTCAAAGCTCACAGAGTATTAAAGAGGTAACATCAGCTAAAGAAACAGAGCCTAGCATCATTGTAAATGTGTCAGTGAGGATTGCTGTTGAGGAGGAAAGCCAAACAGGGCATGCAGATATATAGGGAATGGATCATAAATGTGAATTAATTAGCACGTATAGACCTAAATCAGAGATGCAGCTACATTGAAAGAATGATGGCAACAAAGTTAAATACACAAAAGTTAGGGTTGCATTGCTAATTTACATTCAATCATTCTCCAATACACTGCCTCCTCTCCCCTTGTGCATGCTTTATCATGAAACCTTCAAGCAACGGACAATCCACTCGACAATTTAAAATGTAAGAAAGACAGATAAGAATATTATGCCCATGTTCTGAAGAGGTACAGAGCTATTAAGTGACTTAAATCTATGCAAAAAGCCCACAGAGGACATGGAATTAAGCCACCCCAGTCTGAGTTCCAGTCAAGCAGTCTGATCCCAAGACTAATCTTCATTGTAAAGAGAACAACAGTGCTCTAAGAATTCCCTTCAAATCCATTTCCAAACCCTGAGTTCAGCTGGCTAGGATTTATAAAGGGAATGCATTCTGTAACCTATCTAAAACTCAGCCTAAGACTAACTATTTGTTTTTGCAAAGGGAAAAAAAAAATTCCTAAAATAATTAGGAAATAAGTATGTTCTGGAAGAGTTAGCAATCTTAAGGTGAAAATGCTGATGCAGACCCTCAGTAATAGACATACAAACTTAGCCTCCGCTACCTCATTTTACAAAGGCAACTAACTAACAATAAACTTCTGGCAGGTTTATTAGCCCAGCAGTTCCACGGCTGTTCACACACCCAGTTTTCCCTTCCCTCTGCTCTGGCTTTGGCAGAGCATGCTGGCAGTTCATCTCTCAGGTAGGCACTCCTGCTATAGGCAGGCAAACAGCCAACTTGCTAATCCAATTACGCAATACAAGACCTGAGGGGTGCACCATTTGTGAAAGAATAGGCTATTTTCATTATTTAATTACTAGTCAATTTACCTGCCTGAAGATTATTAAAATGCCAGTGTAATTATGACATTGAGATAGTAGGTTGAAGCTAAATCCTTTCTGCAGTTCTCCCCAAAAATGTTGCTTCTGAAGGTGATACAGAGGAGTAAGCAGCAGCTTTAAGCCAGGTGAGTGCTTTCAGAAAGGCGACGTATTAGCCTAATTCTGAGTCTGATGAAACTGGTGGAGTTTAACCATCAGTCTTGATGGAGCAACGAGGCCAACACAGAGCACCTAGGAGAGTTCGTGTCCACTTGTTTGCAGTAGCCTGGGACCACACAAAATACTTGGACTACTTTCTGGCACATCTCTCAGTAGCTTGGGGAATTCAGTCATTTGGTATAGTCTCCATCCCTCAGAGATCCCTAACCTGTTGGTAACATCAGAAAACAGGCAGGAGCCGGAGGTCCTTCAGGCTACACGGAGTGACCAGGAGCCACCTTGGATGCCTCCAGCAGCTATTCCCTGGCAGCTCTTCTCCACATCACCCTCCTGGGAAGGGTGGGCTGGCAGCTGACCCGCAGCAGCCCAACAAACATCGGGTGGTTTGTGGTTTTCTGAAGCCTGCTGCCAGTTAAATAAACTGCCTCAAGAAGCTCTAACTTGAGTTGGGTTTTAGAGGACACAATGGCACAGCTGCTTTCTTGGCACCTTTCACCCACATCATCTCGAGATGCTGGTCTGCTCTTCCAGCCCCAAGTACCGTCTCCTCCCTTTGCACGGGAAGAGGAGTCTAGGAACTTGCAAACCACTGAGCACAGCAATCTGCTGCTGTTGCTACCACACTACGTGAAGAGAAAGGGATGTTAGAAGGCTCTTTGAGGCAAAATATATTTATTTCCCTTTTAGAAGTGTATTTTTTCCTTTGTGGAAAGGTGCAAACGATACTTCAACTGTAAACCAAGCATTTTATTCTCCTGGAGACCACGGTTGCAAGGATTTATGTATTATTAAAATAGCTGCAGATGTTATTTGCAGCACTGCCAGCCTGACTGGTATCTGGGTTTCTGCTCCCCCCCTCCCTCCAAATTTTGGTACTTTGGGAACGACAGTCACACCTCTGCAGACCAGAGCTCAAAAATAACACTAAGGGCTTTCTGACATCTTTATTTCCAATATGTTCTTGCAGGATATTACCCTAATAAAGTGACAATCCACACATCTCTAACCAGAACTTTAGAGAGATATCAGATATTTTCATATACTCACATGTCTGTATGGTGGCCCTAGAAGAAGGTAGCCCATAGCTCTTCTGTTACCACAGCTTAGTGGTTCAGATGGTGTCAGCAAGCACATTTTAGTCAAAAGCACTATCAAAACCAGCTTGCCAGGAGCTAACTGAATAATGGAAAGTAATTTTCTCCATTTCTACAAAAAAAGGCCTCAATTTGGGCAGCATTATTTGCAGCCAATTATTCTGCTGTTTCCAGTTGTGCTCCAGGGAGCCGTATTACTTCTCCACAAAGCTCAGCAGCTGTTCATTAGGTTAGTCTCCCAGTTCCTTTTGCTTACCTAATGTTCACCCTGCAGTGCCAGATGACAGGAGCTTTAAGTGCTATCTGTTGCTCTGTATCTCCCTCGTAGGGTTTTGGAACGTGTTCCAACCAGGGAAAAAGCCGAGAGCTTTTGAGTTTTGGATTAGGATACAAAATGCCACAGTTTATCATAACAAGGGAAGGGTGGAGAGGAAGAATTGGCATACAGAGAATGCCCCCTTAGGGACAAAACTTGAGTATCACTGCTGCACTGGGACACTGCCATGTAGCAGCATTTGAAAGCTGAAAGCCATCGCTTCATAAATATATTTTGTCAAGAACCTGCACTATTCTCTTTGATATACATTTTTCCTTTGTAATGACTCCATGATTTGTCTCCAGAAAGACCACATCCCTGACTCGTCTGCATTGGGATTAGAAGGATCCCATATTATGGTAGTCTCACATCTGTGCAGCATTTAACGTCACCGAAGACTGGGCTTTGATTGCCTGTACACGCCTGGCTCAGCATCACTCACACGATCTGTCCTCCCAGGGCTATGTCTGACTCCGTGCCCCTCCACACCTTGCACAGATCTTGCGACTACAAGCCAGACCTGCAGAAAGGCTCAAAGCACAGAGCTAGAGCACAGCTCCACCTACCTCTTTCTACAGAGTACATTGTGCCGCCAGCCATGCCACTTCTTGGGGAATAAGTTGATGAGAAACTTCATCTCTGAGGACAATGGATACAGTGGCTTTCAAAGGAATCTGCCAGACCATCACACACAGTTTTTCAGTTTACAGTCATAGCTGCCTGCATATTTTAATATAAACTTGAAGGAGAGACAAAATGCCACCCTATCACCATTGCAGTAGGGAACTGAACTCTGACTTCAGATTTTCAGGCTCTTCATAGCAAGCCTGCTGAGTTACTTTATCATGTTTTCTTTAATTAAAAAGTAGCCCTGAAACTGCAGCTTTAACCCTTAGAGTCAGAATGCATTTGCTCCTTCTTTAGTCATTACCCCAGTAAAAGAACCTTAGCATAACAGACAAAACACTTTTGTAAATACGTTTGTTAGCAGAGAAGCAAGTTTAGTTCAGCAAGCTCTAAACCACAACAGCAGAGCTCAGCTTGTTCCATTACAGCATCATCAGGTTAACTTAATTTAGCTGAAGCCAATTGAGATCCTCTTCATCCTAAATAGGATCAATATAAGCCCTTTACTTCAGCTCAGCAGCACTCACAGATCATCCCAGTACCTAACAACAAGTAATGAATCCCAACAGGGCTGAACCCAACTTCCTTAAATACTCATTGAACCCTATCACAGCTGGTAATCACAGCTTTGGGGGCAGGGTGAGGTGGGACAGGCTTTTGCTTTGCTTTTCTGCCCTTCTCCAACATGGTCCTGGCAAACGGGCCTTGGTCTGTATCTTCTGAAGTCTATGTGCTGCTCATGAAAGCCTACGTTAGAACTTTCTGCTGCTAGAGCTTTGACCCTAAAGAACCCACTTCAAGTATAAAGAGTTAAAAACATAAAAGCTAGATTGGAAGTGCTGGGCTGCAATGCTACGAGGCTCCAGGATAGCCGGTTCCCTCCGCAGCGCATTTCAGAAGGTGAAGCGTCCAAGAACCGGCTTTTATAACAGGCACCAGGCTGCCTGCCTTGGCCAGAGGAAAAGCTGAAGACAAGACTATTTCCTAAATCCTGCTCCTCTGAGGTTTTCTGAGGTGGCTGTTAGGAATACTCCTCTTATGCAGTCACTGTCTTGAACCCAATTTTAAATAACCTTCTAAACAGCTAGAAGAGGATTTTCATTCGCTAGCTCCATGCGTGCAAGGTTGGAGAGGTCAGTTCATTGCCAGCATACCTGGGGATTCAGATTCAAGGTCCCCTACCACAGGGGACAGCAGAAACCGTGCTCGGGCAGGAAGGGTCCTACCAGTCCCTTTCTCCTCTCAGTTACAACTGTGCTTAAATATTCCCCAGTAATTAAGTAAGCTCATGACTCTTACTTCATTTAGTATTCCCTAAAGGAAGAAGGTGTGCAGAACCCTTGGTCCACTTTATTTTTTTAAATTTTCTTGTAAGGATTTGAATCTATCTTCTCCTCCCCTGCACTGTGTCCTTAGAACAAGGCTGCAGATACTCTTTTTCTCCAACCTAAATAATAATTCAGGAAATAGAACAGTGTTTGCCAGAAGGAATGAGTGCAGGGGCTCAGCACAGGGGCTTGTAACACTTTAGGACACTTTCGGAAATCACTGATCCTGTCATATATTGAATGCCAGTTCAGTGAGACCTCCTCTCTCCCCTGCGGTTTGCACAGGGCCAAATGTGGCACCAAATGTGCCTTGAGACTGTGGGCTCATCATGCCCCCCAGCTAGGAGAGGGTGGGCAAACACCCGTTGGCAGCACCAACCAGTTGGCAGGAACCTGATAAACCTCAGATGTGAGCAAGCTGCCAACACACTCGGCCCCATCAGGAGTGAAGTACTCTTGGGTGTGCTCCGGCGCAGAACGGCAGGACTGCACAGGCATCGCCATGGCCAGGAAGCAGCCAAATGGGCGCAACTTTTAGTTGCGCATCCAGAGGGCTAGTTAGGTGCCTGCACCCTAAGCTGTTTTGTTTATTGGACCTCAAAGATCCCCCCAGGCACCGGAGTTGCTCTCGCTGAGGATATGTTCTCCCACACCTGCATTTCTGCTGGTTGTTGTTAAGTCCCTCCGCACTGACTCTTCCCCACATCAGATGGTCCCATCCAGTTGTGTTCCCTGGCCGTTAGGTTTGAGGCTGTTGGGACATTGAAGCAATTTTTTATCTCTGTGTAAAAGGAACATTAAAGTATGACCTAACATAAGTGCCTGCCTCTAGGGGAGGCTGCACAGCTGAACATGCCAAACACAAAGCAGCAAACCAGACACCAAACCCCTGCCTCATTTATGGGGCTCCTTCCTCAGCTGGCTTCTGAGGTTCTCAAATCTCTGTGTTATGGGGAGCCTGCACATCTATCCAGAAGCTGAAATCTCCATCAGTGAAGCAGGACGGTAGCAAAAGATTGAGCTAACACTTTCCAAAAGATCAAGTAGTGAGGCCAAAGGAAATTAAGTATCAGAAGTGGGGCCTGGAGCCTAGAAACATAATCAAAGCCTGGGGAAGAGTTTGGTGAATGTTGGGGTCAGCAGTGCAAGCGTAGAGTGAAGCCGTAGAGTCCTTGAGCATCTGAGCTAAGCACCGGGTGCTGCCAGACCAAACTGATGACAAAACTCTGCTGAGAACCTCAGGAGTTACCAAGTGACTCCTCCAGCGGACAGGCCTAGAATGCAGTGAGCTGAAGTAGCTCTTTCTTCACTGTAAAACCATCTGCTCAAAAATCTATCACACATCAGGACTTCTACTTCACCTTAGTATCATGTGCATCTATCCTCTGTAAAACCACTCACACAGCTCTTACACCACCATGTTACTGCGAGGGAGAATCAAAGAGCTGGGAGTGCTCAGGATGAGATAAGCTGCAAGGTTCACACTCCCCAAGTATCAATACATAATTGACAGTATATGCATTATTGTGTTTCCTTAAGAATATAAATATATAATGAGGATTTCCACCGAAAGGCCATATTTTTATTTATTTAGGAAACAAGTTGAATTCTGCTGGAATCTCTCCATACAACGGATGCTCCAGGAGTCAACAGTGCACAGATTTCTTGGAATTGCCACGTTCAGAGCAAATAAACATGGCCTTAAAAGCCAGTTTCAAGACAACTCTCTCACAGACACAAGATATTGGCTGTGAAACAGAACATGAGACACGAGGCATCGCATGACATCAGGTAGCACATTTCTGTTTATTTGCCTTTCTTCAAGAACTCTTAACTCACCACTAGGCAAAGGAGTGCATACAAGATGTACAAGAAAAAGATTAAAAGAGACTTCTTTATCACTGTATTCTGTGGCATGAAGGCCCACAGCCTCTGGGTTTTTTTGTTTTTTTAAAAGGATATGTTTTTATTCTGGCTGAGGTGTTACGGTTCAGAGAACAACCTGCTGTCTACAGGAAATCTCTTGAGAAAATTAAAAGTGAACACGGCCATTTGCTAGGCTGTTTTACTGAACAAACACTGCCAGCTGCACCAATAGCATTTTACCAGACACTTGTCAGCTTGTGAACCCCTAAGTTTATAAAGACAACAGGAAATCCAACTGCAGAGTGACAGGGACAAGGAGAAGTGGTTGGAGTTTCTTCCCCCTCACAGCAGATTCCTGCCTGCTGTAAACTTGTGTTTGCGTACTTTAGTACAGCCGTGATGATCTACAACAGAGGTTCTGCCCTAGACACATATAGCTTGCTCACAGTCCGACTCAATGCGTTAGTAACTTTCATATATATTAAACCCCAAGGTTTGTCTCCCAATATCCTTCACATGATGCTCTGTCTGTTCACGTCCACATTGTATGCTGATGAATTGGAACAGCCTCGGCCAAAATCAATAAAAATGCCTTCAGAATCAGAGTCGATCGACTCCAGAATCTGATCCACTATGTTCTCAGGGCTGGAAGAAGGAACTGGAATCAAGGAGGGGTCCCTGTCCAGCTCAAAAGACCTATGCGGGTCGTCCATTGAGTGGAAGAGTCCCTTCTGTTGCTCAACTGTGCTGAGTTTGCTAGAGCATTGCACTGACCCGGTGCTGGGCCTCTCCTGGTCTCCTGGCAGCGAGCTTTTCGTGGCCGTCATGGAGCTCTTAGAACCGTTGTCCATGATGGTGGTGAGGTTGGAGTACCCCTGGAGCTCCAGGCAGGAGGTCATTTCCGAAACGGAGTGCCTTCGGATGCCTGTTCCATTGGCAGCCATGCCCTCGGTTTCATACTCGGCCACCGGTGTCAGCAGTGGGTTGTTGTAGCTTTTTGATCGCACCACGGGGTTCTTCGCGAGGATGTCACCTGATTTTGAGCGCCTGAAGAACCGCTTCTCTGTAAATAGAGAAAGATCCAGAGTGATATCCACAAAATCTCCTATTTTCATGGTACTAATAATTATGAGTGTTCAAAAGAAAAGTCAAGGCCTGAATATTCATGAGCTTTTCTTGAATGACACAAACTTTTATAAAAGAATACATTTTGATAGTTTTGTAGATCCATAGGCTTCAGATTTCCTATATTTCTTTAGTGTATTGAAGATTCCAAACCTATCTTTACAAATAATAGCTGAGATTCCTTTATATTCATACAACGTCAGCAGCTGGAGTAAAACACTAAATATTGTGGGAGACCTGAATAAACAATAGCAAATACTTTCTTTAGACAAGAACAGAAACTGCAATTCTGTTCTTGTTCAGGCTATAAAGGTCATCACTAATTTCTAGTAGTTGAAATTCAACTTTCCCACTCACCCTGGGAAAATCAGGTCCCTTCAAACTTGGGGCACAAGTATTAAGACAGGCAGTCTTACTAATAATTCTGGAAAAACTTAGATCCACAGCATCAGTCAGAGACCACACAAGGAGAGAGCACCAAAAGTGTTTGGAAACGTTAACTGGAGGGCAGTGCCCACAGCAACCTTTTTGGGGAACAAACCTGCACTCAATCCGGCAGTGATGGTATGAATGCTGCTGTTAACCAAGTGGGCTCTTTCCAAAGAATGAGCAGCAGGTGGCAGCAAGTCAGCACAGAGATCCTCCACCAGTGGTTTTGGGCTGGAGTGCTCTCTGGCAGCTAGATCAAAACGATCATTATGCAAACTTTTTGCGGACCTCAGTGCTCAGACTCACTTGTGCTAAAAACAAAAAGTGATGTGAATAATAGGTCTCACTTTCGAAGCTTTCTTCCTGCTACTCTCACTGCCATCCCCACAAAAGGCGCGTGGCTGGAGAAGGGAATCAAGTTACACTCTGCAAGTCAACCACAGCCACTGCATATAAATTGTCTGCTTTAAATCAGTATGCCGGTATATGTTCCCCTGCAAACCACGCAATTTCCTTTACAAATGCTAGTCTCTTCTAAAATTTTACTTATGTATAATTATGTGCTCACCTGGACGCAAATTCCAATCATGTGCTGTACTACTAAAAAAACCAGTTTCTGTACTTAAGACTGTATTTTGCAGTTGTGTCTGCCTCAGCAGTGAAATCAACTAAGCCAAGTTCACCTTTGGACTTTTGCTTTGTTAGGAGTTTGAACCTGGCAAATAGAAAAGGTTCCCTGGGGCTGCCCTGCCACAGGAACTCTGGCTTTTTGGTCACACCAAGGCTTGGCTGGAAGGGAAGGCTGGGTGTGCTGACCAGACAGGGAAGAAAAGAGGTCAGTGGCCTCACCAGCCCCAAGGACAATTTGTCACAGCTTTAAATCACGCTACCAAACTAGTTGGACAGAACTAGATGCATTACTTTAAAAGCAGCAGAGACTTAGGCACTCAACTCCCTTGGATCCAGGATCATTGACTATAGTAAGACCTGTTCGGGGGTACTGCTACAGATCCACACCCCAGACCGCAGCAAGGGGAAGTGCCTGGTCCACCAAAACCTTCCTATCTTCTGCAGTCATGTAATACAACATTTATTTTTTAACAATCCATTTCACTGGAGTTTTATTATCTTTGGGTGCATTTTTTCTGTCCTGACATACAAAAGCCTGTATTCAGAAAACATCAATTTGGGGCTCCGTTTAAATGCTTGTGGCCTTTTAATGGCAAGCAATGAATACAAAGTAGTAATCCTGAACCATTTTCCATAAATAACTGGCCTCTATTTATTCACGTAAAACTGATTTGTTTCTTAAACGCCTACTGCAATACAACCATTTTTTCCATTCAGCTTCAAGGGAAAATCAACCACCTTATTGATCATTTCTGACAAGCAAACAGATTAAATTGACTGCATAGAAAACACACAATTGAACTTCTTTTCCCCTCTGTTTTCTGTATTCAAGCAGGCCATCACAGTATTTACATTAAAATACTCAGGTACTACCACATTTCCTTTTTGATTTACGCTGGTAGTATCCCCCTTGCATTTTCAACAGATTGAATTACTACATGGGATATTCAAAAGACCTTCGTCTTGGCCAAATCATGCCTTCACAGAGGTCACTGAATGCTTCAGAGCTCAAAGAATCATAGAAAATAAGCTGGAAGGCACTCAAGGTCACTCAGCCTCTGTCAACAGGCAGGACCATGTTTACCCACCTTGCTCCTTATGGTTGCCTATATATGTGACATGTATGTAGTGCCTCTAGCAGTGAAGATTCAACAGCCTCTAGATGCGGTTTATGTGACATTAGAGACTTTTCCTTCCAAGTAATCTGAATTTCCCCTGCTATGTGTGTGGTCCACTTTATTTTTCTTGTCTCCACTGGGATGGAGAACAGCTTATTATCTTCCACTCTGCAGAAAGCTTTCATAGGTTTGAAGGCTTATCCATTAGTCTTCTCTAAGACAAATTCCTACTCTCTTCCCTGCTTTAAACAGCCTTGTATGATCTTTGTGCACTAATGAACAGACACTATTCAGCACTCTAGAAATGGCTTCTTGCTTCTTCCTCTCACTGTCCATAAAGCACCCTGTGTTAAAGCTCTCTCATTAAAAGGTAGATTGGAAAGGCTAAGCACACTCTAGATTCTCAGACCCATTGAGCGCTGTTATGATGATCTGGTTTCACCTTCTGCCACTGGCAAGTTTCACTGTGACTTTGCACACTGCAAAGAGCATGCCCTCAGAAAAGGAGCCTGACCACACTGCGTTAGTACTGGCAGTCTCCTCTTGTGTGTGCCCTGGCCCTGTGCGGAGCAAGGTTTTGGTGAAGCCCTCTGTGCTGTGTCAAATTGAGCCTCTGTTATTCTTACCCAAGATACAGGAAGAGTGCGTGAAGGGTCCGTCACTCGAATACAGTCCATATGTGCCCAAGTAAGGAGAAACGACTTTCTGGATCAGAGATTCCAGTTTCAAATAATCTTCAGTCACACCTTTTGACTCATGAACCCCCTGAAAGAGAGAAAATATCCAAGATGAGGGCTGTCCTCTCCAACCACAAGCTTTCCTGCTCACTGGGGCAAGCAGAGAGGCAGCACTAACTTATATAGCAAAGATGCACCGTGATGCAATACTGGTTTGTTACTACCACTGATTCCTCTTACTGTAAAGACAAGAGGTGAGTCGAACCAGGCAGAGTTACCATGCAGGCACTGCACAAATGCTCAGGAAGAGGCAGTAGCTACTCCCAGGACATTTAAATCCAGAAGGGTACATCCTGCTTAGGGCAAAGGCACTCAGGGAAGATGGAAGCTGTGGTCTGTGACAATGAATTAAAAACATCCCTGGACTTTTTGTTATTGCAATCTTACACTGACTTCTGAACTACCTACTGCTGAGTGCTGCACCAGCGGCTGGTACCACAGGGTGTCACTGCCATCTAAGCAATACCAACAAGGTTAAGAAAAAGGTGAAACTGAGACTCCCAGAAATATTTCTTCCACGATATTTTCATTAAGAAATATTTATAGTGAAGAGGTCTGTATCTCTTTCCTCACGCCCTCCCTGGCACTTGCCATTATCCAGGCAAAAGTCATGTTATAACTAGCATGGTAAGATTCACCCATAGGCAAAGTCTTTTGCCCTTAGCTGTTAACTCTGCATTTCCACCCACAAATGGGCTTATAAGGCTGCAGAGGTGACAGGAAAACTCCGTAGAGCTGTAGTGTCCCTTCCACTTACAGCTGCAGCATGCGTGCTCCTGCGCTGTCTGAGCAGAACCCTGCATACTCATGTGTAGGATTCTGAACCCGAAGTAAATTCACATTTTAGTGTGTTGCTATGTAGCCATATGTTTGACGTATCTTGTTGCAAAATTAAGATTCTAAATGCCATGCTCAGCAAGAAGTTTGCTTGAATTTAGCAGAATTCCAGATTTCGTAATATGTCCTTGAATTATTGTAAAAAGAAACATGTTGGGATGAAAGCCTCCAGAGAGCAATATGCAGATCAGATGAGTAAAATTGCAACACTTCCTTCAGCATGTGAAAGGATCCTGATGTTCAGGATGTATTCACTGCTCAGTATGATTCACCAGCCAGTGTCTACGGGTGACTATGAGCCTGCAACGTGTTTGTGAATGGCTTACTTCACCTCTTGGCTGCTGCCTGGAGTTACTTGATAAAAGTTTATGAATGGAAAATAAATAATGGCCAACAGGAAATGGATAGAATTTGGATTATGGTTCAGCAGGTTTTAAATAATGAATAACATCTTCAGAGATGTGCTATGTCCTGTAAAACTTTGGGAGAGTCACAAATACAAACATGAACACAAGGGCGTATGCAGTGAATCTGAAAGCTTGCAAACACCAAAGTAACAGCAGAATAAGCCCATGGCTATTCAACCAATTTATACTAGACAAAAATAACACAGGAATAATTTAGAAGACTTAGTGAAGGTGCATGTATTATTTCCAAGTCATTGTTGGACTATATCAGAGAAAACATTTCAAATAACAGTAGGAAGGGTCTCAATTTTTATCATGTTGAGATCTGCTCCAGGGTTCCCCACCCTGTCTTGCTGGGATTTAGCCAAGAACTTTTCAGCCCTCAGAAGGGCAACATGCCTGCTACCTTACTACATATTCACGATCATATCGAGCTCATAACCCACCGGCAAAGGCCAGTGCGTTAGGCCATCCGCTCCAGGCTCCCACACCAATTGCCTCCGGAACTGGTCTCCTGAACATGTGTCCTGGTTTCGGCTGGGATACAGTTAATTTTCTTTCTAGTAGCTGGTATAGTGTTATGTTTTAGATTTCATATGAGAAGAATGTTGGTAACACACTGATGTTTTCAGTTGCTGCTAAGTAGTGTTTATACTAAGGGAAGGATTTTTCAGCTTCTGATGCCCAGCCAGCAAGAAGGCTGGAGGGGCACAAGGAGTTGGGAGGGGGCACAGCCAGGACAGCTGACCCAAACTGGCCAAAGGGGTATTCCATACCATGGAATGTCGTGGCCAGTATATAAACTGGGGGGAGTTGGCCTGGGGGGATCACTGCTCGGGAACTAACTGGGCATCGGTCAGTGAGCAGTGAGCAATTGCATTGTTCATCACTTGTTTTGTATATTCCAATCCTTTTATTATTATTGTCATTTCATTATTATTATCATTATTAGTTTCTTCCTTTCTGTTCTATTAAACTGTTCTTATCCTAACCCATGAGTTTTACCTTTTTCCTTCTGATTCTCTCCCCCATCCCACTGCGGTGGCGAGGAGTGAGTGAGCGGCTGCGTGGTGCTTAGTTGCTGGCTGGGGTTAAACCACAACAACATGATATATAATACTAGTGGCAAAAGCCAGTGATATTTAGCGTTGCTTGTGCCCAGACTTTGTGGTAAGGCTTTATTTACTCTTCTGCCCTTTAAGTGTTTTTGATACTTGTGAAAGAGAGTAGCTAAATATCAACTGTGGAGAATGAAACCCGGTAATTCACTAGTACCATGCTGCCCACAAAATAGCTCTTACCACTAGCAGAACTGCAACGCCATAAGAGTGACAAAAGTGTCCTTGCCCAGTGGCATCTTAATGCCATCTGATTTCCTATTGATCTTACACGCCTGAAAAGCTCTTTTGGTTTCCCTCTTGGTTGTGAATTGTCTGCTCTGTTATACACTCCTTCTTCCCTGATGAACACCTCAAAAGCCTGAGCTGTATTCTGCATTGACTGCTGCTCTGGCAGGGATACAAGGAGGCTTCCAGTAGCTCTGTTGAGTTCGGGTAGGCTCCTGGGGTGAACTAAGAGGATGGAGACTTGACCCCCAAGCTCCAGCTGCTGCAACATCCCTCCATCACGGGGCTGGGGAGCAGCTGTGCAAACACACACAGTTTTTGTAAAGGTTTTACCTTTACAGCGTAAAACCACCCAGTATTATCACAGCCCACCATTAGTCTTATTCCTCAGCTCTGCGATCATCCACAGGATGCTTTTCAGAACATACTGAAAAGTCACAAAACATCTGGTGTCCGCTGGAGCTGTGGTGACTTGTCTTCTGCTCTGCACCTTGGCACGAATGTGCCGTATCCACCTGCGACATCCTTCCTGCATTGGCCATTGTTCTGGGCCTTCCTGCAGGCGCCCGATGGGGCAGGTCCCTTAAACCATTTTCTCGGCGTGGAGCTTCTGTGAGAGCAGGAGCGTAGCAGGCTGCAGACCACGTCCTGAACTTGTAAAAGAGTGTTTTTCCTGCATTTCCTTCTGCTATGTTATTCAATGACAAACATCCTCCGGGCCTCTATTTAACCAAATACAAATACCTCCCAATATCCAGCAAGGACTATCTCAGCTTTCCAGACCTAAACTTTCCATATGACTTGAACGACGCCATCACTTATTTACGAATTACCCCAGCCGGAGTAGCCCAGAGGAGTGTCTGCAGGCTCAGAGCAAGCTGTGGCCACCTCCGCCTGGCCACACAGCCCCTGCCCACGGGCAGGGCAGCACCATGCTGCAGTCACCACGTGCCGCTCATGAAGCCGAATGTCCCCTGACCCAGAGCCAGCTGGTCCTCGCTGCAGCTGTGTCAACATGACACCGCTGGGAAGTGTCCCAACCGCATGGTCTGGGCTGTAGGCTGTCAAAGGTTTGGTCACGGGGTGTAAGGCAGCCCCTGCTTCTCTTCATGAGCTTTTAAGATCACGGCCCACGAAGAAGGCAGCTACAGGTTCATACATCAGCCCACAACAGGTCAGCTGAGGTATACCAAAGGTAGTAACAGGGGCAGGGGTGCCCCACAACCCTACTGTGAAAGTGGGGCTTTCCAATTCCGCAGTTCTCCCAATTTCACTTCTTTCGTGAACCCCAGGCATGGCTGGTAGTGCCCTTGGTGCAGCCGCAGGGCAGCCAGAGGGGGGACTGCTGTGGCACTGGCACCTCTGAGCAGCCGGGAATGGGGCTGGGGGGGCTGCAGAGTCCCAGCTCTTATTGCCTCACCGACACTAGTATCCGGCAGAGCTAGGTTAGAAAAGGACTCTGAACGGCGACTGACCTGCCGATTCTTGTTACCAACAGCAGCGTGCAAACCTCACTTCAGAGGGTACTGTAATTCGGCACTCTGTGGGGCTGAGGGAGGCAAGGAACTTCAAGGGGAAGGATGGACACCTCCTAAAGCAGATCAGCTTTAGCAGGCCAGGGGAAGCTTCTGTTTTGCTTTAGCTGCAAGCCCCAAGGATGCAATTTAACTCTTCTCTCTACCAGAGGTTTCTACCCCATCCGTTGTGCCACACTTGAAACCACTTGTTTGTGTGACACCAAATTCAGTGGGAAGGCACTTCTGGTGGAAGTTTAGGATAGAGCAAAGTATGGTTATAAATGCTTTGTATATCTGTATGTAAATATAGATAGATAGATGTATAGACATCTATACATCTATCTACATGGATATCTATATATACTTAAAGATATATGAAGTCCTTTTTAGACTCTTTCTCAAATTCGTACGTGATTGTGCTTATAAAGGCAAAATTAGCTTTAGAGTAAAGCCAATTTGGGATTATTATCCGTGTTACAATACTTTCTGAAAACCTGATGGCAGGACTTAAAAGTCACCAATAAAATAATAAAAAAAGTATTTTCCCGTTATTTTGGCAGCTCATGGTTCTTCTTGTATTTACTGCTTGATGCCTTTTGAGTTTGGTATATCACTATATAGCAATAAAACAAGTCACATCCAGCAGGCTGGCTGCTTAGCTTGCAGGAAGCTATATCATAATTTGGAAGAAAAAATGAAAACTGGGAGCATTATCAGTAAAACAGAGGCTCTACCCTTATCTTTAATGCAATATTTGCTCTGCAGACATGCAAAAACTTTCTTTAAAAGATAACCGTGACCTTTCATGAACCCAATTTCATTTTAGCAGTAGAGTTTCATGCTTCTCTGCAAGTGTGAGATGTATCTATTAAATTCCTTTCAAAGGCCTTGCCTGACCTATTTATTTCTCAATTGAGGGCCCAAATAGCTCAATATCAAATAGCTGCAAGTACCTTAGTACTTCTGGAACAGTGTAGCTGCTAGATGAAATCCTCATCTTGGTCACACTGTTTTGAAATGCAACAAGAGTCACCTCATTATCTTTGGAAGGATTATAATGTAATATTATGACAAGAGTCTGCCTTACTCTCAAAGCAGGGATAATGGGGATTTGAGTCCCGAATATGTGAATACCCTTGCAAATGGAAAAGGTCTACGCTCAGCATCAAGAACAGAGACATGTATTTCTACATGTAACACAGTATCCAAGTCCCTTACTTCATTAACCTGTAATTAAATCATTTAGAAACAAAGAATTGTATATCATAGTTTAAAAGCATTAAAATGACCCTATGCACTACTGGTTTTGATATGTAAATCTGTAAGCACTCCCAGAAGGGCCATATACCCTAAAGACTACAGGTTATTGAGGTAGCTCCTTCATGAAGTTACTGCCCCATCTGCTGAACTGTGGCACTGGCTGCATGCATGCTCCCCATTGCTGCACTTGAGTATGTTGCTGGAACAAAACATTCCTTGTGTTTGAGAACAAAACCCCATGAGTCAAAACCATAAGTCATTCCAGTAAGAATGGACACACTGAACTGCTCAGGTTTCCATCCCTGTTAATTCCGTAAGCTAACCACAAACTCCTCCTGAGTTTTTAAAGGGCACAAGGGCTTCTTAGGAAAGCACAGAGGAAAGAATAAATTTGTCTTTTGGCACTGCGAATAAACAGATACATTCAGAAGAATAGCTGGGGGTTTTGTAACCCCATGTAAGGCCACAGACTCCTTTTTCAAAATATAGGACGCCTCTAAGCCTCAAAGAGGTCCTAAAGTGGAGGCCACTCCAGGCAGGCATTTAAGGACTTGAAGAGTCCTCCTCAAACACAACCTTAAAACCTGCCTGAGGCTAAGGTTTATTACTTTAACCTTTTGCATGCTGTACAACAAAGAGGGATTGCTTTGAAGATTTTTTAATGAACACACATATATTTTAACAAAAAATACTATTAAGCCATGATCAACATTCTATCTAAGCACAGGCTACATGACTTGCAAAGCTACCCAAAACCTAAACTCTATTTTGGTAACATTTGCCACAGCTTTTCTTAGGAAAAAAAAAGTATCAAATGTCCTTGCTTTATTTTACCACGGCAATGAAATAACCACAATCACAACTCCTTATTTCTCTGTCCTATTATATTAATTTTTAACACCCTGGTCTTCTCTTCATAAGCAGTGAACAGTGATAGTAGCACACAGGCGGGTGGACGTGCCATCAATCCAACTCGGTGTAAGATGCAAGCCTGCCTGCAGCCTCTGTCCCTGTGCAACTAGGAGGTCATTGCTGCATAGTCCCTGATGCTCCAGCTCTGTCTTTTTATTCATCACCATAAGTGAAATCCTTTAATTTTGGGTAAAAAAAGACACCTAAAAAAACCCAGATAGTATCAGCACTTCTAAACAACGCTCTGAAATGACCATAAACCTGGCTGCACAAAGCCCAGCCCATCGAGGAAGTGTTCAGGCTGTGAGTTGCAAAGGAGCCCAGAAATTAATCATGTGCCTTCCACCACTTTTCACCTGGTCTTGGCTATTTCACTTCCTCAGGCTCTGGTAAGAAACCCAGACATGAAGCAATCCCCAAAGACAGTCACAGCCATGAAAAACTATTTATTTAGGCTGCAGATGGCCTGGTATGTCTCATTAGACAGCCTGGCTAAATTAGGATGCAGAGTTTTAGGCTTCCCATGCTCCTGTGACCAGATGTTGGACATCTTATGGAAAAGACCTGGCTCATGAAACCCAGTCATGTGGCAGAAAGGGACTTGGTTTTGTGTATCATTTGCTGCTTATGGCCCTCGCTTCTCACCACAAAAACTGGATGTGAAGCTGCATGCCTCCTTTTTACCTGTAGTAGGGAGCAAAGAGATGGCAAAACCTCACTGTTTCAGTGGCAAAAACTGGTGGCAAAGCCCCACTTTTAATAACCTGCCCAGGGAGTCCAATAATGAAGTACAGCCCTAGGAGCAGAGACTGCTCCTGCACCACCAAGCAGGCTGCATCAGTTTCTGCCCCATCACTCTCTGAACTACAGCCTGCTCACAAGTGCTTGCTAGCACAGCACAAAGTAGAACAAAGATGAAATTTTCTTCTCAAGTACTTCTGGTGGGCAAAGCAGCCACCAGCAGAAGAATGGTATATTCACCACTTCATCCAACTGTCTTGAAATCTTGGGAACTGGTGGCTTACATTGACTGAAAAATGATTTACCCTAAAAATCCTGCAATGCATCGCCCTCTTAATGGCAGGCGAGGCACCAGACCAGAGAACTGAATACATAAATCACAGCAGTTGGAAACAAAAGAGCTACAGCTAAAGCTGTCACGTCCTCTGGCTATCAGGCACACCTCAAGGGGATGTCTCATGCATGCCAAGAGGCTAGAAATAAACCTAGCTGCTGGCTGTTCTTTTTGCTACCTGGCTGCTTTTCATTGATACTTGGCTTATGTTATTCCACTTCGGTGTCTTAGCTGGATCTCCACGTGGCCCTGACTCTCTCATGCCTGACTCCTTTTGTTTTAACCCTTTGCTTCACCCCCTTGACATCTGCTGTTTCAAAATACCCCACATCCATCCTGTGTTCCTCTTTCAGACCCTGGCCAAGCCCCCTGTCATCTGCTGAGCTCCCCTGCTGTGTGAACCTCCCTGTATTCATCTTTGCTGCAGGCTGCTTCAGTTCTGGCCGGACAACTGCAAGTTGCCCCAGGTAACTCCTCACTCATCTGTGTCTGAAAATAATCATAAACCACTATTAAACACCAAACTGCTTATAACTGACCAGCAGTAACTTAATGGTTTGCCGAGTACTTATAAAAGGTCATAGGTCCTCTACAGTTTCCAGTTCTGACTAATAGCACCCACCACTAGTAACACCTAGAAATGGTGGTATCACTCAGTTGCTTTTCACTTCTTTCTTTAGCACAGAGTATTACAGGATTTCTTACCTAATAAAGTATATATTAAAAGATATCTCCAGTGTCTAAGTGTACCCTAACAATTGGATGTGACGGTGGAAACTACTTCATGCCCACCTGCAACTGTAGACATGCTGACGTATACACTGGTCATTGATTAAACGATCTAGCACTCAACTTTAGCTTTAATGCTTCAGCTGATCAGCAAGTTTACATGAGTAAGTAAGTACCGGTGCAGAAAACTGCCTTCTATTTCAACTGACAGACTGATGGATAGCTTTTAAATGAAAAATAAAATAGAACAGAATAAAATCAAATAGAACAAAATAAAACATAAATAAAAATCTGTCTTCCCCCAGGTCAAGGTGGGCAAAGCAAGCAGGCCTTCTGGACCCAAGCCCAGCACCCTGCCAGGAGCAGACACAGCACCGAGGGAGGCACAGCATGTCTTGGTGCTTGACATGGGAGCAGCTCTACCACAGGGGACACCACGCAGGAAGAGCTGCGAACTAGATCCTGGGTTACCAACTTCTGGACTTCAGGAAAGAAAGGAGTAAAAGCCAGACTTCTGGATTATTTAATGAAGTCATTTCAGCAATCACTACTCTTGGTCACTTGATGGCCCAGAAGAGCGAAGTCCTCTGCCGATGGAACAGCTGTGTGTGGCTCTGCTCATGGCCAAGTAACACACCCTGAACCTCAGGCTGCTGGGGCGTCCTTGATGGCTGGCCTCCAGCCTGGTCTACCAACAAAAAGCTGTGACCTACTACCTGCTGAAGCAGTCCTGACCTGGTGCTATGTGAAAGGAAACATGCTGCCAGAAGTGTTTACAGGGTCAGGCCCAAATGCAAAGTGAGGTCCTGGCCTCATGTACTGTCCTCTCTTAACCACATAGGAAAACAGCTAAGAAATGTAACTATTTTCTGCTTAAAAGTAGCAGATTCCTTGGAGGAAAGAAAAATGCATTAAGAACCACATTTCTTTCTTTAACTGGCAACAGGTCAGATCAATATGACTAAGAGAAACACACATGCAGCAGCAATAATCTGACAAATACTGGATGATAATAGTTGCCTAACTACTCCCAGAGAAAGCTGAGATTAAAAGTCACAAGACATACCACAAGGCAGACACAGAACAGTATCTATAGGGAAAACACACATTACTCAGGCAACACTGCTGGTGGAGAATTGATAAGGGCATGCAGACTGCAGTGCACACCCTGGTGACCACACAAACGGCAAGATCTGCTTCTTATTTTAGCCAAAGAGACAGCAGCAGCCTTGCTTGTAAGAGATTTGGAAACCAATGCCCTTACAGGCCACGACTACTTGTTATCCCACTTTGGTGCATGTGACACCTTTCACTGCATCATACCTACCCTTCTCAAACTTGAGCAACACAGAGCAACCTGGTCTCAGGGCAGGCATGAAATCACTGTAAGGAGGAATTGGGGACAGCTGGGCCACCAGTCGTTGCCATGTCCACCACTGGTGGCATAGCATGTGCTCTCAGTTATGCTATGGGTCACATTCTGGATTGAGGTCTGCATCCCTCCATCATCCTTTGGATAGACACATGCACATACTTAGTATCATCTAATAGCTAATCATCTAATTTTTACTGATATTGCAATGCTCACACACAAACCTATGGCAGCAAAGTTACATTATGGTTTACTTGGTTGAGAAGAGGCTTCAGGAGTGGTCCCCAGGTGTGCAGAATTTTTGTCTTCTCTACAGCACTGTGGCACTTCACTGACCAAGATCACCCAGCCTCATGCTTTGGAGGAGACCACAGTTGGCTCTTGGAGCAGCAACTATTGCCCAAACAGCCGAAGCTGTCCTGTGCACAGCTGTTCAGAGCCTGCTCTTACTGCACCATGGAGGAGCATCATCATGGGAGTCTCCTGCTCACATTTACTCCACCTTCAGCTGACATGCACAACATTCTACTGAAGAACTCAAAGATCTCGCTTTTATACCCCCTGCAGGAACTTGCTAGGCTTCAACACAAAATCAGGAAGCCCAAGTAGGTGGAGATATTGGGCTCCCTCAATCCCAACTATCCACCTTGTTCCCTGGGAGTCAGCCCTGCAGAGCAAATCCCCCAGTATCATACAAATGGAATTACATTTGTGGAGTAGCATCTGGCTTCCATTTACACATGGGGTAAATGCAAGCTCCTGAGTAAACTCATGGAGGTATCAGATGTGATAACAGATTCTTCTCAGCCTTTGCAATTTTAACACCAAGGGTAACACGGTGCGTAGAATCAGCCGTGCAGTGTCAGACCAAAAGTTAACTAAATTCAGCATTTTCTTGCTAACAGTGATAGCAGGAGAAGCGCATGGGCAAAAAAAAAGAAATAGCGCATGCTCAGTGCAGGCTTTCTTGTTGAATACATTGGTGCTTCTGGCAAACCGTGATGTAAAAACTTGCTGCATGGGACTTTGCGGAGGCCTTAAGCATAAACAATCTGTGCTAGAAATTATTTAACCAACAAGATGAAGATGGTCAATAATTGACAGAATAGCTAGTTTCCAGAAATAAAGAACAAGCCTAACTACTGAGTCCTCTGAACAGGGGAAAGGATGGATTTCTTTGGTACTTTTGCTAAGTGCTTTTCTTGTGTAGTTGCAGCTTTCCTAGTTAGGAGGTGAGCAAGTGCAATGCTGAACCCTTCTGCTGTCTGACAGAGAAGGACCAGACTGTTGGCAACAATTATTCAGCTTAACTCTGAATGTTTACTGCAGTTAAGTGGAACTATGCTGACTGACATCAGCGGGCAGTCCAGCCTAAGCCAGCAAGGGTGGAAAACTGGGTGAAAACAGATAGGACATGGAGAGAGTGATGAATTTTTCCACTTACATTGATGAAATCCTGATGTTCACAGAATGGCTAAGGTTGGAAGGGACCTCTGGAGTCATCTGGTCCAACCTTGCTGCTCAAGCAGGGCTACCGAGAGCCAGTTGCCCAGGACCATGTCCAGATGTCTCCAAGGAGGGAGACTCCACCACCTCTCTGGGCAACTTGTGCCAGTGCTCAGTCACCCTCAGAGTAAGACAGTGTGTCCTTATGTTCAGAGGAACCCTCCTGTGTTTCAGTTTGTGCCCATTGCTTCTGGTCCTGTCACTGAGCACCACCGAGAAGAGCTTGGCTTCATCTTCTTTACACTCCCCCTTCAGGTATTAATAACAATTGATAAGATCCCCCTGAGTCTTCTCTTCTCCATGCTGAACAGTCACAGGTCTCTCAGCCTTTCCTCACAGAAAAAGGACACTCCTGTCCTTTTATCATCTTCATGGTCCTTTGTTGGACTCTCTCCAGTATGTCCGTGTCTCTCTTGTACAGAGAAGCCCAGAACTGGACACAGCACTCCAGGTGTGGCCTCACGAGTGCTGAGGGGAAAGATCACCTCCCTCGACCTGCTGACAATACTTTATCTAATGTAGCCCAGGATACCACTAGCCTTCTTTGCAGCAAGGGCACATTGCTGGCCCGTGTTCTTCTACTAGCTTCAATGGGGCTCGCATTTCTGGAGGACTCTCCACCTGAGAGCTTCAAGTCCCATAAAAATGTTGAGTAAACACTGGGAGCTCACTTGAGAAGGACTACAAGATCAATTGATCCATTTTGAAAAGACATCTGGATAAAAAGAAATGCCCTGCATCAAACTTAACTGGGAGCAGAAAGGGGTCAAGGACTAGGAGTTTAATCTTCCTGCTCCTGCTCCTAGCCCACTTGTCTGTGTTTGCCAGGATAGAAAATTTCAAGTACTTCCTCCTGGGTTTCCCTGATGATTCATGCCACTTTCATCCCAAGGAGACAACTCAGACATTTTTTAGCCTTTAGGAAACAGACTCAAAACAGCATCAAAACTGCTTCAAGCAGGGACTAAATTTTGCTTTGTCCAAGGCTGTGTTGACTAAGCAGAACCTGATCCATTTAAACTGTGTGTGCCCTCTTCCCCATAGGGGTTTCTCTGCAGCAGTCCAGAGGCAGAAAGAGAAAATGTGCCTGGGCTGGGGGAAATGGAGACCACATCTTTACAGAGTGGAACAGGCTGGAAGAAAGCGGTTTCCCCTCTCGGAGGGCTATCTCAGCTCAGCTAGGAATTCATAATGGACTCATTTTCAGTAAACCTTGAAGTCTATGCTATGTGTGTTCACAAACAGGTATATCTCATGGTGGGAGGAAATGTGTAAACTAGGACTTGTGCATCAAACTCTCAATTGCTTTAAGTCAGAATAACCCCTGTTAGGTTAATAATTTTATACTGGTTTACAACCACAGGAGGCTGTGCCCTGTGCATTACATGTCCATTCCTAGGCACTGGTATCCTTTTGCACGTGTTGGACAGATGCAGCTGCACAATTCATGGTTGTATCGTTATGAGCCCTTGGTAGTGTTGCCTCACGTTATTTTTTGCTCTCTTCATTCTATCCTAAGCCACTGGCAAACTGGTAAAGCCTAGAATATTTTAAGGGTTAAATCATGTCTTGTCTCATCTCTGCCTCTTGCTTTTCTCATAGCAACAGCATTCACAGGAGGGAGAGGCAGAGAAGCTTGCCATTGCCATATTGACAAAAGTCAGCACTTCAGATACCTGTGACTGCCTCAGAAATAAAGATCTTGTCATATTCACTTTAATCTCCAGCAAGTGCCAAGTTATGTCAATGTCAGCGTGAGAAGCTGCTCTGTCTCTCTCTTCCTTTCATTGGTGGCACTGAGACACAGACAAAAGATAAGGAAGACAAAACACCCAGACACGGCTTGTGTTCAGCTGGTGAGGGTTTTTCAAATGGCCTAGCTGCAGAAAGATAGCAATAGGATTTTTCTTTCCAGAAAGGATCAAACACAAAGAACAGGCTAGTATTCCCCTGACCCACAGAAATCCAATGTATTATTTTTCTTTAAACTGTTATTAAACATTTTATATGAGACTGTAAAAGACAAAGCAGAAGATAAAGACTGAAGATAAGCAAAAGATAGGAAGTTACTTTGTGGCTTTAAATACAGTGCTTAGGATCCTGCAGAAGCTGAACAGCCAGTTTGCTAATAAAGATCCAACAAAAATAATGGTATGCATTTCTGCCTTTCATAGTTTTAGGGCTAGAGGTTGTCTGATTCCTGGCTAAGTGACTCCCCTGGGCACAGATGAGAGCTGCAATCATCTCAGTCAAATAAGCTAATGTGACTTTGAAACAACCCACCAAATGAAATCTATGCAGAGGTGAGCGTCTCTGAAGAGCTGTTTATGGAATAAATTTGGGCTGGAGTTAGTTTATCTGCATTTACAAATGCTTTAGCACTACCACATTACACTCGCGGGCAAACACACACGTGCACGGAAGTGCATGTGCAGCCCCATGCAGAGACCACCCTGCAAGTTACCAAATAATTAGATGTGATGTTTAATGTCCAAGAGAATAAAGCTTCTCATTTCTTTTTAGGCTCCCTCCTGAAGTTCTTGCTGATTTATACACATTAAGCTCATCTAACCTTGCTGGGGAATTGATGACTTTTAACTCTGAGCATTCAAGTCTTTTACCTAGTCTTGGCTCTAAGTGTTTTCTCATTTAACATTTATTACAAGAAAATCCATCTTGCATTTATTTTCAGGTGGGTACTCAAACAGAAAAAAGGATTGCAGAGCCCTCCCTCAGTGCATCCAGGCTCTTTTGAAGAAACATCCAAGAAATCCTTCTGAAGAGCTGCAAACATTAACCTGACTGCCCTTACCTACTTGTAGAGGATTTCTGACACTGCCTTTCACAGCCACACTCCCCTTTTAAATCATTAATGAACACTCATCCCTCAGCATCCTCCATGCTGCTTCATCATTCACAGGTGACTGAATCTACTCCACAAATTTTCTTCTTTTCTGAAATACACTTGAATAGACTGAGCAGACATGTCAGCTGTGCCTTCTGGATTTTTTTAAATTTTTGCTATTTCTGGTAGCAACACCATTTTCATCACCAACAACTCATCCCTGTGAGCCAGAAAGCAGATTACCTCGAGATCACCTATCTATCCTGGCTTAAGAAGGTGCGTGGTTCAGACACCACCCGTGGGCAGCTGTCTGCTCAGGCAACCAGCCACTCAGGACAGCTGCTTGCCCACAGCCTGCTGCTCGTGCAGGCAGGGAGCAACCCACCAGGAGAACTGGGAACTGAGCAGCACGCTGCTGAGCGAGTGCTTTGTGGTTATTCTCTTGCACAAGGAGGTCGAGCTTCCATCAATCCCAGAACACAGAAGTTTTGGAGCCCAGGTGCCCAGCAGCCGGGCCTTAGGGAGCCCTCCTGGCTTGCAGCAAAAGCTTTTCTGAAAGCAACACCTTTCTACAGAACAATTAAATTTCAATAAAAAAATCTTTGCCAATTCAAAATACTTGGAAAGTAACTGACTGGATCTAGAGCAGAAACACTGTCTCAGCAACCCAGCATGCAGAGGGTAAAAGGAAACAAAGAAATACAAGCATACAAAATCCGAGTTTACAGCCAGAGAGCACTTAGCAGTGTACTCCCCAAATGCAAACAGTAGGCGGATTAGGGACGTAATTGCAGGAGTAGCTCCGAAAGGCTGACCTTCCCTCCTTTGTCCCCATCACCCACCAGGCACATGCACACTGGCAACTCCACGCTCTGGCAAAATTCAGCAGCATTCAGCAACTCTTGCAACAACCTGCAAGATCTATCTTGCAACAGATAGCTCCACATGTAATGGAAACCTATGTGGTTGAAACCAACAGACGCCCCGACCTACCTGTTGTCGATATGACCCTACTACTGAAACGAAAGTATTTTCCCACTGTCCCTGCTTCCCTTAATGCTGGCTGGTGCTTTAATTTAATTCACATAGTATCACACAGCCACTTCTATGGAGCAAACCTTCTCCTTGCTTCTGTTTTAAATGTTAACAACACAGCTACATATATAACCATATTCTAGAGATTTTCAGGCAAAACTACTGCCCAATTCTTCCTCTACTATACAGGGGCTTTAGCAGAGCTGCATGAGCTTAATACTGCCTAAACATCTGTCCTAATGTGATTCAGTCTTTTGAGAAACGATGGAAGTACCCCACTGCTTCTTCCAAGGTTTTGTTCTCTCCAACTAAACAAGGAAACCACAAGAAAGGCTCATGAGTGATACAGGAGGAATGAGGGATGTATTTTTCTTCTTGGAGCCCAACACGTAACCTACAACAAGAGGAGAAGAAGGACCACATTGCCCTTAGTCTCTAGAGGACACCTAGACCACTAAGGCTAACGATGTATTATTTGTCATAAAATTACTTCTAGTATGTTTGTTTCCTCATTTCCTTCTGTCCCCCATTTGTCTGACCAGATATACCTACCGTCTCCTGCATCAGGCTGCATGATCTTTAGTGCAGAGACCATATTTTAATTGTGTTTATACAGTGCCCAGTGCACAAAGGCCCATCTACCCATGCTAGCAAGTTAAGGAGGCTCGGAGATACATGGTGGCTGGGAATAGAAGCAGCTGACAGCTCTTAGCTGCTCAAGAAGAAATTTAATTGGTTTCATGCGAGAGCCACTCCAAGTACAACAGCTGTATTGTGCAAAACACCTTTCTGACTGATTTCAGCCATGCTCAACTACAGCTTTTCTCTTGCCAGCATCTGCTTGATTGCAGCATGCTTGTTTTTGCATTTGGATCACAGAGCACTAAAGCACAATCCCGTGCCTACTGACTTCAAACCAGAAGCCTCTGGATCCATTTTGAAGTGCACATGAGTCAGGAGTGGTTCCCTCCCCTCTCTGTGCCCCTGGCTTGCCCCACCACAGCTCCCACCCTTTCTGATGGATGGTCGCTTCTCAGCAAAACCATGCCACCACGACCAGATGGTTCACTCACAGCAAAGCCATAACATACCAGGGATGCTCAGCACAACTGCCCACACGCCCGACTCGTAGGCATGACCTGCCACATCATCGTCACCTTGTGCTGCAGAATTGTTGCCACAGCCACCCAGTAGCTCACTGGAAATGGGAGAAGGCTCCCAAGAAATAACTGTTTAAATCAAATCACATAATCTGAATCCTGCTCTGTCACATGATTAACTGTTTACCTTTTAATTGCTTCTAATAATTGGGTAGTGCCAAGTTAATGAATTTCACAATACGTGTCGTGTATCACTGTGCCACATAGTTGTTTCTTCTGCAGGCGCAGCAGAGCTAAGGGTAAGACTGTGAAATTACTGGTAGAAGACAATTAACCCTGTCCACTCACCATGGGAGAAAGAATGCCTCCGAGAGACTCATTCAATCACTCGCCTATCTTTTGCAGATTGCAATGCACAGCCTTTTTATTTTTGAAAGAAATACACCACAAAGCAGTTACCCTCTGCACAAGTCCCTGTGCCACTAGCCTGGTACACACTGTCCCTGTGGGCTGCTGGTTCTGGCACTAGCAACCACAGACCAGGAGAGGAAAGGCTTGGGGAGGGTGCTTAGGTGGCACTGCAGATCAGGAATTTCCATACCTTGCAGAACTCTTTCCCGTCTCAGTGCACCTTCTGGGGAAAAGGTGGAGGCTAGGACATTTTATATAATTTGTTTTAATCACCCTGTCGGCTTCAATGGAAACACATCTTCCCATTATAATAAAATTCTATAGCATAGACAGAGAAACAGGCAAACACCAAAACCCCAGGAGAAATCACTCCTGATGGAAAGCAAACAGCTGCCAGAGTTACTTCCAAACAATTCATAGAGGAAATGATTAATTTGGCTCCTCTCTAATTATAGGGGACTCTTCTACAAAGTTGCCATTCACATGGGTGTGAGCAAATGACTCCGTGCCTGCTGCTGGGGGATGCCTCTAGAGCAAGCAGTGCTGGTCGTGCCCTCGTCTCTCCCCAAACCAGATGGGCAGCTGGCTGCCTGCCAGAGAGTGCAACCAGCTCCAGCTGCCTACAGGGCAAACGGAGCTTCACTGCATCTGCATTTCCACTAGCTGCCACCCAGGTCCTCATAAGTCGCTCAGGTCACCGCTGCCTCTAGGAGGACTCAGTAGTTCAGGCGTTCCTGAGAGATGCTCATCACGACCATCTAACAGCCCGTGGCGCAGGCAGCTCCCCGCATTGTGTGTCCTGGCACTCTGCAACAGGCTGCTACTGGGTCTTGACCCTGTTTATGGGTGTAATTGAAGACAGGAGGGGGAAACTGAGACCAGAGAAAGAGTTGCCTGCAAGGATGAGCTTCCAGCTGTCCTCCATGCGACTAACATGCTGCCAGCTACTTCCCTCTCTGCCTTCCTCCCTTCTGCCCTGTGGAGTCAGGGGAGGAAAAGAGTCAAAAGGCTCTTCTGACTCTTCCTATGGGAAGGTAAAAGGTGAGGAAGCAGCCAGCAAGATGATGGGAGAAGCTGTGCTACCAGCAAGCACCAGTGTTCAAAATCCAGCGAGGACTGTGGAGCCCCGTGTCTGCTGCAGGAAAGGCTCAAGCAGCAGGAGAACAGGCACGTGGGCCGCCTCCGAAATCTCCTGGTGGGAAGCTTCTCTGACAGCCCTGTGCTCCACCAGAAAGCTTTAGGCAGTGAGAAGGCAGGGGCATGGTGGTACCCGCACAGAGTGCTATCCAAGCAGCTCTGCACCCAGCTGCAGCTCAGGACAGATCTAACTGGAAACCGGTGTCGACTCGTCTCCGAAAACCATGGGGAAGCCCAGGTGTGCAACACTACAAAACAACCCTGCACAGTCTTTCTGTTGGAAATTACTTTTGCTGTTCTTCCCGTGAGCAGGGCCAGGCGAATCCCAGCAGGCCAGAACAGGAGGTGCTGCACCAGCGACCCCGACCAGCATCGGCTGACCTTCTACCGGCACGGACATGACTCAGTCATGGAGAGCAAACCGTCCTCCCCTGTTGCGCTGGCTGCCACCACGGCCACAGCTGGTAGGTACCACCCACGGTGCAGGGTCCCGGGTCTGCGGTCAGCCATAACAGCCGAGAAGTGATGGCCACCTCTTGGGGACCCCCCCTGTAGTGCCCTGGGCAATTCAACAGCCACAGTTCCTTCATGGCTTTGTCTACCTGGGGATAGTCAGGAAAATGGAATTATATTCACTAAATTAAGAACAGAAAGCTGGTTAGATAAATTGTACGTAGGCCTCTGATGTAGAACTGAAGTGTCATTAATTTAACTCCCCAGCCTTCCTACCCCTTTAATTCTCAGAATGAGTGTCCATACAGAGTTTTAATGGGGTTTAATTAATCTTCTTTAAAAGGTAGCTTAGATTAACTTTCTTATGTTCCCCCTGTAGACAACCCATGAATTACAGTATTGAAGCACCTGCCTCAAAGGATTCTTGCACCATGGGAATGTTTATTGCTCAGTTTTTCAACAGTCAAAATTTCTGCGCTATCTTTTATGCCAGTTTTAGTCTACTGGCCCAAATGGGTCCACAAAAGACATTTGTACAAACTAATGCAATTATTTAAAACCTTCTCCCTTTTACTCGATAAAATTACAGGGTCTACAGGGACATTCTAATTCAAGTTAAGAATGATTTTACTGATTTAACTCTATTTTGTTAAGGATTAAGGATTTGCCTACCAATGAACTTGTACTGGTTTTAATATGCCAGTTTCATTAATGGAGGCAAACTCCAGGAGACAGACATATATTTTAGTAAGGACAACCTGGTTTAGTTAAGGTTAAACACTTATCTAACTAATTGAATTGAGCTGAAACAACTCACACTTAGGCTGCACAAATAAATTATTGTGGGCTAAGGTAGTCTCAGGTGCCATAGGCAGCAGCTACGCTGTAACTCCATGCACGCCCACTCTAACCCCAAGGCAAATGTTGAGTAATTTGAAGGACAATTAAGCACTTCTCACCTACCACAGTGCAAGACAGCAAATGGGCAGTAACTGCAGAGTTACCTGATGGACGGTAACAGCATAACTCAGGGCAGTCTAGACAACTGCTGTGGCATTTGACCAACTCCATCTGAAGCCATACGTTTGGTCAACTAACTGGTATCCTTCACAGAAGTGACGTTTTACTTAACGCAAGGTACTCTTAAAATGCACTATGAATGTACACCCAAAGGGAGTTTGCACAATGCAAATTGCCTTCTAAAACAATTGTGTTTAACTGGTATGGACAAGGTTATGGTCATGTTCCCCTGAACACTGACTTTCTGTTAAGAGGAGGGACAAGACGCACATTTGAATTACTACACCACGGTGTTCATGAGACACGTTTATATATAATAAAGCAAAGCAACTATCTTTTATGTTGCTTTCCTGTTTATCTGCTGCTTAAGATTACAGAAGTGGCAACATGTAGTGTTGTCAAATATGTTCAGAGCTAGTTTTGGTGAGTACTTGATTTCCAAATGAAATCTCATCTTTTCATATGGCAATGGACTTGCACTTCCATTGGCCTTAATTACAAAGAGGGTCCACATGAGCGCAGATCTTCCAAGATTCATGGTGCAGAAATGCTGGCTTTACTGGAGTTACTACTGAAAAAGTGCCTTGTCAGTCAGGCTTACAGATTGGTTAAGAGCAACCACGCTCGCTCCCCCTATCTCTGCCCCTAAAGAAAACATACTTGTGGTAAGCCATGAAATAAGTGCCAGGTGGAAACAGAGCTAAAAACATTATAGAGGGAAAATGCCTCTGATGTGGTTTCCCTCCTTAACTATAAGCCTACAGCTCGTAAATGGAAAACAGATAGCCACCGACTGTCACTGACTCATGTCCTTACCACTTACACCAAGGTCCCCAACTATGGCAGGGGAATTGCTCTTGACTGACATGCAAGCAACCGAAGGTGGTACTTTGGTTAGTACAAATAGTGTATTTGGCACTCCCACCTGGCACCATCAGCCGACCGAAGTGTCAGCATGACTGTAATGTACATTTAGACCTTTCTGGTTCCCCTGTATTGCACTCAGGCTACTGCTGCTGTCACTTTTTTGAACTCTCTGGTCAGTTCCCAGCTTCTTGTCTCATAGTCACTAACACAGCACATCCCAACCTGCTTGAGGCAATACCCCAAGATGTAGAGGAAATAGTTCCAGCATTTTTGCTGCTTCCATGCAGAAATGATTCCCAGCACCAGAAAACTAGCACAATAATAAAAACCATATGAGGAAATTCAAAATCAAGTATGACAAATACTCCTCACTAGCAAAAAGGTCAAGATTTTCTTTCCAAAGATCTTTTTCCTACAACAAATGAATGCTACGCCTTGTTAAAATCATGGCAATACAAATCATTCCAGGATAACAAACCTCTGTCAATTTCATTACAGCAAACTGCACTTGCTGATGGAGACAACAAGTAAGACAGAGGACATTGCTTAGAAGTGAGCGTTGTTTCTACAAAATACTCTAAGGTGTAAATCTTGAGGCCCAGATTCTCAGTTTTGTGTATATCAACACAAAGCAATGGAGGACTCTTCCCTTGTGTCAGGCAGTGTCCCGGCTGTAAGATTTCTTACCTGACTCCTTACGTGCCTATGGTGCTGATGCAAAGGACAGACAAGCCAGCCTTTCACCAGGAAGGAAGAAAACACATTTATGCACAACCCAGGGAAGCACAAGTTTCTGATATGGTGATTTATATTTAAATAGGGTCTACAATACATTTATTTATTGGCTTCTACTTTTTGTGTCTTATAAATCAGGAATTCAGAAAAAGGTAAAGAGAAATTAAAAACATTTTGAAACCTCACACCCACACCACTTTGTTCAACCTATGCTTCAGGTCTAAGAGACTTAGTAAGATAACCTCTCAGAAGCAACCAGCAAATTTGAAAAACTATGGCCATAAAGAATTGACCCCAGTTGACACACATTGTAGTGTTACAGCTAATCTGTTGTTCCACAAGCAGGACCCTAAAGCCTTCTGATAGCAAAGGGTATTTTGTTTTTAACCACTATGCTGTCTTTGGTTTGCTATGTGGCTGCCGAGATGGAAAAACAGCACACTCTGCATTTTGCTTTCAGCTCTTGCAGTGTGCTTTTCTACCCCTTTAAAGTGCAAGGAGCTGAACCTACATTTAGGAACTTTCCAGAGATAACAAATAGCTCACACTGGGCAGTTTTATGTATTTATTTTGTCTTACTTTACAGAGAAAGACAACGGGCAAGGGAATTCAAATGAAGCTCAGAGAAGCCAAAAAGGAAACCACAGGTTTTATTTTTCTTTTCAGAGCTTATGTTCAGTGAGGCTTCATCTCTTAGCACGAGAGATACTGTGTTGTTCTTCTAAGGTTTTTAAATACCTCAGGTCACCCAGAGAGATTCTGTGAACTCAAATAATCCTGATGTTAACTGAAAGATGCAGATAAACACTTTTTACTTCTTCTCTTCCAACCTTCTCAGACCTCAGGAGACATACCTGGAGATAAGATGTTCCAGTTTCAGTGGCAAAGGTCGTCTTTGACAACATGCTTTGGGAAGTAAGTCAGATTGTTTATCCTCTGGTGGTAGTTTTGCTCTCTTTGGTTCACAGAGCGTAAAGGAGAAAATTATTTTCTAATCTCTCCTTCTGTTTATCCCTCTCCCTCCAGCTTCCTAATTTCACCCAAAAAGAAAGGTCATCAAGGTGAGACTGACAACTCAGTATAGTTACATGAGCTCCTGTGCATCGGTCTGTGCTCAAAAGCAGTTTTAGTTCTTTTACTTCCCTCAGTCACAACTCTGCTCTTGAAGGCCCTGCAACTTAAACAGGAGCATCCTGGAGGCACTTCAGCTTATGTTCCTATATGCAGCCACAAAGGATTAACATTTCAGTTTGTGCTTTGTAACTGGGTCAGGGTATGCTGGTAACCAAAAGTTTGAGTGGTATAAGGCCCTTCTTCCAAGCCATGATAAAACTCCCACTGACTTCACCAGCACAGGACTATCACTTCTTCCCCCACTTCTGGGGGACTGCTGCTTTCCTGATAGATTGCTGGTTTGTAATTAGACCAGGTTATAGCACTGGTGAGAAGTGGCTCTACTGGATTGGAGAACCCAAGTCTAATAATTAACTCAAGGACTAATTTCTGATCCTTTACATGGAGGGTATCTTACAACAAAGCTTCAGATATATGATCTGCTATTACAATACTTTAAACAGCTTTATCCCAGAAATGGAGGTGGTTCTTTCCTTCAAAAAAGGACTGCATAGAGAAGATACAAGATTTTCCTTCCCCTCGTTATTTTTTTTTTAGTCTTTGATGTCTTAAACACAAAGAAATTTAGGTATACGGCTCTCCAGGCAAATTGTGAGGTATGTGTCAGGTTGGTGACCCCTTCTGTCCCAGCATATATCCTCTATCATGTCACTGTATGTCAGAGGACTGGTGTGGCTGCTGTATCACATGCTAGGTTATTAAATGCATGGTTCGTAGGCATACTTCCAGCAAATAGTCTACTGTGGACAGGAAAAAAGATTTGATGCAAAGAAGGAAAAACAATCACCCAAACAATGAAGTAAGGGGTGCAACTTCACTTCAGGCCCTTTTATTCAGGAGTTCTTTGGCAGGGACTGTTTTATTCTCCTTGCCAGAGCATGGCCAGCTGAGCAAGCAAGAAATGTGTGCAACTTGCAATAGGTCAGTAACTTCACAGAGGTCAATGAAATCATTCACATGCTGAAGCCAATGAAGCTAACCCAAGCTCAGGTAAAACGCGTGCTTACTAAGCTTTGCTGAATCAGCACCTACCTCCTGAATGAAGTCCAAGGATTGCTGCAGCTTCCCTTTCCCTCCATAAGGAAAAAGTGTCTTCTCCTGACAAACTGACAGAGCTCTTCCCCTACACCACGACGAACTAAAACATGAGCAATACCAGATGCACCCTGCATTAGTTACCAAATCTCTGCCGCTTTAATCCAGTCTAACAGGACAGACTGGTGCATGTCAGCATGAGCCTTTGTCAGCCTGTGACCTTCAGCTGACTTTATGGCTGCTGTCCTGAAGAACATGACCTACTCCTTAATTAGATAACACAGCTGCACAAGGCTGTCAAGGACAGAAACAGGGATCCTTAGCACCAAGCACCACTTGGTCCAGGGCTGACATCACTAGACTCATCATCTAGCCACGAGAATCTGGCTCCAGTGTCACCGAGTTTGTTATGGAAGAGATATCCACGGTAGACAGAAATAGGGATTAGACAATGTTCACACCAAGACATTGTCTCTCAGTCTGGGAAATCCATGCACACAAGTCCACCATGTTCTCTTTGGACAGCTGAACTGTTATGTCTCCTCCAGCCCTATTCACATGTTGATTTGATCTAAGTCAAGGAAATTCTATAATTATGCCATAAATGTATAAAATTTGCTTTTGTTTAATGTGACATTTGAGTTTGGGAAAAAGCCTTTGCTCTGAAATCCAATTATTGACTAACTCTGCTAAGCATGTAAATAGTTCATTCCCAGATCTTCCTCTGACCTTTTCCTGTAATTTCCATTAGATTTTAAATCACAAGTTTCGCAGAGCTATTGCCAAGAAAGGACTTTTCACCATCCCCACCATACAACCATAGGTAACGTATTCAGAAATAAACATCGAGGGGCAAACTCCCTCTCACTTTGTAATTGATTTCCATTGACAGCTTTGCAGTAAGAACAGATTTGGCCTTTTACCAAAACAGGCATCCACCTTGTTAACACTTCTGGTTGTTGAAGAAAGCAGATTTACAAAGAAGCTGTTTCTTGTAGCACTAATCCTGGCAAATGACTCTGCATCATCTCCTATGAACTTTCTAAATCAGGAAGTTATTCAGTTTCCAGCTCACCACTGAATTCATTCAAAGCTGGATCCTGCCTATAGCCAACACAGACTCTCTAAAGAAGAAACAACAAAAAAGCTAGCAGATCCGTTAGCAATGTCACTGCTGAAGCCTGCTTTAGAATGGACAGTTTACCTTGCATCTAAGGGATAAGGCCTGATAGACAACCTTCCTGTGATGAAGATTTTTGCAATGGTACTCTGTCATGTGGAGTCTCTGGTGTCTATTAACATAGCTGGGTTCACAGTTCAATTATGTGAATTCTTTGATGTCTCATTATGCAGTTAAGCCATGCTCCAATTTTTCCCTGAGGCTCCTCTCCTCTCTCCAGACACTAATTTCCATGAAACTCCTAGGAATCTTAGTATCTCCAATACTGCTGTCATTGTGCCACAATCTGCCAGCAGTTTCAAGAAGCATTTTTTTGGTAAGATGGAGGACAGGGAGAAGGCAGACAAGGGGCAAGCAAGCAGTCCTGTTGCTTAGGTACCTTTTTCTGAGAAAACTAGGTTAAACACACCATTATACACTCCAACAAACGTACAGTGCGATAGCAGGGGTGAAATACCATTTCTTGACCCAGCGGAGAGAATCTTACTCCTTGCTCCATTTTCATCACTGGCCTTTAGATTATCCTGCTCTTTAAAACAATTTCAGACACAGAACTAATTTATACGGTGACAAAGAACAAAGAAACATTTTACGTGTGAGGAACTATCCTTTTGTTTGCTGTAAATCTATTTGTTTATAAAAAAAAAAATAACCAACCAGGAAAATCTCAACTTCCTCACCCCCTAAGAATCCACTCCTGGCTCTCTCCCTGCCTCATTCCCCTTCTCCTCAACACAAGCTCATGCTTTTCTTTAATTAAGCAAAAAAAATCTTAAACTTGCCCTTTGCCTAGTATTCCTCTTTTTGTTTCACCTCACTACTACTAAAAAAAGCCAAAACTAATACTGAAGGCAAATACCAGTATCTGGTCTTAGGTGATAGGTGTTATCTTGATAACACCTATCAACAGCTTTGATAGAATTTGGTTCCAGTGGCCAAATATGACCATGATTCAACCATAAATTGCATATTCACTTTATTGCCTACTCCAAATGTGAAGCTTCATATCCAGAGCTGCTAATGCAGCAACATGCAGAATTTAATGGAAGTCACGTTATTACCACACACACTGGTCTGCTTGCAAAACTTCATATTGCAAGGCCCACAGTTTCAAAATGAGTCTTTACTCTCAGACCCTCTGGATCTTAAGGCAAGAAATCTGAACCTCTACAGTCTCTACTTTTAGATATTAGGATCACATTTAATTGCACAGACACTCTGGCATTCTGGGTAAGAAGTTTTCAATGAATGAGCAAAATCAGAGACTGCTTAAGAAGACTTCAGCAATATAGTACAGAAAGACAGATAAAGAAAACAGCCTGGGAAAAGTAATCAATTTACCTGGAGTATTAATAGCATCTGAATAATAGAAGGTGGAACTCTGGCTCTGGAACGTGATAATGCATCTTCCAATTTAATGTTGAGGGTAATTATATTCCTAAAGTGCAGAAGAGCCAGCTGCCGAACTGAGGGCTCCTTCCCCTTAGAAACAGAAACAAAACAAGGTGGATTATGAGCAGTGTGAAAATGAGTTTCAAAATCCTCTGTCAAAATTCCTTCCTTCACTTCTAGGGATTACAAGAATGGTAAACCTGAATGAAAAGCAAAGGAAACAACAAAGGACACAGAGCAGCCTATAAGTCTGCACAGTGAATTTGATTGGGCAGTAACAAGCGCTGCAGACTCTGAGTGAGTCTGACTGTGTTTCAAGATGATGAAGGGGTGGGATGGGGGGAATCATACCTGAGCGCAGGATACATATGTATATTTTGTACTTTAATGGTAATGAAACATATCATATGTTCAAAAAAAAAAAAGCAGGGTTGAAAAAGGGTTGAATTTCCATTATTTCACAAGATTTTGAGTACTGGCTGGGTACTGTCTTCAAATTATGGTGGGAATCCTGACTCAGCCCACCTGTGGATCCTCCTTTTCTCCACAGTTTGGGAGACTTCACTATAAGGCAGGAGCAGAATTGAAGTTTCATATTGTATTTTCAAAAGACATCTTTTTGCAGTTCAAGAATACCTTCTTATTGAAGAAAATCTCATCTTTAGAATACAATGCTAGCTCTGCCTGCAGAGATTAACACCGCTTGCCTTATGAGGAGTTGCAAAGCTGTTCCTGTTTCCAGCATCAGGGTTTTTTCCTTGGGTATATATGGCTGTACATACATATTCTTGCCTGCAGTTATGAGTGCTGCCAGCCAAATACTAACATTTCTGGAAGATCTGTTATTCAGCTGATATTGATTTATCTTAGCTGGGAATAAAGAAGCCTGACCTGACCTGACCCAACCCAACCATTCCTTTTCACTTTGTTAATTATTTATACTCAAGTAAAAAAGGCCCCCAAACTGCTTCAATTGCTAATGAACAGAATTTACAAGAGCACATAAGCACCAGCTGGGCTTTTGGAAGTAACCTCAGAACATCAGACACCTAGATCTATTTGAAATTACATGGAGCTTGGGGCTCTTACCCCCCTCTAGGTTCCTTTGAAAATTCAAGCAATTATTTGCATCTGAAAGGTGAGGAGAGTTGTGTTGCTAAATGATTTTCAAAGGCCTCAGAAACAAAACAATGAAAAGGGGGATTTGGTGCAATTTTCAAAAACTTCTGAGTGAGTTCTAATTTAGTCAAGTGCTTTGGAAAATGAGGTTGAGAGCCTACCTATATATCTATGTGCTCAAATGCCTTGGATTTAAATTATGTGGCACTTGAAAAATCTCCCATTGTGTTCTAATAGGTTTTTGGTACCATCTTATTTCTATTGTTTTAAAGTTTCTACTGGTAAGACAGAAGTCAATGGGTGAAATAGTCCTGTATGTTTTTAGAGGTCTTCTCTTTCAGAATCAAAGTCTGTGTAAAGCTGCAGCTTTTCCACTGAATTCAGATTTCATGCCTGTAATTATCTGCAGATGTAAATAGTAATATTGTTAACATTTGGACAATCATTTTAGGCGTGAAGTCCACTCGGAAAAATAGGAGAAGGTTTTGAAGTTTCCCCAAATACGTTCAGGCACCAAGCTCCCACTAAAATTTATAGGCATCTAGAAGCAAGTCCAGAAGGTCACTTATACCTATCTGGTACAGATTTCCTTGGGACTTAAGTGATAAACAACATTCTGTGGCCATCATGAAATTAGAAGATTGAGCCTTCATCCAAATCAGATCAAGTACCTGTTGTGGATTTAAAATTACTGGAGTCAAATTCTGTGTTCATGTAAACTGGTCTAACTTCACTATTGTTGTCCACTTACAGTAGCATAGAATTTGATCTCAGAAATACAATTCCTTTTCAAAAGTGGAGATACTTCTGAGACAAATTCACATTGCAGAGAAGGAAATGCAAATATTTAAGTCAACACAGCTCCACTTATTTAGTTGTTTGCATATTTCAGTTTATCATTCATAACCTTTTTTGACTTTTAGTGTGAGTTGGCAGAAGGACTAACCATCCTCACTGCACTCCGCTTTTGTTCACAAAATCCCCCTTCATCTTTTTCACCCAAGCACTTCAAACCCGTTTGCGTAAGTAACTTATTTGCATGACATGACTATACAGAACAGCTGCACTGGGAGGTTGGCCCAAGGAAAGAGAGTTAAGGATTGCATCAATCTGTTGATGAACCAGTAAAGTTGCTTTTTCAAGTTTTTCAAGATTCTATAGTAACAGAGTAATTTTTCACCTGCACAGGATAGAAAATAGCCTGAAGCATGGGCAGGACATCACTGAAGAAAAAATCCCAAGTTTCAGCTAAGGTATCCAGTAGTTTCTGCCCTGCAAAAACACACAAAAAAGTAGTGAACCGTTTAGGTTGTAATCAGCTAACTCCAAAGACTAAAACATGCAGGAAACAATGTGAATCTGCTATTATACACAAAGATGAATCATGTACCAGCTACTATTAGCAGTATGGAATTAGTACTCCTTTCAGTGTATCAGATCATTCAGTATTTGTGTCTTTTCAGGTGACACATCTAATGTTCTTAGTAAACTCAGAGACTTTGTGGTTAAAGCTTACTCAGAAAAAAAACTCGTGAAGAACAGAGTAATGGCCCCGGTTACCTCCTCCTCTTCTTGCAGTAATACCTACTGGACAAGACTGGGGAGGAGAGCAGTAGGAGGAGGACACAGCAGGTTAAACGTGGAAGCATTCCTGCAGAGAAATCTCCCCCACCATGCTCCCCTCTGCCCACCAAGCTGCAAGGAAGCAGAGCAACCCGCGCTCTGTGGAGATGCTCCACAAAGTGTTCCCTCAAATTGATCCCTGAGCTTCACTGTATCTCCACTTACATAGAAAATCTCACCCAAGATCTATGGAAAAAGACAATGGTGTTGCAGCTCTGTTTTTTACTGTAATTTTCAAAGGATGCAGTCAAACCCTGCTATGATGCAAGTTATCCATGGTCCTCACAGCAAGGCCACCTCCTTGTCCATTCCCTAGCTCCAGCCACCGGGAAGATGCCCAGTGGAGACTGGAGAAGCTCTGGCCAGGTCATACAACCAAGCTGGACACCAAGTTCCTCACAGAACATTTTGTAAAACAGAGGCAAATGCAGGAGCCGAGATCTACTGCAGAGGAAGTCTGGCTTGATCACTAGATGCTGGCCTCAAATCCCTGTTCTCCAAGACAGCCTGTGTGACCTTGGGCAAGCTCTTCAGCATCCCTGTGCCTCTAACCCAACTATGAAAGGAGAGCAATGGCACTGTACCTCCACCAGCAAGTACTATGGAGATAAATACATCAATGATTATGAGGCATTCAGACAAGACAATATGACTTATCAGGAAGCAAATTCAATAGCAATCAATCAATATTACAATTGGTTTCCGAATCAGATACTATTCTTATTTTTTGTATTACAGCATTACTTGGGGCCTCAGCCAGGGAACATTTTGCCTAGAATTACACACATATCACAAAGAAACTGCATGAAAGCAGCTACACTCAAAGTTAGCCAAGTGCCAATCTTTATTATGGAATACTTTATCTCCCTGCATTTTTAAGCACATGACAAATAGCACCAGCTCTGGCCCATCTGCAACTCCTGAATTATTCCCGGGTTGATGACTTTAAGTGCTTTCTGTGACAAATGTGGATCACCATGCTATACTGCAGCTGCTGGCTTGTGAACCACACCAAGGTCTTCGTTTCTGCACCACCAGGCAGGAGTTCTCTCTGTCCTACACACTCACGCACAAGACTGAAAAGGGTGTTGTCGGTTTCAATATTTTTAAAATTTGTCTTGCTTTAGTTCTAGTGAACAGAGCAGGGAATCAGGTTCAAAATTTCCTAGCAGCTGTAGAACTGTTGCATTATAACCTCCTTGTACTAGTGTCTAAAACACTAAAGTGTTTCAAAGATATAAATCTGATCATGAAGGAGAAGCCCAACCACTCTATGCCTTGAGGGCAGAGTTTTAAAAAGAGTTAAATACGTTAGTTGCCCACAAGTTGAGGTTAAGTGGAAACTAAGCCCTTACAAATTTGGCTCCAGATGTGGGTGCTGAACATTGGTCCTTTTCAATCTTGCTGCTAGAATTGCATGAAGTCAGATTACCCTGTTGAGATTAATACGTCTTTACTGTCACACACTCCTTTCACCTTGTGGGCAGCTTGTTTTGTGAAGTGATGGATTTCTGTACAGCAGCTTAGAAAGGCTGCAGAGTTAACTGCCTTTTGCCAGGCAGGCCTTTTACTGAGGGCTGTGGAAGAATTCCTACGGTTTGTTGATCATGAGCATCTTTCACACAGAAGAATGTGACTTCTGTGTCCTTTCAAGAACATATTTGTTTACTGTAAGGCAAAGATCCCTGCATTTACCATAAGCATTTGCTGGATTCCAGGAAGCTGGGTTACTCTAAATACTCATTTTAATGAAGCACAATATAGTCAATTTTGTATGACATAAAAATGCATGTAGTACTTTTCACAGTGCTTCTAAAAGCTAATTGAAACTCCTGAAATAAATGTAAGAATAAAAACTACCATTTCAAAACAAAAGCTAAAATTTTCAAAACCTCCTGCAGGACAAAAATGTTCCGAAGCGCATCCTGAAGTGATCTTTATCCTATTTTGAAAACGTCAATACCAACTGGATAGGGAAGCTCAAACCATGGGATGTAGGACAAACTGAGATTTGAGGGCAGGACGGCTGCTGCTGCAGACCCAGGAAGGGAGCCCTGCTCAGAATGGGACTTCCCAAGACTACCATGCTCCCGGCTTTGTCTTGGATGTTTTGGGAGCCAGGGAGTCACTGACTATGGGATGGACTCTGGGGTGCTGCTACCTCTGCTGCCAAAAGACCCAAATTCCAGCCTTGGAAACTCACATCCTTCAGCAGCTCCCCAGGCAAGCTAACAAAAAGCTATCTGTCACAAAGACCTCTGGTTCTGAATGAGACTCCTAAATTACAGCTACCCTCCCGTAGCTAGCCAAGTCTTAGTGAGCTGACACTTCCAAGGATGCACTTGAAAAAACACAGTCGATTTAATCCTCACCTTACCAGCATTTCTGACCATATTTTAAGGGGTAACCACAAAGTGATACACCAAATTCAAAACCAAAATAAACAGCTTGCTGAAATTTTTTTATTTGCCAAACATGCTCCTACATTTGAAAGCCATTTAGTGGTCTCACATTTCAATTCCTCATCTCACCTTTGATCTCAAACATCAGAGATAGTATTTTTTTATTTTCAAGCTAATAAAACCAGAAAAAAAGGGGTTGGACTTTGGTAGGTCTCTGCATCCAATTTGCTGATTTGATACTTAGAAACCAACTTCCTTTGTGATTTACAAAGCAGCTATGAAGGCCTAGAGATCCTTACAGCTCCCCTTGTGCTCTCCAAGCTGTTATTTTATATAACTGAGGAATTCTCTGTTCAGCTTAGAAGAGTTTGGGTACTTTTGGGGGGTATTTTTTTAATGTGAAATTTGTTCTCTTTTTGCGGTGTTCAGGGCTATTGTCTTTTCACCAGAAAAGCTGGGTCCCATAGAACCATCTTAATCTCATCAACTGTACTGTCAGTAATGAAAGGTTACATTTAGGATTTATAGATAGCTGAAAGTAATGGACATGGTTATCTCCAGGCTACTGCTTAAACAGTATATTTAGACTAAATGGTATTATGACTGCAACTTTGGAAAAGGAAAGACGCATTTCTTTAAAATTGCCTTGACTCCCCAAAGATCTTCACACTGTTTAAATGAGCAATCATTCTTGAAGATATTCTGAAACCGCTTCACCCTCTGATGGTGTATGCCTACATCTAGGACAAAACAGCATCTTTAACAGAACATCTAAATGCCACACAGAAGCATAGGACATGAAATGAAGGTGTCTGCAAAATGACACATCGGGTGGAGGTTATCCTTGATGTTTATTTCCATAAGGTGACACCCCCAGAAGGTGCAGACAGACAAACGGAGGCTTGACTGTAAAAAAAAAAGAGACAGTGTCTGACCTCGTTTATGTAAGCATGAATCCACAATAACTCTTAAAACAACCTACAGCATTATTTTGGACTTAGCCAGACACTTCAGCTAACTGGGATCTTAGTGCTTATTTTTTTGTTTATTAAGATATCTCAGTCTATTTTTCCACTTTTCCTTAACATTGAGCAGGTTATAATTGAAGGAGAAGGAAGTGTCCACGCTGGAGGTAACCTTTCCCTTACTCCCTCGATGCTGCTCTAGGCAACCACCTCTCCTTGATGAAAGCCAGTGGGACCCTGTCGTGGTTTAACCCCAGCCAGCAACTAAGCACCACACAGCTGCTCGCTCACTCCCCCGCCCCCACAGTGGGATGGGGGAGAGAATGGGGAAAAAAAAGTCAAACTCGTGGGTTGAGATAAAGAAAGTGTAATAGAACAGAAAGGAAGAAAATAATAATAGTAACAATAATAACAAAAATAATAAAATAATTGGAATATACAAAACAAGCGATGCACAATGCAATTGCTCACCACTCGCCAACCGATGCCCAGTTAGTTCCCGAGCAGTGATTGCCCCAGGTCAACTCCCCCCAGTTTATATACTGGGCATGATGTCCCATGGTATGGAATACCCCTTTGGCCAGTTTGGGTCAGCTGTCCTGGCTGTGCCCCCTCCCAACTCCTTGTGCCCCTCCAGCCTTCTTGCTGGCTGGGCATCAGAAGCTGAAAAATCCTTCCCTTAGTATAAATACTACTTATCAGCAACTGAAAACATCAGTGTGTTACCAACATTCTTCTCATATGAAATCCAAAACATAACACTGTACCAGCTACTAGAAAGAAAATTAACTGTATCCCAGCCGAAACCAGGTCAGAACACCAAGGCAAGACACAACAACAGACTGCAAGAATGAATTGATACAGCTAATGCATAGTCCTGGGAAGATAGGGGAAAGCATCACACTGTTCCCAGAATGCATTTGCTAAAACTCTTGTGACAGACATAGGTAGTCATGCTAAAATCCAAGTTACCTTCATAAAACCGGATCTTGTCCCTTAGGATCACCATGCCTTTTGTGAGCAGCTGATTCTGTAAATAAAATATAAACTACCTTTACTTATTACTGTACTTCCCTACAGGCATCATATTTCACATTTTGTTCATTCTTAAGTTTTGACAATGAAGGGGCTCTTTTATTTTAATGATCAGTCATCAAAGGACTCCTCCTGTGTCCATCTTGCTTACATCACTTGGGACACTTGTCAAATGATGATATAATCCCCTACTTCTTTCAGGATACAGCACATAGTCTGTGCAGCAGAAAGTGCTTCTCAAACTTCAAATGGCTGACCCACAAAGCAGGTACTCTGCCTTAGAGAAGCCAAAAGAATACTGCTTCAATAGTGTGTACTTACTGCTAAATGTCTTTCCCATTAACTATACTACAATGAACTTAACTGGTTTACTCAGGAACTTAAATTTTAAGTTAAAAGAGACTGTCTGAAGTCTACTGAAAGACAGCAATGTCATACAGAAACTCAGTGACTACACAAATCTATTCCACAGCTTGGACTTTCACTATCTAACTGTATATATATATATATATATATATATACAAAATCCAAATCCCATTAGAACATAAATGACAGAACACACAGAAGTCAGTGGATGTCTCTGAATCGTTTCAAGGGTCTCTGGATCAGCATTTAGAGTGGGTGAAATGATTTTGCTCAGTACCATATAACAAAATCTGATTTAAATGAAAGAAAGCACATGCCTACCTGTAGATATTCGGTGAAAAAGGATCCCAGTTCTGTTTTCAATAATTGCCTGTATTCAAAAGAGTAAGAAAAGGATCTGTGTAATCAGCAAATCGTATTAGCTGTGCACTGCATGGAAAAGGGGAAGTCACTAATAGCAAAATATTTTCATATGAGGACAGAGCCTGTCAATAATGCCTAACTACAAATAGAGCAAATGGGGTCAACAATACCAAGACTCCCAACCAGCATTTCTTTGTGTTGAAAAGTAACTGCTGTGCTTTTAGATAGTTCAGTTGCACAAATACATATGAAAGGAAATTAAGATTTGATGAAAAGAGGATGTTTTCCATCTTACATCTAATCCTTTCAAAAATGCTTGAATTGTTCTCCTGCTGTGCCAGGGCTTCAGTGGCACCTGGCACTGCAGACATGGGAGGGCTCCTGGTGCTCTCTGCCCATCTCTGGGTCTGAGCCAAAAACCGAGCACATGTTCAGAGCCAAATCATCCCTCTCCTGCATAATGTCAAAAAAAGAGCTGTGACAAAATATTTAGAGAGAAACCTGAAGCAGGATGATATTCTGTGGGTTTTGCTGCAGGTGTGAAACTTGGCCAGTTTTCACTGAAAGGGTCACGATCTTCCACTCAGGAGACTCATGACAGCTGAAGTTTCCTACAGTTTCAGTGAAAAAGCAGGTAGGAATTTAACAGTTTAGCTCTGTCTTTCATGATTCCTCTACACTAAAACCTACAAAGCAATCTCACAGAGCAAACCAAACTGACATGCAAAAAAATTCCCACAAACAATCCTCAAATTCAGAAGTTGAATTCAACCCAACCTGCAAGCCTAATGTTTGTACCCAGGTAAAACTCACTACATTGCTAAAAAGCTGTATGTCCTTCAAATCTCACACGTTGGACACTAGATATATTTCTCTGCAGTCAGGTCACTATTTAGGTGCATAAATGAGAGCCTGGACCTTATAGAAACGTAGCCCCAGCTGGGTTTTCTGAACACATGCAAATCTGGCCTGGAGCTCCTTTGAAAACCCGTCTCTGTGTGACCACCTCAGGTCCCATGAAGAAATGAAGTCAAGTTCAACTTAAAATCTAAACACTGACTTCAATTAGGTAGTTATGTAAATTATATATTCAGTAGCATGTTATCATCTATCCCTCTGGGTTATGTCTTTAACTAACAAATAAATAATTAATCAATTTTTTTAACTAGTAAACAAATACATGTCTGGTTTTAGAAGTCCACCATATCCCTACGTTCCATGAAAAAGTCTGCAGGAGTTGGATCTGATGTTTTTAACAGCACATGCTTCAGCACAGCCTCTTGATATCTTCTGAAAGTTCAGGGAAAGGAGGAGCAGGTCAATCTTTAGGAGGCTGAAATACAGTATCTTATTTATTTATCCTTAAGCACATGTCCACACTGACCTCATAGCACCTTGTGGAAATACCCTAGGCATAAATGAAATCGAAAATAAACAAAAGGAAGGGATTTTCAGATACTCCTAAGCATCAAAATCCTTTTCAGCTAAAAACCTGATTAATTCAGACAAACTATCTCTGGAAAAAAATTTCCAAAGCCAGCTCAGACTTTAGCCATAGGTCTCTCATTGCCATGAATGGCCATTGTACGGCTAGTCCCCTTGGCACGCTGTTGCAACATATGGGAGAGGACAACCCTTGCAGTATCCTGAGACTCCATCCTGAATGGCACCCACTGACAAGCCCTTGGCAGGGGTTGAAACCCACCCCCCCAAAGGTCGTTAAAGTCTTAAAGCCTTAAGAGTAGACAATGAGTACAAGGATGCTATAGCCAAATCCTGCCATGCTCACTCAAAGTGGGAATTTACTGTCCAAGTGTTGTGATTTTTTTCTGGAATGCAGTGCAAGCAATGGCACTAAAGGTTTTTCTTACTTTGAACACGGATAAATAAACCATTTTTAGGTTAAAATAACAAGAAAGTAGCAGTTTTGAATTCTCCTATGACAGAAGCAATTTATTCCCAGGTATCTCTTTGTGCCACTGTTTCAAAAAGTACTGATGCTTGATGCTGACAGGTTTTGCTTAATTTTCTACCCTCTCCTCAAGCTAGAAGCTCTTTGAAGTCTAGTCTTGGATTCTTCTTAGTCTTGAACAGGTGATTTGCAAATACTTTCCCTTTTCATATTTCAGGTTCTAGTGATAATTCCTGTCATTTAGAGCAGGAAATACAAAATTATGTTCTACTTATCCAATAACTAGCCCCCTGATAAAACAAAATCCCACCACATTTCCATTTTTTCTGCTGTGAATGAAGTAAACAACCAGCTTGTAGTTAATTATATGCACTGGACTGCATCACACCAATCAGCACTATGGCTAAATTAGCATCTCTGTTTACAGGGTACAACTGACAGCACAGTTAATGTGTCTTACTTTTTAAATCCCTAATAATACAGATACTTCATGCTACTTAATTAATTTCTAGTGAAATAAATAGTGAGGCCCTCAGGCCACGTCAGAACACTGGTGTTTTATGTTCTCTGTATCCATATTCATGTAAAAGAGATCCACAACAAAACTGGATCCAAGACATTGCTTGCAATTTTTTTTCATCCTTGCTTAATTTCCTTTAACAAAAATCAGTTAGGTTGTCACCTGTCAGATCCTGGGTAATTCAGATTACTGAATAACCTTATCTAGATATATGGACATCATGGTGGAATCCCGGTAAAAATCTGATTAAGTCTAAAAGAGATCCCTGATCAGATAGCAGACCTTGTTTCAAGCACATCTGATGTTGAAGCCAGTGTTTTTGCACTCTTATGAAGCTTGTATATCATTGGTATCAGGTCTTCATTCCCTGCTTAATGACTTCAGAAATTAAGATAATAATATAAATTCACATAAAATATGCTAAAGTAGCTCCTGACTTATTTGTATCTTCCTGCTGTTGCTTCTTTGGTTCATTTTGAAAATAATTCTTGCCATATTACTCAGAATGGAAAGTCTAACACTGTGTAATTCTGTTAAATAAAGTTAAATGAAGCAAATGGAAACAAGTGATTTTACTGGGTTTGAACTCTTGCTACAAAGGAGGAAATGCCACTAAAATGTGCTTTGTTTGCATTAAGCCAACATCCTGAAACTCAGAAAAGAGACAGCTATAAATATGTATTAGCTTTAATACAGGACATCCTGCTTCCACTACGTTTCCCTTTCCTTCTTTTTCTTCCTTGATTTACAAGTGGTGTAAATAAACACTTTGAAATGACATATGGTGCATGAAATGAAAAAGAAAAAACACTGTATGATTACTAATATCACACACATGCACCAACAGACATACTAAACAGTAAGTGTAGGCATATAAATTTTTATTACCTGACTTTTGAATCAATCCCCTATTAAATCACCTAGTGAGGGCTCAGAAGTAATAATGTACAGGCCATACACTGGTGATACTCGCAGTTACTGGAGTATCTTCTCACCACCTTACTGTACTGCATTAGCTTTAGCAAGAGTTAGTCAGGAGCTACAGTAATATGAAAAAGACTGAAGTCACACACTGATTTTATTGGTAGTAGGGCTTCTGAGCGCTACATAACTCCGTATTTAAGGCCACTTTCTAATGCCAGAGGAATGCAAGAATAGTGTCAAAAGCCATCGGTGTAAACGAGTAGCAGCTTTTATGAGCCAAACCTAGAAAAAAAGTAAGTGTTACTGTACAGATTTGTACCCACTGATGTTTTCTTAAATTATCAATGCATACATAATCAGAGTTCAAAGCCTCAAGATGTGTGTTCAGAAAAGGAAGTTATACATATTTGTTTGCAAATATGTGACATACAGTAGTTGAATATATGTGACATTTCTAAGTTAAAATGATGGTGTGCAAATATTGCGGGCATAACCTAACTGTTCAAATATTTACACTTGGTCTGTGAGACAGCTTGGATATTCAAGGTTTAACTATGAAAAGTATCCCAGAATCTGCTCTAATTAAAGTGGTAAAATAAAATAACTTCTTTTACTGTCCTGTAACTGTTGAAAAAGTTACTGATACTAGCCATTTACCTGAATGCTTCCACACTCAAATCCTGTCCAGTGGAAACAACGGCTATTTGTTTCCTTTTATTTATGTACTTGTGGGGAAAATGGATCTAAAACAATCATAAGGCAAATATACATTCGTTCCATTCTGAGGTCATGTTTAGGAATCAGATATTTTTGCATTCAGTAATAACATTAACCCAAAGAAAGTTATTTTGAATTAAACAGCAATAGTAATAAGCCAGGTATTTTTGGTATGTGTCAAATCAGTAATTTCTTAGTTAGGTTTTGAGCTGAATTTAAGTGAGGCAAAAGGGCTTTGGTTGCAAATAGTCAGGGGGCCCTAAAACGTTATTGACTGTGGTTGGCAGTAAAATGAAGCACACAGCAGGAGTGCAGTAGCTTCTGGAAAGAGGCTGTGGCTGGGCCTGTGAACACACATGTTTAAAAAAATACCACTACCATGCTCTCCTCTAGAGACAGATCTTTTGGCTGTTGTGTCCTCTTCACCCACTTGCAGTTTTCTCATCTTAGCTTTTTTCTATGAATGAAGCAAGCAGGACACACACAAGAAGCTTCACAAAAAACAAATTAAGAGTTGTCAACTAGAGGATGGACAGCTTTCGGCAATAAATTAGAAGACTGTTCAGGCCAAGTAGGAGGCAAGAGGAAACAACCTCAAAACAGCAGTAGACAAGAACCAGTCTTGAAAGCCACACTGCATCTTGCCAAATGCTCGCTCATCCCAGGAGAGTTATGCTGCTGATGCCTCATTTACAACAGCAGCTTTCTAGCTCAGTCTAGATTTCACAATATTTTGTCCATCAGCTCAGGTATGAGTCACCAGGCGTTCCCCCCCAAAGTGAGCGATCAGTCGAGATAACAACAAAGCAGCATTATCCTTACCCTAACAAAACCAGAAATGGGCCTATCACGCGGCAGCAAAGCCCATCATAAAAAAAAAAAAAAAAAAAAAAATCAGTCTATTTGTAGTCAGCTTGCCTGTTCAGCTGCCTGGGATGTTGCAATAAATTCAACACAACTATATTAGCAAGCATCATCATGGTGCAGGGTTTATATCCAGGTAAATTAAACCAAAATCTGGGCACAATTCACCAAATAATATCTATCTATCTGTCTTCTATTTGTTGGTTCATACAAGATTGTATTTGTCTCTGCCACAGCAGCAGATAATTCTTCCTCTTCTGTCCCTCACCAGTAGACAAGCACCCTGAGGCAAATGCACTGGTCCAGGAAATCTTAGCCCAGAACTACCATTTTTTGTCATTCAGATAAAGCTGAAGAATCCTAACTGCACTTACAGTAATAACAATCAACCATTATTCCAATAACTAACTGAAAATGATTGATGGATCATGCTAACTGACAGCCATTCTAGAAAAGCTATTCTTTGTATGTCATTTTGTCCCCAGAGAAGTAAGAAATAACTGGAGAATAAGTTTCTTTTAATTTCAAAAAGACAGAGAGAGAGGGAAAAAGATCACACACCAAAACTCATTCACCTGGACTTCTCTGAAGATAAGCCCACAATTAAAGGAACCAGACTGGGCCAGCTATCCCAGACTGGGAACCAGACAGGGACAGATATTCCCAGAATATCTGGATATTCTGTGGATTTTGTCAGACTCCAGTGCCCGGACAGAGTGGGAATAAGCAGTAAGGGAAAGGGAATCACTGAGGCTTTTATCTGAAGGCAGCCAGGGAATGTAATAAGCTGTCTGTCTTTTCTAAATGCAGCTTCTTTTCCACTATTTATTCTTCAAAGCGTTGGGACAAATTTCTAAAAGGAAATCTGATACTTTGCCCTTGTCAGTGAGAGAGGGTTTAGTAAGTAATACTAATTGCTAGAAAAAGTAGTAAAAACTTAAATGCTGTAAATCCAGATATCAGCCTATCTCTTGGTAAACGTTTCTTTGCAAGTATAACTTAAATAACTTGAATGGTAGGGTTTTCACCTTCTGTATATTTTTTTTTTTTTTAGGAAAAATAGTTCCCGTTATGCATCTCACTGGTCTATATTTAGTCTGTTGCGAACAGCATCACCACAGTATGAGAAAGAAATAGGAACCTCAGTTCACTGTGCTGACAAGACAGCTTTATAGCATCTACAGCATATTCAGCCTTTCCAGAAGGAGCAGCTAGATGTTAAGGGACCGCCAGGCAGGACATCTTTCCTTGCCATGTTGCACTGAGTGCCTGAAAGCTTTACATCCTCCATGTATGCAAGTGAAGCACCTCAGAGCTACGCCTGGAACCTATGAATGGGCAGCATCATTGCAGTGGAATAGGGCTGCATTACTAGAGGGGTCCAGGTTTTCCCTTCCTTAGTTTCAATCCAGTACATCAAGACAGACTCTGTAATAATTCATCCTCCTCATGGCTAAGCACCTTCTCCACAGAAGGAGGAACCCAGCTCTCGCTACACAGCGAGGTGTCGACACACATCAGCAACAGCTATTCACTAAGGCCCAATTGACTAGATTGGTTGAAACAACAACTGGGGAAAAAAAAGGTAATACTGCTGTAGAAGTTTTCAAATTCGAGTGCTAGCAAACAGTACTGTGAATGCTGGCTAATAACACCTTGCTAGAGTCGAGTCTCTTACCTGACTCCTTCATTGAGGTTGTAAAGTTCATGGTCTGGGAGACCCTTACGCTGGAACACCGCTATTACTCCATTGTGGATACTGAAAGAGGACATTAGGAGTCATTAGCACCTGATCACATTTTAGAAGGGTATCACTTCCACAATAAGCCTAACATCTCTGCCTAGACACTGCAAGACCTTTTTAAAAGTCATGGATGACTTCTGGTACCCCATCCCAGATGCCTTAAAGGGAATTATTGCCTAGAAAATAGACGACATCTTTGAAAATCAGTTCTTTTTGATTTGTTCCAACTCAATAACTTCAACAGTTGCACATCTGAAATCAGTAATTTCAGAAAACTTAGGGTTATATATTAGGTACTTTAAGTATATTAAGTATAACTTTTAATATATTAAGTATATTTGAAGCATTTGAAAGTATATTTTTGTCTCTATGACTCAGCACAGAGACAATTAACAGCCTCACTGTGAGATCAGTGATGATATTCCTGGCATTGTTGGCACATATTTGTCTGAGCTTTATCAATGAAGCAGCATTTATCCAGGCTGGACACTACACCTGAAGTTTACCCCCAAATATAGCATCCCTTTACTAGAATGTAATCTCAAGAATGGTTAGTTCTTTAAAAAAAAAATAAAAGAAACACTGGACAATTATGAATTTTAACTCAATGTAACCAATTTCTCATTAATTTTCAAAAATTAAACAATAGAAAAGGGGCAATTGGTTACTAAGACTGTTTCCTATTACCACTTACTCATTTCTCAAAGATTTACGCTCTTGCTTCAGCTAAAGGAAAACCAAGGCTGCACTGAAAGAACAACAGGTCTAGAGTTTCTAAGGTGGACAGCGAGAGAGGCAGCAATGTGCTTGGCATAGGCCAACCATCTGTCCTACAAAAATGCTTCCTTTTCATTTTCAATGCCATTTGTAACTGTTCTAGAAGCAGATGTTGCTTAGAGGTGGTGACTTTCTGCTGCAATGAGATGCAACTGAAGACAGGATTGAGACCACAAAATTCTCTAGCTCAACAGAAAGTCACATACCCAATGCTGTCTGTCCCTGGGATGTATGGCCAGCAGCCCCATAAATTCTAGGATGCTGAATGGCAAAAATGTACCAGGTACTGCATGTACCTGGCAATCCACATGCTTAGCAGGGATGCTTACTGGTCCCATGAACTTAAAAAGACTGCACCTCAAAGGATTACTGAAATGAGTATGGGCTTCAAGACAAAGCTCTGAAATGCTCCTGAAATACACCTGACACAATTAGCGTGATGACACATCAGCCTAAATCACTGAGCTTAAGTCTGAGGACGAAGGTAAATAAATGCCAGTGAAAGGTGAGACCAAACCTGTTCCAGCATTAGTAGAAGGGAGCAGAAGTCTCCTTCCCCCACGCAGTGCCACCTTTTATAGCCTCACAGCTTTGACTCCAAAAGGAAAGACAACTCACATGGTCCCCCTCCATCTGTCAGGTCATCCCCCCTCCTCCACTCTTGGAACCACTTGGCAATTTCTACCACATTTAACTATGGAGTAGAAGTCCCCAAAACATGAAGGCCTTTTAGCTTTCAGATGGGGTAGAAGGAGCATCTTTTGGTGACCAAAAACATACTGTAGGGTGAGCTCAGTCTTTATTCCACATACACAGAGATGCTTTAGTTTCCTGACACTAACACACAAGAAAGCAGAGTTTATCTGCTGCACTGCTCTACTGCTGCTACTCAATTTCCGATAGGACTGCTTTTACTGAAATGACCATTCCCACCGCTGGCAGTGACTGCAAGTTATTTCATTTCTGCCTGACTCAGTTACCCCACGTGTAAAATAAAGATGATGACACTGACCACTAAAGGGTATTTTAAGATGTATTTATGAAAATCATAACAAAAGCAATGAGTGTGATTATCAATAGCAGTATTACATGTCATCATTGTCACTGGATTTTTCTTCTTCCCTCACAATCCTACTAATTGCAAAGGGAAAATACAGAATTTGGCACCGGGCTCTTCCTAGTTGAGGTTGCACCTGAGAAGGGGAGATGACACCTTAAGGCATATTACAAAAAACACAGGGCAGAAGTCTTCCTGCCCTGCACCATCTCCCTGGGTGTCTCTCATTCTGCATGCCACCTCTCAGCCTGCACTCAGCAGGAGCAAGGAACAGCAACAACCAGCCTCGGGGACACTCCAGAGGTGTATTTAAGAGCCACTGAACTGACTCTCACCCCTAGAACATCTACTGAAAAGACCTTCCAAGAATGAGAAGCTACAGCATGCACATGCCTCCTGGGGATTTGGTTTTACCAGTGACTCTGCAATATCATTTTTCAGAGCTTTACAGCTGACCTCCCCCTGCTCATACTGCACTGGGGTCTGGTGCATGAGAGCAGCAACCACCCTTGGAGCTCTGGAAAGCAAAACCAGGACCAGATTTGCCCATCCTGGAGGTACCAGGATTTGGGGTTGCCATGTCTAGTGAAGAAGAGCTAAAGGTGATACCTGTTTCTAAGGTCTCCAGAGGGAGGAAGCCTGATTCCTACTGGCAGACAAGCTCAGTCAGCTCTGGCCTGGTGCCACCTCCAGGGCCAGACCCAGCCACATGCAGCTGCTCCCACCGCAAGGGGATGTCACCGCAGGCACTATGCCAGGTGGCAGTGGAGTGTGCCTGGGGACCTCAAGCACCCACATTAAACATTCCCAGGTCCATGGTAGGGCAACCCCTTTCTGTGCTTGCTGGGAGCAGAGGAATGGGCTGGAAGGTAAACCCGACACTATTCACAGAGATTCGAAATGCAGGCACACAACAACACTGAACAGCAAAGAGATGCACTGTTAGAAAAGCTCAGCCATGTTCATCTGTGGAAAAAGGAAATTAAATGTGGCAGGTAAAGGATATGACCCACTGCAGAGAAATGCACAAGCACATAAAAATAGGAACCGTTATCCTCTTCTCTCTTTTGCTCCTTTGATGACGCTTCCAAGGCATTAAGCACTCCCCCACCACGGTGGTCCCTCCTTTCCCCCTACACCCACATGCACAGACATACACTCATGATCTAACCCAACTTATTTTGGCTGGCTCAGACAGACACACTCAATTTACGATTATTTGAAAATTGGCAGCTAAATGTTTCTGGTATACAGTGAAGCGACTTGGGTATTTTAATATTATGAGTAATATGTGAAGTACGATTAATGTAGTGAATAAAACAAGCAGTCTTTACACGCTCTTCTGATTCGGAAATGAACTTTGCAATGTTCCCTGCCAGCCTTCTGCAGAGAAGAATGACTAAATATCTCTCCTAAAAGTCAACATGCTCTCTCTCCTTCTCTCTGGCACTCCTTTCTAAATGAGGGGGAGGTTCTCTCTTTCCAGCTTAACAGGTCCATTATTATTCCTCAAAGAAGAGAGAGAGCAAGCTTTTTTAACAAGAACTAAGGGGACAGGTTGTGAGCATTTAAGTTATTGCCTGTGTAGTAGAACTGCACGTACATAAAACATCCTAGCAGTGGTCTTTTAATCTGCCTGGGATCTCCCTTGTAGTGAGGGACAACTGCCTTGTCTGGAAGACAAGTCTTGGCCCTGCTACATTGACCACCTGCCTTTCCTTCCCACTGCAGACAGCAGTGCTTGCATGCAGGGTGCAGGCATGCAGTCCCAGGCTGCAGGTGACGTGGGAATACCACCATAATCTGGTCCTCCATACTTGCTCAAGAGGCAACAAAGAGGAATCAGAATAACCACCATGCTATCAGTGGCATAAATTGGTGTCAGGATAATAAAAAGCTAGCTTAAATCTTCTAAGCTACCTTAAGCTAATGAAAAAAACAAACCCAACCCTTGCTTAAATCAAAGTAACACTATGGTTTCTATAATGAGTGATTATTTAAAAGGGTTTAGTCTGAATGGTACAACTTTTTGGTGTAAAGAAAATCTGAGCTGCTGCTTACACACAGAAGTCCTGCAAGATGCTTGAGGTGGGTGGATCACCTTTACTTGTGCCTGTGACCAGCCTCCACTAAGGTTTAAGTCAATAATGTATGTAATTAAACTTATATTTTAATAGTTAATCTGAACTGAAAATGCCTTGTAAACTCCCTTCTGTAACTCTTATACAACATGAAAGTTAATAATGGGTACACTCATGCACAGATATTACTCTGAACACCTTGCCTATAGTTGCTGTACGTGTAAATGTGTGCACAAGAACACAGCACCGCAGAGACAAAAAGGACCCCAAAAGAGCCCCCTAAAAAGGTCAGTTCCTGAATTGCCCATAGTCAGTACTGAGTAAGGTTCCAGTTTCCAATCAAGGCCAGACCTCACACTGTATGTCCAGGGTTATAAACGCTTCTGGTTTGCTATATTGTACCAACAGACATATTTTGTGCAGAACCTCCTACTCCTGCAGCACTGCACTTTCTCCTACTTAAGAAAATAAGCAATTTCCAATGTTCCCCCCCCAGTATCTTCTGCTGGAACAAGGGGGACCTGGAAGCCCGGTGCACCTGAGCAGTGCACCTTTGAAACAAGCTACAGCCACCCTCACACTGCAAGAAAAGGCAAATCTCTGAGTTATGGGATTATGGCATTTCTTGAAAGTGCAACACCAATTCATTACCCATCTCAACTGGTATGAATTGAGGTAAACTGCTGTGGCAGTATTACTTAACCGGAGTCCGAGCACTAAGATATATTGTGCAGGCACCTTTCCATAAAAACATATGCCACGGGTCACTCTTCGTCTGAAGACTATAGCTAGAAGAAAATATTTTGAGAGACCAGCAGCGGGGCAGAAAGAAGCCTGGGAGGAGGCTTCCCATGGGTCAGTGGGTGGGCAGGGAAGAGAGAAGCATGGTTAGAGCAGGCTGGCTGTGGGAGGGGAAATCAGGATGGGAAAACTACAGAGACCAGGTGTTTGGGGGGGGTTGCCTTTAGAATGAAGACAAAATGTCAGATGGCTCCAGCAATGCATTGTACTTATCTATCCCACTGTGGCCACTGAGTACCAAAAGAAAACTACCTACAGCCAAGAAGGCACTCAGAGCAACAAAAATCAGCCCAGAAGACTAAGTAACTTCACCTCTTTGGAGAGACTACTCATTCTAGATTTGCCCGATCCTTCAGAGGAGGTGGCAGCTCCAGGACTCACTATTCAGCTGCCCAGAACGTGGGGAATGGCAGCTCCAGCACACACAGTGCAGACCTTCCCCACCATTTACTTCAGCACGAAAGGATCTGGAAGGTGTAAATGGCCAGAGCACAAAGTTGGATGCTCGCTGACAGCGCTCCCAGCCAGCCTAACACTATGAATGCCAAGATGGGGAGGGTGGGGTTTATTATTCTGATTTTTGCATAATGGAAAGCCACTGCCCAAGTAGCTCAATACCACCAAAACATACATTTCCTTTGAGTTGCTAGCTGTCCACCCAGACACCACTGCCTTCGGTGGGTGGGAGGCTGGCTCCCTCCAGCATTGAAATACCACCCACCCCTGTTCTTTCATTGACATTTTTAAGAAGCCAAGAAAGAAAAACTATTGTGATTGAAACACTGTTTTCTGCCAGGTCAGAATCAGTTTTTCCACAGAGGTGAAGAACAGCTGCAAAATTGGGCTTGCAAGTCTCTGTCTGAATCCTGACCTTCTGTTTGCTTTGACCATGCCCACGGCCCGCCCAGCTCTGCATTTCCTGGCAAAGCAGGTGGAGTGGCCCACATTTTCATTCATGCACAGCACGCAGATAGTTTTGGTTCTCTAAAGCAGTCACTATCTTTGTATGCAAACAGCATGGGTGAAAATATCATGGCATTTTTTATTTAGTGTTTGCAAATTCTCCCCTTTCCAGAGCTCCAGGTGAAGTCCATGAGCAAAAACAATGCTGTGTGAATAATCACATCCTGCGAGTATTGGGTAGTTAAAGGCAACATTTTCATTTTCAAAAGGGACTAAGTGACTCAGGGCACATTTCCTCTGGACAGTTATGGGAATAGCTAATTAACCTGATAAACTTGCATCAGAACCTCCTTGAAGACACCCTCACTCCAGAATAAAACCTCATTTTTTTGAATTAGCTTAATCCAATCAGCAAGAGCCCATTTTCAGCACAGCTTCAGTCCAGCTGCAACTCCACAGGCTTTCCATGAGGCCTTGACCCTTTCAAAACAAGCTTGCGGCTGCTAGTTCACTTATGTTTCTGAAATTTCTATCCAAGGTAAAGCAATCTGCAAAGAGGGATAGGCTGCAATTACACACTGGGTCATACAAGTGAAAATAAGCTGGTCTGCAAAACTCTGTCTTCAAAGAGTTTGAGAGGCATTAGTTCACTAACTTTACCAACTATAAACATTACTCTTACATATGAAGAAGTTGAGACAGACAGGTGAAGGGACTTCCCTGAGGTGTTACTAAGAGTTAATATCTCTACGGAGTACAGGACTAAGGAGATTCTGGTTTCCAAATATACCTGCATTCAAGCAAGTATAAATATGTCTGCAGGGCTATGGGGAGCAACAATTCTCCACCACCACCACTTTCTATTACTGTAGTCAAGGCTGGCATGTGCTCCATGGTGCAGTTTTGGCTTGACCAGCTGGGAAGTCCCCTTTACCTCCCCATCCCTCCTCCCCACCCCACAGCTCAGCTCTCTGCCCCCCATGCATGCACATGGCCAAATGCTCCAAAGAGGGCTCCAAATAAAGGGTCAGTAAAAAGAAGGTGATTCTCAGACATGCAGAAATATTTCTAAATATTTCTAAATAAACACTAAATATTGGAAGAAAGAAAATTTCTGAGTAGAAGTCGTAGATAAATATGCTGGTCTGGAATGCTTTCTCCACTAGCAAAACCCCCCTGTGATCTGAAAAAATATTCACTTTTAATTAGAAGATGAAAAATGGTTCCCATGACTGTAAAATTTACTTTACAGCAAGTTACTGTGCTTATTACAACCCTGTAAAAATTAGCCCAAACCATAAAACTCTTTCTGATTCCGTATGTCTCCTTGGATTTACTGCTGATCTCAAAAAGGTCACAGGCATCTCATCTGTGTTTTCTTCGCCTTTTCTTTGCTATCTCCTACTCCTTCATGTTTCCGTGAATTTTCCCCATTTTCTTATACCAAAGAGGATCTAAGTGCCTTTGACTAGAGGCTTTCCCACAGCACAACTCAGACAGTATCGGCTCCTGATTAGGCAGTCTGTGCTAGCTCAGTCAGAATGAAAACCTCGCGATGGATTTTATTTGCCCTGAGAGGGGCCCCCCCAGCTTGCAAGCTCAAGATTAAAACCCCTAGGTTTCTCAGTCCAATTGGGTTAGTCAGCATTCAGCCCTCATTTTTTGCCTGAAGCAGAAAAGTGGGGGAGAAAAGGAATTGAAGACAATGCTAGTGAAAAAATCTAAGCTATTTTAATCCAATGCAAATTCTGTGAGCTGTAACGAAACTGTATTGTTCCACTATGTTGCTGTTGGTTGCTAGTTAACGTGCACTGCCGGTGTGTTGCTGTACAGATCTTTTGGGGTTCATGGGAAAGCAAGCTCAGAAAAAGCCGTGATACAAAGTCTAATTTGCATAGTAGCAGACAGCAGCTCAGCACTGATCTCCCTTTCATCTAACAGTGTCGAGAAGTTTTACAGAATTTTAGTTTGGAGGTGAAGGAAAGTTATCAGGGAGGAAGAGACCTTCCTTGCTAGCACCGAGTGCTACGTGGCCCCTGCACACTGAACCCTGCTATTAGGCTCCTGCAGTTTGCCCTCCCCTGGTGTCAGAAAGCAGCAGGCATCCTCTGGTATAAACAGTCTGAGGCCCGAGACCCGTCTGAGCAGAGCGGAGGTAGTGGAGGGGACGTCGCTGGGCAGCCAGACTGCAGCCGCAGACAAGCCAATTGCAGAAGGGAAGCCGCACAGCCTCCTCAGAAAAAGCCCGCAGTGACAGAGCTGCTACCTTGCAGAAGACCCCACCAGCAGAACTGCAGCTCAGCAGCGTGTCAGCACGGTCCCCGGCAGGGCCAAGGCAGCATCCTCGCTCCACCTCAAAGGGCTGACTTTCAACAAAGTGGGACCAGCAGTCTCATGTGGGGCAGGGCCTGCCATGGGGTTGTGCTTTACCTTTCCGCACATTGGTTTTGATGAACTTGGTTCAAAGCCTCTTTCAAAAGCAGATACACACATGCCACACCCAGGCACAGCTGCTAACATTAGGCAAGAAACCAGCAGACATTTAAATATAGAAAAGCCAGGCTTGGCGAGAGGCAAGAGCTCTGCTGGTGCATCTCGACTTCCTTGATCAGCAAGCTCTTACGCTCAATATTGCACAGAATGAAACAGCACAGGCAATCCTTTCATTTGGAAGAACAAATATTCCCATAAACTAATGTATGGTATGCTAGTCTTCTGTTGGGATGTTTTAATTTTGCAGGGGAAAAATAAAATACCTTCCACAGCCCAAGATTTTCAAAACCCACCCAAGATTTCTGGTGAGTCAAAGTTTAGGTGCCAAGTTTGCCACATCAACGTTACAGTCTCTCCAAGAGAGCTGAACACTGACTCCCTCAAGACCAGACCCTGTTACACATGCCAAGATGGGCATGCAATGGTGATAGGCAGAAGCTACAGTGGATAACTTCTTAATACAACTAATCCAATATCATTTAAGCCCTGGCTTTCCTGAGGATAAACTCCAGAGAGGATACAAGTCTTTTTGCACCTGAAAGAAGAATTACCCTCACTCTCTCTTCCGCTCAGGAGAAAGCCTTGCACCATTAAATAAGAAATAAAGGGCCTTCCCTTTGCCCATGCAGTACAACTGGCCCGTAATCTGCAGTACTTGCCACAGCTTTAGGCAGCTGTTAGCGCAGACACGCAATGCCCACTTGACTTGCCACCACAGGTAGTGCCAGCCTGCCACCGCACAACAGCAGCCCTGCCAGCGCTCCCAAGGCATTTCAGGGGCACGTGCCACCAAACGGCAGGGACGGCCCGGCGATCCCTGCACAGGGAAAAGGCAACCCACAGCAGGAAAGCATGGTTAGGCCCGAGTTCATGCTAAGCGGCGACAGGATGACTTGCAGACACCCATTCCAGGAAGAGGCGATGGGACAGTTGTCTAATCATTTGGATGAAATGTGCAGATGTCTAGCTTGCTGATCAGCAACCACTTCTGGCCAGAGCTATACCTGTCCTGTCCGAATTAAAAATAACAAACTCTTGCTCCGGCTCACTTAGGAAAATCCTCTGGTTTGAAGATCAGCGGCCCCTAAGCCTGGAGCTCTCCCCCTCCCAGCAAACCCAGTGCCTGACCTGCTCTCCATTTGCATCCGCCTCCACAGCGCCCTCTCCGCAAGCAAGACCTGGAAACGCTAATCCCTGCCAACAAAAGCTGTCAGCACACCATCACAAAAAGGCTTTGGGGAACGTATTCTCTCACCTTGGTTCACACCAAGGAGTATCTTACTCCCTGCTGCTTCCCATGGGGCTACTGGCCAAATGAAGTCCCAACTGGCGCAAGCCAAGGTGGCCCAAACTAGCCTTTAATTACCACCACCATCCAGACCTCGGGTGCAACTCTGGGTCATATAAATAGCACAATATTTGAACAGAAAGTCTGACTTTTACGTGACCGATACAGTTTCAGTGCTTGTTGTGCTCATGGCATTCAAAAAGTAATTCATAATGCAGATGTGAAACCACAAATCAAGTGCTGAGAGAGACAGAAGATGTGGCATTTTATAATGCTTTTTTTTTTCCCCTCAAAACTGAAATACCTTTAACAAATGTGTCTATAGTTCACTGGTATTTTTCTTCCTACAGCTGTACAGCCATACAATTATAAAACATTACAAATGACGCGTTCCAAGCTGTGACCCAGGATATGACATTTCGTTTTCAAAAAGGACGTAAGAATATAATTCCTAACAACTTAGACCCATCTTTAAGAGTGTCACCAAAATGGTTATTAAGATGCTTTCTGAATATCTGTGCTAAGTGACACATTCAGAACAAAATGTTTGCATGGATTTTTTTGTAAAACAGTAATAAAATTCAAATGTATAAAGACAATAAAGGAAACAATCAGAGCTTATTTTTTCCCTGTCCAAAGTGCATGTGCTTGCATGCGCACATACACATACGCACAGACATACTTGTATTAATGTGAGTAAATTGAGTAGACTTTGTCATATCTGTATCAGCAACCAGCAATATATATAGTTATGCAGATAAAAATAATGTATTTTAATAGTTGCGTATATGTAATTTTTTTTTAAACTAAAATAAACCAAATTAACCTCGAATGAGAATATCTAGATAGACACAAAGACAAATTTGTAGCTGGACCCTGGGAAATAAGTCCTTGTCTGTCACAAGGAAGAGCAGGCTGAGCCATCTGCAGGAAAGGCTCTTTGCTGTCAGCCTTCAGAGAAAGGTTAACCGTAACGGGGAAAAAAGCCGCTCCCGTCTTCTACTTGAACGCAAACTCCAGTACGTGTAACACGCTAACGCGGAAGCCCGGCGTACTGTAACCTTGCTGAGCTGGGAGCAAGGCAGCCTAGCCTGCAAGCCGATGGAGCGGCTACCCGCACGTTAATCACGGCCGTGGGAGCATGGAGAGGCTGCAGGAGAGTCGGCACATCGTGCGAGACCTTACCTGTTCCAGGTAGCGTTGGAGCAGGCCCGTCGCTGCTGGGTCCCCCGCTCATCCAAGGCTGCCTGCTCTCTCTTGCCCAGATCACTGAGGCTGGGCGAACTCATGAACTTCAACCTGCGAAGAGTCCTCATGGTCAAATGTGTGTTTGCGCGTGGCAGCTACAGATACACCATCCTGTTTACACACACACACACGCAGCTGGAGCAGCGGCAGCAGCAGCAGCAGCAATGCGAGCAGTTCCCTCCGTTTGCTGTTCAAAAAAGAAACTTAAAAAAAAAAGAAGAGAGAACCAGTCTCTACGGAGCACACCTCTGCCAGCAAGAAAACAAACCTTTAATCAGATCAACTCTGACGTCATCAACTGTGGTTAATAATTTCTCCAGTCCTTTCAAAAAATCAAAGTCGAACTTCTGGCTGCTGCTGCAGCACTTTGAAGGGGCCCCTTGCAACCGCAGCTGCCCCGAGTACGAGGGCTTCCCCTCCCCCTGTCCCCGGGCACCACGACCCAGGAATCTCCGACCCAGGAATCTCGCTCAGCGCCGCCGCGGCAGTGGCGTGCTCCACCTGTCGTGGGAACTGCTCCGCTCCTCCAGCGGCTTGGGGGGGTCTGCTAGCATTTCTCAACCTCTCCCTCCTTCTCTCTGCACTCATAAATGGAAATGAAACTGGAGGGCAACGGACAGAAAAAAAAAAACCACCCAAGCAACCAATACTGACGCACTGAGACTTTATTGGAAAGTTTCATAACTGCCTGTGCCCTGCCACGTTACGACACTGCACACACGCGCTCTTGCTCCCTCACTCATACATATACATACGCACACTCCCGCACTCCTTCTCTGCCATACACACACAGCACAGCCTCACGGCTCGCCTGGGAGGCTGCTTCAGCTGGAAGTGTCACATAAGCCACCAGACAGAAAGTATTCGCAAGCAACACAACTGCAGAATGAAAAATGCTGGTTTGGGTTTTAGCATTTTGAGGAATTTTTGGTGGTGCATAGAAGAGCGAGACACTTTGTCTTTCTCTGCCCTTTTTTTTTTTTTTTTTTTTTTAAAAATCGAGATAACAGCTGCACAACTCACGGCATACTTAGTTTCTACAAAAGCCCCAGGTGTCTTATCTTCAAAGGAAAAATCTTCTTTCTCTCTCTGACTGCAGCACTGGAGCTGAAGGATATGCTGCTACAAGACTCCAGCCCATGCTTAGCTCACTGTCACTCACTTGCGGTTCTGTTTTAAATTCAGGAGTGCCTGGCTTGTCTGCTGGGAAGTAATGTAACAAAACAGCCATTAGCTTTCTCAGAAAAGAAACTGTTTGCAATAGACTGAGCCAGAGACCAATAACTGCTCTTCTGTTGCTACAGCATTGGTCTGCAAATAGTGGTAAAAGCCACGAAGGCTCCTTGCAAAGTAGCCTTCCACTCACTGCAAGGGGGCTACCATATAGAAGAATTTACCCTTTCTTTTTTTCCCCACTTCCTACTTACTCTTTCCATCTGTGATAACCTATTGTCTAGATTCGGGCTATAATTGGATTTGTTTGTGTCCAAATAATATGGCAAAGTTTACATTACAGGAGAACTAAATTTCTCACAGCGAGATCTGCCCTACGTGCATCATTTACTGACATATTTTAGTAAAAAACAATTCTTCTCACTAGTCACCCAAACTCAGCTAAGCTTATTGCATGTAACTATTTTCTTCCAAAATTTGTATTTGGTATTACCTCCATGGGAACCAGTTCCAGAACTACCTAGGAAAATAAATCCATTTCCACCTTGTGCTCGTTTTAGCAGTAGCAGTTTTACCCAGCTGCTTGGATTAGCGTTATATTGATTGTCCTTCCCACACCAAAACCCTCAAGTATACAAATGAGCATCACAGTAGATGGCACATAACGTTTCACTTTGGAACGGACCTGCAGCTCCGCATCTAACCTATGTACAAAGACATCGCTATCCCCAGTCTCTTCCAAATGTTTAAATCCTTCAAACAAACGAACAACAATCCGCTATGTACACAGCAGCAAAAGGAAAACAAACACAACAATATATGGCTGTATTCTAAGGAATGAGATGGCTTCTACAGCATACAAATCAGTGACCAAAAATAGATACAGCAGAACACTTCTTTGTTCAAATCGGATGAAAGGCACTCAATTTCTGTGGATAATACAGCCTGGGAGAGCAGGAGAGCACAACTCAGTCCGAGCTTCTGCTGAGGGCTCAGGTAAACGTGCTTCTGCCCTGCTAAGTGAAACAACTAGTTAGATAAACCTGTGGCAATATAATTCCATCTAATTTCATTTTCCACCTAGCTCAGTTGCTTTTCTGTTTCTCACTTGCTGTGAATTTGATAGGCCTTGCAAAATGTTATTATACTGGATTAAACCCTTGGAATTTTTAACTCTTTGATCCCTCAGCAGCACCAAAGACTTTATAAACTGTACCCTGATGATGCCAGTACGTCAGTAGCTACATAATAACGTTTCATCTGCTTTTTTTCCTAAAATCCTCAACTAGCTAACTGACTGAACCCAGGGAGCTGCTGTGTTATCCTTGGATATGCCAGACAACACTGCAAAAAGCAGTACTTTGCTTCCTCATAAAATGCCAAATACCAAGAAAAGTAAAAAAAAAAAAAAAAGGACCTCTTTCCGGCTGTATGTTGAAATATTACACCTATAGAAGTCAGACTATTTTTATGCCACCCCATCAATCTCACTAACCAGAACTAGATTCAGAGTTGACACATGCACAAAACACGTGGGAGAGGCAGCATTCCAGTTTCCTGAAAAATTTCGGATTGAGGTAACAGAGGACAGGCTTTCTCTACACTTCTTCCTCCTTCCTACGATTCCACCTGATCAAATGTTGATTTATGATAAAATAAATAATTTTCAACAAGGATTACCTCCACCCATAATTACAGAGTGATACTTCACATTTACATTGTGCTGTGCGTCCACGGACATCCTTGACTTCATGGCATTCATTAATTCAGCCTGAGCAGCTCTTGGGTATGAAGATAAAGGATACAATCCGCACTTCAGCATTAAGAGTGAAGAAGAGAAAGGTGATGTGACTTGCCCAGGCTACCCCGTGACCAGGTGGCAGAGATGTCAAGAGATCCCAGGACCTCTACCTCCCTTCCAGCACAGTCCCAAGGGAATGCTGCAAGGACTGGGTAGCCAGGGACTCCTTGGGCCCAGGTGACCGGAGGGTGATGCAAAAGACAAAGCTCCTTGCCAAGACTTGCGGTGCAGCCGTTCCTCTGTAGCCACTAGTGAAGAGAGTTGTCGCAATACAGCACTGCTTCTTCAAGATTGAGAGGCTAAGCGGCAGAGATTGCTCGCTATTGGTCATGGAGAGGGATAAGAGCACTGACCAGACTAATTGGGAGGGAGGGGAGGACGGAGGATTGGTGGGGGCCCTCCCGTAGGCTCAATAACAAGCACAAGCTTCTTAAATAGAACAACTGCACTCAGCACATTTACAGAGCTGAGACTGTAAAGTACTGTTACGTTAATTCATTCAATCGCAGCATGCCGTAGACGGTGCTAATACTACTATTTCACTCACGTGAAACCTGCAGCTCAAAGGTTAAGTGATTTAATCAAAGCCACACAACCCCCTCAGTGTGGAAGGCACATCCAGTCCTAGCTCCTGCTCCCTCCCTTCCCCTCCAACATCTCTCCTCATAAAAACAGGCCTGTCTCTACTAGAAACTGTTCTTTCATCTGTGGGGCCCACATCCTGTGGGTGACTGCATGGTAAGTCCCGGAGCCGCCACGGTGCTGGAGACGTAGGGGAATTCTGCTCACCTGGACTTAGTTGCTATCTCGAGGCCTAAAACAACATATAGGTACATGAATCTAGGCTGACAGCCCAAGAGGATTTATGCTGTTATTACAAGACAACTTTAGCATACAGATCCAGGACCTTGTAGCAAACATGGCTTTTAAAATAATCACCAAGGGTAACTCTGTAGTTACCTCCTGGTATGCCTGCAATATTCTCGCTGGGAGCTGTGGTTTAAAGACCATATTGCTGCCCCTAGCAAATGTTAAAAAAAATCGAGGCAGATCTCCCCAAGCATACACTTGGTTTCAAAAGAAGGAGATTTGCTAAAACAAACAAACAAACAAACCCCCCAAACCCCCTACATTTTATTTATGAAATGCTATGTTAATTTTTACAGTACAATCATATTGTCTTCTTAAAAGTTTCTTTTTGACAGTGATAAGAGGGGAAAGGAAGGAAACAGTAATGTTCATGCATGGGAACATTAAGAAATTCACAATATATGAAACTCATAATAAAGCTGCCAATACTGTGACTGCTATGGGTCAATGTGTCTTCAGCTACACCATTCTGCTACTGCAATGACAGGTTAACACTGCAGCAATATTGGTGCCAGTGGGAGGATATAATCAGCAAGAGAATTTGCTATCTCAGCTTTATTCACCAGAGCTTTGCCATGTAAAAAACAACTCAATAAATATAAATTTTAATTGGGGGGGGGGGGGGAGGAAAGCCCCCTACTTCACTTTATCTCCCCTCCTCTTTTGGAGAAGAGAGCAGAAAACCCTATGGAAATGCTGAATGGTGTATGCTCTGCAACCGAAGAACAAAGAGGTAAAGTGTATCTATGGCAGAAAGGAGTTAAAAACCTCCTTAGACAAATGCACTTTAGTTTTTCATAAACCACACCACAAAACTTAGGGCATGCCTCAACATATGCCAAAGCTCAGGAATTAGTCTTCTGAAAAACCACACTTCTTAAAGGCACAACACGTTCTGCTGCGCCAGCAGAGGAGGGGCAAGGCGGAAAGGGAGAAGAAGATGTGACTATCAGGGAAAAAATAAAAAGAGCAGAGGGGGAAACGAAGTTGCAAACCTTATGACTCATCAATTCCTTTGCTACAATATCTACATAAAGCTCCTTTATCATCAGAAAACAAAGAATAAAGAGAATAAAGAAAGTATGAAACCAAACAGGCGCTATTTACACCCTCCCCCTCCATCCCATTGACTCTCTGCAACCTCTGGAGATAAAGGCACCCTCAAGGACAGTTTCTGCCTGTTGTTTATGGAGGCTGGTCACAGGACAGCCTCGGTTTTGCTAGTCCTTTGCATTATTTCTGTCCTCACAACAGCCAAGCACTAATTTATAGGAGGGGACCTGGGCTTACTGAGCCATCTCCCCAACCTCTGAAACACCTCCTGTATACTCCTGTACTTCTGCATCCTGGGACCAGTCATGCCCACATGACCACAGTTGCCTCCCTTTAGACCAAGCTGGGCTTTCTGATCCTTCAACTGCCTGTAGGACTCACACATGGGGTTTCTTTATCTTTTATGCTGTGAAAAAGAAGAAATGCTCAAGACAGTATCTCCTTCCTAAGCAAGCAGAAGGTTATATCCAAGAAGACTCCTTTGAGTACCGCTAGAACAGGATGCTCTGCTCCCCTCACCATTTCTGCAGTAACACCTGCAAGCGCAGTCCATCCTACAAAGCTTCAGACCTGACCCACAGGCAGCCACAGCTGCTGCAGTTCCACTGCCTGCTTTGGAGATACACTGGCTTGCACCAAGCACAGACACCCATAATCACTGCAACCTGCGGAGGATCAGGGCCAATCTCCTGGACCTTCGCTTCCCAGCGTTGTTCAGCGTGAGGCAGAGCAGTGTGAATGTGCCTAGGAGACTTTTTCAGCAGAGAGAGACCTGCATCTGAGCAAACGACCATCTGGACTGCAGCAACCATCCATGTCCAGCTTCTTTTCAGTTTTCTGCTGGACAACATTTCTTATCTGTTCACTGACTGAGCTTCTCAGTCTCCCCACTTTGCTCCCTTCCTGCTTCTCCGTCACCCTTTGCTCTAGTGCTCCCTCTTTTTTGTCTTTTCTTGGTCAGCTAATTCTTCCTCTGACAAAGTTTTTAAATATAATGAAAAGGGAAAGGAAAACTGAGACCAAAACACTGGTACTAACACAGTGTTTACAAACAACTCTTCAGCTGGCTCTAAGGGAATCAAGTCCTTGTCTTGCCTGTTTGGACTGTGAGCTGTTCTTTAGCTCTTCTTTACACTTTTCATTCAGTGTTTGTACACTAGCTAGCAAAACAGGGCTCTGAGCTCAGCATAAGTCACCAGCCTAATCTTACACAGGTCATGAATCTAGTAATACCTGTAAGAAAGCCTTTGCTCAAAGCATCCATGAAATCCCATCCCTTTTGCCAGCAGAAGTTTTTGGTTTACAGAGCATAACAATATAAGCAGTTCTTAAAGTACAGTAGATACAGCTAAATTTTTTTTTTCCTTGTCCTTCAGGAGATACGAATTAGGAGAGGATTAGGATAGGAATAGGCCTGTTACACCCCCATCCAAAATATCAAGCTTTCCATCAAAGGGCAATTCCCCTAGCTCATAGTATCGTTCCTCATTATCTCTTTATAGGTTCTGGGAATTAAAGATAGCGCAGTGATCCGAATGAGCATGATGACGATGCTGGAGGAGGTGAGGATCAATGCTCTGGATTACAGGACCTGCGGCATTACCACCTTTTCTATTCATATCACCTCCAGGGAAGGAGATGGGTTTCCAAGCATCAGACGTGTCCGTTCCGTGTTTCACTGTTGCCCACTCACCAAATTCACAACCCGTTGCAACCAGTACATACTCCAAGGCAAGCCCACAACTTTGCTGTTAAATGGAAGTCAAACCTCTAACTGTGATTTAGAAAGTAAGGACTCAAGAGTTCTGATGAATAAGAAAATCAAACATTTAAAATACTTTGTGCTCTTATTACAAGATCATGAGATAGATAGTGGAAAATTAATCTTAGAAAGTAACTGAGCTCATAACACATATGACTTTTTCCTTCCTGAGCTCTGTGTGAATTCTTTCCTAAATTGCCTATCTTGCATAATTTTAATTGGATCCCAGAACACCATGACCTTGATGCAGCAGCTACAGTATCTCAGTGCTGTCTTCTATAGTTATCTATGGTACAGCGCCTTCCAAATCTGTGAACCCTGCAAGATCAGAACTGTGTGCTGCGCAGCGCTATTTTTCTTATATCCAAACACTTCTGATTCAAGGTCTTCCAAGAAGGCTCTGATTGCCTTGGAAGGTCACCAAGATAAAGAACCCACTTTGGTAACTAGCTGAGTTTCTAATAAACTGCACTGGTGGCCAGCTGTTAGTTACGAGTGATATCCTGGCTTTACTCTCAAAGCCAGGATATCACTTGTGTGATATTCTCTCTCTATGAGAATGTGAGCACGTCTGGAAAGATGAACCATGCCTTGAGATTACTGCCACCTCCTGTGCATAAGTCAGGGAGGTCACTTCAGTACTGAGCAATGCAAGAAACAGGTATGCAAATTTGGGGGATCTTTGACTCTGGTAGTACTACGCTGCTGTTACTCAAACAGTACTATAGCTCTCTGGAACAAATCTTGTAGTCCTGTAAAAGTCAAAAAAGCCTAGCCTTCAGTACAAATGGATTCTTTCAGAAAATTTATCATTCTCCCTTGGCATCACAAGGGTATTTTTCTGAATGGAAAAATCGCCAGACAGATTTTAAAGGTAATCCAAAATTGCAACATCTAGCTATGTAGTTGGACTCTGTAGCCTTCAGCACAGTGGAGCTTTCATTAGGAACTTAAAAACGGGGACCTTTTGCCATCTTTTCATACGCACATGCTGAGACAGTCCCTGCACACTGAGATACAGGGCAGTGGAAATAGCAAGGGTAAAAAAGGCCTTCATCACACAAATTATTTTACACTTGTACCTTTAAATCTTCATTTCACCAGGTCAGCAGGTCCAGCACTATGGCCTCCCAGTATGAATCACATCAGTGTTTTTCTCAGGATTCTCTGGGAAATAACTTATCTCAAAGGGCAGAGTGCTGGAATTTTTTAGACTCCATGACAAGGTTTGGAAAAACTCCTTTCACTCTCACTCCAGCTCGTTAGCCAGTCTCAATCTTCAATCAGACATCAACATTACATCACCGTTTGAGTTATCACCTTGAAGGAATGCCTTGTTATCAAGCAGGTAAGGCAAATTCCATTACATTTGCTTCCAGAATTTTTTTTTTTCCCCACAAGGTAGCAACAACTAGATAACTAGTCGAGGTACTCCTCCCTCCCCGAAGTCAGCATAAACACCAGCCTCCTCAAGGTACTGAGGGATGCGGTGGAAGAACAGTGGTGTCATTCAGAAGGCTTGTGCGTCTTCAGCAGCGATGTGGTATCTTTCCTCTCTCTCTTTCCTGATGAGTCCTGCTGCTCCAGCTTGCTTGTTCACCAGGCTTCCTTTAGTCATTTCAAATGATCTGCTCTCCAAACTCAGGCTATATTTTTTCATTGCAAAATAGTTCAAGTTCTCTAAACTTATGGAAAACTAAAATTCTTTTTTTTTTTTTTTTTTTTTCCTTTCTGAAAACTGCTGGGACCAAAAAGGTTTTAGGCTTCATGGCATTTGGACCTGTGACCCATCCAGGGTCTTTCAAGCTTGCCGCTCCAGGGCCAGCAGTTTGAAAGCCCTCACAGACTGAGCTCCCCCACTCTGAAGCAGAAAGGTTGAAGGACTTATCTCGAGCAAGGCTCCCAGATGCTCTGCTGGACTGCTGTCATCCTGGTACTGAAAACCCTGGGCCATGTTTCTAGGATGCACAGCTCCTTCATAGAGAAAGCCGCAGGCCAGGTAGACAGTCCCAGGCTTGCAGCCAGCACTTGCGTGAATTGCTTCCTGCAGAGCATACTTCATTTTGGGAATGTCACTGGAAAAAATAAATAAATTGAAAACCTCTCACGAGTGGGGAAGCCTGGACCGTGGTCAGCTCTGTGCTCAAATCCCTACCTCAAGTCCTTTCAAGATACTTTGGTGTTTATAAATAGGTTGGTACCAAAATTCACCAACTTGACATTTTCACGGTAAGACATGGTGATCGCTGAGGGGAGGATCACAGGATGACGAACAAATCTCAGCCTCAGAGAGAAACTACAGCCTTTGCTCACCCTGACTCTTAAAAACCGACAAACCCGTTTGTGTCAACCTGTTTGGGTTTTTTTTAAATTTCAAGCCCGTCTGAGCCACATGCCAGGTTTCAGTCTGATGAAACCCGAAGGGGTGAAGACCTGAGGTGATGAGGACGCCCGGGAGGGTGGCCAGGCAGAGCTAGGCCCACGTGCCCCCTCAGCCGCGCAGGGGCTGCTGCGGCAGCGCTCAGCAACCCCACCCACCGGGCACGTGGGGAGGAAGCCCTGAAAACAGCCATCTAAAACACAAAAAAACCCAATAAAAAAATGCACCGTAACTTCTGTGAAGGCATGCACCCAGGCACGTTGCTTTTAACCAGATTTTAACTTTTTGACAGAGCCCCTCACGACTTGTTACAGCCTCCTTCAGGCAGGATGCATGTTCCCGCCACCTGGCCTGAGGAGACGCTGCCCAGGCGGCCATTTTATTACTGGTCACCAGAGGCGATGGCTCCATGTCCCCCTGCGGGCCCTGCCCCGCTCCTCAGCCTGACACCAGCAGCAGGGCAGGGAATGCCAGCCACACCAACCTCGGAGGAGCTGACACAAAATGGCAACCAGGGCAGCCCGCCGAGACCCCGCCGCCTGAGGGCAAGGCCAGCGGCCCCGTGACTGAAACAGCTTAACTGCCGCAACACTGCTCTGTCATGTATGGGTTTTTTTTAATAAAAGATGTCCGTCTTCTGCTTTTCCAGATGGCATGAAAGCAGCAGCGACAGCAGGGACAACGCAACAGGCAAGGGCCCGTCCCTGGTCCCCTGTTCCCTCAGGCAGCTTGCAGGACCGGTGGCATGTCACCCCCTGTTCAGAGGGGCACAAAAATCTGAGGTCAGTACCCCTCCTGGTGGGAGATGCTTCCCGCGGGACACTCTCGTATCCCTGGCAAGAAAAGAGGACCTCCTTGCCTCATACTTTTGCTCTGTTCTCCACAGCCCCTCATCGAATAGGGGGCAAAAACCAGCGGTATGTTTCTAAGTGCTGGTTTTCTCAATTCCCACTCTTCTGAGCCACAGCCACCACAAGTGGTGGTGGTGAGGTGGGTCGGAGCGGCAAGGTGTACTGGCAGCTTCAAAGCAGCTGGGGGGCATACGGGCATTTCCAGGCAGCCGCAGGGGCTTCCCCACCACGCTCCCAGTGCGTACCTGAAAAATGGCCATACCACTGCGAGCCTTCCCGTTTTGCCATTCATCTGCTTTTCACCAGGACATGCATCCATAAAGCTTTAGTCCCTGCTGTGGTATTTTGATGCTTGCAAATTGTAGGGCACTGGTCAAAAGACAGAGAGACACAACCTTTTTTTTTTTTTCTTCTTTTTTCCCCCCTAAGACTCAGAAAGGTCAGATTTGAAATTAATTTTGTCCTATGTAATGTTTTGGCTTTGTTTGTATTTATTCCAAGTGAGTTCACCCATTTCTACTGCAGAAATAAAAGGTCATGAAACCAATGAATTCTCTCTCTCCTAAAAGGGGTGAATCCCTTCTAGGAAGTGAATCACCAGTGAAGTGCACCAAAAGAAAAGAAAATGCAAAAAAATATTCTGTGGGACTGTAATCACAGCTGGGCACAATTATAAAATGCACAAGGGCACTTTGGATGCCATTTGCTTGCATCAATTTTTAAGCTGTTTAATTTGATTGATGAACATGGGAAAAAAGTAAAACAAAAAACTTTCACATTTTTGCTACCAAAAAGAAAAAAAAAAAAAAAAAGCTGTATTCCTTTCTGCAGTATTTGGCCATGCAGCAGTAGGAACGAGCACAAAGATTTGGCCAGACTGGGAGAAGGGAGGAGGACAGGGAAGGGAAAGTTGAATCACTTTATACATAAAATAAATCTAAAACAATCCTGGCCCCCAGCTAATGCTCCGCATGTTGCAAAGGAGATATGTGCGTGTATATATGTGCGTGCCATTATGTTAGTTTTATTAGTCATCTGTTTTAAGAGATTGGCTCCAATGAAGTTTTGGGTCCAGATTTGAATGCTCTGAGGAAGGAGAGTATCCAGAATTGAACTTTTGACTCAGACTGGCATAAAGATAAATGGCTTTTTGAATCCAGGTTTTTGGTTCATTGACTCCATTTGGGTTTCTTCGGTTTGTTTATTACAAGAATTTAGCATGTCATATGAAACGTAAATGCATCCAGACTTATTCTGCTGGAATAAAATAGAAAGTTTCAGTGTTTGTTTACTGTAGTGTATTGCTTCCAACCCAATGCTTTCAACAGAAAATCTTCTTCGTTCAAATGTTTTGAAGCTTTTTTTTTTTTTTAAAGGCGGCTTTCCAACTCTATAGTTGGTACCCTGTAGTGTTAAAAAAGAAGTATAGGACCCTTACATTTTAAAGGCTGAATCCTTAATATTGTATAACTCTCTTTCCCTATGAGAGGGACTAAACTTTTGTAGCCAAAACCAAAAGGCATCCAAAATTATTAGATACTTTGTTAAGTCCTAGTTAAGAGGTTTAATGGAAATATGACCAGGACCCACTTGCATTTCACACTTCTCTTACACTTTTATCAAGAGATGCTATCTAGTCATCAATGTTAGGTGCTGAAACAGTTAGAAGTCCCATTTTAGTTCAAACGCAGGACACAAGTTCTGCAGAAATAAAAATATAACCCATTTTCAAGCCCACATCATGATTTTTTGTGCCAGGCATATGACTTTCTAAGGCCTTATTTTGGTAATACTCATTATTTAACTTTTGGAAGATTATTCAGATCTCAGTGAGGTGACGTGTCCTCCTTTGCTTAGATCTGTGAAAGTTGTTTGGGTTGCATTCAAGTAGAGTTGGGGAAAAAAAGAGGAATGAAAGATACTATTTTCACCTTCCTTTACTTACAGCAAAGTTAAATGTAATAAATGTAACACTTCAGCTGTTATTTCACATACAGTTAGATAGGTAGATCTATAGATAGAATATTTATGCTTTTATCTACACTTTACTACTGTCTGTATTTTAATGAGATGGTAAATAAGTAACAGGAAGAAAATTGGGAGTAACATTTGGAATAATTCCTTCCTTTTGATGAAATTATCCATAAGAGCTGTGAAGAGACAAGATACTCATGACCACAGTGACAGCAGCGTAGTGACCTGGCAGGTCAGAACTGGAAGGTGGAATTAAGACTCTCCTGTGATAAAGTTCAGTCACTCTAGCTTGGCCTTCCATTTTCTAAGCTCATTTAGCACTAGCTACTAGGAAATGAGGCAAGGGACATCAGGAGTGGGATATGTACATCTCACAAGTAGAGATGTACAGGAAAATCCAGACCTCACTCTGTAGTTGCTGGAGAAAACGGGGCACATCCAGGGTACACTTCATCACATCCTATACAGGATACTTAAACCTGGTCAGGAAAGTCATGCTGGGGACGTGCCTGTTCTCTCCACCAACTATAAAGAGAACATAATGTGAGCAGTTCAGATATGGATATGGTATTCCAAGCTATAAATACCTAAAATTAGACGAGATGAATGTCATCCCCAGTCTCTTACTGCCTGATTGATCATGATACAAGTGTAAATAATCTGGCATCCAACTAATGAATGTTTCATTTCCTCAAGTACATGCTCTGACCCTAGATGAAGAGACCTTAGGGAGCTATCTTCGGTTTTCAAGCTCAGTTGGTATTTCAAGTAGGGAGATATTAAATTAGGAGTATTTCTAGGAGAGTCTACTGTTGACCAAAGCCATTGTGGGCTTGAGAGAAAAGGACAAACTTTGCAGCCTTCCTGGGACAGCCTCAACAGAAAGGCAAGTGGGATTTGCTGGTTAAGAGCATCTTCTGGCTAGGGGATCCACTGAAATTTTAGAGAAGAGTTGAGCTGAGAGTAACACCCACTCCAGCAGTGGACAAGGAGAATTAAACAATAAATAAAAATACTGTCAGGTTCTCACCTGAATTGGAAGAGGAGAAAAAAAGGGAGCAAAGAAAGAGTTACAACTTTGCCAGGAACTTCTCATAATACTAATTATGAACAGATTGAGTGCTTATCACCTGTGACATAGTAAACACTGCTAATCTCCTTTATGATCTCAACACTCTCCTACTGACTTCTGTCTCCTTGTGAGCATAGCAAATATATTACTTTGCTGTTTCTGATTAGGCCCCTGCCATGCCAAGGCTTCTGCATGTGCTGGATTTGAAACCTGTGATACTTCCATGGAATAGTATGGGACACATCCAGAAAGTAAAACCTATGTACAACCATCTACAAAGGCCATGGCCTGCAGATGCAAACTAATGGGGGCCTGAAACCTTCAATACATGTTTTCTATGGTCCCTGTTACAGCAGGACCAGACTCCTAAGACCTTTAAATTATATCATACCACAATGAAGAGCAAATAATAAATGTAACTGGGAAAATATGTACACTGTTGGAATATAAAATTTGAATACAATAAAACCATAAGCATCACTTAAAGTCTATTATATTGCCAGTAAGTTATGTCTTTTGCAATGAAAAAAACCCAAGCGGTTATAAAATGCTGGGTTTGCAGCAGGCAGGCAGTGTTTTTTCATAAGGCATTGGTATTTCTAGTCGCCACCACCCTGACACAGTGTTTGCTAAGTTGCTCAAGGCATAATGTCTAATAATGCCTCCTCCTATGGTGGGAACTCTGATCTGACTGTCCATCATAGTAAGGTTACAGATTACATAGTAAACTATAAACAGTTTACAGTGAGATAGTTTGCAAATGCTCTGCCAGAAACAGAAGGCATGCACGTGTCTCCGTTTACTCTGAGGGGCAGTTACACAGAATACCAAGAATAAAAAGTTTAACAACGAACAAAAAGATAGAGTGTTCACACTGAACTTCTCAAAATATTTCAGTGAAGCATTAGAGCAGCTTTTAGTTCTTCTGGCAATGGCTGAATCCTCCTAGCAGCTGTATTGGGAGGTGCTGCTGACAGAACTCATGTTTGGTAACAGATTAATTGGTAGGCTGCTGACTTAGTTAACAGCAGACATGGGTCCTTGTTTTAGAGAAGGTTGTAAAGTTCAGGAGCAGATATTTTCTGGGTATGGTTGAATAATGTGGGCAGAGGTAGCAGGGATTTCCTGACTGAGTTATACCCAGATTCTTCCCTCAACTTTACAGAGGAACCACTTATAAGGAGAAAAGCTATACCCATATCCATACTCTTCATGACCTGGGACTATCAAGTTCCCATTGTACAATACCCCCTTCTCTGCTACTGATACCACTAATTCACTTCCCAGGGAATCCAGAAAGGCAGTAGCTAACAACACCTTGGAAATCCTTACGGCAAAAAGTGCAGAACAAATGAATATGACTTCTCTCACTTTTAAACATCTGTGCCCAGTTTACAGACCAAGCTAAATTCTGCTGTAGGTCACAGCCTTGCACTGGATTACGGTGCAAGGCCCCGGTGGGAGCTGCAGATTATAGGGGACCATTTACCCCTGCAGCCTGAGATGAGACCAAGTAACCACTGTAGCAAAATCCAGCTACCACAGCAATGGAATAGCACAGAACAGGCATTCCCATCATTTACCGCTTGATACAAACTGGGAAGAAAGCATGCATTACCGCCAAGTAAATCAAACCAGAAGTTTTCAAGAGTGAATCCTTTAGAAAAGGCCTCTTTGCTTAAAAAAACAGAGGGAAAAAAAAGTTGAAGCCATGGCAGAGGTTAGCTTCTGCAGCCTAGTGATAAAGCAAATAAATCTTTAAAGGAAAATAAGTGCCTTAAACTGTTCAGAAAGAAAATTCTTTTGGAGGAGAAAACTGGCAATTGTTTTCTGAGAAAATTTCTAAGTTGCTTTGAAAAAATAAGAGCTAACATGCAATGATAATGTTAAAAGAAAAACAGAGCAACATCAAAGACAGGTTAAGCACATTTACTTTCCTTTCACATAAATGCACACACACCCCCATACACACTCTCCCTTCATGACTAGCATTTACTGCAAGTGATTTCAAGAAATCTGTAAAAATTTCCTCCTTCCTAAAAACCTTGTATCTCAAACGCGGGAATATTAAGGAACTCTAGAGGGTTGTGCCAAGCACCTCTGCAGAAATAGCTGCAGCTGTGTAAGATATTACTACCACTCAGCTGTTCGGTGCCTCTTCTTGCCACACCTACGTACACATCAATCATATATAGGTCATTTGAGAATTCCTCATATGCTTCAGCGCACAGTCAGCCAGGGCAGCTTAATCTGTTTCTGCAACGGTTGTCTGACTATGATCTTGGTGAACAGTATCTGAACCCTCTCATTCTGCTCGAGGTCACCGTGATGGGTAACACCCGAGCTTTTGCATCACCCATTCTGGCTCTCTATTTCAGGGCTTTTTTCCCAAGGACATGAAGTTATTTAGAGGCTCCTCTCAGAGTGCAGAAATTCAAGTAATTTTCTATATTGCTTGCTCACAACCCTGATTCAGCTGTAAATAGATTCACAGCTGAAAGTTCATGCATACCATTTTTTAAGCTGCACTAAAGCTAGAGGGATGTAGACTGACATGAGCTGATGTTAAAAATCCCAAAGTACTTCATTGTTATTCAGATATTTTTCTACAGCAGAAAATACAGTGGGTTCTGTGGGAAATTTTGGAAGACAGATGTTAACCCTAGTTAGTCCAACAAAACGAACTCTCCAGGTGTCTGAAATTGGAAACATTTTCCAGTTGAAAATAGTGTTGCAGAAACATGTGCTTACCTGCTAAAGGGAGAAGAGAACAGGAGTGAATAGCAAATAGGGAAGACTCTGCAGCAGGTTTCCGATAGTCACATGAAAATTCTTGGCAGCATGTTTCCGATAGTCACATGAAAATTCTTGACAGGCGATACAATTCGGTGGAAAAAGTCAATTGCCTTGCAATAAAGGCAGCTCTGCAACAAAAGATGAACAAAAAGTAGTATTGCAAGTATTGCTATTCTAGGAGTCGTTTCTCGAGAGTGCACTAGTAAGCCCATATATGACAGACACAGAAGTACAAGTAGTACAATAATCAGTGCTGTTCCACCTCATCACTGACAATTAAATGCTGCTTCTTGCACTTTTCCCTTTTCTGTTTTATTTTCTTCAGGGGGAGCAACTCACTGACACCAGCGCGAAGAGCTATGCTTATCACTAAAGAGGATAAGAGAGTTTCCGTGAGCACACACAGTGCAAGTAGTTCTGTGTTCCAGCACTAAAGAGGTGACAGAAAAAGGTCTGAAATAGGCTGTGCAATCTGCAGTGATCACCTTTGGAGAGCAGCTGTCTTATGAGGCCTAGAAAAGTCTTAAATGCATCATTTAAAAATACTGGAAATTCTTTCTTCAGGGCTTCAAATGACAGTCATAATATCACTGCCTGTCCTGAGCTGGTCTTGAAGTGCCTCTCTGAGATGACTATTAACAAAATAAACCACTCCAGAGCGGATATCTTGGTACAGCACAGAATTTATAATTATGAGAAATTATAAACATCTTCATAATACAAAGATTTTTTTTTTTAATCACTGGTCAATAAATATAAAACACTATTATGAAAAAAAAACCATACAGAGACACACAGCAGTATCCACATACATCTGCATCCACATTCTGAGTGCAATTCTTCATGCCTTACACTTTGCATAGTCATTAGCACCAACTCTAACACACTGCTAAATCTGATTAGGAATGTATAGATGTCCTTTTTGGCTCAGTTTATCCTGCATACAAACCACTCTTGCTTTTGTTTTGTGGCATTTCATACCCACTTTGCCAGGATGTAAATAACTGCATGTGTTTACAAATATATACTTTAAGGTTAATCTTTCCTGCATTTAAGAGAACTAAGAAACCCCCTTATATTCCCACCTTTTTTCTGCTCTATGGGTGTGAGCTTCATTCTGTTACCACTTATTTTACTCAAAATCAGAGGTGTTAGTTTAAATAACAGTGTTGTGCGAAGTCAGTGCATTTTGACTGCAATGCGTTAAGGAGCACACACACAAGCAGCTCAGCAGACAGCCTGCAGAATGGGAGAAATTATCTGCAGCTTGTAGGCTACAGCCATGAACTGGTATTTTAAATACCTAGGGGCAAGGTAGGGAAAGCAACCTTTTCAGCGACACGTGTGCATCTGGGAGATGACACATGAACAAATTCACAGTGCGGGATGTATAGCAAAAACTCAAGATATGAGCATAGTACACTGGATACGAACATGCTATACCAACAAAAACTCCCATGGACACAGCTATATGTTGCACTAGTATACAAAAAACCGCTCTAAGCAAAGCAAGCTGTCACACTAGAGCTTTCTTGATATAGCTGGGTTTATATTAAGAGCGTCTGCCAAAACTGCTAGAGTGGTCAGGACATTGAGGTCTTCCAAAAGCTATGACCGATTGATCTCAGCTGGAAGTGGATACTGTCAAAGTACGTATCTAAAATAATAGGCCTTGCCATGAATTTTGGCTTTTTCCCCCCTCCCTGCTTAACAGACAAGTTGAAGAAGATTCTTAATCTTCTAGTTTAAAGTATATGAGAAATCCCACTGATTTTAGACAGATATTATGGACAGATATTAAGGGTAATAATAGCTATTTGGTTCTCAAAATAGTAGATGCTTATGGGTACGAAAACAGTGTTTTGCTTGGAGATCCTGCTTTGACATTTCTATGCTAGCAGATAAAAAAAAATCCTCCATTTTGCCTATAACCTGTGATAATTTGATTAGCTGGGGTAGTAAACCAACATCACAGTGCTATCCTTCAGGATTTGAGGGGGTTATTTCAGAATAAAACTCCACTGCCTTTTTTATTTAAATCAACCCAACTTTGACGATCAAAGCTCAGCTATTCTGTCAATGCATGCATGAAGTATAAATAATTTTTTTTTAAACTTGTGAATTACATTTATCTTGCTTTCATCTAATGGCCTGTATATCTTAAACTATTTATAGTTTCAGGGGAAAGGGAAGAAGAGAATGCCTGAAAAAAAAACAACCCATGATGCTGTTGTACAGAAGTTCCAGGAGACTGTAATTAAGCATATTGCTCACACCAGCTGAGCAATCAGTATGTTATTTTGGCAGGTAAAGCAAATCAAGAATTCATATAGCATTTTGTTATCAAGTATTGATACCATGCCTTAAACCAGGCATCTCCCACAGGCAGAATTTCAGAACTACTTACCCATCCCTCCACCGTGCTATAGGGAAAGCAGCAATACAAGTCTCTGAGGAGAATCACTGTGAAAGACCCAAAATATTTTTGGAGACATAACCGTCACATTGTAGTTTTAGAGACCTCCTGACCAGCATGGAAAGAAACACGACTCCAGAGGTTTTTGGACTCCAAAGCTGCCACAAACCCAGATTCAGCTCAAACTGCTCTGAGCTGCAGGGCAGTGTGAGTTCCAGGTATATTCTGCATGTGAGGCAGAGGAGGAAAAGGTGCAGCATGGCTGGTGATGCTGCTTGAAAAAACAGCTATTTTGGAATTTGTTCAAATCTAAAATGCTACTTCTGGCAGAGAGGCTAGTTGTCCAAATGCTAGAGAATATTAAAAAATATAGGGTAAAACACAGGATCATGCATCACAGGTGCATTATAAATAATACATTAATATAACTGCCCTCCTTTTCTAAGTGACCGTACTTTAAAATTAACTTATTTGTGAGTGTGGGTGAAATTCATTTCTCATACAGCATGAACTTGCTCAGCGAAGGGAATGTCAGTTCCTCCTCAGGACTGACAACGAGAGCTGCTGTAAATCAGTATTTCAGTGGAGCTGACAGTTGCCCCACTTACACCTACTGCTCAGCCAGCTACGGCCTGAGAAATCAGTCACAAGGACTCTAATTTCGGGTATTACTGCGTGTGCCTTTCAATTCAGCTGTGAAGTGGCCGGCAAGTGAGCTCTATCATTTCAGTGACTGCAGTCTAAAAAGGTGCAAGCCAAGAATCAACACACTGGCTGGAAATGGTGATTGCAATTAAACTACAATCAGCCTGGCAGGCTGACGTGATCAAGGTCAGTCATGTACAAACCCAGCACCATTACGGACCTTTTTCTATTAGAAGATTTTGATGTGGGGCTGCAATGACCAGGAAGAATATCAATGGCTGGAAATTGCAAAGGCTTGGTCACTAGTTTCAGAGTTTTGCAAGCTCAGCTCAATCAACCAGAAGTGTAGAAAAGAGTGCATGGGAAGAATGAAGCCGATATAAAAAGTACCATCTGTACTCTTGGCTTTATTCCTTGAGTTACATACGTATACATTTTCTTTGGGCTAGCTAAGCCTTATTTCAGTCTGTGAAGCAAGTGGCCTTTTGTGCTCTTGGCCTTCCCCTCCCCAGCCATTTAACAAGCCAGTCTGCAACTGGTCCCACCAAGCAAAGCATAGGTTCAGCCTATGCTATAACTGGCTTCCCAAGCACCTTGGTTCACTCTTCTTTCAGACCTGTGAAAGATTTGCAGCTATGAAGTACTTTTTCTTTTGTTTGCCAGAGATAAAAAGATGGTAGTATGTCTTCTGGGCTTTATTTCCCTGACCTTTCTCCTTTAAAAAAATATTTCACTTCAATGGAATTAAAGCTCATACTATAAATTCAAATTATAACTAAAGGATGAATTCTGGCTACAGAAATGGATAGGAAAGCCCCTGTTGACTTTCCCTGGGGCAACATTGTACCTCAGACAAATAATAAGATTGTTTTTAATGCTGACTTCTCACAGCTGAATTTTTTTTTTGCTGACAGTCTGTTTCTGTTGCATGTATTTGCTGAGTTTCTTTTCTGCTGCAATAGTGACACTTAATCTGCTTTTATATCTCTGAGGACATAAACTTAAGAAAATAGAACCCTAAAGGCGATAATTTCTCCTGAAAATCCTTGATGTTATTCTTAAAAGAAGTCAGATGAAAAAGTTGTAGAAAGCTCTGCATTAAAAAAAGTGTCAAATTTAACTCCATGGAGACAAAGAAATAGCTAGTACATACCAAAAACAAAAATGAAACTTCAAGGGGCCAATTACAGGATTAACCTAGTCTAAAAGAACCAAAAGATCTCCCATCTCAGATTATGACTTTCTCCACACTCAAAACTCCAATAATTCATATTTAAAACCTCCCTCATTCTTCATTTCCATAGACCGAATCTTAAATGAAAGCACTAATTGATTGCATGGAGAAATGGTACACAGACTACTGCAAGCGTGCTTCCACAGATGTCGGTGGCGATGCTCCATTTTGCAGAGAGCACCTTGTGAACTGGACTTCACAGCACTCCGAGTTTAATTTGTATTCAGCTGAGTGAAAACATCTCACAAGCAAAGCTTGCAAATGTAACTGCATCACTGCTGGTGTTTTTACACAGACAAGCAGGCTGTGAATTTAATCATGCAGGTAGAACAATAACACATTTTTCAAGGGCTGACTACCACTTAACAAAACAGACAAAAAATCCCAACGGCAGTGCTCCTCAAATTCATAACTGTCTTTATAGACTGGAGATTTTTAAATCTTTCTGCACTACCCTGGCTCTGCTTTAATGAAAATTAAAGAAAAATATTCAACAATTTCAGCAGGAAAAGACTGGAAAATCCTATTCATAACATCCATCATTTTAAGCTAAATTCATATTTGATATATTAGTGCCCTGGTTTTACAGGCTGCCCATTTACAAGCCTTACATGAAAGTCAACATCCCACAGCGATCTCAATAAAACATTAAAGCTTCAGGTAACTCAGGGAGAAGAGTTCTTGGATGGGTGAATGCAGCATAACTAAACACTAAAAGTTCCCTTTGAACTTTCCACAGGCTCTTTCAGGATGAAACGGAAAAGTCTCTCCCTTGCTTCCGTTAAAGCGCTCAAACTCATGAATTTTTGAAGCAGCATTTGAAGGGTTTTACTGGAAAAGGATGCAGTGAGTGTAAACGAGGGCATTTTGGAAGAATTTCACTTGAGCCTTTGCTCGCTCAGTCACTTCAGGCAATCTCACGGACAGGGACTGTCAACTGCTTTACCCCTGTATTTGAACACCAAGCAAATCCAGGGAGGATTTTTTTGCACAGCAACCTGGCACTATCTCTGCGGCAAAATTTCTCAAAAAAAGAATCAAAAAAAGAGGCATTCCCCTTCAGCTGCCTTTGCTTTTGACTAAAATACTAAAATGCCAACATTTCTTACTGGCCTCCTTCCTCATTCCCAAGAACTGCGGGAGGTGGAAAACCAAAAAGGGAACATTTCAATTTGTCTTCCTATTTATAAGCAATCCCTGCACCATGGGGAGGTCCTGCCCCCAGCCATCCTCACCCCGGCCCCTCTCCAAGCCCAGTGCTCAGCCTCTGTCTGCAGAGGTGCCAGACCACATTTAAAGTAGCTGCTTCTGAAGCCTACGTGAAAAACATCCGCCACGAACAGTAGCTTCCTATTAAGAACAACAGCAACCCTCTATGGAGAAATTAAGAGACTGATGGATCCTGCGCAACTGAAACTCATAACCAGCTTAGAGAAACAAATCACACCCTTCTCAGCTGATCCATCGCTCCTGGCACGGCCAGCAATAAGCAAGCTTTGGAAGAAGCAACAGGAGAGGGAGAGACAGACATCTGACAGCAAAGCGGAGCCAGAAGTGACTTCCAACACAGCAAGAATTTCAAGTCTACATGGCAAAAAGGAATGACAAGGTCACAACCCACAAACCCCCTTGACAATTTCATCTGTCTCTTTTCACAAATCTGTAGACTTTGCTAGACATGCTCTAAGGCCCGTCAACATTAACATGGACTTCTCCGCTCAAACCACCAAGCTTCTGGCTCAGCACGTTTCAGGCATACACCAGAGCAAAAGCCACTCACATTTCTCTATTTTTAGAGCAGAGCTGGGGTTACTTATGGCCACAGCAGGGATAACCAAGCCTAACGATGCCAGCATTGGCACCAGATTAGAGACATATGCAGGACCTGTAGCGGAGTTTTACAAGAGATGCTCACAAAGCCCTGGCTGCAAAAGAAAATTTTGTTTGGGTGGCATGGATTGGGCAAAAGAAATGTGAAACACCATAATTCCCCATTTCCAGGATCACTATGACAGCAAGGGCGGAGGGGGGAGGAAAAAAAAAAAAGAGAGTGCAATCCTTAGATGGGTAGTACTCTACTATCATTACAGTCATGCATCCTGAAAGCAGAAGTAATTGCCACTTGCATTTAATAATGTGAGGGAAAAGGGGAAAAAAAAAAGAAAAGAACAGTAAGAAGGCAGTACATCCTAAGCTCATTACAGATGGTTTCAAAGTCTGCAAAGAGAAATTTAAGAAATGATGACACTACTACCCCTTCTGCCCCTTCCCCTGCCCTACCAAAGCGAAGTTGGCAGAGGGAATGCATTATACCCTGGTTCTGCACAAAATCCAGTGGTGTCAGCTCGGCTGCCGAGGAAGGTGAGGTTCCAGTGAAGGTGCCAGATGCAATACTGGGATATTTTCTGCTCTACCAGCCTTGCAGATTTTGAAGAAAGGTAGCAAATAGCTGCAGGCAGCGACTTATTATATTTCCTCTGACATTTCTACTCCACTCTCAGATTCAGCTTCTGACTACATACGAGCCAGCAGCTGCTTAGTCAAAAGCTTCCTGAGGAAACCCAGTAACATGAGAATACAGCTCCACAGCCTGCATCTGCTGCCATTCTCAAAGCAGGTACTGCTGCCTGAACGCCTTGAGAATAAAAGGAGAAAGGACATAAAAGAAGTTTTTGACGCCTCTCTAATGAGGATGATACACCTGGAGAGCAGAGGATAAGCTGTTGTTGGGAGGAGACAGGCCAGGTCTCTAATCTCTCAGTTGCCAAAGTTTGAGGAGATGAGAATGCTGGGCTTGGACTTACACAGAACTTGGCAAGTTCATGGCTCCATTGATCCTCCATCACTGAAACCAGGCAGAAGCTAGATAAACTGTGAAGCAATGTCAGGACTCGGTGTGCTGGAGGCAGTATGTAGGGAAGGGTTTTGTGGGAAATAAACTGACTTCAAAAAAAGAAGAGGTAAATAGAAGTAGCAGCAATTACACAACTATCACAAAAAGCACCTGCATTCAACTCAGCTATCTCTTTGTGCTCCTGCCATCAATAATTTAAAGTCCTACAGTGCAAATTCTACAGATGTAAAAACTGTCATCCCATTATCTCTCTCTGAACAGTTATGAAATACACCTTAAGCCTCTAAACAATATTCAATTTTTCAGTAATGACTCAAGTGCAGAGCTATTCTTGGAGATTAACACCTGCCTGAATGGTCCTTCAGGCTCAGGAAGGGACACTTGCCAGTGACTAATCTCTGGAAAATCTCTATGATCATTAGTAATACCAGGAGATGAAAACCAAAAATAGCAGTGTGCTGGATTTTTTTGTATTGGGTACACAAAATATTTTTCTATTGATGTCAACAGATACTAGATCAGGTCTCAGGTTGTTATAAGACCACCCTGAAGAGCCTGCGGCTCTGGGAGAGGAGAGGTGGACTCCACACACCTTGCGCTGGGGCAACCCCTCAGACACCTATTGAGTGCCTAACTGAGATTTCAAGGAAGGCATCTAAAGCCATTCACAAAAGCACACTTCACCCTTGGTATTTCTGTTGAGTTTCAAGTATTTGTTACCTTGAAATCCACATTTGCCCATTTTCCACATTTCCACAGCAATTGATGCAAAATACATATTCTTCTCAAATAAAAGGAGGGCATCTTCCACATGCCCCTGGAGCTGGGACTGTCAGAAACTGTGCAGCACCAGGTAGCAGATAGAGGCCCTGAGCTAACGAAGCATTTAAGCACATCCTTAACTGATTTTAAGCACAGAAGTAGTTCCACTGTAGCTCTAATTGGCCATTCCCCTTTGCTTCTAGGTAACCTTTTAATGTTCCAAAACTGATGGTGCTGCATTCAGAGGCATGGGATTTGATCCAGAAAAAGCACACGTACTGAAATTATATTTGGCTCCCAAATTCTGGGAAAATCTGGGGTGGAGAGAAGGGAGAAATGAGAGGAGAAGGAAGAGGATATTGAGGGTTTTCGAGCCATTAAAGGCTCTGCCTCTGGGTATAGTTTATTCTGACCAGGCTATTTACTAGTATTAATATTCAGTGGTTTGTGTTCACGATGCAAGTCATTTGGCCGTCTGCACTGGGTGGAGAGACAGCAACCTGTCAATGGCAGAGCAGCTGCGCAAGTCCAAGTGGACAGATGGTGAGGATGCAGCTCAACTCTTTCCTCCCTATATTTCCCTCCTATCCTTTTCTTTCCTCCCCCCCACCTGATTCTTTTGTCAGGGGGAGGGCGAGCTACTTGGACCTCAATGTGCTTGAAAAGCAAATTAAATTCGCCTTCTAATTACTTCCTGAGTCTCTGTACTAGCATTCTGCCATCACCCCAGACAGATGGCAACTGCTGCTGCACAGCTGGTCTGGCACCGGCAAAGCTGGCGGATGAACAGCAGGCAGGTGTGATGCTGGTTTGGCTCATCAGCTGCAAAGAAATCAAGGAAGAAAACCCAGCCTATCGGCTGAGAAGAGTGTGATTTGGAAGCTGTTCCAGCAGGATGGCTGGCAGTTTAATCACAGAAAAGTCTAGTATATACTTGTCCATTAAGACTTAGATCACGCCAGTTGACACCGGGCATTTATTGGAGGACTGAAGGAGGCTGTAGCATCCTCACTGGCACTGGTTCTAGTTACTTCTCACTCCAAGGAGTTCTTACTAGACATCTTATTTTTTATTAACTTAGAATGTGTATACATATGTAAGTGTGTGCATATATATATGCATTTTAAGTGTCTATTTCCATGTACTTATGTAAAGTCTAATACAATGGTTCTGCTAATAAGCTACTTAAGTACAATCATGATCAAGTAACTGCAACAGCAGCAATATCGCTAAGAGTCTCCCTTCAGTCATTCTACAGCCAGAATATGATGTCACTTCATCAACTGTCATGGCACTGCTTTGTCCCCACCTGCCACTGTTGTGAGCATACAAACATGCCTCAAGACCATCTTGAGGGCTAAACTGGTATCAGCTGAACTGAAATGAAACACCCTTACTACAAAAAGAAGAGGGGAAAAAAAAGGAATGCTGATTCATCAGTAAAAAAAAAAACAACAAACCAAACCTAAAACTTCTTCCCCATTCTCCTCCACTTGGTAAAAGCAATGACTTACCCTGGACTACCCAACTGGTCCCCAATTTGGCTAAAGTTCTACACAACTTCGAACTTTTAAAAATAAGATCCTTTTCATTCTAAGTGGTGGTGTCTTCCCCATTTTAATTTGCCAGCTTGTGCTGAGAGACTTTCATTGTCATGTCTTCATTCCTACCACAATTCCCATGACTGTTGACATATTCACACATGAATGGATGGATGAGTTTGTTTCCAGCAAAGGAAGAGTTACCGCCTGCTGAGAGACCACAGGCAGCCTGCTACCTGCACAGTCCTCTGTGAGCTTTGGGAGCATGTACCAAGACACATGGACAAAAAAACCACTCATAAATGAAAGCCCCAAGTGTTAGCCTCTCACCAGGCAGAGGAGAGGAAAAAAGTGCTGCTAGAAAAAGAATACTGGGCAATTTAAAGGTGAACATTTTGCAAACTAACATATTATCCAGGCTCACTGGAACACTCCAGTTCTGCCAGAACACGATTACTGCACTAGTGTTAAATGGATTTATTTAAACCAGCCTAAGCCCCTGCTTACTGTCACTGTGCAAACAGATCCCTTTGCAGATGCAAGTGGGAGGGTTAAAGCAGTGCCCAGGTCCAGGGATCCCTCCTGCCCAGGGCAGAGGAGGAGCAGCCACGCCAGCACTAACACAGCCATCCCCGTGCAGGTAGCTCCCATCTGCAGTTTAACCTGAGCTTTCCGATTTTGCCTGAAGTGGGTTACGGAGTGCTCAGTCTATTCTGCTAAGTAGACACACGCAAGACTCGCTGCTGGCAGAGGAGCAGGGGCAGTATCAAACAGCTGCGGCAAAGGGTGCCTCTCCATATTTTAACCAGCAACAGCAGTTTGTGAAGTGGATGGCAGCGCCTTATCTGAGTGATCCAGCAAAAGCCTCAGTGCAACTTTCTGCTGGCGCAAGAACGCAAACCTACAGACTTTTTTAATGCTATTTCCACAACCCTTTTTTAAGCAGGTAACAACCCTATGTAAGCAGGAGTCGTCATTTAAAACCCAAACAAAACTGCTACTTCAAGAAAAGACTGGAGTTGGAGAATTTTCAAGCTTCCATGAAAGCAAAGGAAACGCTGCAGGTCTAGGATCACAAGTAGTTGAAGGGCAACACGATTTGGATTTCGGATCCAGCAGCACAACCAACCAGAAGATTTTGCTACATATGAAACCAAACTTTGGGAAATCTTATTAAAACTCTGCATAACAATAGCAAAAGTCAGGTGATAACCAAAGAGAAGGAAGAATCTGGATATTAAGGCACACTGTAGGGCTTATCAAAACTGTGCTGGTGGACAACACTGGCTAGAAAGTGCTTTGACGATTAATTTACCTGGAATCTTTTTTTGTCACTGTTCTGCACTACGCAGAGATGCATAGCATTTATAACGAAGGGGAGGAGAGAGAGGCTTTTGCCAGGGCCACAGTATTTACACTGGAGCATCAGTTATTCCACGTACACAACAAAAGAAAGAAAAAATACACTAAGAAAAACTGAATCAGAAGGATCCCAAAGAGCAATGACCAGCTTTGGTAGTGCTCACCTTCACTGAGTAAGAAACAGGCACATACAATGGGGAGGAACCACAAGCTGACGCATGTGGCCGGGTGGGTGACTCTGAACCTATCCTCAGCTGGCGTCTCTAACCTTTACCAAAAGTTATCGTTCAATCGCTGCTGAATTAGCGGTGAGAGCACCGCTCCTGCGCTGGTTCACAGCAAGTCAGAGAACAATGCTGGAAAGCTGCCAAGGGTTCAGACGCAAAGAGAACGAAGAGGGGGAAACCCCCAAAAACACAAACCCCAAACCTGAAAGCTGCTCAAGAGACTGCACAAGCCTAAGCATAGTTTCTCAAGACTCTTTATTCAGGGAAAACTCTCTCTGAGCTTCAAGGACAATCACACCTCAATAAAAATTAACTAGAAGTTGGACAATTTTTTCCACCAAGTTTTATCAAGCAGGCTCCTAAGGATCTACAAAATAGCATAAAAGTAGTTGTATTTAAGGATTTTGAATTATTATTTGTTGGGGTTTTTTGCATTATCCTCAAACTACGGAGCCTCAACCATAGATTTACAGACCAAAATCTGACTGAGGTAGGTGCTGTGGGAAGGCAGCACAAAAAAGATAATTAAGCATAAGCAAAACCAGAAGCATATGTTCTCTCAGGATATGTTCTAGGCACAATCATTCATGGGTAACTAAAGAGTAGCAAAAGCATTTCTACATAATCTCACAGCAGCATGCTAGAGGACTCAAAAAATTCCACCCTATTTCCCTTCATTTTCAAACAATGAGGGAGAAAAAGGCTTTTAGAAGATGCCACAAAAGGCTGGCAGACTCCATTTGTTTCACACAGAGTTGGTATCTGACTCTGAATACTGAAGACCTCACTGAGACTACTACAACACAACAGTCCGCCAGGAAAGACAGTCTGGGTCACTGCTGCTCCATTCCCCACGCAGAGTCAACACAGCTTTTTTTACTCCTCAGCACTGTATTTAAAGGTAATTAAAAAATTACTTCCCTGCCTCAAAATTAATTCTGAAGCCTCAGAAGAAGTTGGAAGTCTACTATTAATATTATATGACTGCTATAAAAAAACCTTATGTTTTTTTCCTTCCGTCTGTTTACCTTATAGATACACCAGGAATGTCTCCGTTTTGCTGAAATATTTGTGGGATGATGTTTGGTAGCTCTCATCTGCTAATTAAAGGGCAGAAGAAAGATACTCTAAAAGGTTAGTTTCCGATATGATAGTGATGCTCAAGGAAGTGATAAAAAATATACGAACAAAAATAGCTCTCTAAAAGTGAAAAACAAAATCAAACACAAGGGAAAACACTCCCTCCCCCACAGCCCCTCAAGTACATTTTCTTCAGTGACGGAGCAGTCTGCAGGTAGGCCTTCAAAAGCTGAAATAATCTGCTGCCTTTCTAAGGCAGTGGGATTTGACCAGAAGGCTACAGGTTTTGCTAAAGCAAAAAAATGCAAGAGTCCCTCCTGCCTTGCCTGACTTACTACAGTCATGGAGACTCACAGGCTCGGCTGGATCCGACTTTCTATAAAAAAAGCAAACAGAAATAAAGAAGGGCATAAGTGCATTTGGCTTCCTTTCATAGAAATTTTCAAGTCTTGAAAACTTGGGTCAGTCTCCCTTACATACATTCATTCCTCATTTTTACCAAATCTGACTTCCACCTTGGGAAAGAGCTGAGAAAAAGGAGAAAGCCAGAGGCTGGAAGAGAACACTGAATCGCCTGGAAAATGAGAGATTAACACAGATGCCTTTGTGTTCACGGAAAACATACAATGAAACACGACAGCGGAGAGCACTGCCAGGGAGCCACGAGAGCACAGCAAATAAGATGCTGCAGCAGTCAGCCAGCAAACGCACCGGAGACGGGGATTTTCGATTCAGTAAAAAGCTCTGCTTGTTTCTATTTGAATGTAAGTATCCTCTGTGGAGCCAGAGGACTCTCCAGGGTTGGTATCCCCCTTAAGAGTAAGGCTCTTCCCCCAAGAAGACATCAGCCAGACTGCCTTTTTAAAATAAACAGCTGGAATATCGCCCTAAGCGCCAAATACAAAGGGGGTTTGGTGGCTGAACCAGAATTAACTGAAATGAGGACCAGATTTCTGGTCTCTGGCAAGGGTGGTGGGTTGACTCGGTGAGTTTTCAAACTGCTTTAGCTTCAGGGTGACTTCACGAGGCCCAGGTTTCCCTGGGAGGGAGGAGAGAGAACTGGAAGGTCATTTCCCTTCTGTCCTCGCTCCTTGCTGCCACTGTCCCCCGTTGCACAACCTTGCTGGGACAAGGCACGAGGTCACAGCTGCGTCAAGCTGTGCTGTGCCAAACATCCATCTTCCAGTTAGGTACCAGGAAGCTGCACCGTGTTTCACCTAAGTGTACTGAGGTACAGCAGGGCTGGCGAGTCTGCATCGTCCCCTGAAGTTATTCCATGCATAGAGGCTGCAGTAAGTATTTCCCTTATATTTCTTCAAGCTTGCAGTATTTGCTCTTCCACTTAGCAGAGACTAAAAGCCCCCAACACAACCTAGTATCCTAATTCACATGGTCTTATCATTTAGGCTGTTGCACAGTTCCATTCGGTAAAATCAGCAACAGATAAACATAACCCCAGAGAGTAATAGGTTTACTGTAGTAATTTATAGTTCTTAACTAGAAGAAACCAAAATTGGAGGGGGTGGGGAAGAGGGAGGGATGAGAAACAGGGCAGCACACAAGACTTGGCTGTCAGTGCTGCAGGCATCAGCTACAGCACAAGATAGCAGTGTTTGCATGGAAAAGCTCCAAGAAGAGGGCACACAGTGCTGCTTATAGACAGGATTCATACCTAAAAACTCAATGCAAAATTAATCGATACCTTTAGCTACTCTAAATGCATGGGCATTACTTGACCTCTCCGCACTTGTTCCCATAAAACCTGCACTTAGATTTCTTACCCAAGCGCTCTGCCAGAATTCATCCAACTCTGTAACACGACGGTGTAAGCCCCTGCTCATCACACCCCGCCTGGTAGCTACAAAGCAAGCTGTGAGCTCCGAGGTTTGTTTACAACAGCACTGGACTCACCATTCGCAGACACTTGCCACCACCCAAGCGCCTCAATCCACTTGACCTCCTCTCAGTAAGCAAAAAACATAGTAAATTAAGAACTAAACTGAGTGTTGGTCTGAGAGGGACCTGCACCACTAGCATACTAAAGGTTTTGTACTTTGTTTCCAAGGTAGGAAGATAGGGGCTTTGCTGTAGAGTCAGCAAAACAACAAGGTGTTCTTGAAACACAAGCAAAGTGAGTCTCTCTTAAATGACTTCAAACATCCCCCATGACTTTGGACACCATGACCAAGGGCACTATCCTTCAGCTTTATTCCAGCACACCATGCTGTGCTCCTCAGAGGTCAGAACTGTCTTCAAATTCCACTAAATCCATTGTTATTTCCTGTTCTTTATCAGCTTAATAAATCTGCTCCATTACTGTCTCATTTGTAGAGGCAGGCAGAAGACTGTGCAACACAGCAGATGCAGTTTAAAAAAAAAAAAAGGGGGGGGGGGGGAACAACACCTAAGCAAATGGCTTTTATTTGCTTACATCTGGGATGTCTGAATGCATCCACGGAGCTGCGGGGGCCAGCCAAAGCAGCAGCAAAGGTTTCCTAAGCTTCCCATGCCCCTCCAGGAGGAGTTCTCCTAATCACTGCGGTCATCCCAAATCACAGCATGCCTCTAGTCTTTATATGGGATCATGCAGTGGTAGAGAGTTGGGTTGGGTCATACCCAAAGATCAAACCACAGGGGATCCTGCCCCAAGTTACATAAATACTGCTCAGTAGGACTCGTGGATAAAAAGCCATTCTGAGCTCTTCAGGGCTCTACCAGATATATCTCACCAGGCTTTGGAAAGCTCAGGTTGAAAGAGTAGGAATCCCAATAGATATGTCAGCTGTTTCATTGGTCTTCACAACTAGGTAGCATTCCCCACATTCCCTGTAAGAGCATGAAGCAAGGAGCATTCAAGGGTCCGCCCTCGCAGCATAAAGCCGCATCCATCCTTCCTAGCACCCGCTGGTGATGGGATCACCACACAAAAGCCGTCCGGGGTCTGCCTGGACATGCCTTCTCCCGGATCAAAAGAACAGCAAGCCCCATACACTTTTTCCACCAGCTGTGTCAGTACAAGGCAGGCATCATCTAGGCACCAGATGTATCTTTCCAAGGGTCATATTCCGTTTAATACCCCAAACAAGGTTACACGGGGCACTAGGGAGGACACGTTGCAAAACCTGCAGAGTGGTGGCTGCTGTTGTAAGAGCAGCAGGTCAGCCTTCATGCTTGGTCTGTTAAACATCGTGCGTCTGCATGTGTATCTATATATGTCAGTGTACGGATAAGCTCCTGTATGGAAAACCAAAGGAAAAACAAGGAATGCTTAGAAAAGAGCTTAGTTCAGTTAACTGCCCTCTGACATCCCCAAGCTCTGCCTCTGAACCTCTGCTGCCGACAAAATCACACTCCAGGCTGTAGTCTTCAAACGGTACAGAGTGCTCCACATCCAGTAGTTGCGCTCAGCAATGCAGTGATTTGTAATTTCAGTGTGCTTTTATCATTCTTCTTGCCATCACAGATTCTAGGGCCAGCATGGAACCTTTCTAGTTTGACCATTTGTGGGGAAAGCAGAACATCCTTCTTTACAGGATTACGTGATAATAGAATATCTTCATTTTTAGTAGTCATTTTCTTCTCCTGTTGTTTAACACTGAACAGAGCAGCTGTTGAAAGAAGGCGAGAAAACAAGACAGACGAAAGGAGGGGCACATTTTGCCTAAGCATTCATCAGCCCGTTTGCTTGAATGAGAGGAAAAGCAAGGCAAAGAAGAAAGAGCTTCACATTTTTGCCTAAGCACAGAGATGATAGATAGGCTTTAAAAACTTAAATTTTTACAGCTTCCAACAAGCACAAGGCTTGTTTTTGCAGCAGTGGTGCTGAGTTTTAAATTGTTTTCCCTAAGCTGAAGATTTGCTTTCTAGGGTATCTAAATGCTGCTAAAGTGACAACTGAGAGTCTGGAGAGGTCTGAGTACAGATCAGTTAAGAAGAATCTCCCTCATTTAGACATAAAGAAAAAGTGTCCATGTGCAGGGCAGGGACTGCACTTTGCTTTGTGTTTGTACTCTGCCTAGCACAGGGTGGTCTTAGTTCCTCAACCCAAGGGTTTAAAGGCAGGAAAAGAAAAAAAAAAATCCTACCACCAATAAACAATAGATACTAAGGCAGATAAGTGAGAGACTGGAACTATTTTTTAAATAAGCCTGACAAAGGCTACCAGAATTAGCATTTACAGGACTTTCCATATGCTACAAAATAATTATGAGGGCCGGGATTAAAATGTGAATGATCAAGAAACCTTCATGGGAATTCAAGACAGACCTGGATGTGCTCAGGGGGAGATAATAGCTCTGCAATTCAGTTGCATCTCTCATTAAACATTGTTAAAAACTCCATGAAAGGGAAATTAAGTTAACTGAATATAAATCAGCTAATAAATATTCTTTTGGATACCCCTTTCCCAGCAAAAGAGCAAAAAGGGATGATGCCAGTAGTGTATTATCAATGTTAAAAACTTGAGCCTAAAAACAACAAAAGAAAGAGGAATTTACTATACATGAGTATGCTAAGCATAAACCTTGCATCTTATTCCTGACTGGGACCATTCTCAAATTAGATCTTCTGGTACATTTTGAGAAATCCTGGATGACTGTAACAGGGTAGAGACAGTGCTGTAGATGGGGAAAAATTTATCTTCTAACCTGCATTAATATTTTCTGTCCTGTCTGTATAACTGCAGACAATTCTGGTAGTCATACAAACACATACTTAAGCCTGAGTATCTCCAGGAAATTGTTTAATAATGATAAATGAACAAAAGTCATGCAGAATAAAATGGAAAATCGACCCATGCTGGATTATACATTACAGAATTAATTTGGGAATCATGCTGTAATGCCAAATTTGATCCATGCAAACAAATCTCACAAGTTTGGGCCAACATCTGGCTTCTTATCTGAACTTTCCAAGCTGCTTCTCAGTTACAAAACTGGCTTGTGTATTTCATGAGAACAAGCTCTCTCAAATTTTCCAATACTTTCTATCTTCAGGGATGCCAGAATTACCACAAGAATGTCTTTTTCCTGGCACTTTGAATTGGACTGATTCAGACCTCACTGACAGAATACACTATACGATAATTTATACCAGGAGCGATGCTTTATTTAGGAGTAGAGGTTTTGTTATGCCAAGCCAACCCAATCATCTGTTAAGTCCGATAACTTGCTGACAGCGGCCTTTGCCCCTCCAGAGCAAAAATTAAAATAAATTTAAAAAAAAACACCAAACCAAACAAAGACTCCACCACAAAACACAGCAAAACAAACAAGCAAAACCATGCCCACAAAGTCATGGTAACTACCAGCAGAGCAGTCAGGAGTGAATCAAGACTCTCTGTATGTAATCCTTAGTGCCTGTACTTTGAAAAGGAATCGATACTATAAAGCCAAGTCATACCTATGAACTAATGCAGACAACAGCGAGTGTTCCTCTTACAGGGACAGTTGGATGTGAAATTAATTTATTCATTGGAATCAATTAAAATCACTGAATTCAACCAGTTCACTGGTATTTCTCTGGATCAGGATGTAAGTAGCTAATCAAAGGAAAAGAAGTAGCCCTCCATTCTTCCTGGAGAGAACCTTAACACAATATTTTACAGAAAGAAAAATGAATATAGTGGTGAAAAGAAAACCAGCAGTACTGGCTTACAGAGGGGCTGGACGAGCACATCCAAGCTGGGTTAATGCACTTTCTGGACGAATGCTTAACTTCTCTCAGCTTTCTGATTTCCTTTGCAATCAAGACAACAAAATTTCAGTTTCTTTTCTTCTGACGTTCCACTTCAAATGGACAATGCAGGAAGTAAAAACCTGGTACCAAGTCAATAGATGAGGAATTTTGGGACTCAAGTCACACGTAATTAGAGGAGAGTCATCCTTAAGCCAGTGTTGTAAATGTTTGTCAGTGTTTTTCCTGCCTGCCCTCCAATAAACCATTCATGCTGAAGACAGTCAAACTGTCTCTGATTTTTAAAACAGCCACTATGAATCACAATAAAACTATTCCTTCCTATCTATCAACAACATGCCACCTTGAAGCACTTCTAACTCCACCTGTCCTGCAGTAAAAGCATATCTAATTTATATAAACTCTGGTTTATTCTGGGATACAACCAGAAATTCAGTGGAGGAAAGATTATATGTTAAGACATCAAACTACCCAGGAGAGGTACTATACCATACTGTCTACATCATGCTATCAGTGGTCTCTTTAATCAGACTTTTCATGAACTGACCCACCTCGTATCTGAAGCGAGGAGCAGAACAATATCACTAGTATACAGTAACACCATAAAACTAATTCAGTTCAAAATTGCAACCTCTTTATATTCTTGGAACCACATTCTAAAAAATACCTTAATCCCAAAGAAACTGATTAAATCCAAACATAAGCAAACATGAGATCTTGGACTGAAGAACTGCCGGAGCTGATCCAAAGCAGCAGTCTCTCCCCCGACTGCGGTGCGTTTTGGATCACGGCCCTCAGCCCTTCTAATCTGTTTGTGCATCACCTACAACTTCAGCAGAGCTGTGCGCCCCTTTGAAGTTGCTCTTCGCATTTCGGCAAGTACGCAATGTTGTGTCTATTACAGGACTCTGCAAAGGAAGAGGTAACTACTGTCCAAGAATATAAATTTTTCTTCTGCTGATAATGGCTGGAACTTAAAGCAGGAAAACACCCCAAGCCTGCTGCTTTCTAGCTTTTCCTCAAGAGGAAAATTCAACATGGGTCTAAGGACACAAACTAACAGAATCAGTGTAAACCAAGCAGTATTTCTAGCCCAGCCTGCTGTGCTCACCACAGGATAGTGTCTTCCCCCCTCCCAGCCTCCCTTGCCGCGTGATCAGAAAGGCATCCGAGATGCTATAAGCGTTTGCTTTTACAGAATAACTGCATACATGTCAGCTGCCAGCATGGTAAGTGTTATTTCCTGGATCACAGGCTAAAGACGGAGTAAGATCTATTAATCCAGGCAGTCCATCTCCCTCCCTACAGGCATCTCATCCAAGCCAGCAGAGAATGACTCTGACCCTTGAGCAGACCATACGGGGAGCTGAGAAGCTGACTCCCAGCAGAGGAGCTGGTGTGCTCACTCTAGAGCCTTGTTTCCAAAACCTCCACCCTAATCCCCAGGCACAGTTCAGCCAGGGGAGATGCGACCCTGAGCTGCCAGCCTCGCAGAACATTTTCCAGGGCTCTGCAGGAGCTTTACAAAACCCCAACTGACAACACTACCAGCATTTTTCATGGAAGATTTAAGTAGCTTCATTCCACCAAGAACTTTTTCTTGATGTTCAAGTTACCTTCTCTTTTGCAGCCCGTTAAGTCTAGTTGCACCCTCTTGCAATGGCTAAGCGATTATCTCTTGAGTACCCACACCTGAAATTGTTGCCATCTTTGCTTCTTCGATAACGTATCTATATTAAACATTTTTAATCATTCCTCAGAAATCAGTCCCTTTGCCCTCCTAATCAGCTCTTTCCCTTCCCTCTCAAGCCTTCAAAGGGCAGGTGTCCTATATTTAAGCCAGGGAGCCAGATGCATCCACACGGCACACGTAAAGCCTGTTATTCTTCCATTTGTAACCGGGGTATCACGGACAACTGAGCTGCCTTGTATTACTGCGTCACTGCAGCAGCCGTGCCTGACCACAGGCCCTTGATTTGCTTCAGCCCCGTGACTTTGCGTGTGCTCTTTCACACCCAAAACACAGGCTAACTTAGCATTCATTTTCTTTTCCTGTTTCCATCCCTCAGTCTCCTCAGATTGTTCTGCACCGTTGGTCTGTCTGCAGAAGGACAGTTCATTGCCAGTAACTGCAGACACTCAAGTTTTACATGTGAAAAGGTAAAACGCACTGAGCTTTTCTGATGCCTTTCATGTTCTTTCCTCGGTTGTCATCATCCTGGCTTCTACATCACACTGCCACTAGGCATAAATACATTTTCTTCTTATACAGGAGATGCATTACCAAGTTTCCCCAAAAGAGCAGCTGCTTTGTCTGCTCGCACAAGCGGCATAAAGGGTACCTCCCTGGTGACACCCAATATCTTTCAGATCACAACTGCGCCCCGAACCACTCGTCAGCCTCCCAAGCAGATTGAATTTCAGCCTGAGCGACACAAAGGAGTATATTGTGGCTAGCTGATGGGCAGGAAGGGATTTGGGGTTTACAGTTTCTGTGAGTCTTCCAACAGTCACAGGGTGATGTGACAGAAAGTAAACATCTTTCAAGTGAAAATAGCTCGGAATAAAACTGATGTCTCTTTTTTTTTTTTTTTTCCCCTGCACCTTTGTTTCAGATCCGCGACTGTTACAAGAAACAATCCTCAACTCAATTGTCCGAGCAAGGGAACACCCGGCATCGTTATGTGGCGTTTTCCAAGTTAGCTGGCAGGTTTCATTTAGCATTCTGCACCGGTCCTACAGTTTGGCTTGCCTGGAAATTTTAAATGCAAATGTATTTGTGGGGTGGCACAAGAGAACAATATCAGAATTTTACCACACCACAGCTCCTCGTTTGGGTCCATTCGACTCCCTTTTCCTCCCTCCCACACACATGGATTTTGCAGCTACTAAAAAAAAAAAAGGCTTAAACATGAAAATCTTTACCTACTATTTTTTCCTATTGAAAGACTTCCCCTGGCCCTTCTGCTTAAACAGACCTAAACTACAGTTTAAATAATGCTTTAAAATTGCCTACGACTCCAACTTGAGACATAGAGCACGCAAGCAATTTCTTTAATAGCAGGGAATAACAGCACTTAAATCATACCCATACAATATTTTCCATCTTCCAAGGGTTAGATATGCACTAGCTAATTAATCACTGCTTTCTCCACACCCCAAACTCACCAGTGTTATCCTAAGAAACCAAGGGGAAAGCAAATACCACTGTGAGGACATGCTTCTGGACAAGCATTTGTCATTTTCTTCTCTTCTTTGTGCTCAGTGTCAAGGAGTCCCAGGCCACAGATGTAAACAGATAACTACCAGCTCTCATAATTCAACAGTTCCTTGAGAGGCTCTGGCCCGGGCTATCGGAGAGGCAAATTTTTCACTGACCTTAATATGAAGGCATTTATCTAGCGGTGATGTTGAAACACTTCAAACACTGTTAAACGATCAGAACCAGGCCTAATCGTTTTCTCTCTGGTGCAAAGATGCTCTTGGCCAGGCGTGGGACCAACCACTTGTGTACATCTAGGCGCAACCTGAACACGGCTCAGCAGTTTGCACTGAGCTACATGAGATCAGAATACATTCTAGAAATTATAGTCCCGCTATTGTGCGGCAAAAACACTCTGATTTTCCCTTTAAAGAACAGCTTTCTGGTTTGCATTTCTGGTTTATTATCAAATACATATGCAAGAGTGCTACTTCAAAAGAAAATAAAGAAGTAGGCCAGAAGGTCAACGGGTATGAATGGTCAGAGCCTCCAGCTCTGGACCAATCTACCTTGTTGCAGTTAATAACAATAGAGTTAAATATTGTAATGGATGAAATGGGAAATACTATTTTTAGCCATTACCTATTATTTTAGTTCAAAGATTAAGTCCCACTTGCAGTTCTACTACTGTTCTTGTATTTTATCATGTGTATTTATACAGCTGTTCATTAATCCTGCTGGCTTTTATGTTAAAAAAAAAATAATTAAAGTAATTTTACTGGCTTGCTTTATTGTGGCTACATTTTACAACTATAATTCTGTCAAAATTAAAAGGAAATGCCTCCAGAATGAAAATGGGGGGAGGTATGACTGTAACCCAAGGATCAGATTTTTTGAAGTGCTCAGGGCTTGATTTTCTTAAGTGTTGAAGACTCAGAACTTGGCTTACACAGATACATTTCCCTCAAGGTTGCCCCAAAGAACTCGGGATACAAAAGTTTGAGAACTGAAAAGAAAGACCCGCAAATACAGCAATTTACTCTGGAGCCTAAACATAAGCCTAGGAGTGTTCAAAATCTGGCTCTGTCTTGGGTGATGAGTACTTTTGGAAATTCCTCTTACACTGTCTGCTTTGCAGTGTCTTTTTTACTGCATATCCACTGGGAACGTGTCTTAATTCCATATTCCTTCCAGAGTCTTCCCCTAATTAGATTAATAATGAGAAAAAGAAAGATGAGGCATTAAGTCATTCAATCAATGGTGTATATAATAAATATGAAATCCCTGTCAATACACATTTCATAGTAAGCCACATATTAATAGCCTACCACAGAGAAACTAGAGTTATACGCAGTATTCATCTGACTCCCAGAACTAAGTTTTCGATACATTACGCTTTGGGTACAGGGGAACTTACGAACAAAGAACAGTTCTGCAAGGCAGCACCACACCTCTACATCCAACTATATACTAGATGCCAAGCGTGTCCATTATTCTATAGCCACCTATATTGAACTATTTCTTTTACTCAAATTGTAAGCAAGCTGCCTAATCATCATCTAATAACCTTCTTTTTCCTAAAAGCTAACAGGTGCGTGAGACAGATGAAAAAAAGCATTTATTTTAAATGAAGCATCAAAATTTAGTTTTAGACCTATCTTTCCATTATTAATCAACATGCTGGTAAATGCAAAAACTGATTGTTTCCTGTACTTTAAAATGAAACACTTGAAAGTACGCTGGCTGGAAACGATGAACATTGTGAACACTAAATCATTTCCTCGATCCTTTTTCTAAGGCTGTCTCTCTTGTTGCTTTTACACTATCAAAACACTGGCATACATCCAACTTAAGGTATTCTCGAAGAAAATGAAGACACCGGACCTTTCCCAACAATCGCTTACGAGCCGCCAAAATTAACAGCGACTGCGCGCACGCAAAAATTGTAACGGACAAGCCCATCTTCTGCAAAAGCTATCAGAGATGATGCACTTCAGGGCGGCAACATGCAAGATCATTCTGCAAAAAATTATCTTACTCATGCACACGGATCTTACTTGCGTGAATAAGGCTTACAGCAGTCAACCCACAGGAATCACATTTAGAGTCAACTCCAGCTACCTGAGATAGCTATTTCAGACTGTAAAGAAAAAAAGGAGACGAGTGTCTGCACAAACACTAATTGAATATTCCCGTAGTGTGCAAAAACCGCAAGCCCCGGGTCTAGAATTAACAGAAATTCACCCGGACGGCTACGAGGGGTATTTTATCGCACTTCACGGGCACGAACAAAGCCGGGAGCCCCCCCGAGAGCGCGGGGACCGTGCGGCTGCCGGCTCACCCACCTCCCCGGCACCCCCCGGCCCTCGGGGGGGACAGAGGGGTCCCCGCGGCCGCCCTGTCCGCCGGGACGACGACGACACGGGGACACAGGGACAGACCCAGGGCACAGAAACCGCCGGCGGCCGCTTCGCCCCCCCCCACCCCGGACCGCGCCGCCGGGGGTGCGCGGCCCCCGCCGCCCCCCACTCACCGTGCGCCGGAGGGGAAGGAGCCGGAGGCCCGGCCCGAGCCCGGGAGGGGTGCGTTGGGTTGGGGGGTGCTGGTGTCCGGCAGCCCCACGGCCCGGAGGGACGGGACCGGCGCTGCCGCCCGGGGCAGCGGCGCGATGCACAATGCGCGGCCGCGGGAGCCGCGCCGGCGGGGCGGGGCGGGGCGGGACGGGGCGGGGCCGCCGCCTCAGCCTCGCCTCAGCCTCGCCTCAGCCTCGCCTCAGCCTCGCCTGGCCGCCGGGAGGGAGCCGAGGGAAAAGCGGCACCTCAGAGCCCCCCCTAAATCCACCAAGCCCCCCCCCCCCCCCCCCGGCCGCCGGCAGCCCCTTCCTTCCCCGCCCGCTGGTGTTCGGTGGGCCGGGGCGGCGGGGACCGACGGCGGATCCCGCGCCGGTGCCGGTGGGCAGGTGAGCGGCAGCCGGTTCGGGACGGCCGAGGGCCGAGCTCCTTCGTGCAGCCCCCCCGAGGTGTTCTGCGGAACGAACGCCCAGCACGAAGGCCGGCCCAGGAGCCCCCTCCCCGCTCCGGCGGGCTGACGGCTTGCGGCTGCCGAGGGGGGAGAAGGGGGAATAATACAGGAGCTGGGACCCCCCCGGGGAAGCTGGAACCCCACCCGGGAAGCTGGAAGCCCCCCCCCAGGGAAGCTGGAAGCCCCCCGGGCCCGCTGGCCGGCTGGAGTTTGCTTTAGGGTTTGCGTATCAATCAAAACTTGTGGTTTCACCTGGCCTGCAGTTGGTAGTTTTGATCTGAGTTACGGGATTTTAAGCGTGCCCTGCAGGGATTTAAACCAAAGGAAGTTTTATACAAATCGATTCCACCACGGGTTTCAGCCACATCAAATCGCAGCTCGTGTGGGGTATCTGCCAGGCACGCTGCTTCGGTTCCCTACCTGCTTCAGCTGTCCCGCCCGAGGGATCGGCAGTGCCAAGAAGGGGACTCAAACGATGGCTGTGTTTGGGCGTTAATGCCCAACAACACCACATCACGGTACTGCAGGCTTCAAGATACGTGATCTGCTTGTCTGGGAGGGGGCTGCTCATGCTTCACTTTCTTCCCATTTCGGTGGAAGCTGGACGTCAGTGACTTACTGCGCTGATTTCAGGTTGTGTTCGGACTATAATGACTTTGGATGGTAACACTAGGTGAAGGAAACTAATAGAGGAGAAGTAAGGATCATACAAAGGAGTCCTCCTTTACAGCGTTTGGGGCAAATTGGTACACTTCAAAAGCGATTAATAAAGTACACCCTTGCCTGTTTTCTGACTGCAAAGGCAACGGCAGCAGTGTGTGAGTTGTCATGGGGTATTTATACCTGCAGAATTCATGGTGTCTTTTGCGATTAAACGGTGAAACTGTCGAGTTCACAACTAAGCAGTCCAAGAGTCATGTAACCTATAAAACTATACTCCTCCATAGAAAAAAGCCGTGATTTCTCATCAGCTTAACTGACCCAGAAATCTGGGGAAGACAACTTTGCCCTTCTAAACCTGCGGTGGAGGAATGTCAGGAATGTCCCTGACTGCCCTTGTCCCTAAATGCAAAGAAGAGTTAAACTAAGGATCAGGGAGCAGTTTCTTCTCCAGATCTGGCATTTTTTCAAACAGTAGGTCTCTATGACAAACTAAAGCCCTTGGAAGAAACATTTTCATTACTGTCTGTTTTCTTTTAAGTTGTCTCCATCTTAGAAAATCTAAACCGAATTATTAAAACACAATTAATATGCAAAGGAACCTGAACTGGGTCTTTGATCCATAAGTGTTACAGAATCACTATTAAATGATGCTTTTTTGGTAGGAACTGATATCTGAATTTGTCATCAGAAGCTTCAGATACATTCGTTTGTTTATTTAACAAAACAAAAATGTACAGGTTGCATTATCTCTGGAAGTTTTCCAAAAGCTTTGCTTTAAAAACTGCATACTCCCTACCAAGCATAAAAATGAAAGAATTGGTATTTGTAATTGATTTTAATGATGACTACCAGGATCATATCTACAGCCAAATGAGCAACCTCTCTGCACCCCTCTGCAGCCCAGCTGACTTCTAGCAAAACTAGCATGGGCACAAACCCCCTTCCGTTAGGAACCTCTATGGGATCAGAGCCTCATTTTGCAGTATTAATTTGTGATTACTCTGGGTAAGTGAAATACCACCCTGACCGATGTGGTATCTTGGTGTGAGAAATATTTAGTGCTGCTTGGTTTTCACAGCAGGAGAAAATACCAAAGGATTCAAATTAATCTCAGTGCCAGGTAGAGTAACATCAGTCAGAATACGCTCAGATCCTTTGCTAACAGCCAAACACATCCAGTTGCTTCAGAAAAAAACCACATCACTAGCAACATCTTCCTACTAAGGTCTAATCTGTATACTTACACTTTTTACTAGTCTAAGTACAAGAGATGATGGGCAGAGTTTAGTACAGCATAGCTACACTGGTAACAGTTCTAACATGGAAACAGCAACAGTCAGAGAAGGTGTCTACCGATTTTATTGCTCCCCATCAGTTCAATACCAATATAAGTGCACCAAGAAGCAGACTAGGAGCTTTATAACTGCAGTCAGTCCAGGTGCCCAGGGCAGCAAACCAGTGTGGTGCAGACTTATCTGTACATAGGAGACAATTGTTAATTTTTTCCCTGTCTTAAAGGACACAGCCAGAGAGAAAGCAAGCCCTCTTCAGTACCTGTGTAAAACTAGAAATGATCAACCAAAGCATGCCCAGGAAGGCAGCAGAAGCCAAATCAACAGGTGGCTCAGCCCCGTTCTGTGTTTCGGTTCCTTCCTTCCCAGAGCCAGTTTTAGGTTCCTGTCTGAAAACGTATTTCCAGCAGAACAGGAGGTGCATGGAGCCAGCTGGCTGGGGGGGGTGACGCAGGACGATCCCCTCACTGCTCTTCATCTCCTCGCAAAGATGGCTTTGCTAGCAGGCCACGTGCAAGAGCTGGCAGGGCACGCTTACACTGCAAAAGCCCAAATTGCTGCCTTGCACATGCAAGTACACTCTTGATCAGCCATCGAGGGAGGCAGAAGTTTGTATGGCCGGAGTAGGAGGTTTCTCTACCTGAGGGAGCTTGTCTAGCAGAGTGTCTGTGCTATGCAGCAAGGTAATTATGCCTCGCAGGAGGGGCCAGGTCTTGGGGGCTATCCTACTGACAGGACCTCATCTAACTTCCATCATGCTTTGTTTTCCTGCACTAGGTGACCAAAGGGAGGAGCAGCAGCATCACACGCAAATAGACCGGGATGTGGTTGGAGCCAGCAGCAGCTTTGTGAGCTCAGTTTCCCTCCTGTGGGTCATGTCACCGAGGAGACTTGATTAGAAGGCAAATATCAACTGGAATATTTGCAAGGAGCAGGGCCACCCCCGCCAGCAACGTTAAGCACAAGGGCAGCCTAGGCAGCAGCAGCAAAGGCTGAGATGAGCAGCAAGAACAGCCTGCATAAGCCACGCTGAGCCAGGCTGCCAAGCTCCAAGACAGCTCTGCCAGAAACGTGGTCATCCACGCGTTGTTGGAGACTCTGGTGCTCATATTCTCAGGCTGCCAAAGAGACGGGAGATTGGTAAAGTTAATTTTAAGCCAGCATTTCCTGGTGCCTAGATATGCTGAGGTGGCACGTTTTTTCGATGTCTCAGCTACGGCAGCAGAAAGAATATGTAGGGCTTTTGAAAATGTAGGGCATTAGCTGTTAGCACTTTTTTTTTGGTGCCCTCAGCAGTTCACAATTATCAAAACAAGGGCAGACCTCTTACCTCCTGAAGTAAAAGCTGCACAACAAAGTTGTGGATGGAAGGAAATTCACACTAGAACAAGCACAGGAAACCACAGAGCTGCAGAAAGGATGAGTTAATGGAAAAAGGTTGATGTCCTGATACTGGGTAAAGGCTGTGGAAAATTACCAGCTCACACTGTCAAAGAGTATGACTGCCAGAGAGTGTCCTCAGTTAAGCTGTAGCATGCCCACTCCAGGCAACTTCATTCCACAGATATTACTGGAGGCAGAAATTTCCCTCCATCTGCAAGAACAATACCTTGCCAACCAGTCATTTTTCTAAACAATGAAGTAAGAGCACAGAGGAAGCTCAGTTTTCACCAGATGGTTAAAATTAATACGAGGCTGGATTTACTTTATTGCACACAGTGATGGGTTTTGTGTGCGCACTTGTTTTACATGTCCCTGCTGTTGCTTCTCCTCAAATTACACAAGGGATTGTTGTCCAAGGGGATGAGGATGGGAAGCTCACGGGAAGTGAAGATGAACCATAATCACAAGATTTTAAATAGGGCTTATAGTACAAAGGTACAGTTGCAGAGAGTGGAAAAAAGAAACCTACCTAAGCAACCAAGGCACAAGTAGATGATTAGTTAAAAACTTTCTCAGCTATGGGACAGCTGGGATAAAGATCCCTGATTCTTAATGGAGCTGTAGGACTTTGGCTTCCTTCATAGCTTAAGTGGCTCAGAAGTGGGATGCTTGTCTTAGCCTTCTTCCCACACCCCTTCTCTAGCCACAAAGTAATTACCACCTATTTAACTTAGCATGGGAAGCCTTCTCTTTACTGTTTCTTGGCTAGTGAAATTGTTCATTGTAGATGCCTTTTTCATCTGAAAAGGAAATATCTTCTCCGATTAAGGATGCCCTCAGGCAACTGTATCTAACCTTTTTTTTTTTTAAATGAGCTTGTTAGTTTTTGCTATCAGCCTTAGATAAAGCAAGTATTTAGGAATGGAGTGGAATCTGATTTACAACATAAGGGATAATAATTTGGTTTTCTGTAGTGTCTTTCATCCAAGAATACCAAATGCTTCACTAACATTAATTAATTAGCTCTCTCAAAGCATCCAGTTGAGACAGCGATAGCTATTTTGCAAAATAGCTGCAATAGGTAAAACACCAAAATACATGTAAGCATACTTGCACCAAAATAAATGTAAAAGTAGGTATGAGTTTCTGAAGGGCATGTAGCAAATCAGTGATGTACCACTGATATGTGTCTTAGACATCCTATACCCCATCTCATATTGCTTCTCAGTGGTCTAGGAACTTTCCAACCTCAAGATATCTTCAAGTGTTCCAGCAAATTAAACATAAATACAGAGGTAGATGGCTTCCACCAAGGATTCAGCATAAACAAACAGGTTTGAACGTTAGAACCATTTTTCATTTTGGAGTTGTTTTGGCCAACATTGGAGGATATATAAAATAAACCAGACGTTTCAACTTGACAGTCATCTGAGAAGGAAAAGGAACTGCAGTTCAGCTGACATTTAAAAACCCACCATCTCTGATGATGCAATTCAGTGCAATGTCAGCCCTGAGCACAATTACTTGTAGCAGTACTGCAGTACTCTGCAGAGATTGCTGGCTGGGATCTCTGCTCTTTTTGCACTTAGCATCACTTAAACACACACTCGGGTGAAGTCTGGCAGGAGCCCACAGTCCCAAACCCACCATCCCAGATACGAGATGTCTATGAACCACAGAGGGGAGAGAGAGAGACTATCTTTCCTCTTGTTTTTATCTTATCTTGTAAACTAACCAGGAATTAGGTAATTTCCAAATGAAGCTTTCATTAGAAAAGGAGTCTCAAATCGAGACTGAAACTTTTGGTCCAAATCAATGAGGCTGCCCTGAGAATACATAACACACCCAAGGACTTAAAACACTTGTCCAGGATGCCAGGGACCCAAGTTCCTACTTTGATTCAACTGTTGAATTTGCAGGCAGGTCTCCCACAGCTGCTGTAGGAGCAAAACTACAATTGGGACTTTGGCTGCTTGAAGTCAGACCTGCATCTGTCTTGTCTTTGGAACTATTCCGTTTGGTGTGAATCGTTCACTATAAACTGGGCAAAGGGACAGGCTCTTGCTCAGTGACCTTCCTGTTGGACATCAGGGAACTGCACAGCGATGACATGAACCGTGGTAATACCTCCATCCCTAGGACACGAGATCTGCCAGCAAAAGGAATCTATTGAAGCTATCGCTGCCCTCTCGCCCTACTCCCACCCCTGTTGGCAAGGGCTCGCTCGCCCTTACCATGTAACGGGGCTGCAGACACCACTGTCCCCTCCGTCCCTCAAACCTCCCGTGTGCTCCATGAAGGTCTAGACCACCCCTGCCTCTCACCAGCCAGCTAGAACTTTCCCAGCCATGGGGAGAATCTATCTGATGACTTCCTCAAAGCAGAACCACTCTAATGAAAAAAAAAAAAAAACTTTGAATCTCAAAAAGCATTGCAGGAAGTAAAAACTGTTTCTGCGCTGCTCTGCTACAGGTATGGTAGGGAATGATGCAGGTGGTTTCTTGCTGTCATGCTCTTAGCCTTCTGAATCAGTAACTTGCTCTGGTCCAGGGAACTAGGTTATAGGACTTCTCTAGTCATCCTTTCTCAGATTTTTAGGTGGTTAATAAATTGGGACCACTGTTTATTTCACCACTGGATCCAATTCAACTATTCCTTCCATGACCATGACACCATGTAGCCTGTTAGCTTTGCTTCTAAGCAGTTGCCATACTCCATGCCAGGACTGGCTGCATTTCCCCAATTGCAAGAGTGATTCTTACACCTCATAATACCATTAAAAGTTTAAGTGCTAAGGGTCTTTGTCAAAGAAGAGATGGTACATAATTATCATGATTAAGTTTCTCAGAACAATGAGACACTCAGAAGCAAGCGTGAAATGACACAGACTGCAAGGAAAAAGGTTTGGCTAAAGAACCAACATGTATAATTTACAGTGATTTCAAGTTCTTACAAAAGTATTTTCATTTTAACATTTTTCACTTTCTATTTTCTAATTTTTTTTAAACAACTTGTTTATTACACTGCTGAGGCTCTTCCTTAAGAAAGTCTGTTTTCTTTAAGTACTGTTTTTAATACCCTGAAGATCAAACTCAGTAGTCCTATGTAACAGATTTTAAATATTAATAGCAACACACTAGTAATGCTGTAGGGAATAATATCTTCTTTAAAATACATACCAAAATAACTTTAATAAATAACACTACAAATCTGATGCTGGACTAAAAGTAATAAAATTATAATTCATACATATTTGCTCCCTTATACCCACTGTTGTAACAGCTCTTTCAAAAAATTACCATAAAGGCATCTGGAATTTCTGTAAGACTCCAACAGCATTTCCTATTTGTCTTTGCACAGCCACTGCTGTTTCCAAGTAAAAAAAATGTTTAATCTTTCTTAATGTATTCAGATACATTGCTTGCACAACAACTGGCTGCCCAGGACTGTTTACATCCACTCCGTCTCATACTTTGGCCAACACTTGTTTGCAGCAGCTCCCATAGCTGAAGTTTCTCCAACAGCAAGTACAAATTAACTCAAATGTTGCATATTTGTGGCTTAGGAATTTTCTTGAGTTTAAGCTGCTGGACTCTATTGGCTACATAAGGCAGCGAGGCATCATTACAGAGACCTTTACACAGCTCACTTCAGGGGACAAGAACAATAAAGGCAGACTGAGAAAATCCCAGCTGTTCATGAGCATTCTCTCTTTTGGGGAATGGCTGAAGACTTTGGGAGTTGTATAAAACAGAATGTCAGTAGGTAGTTTGCTAGTCAGTCAAGATCCAAAGTCTGCAAGTTTTATATTTTCAAAAGGTCAAGTGGCATCTCCATGTGGATAGGTACATACATATGTACGTAGCATTCCTGCTTAAAAGACAACTTTTCTATCACGAGCAACTCAACTCCCTGGTCAGAACATCACCACATTTCCAAAGAACAGCTCTGTGGAAGACAAATATCCTTGATCATGGAGCAGTGTACAGTCATTAAGGAGTTTTTCTTGCTGATACCTTGGAAAAAGACAGTTCAAGGAAATTTAAGAGAAAAACAATACAGAAAGATAAACAACCTGTGCAAATAACTGGAAGAAAGGCTTGTGTGCCACCAGAATGGTAATCACTGCCTATGTAATTCAATTGCTTTGGAGAAGGCCTTTGCTCTGATACAGCCATTATCAGGCAGCCAAAACATACATGGGTACAAGTGTAATAATCCTTTCTGCTTTCATCTAAACTGGGGTTTTCAATCTCCTTTTAGCTGTACAATTGTAAAGCCTTCCAAGTGACTCTACAGCCTCCTACGTGCCAAATGTAAGCCCACTTGCCAGCATGATGGCTTTTTTGTTTGTACCTTTGTGTGGACACCTTAAAGTCAGAAACACTTAGGAGCCCATGAAAAGAACAAGTGAAAGGCACTGATTTAAAAGGCTGCCCCTCAGGAGCAGCTGGAAGCCCACTGCATGGAATATGCAGAAAAACAGGGTAGAAAAGCATACTAAGAGCAGCAGTCATAGATGAACAAGGTGGGTGGAAGCAGCAGTAGGGCATTTGCTGGCTCTTAACTGCTCCAACAGTGGAAATCCTCTGTCTACTCCTCAGGAATATGTTGTCCCTGCCACTGAAGGAGCATTACCTGCCATTCACACAAAAGCAAGGTGTGTTTAAAGAATGGCTAGAGGTTTTTTGCTCTGCAATAGAGATGTTATCTATGCCGCATTCTGCAGTTTCTGCTCTAATAAATACCTTTGTTTAATGAATAATATGTAGGGGAAGATTCCATGATGTAAAAGACTGGTTAGACCAGCTACAAACCCACTGAAGAGTTTCAGAGTGATGTTTTATAACATTTTTCAAGTTCAGCTGCACACTGACGATGCTTTTTTTTTATCCTGTGGGAGGTACCTATTTTCCTTTTACTGTGCTTCTTTCTCACATGGACAGTACAGACTTAATATACACCAGTATGTTTGTCAATACTGGGCAGAAAAGAGCTTCCTCCTTCTTTCCAAGAAATTCTCCTCTGCCTTTGCCAAAGCTTAAGGCTGGTGATAAGTCTAAACCCACTGAGGGGGGTGGAGTGTCTGGAGCATCAGAGGCAAATCTTGTAGCTCTGCTGACTCCGAAAGAAGCAGGGGAGGATGTGCCTCTGCCTTGGTCAGGGCAGGTTCAGTCCATACAGAGCTGTGGAGAAGGGAAGGGAGGACAGAGCTACTGAACCAACTTTTGAAGGGGTTTGACATGCACTCCTGCCTCACAGGGTTTGATCTGCTGGTGAGAGTCTGAGAGGGGCAACATGGCTAATGCATCCACCCAGCCTGCCTGGGGCAGCACAACAGCAGTACACCTGATCTGCCAAAATCAGAGAAAAGAAACACTCCTCTTTCCTCTTCAGAGGATCTTTCAGCAGCCTCAGCCCAGAACGAGACCATCAATGTGCATCATACAGTCACACAGTGCAAGACAGTTCCTGCCCCAAGGGGTGCCAGCTGACCAGAGACGGGCAGAAAAACCCGCACAAGGAAGTGTTATTCTTTCCATTGCACACTTCATCTGACTACCAGTCCAGGCCCCTGCCAGTGCCCTCTACTCCCCAGGACAGAGGAAAGCAGAGCCTACCCCAAAACGTGGCAAAACTTGGAGATACATTTTGGGGAGGCAGTTTCTCAGTGTTAGAGATGTACAATACCCTGATGAAGGAGAGAATTGAAGTGTCCACTGCTCTGCAAAGATGAAGTCCTTCCACCCAGGCAGAGGCAGCCCAGCCATGCACCTCAGCAGATCTGCAGAGGTCAGGCACAGAGGATGGAAAAGCACCTTACCTTCATGGTGATCTGATGATTCAGTCACAGGATTTTCTGTTAAGTCTGGTAACATGAGAACAAAGTGTCATTTACTACTATGCTGATTCAGTTCAAATGAGGTCAGATAGCTAACTCATTTTATGAAAACCACCAGATTGTGTGATGGGATCCCAGCCTAGCCCAAGCTTTGATACAGATCTGTCAAGACCTTTTCTTTTACAGGCAGCTCCTCAAAGGCTTCAAATTTAGAGAAAGCCAGTCTTTATTAGACAAAAAAATCTGACTTGTTGACTTTTTAGATCAGAAGATGCCAAGTGACTAAGAAAGACAGTAGATAAGACAGAGGAGTAGTTTAAAAAGCTTATAAACAAATCTCCCCCTGCCCATTGTATCTTAGAAAGGCAGGCCGTTGCTCTCAAACTATATTTGGAGTTTTTTGGTGGGCTGCAACTACCTACAGAGTCCCCTCAGCTCTCTAAGAGGTTTTCTCTTATATCAGCACAGAGCTCAAAGCGTGCTCACTGCTTCTCTCCCCGGTCTCTCGCTTCCTCGCTGTGCTGCAAATTGCTGCCTTGCTAAAGCCTTACTGTTGCTTCCTCTGATCCGCCCCATAATCTGGATGCATCTCTCTCCCTTGGGCAGATTCAATTGCTCCCTAAGGGAAAGAGCATCCCTTCTCCTTCCAGAGGCTTCTTCACCCAGCTTCACCCTTCTTACAGGGAGATAATCTATGAAGTGAGAACAAGCAAAATAGATACTGTCTGTCATGGATAGCCATCGCTGTTAGTCAGCAGATGGCAATTAGTATTTGTTACTCGCTGAACTGTGCTAGGCGATCTGGTGACACGACTTTCCAGCCTTTTCTTGCGGTAGTGAAGCAGGTGCCCAGGCACAAGGTCCTGCTCACAGGACTGGCCCTGAGAAACTCGCTTTCTAGCCTCATTAGTACACACAGGCAGGCTGGAGGCATGCATGCAGTGAGGGATCAGCCATCAAGTCTGCAGGGCAGGAACAACTGATACGCTGCAGATGAAGATAAAAAGAGAAGACGTCATCAGATCCTCCCACAAGCTAGACTTAGTAAATCTGAAGAGGAACTTTCAGTGTGCAAAACTTGGAAAGAGGACATTTCTAAAGAAAGCCACTTGCTCTGACAGTATTTTGGGGGTGGTGGGTGTGAGATTCACAGTGTTGAGACACTGAATTTGTCAAAAGATTGGGAAGATGCTTTAGCCAAGAAGCCCCAACAAATATCTGTTGGGAACAGACTCCTTGTCAGATCTGATTGAAGCCATCAAAGGAGTCAACTTTAAAATGGTATTGCTATATCTGCTGCCAGTAAGTGTTCTGGGAGAATGATATAAAACGAAAATGCATGTATTTAAAAGTAAAGGAACACAAGACTTACTCTATTAGATCTTACTTTCTGTCATGCTGGGCATCAGAGAGGGCTGCAGAATCAAACACCAACACAATCCTCATTTTTTTTCAGGAGGTTGCATAATTGTATGGTCAATCATAGTGTGTTATGCATGCCAAAATAATTGTCAACAAAAGCCTGATGACTGAAGGAGTAAAGAACAGGCTCTTCCTTGTTCTGCCAACGGTTCAAGATTTTAGTGCTTGAGCCCATTTTTTCCAAAAACCACTTTTTTTTTTTTAACCTATGCTGTATTTGTGCATGAGGAAATAATTTCCACCCAGGCAGCCACATCTTTCCCAACTCTTAACTGCACTGTAAAGATCTCTGGAGCACCACCATGATACCTGCAAAGTGGGTAGAAGCTGTTCCACATACTCAAGCACCATGTTGTCTCATGTTGAAACTGAGACTGACCAGTCTCAGTTCAAATTCCTCAGTGGTCAGGAATTCTCCAGTCTGTTGTCCCCAGAAAAGCACCCCTGCCCATCAGTAAACCCTGTTCATAAACAGTTCTTGTTACCCAAGGGAAGATGTCCTTGCTCAGCCCCAGCAGTGAGACTTCTGCAACGTGCCCTTCAAAGAGCAACAAGACACAAAAACCTGTTATCATGCGGGCATGGACTGCCCCCCTAACACTTGGGTGTCTTTCTAAGCTAACCAAGGAGGCTCCTTCTGCAGCCCATGGGGAGAGAGCATTACATCCATGCTGTAAGTCAGGCAAGGTCAGCAAAATCTGGAGATAACCACTTGAACCAGCCAGGCTAAATGTGCCCAGTCCCCTAGGACAGTGTTCGGTGACAAACAGCCATTGCAAGATAAAGGCTGTGGGTTTTTGCAAGGAAAATTCTTCACACCATAGTAGCACTCCCACATGCAATCAGTTCTCAAAATTTATTTCTCCTGCACTAGCACATTATTAATGCAGGCAATAAACTCCCAGTCCTGCCAAAGTACCATGACCCTCCTCCTGTCTCTGCGCCCATTTCATCCATTTTGCCTCCTGTGGGCGTGCAGCTTTCCAACGGGAGCGCTTGTGGTAGAACGTTTAAGAATGCATGTAACTGTCTGCAGGCCCTTAGCAAAAAACCCTATGACTAAATGAAAACCATCCATGCCAGGAAACGGGCACACCTGAAACTCAGGGAGGCTGAAACCAGGGTTTTTATGAGTCCACCATCTTGCTCCTCTAGCATTTTCACCCAACAACACTAAATGAGTTGAGAAAGCTTCAGGAAAAAAAAACCTCAGCAGCACACAACCTCACTGCAGAAAATTATTCCTCACTCAGCAAAAAAGAAAAGGAAAGCGAGTAAAACAATGCAAACAATTTATATCATTCTACTTAAACAGCTTTTCAAAGGGCGGTGTGTGGGCATGCCACAATTATTCATTTTTAAGCTCTATCTCACTACTGTTATGAATTGGATTCTGTGAACCTGCTGGCCCCTGACATCCTCCCCAGCCCTGCCTCACAGAGAGCCGCTCTGATGTTAAACTCAGAACATCTCCTTATATTGTGTGTGTCATTTTCACAACAAAAGTAATCACTATCTTATCAACAATGGCATTACAGCTGAAACAATGAGCTGTGGGTATTTTGTGTGCAGAAGTGCCGGCCTCAGCTCTCACAACATCCAAATTCAGCTTTTTATATCAGGTGGCCATAAGACCTGGGGATACAAGGTAAAACTTGTACTTTCAGCATTTTCTCAACCTACTGTATACCTACGATGGGGACAACACCATGGAAGAACAAAAGACCATGGCCTTGAAAAGATTTTTTTTTTCTTAATCTTGCCATATATTTGATAAGTCACACAGGTACAATTAAGCAGACACATGTGCAAGTGCCTGGACCCAGAGGGCTCAGTTCTCAGTGAAACCAACAATGGAGAATATACCCCCCCCTTTGAGCCCCCTTTTCACTTCTGGAACAGTGTTTAATAGCCCCAGTATAAACAAAAGTTTTCTCTTTTCCTGAGCTACTTGGGCAGTACGTCACACCATGTGTTATGTGAAGGGTAGCAAATATTTAATTTTCCTACATACAGTCTTGGATATCACTCATGGGTGTCTCCACTCGATAATCTGCACTCTTCTGTAAGCACCCTCTAATGAGCCCCTCTGCTAACGCAGTGCAGTTTTCAAGTGTACATGAAAGAACTGATCAGAATCTTATATTTTTGCTTGAGCTTTAACTGATGTTTTGCTTAATTAGAGCATTCTTTCATTTTTGAATTTTTTTTCCAAATGTCAAAGCTGGTTGCTTCAAAGGATCATTTCAATCACCCCTGCAGGAAGAGAGAAAATTGCTCAGAAAGATTAAAGAGAGCGGGAGAGAGGGAGGTGCAGACAGATAGACAGAGTGCAGAGCAAAATATCTAACAAAAGCCTGATCCTACTCCCACTACAGTGAATCTGCAGAGAAAGTGGAGAGATCAAATATAATTTTCGCATCTAAGACACATTCATGACAATATACCAGAATAGTAAATGCGACTTTTGTGACATTCATGAGAGATATTTTGGATGAAGCTCCTCTCCTTCAATAAGGAAGATCATAGCAATTCTGTGCTCCAGGTATCATATTGCTGATATGCATTCCAGCTCAGAAGAGCTCCAGAAAAGCCAATTTTAATTCTGCATTCTCAATTCCTTTCTTCTTCCCCCAGCAATTTAACTTAAATGGGATAGGTCTTAAATCACAATACCTTTTTTTCCCCAAATATACACAATATAATGTGTTAAAGCTTTATGATAGAAATGTATTATTTGACATATTTCTGTAGTATTTTCATGCTCTGCAGTCATATCAGTGTGTTTCTGTTGTAGGTCATACTGACAGAGAAATGTGTAAATGTAGAAGAAATCAGAAAGATGAAGTCTAGCTGCATCATTATGCACATATCAAAAATATCAATCTTGCTTCAGCCTAGGCTACAGTGAAGTATCTATATATTTTAACAACTGAAGCTGAGGACCTCATGTTTCAAACAGTCTACAAAAACAGAACCACTGACTCCAGTGGGACTCCACATGGTAATAGGAATATTTTTACACAGCACTGCAACATGCCATGCAGATGTATCCAGAAGGGAAAATTCACACCAGCTTCTTCAGGCATTTAGCTTAAGCTCCTTTCATATTCAGAATAATGCTTATGCTGCCTATGTAGCTAGCGAATAACTGAGATGACATTTCCTAGTGGGGGGAAGGGGCAATTGAAAGCACTAAGGTTTAATGCCAAAATCAGCTGATTTGATTAGTCTTTCCCAAAAACATTCAACTAAAGTTCTGTGAAGGACCAGGATCTTTTAAGGCACTAAATAGACACACACAGCTCCTAGCTCTTGGAGGAAGAGCCTATCCACTTTTAAAAATGTTTTCCTAAGAACATATCTGCCTTGTATCACACAGAGGCACAAGTAAATCTAAGAACCATGGATATTTCTGGCATAAGTCTAGTATTATCCAAATACCCAGGCTCCTGTGTGAAAGGAAAAGACAAATTCAATGGCAAAAATGAAAGGATTCGAAGATCATTGTCTCCTGACTTTCCTGATTACAAGGCAGCAGATTATCTGCCGGTGTCCATATTTAAAAAAAAAGTCAAAAAAGAAGGTATGAGGATAAGATGGATGACTTGAGGACTGGAAAGTCTGCCTTCATTCCATCATGCAAGACAAACACTTGAGGAGACCTGATAATGATCTCTTAGCAAGCTCCATACAGAAAAGACTTGTGATATTAGATGGATAATTGAACTAGTAGCAAATAGTACTACAAGATGCATTGATTGGAAGTTAAGAAAGTTCAGAGCCAGACAAGAGACATCTTTTTTGAGGTATCACACCATTAAAATGGTGACCAATTAGGAAACTACTGCACTGACATCACCTCCCAGGTCCCTGCTCTGTAGTGACCTAAACACACTCCAGCCCCAAACACATGATTGAGATGTGATTTGTTTGGCTTACAATTAACTTTTTGGATGTGTTATAGGTGTAAACATATGCATGCAGTCACATAGGCACATACGCAGAAATGTCACATGAATCTCACAAGACTACTGCTTTTCTTGATTCTCACCAAGGAATACAAGAAATACATGGTCTAGGCAAAGTAAAAAGCCCAGTAAACATCCTTGCCTCAACTTCCTTGCTCTCTCATGTGTTCTTTAGTTTGGACCCAGCTCCCCTTGATAGCCAGGGCCTCCTACTCAAAGCTTTTCTTGTGACCCTTTGATTGTTCTTCCACTTCACCTGAGTATTTCATGTCCTTCAGCAAAGTCACAAGCAAAAGTCTTGACTCAGGGAATTTTTATTTCATTCAATTTATTGCCTATTAACACAAACTTCTGATCATTAATTCAGGTAATTAACTTGAGGGGGGAAAGGAGTGTAAACACTTAAGAGCTTTTCTTCCTTCTAGGGGTGGGCATTGTAGCAATCTGAACATGAATCTATTATACACAAAACCCCTTGCTCCTGTCAGCTAGATCATTTGGATTAACATTATCATAATACCTACTGCAAACTTTGCACCTCGTCCCTGTAAAACATACAAGCAAGAGCATAATACCAGTTTAAACTGTTCACTATACCTTAGCACAAAAAATATAAACTTAGTTCAAAGATTAATGTAACTACTAGAGATCCTAATAAATTCAGAAGTCCAACAGGGCTTCATCCAGGCCCCAAATGGATGGTGAACACTGTTCACTGTGCTAAGCATGATACTCCCTCTTGGGGAGTAAAGTGAAGCACTGAGGGGTGCAGCTCTCCTGGAGCTTGCTCTCTGTCCTGTAGCATTAACTGAGCTCTCGCCTTGGTCCAGCACTTGCAATCCCTTAACTCTCAGCTCTTAAGCTCTGAAGGGCTTTTTCTCTGACTTCATCATCTCCTCCCCCTCTCCCTTCAGGAACCTATATGAGTCCCTACACATCAAAAAACCCAAAACAACAAAAAATACTAAAATTGCAAAATATTTGCTTGCATTTACAATTCCAAGCAAAGGAGAGGTTGAAGAGAGAGCAGCTATGGTGTTCCATTTTATTTCTTGTTATCTGCTGTTAAGCTGAACATGCTAGAACCAAGCTTGCTTTATATAGCCTAGGCTCTGTCTCATTTGACATGCTTTCAGAAGACATGTGGACATTTAGTTAACATTTGAGTTAAACCAAATGGGGTGTTGCAGACAAAGCTCTGTAGAAGGCTACCCAGGCAATGCAATTACATTTAATTAGGCTTACAGCAGAAAAAAGCTACATAGGCGCAACACAAACGCACATGCAAAAATAGAACGGGGGGGGAGACAACACGGAAAGCGTGTCAGAAAAATGAATGGGAAGAACTGGGAGGGAAGGGAGCAACCAGGGCAGGCCTGGAGCCTTGCCTAGTTGAACAGTACAGGGAGGATCAGGCTCATTCAGAAATATTCTTAGGGCAAACTAGAGCCTGATGTTACCAAGGAGCAACATCTTTAGCTCTTCTGGGAATTTTGGGCACAAGATGAAGACAGATTTCTGGCTGGGACTCATAACATGTGTCTAATCTTTACATCTTTTTGGCCTCAAAGCATTGAATGTACAGGATGTGTTTGCTAGGCTTTTCCTTCTGCTAGTCTCAGGATAGCATGCTTTTCACAAACTGAAAAAAAATACATAGGAGAAGCTGCTGTATATTATCTAAGTAGTAGCTGTGAAATTGAAAAAGTGAGGCCTTTTGATCCATTCTCTTGCTGCAAAAACTTAGGCTATTTTGTTTGGCCACAAGACCTGAAAACATCTACAGCCAGAATGGAAATTCTAGTGATATTCCAGCAAAATAATCATTGTTTCCTCCATGGTTACCTGCATTTGTTTCTAAGGAAGGAGACAAGTAATCAGTGGGGGCAACGGGCTTTATAAATAATTTTCTAAAGAAAAAGACTCTCCAGTTGAAAACACAAATGCACCAAAAGAGAAGCCAATAAAGGTATTTGTCCTAACAAGGCAGAAATACTTTGCTGCATTTCTTTACTTGGCATGCACATATGGCAAGTGACATTCCTAAATCTTTGCTACACTTACGAGTTCTTTACACGTGCCAGCTTTTTGCTTTTTCCTGTATTCACAGGAATTCTCTGAGGCAGCCCTCATTCCAACATGCCTTTTTTAGAAGGATGTGCAGATGAAAGGAACATGATATTTTTAGAAGAACTACATCGCTTCATGCAAGGCTCCTCCAAACTCTAAGTCAATGCATTCTTCATCTGAGCTGTTTGTCATTAGATTAGGAAAAAGAAAACCACCAAAACAAAAAAAAAACTGAGGAAAAGAAGAAACATGATTGTGAATGGAAATGCTGACTTTGATCTGCTTGCAAGGTTGCAACTGTTCATCCCTCAAGAATACTTAGATGACCTGAGGGTACACCTACTTATCTGGATAGGCAAGTTTGAGATAAATGAAATCTAGATACAAGTCTAGATTATGACAGAAACAAAAACATGTGCTGATACAAAACTTTCAAGAATTGCAAAAGAAAGGATTGCTTTCTACAAAATGAAGAAAGTCTTCTGTTCCCTGTTTGGGAAGAATTCTATATAAAATATATATTTCATACAGTGAGCTCCCCCAAAAGGACATACGCTTTACACAACATTTCCTTTTTGTCTACTTGTAGCTTGGACTTTAGATTGCATTCTGGAAACCACCATTACAAGTAAGTAAATGAATTATATTAGTCACTTGTTATTAACTCTCTTCCCATTTCTTAGTCTCCCATTCAAGGGTTTAACAGCAACTCAGAGCAATTGCCTTTAAACCCACAAATAATGTTAATAGTATCAGTGGGACTTAGTGGCGTAGTTTAATATTATTCCTAACCTTGTCTAACTGCACGTGCTGGTCTCTCCTCTCTTGGCTGTACCCTCCCACTATTTTCACTGCATCAAATACAGATTTTGCATCCATGTGTTGAATCAGATCAGTTTGCAGAAACAAGAAAAGAAACTCGTTGTCTTTGAGATGAGCAAGGCAATCTCCTGCCAGTGAGACTGCAGACCACCAAGTTCAATGCGGAGATGCTGACGAGGACAAGGCTGTCCTTCTCATCAGCACATCATAAATCAGAGGGGGTATGATGTGAAGTCACCCCCTTGGACATCTAAGGAGGGAATGGAAGTTATGTGGCCTGGGTACCACACCTCTTTCATTCCTGTGAAAGTAGCAACATAAATCCCAGGTATAAATAACCAATAAACAGAAGGCTGGCAACGTAAGCTGCAGAAGTTATTTGGTGAGCAGTTATGAACCACAGAGCCAATGCTCTAAATTGAAATCAGTTTTTGAAACATTTGGAAGCCAGTGGAAAAAAACAAACCCAGGAAGGATTACTTTGGAATGCAATGCATTAACTATGGTCATCAATCTGTTTTCAATTATAAACCCCTTAAGACATCTAATATTTCTTGTCCTATTTATAACAGAGCAGTGATCATGCTATTAGCTTTCAACAATACCTAAATGATGAGCATGAAATTAAAGTGAAGAGTAAACTAGACTGGAATAACAATTGTAATCACAAAGAAATAAAAAAAGAAATAATTGCAGGTAAATTGTCAGGGCATAACTCAGACAGGCATGGATCTGCCATGTAAAAAGCCAACATGTATTAAAAGGGAGAAGCCAAAACACACTCCATGAAGTCAAAATGATTAAAAAGATGAAATAAAGCCCCTATTTTATTGCACAGTAATATTCAGCTGCTGAGGAATAGCAACAATCACGCAGTATGCCAAAGACACTAAAGTTGCAGGAACTGGAGACCTTGATTCAGCAGTGGCCATGGTGAGTAGGGATACCTTTATGCATATACTTACTGATACACATATTCCAAAGGTTTTTTTTGTTAAACTGCAGTCTGTCATCAAAACCTGTGTTCTGCAGGCTGCCACTCTGAAGTACAACACACCTAGCAAATACACTAATAAAGACCATGACTTATAATAACAAATATGAAGTACCCTGTTTTGGGTCACAGAGATAATGGTTATAACAAATCCATATTAATAATTATAAATTCCTTTATCATTCATCTATAAGTTGAAATATAGAATTATGTGTCCAGTGCATTTCAGAAGAGATGCATTAAAAGTTAATTGCTACATCTGTTTTGAGCAACTTGCATGCAATACATGCAGTTCAATATTTTTCTTTTATTAAAAAAACCTTTCTAGAAATGCCTTTTTTCTTTGCAGACTGATTTTTCTAACAGTTCATTATTGCCATATCAGGACAGTCTGGAAATTCCTATGTAAGCACAGAGGCACCTAACAATAGACACCCATAGGTACCCGATAAATTCAACATTATTATCTAGTCTGTGACTTGCATTAATTCACTTTGCATTGATCATTGTTAAATTGCTCTGGAAGATTTCCAGTTGCCCAAAGTCAGAGCATTGAAGAAGGCAAAGAGACTTTATTCACTTTTCTTCCAAAAAAAATGTAAGCAAAAAGCAAGTCTGGTAACAAGCATTCATGAGTAATTCAATTTTACTGCTTTGGCTGAAATTCAGATGATTTTTGAATGGGTGGTCTGCTTGCATCCCACAGAATGATGCTACTACATCATAAGGAAAGTATTCACAGGGCATAGTAAGGTATGAATAGCATGTCAGTATAGCTGTGATTGCACCAACTACATCAGAATATCACTGACAGATCTTTCCTGTGCCTGTACCCACAAAAAGGAGTTGGCTGTGAATACCAGCACTGCTAGAACCACCTTGGCAATATGAGAAGTCTGTAGACTATACACAAAATGCTCCAAGGGTAAACCTGATGCATTGCATTTTGACTAGTGATAGGTACCCGACAGACCCCAAATTCTCATTTTTACCTCAAACATTTTCCAGTTTATGGGTGCTTTGTGAAGATGGTCAGGCTGTGGATAAAAGTTTTAGAGCTGGCTGGTGGGACATAGTCCTCTGCTGAAGCTGTGAATGTTACTTGTACTGTGTAAAGGAACAGTGGGCTAAAAATCATTTAGTCCACCTCTATTCATGAGCAAAGAACAAAGATTTTAGAACTGAAAGTTTGGCCACAGGCTCAGTAAGCCCCCAAGACAAAAGCCAAATGAAATGCAACACTTGGATCATGAATGGACTGTAAGCGATGAGCAAGATGCTTGACTCAACTCATTGGAGAAAATGAGGAATGGAGAAGTTCAGGAGGTAAAAAAGACTTCAGTTATAGCCCTACTAAGTGAAATTAGACCTCTCTTGAGGAGAGAAGAAAATCAGGACTTTGTTGGTGCCAAATTTACAGTCCTGCAACCCAGCACGAAGCGACAAAGCAGTGGTTCTGCCTCACCCTCTTGCTCATTTCAGCACAGCATTACACTTACCTCTTTTAACACTCCCTTTATTCATATATTTACAGCAAGTAATCAAACGTTCCCAGCATTTGGCTGAATAGAGCATCCGGCCTTTCTGAGGATGTCTTTGACAGTCATTGGCTCTTCCTTCAAAAAATGTCTGGAACAAGCATTTGGCTAAACATCAAATTTGATGTCTGTCATCATTAAGACAGTGCAGGGGCTGCTGTTTTAACTGCTTTTCTTGACTCCCATGGTTTCACGTAATGTCTACAGCTGACCCCTACCAGACATATGGTCCTGTTACTTGCAAAACACAGATGGATTCACTTCATCTTCTAAAGTGTAAACAGTTATTTGGAAGGTAAAAATGAACAGCAGTAGCAGGAGAAGACAGCTACATTTGTATGACTTGATAGAGAAGTGTCATTTGTAGCAATAACATTTGTTCTGACAGAACATATGGAGAATGAAGATAATATCTTTGCATTGCACCAACATTAATAACCACTTTGGTACCCTATAATTACACAGGGAAATATTGAACCAGGATGAGTTCTTCTGAGTCACCGGTGTAAGAGTTAGTCAGCAATACTCAGCAGAGCTGGCTGGAGCAGAAATAGGTGTGGGAAGGGAGCAAGGTAAAGTTATAACAGTGAAAACACCTGACAAATCCATCACTCAAGTGTTCATCCCTTCTTTTTTCTAAAAATTATAGGAAATGGAGGATGCTCTGAAGCCTTATCTGGCCATGAGTTCATATTTACAGAATCTGTTGGAGCTCAGTCAAGCCTCACCGTAACATACCAACTCTGTATTAACATCAGGAGTATCGCATGGACTGATTCTCCAAAGCCTTTCCCCCACAAAGGTAGGAGTCAGTTGGGGAAGAGGAACAGAGGCTGGTTAGACCACAGTACTATCAGCTGGAGAGTTTATAGAAGATAAGTAGGACCTGTATACCCAGTTTGCATTTGCTTCATTGCCCATGAGGTACCTGGCACCTAACCGCCCTTAACACCTTTGACCATTCTTTCCTAGATAGATTGTTTGAAAACTTGCCACAGTCACTGTTTAAATACTTCCCCTGAAGGAAAGTCAATCGCAGAGTAGGTTTTCTAAGCTGTTCTCTTAGTACACTTATACAAGCTTTTTGCCAGTGCTTCATTAGAGGCAACAGCTGCAGATCAAGTTTTAAAGCATCACTAATACAATACTGGCTCAAGTCTCATCCAGAGATCTGGAGAAGTTAAGCTAAACATTCTAGTTTCAATGATTTCATGTTTTATTCAAGAGCCAGTCCTAGCCCCCATGCCCCCAAGGAGTCCAAGCAGGCTGATGTCAAACAACACCTGGTTCCTCAAGTACAGCTGGAAGCGTCCCAGAGCTCTCTCTCCTCTGGAGAGACAGACAGCTGTTGCCATCGAGTTGTTTCCTTTCCCAACCCTACCTGTGGGAACTGCTCTACAGTCTGGGACTATCCAGTGTCACTTGGTATGAAGACCTGATCCAAGATACCACTGGTCTGGTGGTGTGAGCTGTTTCTCGTGTGCTACTCATCCCTTATCCTGCCAGCCCATCTCTCCCAGGAGCATCACCAACCACAGAGCCACGGCAGGTCCCAGGTCAAGGCAGAAAATCAGTCCACGGGTTGAGGTCCAGATCAAGGGTGGTCATAGCTGTAGACTAGCACTTCTCCAACATAGCTCAGGTGGGAACAAGTGCCTCAGGGCTGATCTTAAATAGAGCTCATGGGTGTGGGTGGAGGCCCCAGGTGAGGCTGGTTGGGGTCATTAAAGCCTATTAAGGGCCCTGACAGAAATCCTCTCAAGTGCAGTAAAACCATAAAGGCTTTTCAGACCCTCCAACGAGAGGCCTGCTTGCTTTTAGGCACAGTGAGAGGACATCACTTCTCTTTTAGGCTTCTGCTGAGGAGTATTGATGCTTCTGTCTATCCTGCCATCCACAGATCTGTGCACAGCTGTGTTCATATGTTTTAGAAATGATTGGTACCGCTTAGTAATGGAGTAGTAACCAGCACAGAGAGAAGGTGAAATTGAAAACATTCCCTATGTGTTGACATGTAATTTCGAAATAACTAGCTCTAAGGTACCTTTCCTTTTCCCCTGAAGTGCTGCAAGATGGGTACTGCTGGACATGGGGTATAGGAACAGCTGGACCACGCTCGTGGTGCCCAGGGGACACATACTCCAGTTCTAGCACAATTCTCCATTGGGTGAGGAGCACCGGTCCCCTTTCCTTGTGGGCTGGTACTCTGTTTCAGATCTAGAGCTGCCTCTGTTACCAGGACTACTCAGAGAGTACGGCACTGTTCTAAACGTGAATGAAGCATTTGTACTTAGAGCATGAATCACTCTGTCCCCTGTCCTACCTTCCTAGCGCAGCATCACAACCCACATCCTTGGTACATCCCTGTGGGAATGCCTTGATGATCCCCTTCATCTGCTCTGACTCCAGGCTGGCCCTGAATGCAGTAGTTCCCTTCTCATGTGAATCTCTTTGTACCTAACAAAGCTCAATTTTGGACAGAAATCCCCCTCGCCGCAAAACTGCCGGTGCTGTCACCAGTGGGGAAACAGCACTGCAGGTGAAGGACCGCACAGTGCCGCAGCGTGGATTTACATCCCCCTCAGCTAACGTGCCACCAACCCCTAATCTACCTTCTTGACCACTGTGAAAGGGGAAGAAGAGCTTAACTCTAGTGCTGAGATTCACCGGGGGGGCTTGTTTCTCCCCACGCTCATCTGCTTAACCCGAGACCCCTGCCCTGTGGCTGTACTGCAGACATGGGCTGTAGCCTCCTCATTCTGCTCTCCCCGCCGTCGTGCCTCTACAGAGGACAGGATGAAATTATACCCGCAAGGCAGTGGTGGTGGTGGGAGGAACTAGTGCCATTAATTAATTACCATTACTGTGCAAATTATTGTCTCAAGACTTTTTAAGAGAAGAGTGTTTTATCTCTTTTTCATCTCAATTTTCTGCTTTTTCTGTAGCAGGAGAAGAGAAAATGTGCATTTTTTTGGCATTGTCCCCTTCCTTTAAAAAACTGTTTTCTGCACCTTTTAAGTTTTTCTCCCCTTATTTCTTTTCTTTGCTTAGCAGTGTGCTAAGATTGGAAAAGGATATATGGAGAGACAAAAAGGATATGAAAGAGGGAATACTAGATGGGAGACAAAAGAACATTTTGTATTAAAATGTTTGCAAACTGTGTCAGGGACACAATTTTTTTTTTTTTTCCCAAAACCTGTAGACTGAAAATGACTTCAGAATTAGCCAATTTTTTTCATTTTGAATTTTTCTACCAATTTTGTTATCAAAGTTTCCAGGGACACGTCTGTGTAATAATGACTTTTTGGATTACAAAATCTTGCGAGAGGCAGCCTAGCCTGAAGAGGAACACTTCCAGGAGCACAACCCAGCAAGGCAGATAATGTCTTCATTGTGCTTGGGTTCTTATATTCCCAGCTGTCACTTTTAATAAACATGTTTCAGATCAAGTCTTACAGGGTGTGAAATACAGGAATAATAAAGGAGGAGAAATCATCACCTGGGTACTTTTGAATATAATCAATACATACGAAATATTGCATTGTGACAAGCAGAGAAGGGATAAAATGAAGGCAATTATAATTTTTTAATAAATAGGGTACATGAAAGCAATATGAGTTACATTATCATGCAGAGTTAAACCATGGATCACAAATACATATTTCTTCTCCTTTGCATCAAGGTATGCTCAAAGAGTCTCTGACACATGAAGCTTGTTTAAAAGGGCCAGAGCCTCAAGCAGCATAAATAGAGTTGTCTTCCTGCAATTAATGGAGCTGTGTCAGATTATACCACAGAATATATGACCTTGATTTTTTATGAGCTAGTAAAACAGGAAATGTCATTTAAAATGAGAGTAAGTCCAAAATAACAGAAGTATGCCTGTGTCTCTTGTTCTGATGTATTAAGATGTGCTCATAAAATCGGATTTCTTTTTTTAAACCACAGTGTTTCCTTCTGATTTTGATACTGGAGGTGTTAAGGCATTCGTAGCCTGAATCCCCACTGTCTCTCCTGGGATCCTGGCAGTAGTGGAGCTGCCTGGAAGTGAAGACTGAACTGCAGCTTTTTTTCCAGCTGCCAACAGAGAGAAGAGGGCATCAGGAATCCGGTGTCTCTGTGTCTTTTCTCCTCCCTGCCTGGATACCAGAGAGCCTGTACTGCATGCGAGTTTCTTCTGATGCCCTGAAAACTTGTGTTACAGACTCCAAAAATATGGCCACTGTTGTCAAGAAAGGAAATCAAGTACCCACGTGTCTGATGCAAAAATATTCAGAAAAGGCTATATAGAAGAAAACTGAATAGCTGTTGAGGAGGCCTTACAGCAGAGAAGGTGAAAATGTTTTTTTTTTTTACCACGCTGTTAAACTTTGATGCATAGGCATTTGCAACAGCAGCAGACAGAGGCCATCATGACTGAATAAGCTGGAATTTTCTGTCTGCAGCAATATCATGTTATCATATTCCTGCCTGATGAAGAGATACATTGTGGTTCAGGAAATCCAAGCCTTCTGAAGAGACACGAAATAAAGTTCCTGTGGTTTGTGCTCCCTAAAGGTTCCTCAGGACATCTATTAAGAAGGCAGATGTGAACCAAACCATCGTGGCCGCTATCACTTTGCATTGAATCTCATCCTGTACCTAAACTTTATTGTTAAAGGTGTATCTGATGACATTAATTAAAGTCACATTACTGCTAAATATATGTCATAGTCCTGCTGTTTTGAGTAGAGGGAAAGGGATTGTACAAACAGCTCTGCATAGACATGCTTTTGCCTTTATTTGTAGCCCAACTGACTTTTCCTAGTTCACACAGGACTACCCGTGTGTCTGAGCACTATGGTCAGTTGTGACAATCCTGCTTCTACATGCTTCGGGATCTTTCAAAATGAGAGATGTTCAATGGTCTAAGATATAGCATAAATTTGGCCCTAAATTATTATGGGTTCCTGAGCAGGGAGTCTTGCAGGGATAACGGAATGAAAACTGGACTCTGCTGAGCTTTGCAAATGAACAAGAAGCTGTCTGAAGAGTAGGCAAGTCCAAGGTAATCTGCTGAGGCACTGTAGAGTAAGCTTGCTTGACACTGGCATTGCTAGTGGAAGAGCAACTGTTTGAACATCCGAAATTTCATGTGAATGGAAGGAGAAGCATGAGACCTTTTAATATGGATTATTGCCACTCATACGTAATTGCATAAAATGCTTTGGAATGAAAGCTAATTGAAGCTAAAGGAAGCAGCAGAGCTAGTAAACAAAAGTATTCAACTTCTTTCCAAAAGGATTGCCTGTTTTTTTGTCTCATTGGAGTTCTAATTCAAAGTTTTCTTTAATTCCAATTGCTATTTTAAAACCAAGTTTTAGATGACAGTTTAACAGTCATTGAAATGTTGAGTGTATTGTTTCTGTAGTCAAAAGCCATGAGAAGTACCAAATGAATTCCTACTGGTGATGAAAGCAACTCAAATGCAAAGCAGCCAAAGATACTTGGCTGTGACAAAAACGGATGCATATCATTAGACAACTCTGGATTACATCTGTTTTTTCCCAGCTGAAGCTACGTAGTCAAGGACTCCCCTCTCCTTTTTCCCACAGCAGCTCAGTACTGATTCAACAGATTTGATTTGTGTGGTGTGGCATTTGCCAAGTTCGGCTGCAACTTCTTAGCTACTGCCCTGGGTCCCAAAGATTTTGAGGGAAGGTCTCTCATTCAAGATCTAGGTCTGTTAATCTTCAGCCATCAGGTGTGTTCTGGTGCATTCAATCAGTATATTCAAGTCTGACATATCTAATTTTGTTCCGTGGTCCTGACTTTGTGGTTCTGTCCTAAACAACACATTTTTCCTATCTAGCACCTTGAGGAGCTACGATCTCCCTCACCTTAGTTGCTGAGATCTAGGCTTCCCAGCTCATTCTCCTTCTGGGGAAGAAGTGAAACAGTTCAGTTAGTTAGTGAAACAGTGGACACGCAAGCCTGTCCTTTCAGGAAAAGTGAAAGGATTACTGAAAGTGAGAAAAGGGAAGGAGGGTGTATACCTGAATAAGACATCATGGCTCAATGGTCAGGTATGCTGAGTTTTTTCCCAGATTTTGTATTGTCTATGTTTGATCAAAACAGGCACAGCCACTCCTAAATGTAAAAATAGGGTACTGAAGTAAGAAAGTCAGTCTTTGGTCCAGACTGAAGTGGTCTGGCAAACTGGGAAAAAGCAAATGAATGAGAAAGCCAGTGAAGAGGAGGTATGGTTTTACTCCCAGGAACATTAAACATACTTGAAAAAGGATGTCAGAAATATCAGGTCACAGAGCTTAACCCATTTACTAAACAAACTCAGCAAACACATTGCTGAAGGTACCACTGAAATGCCTAATAGGGTTGTAGTGGGAATAAAGATGATTTCCAGGGAAAGATGGATAATCTGTTGATGGGTTTGGAAATGCTTTCTGTCCAGAAGTGGAAATATTAAAAAAAGGCTTAGGAAGTGAGAGTCATTATAAACTATAAAAGACCCACAGGAATGTTAAATTCTTTCTGGATTTTCCTTAAGTCCCAAACAAGGGTCTGGATCATGTGTATGCTTTTAAATGTGGTCAATCTTATAAATCCTGTTCGCACTCAATACCAAACTGAAAGGAACAGGAAATTGAGCACAAATGTGTAAAACAGTTTGGCTCTTGCCATGGCTGCTTTTGTCACTTTATATGATGGGTTAGAGGGTTAAGGAATAACTGAGACACCAGATAATCACCAGGTGGGGTTCTCCTTCCAGTCCTAGGAAGACCATCGCCTCACTCTGACATAGGACAAGTCTTTGACATCAGTGTCTGGATTCTCTTTTTCTGGAAGCAGTATTGAATAAAACTAGGATTGCCTTAGCTGTATTCGCCCTGAGATAACTTGCCTGCACAAGCTATTACACCGTAAACATAAGAAAAGCAAGTGTTAGTGCTGAAGACAAAAATCAGAGCTACTGTCATTACAGATTTACAAAGGTACATTCTACAATAGCCTAAACCCATCTTTGATTTCATAATGTGTAAGGTTCAAGCGCATGCCAGCCTATCCAGTTGTGAAAACCCTGCCTCTGACAGCGATATCAGCTGTCTCTAGGACGTAACACTGAAACAATATAGCTAGTAGGGAAAAGCCTTACAGCTTTCTGGCATGAGGTCTTGGACATTTTGAAATCCCTTCCAGTGTCAGAAATAAACCCACAGCTGCTAGGTGTGATAACCAATGCTGCTGAACAAAAAATAAGGCACTGGAGAGTAGTACCAGAGAGCTACAAGCCACACTGCTTGCTGCAGAGGAAAAGAAATAGGCATGATAGTCACAGGCTGCCATAGCTGAGCAAATGAAAGCATATCTGAGAGCTATCAAAAGGAACTGTTTGCTACCAGACTCCAACAAAGAAAGCAAAAATAAAACAAGCCCATAACATTTCCTCCAGGGATGGAGGTGTAATCTGTCCCATTCTATGCACCACCACCACCAGACTTGAAACAAAATTAACTTAAATTGATCAGTTTTCTACAAAAATCTGGTGTCACTGAGATGAGTTTCTTCATCTGTGCCAAGTGCTTATGTTGTTTTCTTAAGCCCATGAACAGGCTCTTTTTTTTATCTCTAAAGTATGCCAGCATCCTATCTAGCTTTGAGTTTTCACCTCTAAGGGAATCCAGGCCACAAACTGCCATACTGTGAGACAATTGCCATGCTGTGGAGGAAACCAAGGCAGCATCTCACGTGGGCTGCTACCCCAAGGGGAACGCCATCATGGACACTTGTGACTGTGGTTGTCCAGGCTCTCCTAAGATCCACTCTTAGTTATTACTGCCCTACCGACGTCAGCGCTTGCCCTTGGCTGGGTATCAGCTTCCCTTGGCCCAGCACACACTGCTGACGCTGCCTGTGGGTCCTCCGCCACTGCCAAGCTCTGGTGTTTGAAATACTTCCCAGACGTGGCCCCAAGAAGCCCACCTACCCTCATGTAGCCAGCCACCTGGCCTCATGGCCATACCGAGCCTGAGACCTCAGGTTTGAGTCCTGATGATTACACGGGGAGGTGAGTGCATCTCCTTAGCACACAACAAGAGCCCAACACACCAGCCAGGTTACTTTCAGGTCCCTCCTGGGCCACGTCCACCCACAACTCCAACAAAGAACAGGCAACTTTGCCCTACAGCAGAGTCAGGGCAAAAGCACTGTGAATCTCCAGGCTACAAACCTCAGCAGAGCTGCCTAGCTTGCTGCAGCTGCATACAGAACCAGTGCAAATGTTTGGAGGCAGAGAAGAGACCGTGACAGCATTATATGAAAACCAGGAAAGGAAATGCTCTCGACACCTCACCCAGCATAACCAAACATAGGATTACTTATCTCAAGGTTAGGGTAGACAACGCAGTAAGCATTGAGCACTTAGCCTGATGAAGGTATTGATGGCTATCTTTAACATAGCACAGCCCTCTGCTTTACATAGACCGGCCTGCACAAAGACCCAGGAGCTCCAGTCCCTCTTTCTCAGTCCCACTGAGGTGGTAAAAGAAGGTCTCCTTTCGGATGAGACCTTGGGCCATGCGGCTTAATTGAGAACGGTGGTGTGTCCTAGCTTATGGACACGAAAGCACCTCATGCTGAGGGGGAACATTTCTTCCCTCCCCTGATGTCCAGTTCCAGTATGAAGCATCATATTACTTTGGGCCATTTCATTTTGTCATTTATGCCTGTGCTTTTGAATCTTCCGCCTTCCGCCGTCTCCCTCCTACTGCCCCAGGTTTATTTTTCAAGGTGCGCAGAGCTGAAGACAGCCTGTCTTTTGCATTTGGGCCACCTTTGGCAGTGATGCTGTTTTCCGAACGGTCAGGAGGCAAGTGCATGAGGGGCTGTGCCCAAAGGAGAAGCAGGCTAGCAGGACGCCCTCGCTTTCCAAGCCCATCGACTGCTGGAGTGGGAGGCAGGCACTGGAACAGCCTGGCGTTGGACGGCTGCCACTCTGGGTCATCATGCAAGGGCCATTCTCACCAAGGCATGGCTATCTTTTTCCAGTAAGGGTAAAAAACAACTCACTGCTCAAGTCCTTTTCCAAATTTCCCTCATTCTGAAGTGATGCAATGAAGCGGCCTGGCATGACTGACTGTGGCTGGGGAAGCCCTCTCATTCCTGAAGCCTAGTTTTTACACGGTGTTAGGTCAGACCAGGTCACACATTATGAAGAGACTCAACCTCAGTACAAATTGGCCCAGTGTCATTCATTTCAGGGTAGTTTTATTTACTGAACATTGGAAGTAAATGTATATTCGTGCTATTCAGACTGGAAACATACTAAAGAGATCAAAAAAAAATAATAATGATCAGAGCTCTGATGAGAAAAGTTTGAGCCTCTATCACTATTAATACAAAGTCAAAATATTCTTTTTGATGGTAAGGAACATTCACTTTTAGTAACAGAGAAACTGACAATAAAACCTATTCTTGTGTTTTCAAACATCTGAACAACTCTTCTCAAAATGCAAAAAGGACTTACAGTGCATGCAGTCCCACTCTTTTTTATGCACTCCCACATGTGTCTTGTGATCTGGACAAACAATTTTACACCATTGTTCAGTCATTCTGGTTTAAAAAAGAATCAAACGGTATTTGCAGACTTATTTGTTCCATAAATTTAAGTCCATTTTCCTTTAATTCTAATGCTGTTAACTCTTCCTCAGGGGAAGATCTGTGCTTGCATAGCATTGAAGTCAGATGCATGTTGTGCGTAACAAATTCCAGGACACAATGTCTAGCTTGCAGGTGCCTGAACAAGCATGCTCTCAGAATGCAATAACTAACTCTAAGCTAAGAATAATACAATTTATTGCGCATGTAACATGCATAGAAATATATGACCAGCCATGGTCATTACGACTATCACGTCACTGCTCCATAATAATATCTACAGTAAGTCGTTAAAATGGCCTTGACGCAGCAACGGGTGTTGAGAGCCACTCCTGGGTGATGCCCTTGTCCCCATCGGGAGGTGGAGGGGAGCCGTGGCAGGGACATGCCCGCACCACCTCTGTCTCCAACGGGTGGATGTGGCAGCCCAGCTGCGAGGAGTGGGCCAGGGGTGACACACGGTTGCCCTGGTGCCTTTGGCCTCATCCTCAGGGACGTCCATGTCCGTGAGTTTTGTGGTGGCAGCGGTGGCTGCAAGGAGAGTGGCACATCTGTCCCAGCCAGTTTTCCCTCTTCCTCCTCCTTTGTCAAAGCTGTTCTGCCTGGCTCACGGTGTGAGCTCTCTCTCACCACAGACGGCTCTGGAACAGCAGGCAGCGAGGTCACTGGTGACACAGGGGGGCCGTGGGGATGTCATACCTGGCTTGGTCCCCCACCACCATGGGGATCCTCCCGACCTCTGCCCCATGGGAGCATCCTGAGGGCCAATGGGTGTCCTTCACCCGGAGTGGGGGCTGAGGGCTGCCCTCCCAGGCACCCTTCTCCTGGGCCACATCACTTCCCAAAAAGGCTGCTCCCACACCAGAAAAGTGCTCTCGGCCTCCCTGGGGGCTCTTGCTCAGGGCGCATCCCCTCCTGCCTTGAAGGTCATGACCAAAGACGTTAACGGGTACAGGACCCAGCACTGACCCTCAGGGGTCAGGGAGAAGCCTGGTGTGGGGGGCTGAGCCCAGGCCGTGCCATGCCCTCTCCCTCAGTGTGCTTTTGGAAAGTTCAAAATCCAGAATCGATTTTGTTTTCTTAGTATAAACCAGACACCTGGAGAAACCGGACTCTTTTAGTATTTGCTTCTGCTTAATTAGAAGTATTATTCTGGCCAAGAGAAGTGACATTTATTTCATACAAAATATTGGCTTCGCGACTCCTACTTCAATTGATGACAGCATCTTTTCAGATGAATTTACCTAATCATAGCTCCTTTAACTAAATCAACAATGCAGTTGGATAATTACAGTGTAGCAGAGCTAGATCAATCTGAGCACCTAAAAACAGTGCTGCTGAAATCAGAAAACTGAGATAGTTTCAAGATACCTCCTATTTACTAGTCAAAAACCAAGTGAGAAAACCACAGTTGTTCTGGGCTCAGCAAACAACCATCAAACACAGTCCTGAAGAAACAGTTGTTGACTCTACCAGGAAATGAATGAAAGAACAACAAAATTCAGCAACTCAGAAGCACGTGCACATTTACCAAGTAAAATCATTAGCTGGTGTTATTTCAGAAATGAGTTTCCATAAACACACCAAAAAGTGGATTTTTCTGCCCCAAGAGGCTGATATACTGACACAAGCAGATAGTTTCCATTTCATTCTCACCATTGCATTGGTGCTCAGAAGTCCCACCAGTGATGGGAGAGAGGAAATCCACAATAAAGAAGTCTCTGCTTTGAAAGAACTAATAATAAAAATGGCAGATTGTTTAGGAGACGTGAATGAGTTGGATGGTGGGAAACAGCTTCACTCAACATTAGACATGGGGTCTCTCAAGACCAGAGACAGAAAAAGACGTAATGTCTCCAACATAAAGTCCCATGAGCTTGTTTTAGACTATGACTGCAACTCAGAAGAGCTTTGGATCACACTTGGTCAAAACTACTGAGCACCTTTGGCAGTGATGCAGCCTCTCATCACCATTTGTTTATCCCATTACCACATGCAGAGTTTTGGTTGTTTCCTTCCACTTACAGCTCATTACCACTAAAATTTCATATTTGCACTGCTCAATATTTAATACTCCCAAATGAGTTATTTGTGGTGAGCTCAGACTATTGGACTGAGGGCTTCCAAATGCCAACGCACGATATTCCTCTGCAATACCCTTTCACATGCAGGGCTGTAAACTGGTCTGAGACCTTCCTTTGCCTCTACATTAATAATTATTCATCTAAAAATGTAATTGGAGAGCCTGGTGTACCACTGATCCATGGTTTCTTATAGTCAATAAAGTGCAATGATATTCCCTGGCCTTTTTGTACTGCAGTTAGCATCAAAAGTACCATCATAAAGCTAACCTTGCAGAGGATGCAAGAAAGTAATGATACTATTATTCCCTGCTTCCTTGTAGCCTTTGAGCAATTCAGTATGAACTGGGGAGGAGGGGAAGGAAAAAAAAAAAAATAACCAAAACCTCTTTTGCTGTAAATATATGTTAAAATAAGACTTTTTTGTGGCTTAAATTTTCTACAATGTTTGCGTGAAAAGAAGAGGAAGAAGCCAGAATTTCCTTGACTTGCAGATCATATAACATAGGCTGAGTACAGGTGCTAACTTATATATGGGACACATTTTTCTTTGTTGTTATTTAAAAGCAGTGTCAGTCCAAAGCATTCAGCAAGATAGGTATTAGCAAGTCTGTGACTCCTTGGCATAGTGGTTCCCACTGGAATGGGTCCCACTGGCTGAACCAGAACGGTCTCTGCTGGTTTCTGTGCAAGGTATGGTGTCCCTGGGGGAGTTCCTGATGTTGGAAATGCAGAGGATGTCACTTGCCCACATCAAGCAGAAATTATTTGGGACGTTTGCACAGTTCAAAATTTATGACAAACAGTATCAAAGTTAATGGTTCATAACTTTTGTTCATGCAGAGCAGCTGGAACAAACAAGCAGTAAGAAAAGGTTTGGTTCGGCCCTGTCCCGCCACACCAGTTACAACTCAGAAGAGTGGCAGAATAGCATATAAATAAAATTTGCAAATTATGCTAGATTGGGAAGAACTGGAAAAACACCAAAGTTAAGGAAATAACAGGTAAGGAATGCTAGGGTCTTGCAAGGGTCAGGATGGACTTGCCAATAGATATGATCATTACCTACAAGCATTTGAAGCCCATAACCACCAAGAGTAAAATCCCAGCTCCCTGAAGTCAACAGAAAGATTCCTACTAATGAAAGCGAAGCCACAATTTAATCCTGAACATGAAGATTAATTTCCCATTAGGCAAAGAGGACTTACAAGGTAAAGAAAAGAGAATTTGCTTGGAAATTATGAGATTGTATAGGCAAAACTTCCCACTAGCGACATATACAAGACAGCATTGTGCCTTGCCAAAGGAAATACTCAAATCTTAAAATGGACTGGACTAAGCACTGGAAAACATACTGTCTTGGTAAATCTTTCTATAGCAACAGATTGACTTAGGACGTTGAATTATTCCTTTACATTTCTAAACTTGTTTGACAAACATAAAAGAAAAAAAGTTTCTAGGATTTGCTCCTAAGTTTATGTACAGGCTCCAAAATAAGTGGTGTAATTTTCATAGACTATTTCAGTTGGTGTACATAGTACACAGCACACTGAAAAGCAAGCACTTACATAGGTTTGTAGGATGAATCACAACACATTTTCACTTTGGCCTTCAAATTTCAAATTCCAACTTGCCCAGGTTTCCAAAAAATGCTGCTGCTAAGTCAAGCAGACTTTGATGCTTCAATTCATCGTTCCCAGCTCCAGCCAGCTGAAATGGCCATTGTTGTGTGCAGAAAAATGCTGCATGCTACATGTTGAGGATATAGGGATCAGATGGAAAAAACAGGGACAGATTAGTACTGCTGGAATAAAATTTTTCACAACAGTTTTCTGGAGTAGTCAGGATGGCTGGAAAAAGCCTGCACAAGGGAAAAAAAATCTGTTCTGAGATGGAAACTAGTTAGCAGCATTTACATGCAAACAGTACAAATAGGAAAACAAAAAAACGACTGAAAAAGAAAAAAATTGAAAAAGGTTTGGGCAGTGTGTCTGTCCCCATTCCACAGGGGATGCTCTGTGAGCCATCTCTATCACCTGCCTGTGTGTTACTCCTAGACATACTTCTGCACATTTTTATGGTCCATGGCACAGGTCTTGGGGACGTTAACCATTTGGAGAGTTTTGGCACGCAGCTTATAGGATGAAGGAGGCTGATTGCTCCGTTGAACACATCACGTCTGTCCTTCCATCTTTCTTCCCACTTCCCCTCTCCACTAGATACACCAGAACACCCCCCCCCCAAAAGGAAGGTACAATCACACAAGCAATCTGATTGTTCTTTGGGAAGTTACAGTTTCTCAAGCTAGACAGATGGATCTCATTACATACTGTTTTCCACATTTCAAGTACTTGCGGCCAAAACTTCCATTAATTAAATTAGGAGAAAAAAATGCTGTCTTGCAAATGTTCATTATAGCCCTCAGCCTCCTGAGGTCTACAAAATCTCTCTTTTGCTGAGACTGACTAGAATAATATTTTCCTGTACTTCTTGCTTGATGCAGGACTGCATGTTGTAAAAAAAGGAATATATTTTTAATCTAAGAAGAAAACTCCCTGCTCAGAAAAGAAAGAAATTCCAAGTCTTGTCAAGGGGTGTTTTTCCACTGACAGCACTGGGCATTTGAGCAGCTCTTTATTTCCACTGCTATAGTAATTCTGAAAGAATAGAGGTAGAACTGCATTTCCCTACAGGCCTACTGTGGATTGATTAACTTTGGCTGCTTGGACCCGGCATCACAGAATTAAGAGAAGGCATGGAAGCAATGTAAAAACCTCATACTTGCAAACCTGCAATTCTAGTTATATCTAGTATTACAGGTGAGCTGACATAACATTTTCTCCTTATTACATTCATGAATAAGAGCTTGAAATGTTTCCTTTTTAAAATCAGTGACAAACTGATTACTAATGCTTTCTAAGTATTAAATACACTTAGAAAATCTGTCTTTGAATTTGCAAACTTTTACAATGTCTTGAGTGTGGATCACACCCATGAAGCAGTTCCTTCAGCCCTAGGACTTACCTGTACCTGAAAACCTGAAGTGTTTTGAAAATTTTTCATGCTGTCTTTACTCTTGTTTAACTGAAATCCAGAACTACTGACGATTTTAATGATTAATTCAGCTCGGGATGATACACATCAAAAAATCCTCTTTATTCCCATATTGTATGGAAACAGAAAATGCAAACTCAATTCCTGGAGATAAGTTTGAACATGGCAGGCTGGCAAGTTATGACCAGTGTAACCCAGCAAAGAGGAGCTTGCATGAGGAATAGTTTTCTTGATGCCACAATGCTGAAGTATAGCAGACTTTGATTTCTGTCAAATTTTTTTCCCACTACATGCTGAGAAGAAAGCTCTCTACTCCTCTCTTACATAAAGGTATTCATTGTAGTGGAACTGAAAGTCAAATCTAAACAACTACAGTAAAAAATTGAAGCAAATCACAGGGCCCCATAGTTCATGAGATCTGGAAAGGCACCAAGCTTTTGTAAACAAATACGATTTATTACTCTTGCTATTAGCAAACAACACATCATAGTTAATATTGCAAAATACTCTGTAACTTCCTGTTTTCAATTCCCTAAAACTGCCTTCAGATGATCCATTTCACATAAAAAGTTTCTTAAGTTTAAAGAATATTTTATCACTTATATTTGAACTTGTTTTTTAGCAAATTATACCTTTAAACACTACTATCTTCCAAACTTTAAGTGCTTGCCAAAGCATGCTAAGATACCAAGTAACTGAGAAAATGGACTCTTGGATGTGTTGAACATTAAAAATAGATCATTTTTGCAGCTGGCCTGAACTGTAAAGCACTTGTACCAAATTAAAAAAAAGGCAGAAGGATTTTCCCACCCCACACCCCTCAACCAAAGTGCATAGCTGAATACTGCTTGTTGCTCAATGCCAGGTGCCCCCCAAAGCCGCTCACTCACTGCCCTCCTCAGCTGGACAGGGGAGAGGAAATACAATGAAAGGCTCATGGGTCGAGATAAGGACAGGGAGAGATCACTGAGCAATTACCATTATGGGCAAAACAGACTCGACTTGGGGAAAATTAGTTTAATTTATTACCAATCAAACCAGAGTAGGATAATGAGAAAATAAAAACCAAATCTTAAAACACCTTCCCCCACCCCTCCCTTCTTCCCAGGCTCAACTTCATTCCCGATTTTCTCTACCAACTCCTTCCCCTGAGCAGCACAGGGGGACGGGGAATGGGGGTTGTGGTCAGTTCATCGCACTTTGTCTCTGCTGCTCCTTCCTCCTCAGGGGCAGGACTCCTCACTCGTCCCCTGCTCCACCGTGGGGTGCCTCCCATGGGAGACAGTCCTCCACAAACTTCTCCAACATGAGTCCTTCCCAGGGGCTGCAGTTCTTCATGAACTTCTCCAGTGTGGGTCCCTTCCATGGGCTGCAGTCCTTCAGGCACAGACTGCTCCAGCGTGGGCTTCCCACGGGGTCACAGCCTCCTTCAGGCACCCACCTGCTCCACCGTGGGGTCGTCCCCAGGGTGCAGGTGGAGATATGCTCCACCATGGACCTCCCTGGGCTGCAGGGGGACAGCCTGCCTCACCATGGTCTTCATCACCACGGGCTGCAGGGGAATCTCTGCTCCAGCGCCTGGAGCATCTCCTCCCCCTCCTTCTTCACTGACCTGGGGGTCTGCAGGGTTGTTTCTCTCACATGTTCTCACTCCTCTCTCCGGCTGCAATTGCTGTTGTGCAGCAACTTTCACCCCTTCTTAAATCTATTATCCCAGAGGCGCTACCATGGTCACTGCTGGGCTTGGCCTTGGCCAGCGGCGGGTCTGTCTTGGAGCCAGCTGGTATTGGCTCTGTTGGATATAGGGGAAGCTTCCAGCATCTTCTCACAGAAGCCACCCCTGCAGCCCCCCCGCTACCAAAACCTTGCCACACAAACCCAATACATTGCTTAGAGAGACAAACTCTAAGTACATGCAGTGTATGAAAGGAATTTTCCAAAAATAGTTGAAAATGGCAGAAATGGCAAAGATGTTTATTCCTTCAGCCCATTCTGATGATGCACAGGGGATACACACCAGCTGAAACAACAAAGCAGCATGTAGACAAGCAGGGTGCTGAAAGTCTAAATGTAGTCACAACAACCTACAAATTTCCCCAGCACAACGCAGAAGTAAAATATCAAATGTATCCAAGCAAAACCAAGCTAGAATTATGAGACTGCATGTTCCTGGTATTCCTACAGGAGTTTAAATTGTAACCAGACTGCCTGGAAAAGAGGCTGAGATTTCACTCAGTGCTTACAACACGGAAGTTAGCGATGACAGCTGAAATAAGTGAATTCTTTAACTTGGTGGCACTAAAACTGGCACAAATGAGTCATAGAACGGATGCACAAGGGAAACCAAAACACGTGCCCACAACAGACAATGCACCGTCATATCCTTGCAAGAGTTGCGAAAAGATTATCAGGATGGGTTTTGCATAAAGAAGATAGTTTTCAAATATGTTTCAGCTGGGATAAAATGATTCAGATGGTTAAACAGCTGCTGCTGAAAATAACAATTACATGCAAAGAAGTAAGTAATGGGAGTAATAAAGCCAATGGAATAATTCTAAATCTTTCCTAAAGTGCTATGGCCCATGTTAAGAGCATATTAGATATTGAGGAGTCGGGCAGCTTCACCTTTGCAAAGATCAAGCAACTCTGCCCTATAGAGGGCTCCTTCCCAGAAGTCAATGGAGTATTGCATAACTTGGCCCAACCCAGAATATTGTCAGCAGTTTGTGCCAGAGAGAGTTACTGGAGAAAAAATACAGTTATATCACCAGATTTGGACACAACTCAGCAGATACAGATGCTCGAGAGTGTTGTTTAGAGATCAAATTGCCAGCAGAAGACTATCAGAGTTGCCAGGAAGATATGTTAATATCTTAACACAGTGATCAGCATCATCACTTATCACTTTTTTGTATAAAAACATGGGGAAAAAAAGGAGCAGAAGCTACAGAAGGTTACGAACATAGTACCACTTCTCCCACAGAAGAGCCTGGGGAACTAACAAAAAACTGAAGAAAGAAGAGGTAAAATTCCAATCAAATGTATAACAAAGCCATTCTGGTTCACTTTTACAGGTTATATTTTAGCCCCCCAAAATTTAAAAACTGCAGAACAGCTGTCTGCACCTAATGATACTAAATCAGTTAGGAACCACTGGAGTTTGTAAATTATCTGATGACTTACTTATCTCCACAGTCTCTTAGATGTGTATGATGACAGAAGCAACCCCTAGACGAAGGTGCTCTGATATAATTAGCTAAAATAAATGCAACCCCTAGTAATAGCAACAAACTGGTGGCAAGATTATTTCATCAGATGAGGAGCTAAAGAAGGAGACTCCAGTGAGAGGGGACATCTCTCACATAAAAAAGCATTTTATACATCTAGATCATTGCTGTCAAAAGAGCCAGTCAAAATAGAAAAGGAGGATCTGTAAAAAAGTTGTACACCCAAGGTCTGATTAGTATATCCAAAGATATGATTTGAGGAAAGGAAAAGGTATTGTAAATTCCCACAGGGATTTTATAAAAGCTGTCTCCCACCAAATGCTTTTGATGCATACTCTTGAGCTGTCAATGCTCCACTTAAGACCATCACCGCTTCCTTACTAGTACCTCCATGCAGCACAGAAATAAGACAGTTGCACAGGCATAAGATAAATTTTATCCAATGCCCATAAATAAGCCAATTACATGCCATCTTCATAGCAGGAGTCAGAATGAATAATTTATAATGCAGATTTTCATAAGTTCATGTCCATGATTGCATGTCACTAGGTCAAAATGCCTATTTGTCTTTCAAGAATACTTGAACTGTTTGAAATAAATTGAGTAAACTAGACAAACGTCATACAAAAGAGCTGTGAAAGACCACTGATAACTCTTGACATGCGAGAGTGTTTCTAGAGTTGAAGAATTTATCTTGATAAGCAAATCATGACTCAAGATCCTGGAGACAAAGCCAAGTGGGGGAAATGTAGGCCAACTGTGTTTCCAGCAGACCTTTACGCAATGCAGAAATGGTCTTTTCCACTGAAAACTGTCCAAGTGATTTCATTACTCTACTTTTCTTCTCAGATGTCTGGGAACCGGGAGTTGGAGTGTCCATGACTACTACAGTGCTCATTCATTGTGGACAAAGCAATGACATATCATAGCTGTTGTAACCACCAACCAGTACAGTTTTGCAAGACAGACAGACGGACAGCTTTTTGGTAGTATTTTCTAGGAAGTAGGAGCTGAGTCATGTCCTCTCACCCCTAAGGCATTGTCAGTCACAAGGTTACGACAAAACTAAACTGGCAGTTCTAATGACCTTATTTTAGAAAGCTGTAGGCTGATCTCTTCTAGGAAGAAGACCAATATTGCAGATTGTTTTATGAAAAGGAACAAATATTCCTTGTTGCCTGTAGGAGCATTACTAAACTGGCATTGGTGGCTCGCTTATCAGGGAAGAGTAGCAAAAAGATCTGTGCTGCACACGATATGCTAATGGACAAGCAAATCTCTCCAAAATCTTACTTTTCAGTTATGTACACAGGCAGAAACAGAAATATTATAATCCACGAAATATATATTCAGTTGAATCTGACCACTAGAAAGCAATGAAGAGAAAATGAAGATTGAAGATACAAGGATCGAATATACTGAAAAACTAGAGAGCTGTGAATGCCTGCCATGACTGTGGCATAGGTGACTACCCATAACTGTCACTATAGCTCAAACATATAGATGCAGTTCCCATTCCAGCCTTCCATCATACAAGGAAGCAGTGCCCAGAGATGAAGCCAGAGCAAAATTCTTTCTGACTCATAACACTGCCTAGAGCACTGGACCAGGGTACTGGACATGTCCATAATCTTCCCAGATCTGCTACTGATGTGTTGGAGCCTGGAAAGTTGCCCATTTCTAACCAAAGGAGTTATACTGGTTTCAAGCATAAAATGCTCTGAAATCCGCTGATGAAGACTCTAAGAATTGCATGTTGCAATTCTGAGTTACGATGGTACAAAAAAAACTATTGAAAATGCTCTGTTCACACTTCTTTTGAATATCCACAAAAATGGAAGAAGATTTAAAGCCTATAAACTTCTTATTAAGAAGTATGTCATTTGGAAGTTTGGGGTTTTTTTAAACAAAGCCCACAGAGAATTCATTTTTCCCAGAGCCCAGCTAAGCCTTGCCTATACTGTAAGCTCTGTGCATTTTTTGGTTTCCCAACTTGCGGCTACAGCTGGAACAGTTTCCACAAGACAAAAGAGGAGGTCAGAAACTATAACACTTTATGTTTTAACGGTGATGCTAGCTTGGCTCTGTTGCTCACATCCATTATTTTCTCCTCCTCCTTTTAGTTATTTCTCTAGTGTGGAAACACCTCTTCATCTTTGCTGAATGCTCATGCTGTTCATGGCTCAGAGGCCAGTTTTCTCTTTGAAGCACAGATCAGTGCTGTGGAGACAGGTATTTCTCAGGGAATGTTACAAAAAGTGGACACATCCATCCCTCTCAGATGGGGTAGTAATGATCTGCAGCACAGACAGTTTGTCCTTTTTGCAGAAACTTCAGCTGAATGTTTCTGCTTTCTCCTTAGAGCTACTGCCTCACGCCCCTTCTCGGTGTCTCCGTGGCTTCTCTCCAGTGTGAACACTTTTCTCTCTGCCCCAGTGCCAGTCCAGTGCTGCTCCTCAAGGACACGGCTACGCACTGCATGCAGTACCTTGGTGGATACTGGAGCCAACTTCACACCGACTGACCCTCGGCTCTGGGAGAAGTCTAGTCGCAGCAAGGCGGCACTCAGACGGGGCCACTGCCTCAGCATCTCCCCAGGCTCTCCAGCAGCTTTGGCACTTGTACCCACAATGTTATCACAGAGGGCAAGGAAGGGGTAGGAAGAAGGTGGCACCAACAGCCTGAGAAAACAATTAATAGCCTTCGCTGGAAACTATGAAACCCCCCTTTCTTAGCCAAGTCCCTCATTCCTCCTAGAAATTCATCCCAGTCGTAATAAATGCAAAGCCATTCATTGCTTCAGAAATCTCACTGTTTACGATTTAAATAATTTGCTTCATATGAACAAAATTATCTAGGAACACAGTGAAGAAAAAAGGGACTAGAGGAACTGTATGTGTAAGTTAGTGGTCAGAGATTTGAGTCACAGCTGTGCAACTGATGTGACATAGTTGGCACAAGCACTCTAGGCAAACGATCTGTTAATATAGCTCGTCTTATAAGAGATGCTAGAAAAACAAATTGAGTTCAAAAAGATTCTAGATATCTTCTCCTATTTTGTTGTGGTTTTTTTAATTTGACATTTCTAAAGAAAATGTGAGTTCATATGTAAAATTCAATCACAATACTCTTCTGAAATGTAGAAAGAATAAATAGTAAAGAAAACAGGCAATTGACAAACCAACCTGATGCAGTTTTTCTCCTCTAAGTTTAGCAAAATATTTTCAAATGTTGTAAATTAACACTTATCTGTATTGTCTTGCCTTACAGGATCTCAACAGGCTTTCACAAACAGTAAAGAATAGGATGTCTCAGCATCTTAATGAAATTCATAAGGAACTGATAAAAATCTTTACACATCCAGTAGAGCTAAATACAGCCATTTCTTGGATGGAATATGGCATGCTTTCAGCATGTAATACTGCAGTCCATCTAGTGAAAAGGCAGAATACCATGTCCTATTGAATTTTAGAAGAGAAGGCATATAGGAAGATTACATTCACCCTTGCTATTATTATGTGTTTAGGTAGCTAATGATAACATTCTCGTTATTAGTAATGACTAGAAAATCTCAGTTCCAATTTCACTCTGGAATACTAACCCCTGGCACCAGAATGAAAATATCATTCAGGAGAGACGCTGGTGGAATCTGTGTCACTGTGAATATGTCCTGCAAGCGCAGATACCATCCCAGGACCTCACCTGTCCATCCCAGCCTGGCTGTGCATTTTCTAGACCATAGCTCAAGACCATAGCTCAAGATTAATGAGATCACATATGCTTGCCAGATTCTCCATCAGGAAACCTGGGTCTAATTAGGTTAGCGTATCTTTGCTCCAACCCTCTTGTGATTGCTTTCATCACATGCTTTGACTTCTCCCTACTGCAAAAGTCAGACTTACCTTCATTTGATCATCATTAATGGGTCAAAGAGGAGTAGATATAATCTACTAATCATGCTGGGAAAAACCTGGGTCAGTTGCCCTTAGGGACTGCAGCTAAACTTTCCAACCGTAAGCACACAGAAGTGGAAGCTCCTTAGACAGACACAATCTATTGATCTCCTTTCTACCTTCAGGAGAAATGTGCAACTTACACCTCCAAGCTTGGTGTAAAATGGCAATAAATAGCCATGCCTCATTGCTCACAGCACAGGGGCATTCTTTCTTCAGTGGGACAAAAGATGGGGAATGAGGCATGGTAATGCTTTGCTCCAGTCATGTTTGAAGATAAGGGATATGAGGAAAATACACGTGCATACACACACGAACATTGCTAACACTGGAAAAATAAACTTTGCCTTTGTAAAGCTTCCTGACTTCATCTAGAAGTGCAGAGGCGTCACAAAAGCCTCATCCACATACCCTCTTCCAGAACACATCTCATCTTGGGACAATATATAATGTGTATGACTAAGAGCACAATGCACAGGGAATGTAGATAAAACACATCTTATTCATTTCTGTTGTGAACTTTGTAGCCCACAAAAAATGGGATTGTATTTCTTGCCCTCTTCCTGGCACTACAACGTACAAGATCATGTCTATTTACAGGTTAGAGGAAGCATAGCTCCAAGTAGATGCTGAAGCAGCCATGCTGTGAAGCACAGATACATTTCACATGCTCACTCTGTTTAGTCATATGTTATTTTTATACTGAGTTAGAATGAAATCTGTCCTAAAAATCATTGATGTGCAGTTGCCATTGCAAATGTGGTAGTATGCTGACAGCATGCTTCAAAATGTCCCTGAAAAGGAGCAGGCTGTAGGAGGAAAGAGTAAGTTAGAAGGATACAAGAGGCACGGGAAGGTGGCAGGTGGTTCAAGAAAGTAGAGAGCCTTCATGTGTGCTATAGCATCATTTCTTTCACTGTAATGAAGAAGAAACTCGCAGCATGTGACCTGCTGTGTCTTTCTGAGATCTCAGGATGCAATTGTGGCCAATATTAAAACTTCCATTGACTTCAGCAGGATAAAGATTTTACCTCAAGCCAATTTACAAGAGATGTATTTTGAGTGAAGTAGAACTAAGGACAACAGAAAATGACATGTCCCTAGCATTAAGCAGCTAGAAGGGATCCCCAGCCACCTCAGCAGAACTGAGGAATAACCATCTCCCTTTTACATCAATGCACATATATTAGATATGTCTTAATTTGAAATGATGGCAAGAAGAAAAGTCTCTGGGAAAAATAAATTCCACAGGGCAGCAAGAGACATAAACAAAACTTTTCAAATTAAAAGCTTCTGAATATTGTCTTCTTTCTGGTTTCAGAGCCCCATAAATATAATCTGCCAAACTTCTAGAAATCATTTTGTGCACTAATAAAAACTTGGTTTGCTTTTCTCTTGTGTATATATTCCTATTCAATTCAGCTTGGTGTAAACTTAGGATGAGAAAACAAATTATTTTCATCATAAATATATAGAATATAGAAAGTAATCACAACAGGCTTTATAAAAATAAAAAAATGAAAAAGAAGTACACGGGGAGAGTAACATTGCATAGAATTGGTAAAAATGAAAACTGAGAAGGTATTTGCTTCCCTAAAATTAGAAACTATTTTCATCAGAAAACTGAAATATTCTCAGTTTTATTCTGGCTTTTTGACTTGTTTTAACATCAGGAGTGAAATACTGCACCCTCCAAATGGCACCAAGTATTTAACACTGCACTGCTTGTTACATTTTCTATATTTTTGTCACACAAAACAACCAAAAGCAACGGAGAAAATAACATAAGGCAATACAGGCAGAAGTACCATCTTATCCAATGGAAAGATGAGCTATCAGAGAAAGAAAATTTATATTTGCTAAGTATCAATAAAAACGGCAGCTCCTGTGAAATAATTTGAATGCCTACTCAAGTCTGTCTTTTTGTTGTTGCTGTTACTGTTCTCTTTTCTTTCTATTCCTTGCTTGATTTGGGCTTTCATGTCTCATGAGTTAATGCTTAATGAGAGAGATAAGATATCCCAGATACATAAGGAAATGCATATTAGATTATTTGCATTATAATAAATAACATTTAGGAAAGTTCTTGGGAGAGTTTTTTGAAGACACCACCTCCGAAATCTGTGCAGCATCTAGCTTGATCAGGCCAAAATTACACAAGCATCTTTTCCCTCCTGTTAGATGGAGCTAACTAGGGGATACTACCACATTAGGGGAAAAAAAAAAATGCTTACACCAGTCTTGTAATACTCTTTTCCTTGCTAATAGGAGACAGGGGCAACTACTCTGGGTCTTTCCACTCCTCTAGTACCTGTTCCTGCCTGCCTGCAAGCCCTCACCCACCGCACACGGGGAACTAAAAGCAGCACGGATGCCTGGACAGCGAAGGCTGCAGCAGAAGAGGAAGGCACTGGAGATGGGTCACCTCCAAAAAGTTTACTCAGGCCATAATAAAACATGTTCGGATGCTAGTAAGTCATTTAATGTGGATCCAAATTGTAGCATGTGGCAGGTTTGGGGGAGTAGAGGCTAACCTGCATACCTAGGTCTGGGGTGTGGCAAGACCAAAGAAATCTGCTTTTTAAGGGCCTATGAAGTATTTCTTCTTATGATTGATTAAAAAAGGATATGTTTTCTATGAAAGTTGTTATAGTGAAAACCAGCCTTTTCTCATTAAAAAAACCCCCACAGTGCTTTACTCTTAAAAAAATTCATGGAGATACTACCACTGTTCTCTGATTGCAGTAACTGTTTGTTTAGAACTTTTTCATGGTGATTACATTTTCCTACTGAAAAAAATTAAGTTCATCATTCTTATTTTTCCAGAGGTAAGCTGAGGTATTTAATGCTAACATGAAACTTACATTAAGCATGAAGTATAAATGACAGTACATGATCCACAGCAGTATAAAATAGGAAGCATGACAAGTTTTATAGTGGACTTCTGTACTTTCTCTCATTCTTCATTTTTACTCACATCTCAGATGCTAGCCAGATAAATTTGCACCTTTCTTCAAGACTTTTCCTTCACTGTCTCTTAATAAAACATGGCTGTCTATAATTTGCTAAACTGCTTTTGTTTAAAAAATCTATAGTCATACAAGCTTATAAATTTGTTTTTCATATTTTCTACCACAAAATCTTCACATAAGTAAGACAAGATGTCTCATGAGACATTTTATAGCCACTGAGAGGCTATTAGTTTTTATTTAAAGAAAATAATCAATTCTTGCTCTATAAGCCATCATTTATGTAATGACCTAGTCAACCATTTTATTTTTTTTTTCTTCTTGTTTAATTACAGCAAGCTGTTTGCTTCATTATTCCCTATAGCTTTGGGAATATTTACTACTGCAAGTCTCCTATTCCTTTTATGCTCCTGAAAGGAACCTCCTCAAGTGTGTTCCAAGGAGTCAACCAGTGAGTTCACTAATCCCACTCCTGCTTGTAGGTTAAAGAAACATTGCTAAGGAATTTAAGGGTGAAAAAGCTGTTTGTCTTCACCAAAGCAGTGTGAAGTTTGCATGTTATCCTGTCTGGGGACATTAAACAGCACTGCTAATCTATAATACTAAAAGATATTGGGAAGACTTAAAAATTGGGTGACGTGAAAATGGTGAGAAAAGATGTAATGATTTATATGTTTTTTCATGTACATCTAGAGAGATAAAGAGGGAAGAATGCAAAAACATACATTCATAAAGAATTCTTTTGCCATAGAAAATACAATTTATTCTTGAGGATTTTTGCTTTTTCTCTGCTATTCAACCATACCGCTATAAACAGAAAACAGACCTTTGGGGAAAAGGGGTGGGATTGTGTAGGCTCTTTTTTTTTGGGGGGGGGGGGGGGAGGCAAATATACTCATATTTTGATAGAAGTGTTACCACTTATTCCATATATCAATCTTTCTCTGGCATAAAACCGAGAAAACAGTATTTCTTCCAAGCTATGAAGATATTCCCAAACAAGAATAATGCTGGCACTAGGTATCAGTTCATAAATAAAGATAGACCGTAATAACACCTCAAATTCAACAGTTCACATCTGAATAGGAAAGAAAAATAACTAGTAGGAATTACTACATATTGCCAACTCAAGGAATTGAAAGTATAGGAGGCCTCATAAAGGTCATGAGTGAACAAAATACAATGGAGTCAACCATGTTTCTACTTTAGGTCATAGTTCTGAGCTTTTCAAGATTCATGTTAGCAAGTTCTTCTCTATAACCATGCAAATTAGAAAATTTTGTTTTTAAAGGGAAGTTCATGTTGCCATATTACCTGAAACACTACAAAAATATCATACTTGTAAGATGTAATGTATTATGTAGACAGGGATAGGGCTTGCTATATATGTAGAATTTCTCATTAAGAACCCTATATATCACACATACCCTGGCAAGAAAAGAGCTCTTTCATGTAATTGGGAAGAATTGCACACAAATTCATTTCCATGACTGAAAAATACATGCTTTGATATTCACGACCCACAGAAAATCCTCCAACACTAGCACCTGAAAACGGGGAAGGAATTGGAAGTAATTTGGTCCTTTCAAAATCATGTTTATCTTGGCCGCTCTTCAAAGATGTCAAGAGTCAGACATGGTCCTTGTGTAGGTGGAAGACCAAGCAGGAAGGAGACGAGCCATTTAAGACACACGACAAATGGAATTCATCACACAGATGCAACCAACACGTATAGCAATTCAATATGTGTACTTGTTCTGATGCAATCTTTTAACCAGGCAGAGCCTCAGCTGGTGTACAGCTGTCATAGTTCAACTGAAGGCCCCTCGAAGTGACAGCAGCACCCTTCACAACCCTGCTCCTGCTTCTGAACTCCGCTACTGAAAAGTGGCTGAGGTGCCTTGAGTGCTTTTTCCAGATGTAACTTCTATAATGAATTCTTTCTGCGCACCCATCTGAACCTAGGACTACCATTCACATAAGCAAATGAAACTGGTGCACCTGTGAGCAGTTGGTTGTTTTGTACATGATGGTGCATGAGAAATTGCTTTTGAAAATGAATCCTTTGCAAAATTTTGTTTTCAAAACAGCTGTAAAGGCTGAACTAAAGGCTGGTGTTGAATTTTCATGGTTTAAATTGATCACGTTCTGGTTCACCACAGAGATTGTCACGATGAGTTTGCATTCTATAACCCACTCCACTTCTTGATCTTAATGCTTAGCAGGGAATTTGGAGTGACTATGGAAACCTGAAAACCTCTATTAGGACTAGAATAACATCTACTAAGCATTTTCTCTCCTTTTTGCATAGAAGCTGCATATGTAATATGACTGAAATGAGGCAGCCACTAGGGTATGCAAAACATTACACAGGCATAATTCATATTTCATGAGATCCCTCACAGAGAATGGAATGGTTAAAGGGAAGAGTAAGTTATATTAAATATTTAAGAAACTGCTACATTCCATAAAAGCCTTAGCAATGCAGTAAGCAGCTAGTAGATGCTTACCATTGTTCTTGTGCTCTTAAATTACTGTTTAACTATTTAGATTAGGATAAAAATAATGCAGATGGCAGAAAGCAAGCGGTGGAGTCTAATGATGGAGAAGAATGAGGCGGTATCTTCTGAGAAAGAAATTTATTGTTGAGCAAATAATTGCTACTCCTAGATAAAAAGCTAAACAAGTGTATTTTTTACTTAAATAATGAGATCCTTGACTGAGAATCAAGTCAAAGGAACCCACAGAGATCAAATATGCTACCAAAAGTCATTGACTTTTGCTTCTATTTCACTTGGGCTTTTTGCAGAATGGAGACGTGACAGGTTCTGTGGTGTTTTGAAAACATTGTTTTAACTGGAACGTTTGCAGTATCAGAGACCAAAAAGAACAGATTAGGTTTTAATAATATATCCATCATCTTTTCCTCAATTTATCAAATTTTGTACTGAATTATTTTTTAAGATCATGTTCTAACTCAGGACGTGATTTAACTTCTTCATTAAATACTTTTAGTATTACCCCACAATGTTTGTGGTCCTTCGATAATGTGTGTGTTATGTACAGCACACATGCATGAGGAAAAGTATTAACTACCTGAAAGTAAACATATTCAAAATGACCTAGGTATTGAGAAAAAAATTCTAAGATTGGTGCTTTTTCATGTTTTCTTGTCAAAAATTAGCCAATCTGGAGCTAAAGAAATATACTTTTGACATTGCCACAGCTTGTACATATGAAGCACAAGGAATGAAGTAGCTGCTGTGTTTATATGAAACAAGCTGCAAGAATTGTACACAGGTCTTCCTAGCTGCCTTGGGATCATCACCCTGGCAGCTGTGCTCTGGTTTCCTTTATACTGTTTGTTCGAAACCAGAATTGATTGAAAGCTAGAGCAAATGTCTGAGAAAACGTTAAACAAATTTCATACTCTTGTGAACTTAAGAAGTGAATGCAGGGATTTCCTAAATGCCAGCTTCCTCCAGAGTCTGAGAACCTTTCTTACTTCCCCAAAGGTCTTGTTTAGGTTTCTGCAAGAAGAGATATCCTAGGGTGTGGTAATCAGAATTAATAAAGCCAGCATAAAGATGGACCATGGCTTTCTACCGCAAGGGGACAGAGGAGCATAAAATTCTAATAAACAAAGCTTAGAGAAACCAATTGCTTCTCCCCACTTCCCCCAGCCTCTTCTTTTTTCTCCTTTCTTTGGGGCAGCCGCAATTTGTTGTGGATTTCACCATTTTACATTGCACACTTTTAACAATATACCACAACAACAGTGCCTAATCTCTTTCTCATGGCCAAATGCCTCAGTGGAAGGGAACAGGAGGAAAGGAATGAATTAGCTGGCACTGACAGGAATAGTTTGGCAGCCTACAGTCAGCCACTTGTTCATTCCTTTTTCATTCCAAAGAACTGAAAGGCCTTTGCTGATCAGCCCACCGAGGGACTGCAACGGTGGACCACGACGGTCTCCACCTACCCATCCTGGTGGGGATGCACCCATCCTGCACCGTGGGACAGCCTTTGGGCTTAGTACCAGCACGCTGCCTGGAGCACCGCGATCTTCTCAGGGCCTGGGCTTACGGAGACTAACATTTATATACATAGTGGAAAAATTCTTTGGTTTGAACACTTGTATGTTAGGTGAGGTACAAATACCTCAGAAAACTAAAATAATCTTGGCTGGGATGTCAGCCACAAAGACCAAGTGCAGACAGGCAACAGCAGGTGAGGACAAACAACAGGAAGGCGGAGAGATGACAAGGACCGATGAAGGTGAAATCTTCAAGACAGCAGAGTTCCTCAGACTCGCTTTTCCTTTGAGAAGAAAACTTTCTATCCCATCCCCCAGTTGCCTCTTCACTTTCTTCCTTATCCCTTCCCTCTGTCACTCCCTTTCTACTTAAGTTGCTACCGCTCATCCATCCATCCTCTTCCCCAAATCTCACCGACACTAAACGATATCATTTGTAATAGCCTTGTTATAACTGTACTTATTTTGACTGCAGATAAAGCAATCCAGGGTTATGGGACCATAGCTGAGGTGACTTTGGGAACATTTATATACACATCATTTTGTTTTATTAATCCCTAATTCTAGACTCATATTTGTAGAAATAATATCTGCACCACAGTTATGTCAATATCATAGGGTTAGTACCACACCTAGGCCAATATTTTGTTTGGATTTCTAGAGCCACAAATTACAGATTATAATGATACAGGAAGAAAATTATTTTCTGTTTTCATGCACAAACTGTCATTTTTGTTGGAACTGTTAACATAAAGAAGACGACTAGGAAAGATGGGAATGGGCTAATATGCATTCATTATTGGGATACTCTAAGGAACTGAAAATAAAGATTTTTGTATATTTTTTTGTCCATATTGGAGATTTTACATTTTCTAAATAATTGAAATTGTTTTGACAGTTTAGAAACTGATAGCTGTAGGAAAAAAATATTCAGCAGGTGTAATGTCTTACAATATTTAGCCTGACAATGAAAAAAAAAATTACACTTATAGTTGCTATTCTGCACTGTAAATTGCCTGACTTACAACAATGCAATCATTCACAGCATGAAAAAGTTAGTCTTTGCAGGATAGGCATCCTCTTGCTGACAGGCAGAGCTGAAAATGAAGGAGTTTGTGTCCAAATGCAAATATAATTATATGCTCATTATTTCAATAATGCATGTGTGTTCCAGGTGGCAAACACTTTTGTGTTTTGCTCAACTCTCAGTAACAGGAAGATGAGATCTCCCAGGGAAAAAATTGGCAGTTTTGCATAACTCTTCAAAAATCTACGCTCGGGGAAATTTTTTCCACAAAGATGACTTTTCTTTCTGATGTCAATAGGCATAACTTTTATTACCCCACCCCCCGCAGAACTAACAGAACAAGGCAACACACAAGACAAAACATGCAATCAACAAACAATCAGGCCTATCGGACATAATTTATGTAGAGAATTGAAATTTTTCCAGGTCTGCTTTAGAAAGAAAGGTAAAATTTAAAAGATTTATCCTACAGTTGGAAAGGTGAGGCAAATACATCTCATACATAAGTTCCTGTGACAAAGGAAGTATTATTTTTCAGGGAGAAAAAGAGATCATCCTAAAAATGATGGCAGATTTGTCCATCTTTCTCAGTAGTTCAGAAATGGAAATTATTGATCTCTGGTGAATGATGGCCACAATGTTTTCATGGATGAAAGTAGTTTTGTTTAAGAATTTTGGAAAATACTTGTTAACTCTGTAAGTACAATATTAAGTGGTGGATACTTCAGGAAAAGATCCTCAAGTAGAAAATCCAGGCAAGTCCTATTTAACCACTGTGCCACAGAAGACGAGAACAGCATTCCCTTAGGATGGGTGACAATTTAGAAAAAGCCAGATTTCAGGAGCAGTGCATATCTCTAGAGCATAAACTCTTCAAAGGAGAGGAAAAAATAACTGGGAGGAAAAATAGTAACTAAAATAAAAAATAATTAAATCATCTTCATTCCTGCCAGTCTGCAGTTCGTTTTGGCTGATTGCTAGAGGAGAGCTTTACTTGCAGCGTCAGCTAGTGGCTATGGAAGAAACTGATTAAAGCATGAGAACACAGGGTTTGATTTTCCTGGAGTACTTGAAAGCTGATGCCATGGACTAGCATGGGCAAGCAGCTTCTGATAAAACCAATCCGCTGGCTATAGCGGAACATCACAATCTTCCTTTGCTGTTTTTCACCCAGCCCTTCAGTCATTTCTGTGCAAGGTTTCCTTTCCTGTCTTTTGATATTCACTTTCTGATCTTGGGCAAGTCATGTAATCTCTCTGAACATGATTTTAATTTTCATTTGCATCTCTTTATTTCTTTCCTTCTGTAGCAGTTTCCATAAACTCATTCAGATCTTCAGCTGAGGACCCAGCCCTTATCACAGCCAATATTATTTTTGTTATTTGTACTTATGTCAGCTCTAAAGGAGACCAACTAAAGCTGAAGGCTCCATTTTGCAGACTTCTCTGTATGAAGACAAAACAAAGAAAAGCTGCTGTGCTCTGATGAAATTTCAGGTTAAGCAGTGTATTGGGTTTGTGCAGCAAGGTTTTGGTAGTGGGGGGCTACAGGGGTGGCTTCTGTGAGAAGCTGCTAGATGCTTCCCCCATGTCTGATAGAGCCAATGCCAGCCAGCTCCAAGACAGACCTGCCGGCCAAGGACGAGCCCATCAGTGACGGTGGTAGTGCCTCTGGGATAACAGATTTAAGAAGGGGGGAGGGAGGGGAGGAAAGCTGCACAACAGCAGTTGGGAGAGAGGAGTGAGAATATGACAACAAACAGCCCTGCAGACCCCAGTCAGTGAAGAAGGAGGGGGAGGAGATGCTCCAGGTGCCGGAGCAGAGATTCCCCTGCAGCCCATGGTGATGAAGACCACGGTGAGGCAGGCTGTCCCCCTGCAGCCCAGGGAGGCCCACGGTGGAGCAGATCTTCACCTGCAGCCCGGGGAGGACCCCACGGTGGAGCAGGTGGTTTGCCCCCAAAGGAGGCTGTGACCCCGTGGGAAGCCCGCGCTGGAGCAGTTCGTGAAGAACTGCAGCCTGTGGGAAGGACCCACGTTGGAGAAGTTTGTGGAGGACTGTCTCCTGTGGGAGGGACCCCACGCTAGAGCAGGGGAAGAGTGTGAGGAGTCCTGCCCCTGAGGAGGAAGGAGCGGCAGAGACAAGGTGTGATGAACTGACCCCAACCCCCTTCCCTGTCCCCCTGTGTCACTTGGGGGCAGTTGGTAGAGAAAATCGGGAGTGAAGCTGTGCCCGGGAAGAAGGGAGGGGTGGGGGAAGGTGTTTTAAGATTTGGTTTTATTTCTTATTACCCTACTCTGGTTTGATTGGCAATAAATTAAGTTAATTTTCCCCAAGTTGAGTCTGTGCTCTTAGGTCAGATAAAAGATTTAGGACTAAATAACAGAGGTACAGCAGGTAGCAGGTAGCAATAAAATGCTACTGTCCAGCATCTGAAGATAATGATGCATAACACCTGCCTACTCACTGGTGAGTTTTTGCAGTCAAAAATTACATGGATTGTACATACAGTGACTATTGCTATAGGCCCTCAAAAATATTTGAAGCCGATTAAAGAGCAAGCAAAATTATTATATTCTGAAAAAGTCCTTAAAAATGGAAGAGTCATTTTCCTAAAAGTAATTTATGAAAAAGGCACTTTTTCGTAACCTTTACAACAGTTGATTGAGAAACGAGCTGAAGTTTCTGAGATAATTTTCTTCCTTTTTTTGGTGAAGAACTCCAAAGTTTGGAGGCTGTCCTGCAAGCACCAGTAACAATGACCAGCAGTACCCCGAGTGTTCCTGGTCCGGACTCCTAGTCCCTCACTTCTCTATGCCAGTGGATGTTATTGCAGGCCCACGTTCCTGTGGAGACCCTCTCCATGCCGCCGTGACCTTCCCCTCTCGCAGAGCCAAGCACTGGCCTTACCGCTGTCATCCACACACGCCTGTTCTTGGGTCCCACGGAACGCTGCTCTTCCACCTCCCTGGACTGGGTTCTGCACGGTCTCTTTCTTCTCTCAATTTTTTCTCCCTCTCATCCCAAAATAGGGGGGTGCAGGGCGGGGGGTGGGTGTCGTGCCCACCAGGTGGGAAGCAGAGCGGTGGCCGTGCATGGGAGCACTGGCTTGACAGCCAGGGCATCGAGATTTCGGTAATCACTGGCACTGAGAAACAAAAAGACGATTTTTAGTTACTTAAGCTGTAATTTCTACAGGAAACCTAGAGGAGGCTCACTTGAGGTGACGTGGTCTGCCACAGCCAGCCTTCGTGTAAGCTGGCTGCACACCCAGCACTCCCTGTTCGACTACAGCAAGGGCTGCAGGTATCTCTTTGGACCTACAATGCCTCTACTGTCTAATCTGGGGGGGGTCAGTACTCTGATTTATTGACACACATGCATACACCACTCCCCCCCCACCAATGCTTATAAGCACTGTGATGGCATAAGGTATTTGGGAAGAGGGCCGTAGTGCCGGAATATCTGACAGAGAAGCAGGAGAGATAAGTGCCCAGCCTCACCTCGTCTGGCTGCGGAGGATGTACGTCCCTTCGCAGATTTCCATTTTCACGCTACCTCCATTTCACGGTCCTGCTGAGTTGGGCACTCTCCGCGGGGCCAGGCAGGAAACCCAGTCCCTGAAATGATTTGGGTTAAGTGATTCTTCCAAAGAAATCGATCTGCTTTTCCATGCTAGGTCATTTCAGAACTGGGACTTACATTTAGAATTGCATTTTCTCTCAGCTCTGGGGTCTCACTCGTGCTATTAGAGAGTTGAAATCATTTGGGGTGCTCAAATCCAGGGCTTTGGGCCCACCTTCATCAAAAAGCGCCCTAGCAGAACATCTCTGCTGTTTACTGGAACCTGTGCTCTGCGACCTGGCTGCTGACCGCAGAGAGCACTGGGGTCCGGAGAGGGGGGTCCTGGGTGGCAGAACTGCTGCACCGGCCTGACGGAGGGGAAGGGAAGGGAAGCGGGGACTGGAGTGCTCCTGACCAGTACCGGCAATGTGCTGGCACCAGCAGCCACCCAGTTTTGGAACAGGCCCTTGTCTGCCTTTTGGTTATGGTATCCTGTGGTTGAAAGGAGCTTAAAAATTCAATCACGACTTGCTTATTAAGAAAACAACAACAAAATGTCCTGGTTGTTTATGTTTAAGGACCATGTTTAAGGTCGCTAAGCCTTTCTACCACCTGTAAATTCACAAGCATCATGTGTTGAAGAACAAAGGCATGTGATTTTTTTCCTCTGGCTCTGTCTAAGCCTTGTGTCCTTTTCAGCAGCCAATTGTTTTTAAGGAAATTTCACTGGGAAGAATAATGCTGATGTAACTGCACGCCAAAGTACCTGCTGATAGCACTGTGTACGCACACAGGCAAAGGCACATTCTAGCCTCTGTTCTTCTCTTTGTCCTCTTGCCTCTAGAGTTAACACACTAAAGCAGACCTCGAACTACAGAGGGAATTAGATATGCAGATTTATTTGATTAACTGTGCCTAACACTGCACGCATAAGGATGTTCTGAAAGACAGTAACATAATTATGTGCAAACATATTGCTATTTGACATTTCCTTCCTCTGTGAGCAAATTATCCCAGCATCTTATTGTTAACAATCTATTATTTAGCAGAACCTGCTTTGCTGCCAGAAGCCCAAACATAACTGCATAACTTTAGGGGCTATGTTAATATTAACAACAGTGCAGTTTTTACTATGCAGAAGAAAAACTATTCTGAAAGAACACTGAAGCTACAAAATCAAGCACTCATATTGTAAGAAATATTAGAAAAAGCTTTCCTGGGCAATCTTGACTTGATTCTTTTGCTCACATGTGTTCTAATACAGCTTTAGTTAAGTGATAATAAGGCACTTCCCCTAACTTCTCCTGAAATCCTAATTCCTAAATTGCTCTAGAGTTGCCCTTTTTTTCTGTCTTTTCACTGTAGGAAATCACTTGCACAAGGAAAACTATTTTCTAAAAGGTAGTAAACTACATTGACTCATCTTAATGGCCAAGCCCCTGGAGACTCTGATTTGCTTTAACTTACTGCAGTCTCACAATGAATTAATTTTAGCAATTTACCTTTCCTCTAAGTGTCACCAGATACTGAGGAATGGAAAGCACCTGTAGGAGATGAGAACTTACACCAATTATAGAGAGAATTTGAAAAACACTCTGAGAGCACCATTGGTCTAACTCCAGCCAAGATCACAGGAGCCTTTGTGCTAAAAATACTAATTTTACTATTCTAGAAAAAAAGCACAAAGCTGAATTTTTAATTTTACTAAAAGTATTTGATTTTAAAAAACGTAAGTAGAAGTATAGCAGCAGAAAATCTGGAACCTGACTTCACGGTTATTGGTGCCTAAAACAGAAACATGAGTAAGGTATTTGACTTCACTAACTTCATTAAATGTAAGAGATAAGTGTCCACGTTAAATCAATTTTCCTTCTTTTTGATTCACAAGGAGCGTGCTGTAAGATATAACTTCCCTGGGTTTAGTTTTCATTGCTGTAGTCCTGTTCTCAATCAGAGATAGCTTTCTGAAAGTCTAAAGGCATTAGTGTCCTGGGTCTGGCTCAGATGGGGTTGGTTTTCTTCCTAGCAGCCCGTGGGGTGCTGTGTTTTAGACTGACAAAAACAGTGATGATGACACAGCAGTGTTTTAGCTATTGCTGAACAGCGCCTGCACAGTGTCGAGGCCATCTCTGTTTCTCACTCTGCCCCCAGACTGAGGAGGCTGGGGGTGGGCAGGAGTCTGGCAGGGGACATGGCTGGGACAGCTGACTGGGACCGGCCAAAGTGCTATTCCGTACCAGATAACTTCATGTTCCGCAGTTACACTGGGGTAGTCTTTTCCAAAGCAGCCATTCCTTGGAGACATCCTGGGCATCAGTTTGCTGGTGGGAAGCAGTGGGTGATTGCCTTTGCATCACCTTTTTTTTTTTTTTTGCTTTCTTTTTTTTTCCCCTTCACTTATTCAACTGCCTTTATGTCAACCCAAGAGTTTTTGCTCATTTTTGCTCTTCTGATTCTCTCCCCCATACTGCTGGGGGCGGGGGGGTGTGGGTGTGGCAAGAAAGTGGCCGGTGGGTGCTTAGTTGCTGGCCAGGGTCAACCCAGCACAATTAGACAGGATTGTTAATTGTTTGCTATCCATCTGAACACACGAGTGATTTCGGGATGGACAAAGACTAAAACCAGCAGGTTTTGCTAGCAGATATGTGTGCAGAATTCCCATTCAGCAGAGCTGGCATTTCTGTGTGGCCCTAATAAGGCTGAAGCCAGGGTTTGAAATCAGGGACTTTGCCACTATATGAATTTCTACAGAAATATTTGAAGACTTCTATTATTTTATAATCCTATACAGCTCTGCCACTAGCAGGGGATGTAAGTCTTAAGGAACGTTGTTTCACTGAGGGTAAGGAAGAGCTTTAAAATGTACATAAAGAACATCCTGTTCAATCCTTTTGGTTTCAGGATCAAATGGAAGACCTGTCATTTGAATGAATTATTTCTTGAAGATATTATAAAATGCTGGTAATTAAATCAGCTATTTAGGGAAAATAACAATAACTCCTTGGGTTACTTGACTGAACCATTGTTTTCTTCTAATAAAAATGTCTGGCTGTGACATTATTGTTTTTCTTTAGGTTTTTTTTTTGCACTTCACATTTCTGTCCTTTCAGCGATCACTTTGCATTTCTGAAACTGCGTCTCCTGCTTTTACTGATCAATTTAAGTTTGTTGAACAGAGGAATAGCAATGATGCCCAAGTGTCCTTCATAATAAAAATTTTTAAAAATCTAACTTTCCTTAACCCTAAACCAGCAGATATCTTCGAAATGCAAATTTCAGAAAAATTGGTCACAATGTATCAGTACTGATACTTTCACAGGTATGGAACTATGTATAAAGAAGGAAATAGTTAAACCTGTAGTGATCTCTTACCAACTAACATATACTTAGCACCAGAAGTGCAGACCATAGTGACAATGAGTCATATAGTGCCTGGGCTGTGCAGTAAAGTTTTAGCTATCCAGTAATTATGCCAATTGCTTTGTTCTTACTCTCTTATTTATTAGAATTAATATTCTAATTATCACAAAGGCAGAAATGGCAGCAAAGAGGGCTTGCTATAAACTCATCCCAGCAGCATAAAGTTCACACCACTAAGTCTGTGCAGCCTTCTTCCTTCCTATGTCCATTTGAATTGGTTCCTAGAAGCCACCACCACTTAATGTTCAGCCAGCCTCTCAGCAGAGGTGAAAAGCAATCATTTATTTCCAGACAATTTGTATATTTAAACTGTAAACTCTAGATAGGGATCTCAATCTGCATTTACAGTGTACTTAGTACAATGAGGCATAGGCTCTGGTATACTCCATGGTCCTACTGTAATGCCAATAACCAGGACTCCTTTTATAATACATGTTGGAACATGCCTCAAAATGTCTTTTTTTTTTTTAATTGTGAGCATTTGGTCCTACGTAAACACTCCCTTGTACTACAACTATATGGGGTATGCCTTACCCTAAGAATTTTGCACTTGGACACAATGTTAGTAATCACTAAAACAAGACATGGAATTTGGGAACTGCCGCATTGTAAATAACCACTATGAAATTAAGGTGTCTTGTTGGCTCTCCAGGATCCCGGTGTCTCAGCTCTCAGCTCATTTATAGAAACAGATGTACCCATATTCTGCAGCCCTATTTACAACAATGCCTGTAGATCAGCAGCAGGCAGAACAAAGAAGAGGCATGCCTCTCCTTATTTTAGAAATCAGATTTTTAAAACTGTCCACAGTACCATAATCATGCTCTGTGGCGTATGTCAATGTGCAACTAGATCTACTGAGGTCCAGTTGAGAGCCCGAGCGAAAAACTGTGTCTTTGGGGTACATTGTCTTACCACAGGCACATTCTGGAGTTCCCATCAGCTATACTGACAGTTAATATGACAAATTTAGCTACTAATGCCAAAGATGTTGCAAGATTTGGCCCACAGTCAAGTTTGGGCCTGTTCCCCTTAGCACACATGCTCTGGCTGCAGTAAACAAAAACGTACAAAAGCTTCTGTGGACAAAAATTTTCAGAAGATGTCCTGAGAAAATTCAATGCCCTACAGAAAATGGTTTCCAGTATACAGAAAGAAAAAAAGCAGGGATATCAATATTTCTGAAATATAGGACATGAAAGAATTTAACCACATAGAGACAAAATTATTTGAAAGTTTTTTAAATGTAAACCAATGGAATTGGAATTTGAGCTTTTCCAATTTAACATGGATTTGAAATGGAGGCAATGTGAGTTGGTCAGAACCCATTTCAGTTCTGAAATAACTATACGCAATTTTCATCTATTTCTGATACATAATTTTTCCTAATATTTTTCAGTGTAACTTTTGACAGTTCTATCCACAGCAGGAAAAGTGCGCACATGGGTTTACATCTGATGATTTTTATTGCCGGTGGATGTGCTGGGCAACATTTGCTAAGATTATAAAGCCTTTATATCGTTCAAAGTCTCACAGCAATGACAGCAGTGAACTGGAGGATTACTGAAGAACAGAAATCAACACACAGTGGTTACATGCCAGAGAATTAACTGTGTTATTTAGCTACTGTTAACAGTATTGTCCAAAGAAAGGTGAGCTTATGAGTCATATCATATAATTTGTTGAACTTTTGATATTTGATGAAATAGTATGTGTAATCCGAAGGAATTGCACGTTTTCCTTTGAGACCACAGAATAATTTACCTTCTGCATTATGTATCTATACTGTGTTTATATACTGAAACATTTGCCAGAAGATAGGTACAATTAAGCTTATGATTAGGATCATTTGCATGAACAATTTGTTTGATTGATATGAAATCTAGAGAGAATACCTCCAGTTATGCTTAAATTCTTAAATACCAGTTCATGTTGAGTGTTTATTCTTGGGAGTAGCTATAACTTCATAGAAACATACAGTACACCTCCCACTAGTGAACAAAGTGAGCGACATTTCAAAGAAATACTGTAGAGCTGGTAACTAATGCTTAGTGCTATTCTGCTAATTAGCTTGCAGCTTAGAGAGTAGAATTAAGCAATTAATTTCCTCCACAACAGCGGTTAGTGCTTCCAGTGGACAGTGATGTATCACACAATCTACTTATTTCAGGAAAGGATAAGATAATAACATTCCACCATCAAATATTCGTATTTATATTGTAACTTCGGGCACTTAATGAGATGGAGAGTTGGGTTTATATAACAACTATTATAGGAAGATAGAAAATGCCTTCCCACATTAATTTTTATCCATGAATTTCTTTCCAATTAAAGCCTGATCCAGTAGAAGACATTGAAATCTTTGCTGCCAACTACAGCCCAGGGAGCCTTTGGACAACAAAAACTCTTCCTCAGTTATACCTTGGGGGCAAGCACCTATGACTATACCATGTTCTTGAGAGCAATGAGGCTTAGTAAAATTCAGTGCATTTCATTAAAGTGCTAAAAGCATTGCAAAATAATATCACCTGATGACCCAGAACACGCCAACTTAAAGTTGACAGTAATTCGTGTTTGTGACAGCATTAAGAGGAAAGTATGACCTTTGTCTTTTTAAAGGTTGACAGCAAAAGGCTTGATAGCTGCAGCCGGGAGAATTAAAATGATGTATTAGGACAGCAAGTGAGCACATGGCCCATGAGTTGGGGAGGCTTACTGAAAGGCAGGGAAGGGTTTATTACCACCCTGTACATTAGGTAACTACCTACAATATCGCAAATTCTGAGGACAACACAAGCAAGAGGTGAAACAAGCATCGGTTGCCAGGACAGGAGCAATAAACATTTTTAAGGCACAAGCCAAGAAGTGCTGAGTCTTGTCCCACCAGTTTAATCATGTAACAGGCGTAAGGAAACGCTTGGTAGTGCTCAAGCACCTGAAGCGGTAGGAGGAAAAAGGGAGCAGGAAACAGCGTCTTCAGCCGGAAGCTGATGGCAAAACAGTGGGAGACGTGGTTATCTGGAAAGAAAGCCCAGAGGGAGGAGAAGCATCCCCATGAGTGGCGAAGCCAGCAGAGGAGTACTGCCTCACAGCAGACCAGAAAAGTTTAGTATGATTTGCCCACTGCCTTGCATTTAGGATGCCATAGTTTTGTCAGACTCCTTCATTTCAACGTTTTCCTTAGAGTTACTAGAACTGCCCAAAATCAAGTAGCTGCCTGCTCCTTTGTAAGACACTTGATTTTCTTCTGCTAAACCCCTTTAAAGCAAATGGATTGTATGTGCATTCATTATTTACTGTGACATCTACTAAAGCCAGATAAACTCTGAGAACATGAAGCGTAACAGTTATAATTTATTGTGCACAGGTAGTTTGATGGATAGGAAAAAAATGCAAGAGGCAGTTTTGCTTTCAGCCTGGTGAAGCTTAGATAGAAACAATTAGTTCCATGATTTGGAATAAATGTGTAAAGCCAGCAGCAACACAACACTGATCTTATTCAGTTGCTGAATCTTTCCATTTATGGCAAACACAATTTAAAAGCCCATGACATAGTCTTTTTCAAAGACAAAACATTTATGTTCAACTGTCTAGTGCATTTGCTTAGCTAACCCAATGCTTTATGGCACCAATACAGGTAGTTTTTACCCTTCAATCCAGCTATATAAATTATTTTATTGAAAGCTTAAATATGCAGTGAGAAACTTTTATATCAAATAATGATGTCATGTATTAGCTGTCAATCTCATCCTGCAAGTTTTGGTCAGAAAACTCTTATTTCCTTCTAATATCCCAAGGGAAAAAGAAAGGGAAGAGGATTGTTTTCAACAATCATATTATAATAGGTGATTAATAACCTAAGTATTATAAATCAAGTAAGTGTAGAGGAAGACCACATCCTCCTGATGAGTGTTTACTTTCCTTGAAAATACAAATGGCAGTGATTTTCCTATTATCAATGGAAACTTTTACCAGACAAAAAAAACATGTGGTAGGAAGTTCATGCCTCAAATATAATAATGCTTTATTGGACTGTTATTTAGTGTTCCAAAATGCTTCATGGCAAACTATTAAAACCTCTTCTCTTCCGTGCCTTGGTATCCTTGATTTGTCTCTGCATTTAAGAGGGATGGTTTACAGGTCTGTTGTTAAGCTGCAGATGAACTTTGCAGTTCAGGCAAGTGCTCAACCTCTTTATTACAGAGGAACAACACAACATATTCTCAGAATTACAGATTCTTTTCTTTCAGTAAAAAGTTAGTTTTATGAGAATTGAAAAGTGAACTGCTAAGGTATTTATGGATGAAGACTAAAATGTTTCTTCCATCAAAATAAAAAAAAAACTTTTCCAGAATTATCTTCCTATGAGGTAACCAGAGTTCTTGCACAGCTAAAACTCAGTGATGTCTTAGGTAATACCTATGTTGAAAGTCTTTTAGGATTATGAGTTATTTTTCTTATAGTCTTCTTAACTGAAAATTTTCCTTCAGCTGGACTTAGAAATAATGTATTATGTACTAAATACATCTCAAGAACTTCCTCTGAAAAACAAGCAAAACCAAGCTGCATTCACTTCTTGCTCACACTAGTGCTGTAAGAAGACTTCAGTAAGAAGACTTCAGTTCAGTGTAAGTTAAATACCATTTAAATTGAAGTAAATACACCTTTTCAGTTAACTAATTCTTGCTCTTGCTAAAATCATCTGACTTAACTGCTGTGTGCATTGTTAGGCAGCATTCAGATTTGTACTTAATGAACAGGAAAATCCTAAAATCATGATAATGATGAACTTCTCTTCTGAGTCCAGTATTTCTTTACCTTTCAGTTCATTTATTTTGTTTTTCAAAACTGTCCTCATAGCACCATTTGAGTAGTAACCCAATTCTTATATCTGTGGAGAAATCTCAGAGGGTACATACCAGTCCTTCAACTACCTTCAGGGATGGCTGTTTAATTTTAATAAGTACATACTTATCATTTTGATTTTCATGAAGTTTTACAGTAGTACAAAACTGAGCACTGTGGATGAAGTCATGGAACAAGCAGGTAATCAGGCTTTCAAGGTGTGCTAAATTATTTGGAAACAATTGCCATATCTGCGAGATGAATTTGTGAGGTAGCCTCACTTGAGAATACTTAGAATCCTTTTCTAGTTCTCATTCTAAGATTTTACTGAATTGTACCACAAGTCTCTTTATTCCCTGCTACTTAGCTATTAAATCATTCATTTAAAAAAATAAATGTATTCTACAGGGCGCTATCTATTTATTCTTTATTCCTTGTGCCTCAAACATTGTGTCACCTGGATATCATACCCTTTGGATAATAAATTCTGATATGTTTTCCATATAAGAAAGGTAAATAGGAAGCACAGTTGATAAAATAATGTTAAAACAGTAGCTTATAGGTAAGAATGCTCTATATTTAAAACTGGCTTAACTGTAATATTGCTACACTGTAGGTCATATGACGAATTTTTCTGTCCTAAGCCAAAGTTGTGCAAGAAATTCTATTATATTCCACTCTCCCTCAGAATAAAGTTCAACCATAATACTTTAATCTCATCACTTCCTGCACTGCTGTAGACTTTTCTGAAAGTCTCACAGTCTTCTGGCTTGTGTTGTATTCCCAGAAGAGTTACTTCTGAGAGGCATGACCTATTGGAACAGTGCATACATCTGTTTGTAACATCTTCCAGTAGAACTACACTTTTTTTTTAACCTTGACTTACTTCTTCACCTTGATTTTGCAAACTGTGATTTTTCTTTGTGAAAAAGCAGACGGAAGATGTGTGTATAGAACTGCAACAGTGTGTCCTATGAAGCTGTGAAACACGGATAGCTTGCTTTCTTGAGATCATTTTTATATATATACATCTCAGAAGGGAAATGTACACAGCTCCATTTGTTTCTTGTGCTATGGATTCTCTGTAAATAATGTCATTTGTTAGTGAAATTATCCTTTTACTTCTTGTATGAGGTGAACATAGTTCAGTGTTACGAGATGAATCGCAGGCAAGATCTAAGTTGACTGGGGCTCTCACCAGTACTATGATCTAAAGATAGAGCAGCGGACAGGTATGCCTCAAGGGACTTAAAATCTAAATAAGAAGGATAGATGAGGAAAATTAAGGATAGAAGAAAAAAAGGGACTTCCGTGGATGGCATAACTAACAAAGGCTTATCCTCAACATCCCTCTGTAATATCTAGTATCTTCTCTGACATCTAAAACATAATTGGGCATTCTGTCAGAGGCAGCAGCAATAAGACTTTTCTTGAAACCACCACTGCCTTCATGAAACTTTAGGGAATGTAATATCTTTCAAGTCTACTCTCTGTCAGATGTGTTGGAAATTGGCCAAGGAAATTCCTGGGGTATCAGACAAAATGAATACAGCTGTGAAAGCTTCATTTTCTTAGGAAACCCACTTGAAGAAAAGTTAGATGACTTACCTCACATCTCCCAGTGAGCAAACAACAGCCCTGGGAGGTTTTGCTGGTGTCTTCTGTTACCCAGCTCCATGCTCTTTCCTGCAGAGTCCTGTCATAATCAAGGCCAAAGTCATAATCTGACCCTTCTTTTCAAGTACTATTGTTGTTTGCTTTCTTTAGAGTAGAACAACATATATTATTTAATTGTATTTAAAAAGGTCTGGTAACCTCATTATTTCTCCCCAAACTGCTTTCTGAATTTGATGTCACTTGCAACTTACCGAGAAACTTCTTTTTTACTGTTGTTTTTCTGCCATTTATAAACTTAATTGATTCTGTCTTCTTTCTCTCTCTCTATCCATCTTTCATCCACTTGCATTTTCTTTCATTGCACTTACTTTAATATCACCTTAAAGGAATGAAGATGGTACAACAGTATTAATGTGAATGGTCAGAAGAACACGGGAAAAGATCATCATATAAGCAACAGAACATGGAATACGTTGCATCTGTGTTTGTTAGTTGACCTGTCAGTATACTGATACGCTAATCAACTGGTGTGGCTTCATTCGGTGAGATTTTGAGCACTCCTAAGTAACGGCTGCTACCATGATCACATGGAGCAGAACTGAACCCAAAAAGTCCCAAGCAATGAGATATACAGAATCCCAAAATGCAAAGTTTGCTTCTCCATGGCTATTTTTATTGTAGATACTCACACCTGCACAGTATGGCTATAAAAATGTTGTCAAATCAAAATCTTTCAAACCATTTAATGACAGCATTTTGCTACCTAGACCTGATTGAGATTCACAGGTGTCAGGTGTGAGGCAATACAGGATCACTCTAATAACCTGGAGCCATCAGTGGTTTCAGTGGGACAGAATTTGAATGCAATTACAAATCCAGTCCTTAAAATCAACCTAACATAAACACAAGCCTTTCTTGCATATCCCCTGTTGATATTTAATGTCAGCAGTCTTTTTACAGAAAGCAGAGGGGGCTAAATGGATCATACGGAAAGTAAACTCTTACAACAACAAATAAGAAGAAAAGTTAATCAGTTGCAAGAAAGTAATTATTATCACCAGAGTAATTAGTATTGCCAGAGAACCCTGACCCTTCAAGGCTGTCCTCATACATAACAGACAAAAGGTAAAGTGCTTCCTTCAGAGACTCTGAGAATGCAATATCCCCAGCTTGCAAACATTTGCATCAAAGTTATTAGTTCTGATTCTTTGTGACATGGAGCCTAATTATATCTGAATATTTTCTCATAAGAGAAGTTACTGACACTGTGTCAAAACCACTAATCTGTTCTGATTACATTTGGATATTTTTTCAGGTTGCCCTGTTTTTTTCCTCTGCTTTTGTATGACACTTACACAGCATACTTGAGCATCTTTTCTTTCATTGCTCATGATAGTCTGCTCATCTGGGACCCGTGAAGTTATGTAAATAACAAAAGCAGAAAATTGTGCTCATGAGGACAATTTATCGTCCATACTTATGAGTCGTTTCAGACACTATCTTCTAGCTTATTGCACTGTAAAAAGTCTTCCTTAGTTAATATTTGTGCAGCATTTTCAGGACAGGAAGGACCATAAATTTGCTGTGTTATAAGAGATCTGTGACCACTCAATAAATCTTTGGTTTCCTTTTGATCATACTGTGGCATCCTGGAGCTTTGCGCTGTGATCAGAGACAAAACTGGGAAGGAGGAAGAAGCCCCAGCTGCCTCTGTTAAAGGGAAAGTCCCAGTAGGCATTAGCAATGTGGAGTTCACGGTAGGTCAGTGGGCACTAAAACCTTTCTGTCTCACTGACTGTTCTGTCAACTGAATAGGAATACTAGCAGCATTGTGCCAGGAGTTCATGAGCCCTTTTCTGTTGGTGTTGTGCTGGTAATCTTTATAGGCAGTAGTGTTGGGTGTCACCATTAGGAGCTGTGTAATGGCAGGTACTACTTCTCACAGAGGCAGCATCTCCCTAGGTTTTAGGCAGACAACACTTTGAGTTCCTCAGGTGGTGTAGTTACTTCAGTTTGGTGCTAGGGTTTAGAACAAAAGTCCTAGAGGCTGGATCATTAGCTTCAGGATTTAGAAAAGCCAGGCTGGATTCCTCAGACTGCCTGAGTGACTTTGGACAGGACGCTATTCTCTTCTCCACCTCCAGGTCCTGCCTGTAAAGAGGGGCTGCAGCTTAGGGATATTACAAGTACTTCAGTTTCTGAGAAGCATAGAAGTCAAGTTCAGAACAGATAGTGGCAGATAAACATCTGAAATGTACATGGTTTCCAGTGAATCCTTAGTGCCACCCAGGTTACCTAACTACAGATGTAGATACTGGCTTTGCTCCAACGGCTCTGTCAGTTGTACAGCACATCTTCTCCACATCTTTTCCTCCCAAATACTTGGAGGTGTGCCTTACTAAGAGGCAACCAAATCAGCTTGGGCAGAAGCTGTCCAGAACAACGAGGGAGTAAAAGATCAATTCAGCGTTCAATGCGTAAGGAACTTTGTCAGGACTAGGTTGAGCATACAAAGTGGATGGTTAGAAAGTCCATGTACCCCCAATGGACAGTGCAGGTATTGCAATCCCTAGCTCCTGCTTAGAAATACGAGCCTTCTAGGAGGTCTGAAAATTCACTGTTCCATAAATATGGATGAGACAGGGAGGAAGCTTTTGTTTATGCTGTTCTAATTATTCAGTTTGCTGCAGCAGTTGCTGATTTGATGCACCATAACAGCCCTCAGAGTCAATACAAAGAGTGGGAATATTGCTGAGGAAAGAGGAGTTAGCACTCAGCAAAACTGATGGCTGTATCTGAAGAAGATATTGCAGAGAGAATCCTCACTCTTTCAGGAACTAGCTTTCCAAGCCAGATTTCAGACTACCTCAATAGTAAGACCTTTTGCAAAATGGCTTACAATTTCTTTGCAAAACACCTACTAAAATGGAGCTTTGGACATTTTACCAAAGTTTCTGTGTGTTCTTGTAATCCAGTCGGAGGGAAATAGATCGTTTCATTTTTTCATTTGCTACCAGCTGAAAAAATGTAGTTTTCCTGTGCTCCCACATCTGCAATGCCCTTTTGTCCCCCATGTACTTTGCTCTGCACACATCCTTTCTGCACCCCCTCAATGCTATTCCACTGTCTGATCTTATGAAAACAGCAAGCGGCTAGGGATTAAACTCAAAGCCTGACATTGTGCTGAGTGAATCGATTAGCAGATAACACCAGCTGCCTTCAGTAACTGATGTACGTGAAATTTGCGTTTGCTAACTGCAAAGGATCTGAGTGACAGTAATGAGTTATGTTGCTATACCTTCCCGAAGCCTGACAGTTGCTTTGCAAACACAGTAATTGGAGAGTTACATATGGAACAGTAATAACGGGGGGGGGCTGTAGAAATTGTCAAGGTTCTTTGGGTTGCTTATTTTTCTAAGAAACTGTGTTTTTCTTATCCCTGTCAATTTGCCTCATTGAAAAAAAACCCAAAACCCAGCTATGACTCAACAGTAGACTGAATAAATTAAAAATAAATGGCATCCTTATCACTGAAGTGCAGTGACTCTGAAAGACTGCAGAAACATGCTAGGAGTAGCACATAGTTCTCACATTATAGTGTTCTCTTTTTGGATGATGTGGGAAGCAATGGCCTTTGTTTACAGTGATGTCAGGTTAGCAAAGCTTTTAAGCGTATTAGCATACTATAGGAACTATTTAGAAAAGCAATTTCCTAAGACACAAATACACATCTATAAATAGGTGTTAATATGTAAAAAATATGTAAGTATAAATAAGTACACTGTTGGTAATCAACCTAAAATCTTTTTTATCTCTACCAAAAGAAATAGAATTGTGGAGGGCTTGTACTGAAGCGTATCTTTAAGCAGATAAAAGGAAATTCTTCCACTTCAGAGCATGAAGTCATTCTAGGAAAGTGATTGCCATAAGAACATATCTGAGACATACTGTGTGGTGGAGTTCTTCTTTAAACAAACAAAGAAAGAACTAACTAAATAATTAAAGGACAAAGGAGTTCTTGTAAACTACCAGAAAACTATGTTAGAGCAATAACTTAATAGTGCTCCAGAGCTCAATCTGATTAGTTTTCTTCATTACACAGCTAGATAGGTATTTCTGGTTTTTTTCTGTTTGTTTCAGAAGGATTTCAAAGTCAGTTTATCAAAGACAGGATTTTGAATTAAGTCTGATTCTGAAATTAAAACCTGAGACGAACAGTCTCCAAGTGAAAACAACTCATAATCACAGGCTTACCTTTCTTCGTGATTTAACTGAACTGACATGAAATTACTTTAAAGTTAATGCTAAGCACAATCTTCATGGCCTTGTTCCCAGAAAATGAGAATACTCTCAGAAGAACACAAGATGACCCTAAACGTTTCCCCTTCTTCCTTACCCAGGCAGTATTTCCCCAGAGTCAATAGATATATAGTTACAGACTCTCTGTGATTGCTTTTCTGGGCAAAGCTGGACAAATTCTTAGCGTCTGTGACTGTACGCTCTTTATTTCCCCCATCATTCAAGAACTCCATCTCTTTCAGCCTCAGTTCATCCCTCTAGAAGAGCTGGCCAGAGCTGTGGACAGCATCCCACATGAGGTTCTCCACGCTGTGTGTATTGGTGTTAACATCTCCCTTTCTCTACTGAAATTGCATCCATAGACACACATCCAGAGAGCACGGTGGCCTTTGTATCACATTGTCGTACCACACTGCTGTCTGATGCTCTGCCTCCATCCTATCCCTGTTCAGTGCTTTTGAGAGCTCTTGCACCTACTCTAGGCATCTTCTTAAGGGGTTTTATAATACTCTGTGAACATATCCTGTCAAGTGCCAGATGTTGCAGGTATTGCTTGCATCAGAGTAGGATAATGACAGAAGAAGAGCTGTGGCAGCTGAGGACCGGCCTCAGCCAAGCAGGGACCCTTGCAGGCCAGCAGCCGTGCCTCCTTGGTTTACCTTCTCTAGCTACATCCCCAGTCACTAGTTTCTATTAGCCCCATTCCCGGAGTGTGTTTAATCCCTCCTTCCTCATTTGCCAGTTCTGGCTCTTCGCACAGTGAACTGCAAACAGTCGAGTTTGTGCCCGCCAATGCTACCTGGCTGCTGGCACAGGGGGGCTGCCCCACCGGGGTGCAAGGCTGTTTGTTGACTAAGGAGGCTATAGGAAGAGCAGCTCCAAACAGCTCTGCGGTTTGGGTGGAGTGGACAAAACAGGCGGTAAGGATGAGAAGATACAGACAGTTCTGCCAGTCACTTTTGCACTCGAATTGAAGTGTGCGTATATTAGGCAATTAGAGATTGCTGTGGTGGGAGTGTACAATACCAAGGAGCTGACACCATATAGTCAGCACTGGTGGCTACAGTTGCTGATGGTCTTAGCTACCCAGGTGATCAGGGCTGAGAGCTTTTTGAGGAGATAAGCTGGAAATTAAGTGAGTAAAAAGGGGTTTCTTCCACCTCCCTGCTCAAATTTGGGATCTTATCCTTTTACAAGATGATTCCGTGCCCTTGGCTTCTGTCTCTGACTACACACTGTGTGATGCTTGGCGGTGGTGGTAGGGGGGGTTACTTTCCCAGACTGGGAAGGTGCCTTATCCTGCTGCTCACCTCCTTCTTCCCCCCACTATTTTCTCAGCTGCTGCTTTTTTTCTTAAAGCAAAACCAGTCTTCTCCCATATCTCAGGGTTATGCTTTTTCAATAACCACCAGTGAGTTGTGGGGCCTCCGATTTCAGCCTGTGCCCATATTTTCAAGACCTTTGCTGTTATCCCATGCCTAAACTGCGTATCATAAAAAGAAACACCAGGTATCAATCTCTGAGTCACACACTAAGTTTCCAAAAGAAGTTGGTAAAACAAGCCTAACAGGTCAGGACTAGGGCCTCACACTGTGAGTGTCTGGCACAGTTAGCATAAGATGGGTGGCCTGTTACTAGCACTGACAATACTACATTTACTGGGCCACTGGGTACAAAAATACTTATATAGTTATGCCATATTAGTGTGTTTGGGTTTAAACCAAGGTGATTTTAAAATCTGTGTAGCGTAGTTCTCATTTCACAGGTGCAACAGGCCTCTGCTTTGGCTACACTTCTCTGTAACCTTGGGTAAATGACTTTGTCCCTGAGTCTCAAAGGTACTTGGTCCTTCATTATTGCCGTGCTTTTGTTGAATCCCGGCCCTGAATTAGGTTCTCTGTAGGAGATGTCAAGACAACTTGATACCTTGATCCCTAGGCAATAGCCAAATGAAAAGGCAGGAGTTAGGAATCAAATGCAGAAGGCATCTTTTGTCTGTGCTCAGAATCCTAACATTATTAATGTGGCCCTGGGGAGTTTTGTATATTGTTTCTGTTATTAAATTAACAGAGAGAGAGAGAGAGAGAGAGAGAGATACCCAGTAGCCTACACTTACAAACACATACCTGGGGTATGGTTGTTGTGAGCTGAAATCATTGCCCAGTCTGATTCAATGCAGAGGTCTGATTCCCTCTCGTGTGACTAGCAGATTTGTGCCTGCTAGGGAACATGACTCCCATTTGCTCCTTGTGCCATTTACTGATACTGGTTGCATCAGTCTAACCCTGAGTCTCCACACTAGAGGTGGGTGCCCTTGCCACCCACTCATGGGGTAGATGGTTTGGCCTTTGTTTGAATATAGTTTGAGTGCGTATGTATTTGTACACATGCAAAAGCATGCTCAGTGAATACTTCAGAAAAAATAGTTATTCTGAAGGTCTTGCTCTCAAGAAAGTGCAAGAGAAAAAGTAATTTAGCTGCTTATTTAGGGGTCACTTCTGTGCTCTGTGGAGGGTTTTGCATGTACTCAGCTAGAATAAATACAGGTATTCAGGCAGAAATGTTGAGGTTATTACTGGGATCCAAAAGATGAACTAGGCATTTGGAAGGCAAGTAAGTGCCTAACTACCACTTCATCTTGGCTTTCATCTTTGTCCTGCCCATAAAATGGCAATACCACTCTCAGGTTTGAGGGCTTTTAGTGTTCCTCATAGCTCTGCCAGGATCTTTCATTGCACCTCTCCTTTTCCTTAGGTTGAGTTCTTCCCAGGATGGGAAAGAAACAGCTGCCAGAAGCAAGGCAGAATATGTCCTGGAAGACAGAAATGTTGTCAAGAAAAATATTGTAATTTGGTAGTTTTGAGACAAAGTAGTTGGAGACATCCACCTTCCTTGTTCTACAGCCTTTAGGCTTAAAGCTGGATCTAAGCAGGGACTTCTAGTGCATGGCTGCAGAAGGAGAGTTACCGAGTCTGTGCTAAGGGATGAAATTCTCTGTGTAGGGGCTCAGGAGAATTAAGCAGGTAAAAGTGCCCAGGATTCAGGGTAGGCAGCACATTTTGTGACCAGCCCTGTAGAAAACTAATGGGCAACACTTTCAAGAGGAACATTTGTGAAACTCCTTATCTCCTTACAGATATGGGCACATATGAGCATCCACAGTTAAGTGTCAGGATAAGTGTAGGATTCACAACATACCATTTTCTCCAGCATCTCTCACTCTTTTCCTTTGAGTGCTGATAAATGGTTTGGCCTTTCTTTGAAGGCATATACAGTTTGGGTGCAGCTCTATCGCATTATGGGTAAAGTACTCATCCAGGGAGTGTGAGACCTGTATTCTTGCTCCTTCTGAGATCAAAAGGCTTGAAACTATTCTTCCACTTCCCACACCTTTACTGCCATGCTTAAAAAAAATATTAGAATGATTGCAAGGAAACTCTAGAGTAGGACTTGTAGGGTCTCCTGTGGCACCCTGTGGTGATAAAACACCTTTCATGTGAACAGAGGGGACCAGAGCTGCTGCCTGTTCCCTTACAGCCAAGCTCGGATCCCCCTTATGCTGGAGCTGATGGTACCACAACATCCAACTCTCCAAGGATGGCTTAGGCAGTAACATTGGAAGAGGGATAAAAACTCATTCTTCTGAGCTTAAAATATTTTGTTTAAAATTCACAGCCAGAAATATTAAAACAAGCTTCTGAGAAACAGATTTTGAGCCTCGCTATTGCCTGTAGCCACACTGTGTTTTGCTGGTTTCACTCCAGTGCGCTCTAATGAGCCTTTGTGTGGCTGACCAGAGGTTTAAGTCTGCAGCTTTAATTCCACTTCTAACCTGCAGCTTTATAGAATAAGTTTATGGAAATAGGTATCTGCCTGATCCTTTTTTTTTTTTTTTTTTTTTTTTTTGGTGGTGGTGGCTCTATTCTGAGAAGCAGCATAGTTTATTGTCTCTAGTTCTAACAGAGGAAGGAAATTCCCCAAATACACTAAGATCTTGCAAGGACTTTAGAGACTAAATGGCTTGTCTAAAATAGCATAGCAGCTTTAAGGAAAAGTTGGAATCTGAGGCATAGTCCAGTGACTTAGCTATAAACCCAGTTTTTCTTTGGGGACTAGAAGACTTGCTGAGGTCCCCAGAAATTTTTCAGTGCTTTGATTGAGATCCTTCACAAATTAATCATGCATGGGTAGCACTTGCAAAATACAGATGCCAGAAGTTCCAGTCATCCCCTTACATCCTCACTGGAGTCCTTTCCAGAATCTCGCCTCCTTGACTCTTCTGCTCTAAGAAATGAAGGACCCACCAACCCTCTGGTGCAAGGAAGGAAAAGTTAGACTTCCAGTCCCATGGAGAGGAGTAGCTGGCAGTGTGAGCTCTGTAAATGTCTGTAGAGTACAACTGCAAATGCTAGAGAGAGACTTTTCTTCACACATATAGTTGACTGGCTGTGTCAAGTGCTGTCAATGGCTGTCATGTGGCCTCAGATGGCAGTGACTGCAGCAATTATTCCAAATTACTAGCCACTTTTCTTTAGCCTTTGACAAGAAGGACTTTATTTGCAAACAGATATGGTAATTTCTAGAAATAGACATGGTAGAGGTCCCGCAGAAAGTTTTCAGTATCTGCCTCTACTTGCTTGTGCTCAAATCAGATGCGGAGCAGCTGCTTCGAGTCCAACCTCCCGACTCCTGTGTGAGTGAAGAGCTGGCTTTGATCTCTCATCAATGAACAAATACAAGAAAGGCTTTTTCAGGGGATGGGAGCAGTCCTGTTTCCAGGTAACCACGTCCTTTCCTCATTGATCACTATGGAAACGCGATTCCTTCCTTCTGTTTCCTCTAAATGAGAAAGCATGTTTCCCTGCTAGCAGAGAGGGGAACTCTGATTTCCTATTCCATTCCTTGACTCCACAATAGCAGAGGGTCACTTTCAATTCTAATGCGAGGCGCTTAAATTTCAGCAATGTTGAAACAAACAGACACCCCAGGCAGTCTTGCAGCTGCTTCAAAATAACCTGCTCAAAATTCATTGAAAAGAAATGAAAGCCTTTTTTCTTAGAGAATTGTGCTATTATGCACAAAGACAGACATGGAACACAATTCAGCTCCCATGCCTTCCACCAGCCGTTCCTGGTTGATCAGGCCTTACTGCCTAAAGGTTAATTATCATCATTCTTAGCTGATGCAAAGGAGTTTCAGAAGACTTTGATCATGAACTCGAACTGGTCTAAGGTCAGGATGAAACTTTCTGAGAACATGGTTCCCATCTTAAAGAGTGTTTCCCAAACTGCCTCCTGTCTGCATTTGTTCCGGTCTTCTCCTTACCAATTTGTGAGAGCTTACTAGCAGACATGGAGAAGTGGTATTACAAAAATATAGACGTACTTCACCTTTTGTTTTGGTCCAAATGTCCATCAAACAGTACTGATTTCACTTATGCTTCCATCTCCACTTCAAATATTCCCCGTCTAGAACAGAAAAGAAAGTCAATAGCAAGTCCCAGGTTCCCAAACATGATAAGGTGCTTAACTTTTGTTGGAGTGCTCTTGGCCACAAAAAAGCTGTTTTGTTTTGTTTCTAAAGGTTTCAGGGATTCTGTCTCATGATGCTATTTATGTTCAGTGGTTTTGGTAACATAAAGATGTGGTTTTCTTTCTCGGTAATTCCATCATGTGCATGCAGCTGTTGAAATATATGGCAGTATGTCTAATCAGTATCTCATATGGGCATGTCAGCATTTTCCCCTACCTCCTAAGCTTGCATACTGAGATCTTAGCTTCCCATACATTTCAACTTGTATATTTATGTGTCTTTATCCTGGGATCTTTGCAGGTCTGCAGCCATAGACAACATATTATCCATTCACCCTCAAATTATCATTATTGCTTTAAAGCTGAAGACATCTGGAGTTTCAGACAACCAAGTAAAACAAAACAGCCATTTCCTGTTATTAGCTTCCATGACAATCAGAGAATTAGTTTCTAGTCAGATAGATTGTTTCCAACAAAATTACACTGCTCTTTTAAATAGCTGCCACTGAGGTTGGGGTGGGGAGAACCATGGGCTGACAGTATTTTGCTCCTTTGCTTTAATGTGATTTTTCATATTGAAATTCCTAATTTCAAGGCAAGAAGAGCCTTCCAGTGAAAAACTTGCACTGAGAGCCAAGAGTTTCAATATTTTTGCATAAAATTATGAAAATTTAATAGCTTGCTCTGGCTGGCATTTTGTTGGGTTTTCTTTTTAAATTTTTGACTGATTAAAAAAAAGAATTATTTTACCTGATCTTCCTCTGGATATTTTTAAGATCGCTTTTTATCCCACTTCAAGCATGCTACAGTTGAAATTGGCAAAGGCCAGTCACACTATGTGAAGTATTGGTCCAATTCTATTTTTAGATACATCCAAGAAGAAGCAAATGTAGCATAAGCAAAAAGCCAGAGAGCTTTTCCTCAAAGTGTATTGTCGGAGGCTTTCTCTCTGCAAGAGAAACCAATCGTGCAGGTCTTGGGAGAGCTATCTATGTGAGTTTTGTTATAGACTACAAAGGGCCAGGATTTCACTCCAGATGAAAACCTTGGAAAAAAAAGCCTCACTTTGGCCACTGCATCAAAGGACTGAAGTGATGTAAAACAAAAGCTAAAAGCCCCTTTTCTAGTCCAGAGGATGATTCCCTCCAGCAGAGACACCATGTAAAATAGCACACAGCCTCACTCCAGATGCCTGTGTGTTGCTTTCCTTTGATGGATGCCCGTCCCAGTTTAAGAATAGCTCCAAGTCATAGAAAGATCCACACTTTGAATTTACTTCAGCATAAGATGAGATTGCATTCATTGCCTCTTCTCAACACAAAGGTCCAGTCCCCAGAATGGTACAAGCTTGTGAACAACACTATAGAAAAAATATGCTTTCCCCTTGCATACATGCACATAGCATGTAGTACAGGTCTAAGAAGATATTCTAGAATTATACTGTCAGATGCTGATTGGTTTGCATTATTGAAAGAGCTTCTGCTGTGGCAATCCAAGTTGCTATTTCATATTATAATAATTAACATGTGAAAAAAAATACTCATCGTATCCTTCTAACTTCCAGTAACTGTCCTTTTTGACAGGCAGCAAATTCCCCTTTGGGATAAAACTAACCATGAGCCAGCTGGAGAGGAGATTAAAAAAAGGTTTCTGATTCTCTTATCAAGCCCCACTTTGGTTTCACATCAGACAGTTATGGTTTTTAGTTTTACGCTGCAGTAGCAAAACATGCAGGAGCAGCAGCTCTGAAGGGTTCTTCGGGTTGCTGTCATCTCATAAGGAAGAGCAGCTGTTTACATATATAGACTGTATAAATGTGGGCTGGGGCTTTTGCAAACTGAATACAGCTGTAGGCTTGGAGAGTTCTCGTTCCATGTTCAGTCTCGGAGAGATATCAGAAACCCTGTTAACTGCTACGTTTTGCATGTGTGGATATAGAAGTATGCATGCGTGCACATATTTGTATTCTGGTATCTTACAGGCACAATTTTGTGTCATATTAGGAGGAAAAAGAACTATAGCTGTGTTCTCGAACCAGCTACCCAGGAGAGGTGGCTCTCACAATAAATGTCTGCTGGCAGCGTACACATGCCATGTGGAGATGCTCACCCTGCACCCTCCAGGTAAGCTCCAGGACCAGCACAACTATGCTCTTGCAGAATTCCTGTTAAATATCCATTATGAAAAACACTGCATTAACACAGCGGGAGTGCTCTGGGAGCACAAAGGTGCTGCCCCTCAGTGTGCTGAGCTCTGCAGGCATCCCAGCACATTTACAGCTAGTTGGCCTCTCTGCCCAGTGCTGCATCGACTACACAATATTCCTTTTGCCCATTTTCACAGTTGCAAAATAGATTTCACAATGTAACTGAGGATTTGGAAATGTTTTGGTTCATGGCTGCTCCCCCCATATCTTTTCAAACCCCAACATTGTAGTTTCAATATTCCCGTGGTTTTTGGCAAAGGACAAAATAAACATCATAGGAAGAATAGCAATAAATCAATTTATTTTCCTCACAGAAAACATAAACCCAGAAGCTTCTTAGAAAAGATCCCTTGCACTCCAATAAATAATGTTCATTGCAAATATCAAAATTTGAATTAGAAAATAAGTTTGCAGAACCAAAATATATTTTTAACAAAGCCACACAAATTATTTGAAGATATTTTCAAAATCTATTTTTTCATAAATTTTTTGTGAAATAACTGACTGTTTTGGCCAGCTTTGGAAAATGTGCTAGTGATTTGTGCATCAGAAAGAGAGTAATAGTACAGACGATCACCTAGGCAGTAAGGCTTAGCTTGTGAATGTTTGCAAAGCAGAACTGAGAATCTTAGATGGAAGCACTATAGAAATAAAATTAGTATCATAAGTCCTACAGAAAACTCATTCTGTAATAGGGCTAAAGTTTATCCTGACTGGTACAAAATATGAAGCTTTTCCAAAACTCAACACACAAACAGAATCAAAGCAAGTAAACAAAATATTAAAGAGCTACTGTAAAACAGTGTACTATATAAACCCCAAAGGGTTCGCTTTGACTTTTAGCTGTTGCTGCCTTCATAGAAACTTAGTGGCACCATATGCAATGTTTAGAAGTTCCTAACTCACTTGAATGCTCCTGAAAATGTTATCGTTGAGCCACCTTGCCATTTTTTGTAAGTAAGTTTACTATTCATTAGAAGATAGGCAAGTGACTAACCCCAGTCTGGAACAGCCAGTACCAGAAACTTCAAAGGAGAGTAATACCAGAGTAGGGCCTTAACCTACCTGTGCCCCTCAGTTCCCTTGACAGAGAAAGGCTGGTTTGTGCCCCAGCACACCTATTTCCAGCAGGTGTTTTAAGGAAGGGACAGGCCTCTGAGGATCTCAAGTCTTATGTCACATAACCCCCAAAATCTAGCGAAAATTTCTGCCATTGCAAACAGAAGCTATATTGTGAATCCTGAAGGCAAACACACTATACAAGAGAAGAACTTTAGCTGTTTAGATGCACGCAGACAGTTTTCTCATCCTTTTTTAGCCTCTTGGTGCAGTGTAATTTCCTTTTGTTCCAGCAGGTAGAGCTACGGCTTCAAATATTTTCTAGAAAAGCAGCTGGTCTATTCATTTGGGTTGAGCAGTGTCTCTCCAACTGTATTACTTTGTGTTTTACATGAGAGCTCTGAAAAAAACAGTCCAAACCAAAGCACAAGCATTCTACTTGCATTTCCATAATTGGTAGGAAGCTAAAACCGGGATCCTATCAGCTGGACAAGCCTTAATCTCGCTGTGACAACTGTAAGACTGCCCACAAACACTTAGTTATATGGGCTGAAAAGCTATGTTAAAAGCCTAGCTATCTCAGTGTAAAGGGTACTCTGTGAGGCAACATGAGGTGATATGACTTTCTGCCATAACACAGAGATGGAACATACACTCCTTTGAACTCCTGAAGCATCACTAGCAAAACCAAAAACACTAATTTTTTTTTTTCCCCAGGAAGGGACAGAAAGGAAACTCTTTGAGATGGATGGTAATCATGTGGATTAATGTATTTTTTTTATCTTTTTAGCTAAGACTCCAAACACAGAACAAAAGAGAATCTGGAAAACTTTTAGTTTTTTAAATCATAGTTTGTTTAAGCAGTATTTAAACATTTGTTTCCCTAGATTGTCCACATATTTCCTAACTCAGTCAGAACTGGCTGGTTTAGATAAAGACTCACCACACCCATAGTACTGTTCCCATCTATGGATTATCACGGATAGTTTATAACGCAAAAATATTAACAATTTCTTGACCTAGCCTTTTCTGAACCTGGACCAGGCAGGCCTACAGTGACTATTACACACATATTTACCAGCTGGTGAGAATTAGATCTCTGGTCTTATTTCAGTTTCTGATGAACAGCTGTCTGTACCAGAAAGAGAAATATCCTGAGTGCTCCTTCCCACAAGAGAGCTCACACCGAACATGAAGATTGAATTGCAGGACATTGCCTCTCCAGCCCAGCCCTGAGATGTGGTGCCAGACAAGTGAGGAGGGTGGTTTCTATATACAGAAACCTGCATGTAGGTATGCACTGCTTGAGCGACATCTCTGGAGGCTGAATCAATAAAATATCTTGCCATAATAAATTAACCTCTAAACACAGAGAGAACAATTATTTCCATTTTACTAACCCTTCTGGATTTAATTGATGGCCTTATGATAATTTGTTTATTCCTTTTGAAAAAGATCAGTCCCACTCAAGGCATTACTTCCATAGCAGAACAGTAATTATTGAGCTGTTTGAAATTGCTTACAAGTCACAGTTAGAGGCTGTGCAGGAAAATATGAATATTGGGTATTATAAAGAGAAAGAATGCCATTCAGAATGCCTCCAGTGCTACGGTAAAGAGAAACTGAATTAATGTGTTCTGACATCAGTGAACAGTTGTGTTTTCAATGCAGGCAACATTAATTGTATTGCTTTTCATGGCATTAGTATGGCAAGTGCAATTTGTTGGGGCTGAGTTCTCAAATGGTAGAAATTAGTGTAGTTCCATCAAAATCAATGAATCTGTGTTTGCAGAGGATCAGAGCAGTAGTGTTTTGCTTTTTTTCCCTGCAGCCTGCTGATATTATATCATTTTACTCTGCTATCTTTCATTATCGACGTCAGTTGATAACAGTTCTTAACATGTTTGGGCCATTTGCGTATAACAGAGCTGCACATGGTGGCTTAGGCAACACCAGAGATGATGTGTTAGCCTCAGTAGTATGTCTTCCTTAATCCAATATTAGAATTGCCATGGAAACCTCTTAGCAACATAGGAGACGAAAATGGAATGAGAAAGGAAAGATGCAGCCAGCTCAAATGACAGTTCTAGGGGCAAAAAACCCAAACCCCCATAAACTTACTAGCCTTGGGAAAACACAAGAAACAAAACTAAACTGCATCTGAGAAGTTCATCTTTCAGATTCCTGGGTGGATTATCTCCTCATGTCTTTCATGTCCTTCTGCTTTTTATGGTAGCCACCAAAACAGCCCAGTTGTTGTGATGCCTGCCCTAGACGTTGTATTACGGATTGATCACTGGTGTCCTCCAGTCCTTGCAGAGGCTTGCTTTTACCTGCTGGGAAATGGCAGGTGATTCTGGTACTTCAGAAGTAGCTCACTGTTGCTCTGGGGCTGGCCATCCTTTTTAGCATGATCTTTTAAGATGCACTGTGGTTCAGAAACCCAGCCCATCTTTTAACAACCACCACTTTTACTAGAAGCTCAGCTTCAGGTCTTGGGCCTTTTTTCTTTTTTTAACTGTGGGAATTTCCTTCTCAGAGTCTGTATTATCCTATAAAATACATTGAACATTGAGCAACATACATTTATTCAGTCACTGACAAATGGTTCCTCTGTGGTTTGATGGATTTTGACTGCATGGGCAAGATTTAAAAGATCATCATTGAAGTTGGATAGCTAGACTGACACATGTGAAGGTGCCTGAGGAAACACCTATAACACAGGTGCAGATAAACCTCACCTCTGAGTTGGTTAGACATGAATCGGCTCTAGTCTGGAAACCATGAAGCCATAGTAATATCCAGGATAATATATAGGTTGAATATTGAGGATATACATTCACTGGAGCACAACACGGGTATAATGGCATTTCCACCCAGCTCAGGACTTCTGTAAAGAAACTTGAATTTGTCCTTTTTGCAACTTGGAGGTGCCCTGAATTTCAGAGGACCAGTGTTTGGTGTTTTCTGACAAATCAGCTGCTGATTTTGCTCCTTACTGTTAAAAACACTGCTAAGTCCATTCACCTGCATATACACACTTCAGTCTCACGTGTTCCTACCCATTCACCAAGTGCACATACCGCACATGCAGTGCTGTTTCTGCCATGAAGTGATCTTTGACAAGCTTGTGCAGCAGGGACAAAAAGTAGGCTATGCAAATGACTCAGAAATTAGGATTTTTACAGGACTGACAGCTGACATCATCAATTATTGTACAAATAGGTTCCACTCCTACTGGAATTCACAAGGGAAACTCATACAGTGATTAGTGTTGCTTTCAGTAAGGCCAACCTCAACAGCTACAAAAATGACTAAGACAAGCCAAACTAATCGTTGTTTATAGATGTCTGATGTCTAAATGTCATGTTGGAAATCACAGCAAACTGCTTTCCTTACCATAGACAAGAAAAATAGATTTTATAGGTCTTTTATAGTATTAATGAATTTTTTTGGTTTTCATTTCCAGGAGAGGTCAAATAAAATAGTCCCAGCGACTAAAAGCAGAAGTCTTTAAATGTCTTTAAAGATCAAACACAAATTACCCAATAATGTCAAATTAGGTTAAAAGGTAGTATTGCACCAGTAAGATGTAAAATAAGACATCCCACTAGATGGCCAAAAGCTTCAAAAGCAACAGGGTTGTTGTCTGAATATTGAAGAGATAGCTGTTTTCAATTACCAACAGGCTTCTGATATTCTTTAGTTTTATCAATGGACATTTATTAATGGATAGAAAAAAGCAAATTTGTGCAGGTGCATTAGAAAAATAATTATTCTGAAAAATCAATAAAACAACTTTTACTTAGTTATACCAGACTTATGATACTCAAAAGATTTACTGTCAGGTTTAACCTTTGGATATCTGCATAGAGTTATCATAAAAGCTGATGTCCATTGTCCACTCATGGAAATAGGTAAAAAATGCTGTCCTTAAAAGTCATGGCAAATTCTACTTTAATATCTTTGCAAATTATCAGTTTTATCTCTTACATTCAGGTATAGTACCATCTTGTCTTTTCCTGAGTGTGTGAACCTCAATTCTGCTTTAGGACAGTTGCTAATCCTACTTCCTTTAAAGCCCTGCTTCTTATTCTTTATTTATTACATTTTGTGGAACTTCAATCATTAATAAATAAGAGTATTCTTATACTTATAATTCAGTTACAAGTGCATTAAAAAAGGTTGCAGTCTTTGCAAGGAGTGAAGGTCTGAACACCTGTCAGAGACAAACTGTAGATGGGGAAAACTGATCACCTATGAATGAGAATATACAATGTGGCTGCCTGCAGCAGCAGCAGGAAACTAGACATGATGGCCCAGAAAAACACTGTCAGAGTAACAGGCTTTGATTTCCTGACTCTTCAAATAAGGCGATGAGTACTTTACTTGTTGGTCTAGAAAGCAGCAAGCTAGTAAACTTCCAGTATCATATTTGTGCAAAACCCAGCTATTCTGCTGCAATAGTTTAGAAGCCAATCTATTTTGTGCTAATTTTACTTTTCTTGCTCTTGCATGACTTCTTCACTCACAAGGCAGTCTATATTTTTAAGTATGTGACTGCTGCTTATAATAAGGCTAATAAAGAGACACTGATTCCAGAAAGGTTCTTAACATGGAAAAATTCACATAGAGAATAGACCATAACGAGCTAGTTTTTTAAGGGAAACTGGAGCTAAATGGTGGCTAAATTATTCTTCTCTTCCAAAACCACTTTAAAAAGTCCAATGGAAAAATAAACCCTCTAGAAATGTTGTTTTTGAAAAGCTATATTCAAATATTTTCTTGCTGTATTCAGGCCTGTGGCACTAAAATTAGACCAAATGAGATAGCAGCAGTTGGTTATATTGGCAATTAGGTGTTATACCTCTTCCATGTACTGTGTATACCATTTTCAACTTATTTCAATATGCAAATAAACAGAGAGCTTTAAATTTTCAGGAAACAAGTTCCCTAAGTGCAAGCAGAAGTAAGGCTGAAGAGGCCAGTTTACAGGGTGGAAAACTCATAGCTTGATGACAATATAATCTCATTAGTTTCTCCTCTATTTATTTCACATACATAAAAAAGAGCTGTTCCCATTAGTGCTCCTATTAAGCTCTTGATCCACCTGACCTTGTATACTACCTCCACAAGCTTTCTCCAAGACACAGCAAAGATTTCCCACTAAATCCCAAACTACCTTTCTAGCTGGCAGTTCAATGCCTTGTGGCACGGGGTTAGTTAATCGCAGCAAAAGGGGGGGATAGTCTGGCAATGGAAAATCTTCAGAAGGGTAGGGCAGTTTAAAATGGTAAAATCTGACTACTTCCTCTGTCTGCAGCTGATCCTACCCCCAAATAATCCAATGGGAGAAGAAATTGGCTTAATTTAATTAAAGACAGCAAATTAGCCTTAATTACTCTACAGAGGATGGTTGTATGGGTACTGTTTCCTGAAATTTAAACTTCCACAAGAAGCTACAGGAAAAACTTGATTAAAGCTGTCCATAAAACTATTTATATGTGGAATTAAAATTGCAGTTCTGCATCTGTTAGCTCACAGTAGTAACTAGATTATGACTCAGTACAAATCAGCAATAACGCAGGTTGTGTGTGGTAACAAGAACTCAGTACTGGACCAAGGTAAGAGGCTGGTGTGTTTGTTTCAGTCTGGGAATGCCTGAGTTCCACAGATGTTGCTGATGTTGCCATGTCTAGTGGAGACACAAGTATGATCCTTTTCAAGGCAGAGGGACAGTATCTACTCCTTTTCAATACGTGCTCTTTGGAAGGAAAAGAATAGTATTGGATGCATCTGTTTACACAATGTTTTAAGAAACTATGTATAAAAACAAGCACTTCAGGGATGAAATGTCAGGAAACAAACACAGTATGGGACAACAGTAGAAGGGAGGATTTCATTCAGCCAAGGCTGGAACTCAAGCCCTACATTGTATGAGGAGACAGGAGAAAGGAGCTGAAGGTTTGGAGTCAGCACAGCAGCTATCTCCAAAACTGACCACATTTCCTGAAAGTGGTAAATTGTATGACATTTGAACAAAGTGCCCCACAGGATCAATATGTAACAGTAGAGTTGGAAGCAAGGGCTGAAGACATCTTAAATGTAGTTACGCTCTCTCTTTTGCATATCTCTGCAATTGAATTTCATGAACGGGAAAGCATTTGAAGTTTGCTTTGCATTGTTATTACTGACCAAAAATAAACTCATTTCCAAGGAAATCACAGTGTGGCAAATAGGACCTGTTAAAACAAAAGCAAAAGGAATAGAATTTGAAGCATTCCTGATCTCCAAATGATTTTATTGTCACTGTATTTTATCATCATGTTCCGCCATCAGGTTGAAAGAATGCTCCATGGAAATAGGTTCCTGATCAAAAAACATGGCATTGTTTCTATTCTTTCACATTTGCTTTCCATTTCTGACTGCTGAAAATACACAAATGTGACAGGAAAAATGTACCTGAACCACACTCACACACTGGGTAGTTTGTACTATGAGGGAAACTGGCTACGGAAGCCATCACTGGCAATTCTGCTGTCAGCACCCCTCTACATTATCAGGTATAAAGCACAGCACTGACAGGCTCCGAAGGCTGCGGAGAAGTGCTTCTCCACTGGTGGGACAATCATTGTGTTGAAAGTTCAGGGTAGCATAAACAATAAAAGACAGGGTAACCTGCAGGCTCAGATGCTCACTTCACAGAGCGATCTGCTCCACGGCTGAATTCACACTGATTTAATGCAGGAAACAGTAATTCTGGTCCCTGATGCTCCATTTGTAGCTGGAGAGTTTGGCACAAGTCTGCTCTAGGTTTTTAAAATGGTACCCCATCATGAATTCTATTTAAAAAGCAATGCAGTATAGCAGTCAACAAGGTGCCTCATTAGTTCTGCAGAGATGCTCAGCAGGGGATACTCCTTTCTGCTCTAAAATAGCAGGAATTAGAGCATAACAGAAGAAAAGTGGCTTTCTCTTTAAACAAAACCCAAGCGCTTCCTTTCCATCACTCACCCTTTGTTGTTTCGTATCTCTTTGCTCCTCTTAGGGGCTCATGTCCTTTCACTTAAAGAAAGAAAATATTTTTTCCCTATTCTTCTTAGTTATCTTTTGAAAATGTGATAGAAAGAATAAATATTTTGTTTAATCTTCAGCTTTAAAGTGACCAGATATCCAGACAGAGACAACACAGCCCTGCTCTTACACCACAGTAAATTCAGCATAAAGTTCCTGCCTAAAAAGGGCATGATTATACACATTCACAACTGGAGGAGCTTGTCTGCTACAGGATCGCACCACACTATTCTACAGCACTTTGTTCACATGTCTGTATCTACAATGCCAATAAAGTGTAACTAGAGTTACGTCACCTGGCACAGAAAAAGTTAAGAAAAAGAAAAGCAAGTAAATGTCTTGCTTTTATAGCAAGTCAGAGGTGTTTTAATCTGTATTAAATATGGGGCTTTTTCAGATTTATAGCAGATTTCATCTCTTAAATCTGTCTTTTAGTAAATCCATCAGGGAAGAGCCTGAGTGACTGGTGGTATCTTATACCAAGTCTTTTGTACACCACTGCTATTACAAGGGCAGCACAAAGGGCCAGGTGAGGGCATTCCCCTGCTGCGTTAAGCACTCCTCAGGAATTAAAAATTGAGACTCTTATTTCAAGGAGGAGGGTGTGGGTAGCAATGTGTTTTATACACACATTTATTATGAGTTTGGAAAAGTTTTTAGATTTTGTACTTTCTTGAAAACGTTTGCCCAAACCAGAAAGCAGAGAGAAAGACCCTAACTTTTTTTTGGTGTGTTAAAAAAATCCTCATGAATTTTGAATACTCCCAGTAAGGTATATTAGAAGAAATGCATCATTGCCATCTACTAATCCCTTTCTTCAGTTTAATATTACAAAGAATAACCTCTCCTTATTTAATATTTAAATCATGTTATGTAATCTTTGTCCCGAGTATAAGACCAGCACGCTGTTTCTCCCTACAGTGTATTTACTAAGTTATTGATATGCATGCTAGTCTTATTCACTGACTTCCTGAATTCCTGTTGCCTATAAATATTCTGAAGGAGCTCCTGGAGTGTTTGGTTTTCCACAGCACATATATCAAACAGGGACAGTAAGGCTGCTGCTTACTGTCAGCATCAGAATGAATATTTCTGAGTAAAGGAAACAAATGGGATGGTTTAAAGCTCCCCTCCTCATCCCCAATATAGCATTTGCAGCTAAATTGGTCAACACGAATGCTGGGAGACTGGCATTGACTATCATAACAGAACACAACCGAAATCACTGAGGAAAATACTGTCACTTATCTGAAAAGACAGAGGATAGGAGTGGGCAGAAAAGGGGAATCCAAACTAAAGCATAAGCTTCCAGCCCATCTATTATCTTGTGGAGTGTGCCTCTTAATTATGCAGCTTCACCATAACATACAATCCTAACTATATTTTATCTAATACTTGTGGATTTTTTAGTTCCTAAAGAAAACAGATTTTATATAAATAAAAAGCATAAAGCATATCTATGTATACCTGATTAAAACATATACTTATGCATATTTCTACCCTTCTCCTTTAACTACCTCTCATTGCACACAATGTGCCACAAACCTGTGCCACCCTTTGCTTTCTAGCTAACTGAAAATTGCCAAAATTGGTGAATTAGCCTATGCCGAGCTCCATTCTGCTGCAACTATCATGCTCTCTGTACCCGAGCTATCTCATTTAAAGTTACCTCAGATATGTCTACACACTACTTACAGAGATTGCTGGGTTGATGCACATATCATATCATCTGAGTAATATCTTACATTTTGAGTAGTCTGTTTTCTCCCGTGTGACCTCCTATAAAGTGAATTGTCATTATTATGAAGAGTAATAGAGCCAGGTCAAATATGGAATTAGTGTATGCATTTACAATAGTCATTACAAAAGCAACATATGGAAAAAAAATGTTGGCAGCTATCAGCTGTGTCCTTTCTACTCTTGTGAACATCAGAAAACATTTTGAGAAGGTAGCATGCTAATCTGCTTTAATGCCACATACACTTAGAAAATAAAGAGATATGTCAAGCCTCACCATACATTTCCTTTTTTTGTGGAACTTCTTTCCTAACAAATAAATTTCAGCACTTGGCTGAACTAGGTCTGAAAAGGGAACTCTTACTGAAGAGAACTGAAAGGTGTTTTTATGCTGCTGTTTTATACTCTCAAGTGGATCAAAAAGCTTTTACTGATAATTGTGCCCAAACAAATTAACTCTGAGATCAAGGTTTCTAAATGTGATTTTCAAAAAGGGCAGTAAGGAAAATCTAGGCATCTTGATCTTGCAAAAAAATATTCTTGCTGCTCCTCAGAGCAGCTTATTCTTCACACAGTGGATGACTGTCTGTGCCTAGGGGTCTCCAGAAAGCTCCTTGTCCAGGGTGGTTTGCTTCTCTCCAAGCTACATAATCAGTAAGACGTGGTGGCTGCTACATGAGGTATGCAGGTTGGCCTGCCTCAAATCCAAATAAAATCTCTAAGAGACCAGTCCATAACAAAGTGATAGGGACATACAGGTGACTTTGCAACTCCATAAATCCAAAGATTTTGTAGAATGCTCTGTCCTTTCCACTTCATGGCTCCCTGCTAAATGGATTTGAGTTTCACAAACCCTACTAAAGAAAACCAACCTTCAGGAAGACAAATGCAGTCTGGCGACAACCATCTCCTTTTGGAGTTGATCTCTATGGGGACCTGCCTAAGTGATCGTGTTAGAGTGCATTTACAGTTTCTCATACAGTTTAATTTCATAGCTATATGAAGACCATAATTCCCAGGCCTATTGTTGCTGTTAGAACTCTAAACCAGCTGTATCTACAAATAGCAGGAAATTGAGATTAATTGGCACCTTACAGTCCATGTATAGAATTGGAATGTGAGATAGGGGAGGGGCTGCTGAACTAGGTAACATCCATCAATTTCTCTTATTCCACCCACTTTCTTGTACAAATTGTGAAACTATGTTAAACAGAAGCAGAAGGAAAGCTAGGGATCCTATCAAACTAAACTTAGTGTGCATTAAATAACCAGCGTAAATGAGGCCCTCATTGCTTTCTCATACTTCACTCACCAGGGTACTTTTTTGGTTCAGACTCAATGACACAGGGACAAATATCACCAAAATTACTTTTTCAGCCTTCTGGTCTGCATATCTCTTAAGAATACAGCTTGATTGCTTGCTCCTACCCTGTGCTGGCTTTGAAATGACATCTAAGTCTCTGCCTTACTAGTGGACTCACTAAGAAAATCAAAGGAAGCATCATATATGGGGCTTGAATAAGTCCTAGCCACAATGGGATACGGGACTTCTAGAGTGGCTTCAGTCTGTGAGAATCACCTGATGATATCAGAATCTCAGTGTCATTTAAAATACACAAGTGTGCGCACACACGTTTACAGAAATGATACAGGCATAAAAAAGTGAAATCCAGATTCCATCAAAGTCAATGAGAAAACTCATTTTAAATGTGCTGGAGCCAGGATTTCAGCCTGTGAAGCTTATAATTGGAAAATTTAGCTGAATGATTTAAGACTGAAAAATTAATGCATTACTGAGATATTTGAAGATCCTCATTAACTTTGTAATTCTGCTGACCATTTATAAGCCTAAAGATATCCACCCTTCTCTAACTGCTTCTCCAATAAAATAGGACTGAGATTTGAAACCAACTGGATCCCCCTCTGCCAGTAACTCTTATTGCCTTACCAGCAATGCATATGCAGCAATACAAATTCTGTTAACTCATAACTCCCATTATCTTCTTACTCTTTAAGATATAATTGAGGGCTGTATCCAGCCTTGCTACAGCTTAATTTACAACTCTGTTGACAGACAAGCTATAAAAGAGCATTTGTAGATCTGCAAAGGAAAAAAGATCGATGAAGTAGGAGAAACATACTTGCACGCTTCAGTTAAACAGTTATGCTTTGAACTGGATATGGGAAAGTCCAATTTTAAGAGTAAGATTTCCCTCACATGGAACTAAAGCAAGCCAAATGCTAGACTGATGCTTTGTGATCTAACTTGAGTGTATTTTGCAGGCCTAAGTCCTTTCCCTTCCTCTGTGGAAGAAGTGAGATGCATTAGCCCACTCCCCAGTATATGTTTACATCTTCCTTTCCTTAACTGCCCTGAAATTGTTTTCCCAGCTGCTTCCAGTGCTTGATCTGAAAGGGAACAGCAGCCTAATGGTCATGGACTTGCCCCCTTTGCACAGAGTTTAGGCAAGTGAGCACTTGCACTTTCCTTATGACATTCTTTGCCTTGGAGCAGGTATGCAGCTGTCTATAGCTAATCTCAAAGGTCACTCTATCTTTTCGTGCTCCCTGTTAGAAAAAGTAGCTTTGAAGTCAGGTAACACTGGAAAGATGTATTTGCAGGGGAAGTTATTTACCTTCCTCTGTTCTGACCATCACACCTTACAAAAAATAGGGGTTCTTCTTGAGTGATTTTTGACTTCCCATTTTCTAGCTGCTCAACTTATCAAACACACATCAAACAACTGCGTCATTGATGTTAGAATCCCACATGCAACTCATGAAGGGTTCTCTGTCACTCACAGAGAGGAAAGTGGCATGAGGAACAATCATGAAGCCAAGAGAAGGCAGGCACAATTCGTGCCTCATGCAATGCTTCTTCTGCAGGGGCTGTCTACCATCATGTTTTACCTGTCTGTATAAAGTTGTATGCATCTGCTCTAGTGTGGGCTCAAAATTTCAAGGGACAAAGGAATGTAAAGCTCTGCTATAAGAAACAATTGTGTGTAACTGCCAGTCTGAACTCCATTGAAAAGGAGAACTCAAAGCAGGAGTTCCTTACCCATGTTTCTAATCCCTGCAAGCTGTACAAGAGGTTTACACAGTGACTGGATCCGTTATTTGTCCTTTTGAGAAGCACTGCACAGGCAAGAACAGTTGCTGAACTGTTCCCACAGTTCTGCTCATGTTTTGTCAAAACAGGAAGTAAGCAGGAAGCAGAGGGTATTTTTAATGAAGTGAATAGCACAGCTAACAATTAGGACGTCCCCTGAAGATGAGAAGGGGTTTTTCTGCAACAAGATGAAAAGGGAATCAAAGTCAAGAATATTTCTTAGTGCAAAAGATTGATATGACCATCCTGAGGCAAACTGTCAGTGGTGTAATCAGAAGTAGTACCCGTCAAAAGGATAGGAATAGTGTCATAGATTGCCTAACAGAACATGACAACTTGGTTCATAAATAGCTGCTTCTGTGAAAACAGATCCTACAGCAGAGGCAAAAACATATTGTAAAGGGAATCAACTTTATGTTGTGCTAGCCTCATTCTAATTAACACACTAGTCCTCAAGCAAAAGAAGCCCTCTTCTGCTGCCCACACTCCAGATTTCTGGTGTCTCGTATCTTTTGAAACAAAAAAGACAAGGTTCATTTTTCTGGATGAAACTGATCTATCAAATCAGTATAGTCAAAACTACTTCATAAGGACACACAGACTCTGCCCTACCAGCACCGACTAAGCAGGAACTTCAGTAGAGGCTGTTTTTCATCTCCACTTACTGTTTTTTAGAAGATTGGTACAGCATGCAAGGATATTTCTGAGAAGTGCAAGACACCACTGGGAACCAGGTCTATAAAAAGGAAATTAAGTATGAATAAAAAATTGCAGTGTATTAGAATGAATATGCACATGCAACATGAATCTATTCATTTTTAATGACACTTTTTATAACTGTCAGTGAAGTAGAAGGTTATGGATTTCTAATTCTGAGAGAGCAATAATAGAAAATGATGTCTTCTTCAAATGAGGTCACCCTCATAGAGTGGGCATGTGCCCCAGTCAGCTAGATATTGCTAATCCAGTGCACACAGTACTCACAGTACAGGAAAACACTGCATGTTCTTAAGATCTCTGCAAAGATGATCAGTAATTATTTAAGGAGAACTGATTAATTTTTGTGTATACCAGGCTATGTTGTCACAACGAAGCATTGTACCTTCAGCTTTTGGTGGAGCTGTGGCCTCTCAAATGGCACAGATACCAGTCACATTCCTTTGCATTTAATCCTTATTTTTCCTTGCTTTTATTGCAGGTTAAATGCAAGAAAATATTACCTATCATTCCTGCAGCGTGAAATAACAGACCCCAATGCTAAGAGGTAGAAAAGAAAATATTTTGACATTTTATGCAACGGAGGTAACAGAGAATGGTTTCAGCACGTCGTTGCTCCAATAATTTCCTACGTTCATGCTGACAAATTTGTCCTTGATGATAGCAAACTTATTGGTAAGTTTTAAGATTACTCTGTAACTCAGTATATAAGCCTATCCTGCTTTTTATTTGCCTCCAAGTTCACGTGTACACTTTCGCTCCTCCGTATCACAACCAAATGTGATTTAACACATCTCTGACGCAGTTCAGATCTTTCTTCTCACAGAAACGCAACGAGGGGTACCTACAGGAGCCTCGCAGGCTTTTGGGGGCAGCTCCTGCTGCCGCCCCGCACAGGTACCCGGGAGAGCCGACGAGGGGTTAACCTCCTGGCTGCCGAAAAAGCCCCCGAGGCTGTGAGAGGCCCCGGGAAAGGGCGGGAAAGGGACACGGCTAATGGCTCCCAGGCGCCCTCGGGGAAACAGGGAGCAGATACACGGGGAAAAGAGACTTCCGAGCTGCGGAGCTGTGCCGGGGGGTGGTGGTGTGTGTGTGCCGGAGCCTCCAGGCACCACCAGCCCTGACCGGCCCCAGCCCCGGTGAGACCGCAGCCCTGCCGGTCTTCACCTCCCCACAGCCCTGCCCCGCCACGGAGCCCGCCAAGCCGGGTCCAGCCCGGCCTGTCCCCCTGGGAGGCGGCCGATGCGCCGGGCCCTGCCCTTGAGCCCCGTGGGGACCTCCCGGCCCCCTTGGGGGGAGCCCGGTCCTGCTGCCCCCCCCCGGCACTGCGAGGAGCTCCTGCCGTCCCTGAGAGGCATGAGGGCGGCTGAGGCGCTGGGCGCCCCAGGGACGTCGAGGAGGGGATGCAGCTCGTGTGAGGAGACGCTGGATGCAGCCCAGGGCGGGAAAGCCGTGCCGTTAGGTAAAGTTATTTGAGTCCTTTTCTTACTAACCGTGAAAGCGACAGCGCCTCGTTTGGGCAGCGTGCTCGCAGAGGGGTCAGAGCTCGGCGGGTCGGGGCAGGCGAGTGGGTGTCGCGCCGCGGTGGGCTCGCCCGCCATGTCGGTCAGCTGCAGCCTGTGCGAGTCGCCGTGTGGTGAGACGCGGGTCCGGGCCTCCCTGCTCCGTACGAGTACGGAGTAGCGCTGTAGGAGTGCCACAGCCGAGCTCACGGGACAAGCGCCCGTAGAGCGAGGGAGCAGGCGTGAAGGGGACGCTTTTTAAAAAAGTGAATTTTTCAGGGCCACGCTTCAGTTTTCTTCTGCTGTCCCAGCAGGTCAGCAGAAGGGTGGTTCAGCAAGGCTGAGGCGGAGCAAAAAAGTGAGGGAGAAGCCCCGTGAGTCGCCGAGCTGCCCCAGAGGCCGGGGACTGCCTCTGGGCACGCCGCTGCTGGGAGCCCTGAGGCGGCTGCTCTCTCACCGGTTGGCGGGACAAACCTCCCCTGCGACTGCAAACTGACCTAACTCACCTGAGGTGAAGCTTTTAAGGTTTGGAAAAGTTTACCTAGTGGCTCTCACCATAGCATTTTACAGAAATTTGCGTGTTCCAGTGCGGGGCACAAGCGAAGGTGCCAAAATATAGCTGTTCGAGTGCCATCTGTGGGCTCAGCTCTTTGATAAATATTTGTACTAAAGATAAATTGACAAGCCTATGTGAACAGCTAACTAATCTCTCTAATTTTAGTCATCCAACAATTTCAGCCAAGGACTCTTCTTCTTTATATTTTTTCTCTTTACCACTCCAAGTCCAGTGCTAACAGACACATCTACTTTCACATAGCTTTTGAAGTTGTTCTGATAGTTTTATTTTAAACAATCTATGGTAGTGTTGCTTGACGTGGCAGAAGGACTTTGGGTGCTCAGCGTGTTGCATGTTAAAAGGGTCTGTTGCACGCTTGGCTGCATGGCATACGCACACTTTCAGGATTTTCTTTTAAACCAAGATCAGTTGGAAATTTGTGGGCTAGGATTGCAGGACTGTTTCATAATTTAATTGCTTATTTTCTCTGTGACTTGGATTTCTGCATGCAACTCACCTCATGGGAGAGATATTGGGATCATTTCTGAGGCCTTTTGAAACAGTCTCATGAAAAGCAACTGAAAAATTAAGCATAGTTATGAAATGCTGCCAGGCTATCATGCAAAACGAAGATCAGAATACAGTGCTTCAGTCTCTGCTCCTGTAGCCTTGAGAGGCTCGTATGTTAGTTACAGTAGGAGGGAGGGATGTCAGTAGGTGGTGATCCCAGTTAGGGAGAGAAAGATTTTGGTTTATATAAAGGTGTTGTTGAATAAAAGAACAACTTGCAGTGATTGCTGCAAGAGAAAATCATGATTTTCAATTTTAATAATATTCAAAATAGTCTAATTAAAATCTGAATTTTGTTTTGTTTTTCTTTCTGGGAGGAAAACCTGGAAGCTTGGGACTAGCAATTATAAAGATGAATAACTGCATAATAAATACTAATCTGAGCCTTGGTAATTAGACCCTGCAGCATTTTGATTTTTAAATGAGAATCTGGTTCTGAGTGGATACACAAGAAGGGCAAGTAATGTATAACATGTAAAGAAGTAGCTTACAGTCATCTTTGTACAAGACTGGTGTATGTGTGGTGTGCCTCAGTACAGAACTTGCCCTGTATTTTGCCACAGGGAACTTGATAACACTTATTTGTACTCAGCTATAACCTAAAGGCCCCAGTCATAACAGATAGGGCTTGGATGTGACAGTCTTGAACATAGTCTAAATAAGCAGGGTACCTGGGACCTAGCCACAACAGCAGAGGAGCTTAGAAATTGGGCTTAGAAAGTCTTGTCCCTTTGGGTCATGCTGTATACCTTACAATAAAACACAGGGCAACTAGCTGTTGAAAGTGAAGTTACATGTGTAGTCACTTGCCATTTCATAGTCAGTAACATTATATTTGTACTACAAACTAAACCAGATTCAGACACAGAGTGAGATTCTTTTTAGATTTTTTTTTTTTAACACAACTTTAAATTCCTAGACTAGAAGCTGGATCACACTCTAATACTTAAAGAACAACAGCCCCATCTGAGTTTCTTAAATTCCTAATCCTAGAATACCAGGAATAAGTATAGCAATTTATGTAAGCATAAAATGATTACTCTCTATTATACTACTGGTAATATGGATATGTAAGGGAATATTCTCTGATGGATCTGTTGAAGAGTATTAGAAATAAACTTCCTTCAGCTGGTTGTTCACATAATAGCACCTCAGTTGATTAAATGAACCTCAGCAAATTACTGCCTGGAGGCTAAGAAAAATCCACAAACGCAAGTTTAAATTCTGCATGGAAGAGTTTATGTGCAGCATGGATAGCTCTATTTTCACATCCTTTATTGAAATGAATGACTTTCTCAAGGGAAAAAAAAATAATGAGGAATTTTATTGATATGTGATATGCATTTAGAGAAAAATTTTGAAGACAGAAAAAGTAATGAAAATACAAAAAAAGAAAATCTAAACTGTTTTCTGTTCTGAAGCAACTCCCAGGAACTTAGTAAATTCAGGGTTTTAAAACTGCATGAGCCTTCACTTGTCAAACCTGTGATGTTTTCCCTCCATTTAATGTAGTGCAATTTTACAGCAATTGCACAGCGGATTTAAGTATAGTAGAACTTATTTGGCTTAATTTTCTATCCAATATTTTGTCTTTCAGCTTATTTTAGTTTTGTTCTTTCAAGTTAGAATGGAGATCCCCCTTCTGTGGATAGAAGCAAACCCCAAATACTTCAGTATTCACGTTTTCCCTTTGACCTCTCTTATCCCATTTGCAAGCAAACCAGGCATCACTGATAAATTGAGCGCAGTGACTGCTGTTGTATTGATTCATTATTTTCTTGTACTTTCGCCGTTGTATCCATGTGCCGAGACTTGATTTAGACTGGAATTCTGTTTGGCAGGACAGTCTGTCGTGTGCTTGCATGGTCTCTTGAAGAGCAAAAGTCCTACTTCCTACAAACTGCTGTAGAACAAATACCATTACACATTTTAAATCCTAGTTCATTTAAGTGGAAATATATGCATAAGATTAAATATGAGGCTTGGTTGAGAATTAAATTTTTAAAATTCAAGAGCACGGAGGTATCACTCAGCCTCTTCTCTAATCTGAGCTCTGTGCAGATACCTAGGGTATTGGACAGGCTTATGTTTGATGTATTTGGTTTGTATTTCACAAGCTTTGTTTTGGTAAAGTGCTTGTTGACTGATGGGAATCCTGAGTGTTTACTCATTTAAATGGCTTACATTCAGTGCTTCTAGACTCAGAAAAAATTAGCTTATGCCAGCTCTGTCCTGTTAAAAATTACGATTAGTCTGAATCATCATCTGATTTTTATCACTCCTATTTCCATTCCTTATTTGGAAGGAGAACAATACACATTATATGTTCAACCAGTTTTTTCATCTTCTGTTACCTGCAGCAGGTAACATCTTCCAAACCCAGGAATTCCTCTGGTTCTGACCTACTACTTTACCTACGTTAGGTGCCCTTTGCCTTCCTCTTGGCTGTGTGCTCCCACTACTTATCTTCTTCAGACCGTGTCCTCTTTGAGCTGATTCAAATAGCTAACCAAACATAAAAGTAACTCAGAAAAATAAAATGGATGTACTTTTGCTGCAGTAGCAAGCTGAATCATCTAACAAAGGGGTTTGAGTGCACTGGTGCCAGGAGGGAGCTGTAGGAAGCAGCAGTATTTTCTCCTTCCACCACAAAAGACCTGGTAGTTGGGTTCAGTTTATTTGTAGGATCACAACTTGGATAGCTTCTCAATTCTTTGACTTGGCTCACTAAGTAGCAGGATAACAAAGCATTTAAATGGGGGAGGTTGCTGTGATTGCAACAGCCAGCGATGGGGTCAGGCTTGCACAGACACCTGTGAATTTATTCTTCTCAGCTCCCTTTCTTGCTGTTATTCTCTGCTTTTTGCTGAGTTAATTCTCTGCTACCTTAGTTGAAGTCCCTCACAGAGGGATTCACTGAATGCTGGTGCTGGCACTGGGGGCAAGCAAAGGGAAGGAGGTGGCTGTGGAGTACTTTTTTAGACACCATGTTACAAACTCAGCCCTCTCTGTCCAGCTGAACTACACAGTTTCATTAGTATCAGGCAGCAGCTCTGTCTTAGGCTCATGAGTTGTTGGGATGGTAACAACAAAATGAGAAAATTCATCTTGATAGTCCAGGTGGAGAGAAAAAGGGAGGGGTGGGGAGATGGGAAGGACCTCTCTCACTTGCTTTATTCTTTCTCTGTGTAGCAGTATCCATTTCCATTGTGTTTCACACTTTTGATCTGATAACATGCTTAGTAGCGGCTGCTAACACAGATAATAATGTAATAACTTGCTCTGTTCTCTGTCATCCAAGTTGGTTCTAACAATAAGTATCTTCAATTTTGGCTACTTAGTTTAATTCATTAGTTGGCAACCAACAAGGCAGAGCTAATAGCTCCTTTTTTTCCATTTAAAGCATAGAGCCTGAGTTGACTTTGATGGATAATCCAACCCAAAGTTTAAGAACAGAAAATTAAATCCTGAGGATAGTCAAAATATTTATTAAAGCAATGGATCTATTTAAACCAGAAAATTTAATAAGATAATTGGAATGCATTTATTTGCATTCATCGCAGAGTCTTTTCCTCCAGCTTTAGCACTGCAAATTATTTTTTCCCTGATATGGATATTTTGGTAACACAGGCATTTAAATCTAGATACCTTACCCTGTTCATTTAATTCCTGTCCTTTTATCCTGGCATTTTTTGTAGGCCTTTTGGCCACAGTCAGTTAAATATCCAGCACTCTCATGGTACATTATCTTCCAGGTGTATGAGCTGGGCTGATCCAATAGCTTTGTTCATCTTTGACTACAATACTGAATTACTGTCAAAATAAGCTAACTTATTTGCATCCACTTAATCCTACATTAGCTAGTAGTATAAAATAGTGTGGTAGTAACCTTATTGTTACTGGCAACTGGTATAGGAGCAAGATTACAGGGTTTTAGTCCTAGGATAATGTAGTTTTATGGACTAATCAGATGACATGGAATGAGACTGAGCTGTTAAATAGATGATTCTTTGCTATCTTCACATCAAAGAGATGGTAAGAAAAAATTAGGTATGACGGACCAGGAGGTGATTACTAGTGGTGGGGAGTTAAACACATATTTGAAAAAAGTCTCCCTGACTTTTTTTTTTTTTAAGCCTTCTCCTATTGTTTCCAGGAGAAGAATAGGATTTGGCAGCATTCCTCTGGAAATCAATCATTACAGCCTGGGTCCGAAGCCAAATAAAAGAGATAAAAATTTCTTTGACTGCCCAAGAAGATAATTCCCTGAGTGTGGTGTGTAGTCTTGGTGATAAAACCTGTTTCATTGCTAAGCTTTTTTTAAACACTGCTGTCGCACTAGGATTGGGGAGAAGCTTCAGAATTGTAATCATGAGCAAACAGACCTGTACTGCAGTGGGGTTCTTCTGCCTTTCTGTCAGTATGGTCACACTTTCTGAAGCATAATTTAATTTTGGCATTTGTTTCATATGTTGTTCTATTTCTCCATATTTTTCACTGTTGATTTATTTTTCTTTTGTTACCCTTCTTTTATACTCGGTGATTTTTCTTTCTGGCCTTGTATTATGTTTACACAGATTTCCTCAAAGGCTCATAGGAATCCTAGGAAACTCTGCCTTCATGTAGAGAATATAAGATGTGCTATGAGGTAGGGGAAGTGCTTTGTTAAAACATCTTTTTCAAAAAATCACTATAGACTACTGCCAACAGCTTCTGTTTCACTTAAGTGCCTTTCATTGAGAGTCTGGTCTGTTATGTGACAGTAACCTTTGTGCATTTGAGAAAGCAATGCTTGTACATTGTAATTGTAATGAAATGGCATGCTTTCCACTTTCTTTCTAAAGCAGTACAGCTACAGCTTTACAGCTAGAGTTAACCTAGACGTAAAGTAATCTTTGTTTAAAGAGGTACTCTGTTTCTTCTTGCTGTGAATATAGCTATTCTCCCGATCAGGGTCATAAATATAAACACCCTAATAAGTTAATGCTTTCACTTCCACTGCCCTGAACAATTTTACTCCAGTGCAGCTAGTTCTGGTGACAGCCTCATAAAGCTATGTGGATACTGGAAGTCGCCCCTGGTGACTCTCAGGGTATTTGGTGCAGAATGCAATGACCCTGAGAGTCACCAACAGAATGTACCCAATATACACTGGGTTGTATATTTATGAAAATCTATACCAGGATGTCATACACAGTATGTCATACATACCCATACAAAGATAAGAAGGAGCTTATCAGAATATTATGGGGAGAGAACTCAATCCAGATGATGAGCCGTTCCTCAGTTTAAAAGTAGAACTGTTCAGATAACCCACTTAATTTCAGTTGGAATCAGAAAGAGAAAATGGATAGCATGTTTAGCTTAAGGGAAGGTATGTATGGAAAATTCTTGATGATTTATTTTAACTTGTATCTGGTAGTGGAAATCATATTTTTTCCATGTTGGTACAATGAAGTCCTTAAACACATATTTTTGATCTCATATTTCCAGAATAAAGATACAGGTTTTTGCATAAGAAGCTGATGCTTATCAGCTGATAAAGGTATCTGCTCTCACCTAATCATATCTTTAATTCCAAGAAATTCAAATGTGAAATCTCATCTCTGTTCAAAGACTGATAAAGCTGTTTCAGTCCAGTGAGACGTTCTCGGTATTAACATCTGCTATCTTGTCAAAATTAGGTTTAGACAGAGCAGATCACTTCTGTGAAAGTGAGATGTCCAGATTCCCAATGAGACCCAGCATTTGTATCATGACCTAACATTAAAGTCACTGTTTTCAACCTAGTATGAGATGGAAATTATAGTTACAGAAATTGACTGAATGCCTAGCTGGCTTCATAGCAAAACATTTGACTAATTGTTACAGGAACTCTCCATGTGGGAATTTCAGACAGTCTAGGAGATTACCTGCAGGCAGCCCTTGCAGTGTATAGGACAATTCATAGGTACTATTTGCATGCCTCAGTGTGTTGATTACCAACCCTGGGAGGACCAGGGGACAGCTGTATTTAGGAATTTGGCAGAACAGCAGTTCAGGGAGACTCGCCCAACCCAGGTGAAGACACCAGGGACTCTTGTTGCCACCCAGACAGCAAAAGACCTTTCTGTTCAGGAGATTCTTCATGCAAGTGTTGTTACTGTACGCAAAAGATCCCAGTAAATTAGGGTTTTTAGTAAACACTCTTTGTCTGTACAACACTAGAGAAAAGTTATATCATGATATGAAGTTATACTAAGATTTGAGGGCTTTGTCTCAGACCTTTTCAGTTTGATTTATGTACTATTGCAGATGTGCTCCTGCATACGGTTCCTTTTGAAACCAAATAATGCAATAGAAGACACATTTCTGTGTAATACATGTCACTGATTATAGATGGCATATTAATATGCATCAGTGGAAGAACATTCATGAGTGAATTTTGTTAATCAGTTGCTCAGTGCATGCTAAATATTGTTGCTGATTCACCGTAACCAGATTTAATATTATACTGGTTCATCAATAAGATTCCTGTTAAGCAGCCAAATCTGTAGCCAAGTATTTAATACGTCTTTTTTTCTTTACATTATTCCTGAATAATTGAAAGTCCTAGAACTAATTCCAGGTCTCACAACTCCCATAAAGTATGGTCAAAGTCTACTAGTAGGGAATGTAGTTAAGTCTTGTGTTCATGCCCAGGTCGTATGGACTCCTCAGCACAGGAAAGACATGGACCTGTTGGAGCGGGTCCAGAGGAGGGCCACAAAAATGATCAGAGGGATGGAGCACCTTTCCTGTGAAGACAGGCTGAGAGAGTTGGGGCTGTTCAGCCTGGAGAAGAGAAGGCTCTGGGGAGACCTTATTGCGGCCTTTCAGTACTTAAAGGGGTCTTATAAGAAAGAAGGGGACGAACTTTTTGGTAGGTCCTGTAGCGATAGGACAAGGGGTAATGGTTTTAAATGAAGAGAGGGTAGATTCAGACTAGATTTAAGGAAAAAATTTTTTATGATGAGGGTGGTGAAATACTGGAACAGGTTGCCCAGGGAGGTGGTAGATGCCCCATTCCTGGAAACATTCAAAATGAGGTTGAATGGGGCTCTGAGCAACCTCATCTAGTTGAAGATGTCCCTGCTTATTGCAGGGGGGGGTTGGACCAGATGACATTTAATGGTCTCTTCCAACCCAAACTATTCTATGATTCTATGCTGAATTCCTAAGAGTCTGTACCTGTGAGTGGCATTCACCACTGATACTTGTCTGCATGTAGTTAATCTCTTCTTAAATTTTGAGTTAGGTGAGGTTCAAGACTTGGCCATACTACAAAATTCAATATTAAGAAGTGATTAGCTGCAGTAATTAGCTGATGTTCCTGATAACAAATAATCTTTTCAGTGTCACGTCACCAGCTTGTATGGTGTGGTGAAGAAAAGATGCTCAGGACCACACCACTGACTTTCATAGAATCACCAAGTCACAGAATGGCTGAGGCTGGAAGGGACCTCTGGAGTCACCTGGTCCAAGCCCCCTGCTCAAGCAGGGCCACCTAGAGCCAGTTGCCCAGGGCTATGTCCAGGTGGCTTTTAAGTATCTCCAAGGAGGGAGACCCCACAACCTCTCTGGGCAACCTGTTCCAGTGCTCAGTCACCCACACAGTAAGACAGTGTTTCCTCATGTTCAGATGGACCCTACTCTGTTTTAGTTTGTGCCCATTGCCTCTCGTCCTGTCACTGAGCACCACACAAAAGAGCCTGGCTCCATCTTCTTTACATAATCCCTTCAGGTATTTATATAGATTGATGCGATTCCCCGGAGCCTTCTTTTCTCCAAGCTAAACAGCCCCAGCTCTCTCAGCCTTTCCTCACAGGAGAGATGCTCCAGTCCCTTTATGATAAGTGGTCTTTTGCTGGACTTTCTCCAGTAGTTCCATATTCCTCTTGTGCTGGGGATCTCAGAAGTGGACGTAATACTTCAGGTGAGACCTAGGTTCTGCCTAGAGAACTGCTAGACCTTCTGGGGACAGGGTCCAGGATTATCGGGGAACTCCTGGGCAGCAATCTCCCAAAGGACAGCCAAGAGAGGTGGCAGTCTCTGGGTTGTGCTTAGGGAGCTCTTCTTCCAGGGTAAAAGCACCTTTTAACTACTTAACTAATTTTGGAAAGAGGAGATGATGTGTTGGTGTGTTTTCCCAGGATTTTTCTTGGCAGATGGGACCTTTCTGGCTGATATCTTTAATCCTGTTTTCTGGAAGAGGATAGTGGCAGTAGAAAGCTGCTTCAGTCAAGGGCCTTAGATAGGATCAAGGCAGGAACAGTAACACCATCAGAAGCAGACTCGTAGATATGAAGTGACAGATGATCCCAGAGTATGTTTACAGGCATGCAAATATCTTGCCCACTGTGCTTGGTCCAAGATTTAAAAGCAGCTCATCTGCAACTGTACTAGGAGACATTAAATATATGGTATTACTCATCAAGTCTTTTCGCCATCACCCACATTTTCTAGCTGCAGGCACTGAGTAATTTCACCACAAATTCTGCTGCTTCTCTAGCACTCTTGAGTATCAGGTGAAGCTCATGACTTCATTTTTCGTATGAGCACTGACAGAGTCACAAAGGCTTATTCTGAAACATTTTGTCTGGAGTAATCAACTGCTGTCTACTGTAGCAACATTTTACTAGACCCAGCTACAGGAAGGCAGCAATCAAATACAGAATCTCTTAAGTCTCCTACCCCTTACTCTCACATTAGGCATATCAAAATAACCAGGTTTATCCATACTGGCATTAATGGTATTTATCTACATACTGAGATGCCTGAAAAATGATTGCCCCAATATGACTGGAAGGGCTGTGGTGGCTCTTTAATGACATTTTCCAAAAAATGGTGCCATCCATATTTCTGCACCTAATTACGTATTTTTACATATGATTTCTGTTTTTTCCTTAGAGTACCAATGTATAGCTTTTTTGTCTGTTCTCAGTTTTGAAGGTCTTCACTATAATATATTAATGTACATTTCTAAAACAGTTTACACACTGTATTAAAAATGTGCTTTAAAAGTTACTGGTATACACCTTACAAAAAAACATATCAGTAATGTGCATGTTAATTCCTGTGCTGTCCGTGAGGATGCAGTCAGACCTTTAGGGTATGTACTCCTCACAATACTAGACCAAGCAAATGTTCTGAGTACCAAAGTCCCAAGTGTAAAAGGATCCAGTAAGATAATTCTACTGGTGAAAAAAGGTGGGTAAACTCAAGCTGGTTATCTTTTCAGGCAGCAGCTAATGGGCATTGCGGGCAAGCTTTAAATCTAATTAATGCAGCGGCCTAAAAATCATGCAGTAGAAGACCATTTTGTTGAAAAATGGCAGTAGTTAAGGAACCTTAAATGTTATGACTCAGCAATCTTAAATTCAGCAATAAATCTTGTTTTATCACCAAGGTCAAAGTAGGATTCCAGAATATTTTGCTCTTGAACACAAATGTAAGAGCTGATATACTGGCACAGGTCAAAGACCTGTATACCTTCTGTCTGACAGGAGTCAACAGGAGATGCCTTGATTAACAGAGCAGTCCTTCCCTAGGCAAACTCTTCAGCTTCCAACAGTCAGAAATTCAGGGACTTCCTGAAGTGTTTTCCTTTCTGTTTAATAGATACTGATATAAGGCCTCAATACATCTGCATAATGCTACCTGCCCTCTGTAACACCAAATTCGGGAATATTTCCTGTGGCGAACTTTAAATCTGTTATTTGAAGATTTAACCTGGTGTCCCTAAGTTCCAGTACTGTCAGAAACAAGGAATAACTATTCATTATTGCCCTCACTATTCACAATTTACGGATTACCTTTACCTAATATCCTCTTAGTCATTTATTGTCCAGGCTGAGATGTTCTAATCCGCTTAGTCTTTCCTTCTCCAAAGACCTTACTGTGCTTCTCTGATCATGCGTGTCACCACTTCTGCAGCATTTCCAGATATGTCTGAGATGGGCTGATCACACAGAGAAACAGCAGATGAGATGTGGGAGCCCAGAGGATAGATACAGTGATATAAGGAGGCTTCCTATTTCACCCCTAACAACTCCTTTTTCTGTTCCTGAGAGTTGAGGTTAAGTCTGCAGAAAACTGTTGTATTAGGTTTACGTGGGTTTACGTTTACTATCCATGGTGACTAAGATCTTGGTCCTAGTCTATTGTCATGTGCATATAGTTAAAGTGGTATTTCCCACTGCTGATTTCTAATTTAATTCAGTCTGCTATTTTTTCAGCTAGTGTTGTGATATCTTTGTAGCTCTGTGTAGTTTGTTTGGTTCGGAGAATCCTGAACAAGTCCAGTAACATCAGCCACCTTTTGTCACTGGAGTGTCCATCCTCTCTTCCAAATGTTGTATGAACATGCTGAACAGTGTGATCCTTGAGAAATCCTGAAAATAACCTCACTTTACCATGGAACCTGATAATGTTTTTGTCTTTTAACCTTTTGCTCTAGATTTCCGGCTTGTGACAAATTTGGGGATGAAAAACTGTTCTGAACAAATTAAATACATACTTATTTTCTATTGGACTAGTAATCCTATCATTTTGGTCAGCTATATAAAAATGCTTTCTGGGCTGCTTAAAGTTGTTAAATGGTGTTTTGCTCATAAAATGGAGTGATTTCTTTCTGCAATACACTGCCTACCTTAATATGTTTTTCAAGGGGGAGAAACAAGGGAGGGGAAAATAGACAAATAGGGGAAATGCTCTAGGGAGAAGACAGGAGACAACTGTCAATTATCAAGTACCTCCACACAAAGCAACACTTGAAATCAGAAAGGCACAACCCACATGGATAAAGCCATTCCAGCTGACTTCTTATATATATAGACACGCTCTAAGTTGCCTGCCTTGCAGATACTACTCTTAAGGATACTCTTAACTCTGCTGATAGTCTGCTGTTGATGTCTGTCTTTGTTTCTCAAGATTTGCATCATCTCTCTATACTCTTTCCTGTTTTTAGATGGCATCTGTTACATCTTTATATCAATGAATTCAGAGCTCCTACAATCAATGAAACAGTTACACTAGATTGTATTGAACTGGTGCAGCTGCACAGTTCTGGTGGAACATAAGATCCAGTTTAGAGCATGTGATACTGTGGTCTGATTTCAATGATTTTCTTTAAGAAAAAGAACCTTCAGGCTTCAAACATGTATGGAGGACCCTTTGATTACTGTGCTGTGGTATTCAAAACCGATAAACCAAGAAAATAACAGACTCACTTTTGTCACACAGAAGGCCATGCATCAGAAATAGATAACAGGTTTATTTGAGAATGTCCTTGCACTCATGTGTGATATGAAGCTGTTTAATATTCAGTAGTGTTTTCTGTCAAGTCTTACATTCTGGAGAAGCCAAAAAATTGTAGATAATTTTTTTTTTTTAAATGAATACCTTGAGTATTTGTCCAGTGATGCAGAATAGCTGATGATGTCACTGTGCCTAGGAAAAAAACAATGACTTTCTGGGAGGTTGCAGCTGCACAATTCTATGGAGATGTCTCTTAGTTTCTCTTGCATGTCTTATTAGCATTTACTAAATAGCATTAGGTGGGCACAGTTGGTGAGTTTTGTGAAGGTTATTAAGAATCTAAGTGCGTAATTCAGAAGGAACACTGTCTTTTCTCTGGCAGTTAAGTCTTCTCTACAATGCAGTTACCAAAACACTGTCATGTATCTGATTTTGAAATGATATGAATAGTTTTATACTCTAGGTATACAGCTTTAACTTTAAACATCAAATAATTTGGCTGCTTCCATAATTTTTATTTAAAAGGTCTTATGTCCAGTTTATTTCTATGTGAGTAAGATCAGTTTTTATGTAAGCTCTTGTATTTACTTACAATATACTTTTAAGTGAGGATCTGAATATGTTTGCTGAACATTAGGGAACAACAAACATATTACTTCTCATTATTACATGTAAATAATTTCTGCAAAAGATTATGTCGTAGTGAATGTTCTTCTCTATGCAGGATTTTGTACAAGATTGGATTTTGTCTCCTTTTCACTTGCAATGCTAAGACAGAAACTTACTTCCTAGCTTTGCACATACTACAGCTACCAGCTGATTTAGCTGACGGCTCTTGTTAAGCTCTTCCCTGCATCTCTTGATCACTGTTAAGAACCTTTCACAGATAACTTTCTCTCAAGGCTTGGTAATTGTGTTGAAAGACTTTTTGTGTGGTCTGTAAAATACATGGCTTTTTTTTTCTGGATTTGTTTTATGCTCACAGAAAATGCACAGATGCGTGTCCATCTGCCTAAAACCAGCCATCCAACACAAAGCTATGTTTGTATTTTTGCTGCTTTGTTGTTTTTCTGTTATTTGCAATGCCCTTGACCTTTCCTCCAGTTGAAGATGCCAATTTGTCTCAGATCTTATGTATAAAGAGAGCTAGGATAACACAAAACACACATATGCAACTCTGTCCTTTCTGATAAGGATTGTATAGAGCCTTCTTCTGGAAAATCTTTCTTGCAAGTTAAAACTCTCAGTTGCAACTTTTGAGCTAGGAAACCCCCCAAAGTTGCAAATATTCAATGGCTTTGACAGTCAGGACACTTTTATTTGAAATGTGAATGTAACAGCTTTGCATTGAGCATCCTTGCCTGAAAGTTTGGCTGTAAGCCTTAATGTCAGTGGATAAAGACAAAGAAATCTGTCAGGTTTAATTATCTGTGCAATATAACATCACTGAGAGAAATATTCTCCTCTGGCTCCTAATCCTCCTTATCTTTGGTACATGTTAAAGCAGAAAGGCTGAGTTTCTTTCATAAATTGCCTGAGGCTTATTATCATGGGAAGCCTGTCACCCATGATTAAATAGCAATGCAAGCCTGCTTTAGGAATAATTACTTTGAAAATGTATGTAGGTAACAAGGTTGCGTTACACCTCATGTTTCTCAAATTGATGGTAGGCATAGGGCCTACTTTCAGATGCTTCACTGTTGTCATGCCTGTTGCTTCTGAAAAAAATATGTACCAGCTTTTATTATTATTATTATTATTTAAATAGACCAGTAATGAGAATCATGTTGGTTGGAAGGAGTTAATTCTTGCTGTCAGTACTTACATTTGTAATGTTTATTTTTTAAATAGTTTTGATTTTTTTTTTAAGATTCTAAACCACTTTTTTTCCCACAAGTGCAGATATTCTAATTAAATAAAATGCAATAATGAAAGCAGTTCTGTTTTGAAATAAGCTTTTCAAGAAACTATTGCAAAGGGAGAATATAAAAGGAACATGTAAACTTTCTGAAGTACGGTTATCAGCACTGAATAATTGCTAAGTAAGGTACAAATGTAGAAGTGACTGAATTAAAGTCAGTGCCCATTTATTTTCATTAGTAGGACACGCAACTTGGATGGAGTTGTGATTTCACATTAAGAGGAGATGACTGCACTGTTAAAATGCTTCTAAATATCTAAATCATTGCCCCTGTAATGCACTGAGTCCTAGCCAACACTGAACACAGCCCTTGAACACAAATTTGATGAAGCTTCAGGAACGATTTGATGAGGGTTCAGAGGAATGAGCTATTCACCAACCTTGTAAACATTGTCAAGCTTCATCCCAAATACATCAGTGTCTTTACCACATGGATAAGGGAGCAGGAAAACCAAAAGTCAAAGTGGCACCTAAAGAAAGAAGGTTTACACTTACATGTTTTTTTATGGATTGGGGTAGGAAGATCATTTCCCTTTAAAAGCCAGGCTGATATTACTAGTTTTGAATGTGAATTGCCTCTAGAGCTCACCTGACCTGCAAACCCTTTCAAAATACTGATCTGTTAAAGAACCAAGAAAAGCCACTACCGTGCATCAGTTCCTCTAAAAATGTTGTCTGCTAGTTCAGACCTTGGACTCCGGTCCTGGGCTGGAGCTCCTATTTTGCTCTAATGGGCCGGTGTCTGTGTGACCCTCTAGGAACGTTGGGAAGATAAATACAGAGATTTTGCAACAGTTATATATAAAGACTTGAATTAGAAGAGGGTAGTAGACAGTGAGGAATATGTCTATTAAATACGTACCAGAACAGCTTTAGGGAGCTTACATGAGATCAGACACTGCTTTTCTTAATCACCTGTTAAATCCTCTCTTTAGTTTGTTGATACCCAGAAGTCCAAACTGATATCTATTTTTCGATACTTATTTGCGTCAGATATGAGGCCAAATAACAGTCTCCAGGGTTTACATCCATCTTGATTCCAGTTTGGATTGGCAACTTGACTGTTTTTAAGAGCAGAAACTTTGAGCCCCTGGAATGCACTCCCAAAGGAAAACCTTGCACCATAGACATTTAAAATGGAAACTGCAACAGGCTTGACAGAGACCTTATACAACAACAATCCTCCCCTGATTGTGCAGTGCACAAATAATGACTCTACCAGTTTATTTCTATTTCTGTCTCCCATAGCTTAATGATTGTGGTCCCTATGCCCCTGCTGCTGTAGGTTGTGTGTACTCTTTTTTTTTTTTTTTTTTGGTGCTGCTCAGAGCAGGGAGGATGGATACAGTTAATATACAGGTATAATATTCCAGTCGTTACAGAATCAGATGTCACTTTGACATTTTTCTGACTTACTTGGTGCCTTTGTGTCAGCTGCCTTCATAAGCCCAAGGGCAAGACTTGCTTCATTACTGTAAAGGGAATTTCAGGTATATAATTAGCAGGTGCTATGTTGGCCTGGTAACCATTTAAGTACTAAATTAAGAATCAGCAGAAAATTGAATTACTCGAATGTATAATGGTTACAAGGATCACTTTTCTCACCTGTCAATTGCAATCTGTTCCACTGGCAAAACCAAAGTTTGCTGGCAGAAGAATGCAACCCTTGCTGTTACCTCCTGTTAGATGACATTGCAGGAATTTATTGAAAAGGGCAGCAAAAAAGAGTCTGCCCCTTGTTGGTTTTTCATGTCACCACAGTAGGTGTACCAATGTATTAGTACCAATGTACTAATTCCAGTTCTCAAGAACACATTTATGCTTTGCTATTTTAGCTACCTGTTAACACTTACATGCTCTGGTTATTTGCTGCATAACAATTTTGGCAATAGGAACCAGGTAGTGCTCAGCTTGCCAAGACTATTTAGATCAACACTTCCATGTTTATTTAAATATCCGTCATTGATGACAGCACTAGGATTGTCAAATTTTTCTGCAACAAAGATCATATGTGAAAAAGGTGGCATTCTGTCCCACCTTGATTTCTGAGTGCTGCATGAAGACCTGTGGGTGAAGTATGCAGCTAGCATGTTGGCCTTGGCTGGGATGTACTATGCTCTTTCTCTTTACATTGAGGTTTGCTCCATTTTTTGATCATTTTATTGCATCGTATCAATGCTCAGGCAAAAGAAGCATCTGAAAATAGACTAGTCAAACAGTTGATGCTGCCTGTCACAAATAATTGTCAGCTAATGGGATTCTGATGTTGGGCTATTTGGTGATGTGCACACAGTAGTAATGACTGCAGGTGATACAGAGTACAAGCCAAATGGCATTCACTAGCAATGAAAGAAGGCTTGACAAGTCTACTCCATCACTTGTGCTGGCAGTAGATGACACCAAGATGGGTGGGAGTGTTGATCTACTTGAGGGCAGGAAGGCTCTACAGGGGGATCTGGACAGGCTGGATCGATGGGCCAAGGCCAACTGTATGAGGTTCAGCAAGGCTCAGTGCTGGGTCCTGCGCTTGGGACACAACAACCCCACGCAACGCTACAGGCTTGGGGAAGAGTGGCTGGAAAGCTGCCTGGCGGAAAAAGACCTGGGTGTGCTGGTTGACAGCCGGCTGGATATGAGCCGGCAGTGTGTCCAGGTGGCCAAGGCAGCCAACGGCATCCTGGCCTGTATCAGAAATGGTGTGTCCACCAGGACTAGGGAAGTGATTGTCCCCCTGTACTCAGCACTGGTGAGGCCGCACCTTGAATACCATGTTCAGTTTTGGGCCCCTCACTACAAGAAAGACCTTGAGGTGCTGGAGCGTGTCCAAAGAAGGGCAATGAAGCTGGTGAAGGGTCTAGAGCACAAGTCTTATGAGGAGCAGCTGAGGGAACTGGGGTGGTTTAGTCTGGATAAAAGGAGGCTGAGGGGAGACCTGATCGCTCTCTACAACTACCTGAAGGGAGGTTGTAGCGAGGTGGGTGTCAGTCGCTTTTCCCAAGTAACAAGTGATAGGACAAGAGGAAATGGCCTCAAGTTGTGCCAGGGGAGGTTTATATAGGACGTTAGGAAAAATTTCTTCACTGAAAGGGTTGTCAAGCATTGGAACAGGCTGCCCAGGGAAGTGGTTGAGTCACCATCCCTGGAGGTATTTAAGATGTGTGGATGTGGCACTTAAGGACATGGTTTAGTGGTGGACTTGACAGTGTTAGTTTAACAGTTGGACTTGATGATCTTAAAGGTCTTTTCCAACCTAAACGATTCTATGATTCTAACAGAAAGCTCATCTCTGCTTTTTTCAAAGACTGACTGTTTCTGTTTTCCTGTTCTTGGGATTTAATGCTTGTAATGTTTTCTTCCTTCAGGAGGGGAAGAGAAGTTCAGATTAAAATTAAACTCAGATTAAAGTAAACAGTCTTGGAATCTAAACTGCATTCAGCTAACCCATAGTGTGAATGCTTTAATCTAATATACTGTAGTTCTGGCAGTAATTTGTTGGGAAATGAAGGAAGGAATTGGAATAGGCTCAGATAGTAGATACATACCTAACATTGAAAAGAGTCTTGGGTACTCTTGTTCAACTAATTACACTTTGTTAAAATGCTATTCCATCTTCTTATGTGACAAAGCTATGTAAAATCCTAATAATGAGCTTAGTACAGACAACTCTGTGTATATAAACAGATGAATTCTTGTATATAGGCAGATGAACGTACACATGTGAGGGAGGGCCTTGGGAAAGTTCTTCTAATTTTCTGTGCTTTCTTGTTCAAAACTTCGGGGGGGGAAACAACAACAAAAATACTACCATTTTAGTGAAAATTTCACTGTGGATATTATTTCATAGGAAGTAATATCTACATGAGCATCTGCACAACAGTCAATAACCTTTAGACAAAGGATGGAAAAAGTAGTGAGACACTGGAAGATTTCTTTTGCATTGCCAATTACTTGGGTTCAGCGTTGACAGTCTGCACTAATTACTTGGCCATCAAAGTTTTTCTCTTCACTCCCTGAGGTCTGCCAGTGTTGAAGTGGGCCTAGGAGTTCGTGCAAGTTGCATGAAAGAGAAAATGCTGTTGTTTCTAGCTGCTCAGAGACCAAGCAAAGCAAAATGTCCCTTTTAAATAGCTGTTTTACACAGAGAGTGAGGTTTTTTTCATATGACTGCTGTGCCTGACAGCAAAGTTGGCTTTAGAGTTGAAGGAAAAGCACTTGTGATCTGCAGGATACAAATCCCTCATGAGTTTGGAACTGGAGAGAAAATATTTTCTTTAATTCAAGAGGCATTTGTTACATTGAGCTACAGAAATGTGGGCGCAAAGGTTGCCTCACAGTGATGTGAGGAAAATCTCTTATGGCCTAAAGGCTCAGTTTTGGTTGGATGTGGACCCCAGCCTTGCTGCACGGTTTCGGTCAAAGTCCCTGACTCTGACAGATGGGACCTGCTTTGCTTTAGTTTAGGGCTCTTGGAGGAAGTAATTCTCTACTGAAGTCCTTTCTAGCCTCAATTTGTCTGTCTAAGGCTGAAAGATTACTTACACTCTGTAAATAAGCTTAGAAACTTACCACAGCAGCTCTTTTAGTAGTTTCTTAATAATTTTTGTCTTTAGCAGTAGGTTTATATGGGGGAGGCATAGAGTTAATAGAGTTTCTGTTACTAACCTATTATGTTCACGTTTATATTTAGACTAATTATCTCTCAAAGTTAGGAAATATATTCTACTCAAGGCCAACAAAAAGCTGGAGTTTAAGAAATTTAATAAATGGAAACATCAGAAATATTTTGAAAGGTTAAGATGTCTTCTTTATAAATTACTGTTTCTTACAGGAAGACTCATCTTTAGATGAGGTCTGCCATGAAATAAAGGAGTCTACTTGTTAAAAAAAATTACTATTGTAGTCTGACTTGTATATGTAGATGTAAAATATAATGTTTAATGAACATGGATCTTTATTTTTTGGTTTAGTGAGGCTTTCTTTTCCTTGGCCTTTGAAGGAAAAAATATTTAATTAGAACAAAGCTGTAGAAAGCATCTCTAAAAATGGAAGTGTTCCTCCTCTGTGTAGTAAAGGATCATTTTTAAAGGTATAGTGTGTACCTTGGAAAAAAACAAACAGGGATAGCTTAGCAACCAGCAGAACTCTCCCACTTTTCCTGTTGGGGACAATACTTTGGACCATCTTCCCATAATACTTGTGGATATGCTGTTAACTTTTTTATGGCCAAGGACCCACAAGGTGCTAATTTTTTTTTCTTCCTGTATACCAGGGTTTTGCTGTAATGAAAAGCTTCAGAAAACAACTGCCACTCACTCATTCTACTCAAGGGACTGATCTTCCATTATGCTCACCTGGATCTAAACTCATTAATTTAGTGTAAACACCTTGCAGGTTAAACTGGAATAATTTTTTTCCTTGGCACTTCTCCTGCTGTACTCTGCAGTTTTTCCACCATTGTAATTCTTTCAACTTCAGCTCATCCCACATCTGGACCTCAAAGCCTAACTTCCTGTTATAAACATCTTCATTTTCTGTACATATTTCCATTTGTGTGTGAACTATCTTTCAAAGAACTGCCCTCTCCTACCTAGTGCTTTCCACATGTTTCATTTTGCATTGATGGTTCTAGTCCATAGAATGGTACTGGTGTGGGAAGTTTGCACTTGGGAACCAAGCGTGCTACAGTCAGTCTTGACTTTCTGTACAGTACATATGGGTAAGGTGTATCTTCCCTAACATCAGTGTGAATGCAACGATCAGCATGGATGAAGCTCTGTAGACACAGGTAAAACTCTACCAAGCTGTTATTTCACAACTGCTACTTACTGTCCCATTTGCTGGGTCATCCACTTTGTCATCTTGGCATTTATTTTAAGTCCCGATCTATTCTGCATGTCTTTTGAGCTAGTGAAAGGTATTGTCATAAGTTTAAATGGCTGTCAGTTGTATAATGTCACCTGCAAAAGCTAAGAGGCTTAAATCTCAACTTGCTTAGCGTTCTTAACATGCAGTTTAATAAAAAAGGTGAAGAAAGTCTCTCATTCAAGGTCTTGGCTTACTCTGAACTTTGCCTCAAGCCAGTTCTTTTAGTTCCATTGAAACTTATCACACAATCTTGTTAAAGAAAGTCTTTGTTCACTGTGTAAGGCTTGTAAATCTTTGCAGACTTGCACAATGACTGGCTCTTTTAAACCTCTAGTAATGTGGTTCAAGTGCACTCTCATCAGGTAGCTCATCACATGGTTTTGAGTTCTGTCTGAATGCAATCTAGCCTAGGTTCCTTTAGAAGCACAAGCCACTAGAGAGATGGTAACAGCTGGCTGTTGTCTCTCCATCAAAGATCAAGGGAAAAACCTGATTGCAGAAGCAAGAGGCTTAAAAAAACTCAAAACACTCCAAAACCTTCATTCAAACTGAAAAATGAAATAAGATTGCAAAAGCCAAAATGATAATTTTTTGTGTTTGAATCGGTGTTTGATTGGGATAGTGGCAACAAATGCCACAATTAAAATGGAAGGTTTTTTTTTTAAAAAAAAGAAGGGGATGAGGACATTGTGATGGCTTTTATAAATATGAAGAAAATGCAACTCAGATCATCTGAGTGTTAAGAACAAGACTAAAGCATCATCTTTAATTACAAGAAATCATTTCTGTATGAGGCCATTATATGTTACTGTATAAACTGAATGCCTTATATGCACGGAACAAGCCCAGAAGATCTATTTTGTTTCTTTAACTATAAAGGAATAATTTCTTCAGTGCTCTCTGTTGTATCAGAAAACTATTACATTAGAAACAGAGAAGTTTAGACTCGAGTCCATCTTGTTGTTGTTACTAGTAGTACATACTACTTTAAATGTATTTGCTGCTGTGCTGCAGTTTGATACAGAAACGATTTTACAGCTCCATATTATATATGAATGACAAAATTGTTTACAATGCATAGACTTTTAAATTGACTCCCCAGGTGACAAAGTACTTAGAGAACAAAGCACTGATATTTCCTTGGTTTTGAGTTTTCCATGCTTACTTCATTACAAAATTGTTAAAATATAGATTGCTTTGGGTTTGTTTTAACATACGTTACTGAGAGTTTTAAAACACCCAAAAATAAAACCAGAGAAATGGTATAATGTGCAGCCACTCTGGCCCTTATGGGTTGTCTATATTTTGAAACCATGTGACAGATTATGTAATCTTAATTTCATTATAAAGAAAACCACTCATATTTTCAAGTATCTTGCATTTTTGTGGGACTTCTCACACTAGAAGGCAAAGTTGTGTGATGTTTAGGGAATTCTAGCCTAAGTACAAGGCAAACTACAATCAAGGAGAGCTGCAACTTCCTCAAGCATGACAAATTTGTGCCTCAAAAAACCATTGTTTCCATTAACCTCTATGAATTCTTCACCTACCACAGTACCTTACTGGAAAATCTGTGACATTAGAGATGCTGTCCAAAGCAAAGCCCAGCTTGTGCAGGAAAAAAGAGGTACAGAGTTCATGTTTTGCCATTCCTGTGAAACAATTGTATTGATAAGTTTCATGTAGATGCTGGGGAGAGGAAAAATTTTTGGAAACTTGCATTCAGTGAAAACTGGTTTTAAACCTTAAAAGAAAGAATATATGAAATATCCAACAACCCCTACACCAAGTGTGAAAATAGAGAAACATCTCCGTTTTAGTAAACCAGTCTCCATTTAAAAGCAGCTGGAAAGGCAATAAATAAAAATGAGTTGCAATCAAGTCCCTTGATATCCATTTTCACTCTAATGAAGCTTGATGTTTTTTTCTGAACTGTAGTAGAGTAAAACTATAATTAATGTTCAACCAGCATGTGAATTGAATGCTACTTGTAATTACATCACCTTGGTAATGCAGTAGGATATTGCACATGACTGATTTTTGGAATTTAACTGGATTTTTCTATTGGATTCACTCCTTATCAAAAAATATGTTGAGGAAAACTCTGTATGGCTGCCTCCGGTGTAATGTGCACTTGAGAGCAGTCAGTTTCATATTCAGCTCTGATATTGCTTCAGTATGTGACTTGTTAGGCCTCTTTATCATTTGACTTCCTGAAAAGTGAAATGAAGAAAGCTATATGTGCTGGAGGGTCACAAAGTAAAACAAGATTTTTTTCTTAAATTTCGCAGTGCCTAGCAGCCTATGTCTTGCTACTGGGACTTGTTTTGCAAAGAAGTAACAACATTTGTTCATCTAAGTAGTACTTAGGTGCCTAAAGAAGCAGATAGGTGTTCAGAGAGATTTAGAAAATAACTAAACAGATTACGCACTTAGACTTATTTGTCTCTATGTAAATTAGGTGTTTGACCTACTTCTGTAACTTAAAACTGTAATGGACTCCTACATAATTTTGCAGTTCTGGTCTCAAATCCACGTTTTAGCAAACCCATAAAGCGTTTATGCAAACTAACAGGCAAGTGGAACAAAAATCGTCATTCTTGTAGTGAAAGTTGTTTTCATGGTTATCACTAACATGCAGTAGCCTGTAAAAACAGTCATGGTGCAAACAGCACAGGAACAGCAACTTGACTTGAATAGGAACATCTTTCTTGATAAGAAAATTTACACTTCGTGAAACAGAGAAAGATGATTGTTACGGTGACTGGCTGCAGATTTTTAAGCTTACATGAGATTGCTAGGAACAGAGATGGTAAAGCTCCTTCCAGCTGGTGGGCTGAATCTCTTTCCTGCAGCTATCTCCAGAAAATTGCCAGATTGTGAGTTGCCTGAGGTAGCACCAGCCATGCAGTATGCAATATGGATCAATGTGCAGACATTTGTGGATGATATTCCATGTTGGAAATTGCAAGGTTATTTGAAATCGTAAATAAGTGTGGTTTCTGCTTTTCATAACTTGAAAGGCGTGAAATGAAAACAAGAATGAAATGTCTTTTTTAGTTTCTCTCAAAAAAAAGGTCAAAGTCAAACCCCAAATGATCCTGCCTCCCCCTTAACAGCCTTAGTGATCTGCTACCAAGGTGGGATAGATAACCCAGCGTCAAAATCGCACTAGCTTTTGAAAACTCTGTTTTGGTGCCATTCAGTTTCTGATTGCTTAAGCTAAACATCTGAAAAGAGCACAGCTTTTCAAGGGATGCCTGCAGAGTGGTTTTTTTCCTAGAAAATTAAATCCTTTAAAGTTGGCCCTACCTCTAGCATCTTTTGAAAACTGCGATCTATAGCTACTTCTCATACTTGCAGTCCACAATCTCTAATGAACATTTTTGCCACCACAAGTCATCTAAGATTCAATAGTGGTGTTTGACAGTGGAAGTATTTGAGGCTTTCATCTTCTGAAACAGCTTGCAAAGGTGTGTAATGAAGAAGTCACACAAATAATTCCACGATTTTCCTCAGTTTGCCTGTAGAATAGATTTGAGATTAGATTTTAAAAAATTACAGTTAACATAGCTTCCAGTAAAAATTTCGGTGGAAAAACTGTATTGAAAACCCAAACCAAACATGTCAGAGGACTGTGTATACAGTTTCTCATGGAAACAAAAATGCTGTGGGATGCTTTGCTGAGCAAAATAAAGGGAGGGTTTTTTTCAGGTGATGGTTTACAAGGGTAGGATTATAACCTGACCAAAAGTAAAGTAAGGCAGTCACTTCTTTTTTAGGATGCTGTGTAGACCTCTGGTACTAATAAACCTACTTCATGAAAGTACTTTTTTTTTTTTGAGATCAATCTAGAGGGTGTATCTACTGCAAGCATGTAAGACACTTCCCTTTCTAACATAGGAGAAAATTAGCCTCAACAAGCAGAATAAATGTGGCCTGTCTTTCAAACCTGCCTCAGCCCAGACTCCTCAGGGTATCTCATAGACATATACAAATGGTTTTATACAGGCAATTGTTAAATTGCCACTGCATTTGGCATGCTTGTTTTCTTGTTCTAATGGCTACTTTAATGAGATCAAGGCATACCATTCAGGGAGTGTTTTGAAGGATTCAGTCTACTGACAATATTTTGGCTCATTTGCAGAACTGAAAACTAGTTCTTAATGTTAGGAAGTTTATGGGTGCTCAGGGTACGAGAAATGATGGAGCCCAACTCTGTATACTTCTGAAAATAACATAAATGCACCACTTCATGTAGACTGTTGTATTATTGCCTTTTTTTAAAGGCAGGTATTTCTTCCTCTGCTAATTATGCACTAATTATAAGCTGGTTTCTTCTGTGATTTGAGTACATAAGATTTATGCTAAGCCAGCACAGTAAAAATGAAGGTCTTATAAGTGAATCAGAAGTTATCTATAACACATACTCGGAGAAATGAATCTTAAGGTATCTTTGGCTGAAGTCTGTTAAAGAAGAACAAGGAAGTAATTGTGGCTTGTGTTGACGGCATTCATTTACACTCTGAAATACAGAGGATTAGCTGATACCCATTTTCAGCAGAAACATAAAGATTTTTAAGTCCATATAATTTTCCTTTCTTTAGTGGAAATAGCTCACATCAAACTGCTATTCTCCCTGTGCTGCTGCTCATAGGGAATGAAGTGGGACTTAACCTGTTAGAAATAATTTCAGCTGTTATGCTCCAGTACTTATCTGAATTCACTGAAATGCAATAATCTATACCAGTCTTAAAAATCAAATTCTTTACAAATCTGCTTCAATTTAAAATAAAGTGGTTTTGTTGGACATACAGCATTGTTTTTAGGAATGCAGCAAATACCACTTCTGGTATACCTAATTCCCAGATGTTCACATTTTTCTTTGAAAAATCTATGATATGAAATAAAAAAGAATCAATTCAATTTACATGACTTTCAAAGTTCAATCTCATGCTATGGTTTTTTGACAGCTGTAAGCACTCATGAGGTGTCCATCTGTGTTATAGCTGTGATGCAATGCCATCTTGAGAGTTTCGAGTGAATTTTAACAGGAAGTGAAAAAACCAGGGTCGGATTGGAATAGCATCCTCACTGGAGGTGAATGGCAAGTGTCCATCTGACTGCAGTAGAAATGGGAAGTTTAGAGAGTTTCTGCATAAAGCACAGAATCTAGTAATGCTGTTGAGATGACTGCTGGTGTTTCTTGGAGAACTGAGAGTTGTCACATTTTTTTCTTGTCCCTCACCACTCCACTCTATTTTTCCTTCTTCAGAGGTGATCAGATTACCTTAGTTGCTTTACATGTATTTCTGTTTCTTGGATAAAAACTTATGCTTTGACCTTTCCCAACAATATAGGCTTACTTCCATGGCCATTTTAGGTATGTGACACTCTTAAGTAGCCAAAGCATTGGAAGGAATAAATGTTGCATTTCTAGACTGCTGCACTTCCCTTAACTAGTAGTACCTGTCAGACCTAAGGAACTGAGTTTTCTGAAACAACTTAATAATTTCCTTTACTTTTGGTAGGATTGCAGGTATGTGTTAAGTGTGAAAGGAAAGCAAGGCAAACCAATATATTTTATTTTTACTTTTACTACTGATCCTAACCATTTTCTTATCCCATAGTTCGATATGCAGTTTCAGTCTTCCCTCAAATTAGTCCTAGGGAAATGAGCGTGGAGAATAAATCCCTCATTCTGCTCTCTAACTATAGACCTGATCACTTCCTACTCAAAAGCTGTAGTAGCTTTTGTTTGAAATAACCTGTTGTCTTAGAAATACATGCTCACACACCTATGATTAAATTTTGAGGGTTTTTTTAGATATTGCCGTCATGTGATACCACATTGCAAGTTGCATGCATTGTGCTTTGGATGATAACGTTTTCTCTATACACTGTAGGGATGAGTAGCATAACTACATTGTCATTTTTTGCATTATCAATAAGATATTGCTGTAAATGCAAACTGCTGCATATTCTTTGGTAAACCAGGTCTTAAGGGAAAGTACACAGCTTCTTTTGAGACTGGTATCTATAACTGAACCAGGAGCACATACCCTGAAATGATTAACATCTTACTGTCACAATTAGAGAAAAATAGTTACAGCCCAAACCTCCATTTCTTAAGCACCTTTTTAAAAGTTCCAGTTCTCTAGATTTCTGACATGGGAGACAAATTTTTGGAAGATGGCTTGTGTACATAAAGGGGAAGAGACTCAATTATCATCCAAGCTCAGGCATTTAAGAGTTCTGTCTACAAAGTCTGGATAAATAAGTGTGGGGTTTTTGTGATGGAGGTGATAGAAAGTGAGAGTCTTTAGGCTATATTCCGCTGCTATTATACCTTATAAAGAAGCTCAATTACAAAATGACTACCAAAACAGGGTTGAGAATAAATCTTATTACTGTTACACAGGAAATATAATCTTGGATAATATGTTTAACCTATAGTTAATATTAATTTTCAAAACTGAAAGAGGAGATATAATTAGATACTAACCAATTAAGATTTTAAATAAGATAAATGATTATATTTATGTGAAAACCTACTTAAACATTTCCTGAACACATGACAGTTTGTATTATATAAATGCAGAAAAATCCTTCAGTCACTAGGACAAGTAGTGATACAACATTTCACGTGCCATAAAAATACTACCCAGATCTATGTGTTTTGAACATGAACTTTACTTGTGTAAAATTAAGATTTATCTTTATTTGAGCTGACTTTGAGTTAGCCTTTGGTCTGTTTTCAGAGCTACGATTACAAGCTGGAAGTATTTGGCCAAGACTGCTAGTCTTTTATTGCCACTTTGTGTAGTATTGCAAGCTATATTATGGTGCTGTTGGAAAGAATGTATTTCTCCATCGTTGCAATAATTCTTCTTAATGTACTGCTTAATGGCTTCACAAAACTTTTTTTTTTTTTAAATCTGATTGCTCTGCTATATTTTATGGTAGAAAAATATTTGTTCCACGACTAAACTAGAACAAAGTTTAAATGTAAATTTACACAGGGATATCAAATTTTCTACAGTGGAATTTATTAATCAGCAGTTAATAAAATTATGACATGAAGGACATTATTTGAGAAAAAAATTTCCCCCCTTAGCTCTAAGTTGTTAATAGGTAACAGTAAATTTTGCTTTTCTATGAACCACATCTGTGGACATTTTCTACGGTGGAAGATAGTGCAAACAGCCTATTGTTCTATTTAAAATAGCTCATATAATGATAAATAATAAATGGTGTTTAAAAACAACTCTTTCCTTTTCAAAAGAAAAACAGCCTGACAAGAAGAGAAAAGCAATAGAAGTTAGTTATTATCTGGTTGTGATTCTACAGTAAATTCAAACTAGCAGACTGCTTTGAGTTCTCTTGAGATGAGTGGCATTTGTCCAGATGTGAGCACTGGTGCTAGGAAGTCCTGTAGGAAGAGTCTGTGTGATGCTGCTTACCATGTCAAGGAAATGGTTCCCAATAGCTTCGCTTCAACTTTCCACCTTTGGAAATTATAATGTATATAATATAATTGCATTATAATGGTAACAGCATTCAAGGTTTAGCTATTTTATGTCTGTCTGAATCAGGACCTCAGGAATAAGAATGAAAACTTCAGCAAGTACAGACTTCTGCAGTGATTTATTAATACTCCTTTGAGATAACTGCCTTTTAAAATTCCACCTCTGTGAGATTTTTACTTGATTCTGTAGTTGGTTTTGGTTCATACAAAGTTAAATGGTACTGGGACTGTTTATTTTTAGTTTGGGGTTTTTTTGCCATGTACTATCTGTAAATATGGAGACTGAGCTAGAAAAAGAAGAGCCAACCTATTGTATTTTCAGTGTTATCACTGACATTTCTTTTTCTAAATTTGATGTGGATAATCCCACTAGTACAGAGAAATTAGTATTATCAGTGCAACGTTTTCCAACTGAAGTCTGACACATTAATTACACTTGATAAATGGTCTGGTCTAAAGATAAAATTTTCAACAATGGTATCCAGCAACCCATGTACAAATAATGAACACAGTAAGTTAAACCATGATTATAACCAAGACTTCATGGTGTTCCCCTCGGCCTGGAACCTCAGTGTCTTCTGACAAGCACAGATGTGCAGCAGGAAAACCCCTCCAATTTGGAAATCAGAGATACACTTTTCCTTTCTCTCTAGTGCATGCAGTTATTCTCCTATCTTCCTAAAGGATATTCATTAATATTTTAATAGCTGATTTTGTGTTTTTCTGTCATCCCTCGATGTTGGTGTAGGTCTTGAATAGAAAGGCACACAAATATATTGCAAGGAACGGTTATTTCTAATAAATATACAATTAATAATATTGTGGAAAACAAAGGCTGTAACTGTACAGTGCCCATAGGAGAGGGACACTGTATCAGTGATAATATGCTCTATATTTTATCATATACAATTCTTTTGAGTAGAGACTTCATTTTGAGTGTTTGATGTTTTTTTTTTCAGGTTCAGAATTCACACTTACTGTCTTGGCCTTTATCTTCAGAGAGATAAAAAAGTAGCTATATTTTCCTTGCCTCCTGTAGTTTGCCGTTGTTGTTGCTGTAGAAAAATCATATGCTTAATACACTTACTGCTGTAAAATACAAAGTGTTCATAGGGCACGTGTATCCTCTGCAGGTTAGGTAGGATAATGTAAAGGGTCCTACACAATTGACCTTGCCTGGATTGTTCAATTGCTGTTGAACATAGCAAATACTTACTCTTATTCTTTCATTGAAATCACTCCTATGTGGCTGCAATGTATACTTTTTTCCTGCTGATGGCATAGAGTTAACAATATTCTTCTCTTTTTTTGTCGCAGTGCTCTGGCACCAGGGATTCTCTGTGTTGCATGTTTTCTGGATCACTGGAAAGCACATCTCTAAAAAGGTCTTTAATATGAAACAGTTTCTTCGTGAGAAGAGACTTGGGACCTGTCCCTGTCTTTAAATAAGCATGAGTGTCCTCTAGCGTGAATTTTCCGCTCATCTGCTAATTCAGTAAACTTGCTTGATGAGCCAATAGAAAGTCTGTCATTACACAGCAATATCCACAGGGGTAGCTCATAACTGGAAGCCCCCACAAGTGCATGCACCTCAGCTTGGAGCTGAAGTGAGCACTCTTTCCAACGTGGGGAATGGCTCGGGAGCTGTTTAGGCTGGGCTCATCGCCCTGCCAGGGGCAGAGCACTCCTGCAGAAGCCTGAAGGTGTTTCCAGGCTGAGCGTGTGCCTTGCGATGCTGCCTGCATGGGGGGGGTGATCCTGCCTAGTGGAACACCCTGGCTCCCGCCCCGGGTGTGCGCAGCCCCTGTGCCACAGCGCTGCAGTTGTACCTGATGTTTTGCCGAGACTCAGGAACTTACACCTTCTTTTATCTTATGTTTGGAAAGGCCAAACATTTTATGCTATGTTTGGAAACACTGTCCTCCTGATAGAGAATGAGAAGTGATCCCACGTCAGGTGAGCTGTGCTGGGATGTGGTTGCTGTCTGCGTAGTCACTGCACATAGTCTGTAGTGAGTATCCCTGGCAAACATGTATAAGTCTCCTCAATCTTTTAGATTATTTCATGAGAGTTTGCCTAAATTGTGCTTATCTCTACAAAAACACTGTAGTTACCCATCTAAGGCTGCTTTTGTTGTCTCTTTTGGCGTGGCAAAGACGCTATGTTGCACCCAGTCAGTCAGATGTGGCAAATAGGACTTGCACGGGTGTGGGAGGAGGCTGCTCAATCTGCCAGTGAGGCAGGGTGGTTTCGTTACACAGCACTTACCTTCCACTGCCTTATACATAAGCTCTGTTGTAAATATTTTTGTGTCTGTTAAATGGCAGTATTTGTGGAAAAGCATATGATGGCCTGTGTAAGATGTTTGAGCCATGCAAATAAGTGCACAAGAGTATGTGTAGGGTGAGGTTTCCCACTTGCATAGCTTCCATTTGTTCAAACTCACAAAGCGATTGCAAGAAGCTGAAATATTTCTGAAGGTCGCATGCCTTTAAAGCAGTACTAAATGGCTCTTGTGTCTGCTATCCAAATGCTAGGTTCTGCTTTTCAGTTCTGTTCCTAGATGTTGATGAGCCAAGAACCTCTGGTCGCTGGAAGCTGTCCTCAGCACAGAGCCCGGGGGATCAGAGAAGAAAGGTATTAATTTCAGTCAGTAGGAGCAGTTTAACCCCTGCTGTGGGTTATGCGGGACACTATCTCTGTAGTGCTGGATGTGGAAATTTCCTGTCCTGTTGAAGGATTGTTAAAGCCAGCATGGAAATGCTTTCCCCTGTCCATGGAAGACCCCCTCCCTCCAACTTTGAAATTAAGTAAAAAGTGAGGGAGAAGGGGAAGTACCATGTCAGTGGAAATCTCTGGTGCAGAAAACTTCAGAGAGTTTTATTTTTTAATATTTTTTATTACAGATCAAATTTATCTTAAAAAATAAACCCCATGTCACTTGAAATGGAAGACCAGGAACCTTTCCACCTAAAAATGACAGAATGTTGCAGTCTTCCAATCTTTAAAAAGCAAAATACCACAGAAAATATATGAAACTCAATGTTTCCTGCGAGTTGCTATTTAAGAATCAACATATTCAGAAAAAATATGTGTACTAATACCACTCTGAGCCCAATGCTGACCAGCTGTAGTCTGAGAAAACTGCCTTCTAGATAACTATAATGTTTTTATGGTGCTCACAATCTCTTTGGTGCCAGAAGTTTGTGTAGTAGACTTCCTGTAAGCATGAAAATGGAGACTAATTTTTGGTTACATGCTGTACTATTAGCATCAAGGACCTATTTATTCTTTCAGTAATGTGATTCTCAGTCTCTGGGATTCATCAGAGGGATTTATGTGTCTAATAAATACGTCCACTCTGTCTATACTTTTAGTGTTTCCTGATTAAAATAAAGCTGTTTATCTCTCTTAGCTTCAGTGATTGTATGTAAACAGGGATTACTTATCCAGGAATCTCATCCCTATTGCCAGTTTGCAGCATGTTCAGGCTTTCATTGGGAATGACAACAGTGTGAGGCATGTGTCTGCCTAAACATGTGCAACTAGTTTAGAGTTAGTCTGAACAGAGGAATAAATACAGAACAGTCTGTTCTACTATGTTTTTATGTGTATAAGTGTAATTTGTTATTAATCACTATGTAACACAAAACCAGATCTTGTAAGGGAATGAAGTGTCGGTCGAAAAAGATTTGACCATTCCAACACAATTTCTTTTTACCCCTCTTCCTCCAAGGGTAATAAGAACACTTATACAATGTCATTTTTATTTCTAAATAAACTGTTGATAAAATTTATATGATAATAAAATAATTGCTCCTTTGAGAAACAGAGCTCAGCTGTGAGAGGGTTTAAATTATCCCACAAAATAATAACATGCAGAATCAGCATGGAGTGACTTTCTGTAAGAGGAGAGGAGCAGCCTGTGGAGGCTATGCAAGCAGCCTCAGGGATAAACTTGGACCTTGTGTAACTTGCCATTAAGCAGAATCATGTTATATTTTACATATGATTAGCAGGTTATATGCATATGAAAATATGGATATTTTTGCTGAGCAAGCCTCAGGCAAATTAAAGGAAGCTAAATCCTTTTGGGGCTATTCAGCAAAAAGATCTAGCCATAAATCATTGATTTATGTACGTATGGAGAAATACCACTTCATGCTCTCTGCTTGTGTTCTTTCCTTAGCATCTGCTGCCGGTCTGTGTCAGAGAGAAGACCTTAGAAAGGATGGTCTGACCCAATATAGGTTGCCTCTAGTCATTTGTCAATCCCACGTATCAGCAATCAGGCAGTTTCATGCTCTCTTCTTACTTAGGTTTTACCAATCTTACCACTAATCCACTGGCCTTCCACGGTGGCGTGACTGCATCAGTGGACAAGGGAAGATCTACGGGTGTCATCTACCTGGACTTCTGTGAGGCCTTAGATATGGTGCCTCACAACATTCTTACCTCTACCTCAGGGTGAGCAGACCCTGTGCCTTATCGCCCCTGCTACATACTGCCTCGGGGCAGCCTGGAGGAGCCGTCTCTGGGGCCGCAGTGGGATGCACGGGGACATGGTGGGGTCATTGGGAGCAGGCACAGCACACTGCTAAAGGCCCAGGGTGGGAGGACGGCACCCAGGGTTGCAGGGGTCAGTGCTGCTTTGTGCGTGGGGCCGTGTCCTTGAGTCCTGCATGGACCTATCTGTCCTGGCTCCCCCGCCAAAGGGCTGCTTCGCCTGGGGAAGGGGACAGGGGAGTCACTCCCCATGATGGTTTGCGGTGCTGGCAGTAACTCAGCCCTGGCTTGGTGCCCTTTGGGGCTTGGTGGATCTGATTTAGGGCTCGGTGATGCCTTTGCACCTCTTTGGTACCATTTCCTGGTGCCCCCCTGTACTCCCTCCCCATCCCATGCAGGCAAGGAGAGGTTCTCGATAAACGGCTTTTAATGGGAAAGCAGAGAACAAAACAGTCAACAAAGCTACTACATCAACAGTGTTCCCTCCTCTCCCCCCCTCCCCCCTCTCCTCCCCCCTCTCCTCCCCAATTCCTCCCCCTTCGTCCCTCTCCTCCCCCCTCCCCTCGCCTTCCCCCCCCCCCCCCAAATCATCTCATCCCTGGAGCAGGCCTATTCCCACACTCTTTCTGGAGCGCTGAGTGCAGGACCCTTGCGCTTGCTGCCTTTTTTTGGCAATGAGCCGTTCAGGTGCTTTTTCCCTTGCTCGTCCAGCGTGATGTTGGGCTGGGACGTGCTGCCCTGGAGTCGTGGCAGGTCTGTCCCCGCATCCTGCTGTGGAACCTTAGGCTTCACCCTGGTGGTGTTGAAGTGCTCCATGCTCAGGATGGCCTTGGAGGTGCTGGGGACACCATTGTCGGTGGGGAGCATCTTCTCAGGCAGAGTGCGCGAGCTGATCTTGTGGTGGGGGATGGCAGGGTCCTTGGGCATGGGGACGCAGCTGGGACCCCCCTGGCTGATCCCCACTGCCCTTGGGGAGCTGTCTAAGCACCTCTTAGCCCCATCCAGCAGCATCTCCTTAGGCAGTGCAATATTGCCAGCTGGAATCGCCGTGTCGTCCCTGATGGCGGCGTGGACATGGAGGGTGGCAGAGGGGCTGGGGGAGATGTCACCGCATGGGAGGGCATCCTCCTCCATGGTGACATCGCTGGCCAGGGAGATGTCACCATCTGGGAGGGCGTCCTCCTCCATGGTGACATTGCTGGCCAGGGAGATGTCACCATCCGGGAGGGCGCCCTCCTCCATGGGGCCATCGGTGTCCAGGGTGATGTCAGTGCCTGGGCCGCTGCCTTTATCCTCAGGGGTATGGTTAACTGGGGGGCTGGCGCTGCCCAGGGGTGGCCCCAAGGGTTGGGCTGTGCTGGACAGGCTGTGCTGTGCGTATGGCCCCTTGAGGTGGTGGTAGCCAGGGAGGGGCAGCGGCAGCACCGCTGGGGCTGGGGCAGCCGCTGTCCTCTGACCCTTGTAGGGCACAAACAGCTGCAGATGGTCCTGGGGGGCCCGTCGGTCTGCCCAGGCCAGGGGGGTCCCCCAGCCCTGGGGTCCCCGGAGGGCAGTGCCTGGCGGAGAAGGAACGCCATGGCCAGTGGCGAAGGTGGCTGACGGAAGTGGGTCGGTGTTTGCCCCCTGAAAGCGGAAGATGCCAGGGTTGAAGCCGCCGCCGTGTGGAGCCATTTGCAGACCTGCACGGGCGAGAGGGAGATGTGCTGGGCTGAGGGCCGGGAGGGGTCTCCTGGAGCACCCAGGGAGCGGGCCCTGAGCACGGGTGTCCCCCTGCTCTCTGCCGGGTGAGCGGGGAGCTTGCAGCGGGGATGATCCCTGAGGGGTGAGCTGCTGTGCCGGTGGGATGGGGCTGCGCACTGGGGAGGCGAAATGGGAGAGGTGGCCCCAAGACACTGGGAAATTATCTGTAGATTATATTTCCTGGGCAGGCCTTGCCCAGGCAGCAGCAGGTACGCTTGCTAGTCCTTGCTGAGCCCACATGCCTCAACTGCCATGGGGACGGGGGTGCTGGGAATGCTGGAGGTGCCGGGGGGGACGGAGGAGACAGGGGAGCCATACGTGCTGGAGGTGCTGAGGGGCTGGGGGGGGACGGGAGTGCGGAGGTGGCAGGGCAGACGGGGATGCCATACCTGCTGGGGCTGCCCAGGGTGCCTGCAGTGACAGCCCTGCCCGGGGTGCCCAGAGTGCAGGGAAGGGCTGCTGCTCCTGCCCAGGCTGCTGGCAGAGGTTGGTTGATCCTGAAAGAGGGACATGACCAAACACTGGTGGTCACCTCCCAAGCTGGGTCGGGAGGGCACCCGAGGGGACTGAGAAGGAGGAGGGAGAGGTGCAATGGAGGAAGGGCTGTGAATTTCCCCAAAGCGCGTCCCTGGGCTGCCGGGGTCGGGGTCGGTCCTTACCTCCGGTGTAGACGGCTTTGGGTAAGACAAATGGCTGAAGTAGCTGGGGCATCGGGGGGGCCCAGGGGCCACACAGTGGTGGGTGCTCCCGGGCTGGCAGTGCCATGGTCAGCTCTGGTCAGTGGATAGTCAGTTATGTTCCGTGGGCACAGGTCTGGCTGGTTCTGTTTGAATGTCTCCTGGGTAGGAATGTAGGGACTCCCAGTGTTCTGTCCTGCCCCCAACTCTTCATGCCAACTCTTCCTGGGGAGGGAAGGAGTTAACAAAAGAGTTAAAAGAAGAGTTACAATGGCTCAATGTCCAAGTGGAAACCAGTAACAAGTGGTGTCCCTCAAGGGTTCCTACTGGGACCAACACTATTTAATATCTTCCCCAATGACATAGACGGGGAGATTGAGTGCACCCTCAGCAAGTTTGCAGATGACAGACACCAAGCTGAGCGGTGCAGTTGACATGCTGGAGGGAAGGGATGTCGTCCAGAGGGATCTTGACAGGCTTGAGGCGTGGGCCTGTGTGAGCTGCATGATGTTCAAGAAAGCCAAGTGCGAGGTCCTGCACCTGGGTCAGGGCAATCCCCAGGAACAGTACAGGCTGGCAAATGAGTGGGTTGAGAGCAGCCCTGTATAGAAAGCTGGACATGAGTTGGCAGCGTGCACTTGCAGCCCAGAAAGCCAGCTCTGTCCTGGGCTGCATCAAAAGAAGCGTGACCAGCAGGTCGAGGGAGGTGATTCTCCCCCTCTGCTCCGCTCTCGTGAGAGCCCCCCTGCAGTACTGCGTCCAGCTCTGGGGTCCCCAGCACAAGAAGGACATGGACCTGTTGGAGCAGGTCCAGAGGAGGGCCACAAAAACGATCAGAGGGTTGGAGCACCTCTCCCATGAAGAAAAGCTGGGAGAGCTGGGGTTGTTCAGCCTGGAAAAGAGAAGGCTGCAGGGAGACCTTATTGCGTTAACCATGCAGGAAACATCCAGGTGTGAGGCCTTTGATCTGATATTTTCAGTTGCGAAATGGAAATCATAAACTAGCTGCTCAGTCTGTTGTAATATTTGAATAGATAAAAACACACAGTGCCTAACTCTAAGCCCACATGCTGGGATTGTTTGCTGGCAGCCTATTCACAAATGTTCTGCACAAGTGCTGAAGTACCAAGCCCATTTAAGCAAAAGCAATTTCTTTAAAACATTACAGAAGGGATTGCACAATACTCAGGTACTTGGTTTCAGATAGGGAGCTGATCTAACTCAGTGGTTCTGGGAATGATCAAACTTGTTTATGTTTGCATGTATGGAAAACTAATTGTAATATGTAGCGATAGTATTCAGCCTTAATCTTATGTAATTTTCCTTGTATTTTCTTTACATAAACAGTTTCTCTGTATTTTCTCTAACACAGCTTCATCTCCTGTAGTTCTTGAAATTTTTTGCATCCTTCAAGGAGCTCTACAGCTTAATTCTGTTGAGTTGTTGATTTTGTTGAATCAATCGTGCTCCAGAATTCACCTATCCTGGTCAGCACTGATAAGTTTTATTTTGCTGGAGGAGGAGGGCTCTCACATCCTTGTTCAACAGCACAAAATTGAGCTGCAAATGAGTTTCTACAGATGCTTGTTTTCTTTCTAAAAACACTGGATGTTTATGTATATTTTTTTTCTAAACATCATCTCCAGCCATTTGGCTTTCTTAGCTTTTATAGATGGCTCTGACAGTCCCCAAAGTGTCGTTGTGGCTCTAACAGATGTCCGTGAGCTGGTAAAAGCTTTGCTAGTAAGACTGAAAAGCTGTATGTATCTGTGATTTGCTTTTTTGTTTTTCCTGCCCAAAACCAGTTAAGGATATTCGATGGACAAATGGGTTTGGAGATAAGTACACCAGTGATAGAAACTTACCCAGCACGTACAAGCTAATGCTACCTTCTGAGGTGAGGAGCTGTGCAAGAGGACACTTAGAGGATTTTTATGGCATATATATAGTGTTTCATGTGAGAATGTTAGGGGCCTCCTCACAAATACTTTGTGATCTGACATTACATTCCCAATATAGCAAGATACTTAAGTGCATATCTAATTGTAAGCATGCAGTATAATGCATGTGCTTATACCTACCCAATAAAACATGTTCCTAAGTGAAAGTGTCTGTATTATTATATCTGGTCTAAAGGACTAGAAACAATTTGGTAAGGGCAATTTGGTGCTCAACAACAAAATGCCTGATTGTTAGCACATTTGTTGTGTAAGTAAACATATCGTAATAAAATCGATCTACAACCTGGACCCTATACATTTTTCAGCAATTTTTGAAGTGTTCTATTGCAACAGCTGTGCTAGTCTGAGATAAAGGTCTTGTACATGATCCTATCTTCAAAAGTAGCTGTATGTGGACTTGCATGATTTATTTTTCTACTTGTTTTTCTCTATTTAAGAGCTTTAATTTATAATTTTTGGCTCTAATTTGATATTTAGAGGTAGAAGATACTTTAAAAGCTTATTTGTAATAAGTCAAAACAGAGACTTTGCATGGAAGTTAGAGAGTTTTGATTAACATTGCAGAGAGTTTTGATTAACATAAAGGAAAATTTCTCTTCCTGACCAGAATGAGAGCATCTGTCTCCTGTCATAGCAAATAATTAGATGCCTAGAGCACTCAGCAGAGATATGTAGGATCCCAGTCCAAACCCCTGGTTGAAATTTCACATTTGGAAGGGAATGAGACCTATGTGAGCATCTTAGTAACCTAACTTTAACTGTTAACTCTCCTGGCTTTTTTCCCTTCATTCTCCAGTCGTAGAAGTTCCTTGTTTTCACTTGTTATTCAGTAATACTCTTGTGTAAACCTCCGTTTAATGAGATGAGAAAGCCACTTCCTTCTCAGCTCTGGTTGGAAGGCAAGGCACAAACATTTATCTTTAAGCTTGATGGAGGAGTATTCACACCTCCTAAATTTATTCATCTGACTTCATGACATTAGAAGCTGCTGCTTTCAGTTTCTCAGTGTATGCTTCTTGGAATTGCACCAGGAGACACTGGAACTGTGAAAATAAATCAGAATTAAAAGATGCAGTTCTTCCAGACAGGAACATCTGCAATCCTTATGCCACAGCAGAATCCTAAACGTCCAGCACATTTAACACTGAATGGCAGCACATCAGCAGAAGCTAGTGGCAACTGAGATCTGCCTCTAACACAGTGTCCTGGTTTCAGCTGGGTTAGAGTTAACTGTCTTCCTAGCAGCTGGTACAGTGCTATGTTTTGAGTTCAGTATGCGAAGAATGTTGATAACACTGATGTTTTCAGTTGTTGCTCAGTAGTGTTTAGACTACATTCAAGGATTTTTCAGCTTCTCATGCCCAGCCAGCGAGAAAGCTGGAGGGGCGCAAGAAGTTGGCACAGGACACAGCCAGGGCACCTGACCCAAACTGGCCAACGGTGTATTCCATACCATGGGACGTCCTATCTAATATAGGAACTGGGAAGTGGGGGTGGGGAATCGCTGCTCGGGGACTAGCTGGGTGTCGGTCGGGGGGTGGTGAGCAGTTGCCCTGCGCATCATTTGTACATTCCAATCCTTTTATTACTACTGTTGGCATTTTATTAGTGTTATCATTATCATTATTAGTTTCTTCTTTTCTGTTCTATTAAACCATTCTTATCTCAACCCACGATTTTTACTTCTTTTTTCCCAATTTTCTCCCCCATCCCACTGGATGTGAGTGAGCGGCTGCGTGGTGCTTGGTTGCTGGCTGGGGTTAAACCACGACAGTCCATTTTGGCGCCCAACGTGGGGCATGAAGGGTTGAGATAACGACAAACCTGACCAGAGCTTGTTAAAACAAATTTGTTATAAGCATTCATTATATTGGTCTAATAGTTGCTGGTCATTATGTTGATTTATGTGTTCTTAGAGTTGTTGCTCTGGTTTTTAAAGTTCTGTTATGTATCACCTCGCTTGCTGTATGTAGTTCCTCTTCTGCTGCTTATCATCCGTTGGGAGGTGGATTCAGGTTTTCGCTTTGATGTATTGTATAACACTGGTTTATGGTATGATAAAGTCATCGGCTGTGGGATTAATCCGGTATTTGCACTCAGCATTGTCACCTTTATACTGCGGGAGCCATCTGTGGGAAACTATTAATAATTATACCATTTACCTTTCCTCCATGGAAAACCAGTCTATGGGTGGGGTACTTTTCTTCCCCTCTCCTTTCTCCTTCAGTCCAGTTACAATGGTGTTTGAGAATTTTGAAAAATTTGAATACTCCTGGAATGTTGGGACTAGCACGGTCCTAGCCCTACTGCTAGGAATTAGCATACTTCTGAATGTGGTTCAGCTCTCGTTTAAGGTTAAACAACTATTTAAGAAGATCACCCAGAGATCTGCCCCAAGGCTGGATAATTATGAGTGGCAGGGTGTGTGGGGTAGTATGGGCAAGTACCTAGAAAAGTGGGCACCTCCAGTGTTTTGGAAATTCACCCCTGAACAAGTGCAGGATCCAGAAGAACTAGTAAAGTATTTGGAAAAGGTATGCTGTCACCCCGGCAGCTCCAGAGAGATACAAATCACTGCAACGTGCTGGGGCCTGGCCCATGCCTATCGAGCCCTGTTCGACACCACTCAGTACCCTCAAGGGGATGAGAAAGTCTCTGGACCTAACAACAAAATGATGAGCACCGCGGCCACCCAAACCTCAACAACGGGCGCTGCAGCCCCTCCAGCCCCAGCAACGAGCATTGCAGGCACCCAGACCTTGGTGACAGGCACCGTGACCCCTCCAGCCCTGGCGACAAGAACTGTGGCTGCCCAAACCTCAGCAACAGGCAGTGCAGCCCCTCCAGCCGCGGCAACGAGCACGGCAGCTACCCAAACCTCGGCAATGGGCACTGCGGTCCCTCCAGCCCCAGCGACGACCACTGCTGCTACCCAAACCTCGGCGACAGAGACTGCGGTTAGCCGAAACCCGGCGAGCGATACTGCAACTGAACCAGCGGACTAACCTGCACCAGTATCAGTTGCCCCTGTACATAAAAAGAAATATACAAAAAAATCAGTTCGCTTAGCAAAGGATGAAGGTGAACCAGGGTCATCATGGGAACCGGAGGAAGAGGCAGAACCAGAGGTAATAACCAGGTCCCTATCCTTGACTGAACTGCGGGATATGTGAAAATATTCTGGCTGCCATATAGGTGAGCATATTATCACCTGGCTCCTCCGATGCTGGGACAATGGGGCTAATAGCTTGGAATTAGAAGGTAGGGAAGCCAAGCAGCTGGGATCGCTTGCCAGGGAAGGTGGCATTGACAAGGCAATTGGAAGAGGGACACAAGCCATCAGCCTCTGGAGGCGACTCCTGTCAAGTGTGAAGGAAAGGTACCCCTTTAAGGAAGATGTTATATGTCAATCAAGCAAGTGGACCACCATGGAAAGAGGTATCCAATATCTGAGGGAATTAGCTGTGCTAGAGACAATTCATCATGACCTGGACAACCCACAATTACCCAAAGATCCAGACGAAGTCCAGTGCACACGACCCATGTGGCGGAAGTTTGTATGGAGCGCACCATCGTCCTATGCCAACACATTGGCAATAATGGCCTGGAAGGATGAAGAGGCACCGACAGTGGATGAAGTGGCTCGCCAACTCCGTCAATACGAAGAAAATCTCTCCTCCTCCCTACAAGCCTGCATTTCAGCTGTGGAGAAGCTGTCCCAGGATGTCCAACAGATCAAAGAGGATATGTCCTACTCCCCACGTGTAAGGACCAATCTCTCAGCTATTAGGAGTGAGCGTTCCTCTGCCCAAGAGAGAGAATATAGAAGGTACACACCGCGAGGTGCCCTGTGGTTTTACCTATGTGATCAAGGAGAGGACATGAGGAAATGGGACGGAAAACCTACCTCGGTCCTAAATGCACGGGTACGTGAGCTGCGAGGAAAGACCACCACAAAAGGGGATTCTACCAGGAAAAATGCCGCTCCAGTTTCCAAACAGAGTAGAACGGCTGATCTTATTTCTGGTCCTCTTGAAGGGAATTCTGAGCCAATTTTACGAGAAGTGAATACTGGGTACTCTGACCAGAATTAAAGGGGCCCTGCCTCCAGCCAGGTGGAGGAAAGGGATAACCGGGTCTATTGGGCTGTGTGGATTCGACGGCCTGGCACGTCAGACCCACAGGAGTACAGCGCTCTAGTAGACACCAGTGCACAGTGCACTCTAATGCCATCAAGTTATAAAGGGGCAGAACCCATTTGTATTTCTGGTGTGACAGGGGGATCCCAAGAGTTAACTGTATTGGAAGCTGAAGTAAGCCTAACTGGAAATGAATGGCAAAAACACCCCATTGTGACTGGTCCAGAGGCTCCGTGTATCCTTGGCACAGACTACCTCAGGAGGGGGTATTTTAAGGACCTAGAGGGGTATCAATGGGCTTTTGGTATAGCTGCCTTGGAGACGCAGGGCATTGAACAGCTGTCTACCCTGCCTGGTCTCTCTCAAGACCCTTCGGTTGTGGGGTTGCTCAAGGTTGAAGAACAACAAGTGCCAATTGCTACCACGACAATGCACCGGTGGCAATATCGCACCAACCGAGACTCTCTGATTCCCATCCACAAGTTGATTCGCCAACTGGAGAGCCAAGGAGTGATCAGCAAAACTCGCTCACCCTTTAATAGTCCCATATGGCCAGAGAAAAAGTCTAATGGGGAGTGGAGAGTAACAGTTGACTATCGCAGCCTGAATGAAGTTACGCCACCGCTGAGTGCTGCCGTTCCAGATATGCTAGAACTTCAATACAAACTAGAGTCAAAGGCAGCCAAGTGGTATGCCACAGTTGACATTGATAATGCGTTTTTCTCAATCCCTCTGGCAGCAGAGTGTTGTCCACAATTTGCCTTTACTTGGAGGGGTGTCCAGTACACTTGGAATCGATTGCTCCAGGGGTAGAAACACAGCCCCACCATTTGCCATGGACTAATCCAGACTGCACTAGAAAAAGGTGAAGCTCCGGAACACCTGCAATACATTGATGACATCATCGTATGGGGCAACACAGCAGAAGAAGTCTTTGAGAAAGGGAAGAAAATAATCCAAATCCTTTTGAAGGTTAGTTTTGCCATAAAAGAAAGTAAGGTCAAGGGACCTGCACAGGAGATCCAGTTTTTGGGAATAAAATGGCAAGATGGACGTCGTCAGATCCCAATGGACGTGATTAACAAAATAGCAGCTATGTCTCCACCGACTAATAAAAAGGAAACACAGGCCTTCTTAGGTGTCGTGGGCTTTTGGAGAATGCATATTCCAAATTACAGTTTGATTGTAAGCCCTCTCTATCAAGTGACCCGGAAGAAGAATGATTTTAAATGGGGCCCTGAACAACAACAAGCCTTTGAACAAATTAAGTGGGAGATTGTTCATGCCGTAGCCCTTGGACCAGTCCGGACAGGACAAGATGTTAAAAACGTGCTCTATACTGCAGCTGGGGAGAATGGCCCTACCTGGAGCCTCTGGCAGAAAGCACCTGGGGAGACCTGAGGCCGACCCCTGGGGTTTTGGAGTTGAGGATATCGAGGATCCGGGGCTCGCTATACTCCAACTGAAAAAGAGATATTGGCAGCATATGAAGGAGTTCGAGCCGCCTCAGAAGTGGTTGGTACTGAGACACAGCTCCTCTTAGCACCCCGACTGCCAGTGCTGGGCTGGATGTTCAAAGGGAAAGTCTCCTCTACACATCACGCGACTGATGCCACGTGGAGTAAGTGGATCGCACTGATCACACAACGAGCTCGCATAGGAAACCCCAGTCGCCCAGGAATTGTGGAAGTGATCACGGACTGGCCAGAAGGCAAAGATTTTGGAATGTCACCAGAGGAGGAGGTGGCACGTGCTGAAGAAGCCCCGCTGTATAATAAACTGCCAGAGAATGAGAGGCAATATGCCCTGTTCACTGACGGATCCTGTTGCATTGTGGGAAAGCATCGAAGGTGGAAAGCTGCTGCATGGAGTCCTACACGACAAGTTGCAGAAACTGCTGAAGGAGAGGGTGAATCGAGTCAGTTTGCAGAGGTGAAAGCCATCCAGCTAGCGTTAGATATTGCTGAAAGAGAAAAGTGGCCAGTGCTCTATCTCTATACTGACTCATGGATGGTGGCAAATGCCCTGTGGGGGTGGCTACAGCGACAGAAGAAGAGCAACTGGCAGCGCAGAGGTAAACCCATTTGGGCTGCCACACTGTGGCAAGATATCGCTGTTCGGATAGAGAAGCTAGTGGTAAAACTATGTCACGTAGATGCTCATGTACCCAAGAGTCAGGCCACTGAAGAACATCGAAACAACGAACAGGTGGATCAGGCTGCCAAGATTGAAGTGGCTCAGGTGGACCTGGACTGGCAACATAAGGGTGAGCTATTTATGGCTCGATGGGCCCATGATACCTCAGGCCATCAGGGAAGAGATGCAACATATAGATGGGCTCATGATCGAGGGGTGGACTTGACCATGGACACTATCGCGCAGGTTATCCATGAATGTGAAACATGTGCTGCAATTAAGCAAGCCAAGCGGTTAAACCTCCTGTTGTATGGAGGGCGATGGCTGAAATATAAATATGGGGAGGCCTGGCAGATTGACTATATCACACTCCCACAAACTTGCCAAGGCAAGTGCCATGTGCTTATAATAGTGGAAGCAACCACTGGATGGCTGGAAACATACCCTGTGTCCCACGCCACTGCCCCGAACACTATCCTGGGCCTTGAAGAGAAAGTTTTATGGCAACACGGCACCCCAGAAAGAATTGAGTCAGACAATGGGACTCACTTGCGAAACAACCTCATAGACACCTGGGCCAAAGAACATGGCATTGAGTGGGTGTATCACATCCCTTATCAGGCACCGGCCTCCGGAAAAATCGAACGATACAATGGACTGCTGAAAACTACATTGAGAGCGATGGGGGGTGGAACTTTCAAACATTGGGATACACATTTAGCAAAAGCCACCTGGTTAGTTAATACTAGAGGATCCGCCAATCGGGCTGGCCCCGCTCAACCAAGACTTCCACATACTGTAGAAGGGGATAAAGTCCCTGTAGTGCGCATGAGGAGTATGTTGGGAAAGACAGTCTGGGTTAGTCCTCCCTCAAGCAGAGGCAAACCCATTCAAGGGGTGGTTTTTGCTCAGGGACCTGGGTACACCTGGTGGGTGGTGCAGAAGGATGGGGAAGTTCGATGTGTACCTCAGGGAGATTTGATTTTGGGAGAGAATAGCCAGTGAATTAGGCTGTATGATACTTAACTGCTAAATAACCTGCCAATGCGTGTCATTGTATCTATAGTGTCTATATGCCATATCAAGGGTATTACTGTAAGAATTACCCAAATGACTGCAGGATGGACTTTGAAACTGAGCCAAGTACAACAGCGATAGAACTTGAACTGGCGCCCAGCAATTTCCTCAAGATCAACATCTTCGACCTGCAGACCAAGGGCATGAGTTGCACCAAATGTACTAGCCACAAGTTCCAGAGGCAGCATACAACAATCCAACACCTCACACCATCTCTCTTATCCTGAAGAACTGTTACAACAGATGGAGCCCCAAAGTCATGGACTAAATAAAATTGATGGACACATTAGAGGGATAGCCCATCGACTAAGGGAATACTATTTATGTGTGTGTGTGGTGGGAGGGTGTCCATATACTTACATATAAGACAAGGAGAGTGGTAGTGGTTGATTGGAAAATGTAAGATCTGGGCATGATGTAGATGGTATAGAATAAGGGGTGGATAATGTCCTGGGTTCAGCTGGGATAAAGTTAATTTTTATAGGAACCTGGGAGGTGGGGGGCATAGCTGGGGCCGCTGACCTGAACTGGCCAAGGAGCTATTCCATACCATGTGCCATCATGCTCAGTATATAAATGAGGAGCGGGCCGGGGGCGGGGGGTGAGCTCTCGACTTTCGGTGGGGGAAGTGGCGGAGCGTCGGGTTCCGGGTGGTGAGCAGTTGCACTGTGCATCACTCCTTTTGTATACTCTAATTAGCACCGTTGTTGTTGTTGTAACTTTTTTTTTGTGTTGTCCCAGTAAAATGCCTTTATCTCAACTCTCGAGGTTCCAGGTTTTTTTTTTTTTCTTTTCTCTCCTCCGTCTCCTCCCTATCCCACTGGAGGGAGGCGGGAGGAGTGAGCGAGCGGCTGCGTGGTCCTTTGTTACCGGCTGGGCTGAAACCACGACATCAACACACTTAAGCTTTGCTCGGAGACAGGACACTGGATAAGATGGACCACTAATCTGATCCAGTCTGACAATTCTAGTCTTTCTATCAATATGTCAGAGATCCTACTGTACCATTCATTTATCAGCTGTATGAGACCTTAACCTAAATGACATATGGAAATGTACTGGGCAGAAAATCTGATTAAATTCAACATATTCTCCTCAATCAAATTTTACTGTCTGGTGATCCTTGCAGAATATTAAAATTTCTTCTGAAACGTTTTTCTTCTGATTTTTCTGTTGTATTCCCTAGCAATTTTAAGCATTTCTTTTAAACACCTTTTTTCCTCCATTCACAGTTGTCTTTAAAGCTTTGGGGTTGTTGGCTCCCCCAGATCTTTTCCTCCAAACCTATCACCTCCAATTCTGCTCGGCTAACTGAGGAATTATAGCTTGGATCTGTGAAAGGATGTTTGGGATGTTTGGATCCGCAGTCAGGGGTAGTGTTTTGCCCTCACTAAAGTCAGTTCAAAAGAGTGCATCATACTGCTCGCAAACATCTTTTGATTCCTGCTTAGGATTAAGAGGCGCTCAACAGATGAGAAGAAGTGCAATTCATAGCTTGTGAAGCACATGATCAGGGCAACGTTGACCAGGAGGAGAGTGAAAGCGTACTTGCTTCTCATTAGAGAGAGATACATCTGGGTCGTAGAAGGATGCAAATTACTGAAGACTGCTCAGATACAGCATGGGGCACAGTGGCCTACTCAAAATGGAATAATTTTAAACATTGCAAGAAAAAGTCATAGCAAATATATTAGCTAATATTGAAGCTTAAAAGCTAAGGTAAAATTACCTGAATTGTCAGGCATTTTAAACAAATAAACAAACACAAAACAGTACAACACACTATCCATTTTTTTTCCTTCCAGGTGCACTTCCTCTTGTTTGTGATTCCCAGTCCTCTCCTGGAACAATTCTTATTTTCCTACTTAATAATGTCCACAAATTTCTTTTCCCTCATTCAGTCATGCTCTTTACCTTTTTATATCTATGTATACTCATCTTGCATCTCTAGCCTGTATGACCTGAAAAGTTCAATAATAATAATAGATATGATAAGCATGTTTTTGTTTGTAATGAAAATCCAGTCATTTGCAGAATGACAGAAATGTTTTCATATTGACAGTGAATGGCATCTTGCGGCAGTGCCAGTCATCGTTGCCCCCTGCTCTGTTTCTCTGGTTTTTGTTTATCTGCAGCTCCTATGGCAGCTTGATGATCCTGATCTTGTAAAGTCTGTCCTACTATTTAAAGCAGGGCTGACCACACTGTGGCTCATGTGCCTTGTGTGGTTCAAGCACAGCTCACCTACCAGCACTCTGTCTCGGAGCTGTGCAGATGCAGGGCTGCTGCTGCATAACCCAGATGCTTGGCTGGGGGATGCTGAACCCAGCATCATTGCTCTGCTCCTCGGGATAACCCCACACCGAGGTGGCGAGACCCCTGGTGATCCAGTGTCAGCTAGAAAATGAACCCTTTTGGAGTATTCCCTTCCCTTGGTGTGGTAACAGTGTTTGTGTCCTATGTTTTGTGGCTTGTAGTTACAAAAGGATTTTGGTGTGAAGCTTGTGCGGTCAGGCAGGTTGGTTACATCTGATTTAAGACCTAAGCAAATTAACAGCCCAAAAGTCCTTGGAGTATGTTTTGCCATCAGCTAAAAAGGACAGCTAGGTTTGTAAACAAATTCTTAAAAATATTTTATGGAGTTTTTTTTCATTCACTTAAAGACTTGTCCCAGTAGACCTTTTTCCATCATCTGTCTTTTGTATGTGGACAGTTGATATACAGGTAGTCATTACAGGAATAGTGTATAATTACTTTTAGTAAGGGAAAGGAAATACCGCAGCGAAGTGTACCATTGTGGTTGTATAACTGTCTGTGTTACCAGCTTGCACTGATGTAGCTGTTTCTATAAAAATTATCTTTGGGAGCAAAATTATTTGAACCAATGAAAATAATTTCATAAAATCCTAAGACTGGGAAATTGTATTATGTAATGGTTTTGCATAGTCTAAATTTGAGTTTTCCACTTCAAACACTGAAAAAGCTCTCAGTAACTCATTTGCACCATTTAGATGCAAACAGAATTTTCATTAAAAATAACTATTCCTTTTGGTGGAAAAGAGACTCCAGTAGAAAATTTTCATCCTAATCATAATGCTTTATTGAATGTTTAAAGAAAGAAATGGTTATTGTTGTCTTCCATTTAATTTATATGTGAATTATATGTAAGGTTGAAAAGAAGCTGATGCAGGAAAAAATGATGAGTATCATTCCTCTCATGCCATCAACTCTGGCAGTTGGTGGTGGGAGGAAGATGCCTCTTCATTGTCTGTTTTCTTTTGCTTGTTAGCTACCTTTCATAAATAAGAAATGAAGAACAGCCTTCCTTCTTCTGACGTAGGTTATAAGACATTTCTGAAAGTATGTATTTTTGTTTCTTTTCATTGCCCTACACTAATGGCAAAGTCACACTCAAAACCTCCAAAGCAAAACTAGGAGACAGGGACAAGTACTTAGGCCGTGTGTGTGTTAGTTTTTCTTTTACTTAGATGGCAAACAAGTTCATACAGCCTTAACTATCCCTGCAGACTGTTGTTTGCAGTGAAAAATAAGAGTCTGTCTGCCAATGTATCCTACTTTCAAAAGAACTTTTCTCCTATTTTTTTTCTGAGCCACAAAGATGCAAGTCTGTATAGTAGGAGTGAGACTTTCTAAGGCAGATATTGTACTGAAATGCCCATCCTCCACCAAAAGTCGTCATGAAATGGAAATGTATGGCCTGCCTGGTTCTTTATGTAGTCTAATAGAACTGCCTTTGAGTTTTATTGATGTAAACTTTATCATTCAGGGATCTCTCCATAAAAAAAACAGCAACTGATTGGAAAGGTAGTTTCCTGTAGAGGAGCTCTGACAATGCAGGAAACTAAGAATCCTGCCTTGAGGTTGTGGCTCCGTCATCTGAAAATGTACCTATTTAAATATATATACTTTAACATCACTGAATGCTTATGAAATACTCTCACATTTCATCTTTTACCCTCCTTTGAAGTTTAAAGCAAAACACAGTCTATCTGACATGGAACCTGAATAACTATAGCTGAAAGAGCCATTCTGTTTCTTGCTTTTCAGTTATTGCTCTCAGGACTGCATGCAGAAAATGCTTTTAGGACAGAGGAGCTGTCTTAAACAGCTCTCAGTGCTATATATGTGCTATAGCCTGCTTGTCTGTCTTGTTCCGTTGTGCTATGGGTATCAGAAAATGTCAAGTAATTTTATAGCTCTTGTCAGAACTGTACATAAAATGAAAGCAGTGCAGAAGATAGGTGTTCCTTCTGTCAAATGAACAAAGCCACCTAAAAGTTTTTATTATATTTTAAAGTAGTTTAATTTGCTTTTCCCCACCCCATCAGAAAGTTTTGCTATTTGACTCTCAGAAGAAAAAGAAATGGAATGGCAGCTGGAGAGGACAGGAGGGTTTGCACAGTAGTAGAACTGCTGATGTGGTGAACAGGAGCCATGAAGTCAATTAAATCCCCACCTGTAATCTAAGCTAGTCAGCCCTGTGTGAGTACATAGAACCATTTTCTGAACCAGTACCATCTCTACAGATGAGAGAGTGACTGCAGGCATAAATGTGTCTTCATTTTATGCCATTTATTTCATTGCTGGAGTCAAGAATCCATCTGAAAACCCCTTGCTCAAGGGATGAGTACTGATTTTATTGAGTTCTCAAAAATATTTCTTTGATTTGCTGTAGAGGGAATAGTTCTCTACTGAAGTCACAGCCTAGTAATTCACCTTACCAAATAATGAAATTCCTTGTAAGTAACAGTTGATTATATCTACTAAAACTTTAATATTATCACCTAAAACTTTAATATTATCACTTGGCATACTGCTGGACATCCTGTCCGGTCCTGCCACTGCAGAGGTAGAGGGGTTGTACAGCAAAACTGTTGCGGACTAGGAGCATCTCCACTGAAGTCATAGCCTGTGGCATAAAGCATTAGCAGTGCTCTATGTGGGAAGAGGGTTGCGTTCAATGATTATTATGGGACAACAGTGAGCAGTGAAAGACAGACAAGTTTGTAACTTGCTATACACAGCACAGATGAGGAAGCTTTGTATTGTTCTGGGCTCTTCACTTGAGAGGTGGTGTGACATCGCAGAAAGATGATGGTTCTTCTCTAGATATAACTTCAGAGAATAACAAGCACTACAGAATCACTGGCACCACAAATGTGTTCTTTGAAGAGAAGTGACTAAAACAAAGCTACATAAAAAAATAAGGAATATAACTTAGTCATTTATGAAAATGGAATTTTTTTATATAACCCTTTCTGCTTAGCAAAAAAATGAAGGCAATGCCTTCTACTTGCAGTTTTAACTTCTCAAATTTAACTCAATTTTTGTATCAGATTTGGCCATGTTTTATTTCCTTTTATAGAGCAAAAAATTTTATTTCAGGGTCAATTTAAGCATTTCTTCTTATTTGCAATATTTTACTTAATGTGTTTTACTTGAACTGAAAGAGGTTTTCAGGAGAGAAGGGAGAGTGCTTTTTGACTGGTTTGTTTTGTGGGGTATGAGCTGATTTTGTGGCTTCCTCAATGGAGAAAAAAATTTTGTGTAAGCCCAAAATACTCATTATTTTTAGTGAGCGATTCAGACAGTGAATGAAATACAGTTCTAGTTCAGACCATCTGTTTATCTTATTAATATCTGTTTGAGTTTTGTAGTATTTTCCTTTTATTTCTTTCGCCATTACTCAGTGTTTCCCATTCAGACATCAGCTCTCCTCCATTCGTGCTCCCTCGCTCTCATTCTTTTGTTGCGGTGCTGTGAAGCTTTTCTTTCCCAAAAGCTTAGAAAAAAAAAATCAGTTGCTCTTGTCATCTTATCTCTCTGCGGCACATGGAGTAGTTATTTTCTACCCTCACAGATTATACTTTTTTTGTTTCTCAGACTCATCAACCATGAGAATCTGGTAGCTCACTGTGACCACCTGATGATACTAAACCTGTGTGGTCTAATCAATAAATCTTCCCCAAGATGGTGTCCCTTCTTGCAACTAGAAGCCACATTTCAGTTGCAGCACTTCTTGAAAAATGAATGTTTCACTAAACGAATATTCAAAGCATCTGCTGTTTTTTGAAAGTTTCTGAGAATTGCTTTCTTTATCTTGAGTCCTTTCTGTGTTTTACTTTCTCTTCCTTTAATTACAGTGTGGAAAAGAAGGAGGGGGAAATAAAAAGTGGACAAAGCAGTCTGAAATAAACAGCACAAAATCTGTTTTAAAGAAAAGTTAGGCTTTTGATGACTTTTTTTCCTAGCAAGGAAAGAACTAAGAGGGGAAAAAATTCCATGGAATGGTGTTTTTTAAAGATGATTTCTCTGGAGTGGGGTGAGTCTGGGGAAGGAATAAATTATTCTAAACTCACCTATAAACTGCTAAATACTCTTATTTTTGCTGCCATGGGTTCATTTGAAGTTGCTGACCTAGGGGGTGACAGCTCCTTATTTCAGGCCTGAAGGCATTCTCTCTGAATCCTCAGCCATGCTGGCTTTCTGCCAGTGAGGTATGGTGGCAGGGTTATTTCATTGTTTACTGTACCAACCAGGATTATAGAAGAAATGTAGTTTCATTATATGTGGAAGGCATCCAGAAATGGGGGGGAAATAGTCAACAATGCAGTGTTACCACCCACAGCTCCCTGCTGGTGATGCTGATGGGGTGTAAAGCTGTTGCCCATCATTTTGCAAGTGAGATCTATTGTAGCCTACTATAGAGAAGAAGAAAATTATAGTGACAAATGATAATGTTGTTGACTCCCTGGTAAGAAAGTGGAAGCTTTATTGCTCCACAATCAAACAAACAACTTCCTTTGTATTTAATTAATAGGTTCAGCTCCAAGTCAAACATAATCGCAGATAAACCCTGCTTAATGTAAAAGCTCAAAGCAATTAAACTCCCCAAACTCCATCAGTTCTTTCTCAGTGACAAGAAGAAAAAATTACATGCAAAAATCTTGTAATATATTGGATCAGAATAGTTCATTCTGAATTGGAGACTCCGAATAAAGTTAATAATAACATTATTTCTGTGATTACTTTGGGACTGTAGCCTTATTTCACACCAAAGTTCTAATGTAAGGTGCCACATCTATCTATCTATCTATCTATCTATCTATTTGCTTGCTTGCTTGCTTGGGATAGGGGCAACTATCAGGGAGTTCCAGCTTACAAGAACTACATTACTGACTTCAGTGTTCTCTAGGAGCAGGCCCTGAAGGCATTTCAGCACAGCAAAGGAGGAAAATGGCAGTTTAACAATCTCCAAATTCTTGATTAAAGGGAGTGCATAAGCTACACAGGGAGAAGTTGGAGACTATTTGTGTTTGATTTTTCTTTTTTTTTTTTTTTGAGACCAAAATGATTAGTGCATTCATGCTGGATATAATGAAAACAATTACATGTCCCTGCTCTGAGCAAGATATGCAGATTTGAAGCTGAGTCTTCTGCAGGATCACTAAGAGCCTGCCATGTGACCTAATGGCTGCTTCTGTAAGATGATTTCTAACTTTGACCAGATATCTCATTTGAGACCTATAACCTTCTCCTGCTGCATCCAGCAAAAGATTTCCATGCACCAATATTTTCCAATTTAAAAAGTTAGTCTGAGACTAAATGGCCGCAGTTCATTTTTTTCACAGTGACGATGAGGACATTGCTACAAATTAAAGGACTCCTGTTCTGGTTTAAGAGCCTTTGAAATTCTTCCAGACAAGTGCTCCTGTTTGTCTCCTGATGCTACTCCCAGGAAACAGAAATTTCTGAATGCAGGAATCTCATCTCTGAAGTAATCTAGGAGGCAAATGTTAGGTGAGTGACAAAGAAGTAAACACAGACTAGTTCACCTAGCATTGCTAAATACTCTTCAGTTTTGGGGTTAGTATAAATCAAAGATATGTGTCTGATGAGCTGTTTTTAAACTGCTTTTCTCAAAGAAATTAATTTCTAGGTCCCAATTCAGCAAGAATAGAAAGATGCATGTGCTTCTACCTTTCCCCTAAGGCTAATGCATAAACTTGTTCCGGAAAGTGTAGATCAGGTAATCTCTCAAGAGTTGCTTATTTGTTCAGGGACCAGAATCTGGTATGCTTCCTTGGTAAGCACCACTGTCCTTGGAGTAGAAAGTTACGTTTACTTTTTCTCAGCCAGTGAAGTATGACTTTTTTTTTCTGAAAAGTAGCTTCAAAAGAGAAGGTGGAATAAAAGATATGAAGGTGACTGGTATGTTTCTTAACTTTCTCCAGTTGAAAAGGGCATGTAAGTCATATCTCCTTTATACTGGCCAACAGAATGGGCTACAGGATAAAACATCTATGGTGAGCAAGACTGGAAGGAGGAACAAAAGACTAAAAAGATCAAGATCAGCACCAATTACCACCAAACTAATTTGCTTTTTTTTGAAGAAATTGACACTGTGCTTTGAATAAAGCTCTGTGTAGTAGATGTGCTTTAGATACCCTTTGGACATCCTTACATCCTTTAAGCTTATTTCTGGAAAGCTTTGGTAAGACCAGCCAATAAGGACTCTGGTCTAGCCAAGGCACATGCTAGAGACATGGTGATTCTCAGCTGTGTAAAAATGGCAGCAGGACCAGGGAAAGGGTGTTACATACATAGATAGCTTAACTTGCACTTTAATGCCTAAGGGAATTACATTTGATAGTCTTGTTCTTGGACATAGATAAGTCCAAGTCTATTTATCCAAGCCTGTTTTAGCTCAGTTACAGATATAAGGCTTAAGTCAAGGAGACTCCTTGAGTCACCTAAGTATTTTGAAAGCATTATAGAGGATAGAAAATAATAATCAATCTGAAACTAGAGCTACAGTTGTCAAAAATCTGTTCTCATGTCTGTGCTCCTTTCATGATGCTAAAGGAAAGGTAAACTTGGAAATTTTGGCGTGTCTATACAGTACCTGGCAGAAAGGAATAAAGTAATGAACAATGAAAGTTAAATATAGAGAGAAGTTAAGGTATTATACAAAAGCCTCACTGAAGTTAGAAGTACAATACTGATTTACAACACCTAGAATCATGTAGGGCCTGGGTAAGGATGGGAAAAGGTAATGGAAACCAATCATAAATACTTGAGGGGGTGGTGGAAGGAGATAGGGATAACCCATTTCTGAGGGAGGCTAATGTTTTCCATACAGAGTAATGAATATGAATTGCCTTTTCAAAAGCAATGTGGAGGCATTGCTCTGTGGTTTGCACAATAATTAAAGAGGTGCTGCTTTCCTGCTGCAGTGGAAGAGCGTGAAATTGTGGTGGCCTGGTGTTCTTGGTGCTCACCTGGACTCCCTCCTGTCTACCCACCTGCCCTAGAGCGGCAGAGCATGCTGCTTTACAGGAGCGTGGCTTCTTTGGGTCTTGTTTGTTGTTTTATTGATTGAATAAAAAGCTGCAGTAAAGAATCTCTTTTTAAAAAGAGTAAATATTACAGAACACCTCAACAGCAGGTTTTGCCTTTGCTTTGCAACTAGCACTGCAGCTGCCTCAGGTTACAGTAGCAGCTGAACCTCTTTTCATTTTTTCTCCTAGTGAAAACCTGGAGATATTTTTTTCAAGCTTCTCATCTTTTGGTTTAATGAATTAGGAAGATATGTTTCTCTGCTTTTTTGCTTTACTGGAAGTATGCTAGTTTTATATTTTCGGTGGTGCATCCATGCTCCTTGTAGTACTTATGAAACCTAGGCTGTCACTTGGCTGCTGTCAAATCTCAGAACTTCAGTTATTCACTTTGCATGAATATTTAAAACAACAAATAAAATATAACTCAAATTCCAGAAAAATTTTGGAAGATCCTACCTTCCTGCAGCATGCAATGGAGGTCAAAGCTTTCTATCTACTCACAAAAAATATTGTTATCATGAGTCCGAATGGGGGAAATACGCACTTGCTTGCGTGTTTGATGGCCCAGCCTCTTGCCTCCTTGTATCTACTGCCTCAGCCAGGAGACATCAAGGGGAATATCTTACTCATGAAAACTCTTTTGGCTTCTATTTCTTCTTCATTCTTGCAACAGCAGAGGATTACTGGTATGCACTGTCAAGTCCAATAGCTGGTGCATTCAAATTTGATCTCTTGTGGAGTTCTGGTGCTGATGGGATGGCTTAGCTAAGATGGGCCATGTCTTTTCAGACCACATAAGAAACTGGCAAGACCCAACTTCCGTGGACTGTCCCTTTGCCAAAGTGTGTATTTCTAAGACCTTTTTGAGAAAATGCTCCCTAATCATTATGCTTCAACCTGTCTGTCACTGATAGTGGCAGTGATAGCCTGGACCTACGATGTATAGCACTACAGCATTCAGCCAGCTCTTTCATTTGATCTGAGAAAGACTCAGTAATGAACAACTGTGTGTATATACCAACTTTTTCACCATTTCTAGCACCAAGAGACCTATACCAATGCTAGCATTAAAGCATACACTTTCTCCAGAGGCTACTTAGAGAAAATATTAAAGTTTCAACACTGTGGTTTGGAGAAGATTTGGGTCTGCTATTTTACTGCATTTCCCTACCATGACTGTAATGATTGTTTTTGCATCAATATGTTTTCGGTGTAAATGAACAATTATATTTCATGCCTCAGGCAGTTTAATTTCCCATTACCACATTAAATACTAAAGACTGTTTTTCTGCCTCAGAACCACATCATCTGTCAGCACTTGTCTAAAAAAATTTGTCTGCTTTGGAGGTCAGTGTGGTATCAGACTGAGTCACCATCAAGCTAAAATTTCGAATGTGGCTCTAGCATTCGTGATAACACTTGCAAAATTGAAGAAGCTCTTGTGTTTTGGGTTTTTTTCCCCCAGAAAGCCCTAAAGGTAGCATATATGAGGTTTATGAGAAAAATCTATAAAGAATTCCTACCTCAACCAAAAGAAGACATCATTAAGAGTAGATAAAGAACAGTATAAGCAATGATTAAGGATCATACCCTTAGCCTGCATGTATCACTTCAGCTTTGTTGATACCAGTGAAACTTTGCTCATTTATCTCAACCAAGAATTTGGTTCAAGTGGTATGCTAGAAATAAGTGCTGTTCTCCACTTCTGGAAGGTGAGTGGACTCTTCAGGACAGAAGGTCAGTTTTCATGGAGCTGAGGTCTAATTGTTCAATTCATTTAATCTAATGTGCTTCTTTAATCACCTACTGTGTGGAGGTAGGGTACAGAAAAGTGCATGTGTCCCTGAAAATGAAAATTATTCTAGTAACCTGTGGTAGTTTCTAATGATTCTAGTGTACAAAAGGCAAGTGGAGGATTTGATATCTGAGAATCCAAATAGGGGACAAGAGAGCTCTGATTTCGGTTACAAGAGAAATTGAGCTCTCTGTGTACTGGTTAACAATTACAACTTTTCACTCTCTTCTGGTGTGCTATATTCTTTAGACTTTCATGTATTTCATTTCTTTGTCGATATAATGTCACTTCTATGTCAGTCCTTCCTCAGTTTGTGTTGTGTGTCTGTTTCTTAAAAGCCTCCATTTCAGAGGCTGTCAAGTTTCCTTATGGTTTCATATTCACACGCCCAGCTTGTCACTGGAATGAATGACAAAGTCTGCAAAATACGAGAGAAACACAGAGAAACTCTGTGTGTGATACTTTTGTGGATATTACTTTCTTTCAGGAGATGAAATTAAATTAGTTTAGTTCATTTCTGGAACAGCAGATGCCAGCCATTAGTGTGACCATCAATCCCTCAACAGAGATCATTAACAAAAGCTTCTCTAGGCTTTGCATATTGTTAGTGTAAGACAATGACTCTGGGGGCACATGAGTCATTATTTCATAGATGCTAATGTGATGATTTTTCTTCTCTTAGATTTCTACAGTTACTAGTCTATAAAATAAAACTTGAATCTGATGACTTACTGTTAATAAAAAAATATTAGCCTGTTGGTTATGATATATGAGGGATATATGAGTTGAATGTTTCTCAGCTCTTATTTTAATGAATTGAAACGCTTCTCACTCACCTTTGCTTCTTGTCAGGATTTGCATACTTGAGGTTTTTGGGCTGTCCTCTGCCTCCAAAAATGAAAGAGTGGGCCCTTGGGGCTCTGTATAAAGAGCAAACTCTATCTAAGGGGCAGATAGAAAGTTCAGGGAAAGGAGACAAAAAAACAGAGGACATGAACTGTGATTCTCCTTGTTTAAGCTCATAGCTGCTCCAGAGTTGCTCTCTTAGTACTTACTGATGAAAGCATAATTCAGTGGAATGCTTTTCTTCCATGGTTCTGCTGAATTTTAAAGGATGCCAGAATTTATATTTGATCATTATTAAGGAAGATGAGGTTCTGACCCGTTCTTGGAAAAAATAAGATATTCTATTCTCAGGAGGTTAAAGTGAAGTTGAAAACCCCATCATGCCTACACTTAGTGAAAATTATTTTGGAATGTAATTTAGCCTGATAAACTACTAGAAATTGTGAAAATGGGTGAGCTGTGGGTAGCTTTCCTCTATGCCTCTTGAGCTGCTAATATGAACACATTCTGTGACCCTTTAAATTCCTCTGAAGAACATGCTGAGAAAGTGCAGTGCACCATTTACTCAACATACAGGTTCATTGCCCTGTAGTGTGAAGAATACATTATTGTTGCCTGTCTTAATATTGGAGATTGCATGACTAGGTTGGCACATATCAGAGTCATAAAAAGAAGTGATTTCTAATAACTGATAACAACCAGCAAAGCCTTCTGGCATGTAGCAAAATATTGTGAGGTGCACTTGAACCTGTTGATCCTAACAGGCTTTTGAATGTGAGCGAACCAAAATATTTACCAATGCCTAGTTGCTATTATTGTAGTTGCACTATAAACATGGTCTTCCTGAAAATCGAAACCTGTTTAGGAGTGGCAATATAAATTCTAAAGCCAATATAACACTTTTTTCTGCATTGAAAATGCTTTTCAAAAACCTAAAATACTATGGGAGGTACTCCTATGCCAAAATTAAAGTTCCCATGTAAGTTGGGGGAGAAGAAGGTAATTTTAGCTTAGCTGTTACAAATTCCATTCAGAAAAATTAGGGCACTGCTCTGTAGCTTAAATTCATGCATCTGTGCTCCCCTGAACTGGGATTTTGATAGTGTATAAGGAGTTTGTCTTACTCAAATCCAAGCTAAACAATCTTGATATATAGAGAAGTCTAATTTTATAGTGCCATTGATCCTACTCTGGTAGTGTCAACTGCAAATTTGCTATGGACTTTATTTAGTCTGGGTTTACCACAGTATGCTTTTCTACATCAGTTGCCTCTCTAAATCCCTCTAACAGGGCTTTTTAGTGGCAGGAAAAAGGGTCTAAGCAGGGCTAGTAACTAAGTTGTGACTCTTAAACTTCTAGAAAGCAAAAGCAAACATGGGCTCCTCTGATGCAGTTTTAAACCTCTTACTAAAATGAGAAACTTCCAGCTCTGTTAGCAGACACTTAGACAATGAGCACTACCAGATGGATATTTGTGTGTCAGGACCTGGCTGGCAACTCCTCAATTCTAGTTGCAGCACAAAACCTTTATGTTGGCAGGAGCAGAGGGGTCTCGCTATCCCTCCCAGAGTGGTCTGTGCACCTGGACAGTCTTTCTCAGCACCACACCTAGACTAAGTAAATTAACTGTGGCTAATTTCACGCAACTCCTTCCTTACCTAAAATAAATGAATTTAGGGACTGAAGAGCTATGTCATTAGTTGCCCTCTCAGTTCTGTGGCTTATGAAGGCTGCAGAGAGTTAAGGAAGGAAATCTGTCCTTTGAAATTCTGAAATAGCTGGTTATTCACTTCTGGACTGTAGCTAAGACTGAAAAAAAACAACAGGGAGACCTGTGCTTTCTGGTGTCCTGGTTTCAGCTGGGACAGAGTTAACTGTCTTCCTAGTAGCTGGTACAGTGCTATGTTTTGAGTTCAGTATGCGAAGAATGTTGATAACACTGATGTTTTCAGTTGTTGCTCAGTAGTGTTTTGACTATAGTCAAGGAGTTTTCATCTTCTCATGCCCAGCCAGGGCACCTGACCCAAACTGGCCAACAGTGTATTCCATACCATGGGACGTCTCATCTAGTTTAGGAACTGGGAAGTGGGGGGCAGGGAATCGCTGCTCGGGGACTGGCTGGGTGTCGGTGGGCGGGTGGTGAGCAATTGCCCTGCGCATCATTTGCACATTTCAATCCTTTTATTACTACTGTTGTCATTTCATTAGTGTTATCATTATCATTATTAGTTTCTTCTTTTCTGTTCTATTAAACCGTTCTTATCTCAACCCACGAGTTTTACTTCTTTTTTCCCAATTTTCTCCCCCATCCCACCGGATGCGGGGGGAGTGAGTGAGCGGCTGCGTGGTGCTTAGTTGCTGGCTGGGGTTAAACCACGATGTCTGGTTAGGATCAAAGATCAATATGTTTGAAAGTCTCAGAAGAATTGCTGGATCAAACAGACTGCAACATTTTTTGATCCGGTGAAAGGGCAAAGGTAGGTCTTGACATTTTTTGGACCCGTCTTATTTCCTCTAAATATTCCCAGTGGTAAGCTATTTGTTAGAGTGACCACAAAAATGTCAAATTCTAAGTTGAGAAAAAGAGATATTTCCAGAACCAAGACTGAAGCTTCATGTATGTAAATATTCCTACTATAAAAGAGGTTTTTAAGGGTAGTAGTATTCATTCAGCGAGGAGCATTGCTAAGGGAATTAGTATCCAGTGACAACAACCAGTAAACCTGGCATTTGAAATACCAGGCACGCGTAATGAACTCACTTGAGAACAATCTTCATAGATAAATAACCATAAAATGAATGGTTCTAGCTAGTAAATAAATACGAAATGTTACGTTCCTCATGAACAGATAAAGGCTTAAACTATTTAAAAATCACTCACTGTGGACAATTAGTCTAGTTCTCCATAGAAATAAATGTTCTCATGAAGTTTGCAGCCCATGTTTGCAGGCTGATGTGGTTTGGATAGAGCAGATGAAAAAGAAAATTACTAGAAACACAGGCCTTTAAACCTTTCTGAAACTTGCCTATCCCTCTGTGCTAGTCGTTTTTATTCAGTTACAGAAGTTGTATTTTTTTTTCTGTCCTGAAACTGTGCTACTCAGTCATGCAGCTTAATTGATTCCAGTCCTTTCATATGGTACAAGCAGGTGGCGTTGAATGCAAGGAAGACACCTCCTTGCACACGCCAGGGGCATTCTTCTAGCCCTCTGGATTTCCAGAAAATGAGGTGTTTGTATCTACACCACCGCACTTCTCTGCAACTCCATTTTCACCTTCTAACATAGAGATGGCCCCACGTGCAAAGGGATGTCTGCTAAGGACTAGTTTCAAAGGAGGGGCACCATAACCACCACTCTATGTAATTTCCCGTATAATTTCCATGGAGATGCTTGGAGACAAGGGGAAAAGGTATGTGTCTGAAGTAGCTCCACTCTCTGGGTTTCTGGTGTGCCTCCTTCCCAACCTAAAAGCCTTTTGAAGTGACCCTCTGAAATAGAACAATCTGTCTTCTATTTTGCAAATATAAGGTGAGAAATCTCATGATGTGTGAAACTTGGGATACTGGAAGACCTCAGTACAACTGCTGAAAATCCTAACAGTTGTATGCTCGCATTAGTTTCATTACCTTTGTTTGTATTGCAGCAGCACGGGGATGTGCCATTGAAAGATTATTGTGTTAGGAGGATGGTGCCCATGAAGTAAAATCCTTCGCTGTCTATAGTCCAAGTAGTAATTAGTTTTGATGACTCTTGTTACAGTGAGTAATGCTCCTGCATTGAGGTTATTTACAGTAGTGTGTTGGTGACAGTCTTATTATTCCCTATTAGATACAGCTGACATGCCTTTACAAATAAATACAGGTAAAGACTGGAAAGACATATCTGCTGTCCAGCTGTTTTGGGGAATTTAGTATTGAATGAACCTTCAGGTATACCAAGTCCAGTTTACTTGTTCTCACAGGCATGACACCCAATAATACATTCTCTGCTCTAAAAAGACATCTTATATCTTCAGCCCAGGACAGTTTTTCTCAGCATCTATTGGGACAGTGTTTCAGAGCCATACTTTTCTTCTGTTACATCTCTCTCCCAGTTTCTTGTCTAGATTTATTTATATTTTGATTCTGTGCCAATGTTATTGTGATGGGTTGACCCCGGCTGGATGCCAGGTGCCCACCAAAGCCCTTATATCACTCCCCCTCCTCAGCTGTACAGGGGAGGGAAAATATAACAAAGAGGTTGTGGGTTGAGATAAGGACAGGAGAGATCACTCACCAATTACCGTCATGGGCAAAACAGACTCAACTTGGGGAAAATTAACTCAATTTATTACAAATCAAACAGAGTAGGGTAATGAGAAATAAAACCAAATCTCAGAACACCTTGCATCCACCCCTCCCTTCTTCCCGGCCACAACTTCACTCCCGGATTCTCTACCAACCCCCCCACCCAGTGGCACAGGGGGACGGGGATGGGGTTTACGGTCAGTTCATCACACGTTATTTCTGCTGCTTCATCATCCTCAGGGGCAGGACTCCTCACCTTCTTCCCCTGCTCCATCATGGGGTCCCTCCCATGGGAGACAGTCCTTCACGAACTTCTCCAACGTGGGCCCTTCCCACGGGCTGCAGTTCTTTACGAACTGCTCCAGCGTGGGTCTTTTCCACGGCGTGCAGTCCTTCAGGAGCACACTGCTCCAGCGTGGGTCCCCCACGGGGTCACAAGTCCTGCCAGAAAACCTGCTCCGTGGGCTCCTCTCTCCATGGGTCACAAGTCCTGCCAGGAGCCTGCTCCAGCGCGGGCTTCCCACGGGGTCACAGCCTCCTTCGGGAACCCACCTGCTCCGGCGTGGGGTCCTCCCCGGGCTGCAGGTGGAGATCTGCTCCACCGTGGACCTCCCTGGACTGCAGGGGGACAGCCTGCCTCACCGTGGTCTTCATCACCACAGGCTGCAGGGGAATCTCTGCTCCGGTGCCTGGAGCATCTCCTCCCCCTCCTTCTTCACTGACCTGGGGGTCTGCAGGGTTGTTTCTCTCACATGTTCTCACTCCTCTGTCCGGCTGCCGTTTTCATCTCAACAACTTTTTTTCCTTCTTAAAAATGTTCTCCTAGAGGCGCTACCACTATCGCTGATGGGCTCGGCCTTGGCCGGTGGTGGGTCTGTCTCAGAGCCGGCTGGCATTGGCTCTGTCGGACACAGGGGAAGCTTCCAGCAGCTTCTTACAGAAGCCACCCCTGTAACCCCCCCCCGCTACCAAAATCTTGCCACACAAAGCCAATACAGTTATCTAGTAGCTTAAATCATTTTCTCACTGCACAACACTTATATGAGGGCATTGGATAATGAACTGCAGGCAGGGATGACGTTCCTGCCCTTGGCTTCTCTATTTGGGGTGCAAACCAATGTGCTCTGCTGTGGTGGGGCTGCCCAGCCCCTGGTCATCTTAAGAGTCTTTGTCCCTTTTCCTGTTTTGAGTTAATCATTCATCACCCCAGATGATCAGGGCTATCCACAGGATTCAACATAAGTTTTTCTGAGTGCCTTTTGTAATGGTACCTTCTACAAGACTTCCCTGGAAATGACTTGTCATAAGGTGCTTTTTTCAAGGTATTTTGGAACTGAAAAGGCATAAAATTTTTCTAAGTAAGGGAAAACACTGTAACCAGTGCATGGTACTGTCCTTCCTTTCTGTTTGTCATATGATTATAACACTAAAGCTTGAATAAGAGTAACAGATGCTATATTTTTTACCCATATGACCGAAAGAATGGTTCCATGTAGATAAAAACATGAGCAGTTTTGGATAGTCTGAGACTATTACAAACATAATTAATACCAGCTGTTAAATTTTTGCTGACTCATGCCTTCTACATGAAACCATTAATGCCCCTACTTTGATTGCACAACATAACAGATCATATATAACCTATATTAGTAATAAATACTTCTAAGCACTTATGTAGTTAGATCAGAAGCTTATACTTCTCCTTTGTGTGAGTTGTAAGGCATAGAGGGTTGGTTTGTGTTTATAAGTGCCAGGACAGAAACTGTTTTGTTCAGGAGCTGAAATTGGATCCTATATGCATTTATAGGTTTTATGTGGTTGCTTATGCCACTATTGTCATCCACACTGAGAATCCTTATCCTCCTTTCCTGGCTGGATTACAGTCTAAGCTTGCAAGTGCTGTTCAGGTTTCAAGTATGCAGCCAACCGAGCTGTTCTTATCCTTTCCACCCTGCTTCCTTGTAGTGTGGTTACAGCACATCTGGAAGCAACTGAGCATGAAAACAAGTGTTTCTTTGTAGATGCTCTTTTAACTGCCCCTTCGCTGGTCTTCTGTCTTTTCTTGCAAACTACTCCTCTGCCCTCTAGTCTGCAGGAGATGGATGGTACTTTTATCACCTTCTTTGGTGTTTAGGTACATGTTTCCTCTCAGACTGCTTCAGACTGCCAGCATAACATTTAGGGGCTGCAGACTGCCAGCCATTGTGTGGTCCGCCATGCCAAGAGTGTGCTGCCAATGTGTAGCTCATTGTCCAGAGGGTTAATCGCGTTCCCAGTAATACCCAGAATATTGTTCGAGGCAGCACAGGGTTGGCATCACTAACAGGAACATATATCATAGAAGAAACATATATCATATGCCTGGGACACCATGCCAGAAGTGAAACAAGGACTGAAATAATTATACTGGGAGTCAAAGGATAATAACCACAAGTATAGCAGAGTCCCAGCTTTCATATTTCTGCCATGTAGAGGCTGGCAAAGTACGTGCCTGTGTCCCAAGAGCTGAACTCATGATCCCTCCCCATGACATTGTTCTCCTACAACTGAGAGAGAAAAAGGAGGCCCCGAAGAATGAGATTTCCCCCAGAAGGACAGAGATGGCCCACCAGCAGGCTGTCCTACCAGGCATCCGGGAAGAAATCTTCTAGGACTGCTTCACAGGTGGATTTTCGGGCACCTATAAGCAGTGGGAATGAAGGAATGGAAGTTTCAACACAGCTCTCCATCTACAACATATTGGTTATTTTGACAGACACTTCATGTCCAAAGGCAAGATGGCCAATGAACTCCACAGCTCATAATTCTCTGAGGTGTGCTGGCCTGCCCAAGAATTTATGCAGTGTTTCCCTTTCCTCCTTGCATCTTCCCTGCAGGACTCCTTGTTGGTTTCTGTCTTTCTTCTGTCGTTCCCTTAACAGTGTCCTTCATGGGTTGCCCACACTGAAGCAGGTTATGGAACAGAGGTCAGCAATGGAAGCTCTTTATAAATCTTATAACTGCCACCACTTTTTCAGGGAGAAGAAATGTCATATTTACTTTAGACTTTCAAGAAAGTTTTAATAAAATAAAGCTTTCATTCAGCAGTGATCTTGCTCTGATATGTTCCACTGTTTGTCTTGTGGGCTGACACCTGCAGGTTCAAGACAGCTGAGTTCACAAACAAAAAAGGAAGAATACAAAAATTATGCAGGATGCCAGCTGTGGCCTTGCAATGCAGAAATGAAGTGGGAGAAAATAATTTCTTACTTTTCCTTTCTTGAAGGAAGAAAGATAATGAGCAGCATTCTGTGCAGACATTTAGGGATCTGAAAGGTGGCCATTCCACCTTGGGACTTAATGCGCATCTGAGTCACCAAGACAGGGAAAAGAGCAGGAATCCATGCCACTGCTGTGAAAATGCTGAAGAGGAGTATTGAGCTCAAGGTGCTTCCCAGTGATGCAAGAGAAGCAGGAGAAAAGGATATAGACAGGTTATTGCAACAAGAAGTGAAAAGGAGAGCAGCCTGGGATGCTGTGCAGGTTCTGCATGGACCCCAGTAATAGACCCCGTGTTGAGTCCGGCACCTATGCAGACCCTCGCATGCAGTGAATCACCCTAGAAGACAAAGTCCTTCTGACAACACAAGCTCCTCTGCTAATATTTGGCCAAACATATGAAGTTGCTGAAGCCCTTGCTCTGCCACCCTCTGCAGAGCACTTCTCAGACGTGCAGCCTGGCTGGGAGCTGCAATTACGTTTTCTCAAGAGACAGACCGCTCAAAAGCTTGCAAGAGGGGAAACGGCTCTTGCGCTTCTGGCCCCCATGCACTCTCACAATGCCTGGGCTCCCAAAGAGAAGTTGGAAGGGGCAGAGATGCTGTTTTCATCTGTATGTACTTTGAAATTGTATGCAGACCTTGGGAATTGCTTGACTGTTGCTGATTTGCATTTTAATTTTATTTATTGCACTTTCTGTGACACTGCACAATTCTTTGGTTGTTCAATAAGGTTAAGCAGCCAGGTCAGCTCACTACACATTCATTTTTCTTCCCTGAACATAACTGTGAGTTTAACAAAGTTTCATTGGCATTTACTGTTCTCCTCATTGTGCATATGTTTAGCATATATTGTTGCTTGTAATGAAATAAATTACCACTACTATGCCAAAAGTTTTTATTAAAATATCAGAAAAATGTAAGCAGTCTATGTAAGTCAGTTAGATGGCACTCCAAGAACATAAACTAGCAGTCACTGAAGATGCCAGTGAGATTTTATATGGTGAGGAAATCAGCCTGCACCAGTGCCATCTATAAAATTATTCAGGCGCAATAATCCTTATAACAATCGGTGGCTCCTTCATCACATCTTGATGAACTTAAAACTCCCCACATAATACAGCAACCAATTTAAAGCACTATAACATATTATTACAATGTATTCCATAATAAAGCAGAACCTATACAGGAAAAAAGCAGTTGCGTTTGAGAGAAATCACCCATCGGGTCACCACAGTTGTCCAGGATATGAGCACAGGAGACATTTTGAATTTTCATTTCCAGTATTGAACCTGGGTTTGTGTTGCTGATAGGGAGGACATTAAGATGGATGCTTTCATCATTTACACAAATTACCAAGGACATCCATAGGAGTCCACAATTCAGCTCATTTGTCTGTGTTTAGTATTTTTCTCAGACTTCATATATATGTATCACACAGGGCACAGCAGCACATCTCCATAAATGTGATGTTTGTAATAATTACATTAGCTCTGAAAGGTAGCTCTAGCTTGTCTCCAGAATAAATGCTGAAATTGCTAAGAATGTAATTACATAATCTGTAGGGCTCCGTATCTGATGTGCTCTATAAGCAATGTTGGAAAGAATTGGAAGCACTCCCCCAAAGCATGTTCATAACTATGTAGTTGGGGAAAAATGCTTGCCGTGTAATCTTCCCAGACCCCAGCTTTATGAACTTTCCTAGTATTTCCCAAACTTGTATGTTGATCCTACGTCTGGGATACCCCCAGTCCAGCACAGTCAAGGAGGCTGGTCCTTGGTGCTTACCAGCTTTGCTGGAAACAAGCTTTGTGCATTCGTAAGCCATCAGTTGCTCAGAGCAGTCTGGAAACTTAATTCTCTGAAGGCCAGCAGCTGTTTTCATACACATTTCTATATTTCGTATACCACATCTGGCAGGTAAATATCTTTCCTGCTGGCATCACAGGCCTGCAGCATCAGTAACCCGTCGTTTGGTTTATGGGAGTGAGGCAGCCAGCTGTAGAGGTGGGACTCCCTCAGTTACGAGGCATAGGACAAGCTGTATTTCCATCAGGTCTAGTTCCTCCTGAGGTAGCTGGAGTCAATTCATGGCTAGCAAATTATTTGATCCCATGCATTCTCTTGTTCCAGAAGTGATGAACACTGGCGTATAATAAGAGGGTTGAACCTTTCTGCTCAATCTCTCTTTAAAATGTTTGAATGAGAAAAGAGACTATAGACTAGGCCAGGAGCACTGATATTGAGCCCGATAAATCCTGTGCTTTCCAGATGGAAAGGTTTGTCTATCTGGAAGCAGTTACTGTTATTTGAGAAGAAAATGAAGAATATTCACAATATATTCAGCTTTTGAAAAAGGTGTTTATCTCATGTATATCTCTGTTGCGTCTTACTCCTGATCTAGGGGAAGACTGTGCACCCATACAGCAGCCAATTCCTATTCTCTTCTTTCTTCCAACTATGTGAAATGCAGGACAAGGGATTTGAGCAGGATCAGTTGCCAGCATCTGGGTAATCAATCCAGCATCTGCCTTGGGGATTAGATGATTTATTTTGTTTGTAATTCATTTGTGTTATGCAATTTAAATACCACTATATTTCTTCTAAATGTTGTGTGCTCCACCTAACCTCCATCTTGTTTAGGTTGATAAATAACCAGATACGCTGGTCAGTTGTTTAAGAGATTAAAGCAAATCAAATTGATCAATAAATCAAGGGTTTCAGTCCCTTGCTCAATTTCTTTCTTTCATGAAATGAAGCTCTACTTTCTTTTTCCAGAAGCATCTTCCTTGTCTTCAGAAGGTCTTGTCTCCCAGGCCTTCTCATACTCCAAGGCCTAGATTTTGGCTCTACCTAGCAGCACCCTGTAAGATTCCAAATTTTTTTATCTCTAGGTATCTTAAACATCTAAGTATTTTGAGCTGATGTTTTGCTTAATAAAATCTTTGACATATTCCTGACTTAACAAGGTTAGAATATGGAGGCTTTTTGATAAATTCCTCTGATAGTAGCCTGAGCCAGATATTTAAAAATAAAGATGGTTTGTAAAACATGGAATATGCATTTCACAGACTGTTCCTTTTCTTCTATTTTAACTTGAAGGTGAGATTAAGAAGCAAAGGAGATGTGTCTGGAATAAGAATTTACGAGTAGTATTACTTTCATCATAGTCTAAACATTCCCATAATGCAGTTGCCCATTCGTGCAATTTTCCTCTGCAAGAAATGATTCTTTGGATTGTTTCTCTGATACCTTTGTGACATTCCTCTTTGATCTTCTATCTACAAATGCTGTTTTCACCTAAGTAACTTTCTAATCTTATTTTGAATCTTACTAAAGAGTTGCCTTCCTTAACATCCTGGGACAGTGATTTCCATATGGATTATAGATAGCTTTCTAATGCATTTGTTGGAGAATGAGAATATACATTTATGAACTTTTAGTGGACTTTGGTATATAGTACAGAAGAGTTTTTAGAGTTCAAAAGGCAGTAACGCTGTGTGATTGAACAAGATGATCTCTGTATACAGCATGTTAAGCTTCACATACAGTGTTTTTCATCTTGCTTTCTCTCCAGGTTTGTATCAGCAATCTTTATTCTGCTTTTAATCATAATTCATTCTTCTTGCAACATTCCTTATGAAGACAAATGTCAACTGGTGACAGTTCTGTTTCTGGCAGCAAACCGTCCTCTCAAGTTGTATAATTCTTTCTGTTGCAGAGATGCCACTCCATCACATGTAGCTGTTTAGTCCTAGTTACTCTGCCCTTAAATTGACTTCATCTTGTTCAGGAACATAGCTTGCTATTTTCTGAAGTACGAGTAACTTGATCTAATGTGAGCATAGTTTTAACTCTTTCTTTTACTTTCTTTTTTCTTGAGTTTCTAGTAACATTGCTGTTTTCTACTGCATAAGTCTTATGTGTTATGAATTTTATTTAATGAAGCCCTAAGCAGTTGGCTTTGGCCATTACTATGTATGCTGCAGTTTGCTAAGTTAAAATTCATATACAGTTTCACATGACTTCTGGGCTTGGTTTAACCTCACCAAATAGAAAATGTTTATTATATTTTTCATCAGTATAATACTGTTGGCAAACAGTAGTGTTGGCTGTTCTATCTCTTTGGGTTGATTGGAAGCATATTTATTACATATATGGCGAAAAAGGCATCATGTAAGTATATTATCTGTTTGTGCCAGATACTTAAATTGATTTTGACTTCTCAATCAATTTTCTCTGCAAATGCAAAATCTAGGTTTTCTATGAAATCAAAAGCTAATCTTTTGCAGCTCAAAGAATTTGGACCAGCTGTGATGCACCTCCCTTTCTTTCACCATTACAAAACCTGGTATCTTCACCCATTTTCTGTGTACCTCTCTCCCTTATAATTTATATTCAGCATGCTGCATTGATCTGTCTCATGTTTTCTCCAGATGCATTGTAAGATATCTTGTATGCCTAGAATATATACATACATCTCATGTACAAATCCATTCTTTTCACTGCTCTGTTTGGCACTAAACCAGTTTGTAAGATCCTAGGGGCAGAGCTGGTGGTCCATACACCACTAAACACATTGTGAGCACTCAAAAGAATAAGCCAACACACATGCAAAGACCCTCCCTGTTAATGCTAAATAAAGTTTCCATAGTTAAACATTCAGATGCCAGGAAATGTGAAATTTATGACTGAATTAATAACCTCATTTATGCCCTCTATGGAACAGGGAAGTCAAAAGCCCTCTACTTTGGCAAGTGCTTCATCTGAGACAGTTTTATTTTTTCAGATTTAGTTTTCAAAAAATACCAATTTAATAAACTTCTGTCCCAGAAAATCCTCATGGAACATTTTCACCGGGCCCTAGTTAACATTGGCATAGGCAGGGTAATCTCCAGCAGTCTGTTGACCTATGCAATAATGAGTATACCTGTGTTACAAACGCTATTGCTGGGCTTTCTTGGGACCAGAGTATAGAGTTTTCGCATAGCTTTTTCATTTTGGGGAATAAACCTCGCTTTCATAACATTATTTGTCTGAGTCTGCAAGGCTCCACTTGTCACTGTCACAACTGAAACACACTCCTAAATGCTGAACAGGTAGAAGTAAGCCAAGGGCCACATAACATCTTCAGTAAGGTTTTGCATGACTCTCATTTACTGAGAATTTTAAGCAGTGAAAAAGCTTTCAGCTGCAACACACCGCAGTGTTTCCACATTGGTGCCATGGGCTTCAACATTCATGTGTTAGGGATCTGCTACTGCAAGACCTTCCTTCTCAGGGTAATACCTAGCTAATGTAGAACTGTCCCACTTGTTTTAGTAGGACATCTTTCATCAGTGAAGGTCTTTAGAAAGGCATGATTTTTCTTCTCACAGTCATGGTTGTATTATTCCAGACTTTTATAAGGGGTGCCCATCGCAGCAGGGCATATTCACACTGTATTTGTTTAGACTGTAAGCTACCAAAAAAGCAAACACACAGTGAGCTTTAATAATGTAAATATGTTCAGCAAATCGAGTTTGGTGGGATGAAAATCATTCCTGAACCAAATCCATTCCCCAACAGAAAGTCCTTGCCTCATTGCCTGTCACAGGCGCTTCCAGTGGTAATGGGTTGGAACATTATCATTACAAATGATGCAAGTCTGAAGTTTATCTGGTGGGTTAACAGTGCAGGATGATATTCTGGCAGTTTCTCACTGTGTTTCTGCAAGCAGAGAGGATTTGAACTGTGATAAATGCTGGTAAACTTCAGACAGCTGTCAGGTATGTTGACAGTGGGAAACTGGGAAGGAGGGACTGCATATGTGACATGCTGACGTGCTGAAACTGAATTCATTCACACAATGATTTGCTCCATGTGTAATTAAAAGTGAGCTCAAGGCAGCAGCTCTTTTTTGCTCAGCTCTCACTTCCCATTTAGCTTCAGCCTGGCAGAGAGGAACTGGTGGTCCCCTCTCTACCTCCACTCCCTGCATCCAAAGCCCCTCTGCTTATGCCAAAATGAAATGCCATTCATATTTCACTTGGCAGGGTTTCACTTATCCTTCTTCTTCCTTACATTTTTATCAGCAGTGACATTGCTGCCAAGCCTTATGCACCTCTGGATGAAATTTATGCAAATTATCAGCTAGGCTATTTTGTACATTTGCTAATAATTTGCATACAACTGTACAATTTAGTGCAATATGTGCATACTGAGCACTGGGGAAAGGCTTGTGAGTGAGGGGCCAGATGTCTATTGCAGTCTACCCACAGTGACCTTTTCTAAGCTCTTGCTTTCTTTTAAAATGGGAAGCAATAAAAATTGCCTTTCTCCTGAGGAAAGGCTGTGCAGCTTGCCTCTGCGGCAAGCATGGCAGAAATGCAGAAGTGTTCAGCAGTAGGCAAGAGAGGGGAGTATCAGAATACGTGGTCATTGCTCCAATCCAGCTCATCTCCCTTTTGCTCTTAAGTCAGGCATGCATGTACAAAGTCACACACATGCTGTCCTGCTCTTTCTCTCCCTGCTCAACCCTCACGTAGTACTCTGACAACTCTGTCTACTTCTTTCTGTCTCTCAGATGCAGGAAGGTGCACAGTGAAATGTTGATACCTAACTTTAACGTACGTAGCATCCTTTCGATGTGGTTGTCAATGAAGGAAAATACCACCTTAGGAATAAAATTATATTGTACTGTTTGGGTCAAACATAATGTGAAAGTCAGTGGAATAATGAATTCTATTTTAGGAAAAAACAGATTCCTGTTACGATATGCCAAAGACTGAATTTGATGTAATAGTAAGAATAATAAAAACATTGTCAAAATTTAGGATTGTGATTACTTAAAAAAAATGCTGGGTTTAATCAGACGGGAAAAAAATCTATTTATTTTATTGATAATTGCTGTCCTCATCTTAGAACTACTTTGGTTTTGTTCAGTTCCAGCAACCTAGGTAGATCCATACCGTGCTGTTTTATGTAATGGTGATGGGGGTTATATAAACAAGTGAAAACTGACCATCTTCTGTTGCTTTGCTATGCTTTTGCCTGTGCCAATGGTACAGCTGGTGGAAGTGTTTGCTAGGACCAAGTTATTTGTTTTTAATGAAAAGGGATTGTTTGCTGTCATCGTTTGACCCCAGCCGGCACCAAGCACTACGCAGCTGCTCGCTCACTTCCCCCCACCCGGTGGGATGGGGGAGAGAATCGGGAAAAAGTAAAACTTGTGGGTTGAGATAAAGACAGTTTAATAGGACAGGAAGGAATAAAATAATAACGACGATGATGATGATAATGATAATAATAAATGACAACAATAGTAATAAAAGGATTGGAATATACAAAACAAGTGATGCACAATGCAATTGCTCACCACTCGCCGACTGATGCCCAGTTAGTTCCCGAGCAGTGATCCCCTCCCCCCCAGCCAACTCCCACCGGTTTATATACTGGGCATGACATCACATGGTATGGAATATTCCTTTGGCCATTTGGGTCAGCTGCCGTGGCTGTGTCCCCTCCCAACATCTTGTGCCCCTCCAGCCTTCTTGCTGGGTGGGCACGAAAAGCTGAAAAGTCCTCGCCTTAGTCTGAACACCACTTAGCAACAACTGAAAACATCAGTTGTTATTGACATTATTCTCAACTAAATCCAAAATATAACACTATACCAGCTACTAGAAAGAAAATAACTCTATCCCAGCTGAAACCAGGACATTTGCTTAGGTCTTCTTTTTATTTTTTTTTTTTTATATACCTGTAAAGAGCACTGGGGAAGTTCTTTGTGTTTGTGTGTTCACATGGGTATGCATTTAGAAAAATCACCTACAAACAAAATAAACATAGAATCTTACTGTCTAATTGGAGTTTCTAAACTCATCAAGAAAAAGAACACTAAACTTTCCAAATGCTTGAAATAAATTGAATATAATTTTGCTCCCCCCTCAATTACTTAGTTCTTGGTTTTCAGCCTACCAATATTTGTAGCTACCTTCAGGAAAGTGAATATTTCCAAAAACCGCTTTTGCTAATAATTTGTTGTCACTATTTGCATAAGTAATTTGATGTGTTAAGTGGTTAAAGTGAGAGTGGGAACATATATTTTCCATTAAACATTTTGGGTATTTATGATTCAGGATGCTTTTAATTTCTTAAGCACAATAATAACATCCCAAATAAGCCTTACAAAAGGTAATTAATGTTTAAAAAAAATCCCATGAAAATATGAAATAAAATTTGCTATGGAATGTACGCCATTTGAAGTAAGTCTATACAAATTATAAGTCTTTGTGAAACTTGTTTGTCCATAATGGTGAAACACTGTGTGGGTGTACACATACCTAGTTTTGTTGGGATTTGTGTTTGCATTTTTATTAATACAGCTGTAGGGTTTTTCCCCTAATAAAATACATGTATATTTAATACTGGGAAAATCTTCGGAGACAGGCATTGTCCTGCTAAAAAATTATCTTGAAGGAAAAATTTTAGAATAGAAAGGGAATCTGTGTATTATGGAATTCCCTTTGGAAAACCTAGTCTGTTTTATATTGATTTTGATTCAGAGGCTAAACTACATTTAAATATTTTACAGCAATACTGCCTTTAAATGGGTTATAAATAATTCACTCAATAGCTGAACAGATGTCTCTGTGGAGTGCAAACTCTCTATATCTTAATGAGTAGATTTAATAGAGTAAAACAAACTTCCAAGATTTCGGTTATTGGAAAACAGATGACAGAAAATCTGACATGTTGCTCTGTATAGAAGAAACAGATAAACTAGAAATAAAAGCAACAGGGAGTGCCTAGGCATTTTTTTTACTATTACTTTTGAGCAGTCACATTGCACAATATCACGGCCTATAACATTTTGTTCCCATTTTTATGTTTAGAAGAAGCCTTGATTTTTATTTCCCTGCAACAGTCTTCACACAGGAATGGGAAGGACAAGGATTTGCTTTAAACAAAACTTGAAAAATACAAAAACCCTATTCAAAACTCAGGCTGGTTCTGAAAATTTAATATAATGAAAATTCTTCAGGACTGACTTCATAATATCCTCCTGCTGAAGAGGAGACGTGATGTGGCAGCAGAAGCATCGCTGTTCTCTGCTACTGGGATGTTTGCAAATGCTTCCACTGGCCATCCAGTGTCCTTCTGCACTGCTGTCAGTCAGCACTGCTCAGAAAATTGGGGAAGAACTTGGAAAAAAGGACAACAATAGAGACTTGCACTGAAAAATATTTTCACGCCCCCCCCCCCCCAAGTTTATTGGTTTGAAATCTTAAAAATCCTTATCCTACAAAAATACATATCTGGAGATAGTAATCCAGATTCTCAGATTCTAGAAATTAATCTAGCTACAATGACTTACAAAACCTTAAGCAAAACCCAAATCCAAAAATGAGACTATCACTCCAGACTCCATATCCTCCCTTCCTCCTCTTAACACTCACAGGACATAAAATTATAAACACCACCCCCCCCCAAAAACAAACAAAAAACAAACACCAAACAAACAACCCCAAACAAAACACCCAAACAACTTTACAGAAGAGTCAGAGCTTTGGCCTGTTCATTACAAATATACCAGCCAGAAAGAGACTGTGAGTGCAATATGGTGGTGCTCCTAAAAATCAGAAATTACATAAAAGTACTCTTCAGTACTTGGCTGGGATTCAGAAATGGCATAACTCTAGTTATTACTGGTTTCCAATTTTGTTGCTGTGCCAGTTATCTCTGTTCTAACTGTAGTGTTAAATCCTTTCTTTTTGGTGAAGACTGCAGATCTGTACATACTCGTACAAAATAAGAATTCTAGTTGATATTACAAGTCCTTTCCCAATATTTATAAAATTCCTGAAGCTGTTTCTATTGGAAAATTATAGTGTTAAAAAAACCAATTTTTTTTTACAAAATCTTATGGTATAAGTCTGTACAAATATCAAATGGGGCATAATACAATATTTCTGTGAACTTTTAAAACATTTTTTTCCCAATTAGAACAAAAACAGATTTCAAAATGTAATTCCAAACAGAAATCCAGATTTTAAGCAAGATCTAGTCCCTACCAGCCATCTGTGTGTTTTTGAGCAGCATCTCTGAGCAGACGTCCAGTAAACCCCCAAAGCTCAGACATGGAACAAGGGAGTTTGGAGAGGATGAAAGGCAACAGCATAATTCAGTAAACTAAGTTCAAAGCTTTTCACAGCTTTGGCAGCAGTGCTATTAATTCTATAATCTCAGGCCTTTCTGAAAGACCCTTACTGGAAGCGTGTGAGTAGGCAAAGCCCCAGGCTTTCATCTGTAAGAAGAGTAACTCTGAAACTTTCATACTGGTGAAAGAAATTTGACAATACCGAACCTTCAAAGTTGAAAGATGAAAAGGAAAACAAAAATTTCCAGAATTTATTGTAATTTACTTTTTTAAATTATTATTATTTCAAGGATATTGATTTTTTAATACTTGGGTGAGTGATATGGAAAATTATTTTGATTGTGGCCTTTGTCAACTCTAAGGTAACTTAAACCCCACCTTTGTTCTGTCTCCTTTTAAGATGAACCTCAGTGGGGAAGCAGCACAAATGCTGTCTTAAGAACGATAAATAAGAAAGGTGCAAGGTTGTGAAAAGTCATCCAATAAAACTAGTGCTGGAGTGTCAAAGGCAAGTGCCTCCAAACTTCTGAGTAAGTCAGACTGTACTTGACTGGAAAACATGACCTGCGAGTAAGGGTGCAGGAGAAACTATCTCCAAGCAGTAGCATTCGTGCCCAGCTGAAAAGCACGTTGCTCACAAGAGCAGCAACGTGCCAGCATGTGCAAGCATTGCGTGGCTAGCAGGAGCCTCAAACTTTGCAGGGCTCCTCAGGTGCCCTCCTCGCTCAGCCCCGCACCCAGCCAAGAGAAGCTGCCTCAACAGAAAAGGGTTCTTGTAAGGATGATCTACATGGCAAGTCAGAGCTATTCACAAAGTGTATCTTCAGGGGAATAGTAAAATAACAAATGCTTGCAGCTTTTTTTTTCCTTTTCTTTTCTTTTTTTTTATTTTTAAATTCTATCCTGTGTTAAGTTCTAATGAAATCTTAATTCAGCCAAGTGGAGCTTCAGCACTATCCTCTATGTCCAGACCTGCTCTATATACTGAGCATACTGATATTTTCTGCCATGTAACCCTGCTCCCCTTGTATAAAACATCAGAACCCTTAGTAAATGGCTACCTTCACAGTACAGAAGTATTAAAATGTAGTGGGAAGCATATTGGAAAGCTTGTGGGAGCAAAGCCAGCCACCTACGCGGAGCAGCTAATGTTCTTTTATTATCAGATCCCTGGCAGCCCGTGCTGGAATGCTACATCTCATCTCCTAGATTAATTTTCGTAATTGCTGCTTACAATATGGGGAATTTTAAAATGTACGTACCTAATTTATTTCCTTGTTTTCTCTGTGTACAACAGCCATAATACGAGGAACTTGTACTCGAATACAGGCTCTGTAGGCTGTTTTCCAGGTGATGGCTAGCTGTCATGAACACCGAACCAGGTGTATCCCAAGCGGGGTGTAGCGGGGTGTGGTAGAATATACTCTGGGTCTGCCCAGGCTGGACCAGACCTGCAAGTCTCTTCTCTTAAGCAGTGTGTGATGTTCGTTATAATGTGCACTCGTTCAGCTTGGCACTGTACTGCAAAGGCTGCAGTTAGCTTTCGTGCTTCCACGACAATTACTTCAATGTTTAGCACAGGCATTTGTGGCTGCCAGTGCCAGTCCAAGATTGCTGCGGAGAGCAATCCCCATCCCCATCTCTGTGCACAGAATCCAAATGCACACTCCAAAATGTGCATCTCCGTGAGACGCACTGGAATTCACTCTTGAGTAGGTGCGTCATTGAATTTCGTAGGTAACTTCTGTTGTCACTTTTCGCATTGGACAACTTTTTCATTCTGAATGGATCTACTGTACAGTTCTATATATTAGCAACATTCTCAAATGTGTTATTATATCATAAACATTGTTTTCATAGTTCTGAAGCTTTTTCTTGTGCCTAGGAACATGAAGTGTCATTGACATTTTGTCAATTAATTTTGAACTGATAATTTTGGAAAGTTAAAATTGTGAAAAAGTAGGTCAAATTTCTTTTTTCACCTAAATTAATGATTTTTCTATTCTTTAAATAAGGGCACTGCTTTTAAAGTAGCATACACCGAAAGTTATTATTAGATGAGAAATGTGAAATTATATTAGCCGTAACTGGATTATTGAAGGAACGAGAAATAGTAACTCTGTTATCTCACTCCTACAAACAGCATAATTGGTGGAAAGATTTCGCAGGTTTTCCTCTTAAGGGTCTCCATATTAGGCATTTTTCATTTTAACAGTGTCCCTTTTGTTTCTTTGGAATGTATTTCAAGAAATTACTTCTTGTCACTACTCAGGTGGGGGGAAAAGTGTCATTATTATTTGCAATAAGATTAGTTTACATTTTCATGAAAATCTAAGCTGCATATGATGCGGACTCCCTCTACTCTTTCCCCGACTCGGTGATGCCACCGCACCTCCTCCACGGTAAGGTCGTTAGAGGAAGTCTGGGGTGGGTGATGAGGCTGCACTGTCATCAACGTGCTCAAAACTCTGTTTTTCACTGAAACAAGTGGCAATAGCATTACAGCTTTCTCATCACCGAGTTGACAAGCTGGCTGATGAAATAACATGCTGTGGTTCTCGGAGAACTACTTTCAAATCAACCTCTGCGAGGCAAGGGACAGCCCTTTTAGCACAAGCATCCAGAACAGCGGTTTGGACTGCTGTTGGCAGCGATTACCGAGATGGTCCTTCTGCTCTTGTCAAATTATTTTGCAGCCTGTGAATCTTTGTGTCTACCTTCGTCCTCAGTTCCCAGACAGCAGACAGGTCTTGTTATCAGCTGGGGCAAAACTGGAAGTCAAGATTTTCTCTCTCCTGTGGTGTTTATTTATTATCTGAGCTGTGAATGTCTCCAGGCAGTTTACCCTAGTGGGTGGGGAATGGCATTTAGCTTCCCATTTAAACACCAAAGTAAATTACTGAACTCATTTGGCAACAGTACAGTTTCAGCTGTTGAACGGACAGAAGTCTATTTGCACATCTCTTGGTGAATTACACCGCTGCAAAGAGTTTCTGTGAGGATACCTTACGGGAAACAACAATGCTCTGAGACATCCTGGGTACAGGAGCAGTAGGGAGGATGATTTTGCAGTCATCTTACATCTTGGAAAATTGAGAAAGTGACAATCGAAACCTAATTATTTGTCAACTTTGACTATCCATAATACAGGCCAAATCCTGCTTGTCTTCCTGGAGTAGTCGATTTGAAGCTGATAGCGATGTTTAACTGTGTCCAGTGAGCAGCATTTATTATTTTGTCATGTAGGGTGAGAATAGCTGGCAAAAATCTGTGAAGTAATTGGCACACAACTAAAATAAATCTGGTGATTATCCCAGCTGAGGTCTTCCCAAAATAATTGCCAAACTAATTTAAATGTGTGGCAATATCAGTGCTATCACAGACAGTTCTTCACAATTTTTCCCTTTTTTATGTTCCTCAATTTTAAGTCTACAGTGTTTATTATGAGATGGTCCTTTACAGAAACACAGTAAGACAAGGTTCCTGCACAAGAGATTTTACAGATAAGTCTGGATAGCAGAAAAAATTGACCAAAAAGATAAATGTATCCTTTTAAAAAAAAAAAGAAAAAAAAACTACCACAGAAATTACTTCTCATTTGTATTTTCTGAGACTTTTTTTTTAATGACAATGTTTTCTGGAAACCTCTAAGGGCTTTAGAATGAGAATAAATTATTTTAAAACCATTTTCTAGGGAAGAAGAATTAGCTTATCTATGTATTTGTGGGTAGAGATGAAAAATTAGTACCTTTACTGAACAAAACCAGAAATAACATTTCTTTCAAATAATGAAATACAAAATCATTTTAGATGGTTCAGCCAAAACATTATTTCTTCCTCCAGTACAAGATAACACAGTATTTGCTTATGACTGATTCCTTAAAATCTCTGAAAAATAGATACCTAAAATGTGTCTTCTATCCCCACACTTAAAGAACTAAAATGGACTCTATGTTCCATGGTGCCAAGGGGCTTTCCTTGAGATTTCTCATGGTAAAGAGACCAAAAAAAGTCTGCGACATAATTCAGTTGTAATATGTAGGTCAGCTATATTTCAAGTATTGTTGTGTTACCTTTATGGCCACTGAAAGGGAAAAAGAGAAGGGAGAAAGAACACAGCTTGTAACTGAGAACTGTACAGCAAATGGAGCAGCAGACAGCTATGTGAAGGGATTTTTTGCATTGCAGAGTCCTCTGGGACCTGGTTTTGCACAGCTGCACTGATTCTGTGGTTGCTTCACATTACCTTGTTTATTATCTGCTTACATGAAAGATGAGGAGCATCACAAGTTACCTTCCTACAATGTGCTGCCACGTTGCCACATGTGCTGCCACGTACATTCCTGTAACCATCCTTGTGCTCTGCTGTAGGAAAGGTGATGGCACCATTGCTGGTGCATGAGACACATGTATAGGCAAACATCAGCAGAGCTGTGAAGCTGGCAAAATCAGCAAAGTGATATCCCAACCTGGGAGCTGTGCCAAGTTTTCACCAAAACACTGCTGAATGTTCAGTGAAGGGGGGAAACTAAAGGGAAACTTTTTTCTAAGTTCTTCAGAAGTACTCTGCATACACATTTTTTTAGGTGAACTTCCCAGTCCTTATTTTTGCCATTTTATTAGTTCTTATTAAAAAAAAAAAAAAAAAGGGAAAAAAAAAGGCACAAATGAGCTGTAATATGAAGCATTGGGTCTAGTCTCATCTTGTTAACCAAAGAGAAAAAAATATACGCAGCTCTTTGTTGACCAGATTTGTACTGTTTCTCATCATACAATTCCTTTAATGAAAGAACTCAAATGTTGTGTTAAAAAGATGCCGTATAGCTACACTCATCATAAATTCTTGTGGGTTTCTTTGGACTTTGCAACTCTTGATGCAGTATTTTCAATAGAAATATGACCTGTCAATCATAACAACTCATATCAGGAGTGAAATTCTAATTTAACTGTTTGATTATATGAAAAGTGATAAAATCAAATCTGGAATTCATGAATAAGAGAACTATGATGAAAGTATGTTGGGCTGATATATAGCAACTGTCATCTTAAATACAGCCCTAAGACTTTTCGACATACAAGTTTCTTCTTGGAAAGAACAAAACCGGGGATTCAAAAGCCGTCTAACTCTCTGCTGTTAACTTGCCAGTGGTGAAATTGTTTTCTAAATCTGCTTGGATTCATCTAATCCTTTTGATCAAAGTTTCCTTTAGATTTTCTGCCTTATTTGCATTAAGAACTGCTTAGACGTCTAAGCAACAAGCTTCTGACCCTGTTTTAATGGTCTTTCAGCGAGAAGTGCTCATTGATTTATTAAACATTTCTTATAAATGTATTAGTTAGCTCAGCCTGTAGGAAGGTTTGAATCCTCTACTGCCTGAGTCTGTGTAAGTGAACCACATCTGCAGCTGGTGGGAACTGATGTACTACACATTGCAATATTCAGTCAGACCTTCAGTCATGTTTTCTTGTGGGATTTGATGCATTTGATGGGTAATGCCATCTGGCATTCCTTCCACCAGCCCAAGGCATAGTTTTTCTTAGGAAATCCATGTAAAAGCCCCGTTGTCAAAGAGCCCCTTTTACTTCTGATAGGCACTTGATGAGAGCAAGTTTCATGGTGGACCTTCAGGACTGTGTTAGCAGATCACGAATCATAAATGAGAGGAAACCCCCTGTTATATGAATACCCGCCACTAAGAAGTATGAAATACTTCTAGTTATGGGAATTCTATTTATGCTGAGTTAAAGGGGAACTAAATTTTTATTAGTGCACTGAGAAAATACGAATGTGAGGTGTGAGAACTGCATGCTGCATATGTGGGGCAAAGCTACTACTGAGGGCTGTCGGGTTTGTTATTGCCTCTCGTTCCAGAGCTCTGTTTAAGTTTGCTGACGTATTGTCAGTTTGTTGTGGTTTAAGCCCAGCTGGCAAGAAAACACGACAAAGCCACTCGCTCACTTCTCTCCCCCGGTGGGATGGGGAGGAGAAAATATAATGAAAAGCTTGTGGGTTGACACAAGGACAGAGAAGGATCACTCACCAGTTATGGTCATGGGCAAAAAACAGACTTGACTTGGGAAAAAAAAAAACCAAATCAATTTAATTTGCTACCAGTCAAACAAAACAGGATAATGAGAAGGAAAACCAAACCTTAAAACACACCTTCTCCCCACTGCTACCTTCTTCCCAGGCTTAACTTTACTCCTGGTTTTCTCTACCTCCTCTCCCCAAGTGGCACATGGGGACGGGGAAAGGGGGTTGTGGTCAGTTCATCACCCGTTGTCTCTGCCGCTCCTTCCTCCTCAGGGGGAGGACTCCTCACTCTTCCCCTGCTCCTCTCCACGAACTTCTCCGACATGAGTCCTTCCCATGGACTGCAGTTCTTCATTAACTGCTCCAGCGTGGGTCCCTTCCACGGGCTGCAGTCCTTCAGGCACAGACTGCTCCAGCGCGGGCTTTCCCATGGAGTCACGGCTATTTTGGGGGGCATCCACTTGCTCCAGTGTGGGGACCTCCACGGGCTGCAGGTGGGCATCTGCTCCACCATGGACCTCCACGGGCTGGGGGGGGACAGCCTGCTGTCTCCCCACGGGCTGCAGGGGCATCCCCTCCTCCAGCGCGTCTCCTCCCCCTCCTCCTTCACTGACCTCAGGATCGGCAGAGGGGTTCCTCTCACATTCCAATCCCCTACTCACTGCAGGTTCCCCTTCTGAAATCTGTTCTCCCAGAGGTGCTACCACCGTCGCTGATGGGCTCGGCTTTGGCTTCTAGCAGCTTCTGAACAGGAGCCACCCCTGTAGCCCCTCCTCCACTGCCAGAACCCTGCCACACAAAGCCAATACACAGTTCCATCAAATATACACCAAAACTAGCATCACAGTGATTTTTGTAATGTGGAGAAAGTCTACCAGAAAGTAGATGGCAATTCCCTTCCTTTGCATGCAACGATGCATTCAAATCGGGACCTGGTCTTACTACATTTCCTAATGTTAGGATAAGGAGAGACTTCTGCTTTTACTCAGATCTCCCTTTAAAAAATCCAGAAAATATGTGGTGTATATGTGTTTTTTTTATTCCTTTGCTTTGTTTGTGGTGGAAGGAAGTTTATGTCCCAGTTTAGGATCCAAACTTGAATTTCTGATAGAAATATATTCATAAATCTCTTAAAAGTCTTTTCACTGGGTTCATCTCTGCTGTGCTTGTGATGTAAACATTGCAGCATTGTGCGTATGCATTATAGCCATAACTTGAACCTAAATAATCTCCTTTCATTTTCACAGCTGAATTTAGTGCAAATAGTAAAATTGTACAAAAGATGAAAAACCATTAAGGCTATTATCTTGATAACATGTACACACATGAATAGTTCCATCAAACACAAAGGAGCTAATTTACCATGTGAATGTGTTAGCTATTTAACATGCTTTCAGTGTTAATAACTTAAGATGGAATATTTTAAATAAATGTTTTAGGCTTTGCACAGTGTTTTTGACAGCACTCGCAATGGCACAGTGCTGCGATTTCCTCTGACCTCGTTTGCAGTGAGCTCTGTGTGAGTGGATTAATGTACAGAAGCTTTTTGGAACTGCAAGGAACAACCACTTAAATTGCAAGGAGTCGGGAAAGTTGTACTATCCATGCAAACAATGGATAAAAAAGGCAGAAGACCTACAAGGCAGCCTTTTCACCTAGAATATGTTAAAAAAAGTGGATGTGAGTGCCATTTTGGGAGAATATGATCCCTTTTTTCTAAATACTCACCTTCTGTCACAGCATTTATCTTTCTTTGAAAGAAGGGAGGAAGGAAAAACAATTAAGTTGCTTGCTGAGTGTTTATTGTGCATTGCAATTACACATTATGCTAACAAGCCTCAAAGGATGTAAGAAAACACTTCTTTAAAACAGCTGATTGTATATTTCAGTGTGAGAAAACAGATAGCAACCTCAAGGTTTTATTGCTAATATTTTCAGTCCTGCAAACAAAAAAATCAATTAAAGAGGGGTCCTAAATCACAAAGAGCAGTTCCTCATATTTTCGTGTATACTGAGATTCTTAGTAGGAATCAATTTGTAACCTTCTGGTCCTAAGAAAATACTGTCTTTCTCAGTAAGCCTACTTAGGATCAGGGTATATGTAAAAAAACCTATGAAGTGTTGTTTTCCTTCTTATTTTTGCCTGAGTGGCAGAGTAAAAATCTGAGGAAATAATCTTTTCTCTTCAAAGGATATTTCTTTTTATTTCGCTCTGCTTCCTCCATACTGACTTCTCAGTCTATCATGCGTAGGAGATAACCATGGTTCCTTCTGAATTATTTCTCACCACTTGCTTTCATAAGAGGACCTGATTTTCAGCACATAGAGTGGATTGTCTTTAACATTTATGCTGAGCAACTTGGGCAACAGCTGTTCCATAAATGCTACAGAGTCTTTATTTCTGTCCTTATGGGAATACTTCTAATATACATACTGCAGGGACTCACATAGCCTTTTGACTTCAACATGCCTGCGATAAGCCAGGAGTCTCTGGGGCATAAGAGAAAAAGTCTAGCTCAGATTCTGTCTTCCTGCAAAAGTGCTCAAAGGAAAGGCTGTAAGGTGGATACTTCAGAGGGGAGAAGTGTTTCTGGAAGAAGAGACACGGATCTCAGGAGTTCCAGCACTAGGGACTCTTTTGACACTGATCTTTTCCTGACTCAATGTGACAATTTGCAATCCATCTCCAGAGCAGACCACAGACACTATAGGAAGATAGCTCCGTAGTGTACTGAGTTGAGTTGACTTGTCTTGAAAAATAAAAAATTACCTTTTGCACAATGAAAGACACATAAAAAGGTAAAATGAAAGATTAGACTTTCTACACAACCTGCTCTTATTGATATTGCCATCTAGGTGAATTTTAAAAGTCTTTTTTAATCAAACAAGATTACAATCTCAAGAGCTGGCAACAATTTTTTCATTGCATTTTAAAGAGCAGTGTTGTAAAAGTTTTTGTAAAAGCAAAGTTAGAAATGAGGTGGTGTCTCTAAGAGGACAGAGCAAAGCTACTGTAACTTCATAGGGTCTTTCAGTGAGCGTCGGCCAAGTTTATGCATTGACTATTGCTTCTTTTTCCATTGCTGTAAATATTACATTGAGGTTCCTTCTAAGGTCCAGAGAGATTCCAATAATACTATCAGCTATGCAGTAGCAGTATAAGGAGTATGTTGAAAAATGGGGGCAAAACATCTTCCATCAAGAACTGAATTCCATAGGAAAGGTTTTAGACCCTGGTGAAGCTACAAGGAACTGAGTTTATTCTATCTCTCCGTATAATTACAGATAGGTAGAGATGAAGACTTAAATATCTGTCTAGATAAAAATAGTAATTTTTTTTGGTAGCCAAATGAGAAAGTTGTTTTGCACCAGAGGAAACCAGATACTGAAACAAAACTATCATTTTCTGAGATGGAACAGAAACCAGCTGGTATTTAGGAATTTTAAAATGAGATTTCTGATCAGAAGAGTTAAGATGGGAAAGCAATGCAACTCCTACCGTCTAAAAAAATCTAGACTTTCTGTTTTCAATCTATTTGTCCCTACTAGTTATCTTTTCATCTCATACACATATCTCAAACTAAGCAAAAGCAGGTACAAAGGGAGCTATCGCCTTAATGCCTTAGTATTTCACTGCAGGGAGGGCTAAGAAAAGCAAAAGGAGTGTTGTTAATTTTTTGTCCTTTTTCTAGATATAAAAGCAAATTGAATGGAACTGGCATTTTACACTCGGTATTTTAGTCAAAGTCCCTTCAGCATGGAAGGGAAGTATGTGCTGGCAGGGCCAACACTTACCCACCAGAGCTAAGGCAAAGTTCTTTCCCCTGGAACATTGGTTCCTAATGTACTTCTCAGAGTTCAGCTCATGCGGGTGTTGATTTGGGGGTAGAGTATGGATACTCAAACGCATGCCTGGTTTCCATGTCCTACCAACTCTTTCAGCTCCTGCTTATTTCCACTGGCATGGAGGACTCAGTACAGCTAATGATGCAAGTTTAGCCTAATCAACAAAAGAGTTAACAAGTTTTAATGACAGTCTCTATTACTGATCATTACCAGTAATGGCATGAAAGCAAGAGGGAACAAGACTTGCAATCACTTTTCAGGGCTGAAATCACTGAGACACTGTAACGTGATACTATGAAGTACCTTTTTCACAGAGGTACACTTCAGAGTACAACTGCTCTTTAATTCCCATAAACATAACTCAGAGCTAATTAAACGACCTTTTTTCTCTACTGTTTCTTTGTGCTATTGAATAAAAAAGAGGAAAACAAGAATTTACTGGAGTTATTGAAAGCTCTCATAATTAAAATTCATAGCCTCCTGAGAGACTCCAAAGCTCTTTGACACCAATAGAGGAAACTACAGGTGAAATGCAGCTGTTTCAGGGAAAATTACCATACACAATTCAGGAAAGTTTTAGAAAAGAGTGAAGGAAACCTATTCTGCTCTGACACAAGCAGGATCAAGAAGTTTTGAAGCTGTTTCCCTTGTAACTGAGAGGGTTTCAGTAATTAAACTAGTCCTGTCCTAAGCAGGGAAATTGCAAGAGAGGAGAAAAAAGAAAGCTGGAGCTGTGATGCTGAAACTGGAATTCATGTGAGAGCTAGTCATCTATGGATTTTTATTGCCATCTGTGTGTGGTTAGATACTATTATTAATAGGAGTATTTAACATTTATTTATATACCACTGTCAAAATACTATCTCAGAAGTTATTGTAGCATTCTGTAGGAAGCATAAAGAAATCAGATTAATATCTGTTATGAAAAATATTTGAAGTCTGAGTTTTTGTACCACGACTTGATGAATGACTGAGGTGTTTTACTGAATTCTGAACTAAGCAGCGGAATGTCTGAAACTATTCACTGGGTCATGAAGTATTATGGAGATTATCTTAATTATCTACTCTCTGGTAATTTTACTTTTTAATTTAGTATATGGATTTTAGAGCACTGTGCATGTCATGCAACCCTGTAGATATAACAGGTATTATTATATTTTATATATAGTTATATACAATTAATAGTATATTCTAAATACAAAGTAGAGTATAAAAAGATACTGAGAAAGCCTCCAACTGACAATTTTAAATTATTCAGATTTTACTCCTTCAAAAAACCAACATCCCCTCCAACCCTGTGATTTTATTGCAGGCAAAGTAACATGGTGCATCTGTCACTATAAAGGCTTAGTGAGAAAAGGCACTGTAAGTTTGCTGCAGAACAGCTAAGAACATTGAGCATAGGCTGATAGCTATTCTAAAGTAAGTCTGCAGTAAAATACATAGTGCTTTGACTCTGCAAGTTTATATAGAAGTGTTGCTGACACATTAATTATCCTATGATAAAACTAAAAGCCCATAATCTCTTTCCACTGAAAAGTGTAGATTCATGTCCGAGAGTCATATTATTGTATGCCATAAATTGTATCGGGAAACAGAAATACATTTTAGCATTCAATTCTACTGCAATTTTAAAATGCCAAAAAAAGTGCCTGTCGGATGCCTGTGAGACAGGCCTGTTAGTGGCTGCATATTTAGTTTCTACATGAATTTCTCCACTTTCACTGTAGACACTCATTCCTTAAAGATAGTCTGAAAGAGTTGAATGTCAATGCAAAATTTAAAGTTGATCAATGTCTCCCATTTCATTTAAGAGAGAGAATCTGAATCTGGCTCCTAGCTGAGTACAGAGTGACTTACCCTAGTTTCTACAGGAGTAAGATATTAAAATGTTGTAAGACCAATTCTCATACTTGCTTTAAATTTAAAAAGCCAATACAAATACATTTGACAGACTCCAAAAACTCCTTTTCCCCCAGTAGTACTTTCAGAAGGAGCATTCCCTTGATGAAAAATGTGCAGGGCTGGCCTATGGCTGTAAATGCTTTGAGGGGAAAGCAGGATTTTTCAGTACAGCTGTAACACAAGAAGTTATTGTTACGTGTGCATGAGTTAACAGCTTTGATTCAGATTAGGATGTCAAACAGGGCTTCACACCATCTGCTTAGTGATATTGCTTTGGAAGGTAAGGCTTGGTTAGGCTGAGACAATAACAGTAATTCTCTGAAAATCGTAAATCCTAGAATAGAGAAAATGTGATAGTCTGTCCTTGGAAGACATAAAAAATATTCATTAGATAATGTATATGTTACCTGCTCTATTTACTACTGTAACATCTTCATTTAGGATCCTCAGGTCAGCACTCTCATAAATACACTAATCAGTGAAAACAAACCCAGGGACTTGTTTTCACAGAACTAAGGCAACAGGATGAGGCTGTGGCAGCAACAGCGCATACCACATGGGTTGGTCAAAGATTAGGCAGTCACTGTGAACAGTTTTCCAGAGAATTGATACTGAGCTGTGTGTGACTTAGCAATAGCAGTAGAGAAATTCATAGTCATTGGAAGGAAGAAATATAAAACCTGAATCTTTCATTATGATCATATGCATTTGTTGCAAGATTGTTTGTGATGTCTTACACAGTAGTGTCCGTCTGCTCACATGTAATAGAGATGTCCTGTTGTGTTCTAGGGGAGATCAGGATCCATCTGAAGGCCATTCTGAGGGTCGGGGTTGACATGCAAGTCTCAGTGGGACATGGGAGTATCCATCCCCTGCAGGAATAAATTCCTAAAGCCAAGTTTGGGAATGAATCCCATCCTAGTGTCTTAGACTTATTCCCAAATATGTCAAACTACTCTGATCTGTAACACACTACGTAATGTAATTGGCTTCATTGCTAGAACTCAATCTACTGATGATTATCTTTCATTCTCTGGGACTATGCTCATCTAGCCTGCCATCTTATCTGCTGTTTGAGAACAGCTGTGATACTACAGATGTTTGGAGCAGAGTCTGCTGTCATATAAATTGCTTTGAAATGCCATCATTTGGGCCTTCTATCCCAATGGAAAGTTGACTAGCGCTTTATTTGGTTTATTGATTTGGTGTATTGTGGTTTCTGAGTTTATATTGCTTTTTCTAGTTACATTTCAGGCTGCTTTTAGTAGAAATCGTGGGGCCTGACTGAGTTCCATTCCGGTAGCTGAAGGACTGGAAACACCGGGGTACTCTAGGGCAAAGGATGCTGAGGATCTTCGGGCTGTAGTCTTGGATTGGGGAGGAGTAGGAGAAGGAAGGAGTAGAGAAGTATGATAGAAAGAAGTGGGAGGGGAGTTTGAACTGAGATGAAGGAAACGTATTTTGGAAGAGTTAAGAGAGAGAGTGCAAAGCCCATGGTTTCCTGGTGTGCTGCTGAGGAACAGGCACTGTTTCCAGAGAGCTGGGAGGAATTTCAAAATAGAAAGATTTGGGTAACGGCAGATCTGGGTTAGTAAATATGGGAAGAGGGATCTACGGAAAACCCCTTTATTCTTTCTTACAGCTACTAAGATAATAAAATACAAGACCTCTACTGGAATTAGTGCTTTCTTGTTCAGAGTTTAATAATGTTCGCTTTTGATCAAGGTGAGGACAACCTTACCTCAATTGCTGGGAAGGTGATATAGCAAATAATCTTGGAAACCATTTCAAAATGTATGAAGGACAAGAAAGTGATGGGGAGTAGTCAGCATGGGTTTACAAAGGAGAAATCATCCCTGACCAGCCTGACAGCCTACCATGAGATGACTAGCTTGCTGGATGAAGGGGCAGCTGTGGATGTTGTTTATCTTGATTCTAGTAAGGCTTTAAACTCTCTGTCCCATAAGACCCTCATAGACAAACTGAAAAAGTATGGACTAGATGAATGGACAGTGAGGTGGACTGAAAACTGGATGAACTGTCGGGCTGAAAGGGTTACAGTCAATGGCACAAGGTCCAGTTGAAGGCAAGTTGCTAGTGCTGTGCCCCAGGGTTTGGTACTGGGGCCGATACTGTTTAGTATCTTTCTTAATTACCGGGGTGATGGGAGAGACTGCACTCAGCAGGTTTAAAGTTGATGTTGACAGGTGCACCCTCAAATATTACAAAACTGGGAGGAGTTGTTGGCACACCAGACAGTTGTGGTGCTGTACAGAGGAACCTCAACAGACTGGAGAAATGGGCTGACAGGAATCTTGAGAAGTTCAGCAAAGGGAGATGCAGTCCTGCATTTGGGGAGAAATAATGTCATGCATCACTGCATGCAAGGGGCCACCCATCTGGAAAGCAGCTCTGCAGGGAAGGACCTGGAAGTCTTGTTGGACAACAAGTTGACTAGGAGCTAGCAATGTGTACTCATCGGAAAGAAACACAACCTCCTCCTGAGCTGCTTTAGGCAGAGCATTGCTAGCAGGTTGAGGGACGTGATCTTTCCCCTCTACTTAGCCCTGGTGTAACACACCTGGAGTGCTGTATCCAGTTCTGGATCCCCCAGTACAAGAAAGACATAGACATACTGGACGAAGTCCACCACAGGGCCAAAAAAATGGCTAAGGGACTAGAGCCAATGTCATACAAGGAGAGACTGCGAGAGCTGGGACTACTCAACCTGGAGAAGAGAAGGCTCAGATAGATCTTATTAACGTGTGTAAGTATTTGATGGCATGGAGTAGAGAAGACATAGCCAGACTATTCTGAGTGAAGCTCAGTGATGGGACAAGAGGCAGTGGGCACAAACTGAAACACAGGAGGTTCTGTCTGAACATAAGAAAAAACCTTTTTACTGTGAGGGTGCTCAAACACTGGCACAGGTTGCCCAGAGAGATTGTGCAGTCTCCATTCTTGGAGATACTCAAAACCAAACTGGACATGGTCATGAGCAACCTGCTCCAGCTGGCCCTGCTTTGAGTGGAGGGGTGGAGTAGATGATCTCCAGAGATGCCTTCCAGCCTCAACCATTCTGTGATCCTCGTCATGCGAGTGGAGCCAGGAGAGGCACTGGAGTCTCCTCTGTCGGCCAGTGACAGATCTTTATTACAGTTTTCATTTCTAAATTCTCAGATCCAATTTATAAATTTGGAATGTCTTTAGCTGGCACTGAAACACATAATTTTAAACTAGATGGCAAGAGTTTAATGTTCCTGGTGACACGTAATTGTCAAATGCTTTTTACTTAATTCCAAAACATAATGTGTTAAGACATTGCACCATTAGGCAACAAAACCCTGACTGTTGGGATAATTAAAGATGCTGAAAGTGCTCAAGAAAAAAATTAGTGAAGCATTCAGTGACATTTTAGATCAAACAAATTAATTTTTTTGTTTGTGATAATTTTATTATCTTCTAGAAATACTTTTTCTACAACAATCCGATCATAAACTTATTGTGCTTCTTGAGTTCTAAAATCTGCCTTACGGAAGAAAATTATCCTTTACAGGACATGGACATTTTCAAATATTATTTTATTCATCTCGGAATAGTATTTCCTTATTCTACTTGTTTATAGATTTTCATATTGGATATTTAGTAGCTATTTGATGTACAAACTAAAGGTTTGCTTTCGGATATTTTGTTAATAAAGCAACTTGTGCTAAACATCTGTTGCATTGCTATTGTCAATATGTCACTTTGTGCTTTTCAGCATTTCAGAGAGAAGGGCTGTGCTAATTAATGGCTGCTAATTAATAGAGTACTCCCTTGCTTCTGAAGACAATAACCGCTTCAGCCCACCTGCTTAGTAGATCACAAGCACATGCCAAGATGAAACCCTAGGCAGTGTTAGAGCTGGAGTCTTTTCTCACTCTTTTGTTGTGGGCAGAAAGATAGTGAGAGGCAGAATAACCAGGTAAGAATTGCTCTGGCAGCCGGGAAATTTAGTGTGTTAGTAGGACTTCGGTTCTGTTCCTGCCTTGGCCACTTGGGTGCTGCTTGGCACTGGGGTTGCTACCTCATTTCCTTGTAACTTGTGAAATTGTGATTCTGGCACTGAGGTGAACATCACAGCCATTACAATAAAAGTGCTAGTAAATCTCGTTTTACCTGAAAAAGAAGTGGTTGTTTGAAATACTTTCCTTTTTCTAAAGGATATTCCAGAACAGAGGGGACATCTGCATTTGATTGAAAGGGTGTTCTATTTTAATTCCTGAAAACCTAAAAATTAACATTTTGAAATGTTTCTTTGATTATTTTTTTTTATATTTCTTTATTTCTTTCTGTCGTTTAATGCAGTAGAGTGAAAAGATAGCTCTTGGTTTGTATTTCTTCTTCCCCTTCATTACCTTACACAACATTTGCAATGAGTTTCCCTCTCAATTGCCACAATTGTTTAAAATGTTTATTTTTGTCATGTGGGTGAAGCCAATAGGTTACGAGGTGAGGAATAACAAGGAGATTGATGATTAGCATTATGTGGGCAGTTGACAAAGACTTCTCAAGAGATGCAGAGGTTTTTAGTTTATCACATTGGAAGAGGGATGTAACTCTGGGCCTGAAATACTGTGAAAAGGGACTAAGCACCCCAGTAGAAAAAAGATATACAGATTTTGATGAAGCAGGAGATGTCTAAATGCCTCCTTTGAAACAAACCAATAAACAAACAACCAAATATTTTTCTGGTAAATTGAAAGTTTGGTAATACTGGTGACAGAAATGACACAAGCGCAGCATTGTTCTCGATGACTCTAATTTGTGCCACCAACTGTGCGTTCACTCTCCTCCCTCCCTGTGCGACTCCCAGCTCCGCAGTCACACCGCTTCGCAGTACCTGGGTGATGGATTTTCTCTTGTACTTCCCAGTCCACTGCCCCAACCCAGCTGACAAAATCTTCTTGTTGGTCCCTCCGTCTTGCCTGTCTCTCTTTCCTAGGCTCAGCCTGTCAAGCAGGAATTGAGATCAACAGTCAGCATTTTAGACCGGTTTGCCATCAAAGAGTAGGTTTTGAGCTGTGTTTCCACATTTTTATCCCATTGCTGGACAGATCCCCGCACGTCGCAAGCCACTCGTCCCGGCACCTTCTGTCAAAGTGTACTACTGCCATTGCCACCACAGTTTGCTTCGCCTCCCTCTCAAGCGGATTTCTGAAAAGGAGCATGCTTGCTGTCTATGGCAGAGAAGGAAGAGGGGTTTAAGCTGGATCTTTTCATAGATCTGGTTAAGAGCACGACCACGTGAACTGTTAGACTGATGTGGCACCACCTGAGACAACGTCTGCAAGACAGTGGGGGTCGTTTAAGAGGTGGTAACTTCTTAAGCTGGGTCTGCTGTTGCCAAATTGTATCGTGCAGCCGCAGGCAGCACACTTGTTCAGGAACGTGCTGGAAAGCAAGGGAAGGAATAAAGAAGGGGAAAGAAGGAACCAATAAGGAAGTGTTGGAGTGATCTGAAATGGGGCATGGTACAAAGAAATTTTCAAAAAAGCACTGGATGCCTCAGAAAGTATAACCAATTTTAATACTACACATTTTAATGTTGTTATTAAATGAAGCCGGGAGGGGGTGTGCTGAGACACTGTGCCACTGCGTGGACCAGGTACCTTCTATTCCATCTTTCTGTTTCTAACCTTCTTAAGCCAATTTGGCTGTTTTTCTAGTGATCTAGCTCATTTCTCAAAAAGCTCATGTAGTTTTGTCCTAGTAATACCTACACCATCGGCTGAATGTGAGCAGCCTTTGATTTGAAAATGTAAAAGGAATAGGTTAGTATTAATTGGAAGCATAAATTATTTTGTTTTTTCTGCCCTACACTTTAATATGTCTTAAAGTTACTGTTACCATAGTGTGTAGTTTAATGATTTTCACTTGAAATTGTGAATTTCTTTTTTCCTCAGACTTTTCTCACAAAGGTGGTTGGTTTTTTTTTTGAACTGTCACTAAAATCTTTTGGGGAGAAACAAGGAGGAGGAACAAGTAGAGCTGAGGCAGCTGGAAATGCAAACATACAGAAGCAACTTCTCTAAAAACTGTCTCATGATTTTTAAGGAGGGCATTGTTGCCTCAACATTAATAACACTTCTCCAATGGCATTTGTGCGAAGAGAAATGATGGTCAAATAATTATTGTAGTAGTTATTTTATTTACTAAACCTGCTCCTAAAAAATGCTTTTGGCAGAATGTAGGGCAAATTGAATACCTCATGTGAATACTTTTTTTTTTGGAGAAGAGGTAATGTGTGGAACTTTGATTTTTTTTTCTGGTTTTCTCTTTGTTCTGTTTATTTAATCTTCTTTTGCTGAACCAGTGATTTTCAGTCTTTCTTGATCTGTGAAATCCTAAGAAATGCAATAGCAGTCTCAGTAGGGCAAGTTTACTGCTAGGAATAAGCTGCTTTTATAGTTACCCTTTGCAGCTCCCTTAAAAAACACTGTGGATTCTCAGGTTGATCTATGGATCATAATTTGAAAGTCACAATGGCAAAGAGAGTATAGCCTCTTTTGAAAGCAAGTATTTTAAATAGAGTGCTTTCTTCAGAAGACAGATTCTTGCCCTCCTTAGTGTCTGCATACTCTTCTAGTATATTAACTTTAGGAGCCAAGATCTTAGTTGAAATCCTATAAGCATTTAATCTTCGTTTCAACATCTGAGCTCAGTTGCATAATCACTTATAACACATTACCCACAAAATACCTTGTATTACTCTCTAGAGCTCTAATACCAAACCATGAACTCATAAATTTCAACTTTAGGAGTATTGCCCTGACAAACCTTATATCAATAGAGGGGGGTTAGAAGCTTTAAATGAAAATTCATCATAAAAAATAAATATACAGTAGTCCAAACTCCATTTCAGTGACTTCTTGCCAAAATGTAAGACTGTTTTGGAATGGACTAAAGCCAGTGTTTTAGGAAAGATGTGTAAGTATCACAGAGTACCAACTCAGAGCTTTGATTTCTTCGTAAGGCTGGATGGGGACCGCAGCTTCTGGAGCATGTTGCTTTGTGATTATTTGTTTGTTTATCATTTGCTTTTGCTCTGTATCAGATCTGCCTCATCTGCTATGAAAATCCAGGTAAATTAGGGGTTGCAAGCAACACTCAATACCCCACTTGTGCCTCCGCCCTTTCAGATAAATATTTGGGACCTGTATTAGTATGTAGGTCTTTAGCATATACTAATGTCTGACAAAAAAAGGGACCTTTCCTCTCCTGTTTTGCACCCCATATTTGTTTCATCCAATAAATGGGTAGGTTTAAAACACTAGCGATTCAGAATAGCTGAGCGGTGACAGTGCCGCAGTGAAGGTGGGAACAACAGACGTGTGATCAGATGGCGTCCCTGCTTTTGTCAGTCCAGCACTATATGTGGGTTCTAAACAGAGTCTCTTCCCTGCCATGGAACTGTTGAGGAGCATTTGCTGGCTAGGGTGTGATCAGGTATCCCATTTCACATATAACTGTTCTGGCAAAAAAATGTTACTTCACCTCAGCTGCTTGTCACCATCCATCTGGCAGAAATTCTGGCCCCTGCACAGACAGCATAGCTACCAGAACTGTCCACACGTCTGTTCCTGACAAATTCACCATAGGAGCAGAAGTAGTCCATGAAGATGACCTGGGCAATCCTGGCTGCCAGGTCAGTGGACAGTGGGAAGCAGCAGGAGATAGTAATATATTACGTTATTAAACCTGAATTATGTTACATCGCCATGTCTATAGAGTGCTTCAGTAGTGTAATAAACCAGAAGTAATTTCCAAAAGGACAAAACCTCAAAACTCCATGTGATTTGGTAGATCAAAGGATGGGATTCATCAATTTCCATTAAATTCCTCAACAATATTAAATCCTTCAGTATAATCACTGCAAAATATTTTTTCCTCTCCTCTGTGGCCTCTCAAGTGAAACAACCTTACTTTTCCCTGCTGTCTGCCAACATGCTCCCCATTTTCTCCATCAAGTTATTAATACTCTATAATACTAGGTGCCCTGATGTCTGAACTCTCCATTAACCTCTCCCCCCTCTGAGAATAATCTGTTCTCTAATCCTTTGTTTCCTATTACTTCATCAGTCATTTTTGAATCTATGAAAACATCTAATAACCTTCTGTCAGATTTTCTAGAACAGAAATGGAGGGTTTTTTTCTCATTAAAAGTATAAGGATCAGTTTGGACCTTCTCTAGTAAAATCTGTGCAAACAGGCACTGGATGGATGATTTTCCTGTCTGCAGCAGGAGTAGCTTAGAAAGTCCCCTGCTTTTAGATGTACTCACTGGCTTGGTAGAGGATCATCCTAAAAATTCCCTTAAGCACAGAAATAGCTTCTCAGTAACGCGATCAGTGTCTTTAAAGAAGAAGAAAAATCACCAGCCTCTACGAGCTGTGCTGGGTGTTACGCCCAAGAATCGAGGCAGGCTTGTGGTAGCAGTGTCTGTGACCTGGCACTCTTGTGTGTCTGTACAAAAGGCCACGAGCCCCGTCCACGAGCAGTCAGTCAGCCAGAGGTGACGCAGCGGCCACGCTGATCACTTCAGCAAAATGCCTGGAGGCGGTCTGAATCTTGCCCGTGATGATCTGGATTTTGTACTAGCTTTTTTTTCTCACCCTGTCTCCAAAGTGGCTACTGACTTTTGAAAAGTAACCTGGAAAAAAAAAAATCAGAAAGATTTGCTAGGTGGAAGAGCTGCTTTTAGGGCAGTTGGTCAGAGTAGCTACAGCAATTTGGGGGAGGAATAGACTTTGCACGGCACAAAATTGTACACTGCCCCAGCAGAAGTGATTTTGAGGGGGAACAAGTAGGACGGTGACTGAGGCAGAGGGACCTCCTTGGGGACAGGCTGAAGCCAGGCAGGGCCGTGGGACCGTGGTTTGGGTCAGGATCAGCAGAGCCCATGTCCAGGCAAGAGCGATTCGAGAGCCATCCCTGGCTCAAGGCTGACGGTGGAGTTAGGGCCAGCGGTCGCTGCGGCTGAGATGCCCCTGTGGCCGTGGGACGTGCAGCCGGGGGACGTGCAGCCGGGGCAGCCCTGGAAGGGGAAGCCTTTAGCCTGGTCCTGTGCAGGGCTGAGGCACATCTAAGAAAATGTCCTGACTACTCGGTGGTATGTCCGTCCTTCTGATTATTTTCTGCCATAAAACATGTTTACTACTCTTCCTACATCTCCCAATGAGTATCAGTTATGTAGATCAGAAAATAAAAAGGTTTTTCTAGTAGATTTTTATAGTATACCAATATAACTGCTTCTACCCTGTGCATCGCATTAGTATGACTACTTTTTTCCAGGGAAAAACCCCACTGCTGTTACCAGAATTGTTACACTGAGAGAGGCCTCACAGCATTTGCTGTATGCCAGGAGAAACCAAAGGACGGTCTTGACCCATCACACTACTTCTATTAAAAATTGCCATCAGACCCATGTCTCCCTGTTGGTACACAGCTATATTCGCAACACAGCTGGATCCACAGAGCCCCTGTCTGGATTATTCAAACACCCTCTCCCTAATGAAGATCTTTTTATTCTCTTATTTTCCTTTTTAAAAGTATCAATGCCTGCCCTTTCTTTGCTGCACCAGCCCCTTGGGGTTTGCAGGGCCCTGCTGTGCCATATGCACCTGTGCCCTGCGAACGGCTGGGTCTGCAACAGCAAATATCTGAGGTGCTCAGGTTTTGTCATCCTGAAGTAGTTTTTCTTCCACTACAAATGGGTTATTATGGAATGAAGAACACCATTTTCCTCCTTTAAAAGCTGCCCGTAAAACAGGGGCAGCAGGGGGAGAGGAGAACGGAAACCTCCTTTAGGAAGGTGAGAGAATGGGTGGATTTTTTTGATGTTGTTTTGTTTTTTTTAAATCTTTTGACACACTGTCATACTGTAAACACCAAAGCAAATGGTAGCAGAAGTCACCATAGCAACAAAACCTTGGTCAGTGAAAGACTTTCCAAGAAGTGGTGATTATGTCCTTCAGGTAGCAGAGAATAAGACCTCATTATTTTCAACCTTTGAATACTTTAATTTGCACTTTGCTTTAAGGAAAAAGGCAGAAATAGGAAGGAGAACAATGAGTAGAATTACCTTTGTTCTTCTCTGGGGTGTATGGTAGAGTATAATACAAGCAACAATAATCCTGTCACCATCCTTCCACCCCAGAAAAAGAGAAAGGATAAACATTCCCTGATCCTTTTTTCAGGTTATAAAAGGTGAATTATTCTTTAGTGATGGTGGTAACATTCTTTCTTCCTTCTAACCCTCTAACCCCAAATTAAGCCCTTTGAAAGCAGCAAAATATTGAAAAATATTTTAACCAAGAGGTGGCTAAGCTTTGCCCCCGGCAGACGTGCCAAAGGACAAGGGAGCCCTTTTCTGCCAAGCCTGGTGCCAGGAGGGTGTCCCCCTGCCACTGCACGGCAGAAGGTCCAGGCTGGAATCTGAAGCACCTCAAGGCTTTGGGGAACTCCCTGGAAAGCTGAGGGTGTGCTAGTTTTTCAGCATAACAACTCCTCAGGCTGACTTTGCAACAGTCCTTGAGAGGTTGAGCCGTCCTCCAAAACAGCTGGACTTGGATGCTCTCAAGAAATGTGAAAAATGAGCCAATAACATACAACTCTGTTGTTGCCTGATGATGCTCTGAAGAGTGAGGTAGCACATTTGGGGTGTTTAAAACCCAGAGCAGCAAGAAGCTTGGTCACAAGCGGTTTGTAATCAGCCTTTTCAGGATCTGAGGTATCTTTATACATTACCCTGTGGCAGAATGAAAGGCTGTTTGAATGGATTCCCAGAGAAGATGGGAAGACTTAGTAATAGTCATATTTAGCACCCATCAAGTTTCCCACTGGAAATATTCTTCATGAAAATTTGAGGTTTTGAGGGGAAAATGAATTTGTATTATAAAACTTTTCCTTTAGCCAGCTTGAGGAAAGAGGATTTGGGGCCTAAGTACCAGCCACCAACTGGCACGCCAAAAGCAAATAGTTTTAAGAAAACCTGAAGACCCCCAAAACTAACGGAGCTGACATTCTGTAACATTTTGACTTAAACCAGTAGGTTTCTGTATTTGATGCAAGATTACAGTAATTTGTGGATTTCTTCTCCCTTCTTCAACTCTATTAATCACATCCAGACACAAGTATGAATTCAAAATAAAGAAAGGTTTAATCTTTTAGAAGACTAGACAAATGCTTAGAAAGAACATTGGCTTAATTGATTTTTCTTTTACTAAATACATTTTGAAATTATCCTCTTTTGTAATAGGACTTGTCCTATTGCTTTTTATATTAGGCAATCTCTGAATAGTACTTTCATCTTCCTATAATTCAAACCCAAGATTTTCTTAGTGGGACCACAGCAATAAATTGTTCAGCCTGGAAGCACAGTACTTGTTCTGATAAGAGATTACAAAACTGGTATCTTCTACCTCCATAGAACAATTCCCATTTTTTCTTCAGATCATTTGACTTTTGCATTGGCTTTGTTTAATCCCATTGTTCTCTCAGGACTAATACAGCTAATATGGAGCGCAGTTCCTAAATTATATGGCCTAATTTATATGTGTAATGGAATTTGGGTTATAAGTCCACAAAAAATGGTTGATATTGTATAGCTGTTTTCACCCATGGAAGCTCACTGAGCTCAAACAGGTCAGCTAAAGCCTTGCATAGACCCACAGGACTTCTGTTGCTCTTCTGTATGACTTACGTGATATATAGAAGTCTCTATAGACAGAAAGTGGAGTGTCTGTGGGACCAGCTGTTACGAAGTTCCTCTCTTTGTTGGTAAACACAATGGGAATTCAACAGAAATCAGAGAAGATCTATGAAGTCAGTACTTTGATGTCATTTTCACAGAGATACTTTTTATACCATTTGTTGGAAAGTTACCAGAAATAGCACTGTTTGTATAGGGAGTCCAGGGAGCTACACAAACCTTTTGATTTTATCAACAAATAGAAAAGCTATATTCTCCTGAGGCTTGTAAAACATGAGCAGGAGGAAGTCAAATGTAGTGCCATAGTTAGGACTTTAAAAATAGGTTAAAGGTTAATAATCATTCATCATCATCATCTTCAGCGTTTTTATTGACCTGTCTGCATATAAAGCTGGATACGTATTTTGGCCTACTTTTACCCATTTTAATGAATAAAGCCTATACGGGTCACTGGCAGAACAAACCCAAAACCTTTAGGTGCACAGTAAGTCCACAGCAAGAGGACAGCTGAGTAATGTAGTTTGACACGTTTCCCTACCTGCCCATCAGCTCTTTTGCCCTGTGTTTACATAGCAGACCACAGCTATCTCTACATCAGATATCTTAAAAAATAGATACACATCAGAAATACTTTGGGAAATTATTTGGCTTGACATTGTCGAGATGTCAAGGAAACTTGGCACAGCTGTTGTGGAGGCTGAAAATATGCAGAAGTGAGAATCTGCTGGTTGGAAAACTCCAAGGAAAAGAAAGCAGCCTGGGAGATGACAAGATGGGTCTGTACTTATTTGTCATCTGTCAGGGCCATAATCTTGGTTTATGTATAGAATCTGTTAATTAGAGCTGTAATGAACTGTTCAGTTCACTTTGTTCATGCACTAGCTTGCAGACTTAAGGACAAAAGCCAGTGCCTGAAGACCCAGGGGACTAATTAAGTACACAATGTTTCAAGTAATTAACATCCTAGTCAGATGTTTTCAGTGACAGTAAGTATATTATGCTGTCATTGCCCTGCCCTAGAGCATTCTCAGGCCAGGTTTTTTAAACATTCTTATTCTGTAATCTATTTTATCTCTTAACCCACACAAATGTCAGGGATTCTTTCATAAATTTATAAAATAAATCTTTAGCAAAACTTGTTCTGTCCAAAGGAGTCACTGTCATGATGAGATGACCCAAGCTGTGATCTGTAAAATCAATTATTTGTGTATCAATTTAAACTAAATAGACCTATTGGCAGAAGAGATTTTTGCAGAAGGGTGGTGGCAGACTTTTGTACTGCTTAGTGGATTATATTGTCTATGTAGATTAAAAGACCAGTTAGACATCTTGTTGCATATTGACAGTTGTCCTTTTGATCTTGCACCTTTGTGAGTGGTGTATTTTATATTTCAACTGTGAGAGTGCCACCAATGAAGAATAATTAGCAAAAAATGCCAAAACTCCTGCACTTCGGTCAGTCAAATAACAACTGGGAAGGTGCCTTTGGTTTTCCTTATCCTTTAACTGTCTTTGTGCTTTAAGGCAACGATGGTGAAATTACCTGAGCTAGATGAAAATGAGGAGGAATACCATCTCAGTATCTGCCACTGCGGCAATGTCTGCTTGCATTCCCATGCAGTACAACTGAACTTGGTAAAATGTGGCAGCCTGAAGCCCCGTGACAGTAAAAAATATGCTTCTGGTTTTTAAACAAGCAGTAAATTATCAAAGAAATTTCTAATCTGGAAGAATGGATCATATCAATCTTTAAGAAAGCGTCCAAAAGTAACAAAAGGCAAAATGATTCAGAGATGGTAACAAGATTTCATTTCTATTGAGTTAGTTCCTTTAAGCATCATGATATGATATTAAGAAGGTAGTGCTTCGTGACTGTTAGTTGAGGTCAGTTTATCAGTGTGTTTGCCTAACCTTCTGGATTAGCTATTCAGACTGGAATGCCGAGATCTCTGTCTCTTCCCTTCCCTTTTTAGTCAGTGGTAGACTTTCTGATTTCCAAAGGCCTTCTGTGAAAGATTATGGGTAATTTTCATGATTTTGCAGCCTTGGAAAGGATATATGTGACTATTTGTTACCTTTCATCCCCAGACTGAGTCTAGCCCTGCTTGCTCCTGGTACTTTCACGGGCTATGTTAATTGGAGGATTCAGGATGTGTCACCTTTGTTTTGTCCAGGTGTTACCAAAATTTACAACCAGCCCTTACTGGTTGTAGCTAGCAAGTAGCAGGCTTGTGTCTCAGAGTGCAAAAGTTCAGTTTTAGACATTCACCCATAAACACTCACATACAGACAATTATCAGCGGCCTGTCAGCATTCACAATTTAAGTTATTTTTTGTCTACCATAAAGGCCAAGTCCTGCGACAGCATGGTACTTCAGTGTACAGAACTTATCTCTGACTTCTCCTATATGTGACTTGTGTCACTATAAATTAGACTTGCAGAGACTTATAATATGACCGGGGCTGTTGTAAAGTGTACTTATCATAGTTCTTAGTAATAACTCCTATGTGTCCTTCACTAAGAAAAAAATCCCTGGAGCAAAGATGGCTGGGAAGCAGCAGAGCCCACCGGAGGGCACAGTCTCTGTCTGGTGGGCTTGTGGTGGTGGAGTGTATTTTTGTGAAAGTTTTCTTCAAGTATTGCAGCATAGGCCTCTTTTTTTTTTGTTAGGTATTGTCAAGCATTTGCCTATTTAATTTCTGCAGAGGATAGGTTCTCTAGGTATCTTTATTAACATTTGATCTCCACACAGTCTGAACCTGAATAAAGTTCTATTTTCTAACTTTCCTTCAGAATCAGTGAGTAACTAACTTTATTTTGACACAGTTTAAATGCATTGGCTGAAGCAGTAGTCCCTTCTATCCTCTTTTCCCAGATTGTCCCAGTTAGAAAGGAGTCCAACTGTATGCTATACAATAAATAATACTCAATCGTAAGTTTTATTCCTCAGACATAATTTCACAACAAAGAGGATTGCTGTGAAGTAGCAGCCCAATTAGTGTTCCTCACTATCTTCCTTTGTATTTTCTTCTTTATAGCAATCAATGACCTTCAGAAGGGAAGAACTGCTAGAGAAGTGGACCAGTAGGGATTTGGAAGGGGTATCTCAAAAGTTTTATTTTCTTTGCCTTGCTGTTTAAAAGTGTTGGTGCAGACACATTTATGCAAGCCACTGAGAATAAAATACATGCATGCACGTGCATTTCTGAGATATACAGCTAATGTTTCTCATTGGAAATACTTTTGCAGTTAAGATAACAGAGTTTAAATTTCTCTTGAGGGGCGAGGCCTGCTGCTCCTCTGTAGTTCACGAGGATAAGCTTGACAGATGACCTTGTTTGTATGCAAATTAGTTACTTTAAATACATTTTTATTTAGACTTACTGTACTGGGGACCTAGTGGCCAATAGAGAGCAAACTCTTAAGTACATTTTAAATTGTTTTGTCCTGCCACACCTCATAAATTAAACTAATCCTTATTAGTATATATTCTATCATTAGCATCCCATCCAATTTTAATTTACTATGGACAGAAGAAATTGCACTAGTGTCCTAGTTTTTCTGTTATTCATTGTGGGAACTAATAATTTAAAATAAAACCTTCTCAAAGCTTCGGCAGAATAAATGGGCATGGGGACAGGGAAAGGGTATAGGAAATGTGGCTAGGGAGTCCCTCCAACAGCTGGCAAAGCTGCATGGTTGAAGTGCCTGGTGTAAATAGATGTTTTGTGAAAGTCAGAATAAATTTTCCATTGACTTTAGGGTCAGGGTTTCACCTGTTAGTGTTGAAGAAACCAAGAAAATTAAGAGCTAATCCTCTGTGTAGTCATAATCAGCTAGCTAAAAAATATCAGAACTCCTCGTGTCTGCTCAAGGACAGATATTATCACTGAAACAAAAGGCTGGAAGCATCTTCCTGTTTTCTCAAGTCTAGGCAGCTATATTTTAGAATCTTGTCTCTACCTAAAATCCTTGTCTCTAAATTGGAGAGATATGGATTTGATGGATGGACCACTCGGTGGATAAGGCATTGGCTGGATGGTCGCACTGAAAGAGTCGTGGTCAACAGCTCGATGTCTGGATGGAGATCAGTAACAAGCGGCATTCCTCAGGGGTCGTTATTGGGACCGGCAGTGTTTAACGTCTTTGTCGGTGACATGGATGGTGGGCTTCAGTGCACCCTCAGCAAGTTTGCTGACAGCACCGAGCTGTGTGGTGCGGTCAACACGCTGGAGGGAAGGGATGCCGTCCAGAGGGACCTTGACAGGATTGAGAGGTGGGGCCCGTGCAAACCTCATGAAGTTCAACAAGGCCAAGTGCAAGGTCCTGCACATGGTTCGGGGCAATCCCAAGCACAAATACGGGCTGGGCGATGAGTGGGTTGAGAGCAGCCCTGAGGAGAGGGACTTGGGGGTGCTGGTTGATGAGAAGCTCAACATGACCCGGCAATGTGTGCTTCCAGCCCAGAAAGCCAACCGTATCCTGGGCTGCATCAAAAGAAGCGTGACCAGCAGGTTGAGGGAGGTGATTCTCCCCCTCGAAGCAGGGGGGATACGAAGGTGATCAGAGGGCTGGAGCACCTCTCCTATGAAGGCAGGCTGAGAGAGTTGGGATTGTTCAGCCTGGAGAAAAGAAGGCTCTGGGGAGACCTTATAGCAGCTTTCTGGCACCTAAAGGGGGCCTGCAAGAAAGCTGGAGAGGGACTTTTTACAAGGGTGTGTAGTGATAGGACAAGGAGTAATGGCTTTAAACTGAAAGAGGGTAGATTTAGATTAGATGTACAGAAGAAGTTCTATACTGTGAGGGTGGTGAGGCACTGGAACAGGTTGCCCAGAGAAGCTGTGGATGCCCCATCCCTGGCAGTGTTCAAGGCCAGGTTGGATGGGGCTTTGAGCAACCTGGTGTAGTGGAAGGTGTCCCTGCCCGTGGCAGGGGCATTGGAACTAGATGATCTTTGAGGTCTCTTCCAAGCCAAACCATTATATGTTCCTATGTTTCTATGATTCTATGATAAAATAAATGAGCTTTTTACTTCTTTTCTTTTCTCTTTTTTGGGTCCCACTGGTCCTAATGGATGATTGTTCCTGAAGCTCTGTCCTCTGATTTGGCAGGTTGTATTTCTACCCACAGGATAGTATCCTCAGAATCAGCAATTCTGCTTTTATAAAGGCACCAAAGATTTTTGAGGAAGTTTAAAATTCCCCAGAGATTTCTTTGCTGTACCTCAATATTACTGCCAGGCAAGTTAGCAGTATCAGTCAGGTCTTTCTTAGAGTCCTGGGATGAAAAAGACTGAATAACAGCAAGGGAGACAATCTCTAAGAAACAATTGAGTTCATCCCTTGGTTTCTTGCATATCTGAAAGTGGGAGATCTGCTTGTATGATGATTTATAGACATTCATTAAAATGAACGGTTTTATTTTGAAACGATAACTTGTAATTGTCATGTCAAATAAATGCTCAGGTGATGCTGAGGAACAATCCTGATTCAGGCTTCTTTCCCCCTTATTAGACTTCCCTGTGGCCTCAGAGTATTTCATCAGATTCCTCCTTGCTTTTGGTGTGTTTGTATCACTTGGCATTTTTATGAGCCATAATTTATTTTCCTCTTACAAATAGCTTGTTCATCGCTTTCCAGTTTCTCCTGCTATTTTGCAATACTTTTACTGACAAATCTGTTCATTTGCTTGTGTTAGAGATGTAAAGATATTTACAGCAGCCATATTTTTGAGTAGTCTTTCATTTAAAGTGTTTATGAGTCTGAGGAGGGTCTCAGCCCTTTACCTTTAACATATTTGTCCTGTAGTGCCCAAATGCCAAGCAGATGAGCCCTATTACGTTAGGTTCTGTACGAGGAAAAGTAACTGTAGTCCCTTGATCCATCTGTAAGGCAAAGTAGGGAGAAGAGGCAAGCCAGCAAGGTGGGTTTGGTAAAGGAAACAGTAGTAGAAACAGAATAACAAGTACATATACTAATAATTTTGAAGTGCGAAGTGCCAGTGAAGTGAGAAACCTTCCCCAAAGTAGATGATTTAAAGAATACTTGATAGAGAATGGGTTTGCTTCTCCCTATCCAGAGACCTTCAGATTTGTAGTGGCTTGGGTACAATTCAGAACTCTTTCACACAGCTAGAGATACTGTCAATAACCTCCAGGATAACATGGTCCCTGTAAAGCCATGATTAGAAGGTGGGTTTTTTTCACAAGGCATGTACTGTTTTAAAGCTTTCAGTGCTGTTCCAGCTTGAATTAAATAGCTCAGTTCTTTTTAAGTATTGATTCCTTACAGAGTAGTATCATAACCTAAACACAGATTTCCTGTGGAATTCTTGTTTGTTTTCTGGCTATAGCCCCCACAGGCCTGAGACTGCATACTAGTCAATGGCAAAACCAAGATCTGGTCAAACGTGGTAAGAAAAATAGAAGATACTGTTCAGCAGGGACAAATGCAAAGTATTATACTTCGGCAGAAATAAGGACCTACAGCAATTTAGGTTGGGAAACTTCTGATATGAAACAGTTGTGTAAAAGAGGATCTGTGGATTACAGTAGATGACAAGCAGGAGTTATATCCATGAGATAAAGTTGTTCAGAAGAGGGCAAATATGATCTGGTGTTGCAGAAAGAAAAGTGTGGCCTGCAAAATAGGTGAAGTACGTACTTGTGTTCACTACTAGGCAAGTTTCACTGGGAAAAGTGCCTGGGTTTGGACATGACACTTCAAGAAAGATGCAGTTTGACTGAGGACAGTCTCATATAGAGCAATGTGATCAATCCGAGGTTGGAAAGGATGACTTACAGAGAAAGTGTGAACGAGATCAGGTAGCCTGAAGAACAAAGGACTGAAGAAGGATATGACGGACTCTAAGATACGTAAGAGGTTGTTGTAAAGGGAAGACAATAATAGTTTCCAGTGTTTGCAGTAGAATAGGCAGGAAATAGCTTCAGTTGCATAACAGGTGACCTGGACTTGATATTAGAGCATACTGGTATTGCAAGGTTAAGTGTTCTCAGCTTCTGAAATGGGTATAATACCTGAATAATCAGAACAGCTGGAAACTTCTCCTTGATGTCCTTTTCTTTTTCTTCAAAGTCAGTAAGTACTTTCAAAGTATAACACCTTATTTAGCAAGCAAGGCTATATAATAAAAAGAAACTGTATTTTCTTACCCAGAGTCTGAACTCACATTAACTTCCCCACAGCACTTATTGCAGCCTGCATCAGCCCGCGGGAAGTGGAGCCCTGAGACTATCATCAGTCAACAATGCCCAGGTCATCGCACATGCATATACTATAGGGCAGCCATAAAGCAAACAGCAGGCTGGGCTTTAAAGCTGCCTCAGGACAGAAAGTAACAAATTGATTCAAGAGTGAGCTCATCAAGGAGATGTACTCCCTCGTGCTCTCCTCCCGGCAAGCCGTACCACCAGGGCTGGAGTCTTCATTAAGGCAACACCAAATACTCTGTGATCGCTTCCCAGGTAATAACCGGTAATTTGTTTCACGGACTCACAGAGAAGCTGGGGTTGGAAGGGACCTCTGAGACCGTCTAGTCCATCCGCCCTGTTCAAGCAGGTCAGCAGGAGCAGGCTGCCTAGGGCAGTATCTGATTTGACATTTTATGTAAATTAAAGTACATTTTAGAGTGTAAGTTTCTGTTAACTCAGAGGAAGAGCACCAGCTAGCTAGTGGGGGATGCAGCACATTCCCAATTTTCATTGTAGTCACAGAAAGTAAAGGATGTTTGCCATATTTAGGAGGGGATTGTATGATGTAGCCCATTATTTTTGCTTGAGTGTATTTTCAATGGAACATGCTGGGTAGAGAATTCCCTCTACTGCTATCTGTGTGTCCCCAGAGCAACTACTACAAGATAAATGGGAATATTTCAAAAATTAAATTCTCAGTCATAGAGTTAACAGTACTGACCTTTGAAGCAGCTGATGTTTTGGTTTTATTAACGTGCTAGCTTGCACAAAGAGGTGATTTTCACAGTTTTTCAAATATCTTCTTAGAATTGTTTCTTGAGCAACGATGTTTTCTGCACTTGTTTTGCAGTTGAAACAGTTAAACCATGGGTCCTCGAAACTCTTATGGCAATTTTGTCTAAACTATGTCAGGAAGTGATGAGCAATTCAGGGAGAAGTCTTCTGCTAACTGAAATATCATTTTTAGAGAGATAAAAATGCATTAGACTTATGACAGAGGAGAAGAAACATGGAATGACTGCAATGTGTATTAATCTAATATATGCAGAAACTGGAATGAAACTGTCCAACTGACATGAGTGGAAATGTCACCGTTACATCATAAATATTTAACCTGTCACTCGAATAATAAGCAGACACTCTCAACTTGTTATTTGGATCTGTGTGTCTGCAGAGAGGAACCTGCTGTATAGTTTTTTCAACTCTTTTTCAGATGTGTAATATTTTTACTTCCACCTCCAAAAGAGCTCTTTTCTGATACTTGCTGGCACATTTCACTAACATGTTTATGTGCAAATTCATTCCTTTTTTGAACTAAGTAGGATTGTACTCTTCTAAGTCATTATACCAGGCTTGCTGACTACCCAGCAGTTGTTCCCCATGCTAATTCAGAACCGTGTTTGCAACCTCACCTAGCCAGAATTTCACCCATGCTGGAGCAGCAGAGTTGGCAAGCGCTGAGCGATGGAGCTGGCTTCTCCTCTGTCTTACAAATCACCGGTGCAAAAAATACAGCTATGAATCTGTCTCCGTAGCACAATGTAAGGCTGTGCAGAGTAACACCAGATTGCTGTTGGTGGGTAAATTGGCAAAGTCAGTCAGTCACAGATATGAGTGGAAACTGAATCTGATGAACATGTTGGGGCTGACTATGCGTTTGATAGTAATAGCGATACCACCCAGGGGAAGACAATAAAGAGATTGCAAAGGTGGCTTGCACAACTTTAAACTGTTAACTGGTTCAGATAAATGAGGAAAGAGGACAGCTTGACTTGCAGATTCAAGCTGGATTTAGCAAGGCAGGTGATAGTAAGTGAAAAGATATTTCTCTTCTAAACAGCACACATGAACTGGAGCCACAACAAAAATGGAAACCTGGGATGCCATTTTTATCAAGTCCACTGTCAGAATAGAACTGCATTTGTGCCTGATTAAATAATACGACTTTTCACACGGAACTAACATCAAAGATAAATTTCAGTCAGGTACTTGTTCTTAGTCATTGTAAAAGTGTTGAATGGACTACTGAAGAGAGAAACCATTTCACCTTATTTTCTATAGTATCTTTCATACACATTTCTATTATTATTTTACGTTGACTCTATTCACTTCAGTAAGGGTTTAGTGAAAACAGGACTCAGTACTGAGTCAGAAATGTATTTTTCAGAGGGTAGGGAATAAAGAAACATGAAAGAGTAACAAAATTTCAGACAAAATGTTAGTCTGGAGTCAATAACAGAGAATGGCACAGATATCGCTGAGGAAAGCTGTCAAGCCAACAAAGGTGGATTTAAAGAGAGGAATCAAGAGAGTCAGAGATAAGTACAGAAAGGGTGCAAGACTGCTACTTGCTGTCTCATACAGATGGCTAGGGAGATGCATTTATACTAGCTCAAAAAGATCTTGAAATTGAGTGAAAATAACTTTTGTATAAATCAGCCAAGGTTTTTTATTTTTAAGCTTGATCAGGACTGGATAGAGAAGAGTGAACCATCTGACTTGGAAAGCCTTTCCCTGAGGGGTTCCCAGGGAAGACGCATGAGAATACCTAGTACCACATTATTCTAACATTACCACCCAGCCATAGTAGCAAAGCTTTCAGGCATGACCGATATATTCAAATTTCTGGGTGTCCAGTGCCAAGATAGTTCATAAGGCTTTCCCTTCAGTGGGTAGGTTCTGAGCACTTTCTAAAAATCATATCCCTTCACTGAACTGCATTTGGGTATCTAATAACAGAAACACCTCAAATCATTAGCCATTTCTGAAAAGTTTAACCTGTGCTATCAACAGAAACATAAGTGTCCTGGTTTCAGCTGGGATAGAGTTAACTGTCTTCCTAGTAGCTGGTACAGTGCTATGTTTTGAGTTCAGTATGTGAAGAATGTTGATAACACTGATGTTTTCAGTTGTTGCTCAGTAGTGTTTAGACTATAGTCAAGGAGTTTTCAGCTTCTCATGCCCAGCCAGGGCACCTGACCCAAACTGGCCAACAGTGTATTCCATACCATGGGACGTCCCATCTAGTATAGGAACTGGGAAGTGGGGGCAGGGAATCGCCGCTCGGGGACTGGCTGGGTGTCGGTCGGCGGGTGGTGAGCAATTGCCCTGCGCATCATTTGTACATTCCAATCCTTTTATTACTACTGTTGTCATCTTATTAGTGTTATCATTATCATTATTAGTTTCTTCTTTTCTGTTCTATTAAACCGTTCTTATCTCAACCCAGGAGTTTTACTTCTTTTCCTGATTTTCTCCCCCATCCCACTGGATGGGGGGGAGTGAGTGAGCGGCTGCGTGGTGCTTAGTTGCTGGCTGGGGTTAAACCACGACAGCATATTTTCAGATAACAAGTCCTAAGTGAATTTTTTTTGTTTTCGCAGCAGAGGTCTTCAGGCGGCAGAAGGGCTGTGTTGTGTGCCAGCCTCGGGAGGAAGGCTCTCACACCCTCACAGCCTGCTGCTATGGGCTGTTTCTTTTCAGCTGCTCTCCCTAGCCTGCATGTTCTCCTGATCAAAATTCTCTATTTTTTTGTCTTCCCTGATAATTCATTATCACCCCAGAGATACACGGGTTTTCTTCAGACAAACCTCTGTGTGTATGTGCCATAGTTTCAATGTGGCTGATCTAAACAACTGCCTTCCCCCTCTGAGAGAGGGTGACTTTTTAGGCAAATCAGACTCCTTTCATTTTCTTGTCCTCTTTGACCTTTTCCTGTCCCGGAGTCCTTCATATCATCCTGAATAAAGGAGGGTAGTAAAACAGGCATTGTGAGCTATTCTTACAATTTCTTTTCCAACATATGCCCACTTACGTTGAACACAATATACTATACTGCAAAAAACCTTGTAACAGGTACTGATAAATACTACCTGGTAAAAATCAGTACAGGTACTGATAAATACAACTCCTGACAAAGACATCTGTCAGTTCTCTCAGCTTTGTTATCTACAAGCTTCTACACAAATATGGCACATTTCTGCACTGAATTTTTGTTCAGAAAGTAGCTTCACTGCTATTACCAAAAAAACCCCCAAAACATCTGGCATCCTAATTTGCCAAATGCTATATCCTAAGGAGCCAACATCATCCTGATGATGGTAGAATTTTGCAATAATAAAGATTTATAAATCTTGTTAGATGAGCAGTTTCAATTATTTTTAGCATATCAAAGCCAGGAAATTATTAAATACCAAGATGCTCTAATTCATGCCATGTTTATATGCATCACCTTACTGAAGTCCTCAGTTCTCATCTGTGGTGACACTAATTTCTGTATGTATTTAGTTTCTCTATCAGTGTTCTCTCTGAATCACTGTATCTTCTCCCCCCCCCATTGGCCTTTTAATCCTCTTCTCTAATTTCATTCCTGCTGTTGCAGTCTTGACTTGCATCTTAGTAAACCTAGTCAATTATCAGAAAAGTTTGCTTGACATCATTTGGTCAACCCAGTATAATTTAATCAAACAGATCTAGAAAGAATAATTTACTCAATTTTTTACCTGTCTCTGATTGAATCTGAGCAAGTCAACATGCTTAAAGTTGCTCTGTATGAGCAACACCCACAACAAGATCTGAAAATGCTGAACAGTCCTCTGTTGGCAGCCTGGAAATAAATGCCCGAATGACTGGGATGTCAATAGCTGTAGTGTCAGCTGGAAGTGGGGAACTGATGAGGATGGAGAGCTAGGGAGCATGCAGGTAGATTCTCATCTTGTTGGCCTAATGCATGACCTAAATCTTCTAAAATCCTACAGTAGCAGCCAGTGTCTATGAGGATGCTATTTTAGCCTTGCCTTTGTCAACAGAAATATCATGAGAATTTCCACAAAGCTGTTACCAACTCTGTTCCACACTTCAGGCCCTTCCCAAAAAGCTTACAGCAGTCTTAACAGTAAAGCTACTGACCTTCTGTAGCTGTTTGCAGCTAGGGTAGTTTCACTGAAGAACTTGATGCAGTGGTAAGGAAAGGAGAAATGGGCAGGAAAGTTGTGAGCTGTTCAATGAAGCAATGCACATGCTCTTTGCAAAACCCATTCTAAGCAGCTTTCTGAGAAGGAGATAAATCTATTTCCAAATCAATAAGAGAAATGCTGATCAAAATACAATCTATAATGATATGTATGAAATAGACCCATTCACTAAAGAAGCCATCATAGTTGGCAAAGGATTGGCTTATGTGTGGATAGGGAAAAGACAGGCCTAAGTGGAGCTCAGAGGGTGAATAAGCGTGACACACAAGAGGAGGACCAAAACCAGGAATAACCATATGAAGGTTTGTCATCTGACCAGGACAAGCAGCATCATGACAGACCTGGCTGTACTTTTAACTCTGAACAACAAAGAAATCCTCAGAATCACAGGGTGTTGCCTGGTAAGAGTTAGCGTGGATTACCGGACTGGGTTATCAGTACTGCTCAGAGTGGGTTCTGACTTGTGTCATTTCGTGACACGGACCTGCTTTTGGAGGTACTCATCACTTGTGACAAATAGATCTGGGCTGGGGAAGAGCAGCCCACCATCTCCAGTTCATACTTCTTAATTTGAAACACTGCTTTGTCTCCCTCTCACCTTATTGGGATAAGAGACCTGGGATGCAGAAACCAGAGGTGAGAAGAAGGGGGAGAGCAAGCTGAAGGTAAGAATAGAGAACTGTGATCAGGAAAACGTGTGGAGCAGACAAGCTGGGGAAAGCAGCTGAAGAGAGACGGCGCATAGCAGCAGGCTGTGAGGGTGTGAGAGCCTTCGTCCCACGGCTGGCACACCACGCAGCCCTCCTGCCGCCTGCAGACAGACCTCTGCGGCGAGGGCAACGGGAAGGGTCGGAGCCATCACCCTCCTGCCGCCAGGCTGCACGTGGGGCAACGGCTGCTACTGGCACTGCTCGCTCTGCCGGCTCCTGCAACAGAGCTGTGTTGTGCATGTGAGAGATTTCAGCCTCACAAAACCACGTAGGCGTCGTTATGGTCACATTAGAGGAATCCTGTACCCTGTACTTGCATTTTTAGAAAACAGGAGTGCGTATAGGCATTTGGATTCTTGTGAACAGCAGAACAGTGCAGCCCTGTGTGCCTCCTTTCAGTCATTTCTGATTTAACGCTATTGAAGCTCTAGCAGAAATGTCAAATCAGTTTCAATCTTAATGCAGATCTCCACTGAAAAGCTTTGCCATCTTAACTCTGCTGCCTTATACAGTAGTATAAGGAGACTCCCCTCAGCATCTCAGCCTCTTAACAAATATCCTCCTCTGGATTCAGATGTGCTGGTGGAAGTGGGAGCTCCCAGATGCTGCTTTTCATCTCACTCTTTGAGGCTGCCATCCCACGAATCTGCTGGCAAAGCAGACTGACGGCTCACTGAAGTGCTTGAGGCACAGTCAGCTGGCTTGCCTCAGTCAGCAAGTTCAGACTCCACAAATAAAACTTTGGTGTAAAGGGAGGTGTTCTCTGACAGTACAGTTCTTCTGTAACTCAAGTTTTATCTTGGGATTAGATGATCCACCATCTCATCTTTTCGAGTAACCAGTATATTTGGCTACTAACATGCAGAAGTAACTTTTTATAATTACATTCCCCGAAATACCATACGAATCTATACCTAGCCTTGTAGCATATATGCAGGTCTCTTATTTGTATGTATTTTAAGAGTTGTTACGGTAACTTTACTTTATTCAGTAGTATTCAGAGTACCAGTGATATATTATTGTACTAGCAGATGGGGAGGGAACTAATAGTGCTTTAAAAAAATTAAATAATTTACATGAGAGCTGTGAGACTACTTCAAAATGCCATTATGAAAATACATTCTAATGAAATTAGTTCAGTCTGGTATTTGAAAGTGTATTTGCTCCCATGAATATTCATGCAAGCTGCAATTTTTTTAGCAATAACATTCATTAAAAAATTTAAAATTAATCATGCCAATATGTGTTTGCCCTGAAAGTGTTGTGAATTCTCAGATGACTCTGTTTGCATGAATTTTCACTTCTGTAAAACTTACTTCAGTCCTTTTCCTTTTTCTTGTAAGTGTATGGGATGGTGGAGACAACCAAATGAATACCCTGGGATTTAAGATAGTAGCAGCACTGTGTAAACAGCAAATTATAAGTAAAGAATGCCAAAAGCAAGGCTGGCCTGAGACAGTTAATGAGCAAGCTATGGGCAAGAATATGATCACATAAAATCCTTTCTAAACAATGCCAGCCAGCATATTTTGTAGAAATGAAATCAAATTATTCCTATGGCCAAGTAGCAAACATAGAAAGAAGGGGCTTATATTAAATTCATTTTTCAGTCACCTGTAACTAAAAACTTAAATACTGCCCATTCCTGTTTTCCTGAAAGATTTTATCCCTGCCTTAGGATGATGAACCCTTTTGCTGTAACCTCTGTGGTATGAGCAAGATTGTCTTAGCACATTATTAAGAGATGTCAGGAAATGGCTTTAATAAACTTAATACATTCATGACAAGCTGTTTATAATTCTAACAGAAATCCAGCATTGTATCCTAATACGTGATAAAGCCTTAATTCTTGCAAGCAGAATGCCTGAATCTACTATCAATATTAGGTTACTCCCTTGCTTTGGTCTCAGGGTGACAATTCACACACATGTTGTTGCTGCCTGAGGAACTGAAATCGCAGCTGAAGAAAACCACCGTCAGGAGGGGATCTGGGTTGGAGGCATTGAAATTATAAAACAGGGCTTGATGGCTTATCATTTTATTTCATAGTCTTTTCCCCACTCCTCCTTCTCTAGAGTTCATATATAACAGAGTGGGTATTCCTCCAAACCTTTATTATAAGTTATAGCCGAGATAAATAGCTAGGTGATCACCTGCATTGTTGTTAGGTGACCCTTGGCAGCCTGTGTTATAAATGGTTTCCAGAAATGAATACCCAAAAAGCCCGTTCACCAGGAGGTGAAATTCTAACATTATCGGGTTGAAAAGCATGCAATCAGGGGAAGAAGAGGGAGAAGCAAAGACAAAGGGCCATATGTGCTAATGAGGAAATGCAGGTTAACTGAAGCTTCACCCACAGAAAAGCCATATGGCAAAGCAACATGAATAATTTGAACCCTTATCTCAGAAGAATGGAGCTAAGAAACTTTTGACCAAGGCAAAAAAAAAAATGTTTATTTCACTAGAAATTAATAGCTGAAAGAATAATGTGTCATTCATTTGAATACATGGAATTGCCTGTTCAAAAGAAGAATCATCACTATTTATATATCTTTGCAGACCCCACAGTGAGGCACCTTGGACCCTGGTGACCCACAAAAGCAGGACTCTGCTTCAGTCTCCACCCTCCAGCATTACAACCAAAACCAAATATGAATCTTTAACAGCTGTAGACACCCGTGAGCAAAGTCTGCAAGGAGAAACTGTACCAGCAGCACACAGTGAATACTGCAAAAAGAAACGCTGAGTGTTTGTAGTGGGTGATTCTTCTGTTAAGGGGCATGGAGGTGCCCATCTGCCGGCCTGACAGGGAGGCATGAGAGGTACGCTGCCTTCCAGGAACTAAGGTCTGAGATGTTGCCAAGAGGGTGCCACAGCTTGTCAAGAGCACAGACGACTCTCCGTTGCTACTCTTTCATGTGGGCATGAATTGGCACCGCAAGTCAGAATCTGGGCAGAATCAAGGAAGACTACAAAGCCTTGGGGGTGCAAGCGAAAAGTATTGGTGCCCAAGTTATCTTTTCTTCCATTTTACCAGTTAGAGGAAAGGGTGCAGCCGGAAATAGACGTATAATGCAAATCGACTTCGGGCTTCATGGCTGGTGCTGTCGTGAGGGTTTTGGCTTTTATGACAATAGGACATTCTTCGATGAGTATAGCCTGTTAGGGAGGGATGGGATCCACCTTTGGGATCTTTGGGATCCCAAGGGAAACTTTGGCAGCAGGCTGGCCAACTTGGTGAGGCAGGCTTTAAACTGAAAGACTCGGAGGGTGGGGTCCAAAGTGGCAATGCTCACGCCATTGCAACCAACTGGGGAATAAGCCAGGCCAACCAGAGCAGCGACAAATGTTCCTTAGCTGCCTCCCAAGATGAGAACCAGAAGACCAACCACCTCAAGTGTATGTATTCCAAAGCACGCAGCCTGGGGAACAAATAGGAGGAACTGGAGCTCCGCGCCCAGTCAGAAAGTTATGGTATCATAGGAATGACTGAAACACGGTGGGACAACTCACATGACTGGAGGATTGTGATGGATGGCTATAGGCTGTTTTGTAAAGACAGGCAGGGAAGAAGACGAGGAGGAGTCGCACTCTATGTTAAGGAGAACCTTGAATGTATAGAAGTCAACTATGGCAGTTGTGGAAGCCCTACTGAATGCCTCTGGGTCAAGATCAGAGGGGTTGTCTCCAAGGGGGATCTTAGAGTAGGCATCTGCTACTGACCTCCCCACTAAGACAGTACGGCCAACAAGGCAATATTTGGGTCACTTAAGGAAGCTTCAGGTCAATAGAACCTGGTTCTTATGGGTGACTTCAACCATGCAGACAAGAAGAACAATACAGCAGCTCACGTGTCATCCATCAAGTTCCTGGAATGTGTTAGAGGACTGCTTCCTCATACAAATCTTAGATGTGCCAACCAAGAATGAGGCATTGCTGGACTTGCTACTCACAAGCAAGAAAACTTGCTTTGTAATATCTCAGCTAGTGATAGCCTTGGCTACAGTGATAATATTGTGGAGTTTGAGATCCTGCTGAGCATGCTGAAGGTTAGTACTAAGACAACAGGGTTTTTTTAGATTTTAGAAGAACAAACTTCAGCTTACTCAGAACAATGTTGGGAAGGATTCCATGGGAAGCTTCCATGGGGGATAAAGGAGCTAGCAAGTTCTAGGAGAATGCTCTCCAGGAACCACAAAACCAGTTCATCCCCTTTAAAGGTAAGGGAAGCAGACAGAGCAAGGGACCCCCTTGGCTTAACTGCAGGCTTCTGAGTCTGCTCAAAACCAAAAGAGAAGCAAGTGTACCAGAGATGGAAAAGTGGTCAAATACCCATTGAGAACTACAAGGGCATTGCCAGGGTGTGCAGAGATGCAGTTAGAAAAGCAAAAGCTCAGCTTGAATTGAAATTGGCCAGAGATGTCAAAAACTACAAGAAAGTGTTCTTGAGGTACATAAACAACAAGCAGAAACAGAAGGAAAATACTGGCTTGCTGTTAAACAGGAGAGGTGAATTAGTCAACAACAACGCTGAAAAGGCACCTCTATCTTTACCAGCACTGTTGGGCCTCAGGGTTTGGGAACAAAAATCCAGGTTGATGCAGAGACCCACCGTCAGTGAAGAAAGAGTTGGCACACGAACTATTACAGGAGCTTGACCCCTACTAATAGATGGTCCCTGACATTATCTACCCAAGGGTGTTAAGAGACCTGGCTGATGTCATTGCAAGGCTATTCTCTATAGTCTTTGAGAAGTCGTGGAGATTGGGGGACATCCCAGAAGACTGGAAGAATGCTAATGTCACACCCATCTACAGGAAGGGCTTAAAGGAGGATTCAGGAAATTATCGGCCCATCAGTCTTACTTCAGTCTCTGGGAAAGTCATGGAGTGAATCCTCCTGGGGGCTATCGCAAGTCAAATGAAGCACACGATTGGGAAGAGCCAGCACGGCTTCACCAAGGGCAAATCGTGCTTGACAAACCTGATTGCCTTCCAGAACAAAGTAACCTGCTCGGTTGATGTGGGTTGAGTGGTGCACATTGTCTACCTGGATTTCTCCAAGGCTTTCCATGTGGTTTCCCACAGCCTCCTCCTAGAGAAACTGATGCGTTATGGTCTAGACAGGTGGTCTGTGCAATGGGTGGGGAACTGGCCGACAGGCCGCACCCAGAGGGTGGTGGTAAATAGCTATTTTTCATACTGGAAACCTGCCACAAGTGGGGTCCCCCAGGGATTGGTATTGGGCCCAACACTGTTTGTTTAATATCATTGTGATTTAACCCCAGCCTGTAAGTAAGCACCACACAGCCGCTCACTCACTCTCCCCCCCGCAGTGGGATGGGGGAGAGAATCGGGAAAAGAAAAAAGTAATACTCGTGGGTTGAGATAAGAACAGTTTAATAGAACAGAAAGTAAGAAGCTAATAATGATAATAATAAAACCAATAAAATTACAACAATAATAATAATAGGATTGGAATATACAAAACAAGTGATGCACAATGCAGTTGCTCACCACTTGCTGACCGATGCCCAGTTAGTCCCCGAGCAGCAATCCCCCCAGGCCAATTTCCCCCAGTTTATATACTGGGCATGATGTTCATGTGGTATGGAATACCTGTTTGGCCAGTTTGGGTCAGCTGTCCTGGCTGTGTTCCCTCCCAACTTCTTGTGCCCCTCCAGCCTTCTTGCTGGCTGGGCATGAGAAGCTGAAAAATCCTTGACTTTAGACTAAAGACCACTTAGCAACAACTGAAAACATCAGTGTGTTATCAACATCCTTCTCATACTGAACCCAAGACATAACACTATACCAGCTACTAGAAAGAAAATTAACTCTATCCCAGCCAAAACCAGGACAAATATTTTCATAAATGATCTGCATGATGGGATCAAGTGTACCCTGATGAAGTTTGCCGATGATACCAAACTGCTTGGGGAAGCGGACACTTTGGAAGGGAGAGCCACCTCGCAGGAAGACCTGGATAGGCTGGAAGAGTGGGCTAACAAGAACCTTACGAAGTTCAACAAGGACAAGTGTAAGGTCTTGCACCTGGGAAAACATAATCCAGGAGTGCAGAGCAGGCTGGGATCTACCTGGCTGGGGAGCAGCTCTGTGGAAAGTGGACAGCAAGCTCAATATGAGTGAACGGTGTGCTGCTGCGGCAAAGCAAGCCAACAGCATGCGGGGTTGCATCAACAAGGGCCTCACCAGCAGAGATAAAGAAGTTATTATCCCACTCTACTCAGCACTTGTCAGGCCATACCGGCAATACTGTGTTCATTTTTGGTCCCTGCTATGCAAAAAAGATGTGGACAGGCTGGAGAGGGTCCAGAGAAGGGCCACAAAGATGATCAAAGGACTGGGAAGCCTGCCATATGAGGAAAGGCTGAGAGAACTAGGTTTGTCCAGCCTAGAGAAAAGAAGGCATAGGGGAGACCTTATCACTATGTTCCAGTATTTAAAGGGTGGCTACAAAGAAGGTGGAGACTCCCTTTTTACAAGGAGTCACATGGAAAAGACAAGGGGTGATGGGTAAAAGTTACTGCTGGGGGAGATTCCAATTGGACACGAGGAAACTTTTTCATAACAAGAACAATGAGCCATTGGAATAATCTCCCCAGGGAAGTGGTGGATTCCCCAACATTGGATGCTTTTAAGATTCGGCGGAACAGAGTGCTGGGCCATCTTGTCTAGACAGTGCTTTTGTAAAGAAAGTTTGGACCAGATGATCCTTGAGGTCCCTTCCATCCTGGTAGTCTGTGATTCTATGATTCTGTGATTTCCCAGGAAAATAATTGCTTTCTTAGCACAAAATATATAAATAATCCTGGAGGAGAAAGAAGTTCTTCCTCCTGTGAACGTCTCCCAGTGCCACTGCTTGGGTTTGTGTCCTCCTTGCTAGCTGTCGTACTGGTTGCCGTCTGCTCTCTGCAGCAGCTATGCCCAGGGTGGACTCTTAACCCTCCCTGGTAGGGAGATCTCATATCTACCGGAGCCAGGCACTGACCTGTAGCCAGATAACTAAGGTACTAGATAGGCGTGGGAGCTGTGGAAGTACCCAAGATAGGTACATTAAGAAAAGAGATTAAGCAACAGTAAATTGCCCCACAATCACTGATAAATTCTGTAGCAACTTCTTTGTTTTTTACTGTCAGAATCAAACTCTGCTGAATTCTTCCATTTCATGTATTTTTTCCTGTCTGATGCTGTTGATGTGCAAAATGGAGCTGGTGTCTCTAATTCTGTTTATGTGTATAAAAGCTAGCGTTTAAAACCCTAATGAAAATGGTGATCATAAAAGATGGAAAACTACTAAATTTCTGGGATAAATTCAGTAACTAATAGGTTTTACTGAGCACTCACTGGATCTGGTGGTGAAATATCAGTGGAGTCAGTGAGGAGGAGGAGGGAGCAGGTACGTCAGTTTTAAACACCAGCAGTTTCACCCCTGGTGTACGTTCTGTACTAATAGACTAGGAGGGCACAATCAGGTTAAAATATCAAGCGACTGACTTTCTAATTAATCAGTCAAGAACCTGAAATACCAGGAAACTTGAATGACTGTTTGCAGCTGGATCCAGTTGTTTTTATGTGTGAGGCATCTTCGGATCTTGAAATTGCTTTATTCAAAGCTTTCTCCTCTGGATAATATAGATAATAATAATGAATAATACCAAGAAAATGTGAGCTCAAAACCACCCACTTTGTATAGAGCAGGGAAGTACTATATACTCCTGGCAGGCTTTTCAGTTAGATGGAGATTTATTATAACGAAGAAGTTGAGTCATGTCCTCTGATACTGAACTGTAGGAAACAGATATTTGAAATTATGCTTACAAATGCCAAAAAACATTCTCCCGGAACATGCTGAAAAAGTAAAGCAAGTATGGTAAGGCAGAAAGCCCCACTGAAGAAATGTCTCTCAATCACATCCATTAACTACTAAAGGGCATTATGAAATATGCCTTTTCCATTCCATGTAGTGCTCTGAAGGTAAAAATTATTCTGCAGTAGCACTGAGTGCTGAGCAGATAATGAAGAAGTTTGGACCCCCACCCTCTTAACTGATTTTCATGTGAAAGTCAACTGTATATCTAACGTTCATATAATGATGTGTCCATTTCAAGCACAGCCAGGGCCTAAAAGCTCATAGACTTCCCACAAACCACTTTATTTTTCCAGATCCATTAATACAGTCCCTAACCAACTATCTGAATTGTAGGCTTCATTTAATTTAATTGGCACCAAAGGCAAAGAAGAGACTCAGCTCAGGTTTTTTTCTTTCAGTATTCTCTTATGCAACCAGACAAAAAGGACAGAGCATGGGTGATTTCAGATCAGGTTTGGTATATTCAAAAGGCCATTTCCTGCCAGTTTTCATTTGTGTTTCCTAGCAAGTGGCAACCAGGAGTTTGGCCAGCAGAAACAGGAACAAATATACATAGAGTAATATCAGCAACTTGCTTCAATACTAAAAAAAAAAAGCCTTCTATAGGGTAGTGGGACACATTTAGAAATTACCAGAGGGTTGGGTGATGCCTGCCTCTAGTCTGGCAACAGAGGGAATGAGAAAGAATTAAACACTCTGGACACTGTTTCGTAGCTGGGATGGTTGTGAAAGGGCTACTTAGCTTAGCTTGTTATTTACTGCAAGTGTGCTCATAGGGATGGGAGTGATTGAAGCATTGGCACAACCGCCTGGTTCAGAGATAGGGAGATCAGCTCTCCTGGCTGGGGCCCGCAGAAGGGACGAGCTCTTCGAAGCGAGGGAGAAGTAGGGAGTTTCCAAAAGGCACTGCGCAGCTCCAGTTTTCTTATTCAGTTAAATCCTCTGCATCTAGCCAGATGTGAGGAAGCCCTCTCACCTTCAACCTGCTCAGGCCGCTCACAGAAACTGGGCTTAGTTTAGAGATTTGGCGCAGTTCATGATTCCTCTGAAAACATGCAAAAAATCTTGGTTTGGATGGTTCTGCTTTTCATCTTGCTATTCAAGCAAGCAGTATTTCGGTAATGGCACTGCCACTCATATGCAGCACAATGTAAAGTGACACCTTACTTCGCCAGCCAGCCAAGTGATTTCCATATTCCCTTCCTACCAATCTGGAAAGACAGTAGCTTGGATGACTCCTTCTCTGGGAAAAGTAGTGTTATTCTATGTGGGAAGGGAGGGTGGAAACAGCTTTTTGAGCCTGCAGAAAAAATTTCTAGAACAATCTTGACACCATTCGCTTTATCCTTGGGAGGAGATACTTTGCTGCTGTAAAAAACTGTGTAAGATACAGTATGTGTCATATGACCACGTAAGCCTGTTGTACCTTCTTGTGGGTGACCCACTGAAGAACCACTAGTGAGATTCTTCCTGTAATGTTCTTTAAATGTAAGCTCATTTGCTATGTTTTATACATAGAGTACCTTAATTTAGTCCCAAACGGGTGGGTTATCATAGCTTATTTAGACCTATGTTAGAAAGTCTCAGTATTTCTTCAGGTTTTCACCCCAACTTTCATTTCTGCAAGCAATCATTTAGCACCCAGACCTGGATGCTGCAGTAATTTCTAACTGATCCGTTGTAAGGCACTCAACACGTGAAAACTCCTTGACAGATTCATGGCAGTAAAAAAACCCAACCCCCAAAGTTCTACCAATGCCAGGATGCACAAAGGAATTAATGTGTTATTTTAAGTTAAAAGAAAAGCAATCCAACACTTCTTGCCAGATAAAATTACTGAAGCTCTGAAAATTAATTTCCTGTTTAGCAGTGAAATAATTGAATGACTAAAGTTGCTCCTGAGATTAGAAGGCTGTCTGCAGGTTCTGTCTGTGAACAGACTTTCCTGCAAAACTCCCTGCCAAGCCAGGTTTTTTGTTACTTAGACAGTTTCCTACCAACAGAGATGTAGATTAATCACTGGAAAATGCACAGTAAATAATAGAACGATCAGTATAATTGCCTGAAAGTGGATGGCTATTCTTAAATGATCACGAAGTGTTACAAACCTCCAAGGTACAACATTTCTGTATCTGTATCTGTATCTTTGGGCGTAGAGCTTTGAAAATACTTGTTTCAACACTTCCATGGTCATCATCTACCATGTGCCAGCCATCTAGAGCATTCCCAAAGGGCTAGGAGGCATTAGTATGCATAGGAAGGATGCCCTGCTTCTGCATCGTTCTGTAGGAACAGGAACACAAGAAGTAAGAACTACAAGAAGTAAGTTCTACAAAGTTAGAAAGGAGAGACATTTTGTTTTTCAGAAACCTTTCCATTTGAAAATCTTCCTGCACTTAAGGCTAATCCATCTGGGATTGCTCCAGGACCCTTAGACACATCTGTCTCTCTCACATCTCTGAAAATTACAGTTTTCTGCTTTGGTAGGCCTACTATTTATTATTTGTATTATTACAGGACATGGACGAGGCCTCACTAAGCACTGGGGACAGACGACATCAGCCAATGGTTCCCTAGCAGAAGAGCTAGCAAGCCAAGCCAGACATACAGAAGGCATGCAAAGGAATCTCAGTTTCATTTCTTACTTCTTCTCAGTTTTGGGATGGTGATTTTTGGCACTTAACTATATTCTCAGCACCTCGGTATATGCAGCTGACTTAAATGCTGACTTCATAATCATTGAGGGAAGACAGAAGTTTCTCCAGTGACAACGCAAAGCAGGATCCTAACTTGAGTGTTTGTTTTGCCCTATGGACGAAAGCCTGTCTCTCTGCGCTGAGTATTCGGGAAGACTAAGCAGACCAAACTACATCATACAAACACCTTTATATCTCCTCTGGATTTGGATCCCTAACTGTGAAGTAGGAATAGTACTCATTTTCCACACAGAGTGATTGTGAGAATAGACTGGGAGATGCCTATATACAGTCGTGCTAGGACCACTGAAATACACTTAATAAGCTCTCTTTCTCTATCTCACTGTATGTATATTTGCTTTCCAGCATTTAAAATTAATTCTTTTTTATTGAACATAACAAGTATTATGATATTAGAAACTGTTCTGCTAAACTCAGACTTTTTGCTTCCTACAGAAAAAAATATTGAAGGATGAAATATTTTTTCTTGCAAAGGGTTGGAGGGTTTAGTAGCAAAAAGAAAATGTAGAAGAAATAACATAACTTAATTATTTCAGGTTCCTGGATCGTATTTGTTCTCTGTGCAAAGCAGATGAGAACTACAAGAATGAATAAAGGACTTCGGCCATAAAAGCCAGAAAGTGGAACTGACAATAAATGTGAAAGAAACAGATTATGCTCACCAGACTGCTGAAGACAAGAAAGTGCAGACAGGGCTATTACTGAACGAATACACCCAAAGTCAGGTAAGTATGTGGCTTTAACTACAAAGTCAGGCAGAGGATAGCTCTTTAGAGGTTAATCATGTGCCACTCTCTTCAAAATACTTAACTGCTAAAGAACATGCATCTTGTTACTTCTTTTCTAGTCTTGAAACCTGCTTTATCCTTGTACATTCTTATGCTTGTGTATAGCCTTATTATTTATAGTAAGTGGAGTGCCACGTGGTATGGTATTTTCACAAGATGAAGGCCACCTTTGCCTAAGGAATATCCTTTTCCTGTGTGTGTTAGCACATCAGTACAAGGCTGGCTAAATCCATTCTCCATAATTCAGCGTTTTGCCATTGACTTCAAGTGAAGCTGCAGTTTGCATATCTGTAAACAGCAGAGATGATTGAATGAAGGTGCTCATGGTCTTTGCAGATTCAGAACAGACAGTGTTGAGAACAGTAAAGAAAATAATCAAATGCAAATAATCAAATCAAGACATGTAATACATCTGAATGTGCACAATCACTTATTGTGTGAAGGACCTGAGATAGCTTCAGAGGAGCAGTGAAAATGTCTTTAAAGATCTGCTGGAAGGCTGCATTTAAATGAGATCTTACAGGTGCTTGTTGTGGTTTAATCCCAGCCAGCAACTAAGCACCATGCAGCTGCTCACTCACTCCCCTCCTCAACTGGACAGGGGAGAGAAAATATAACAAAAGGCTCGTGGGTCGAGGTAAGGGCAGGGAGAGATCACTCACCAATTACCGTCACGGGCAAAACAGACTTGACTTGGGGAGAATTAACTTAATTTATTGCCAATCAAACCAGAGTAGGGTAATGAGAAATAAAACCAAATCTTAAAACACTGTCCCCCCACCCCTCCCTTCTTCCCAGGCACAGCTTCATTCCCAAATTCTCTACCTACCACCCCCAGTGGCACAGGGGGACAGGGAATGGCGGTTGTGTTCAGTTCATTGCACATTGTCTCTGCCGCTCCTTCCTCCTCAGGGGCAGGACTCATCACACTCTTCCCCTGCTCCAGCGTGGGGTCCCTCCCATGGGAGACAGTCCTCCACAAACTTCTCCAACGTGGGTCCTTCCCACGGGCTGCAGTTCTTCACGACCTGCTCCAGCATGGGTCCCTAACACGGGCTGCAGTCCTTCAGGCACAGACTGCTCCAGCGTGGGTCCCCCGCAGGGTCACAAGTCCTGCCAGAAAACCTGCTCCGTGGGCTCCTCTCTCCACGGGTCACAAGTCCTGCCAGGAGCCTGCTCCAGCGTGGGGTTCCCACGGGGTCACAGCCTCCTTCGGGCACCCACCTGCTCTGGCGTGGGGTCCTCCCCGGGCTGCAGGTGGAGATCTGCTCCACCGTGGACCTCCCTGGGCTGCAGGGGGACAGCCTGCCTCACCGTGGTCTTCATCACCACAGGCTGCAGGGGAATCTCTGCTCCGGCGCCTGGAGCATCTCCTCCCCCTCCTTCTTCACTGACCTGGGGGTCTGCAGGGCTGTTTCTCTCACATATTCTCACTCCTCTCTCCAGCTGCAGTTTCTGTGCTGTAGCAAATTTTTTTTTCCTTCTTAAATCCATTAGTCCAGAGGCACTACCATGGTTGCTGATGGGCTCAGCCTTGGCCAGCAGCGGGTCCATCTTGGAGCTGGCTGGCATTGGCTCTGTCGGACATGGGGGAAGCATCTAGCAGCTTCTCACAGAAGCCACCCCTGTAGCCCCCCACTACCAAAACCTTGCCACACAAAACCATTACAGTGCTGTAAATATTACTTACTCCTAGGTGTTCTTCCTAAGATCTTAGGTGAGATCCTTTTCTAGTCATAGCTGGTGTTCAATAACTTCGTTGCACTTACAGTGCTGAGCATCTGGATATTTGTGTGGAAAACCAAACAGCAATCTGAAGTGACTTGGCATTGGTATTTCACAATTATTGGAGATAAGTGTTCAAGTTTCATATGTTATAGACAGACAGCAAGTCAAATTCTGCTTTGAATACAGTGGATGAGCCCAGCAAAGGGCTAAATTTGATCCTGTGCTGCAGGGGTTTGCAATGTACACCTTTAATTTGTTTATGTGAATGAATTATATACCGTGGTCACAGCATATCTGTGAAACTCTTACAAGTTCTTTAGAATACATGATGCATATTCTTTATGAAAGGTACAGTTGAGCTTTCATGCCACTAAAAATGTTTATATAGTATTTTCACGAAATGAGCTTTTCAGTTTGGTGTGAAGTGACTAAAAAAATGATTAATTCATTTAAGAGATGAGGTCTATGCTAAGAAAGGGGAGTAGCGATGATACAAACAATATCTTGACTTTTGGCCACACAGTTTGTATTCAGTCCACATCTTCCTCAAATGTGCCTCAATTCTCTTCTCTACCCTTCCCGAAAAAGAAGAGTATTCAAGCATTCCCCCTTTAAATGGCCTCCATAGAAATAGCTTACCTGCACAATGAATTGCTTAGTCTGAGTGACAAGTTTTAAAGGTTGGGCACAGCACCTTTCATTCATTTGTCCAGCACAGTCCTTTTTATCAGCACCCTCCAGGCTCCCTCCACTCTCTGTGTGGGGGAGATAATGAATAGAGCAAATTTTTATAAATTTTAACAAACCATGGTATCTATCTGTTGTTAACCTTCTAAGCAATGAGTGAGACAGGATTCCTCTCTAGGTGGCGAAATAACCATTAAACTGATAAACCAAACTTCACTAGGTGTTTCAAATTTTCTTTTGTCAGCTGCCCAGGTCAGAGGAGAGGGGGGATATTTTGAACTTGGAGGTGGATTCTCTTATCTGCTGCCCACCACTGCCTGTTCCAGCCATAGGTAATACGAGATGTACAAAGTAGGGTTGGGTGTTTCATAAAGCTGACTCATAAAGACATTCTTTCTTACTGTTTTTTTTGTGTGTTCTGAGAAAACTTTGGAGTTCAGTGTGTCAGTCTTTAATAATGATCTTCAACATCTTGAGGAAAAGTGAAGAAGCCCTGTGACTGGGAACCAAACTCACAGAGCCCAGTTTGTTTGTAGAAAGATTCTGTGAAAGATAGGCTAAATATCATGTTGTAGAGGGATCCGACTGCTGTTTTTCATTTCCATATGCATATGCATTTATTTATATGCATAAATAAAATAAATAGGCTACTCAGTCTATTTACGCACAGTACTTTCCAGTTGATCTGTATTTTTCTCTACTGTTTTGAATGCCTGAAGGACTTGTTACATGAACTCTGACAACTGTCTTCCTAGAGAAGACAGCTTTGCTCCTCATCCCCTCTGGGAAGTAGTTCTTAATTCAAATCAGATTTCAAAAAATAGTAGCAACTTGCTGGAAAAAAGGAAAGTAGCTATTCATCACTGGCAGGAAGAAAAGAGAATATCCTTTGAAGCTGATTTATCCTTTGAGTTACAGAGTAATGCACATTTTATTTAGCTATAATGTGTTTGGGATCTTGAGTTTCTATCAGCGTGTCATAGCTGTATCACCTCCAGGCGTCAGGGACTGTGAATGGGGATTCAGCTCAATTTATAGTTCAGGCAACTGCTGATGTGAAGCTGTCATAAATCACAACAAACAGTATACGATGTCTGAAGCTAGTCAGTCTACAAAGTGCAATTTCTTCCTCCTTTCACACATAAACATCAATTGACATTAGATTAGCAAGTGTAGAGCTTAGTGAATAATTTATAATGAACAATTAGTCTAATTGTGTCTGCTTCCGTTATGAGCTGATTATGAAGCGCTGAGATTGGATGTCTGAAATGATTTGTGTATTTCTTCAAAACAAGTTTTCTGTGTGAATGTCTTGTGAGTAATTCATTGTGAATAGTTGAACTTCAGAAGTGATGATGGTTGCTAAGTTATATAAGTCACTGGGATTGTTTGTGTTTCTCTAATTAGATTATTTGCAAGTCCAGACAAAACACGGTGAATTTAAATTATTAGAACTGAAAATACCATGGCAGTGGAATAAAAAATATCTGAATATTTGAACTTAATATATTTGGAGTTAATGCAAAACCATCCAAATAACTGGAAAAGTAATACAAAAGGGCCATAGACATCATTGTATTTACCTTTGTTTTCCAATGAGGAGGTTATTTTATGAAAATCTTTTTATTCTCCTAGGCCTAACAGATCTTCCTTTTACCATCTGCATTTAATTTCTGTGTTGTTCAGGGAGCTGTATTTCATTAATTAGCTGTTCACATGCAGAGTTTGCCAAAGCCAGCCCCAGACAGTGACATAAAATCCTGGCTGAAATGAAATTTAAATATTTCCACAGACTTCATCAGCACTGTGATTTCATTCTTTCTTCGGAGTACCTTCATATCACAGGAGAATCATATCTGGATCTAGGTTTGAAGTTGCTATGTGAAATATTAAGATTTTTGAAAATGGAAAGAAAAAGTAAAGTAGAGCATGACTAAAGGCCAGTGGAAGTGTTATTAGAGGTCCCTGCAGATGCCCAGTGTCCTGCAGTGCCAGTGCTCAAGTGGGAGCGACTGAGTCATGCCTGGATGATCACACAAGCCTGTTTGAGACAGGCATCTTTTATCCCACTGAATACCTCAAAATTTTACATTTGAACCTGCATGCTGCTTTAGCACCTTTACCTTTGCCTTGCCCAGTTTTAAAAAGGCCCTTTCCTCACCTTGTTATTTCAGCGTTGGCCAGTGGGTCGCACTGTGTCAAATGTGCCCTCAGATTATTGGTGAAGGACTTTTTACAAGAATGCTTCTTTTCTGCACCATTGTTATCACAATAAAGGCTCTTTCTCAACATTTAGGCATCCTCCCCCTGTGTAATGTGTCAAATCATGACAGTGAGACTTTTACTCAAAGAGATTTTATGCACCCACAAACTGTGGTGGTCAGTTATTTACTTGTACCACTGAGAGCGGATCACAATAAGGGTTTTTTTCAGCTCACAGGTGTGCTCTGGGCACCCGAGCAGATGTATTTTTACCTTAATTATCTGCACTTTTTTTTTCTTCATTTAGAAATCAAAACCAATCATATTTTCTTATGTCACAGGTGTTTTGTAAAGATCAATTAACATTTGTGAATCCCAACATACGGGTAATAAAGAGCATCAATATGCCCGGGAAGAAATTAATATTTCTGTCTTCAGACCAAAGTCTGAATTCCCTTTCAGTGAAAAAGGCTTGCACCAAACATTGCATCATGAGAATAAAATTAAAAATTGAACAGGTGCTTATTGAGTACTGCTCACTGTTGTACCAAATAAAGCAAACACATCCTTTAAAACATCTTATCAGGTCTTGGGATTAAAAGCTGTGTTGTAGTGCATGAACACCAAAGAAATTAATGGCTTTGCAACCTGAATCATGTTCCTTTGACATATCCACGGTGTGTGTAAAGGGTGTTGCCCTAAATCTCAAAAGGACCATATCAGTATAATGAAGTGAAGAAGGGAGGTGGACTGGTCAAGCAAAAGCAACATTTTTATTTGACTGGTAAGTATTTTATGAGGCTAAGAAGAGGCATGTGAGCAAGGGGTGCTGACACTCAATACTTCACTTGGGAAAGAACGCAGCATTTAGCACTTCCAGACATGCCCTCCTTTGCTTTGGTCACAGCACTGTAGCAGCGGCATTTCTAAAAAGCTGTAAAATGCTAAGAGGGAAAGGAATGATAATTCACAGCTCCTCACACATGAGGGTTTTGGAAACATGAGCTTTCATGGCATCAGCTGTTCCATCTAGCCTACATCTGGCTGATATAACTTAGGTTTCCTTCCTCTCTATATAATTGCTTTATGTGTGTTGTGAAACAGTTATTTGAGGCTAATTAGTAGTCAGGTATTTTTCCTGTAGATTACTGCTCTGGTCACATTTATCATCCCAGCTGGTGTTTAGAACTTTAAAGCAGAAATTTAGAAGAGGGCATACTGTACCAGACAGAGCTAAAGATCACTAACTCTCCATGTGGTATCCAGAAGGTCTCTGAAATGAACCCTGTTATGTGATTCATATTCTACATTTTAGTTGTTTTGGTTTTGTGCAGAGTTTCCAACCCCACCATTGTTGCCGGATAGCTAATATTCCAGGTTTGCCTTTACTGGTATGCCTTTCCAGTGTTGCCAGGTTCCAAGATCATTAAACATTTAGAACTGAAGGAATTTACAGATTATTTATGCTTAAGGCATACAAATATTTCTTTTTTCGTTCTAGAAGAAAAACAAAAAAATCTGATTTATTTATTATTATTGCTGAAGTCAGTCATAGACAGACTGATGGTTAGTCATAGAGGTGTGCAAATGAAGAACTGTGGTAAAACAGACTTGCAGATCAGGAGTCCGAGGGAGTTTCTGCAAAATCTACAGGAGCACAGGATAATGGATTATGCCCTAAATGAGTCCACCATTTTACTAGTGGAATTTGGCCCAAGCTGGAATAATCTTATACTCAGGGTGGAGGTAACTGTGTTGTACCCCATTAGCACTGCTGGGGTGCAGCATGTGCTCACATGAAATGGGAATAGCACCTCCCAGAGCCATTCCAGCTAGCTCTTCTCCAAACATTAGCTCTGGTATGGCATCAGCTCTCCCCATGTTCTCTCTCTGGAACTTCCTGTGCCAAGAGGGAATCCCAGCTAGTAAAGAGCGCTCTCTGCAGCTTTGGTGCAGCCTCTGAAGCCATAACAATGGTAGCTTTGGCTAGGCAACCACTGTTCTCAGCATCCTCTGTGCACTCTTCTCTTCCATGTTGTATATGAACTCAGTTATGCCAGTATCCCATAAACCAGGAGGTGCTTGCAAGGTCCACTGCCACTTTGCATCATTTCCATTTGTGCTGCACACATCGCTGCTTGGATGAAGTTCACCTCAGGCTGGGAGTAGGTCTGAGGTTCTTCACCTAGTTGGGGTGCTCGTGTGGGGAGTCTAGTTGGCTTGGGCTTTCTCTGAAGTTCAGGTATCTGAGTCCAGAGACACAGGTATTTCTCTACCTCTTAACTCATTGGACAAGGGCCATAGTGTGTCTCCACATTTGCCCTAGACGTCTCGGTTCAATGCCTCATGCCAATGGGTATTTAATATATATGTGCTAGGAAAAAAGATTAATGAACTCTAGTAAAGGCATTAAAACTCCTTCATATGTACATTTGTAAACAATTTTTCCTTCTTAAATTTATGAGAGAAACCTCAGTCCACAATATTTTGTCATTTTACACAGCAAACTTCTCTGCTGTCATAGTGTAGAATAGGTGAAAAAGACATTGTTTACTAGACTGAACACTTCCACACATTCATACCCAACTGAAATGTTGACCTTTACAATGAGAAATTGTGCGTATTGCTTGTAAGCTTTTCTTTTCTGTTTTAATATTGAAAGTTGGAAAAAGCACAGACATAAACATGGACCTAAATCTCTTGTCTGACACTACTTCATAAGTAGTGTCACCCAGTCCAGGCACTAATCGCACCAATGCATACGAGCTGCATGGCTGACTCTGGGGGGGTCTTGGCTTCATTAAAGTGCCCTTTCTTTCATTTTCTGTACTTATTTCTGATACATCTTTGTCATTTTAGCATGTAAGCCAGGCTGAGGCTAGTTTCTGCTATCAGCGGCTTGCCCACCTCTATGCCTTTCATAACATTTGTAAGTGGAAAGTAATTTTTAAAATTACTCAAGTTGACAGGCAGTGCTTTCTGCTAATCAAAATTGCATTAAAGTTTATTCCTTTGCCCTTTTGGTGCTGGTGGCATTTCACATTGATAGGAGATTTGTGTATAAACAGGCTTCAAAGTTAGATGCAAGGAGTAAAGGTAGCAGTGCTGGATTCTTCCAGGTGGGAGCTGGATTTCACTGGCTTCTGAATGCATCCTTGCAGTGTTTGCTTGGGTTATTTTTTTTCTTAGAAACCTTGATTTCATTGGAAAGCTCGAATGCGCAGCGCTGATCTGTCTGATCTCTGCATGTGGCTTTGTCCCTGAGCCTCCTTTGCAGGTTCATTTTTAACAGCATCCTGCATGCGCATATCATTTGTTGCAGCATTTCTTCAGCAGGTGTCTGGAGGTGTGGTAAGCGGACTGTGAGCAGTGGCTTGTTCATATATGCCGATTCGTATACAGTATTAATGAAGAGGCAGTATAAGGGATCATCGCTGAGCCTCCCTTCCCTGCCCACTTCCTACCAAGCCCCTCTTGGAAGGAATTCTTCAACACTTAATGAATAGTATTTTAATAGTATGTCATCCTTGAAAAGGCTCTTGAGTCTTGTTGAATATTCATTTACATTGCTTTAATCAGTAGTACCTTAAAGACAAGGGCTTCCACCGGTGGAAGGATGACATGAGAGAAGATTCATGAGATTACTCAAGAGCTGTGCTGGAGCAATGTGCAGGGATCAAGTGGCACAAGATTCACGGCATTTTCAAATCTCCTTCTCCTCTGAGATTTTGAATGTGATCAGCTTTGAAGGTTTTCCTTGACGGTGATATTTTGAAGTTAATAAATGTCATATGACAGGAAATCAAGCACGGGATTTGTAGCTTAAACTTACTAATTAGGGTTACTTCCTTTTGCTATGCAAGATTTTCTGGATGAAAAATCTGTAGGGTTTTTATGTCCACCACTTTGTTCTGAGATTGTTTCTTCAGAAATGGAAGGTCTTTTCAGGTTTTTTTAGTTTGTTACTGGGGAGCTGCAGTCCAGTGTAGGCAAGCACAAAGTCTTGAATAATGTCAGCAATCAGCAGAAATGTGTGAGTTCAAGTTTTTCTCAGTGCAAATAGATGTATCTACCTATGCCAAGTGCAGAGATATGAAACAGTTTTAAATCAGTCCCTTTATTCACCTTGCAAAGCCCTGGACTGGGATCTGTGCCCGGGTCTCATGCTGGGTGGACGTGCAAGTTCACGTCCCAGAGCTGCACAGCTGAATTAACATGGTACCCAGACTAATTAGCCTTGCCTCAAAGAGCATGCACATACTGTAGGTAGTGCAAAAATCCCTCAGCTAGTGATGACCGCAGTAGTTCCCCGGGTGGAGGCAGCCAGATCCTGCCTTTCTTCAGGGCTTTTTAAGTGAGACATGGCGCAGACTAAATGTAACCGGACTGCCTTCCTGGCACGTCGTGATGCTTCATCACACAGATGTGTGGCCCTGCACTGGGCCACGTGGTGTTGGTGCGTTATGTAGGGAGTCCCACTGCCTTGGTCCACATAGCTGTGCCTTCAGCGGGGCTTGTTAGCCTCAGGGCAGCACCATGCTGCCATGTCCTACACGCAGGAGTGGAGTTAGCTCATGTGTATTCAGGAATTTCTGCCCTGGGGGATGTCTGTACGGTGTCTCTGGATGAGGTGACCTGCACTTTGTCTCCAACAGAGAGGTTATTCTTGAGGTACCCAAGACCAGTTCCTCAGAAGCTGCTTGCTTCTGTCAGGGCAACCAAACACAGACCGTTTGCGTGGATCTTGGCCCAGACGTTGCAGGTTCATGTTCTGACTTTGGGCATTAATTTCTCGTTCCTGGGTCAGCTCTGCGTGTTAGCCGCGAGATCAGATTCCAAACCCGCACGCAGTCATTACACAAGGCCTCACTGAAGATGGTTGAATTTCATAAGAATTAAGATCTGGTTTAACTCTACTCCCAATTAGGCCTACCAAGCCAAATCCCATATTAAACGTAACCCTTAGATGCGTATCCAAGAACTTTCTGTAGCACTTGTTAACTGCTCAAGCTTATGATTTTACAGACCTAGCAGGTAATTCAAGCTGTTGGGAGCTCTCATCTTTCGGGAGTCCACTGTAACAGTAGCTGTTAGGAGAAAGTCGGAAACCGAACATTGCTTTTGAGAGATAATTAAAACTTTTCAGCTCCCTTCATAAAATATTCAGGAGAGTCTAACAGAGATTTAAATTAAAACCTATTTGCAAACATTTTAGTGGTGACCACCTCGGACCTGGCTGACCGCATCACTGATGTCATGGTGCGTCAGGGGACGTTATCCCCCGGGGCCGCTCTGGCGATTGGCTTCTGCACCTTGTTCTGAACATGTTTCCAGTGAGTCCCCTATTCAAGAGTTACGCTGATACGATTTGTAAGTAATAATGTATTGTGAAATAGAGACAGCAGGTCAGCGTTGCTGCCCGTTCCTCACTTCTGCCGGTGCAGCTGCTGCGCTGCCCGGCTTCCCCGTGCTTGGGTGATACCCTTGTCCCCGCGAGTGCTCAGAGGGAAGCAAAGATGGGCAAGCGGCACCCAGGGCAGTGCAATGGCTGGCACCCCCATGAATTCCTAAATCCTGTCGTACAAACTCATAGAAGGTGGTTTTAAATAAATTCATGCTTACAAATGTAGATTTAGTAAATTTTTCAGAGAAATGGACAGAACAAATATATTTTTTCTGAACAGCAAGAATCAGAAATGTGTCAAATGCAGCATGTTTCAGAATTTACATGGGTCCTGTCATAAGAATACCTGAGTACTTGCCAATCCTTCCAGAGCTAAATCTTAACAAAACCTGCAGGAGTTAAGACAAAATAATTCCTATTCTACAGATGGGAAACATGGTAGGTTAATTGTAAATTCCCTACAGTGAATGACCTCAAAATCATGTAGTAATAGGTGTTATTTTCACTAATACCTTTATTACACCTTGTTTTCGAGCCCAGTGTACAACAGAGCTACCAGGAAAATAAGATAATGCATGTGCAGACACAGCATACATTTCTGCATGTAACTTTGCCTGTGTGCTTCAGGAGAGCCACGAGAAGAGACTGTTCCTACTGAGGCTGCCAACAAAAGTACCAGGGGGTAACTGCTGGCATTTTCTGATGTCAGTGCATGCTCAATGGGATCCACTGACATAATTTCATACTTCCAGGCAGTTTTGGTTTGTGTTTAGGCTGAAGTTGCAAAGCCAGAAATGAAGTCAGTGTTCCCATCTGACTGTAGTTTATTTCTTGGATAAAGTGCATTTCTTTCACTTAATTTGCTGGAAAGATAAAACAACCAAGGATCATTTGGGAGTTTTTTTTCAAGATGTTTTTATAGCTATCAGGGGTTTTCTTGATGGTAAGATACTGATTTGTGTGACATGAAGTGATAGCCTGCTGCGAAGGAACAGCACCATTCTTTCAATGCAAAAACTAATTTAATATTGATCTTTCACTTATAAAATGCAAGGATAATTCTTTCAGTAAAAACACCTTGCATCAGGGCTCCTGTGGCTTTCCCAATTCAATCTGAATTCCTAAGCACTAAAGAAATCTCATTATTGAGAAGTAAAATAGCAGCTCCCTCAGCAAAAAGGTCACAGAAGAGTGAAATAGCCTTTGTACTGTATTCAGCAGCAGTTCTTGAATATACGCATTACTCATCCATGAGGCTCGTGATGTTTAAATGCCATCTACAACAGTGCTCCTTCTCTGATAGTCATTTTACTTTTTTCCCTTTTTGCCTTTAATAAAGCAAAGATTAAATGGTTTACAAGAACTATTACTTTGAAAGTCACGTTTTCTCCATGTGTCACTTGCAATTACACAGGGAATATGTCTTCTATTAGAATACTTAACTCAGTGGGTTTGGATGTTTAGGTTTCAGCAAGTCCAAAAATGTTTAAACATGTCTCTGAACTTCGAGGTTTTCTCCCTGATACCATGCCAGTCATCTTAGCTTTCCAACCATCCTCACTTCCCTTCCAGCCCAACTCATTCACTTTTATTTCCTTTGGTTCTGTCATTTCTTTACCTCAATTTGCCCTGATTTTCCTTTTAACCTGTCTCACTTGCTTCATAGTGCAATTAGATCTGTCTTTTTTCCACACTCCAGTAACATCCCACAGTTAGTTTGATCATTAAAATCAGAGGAGTTTAAAGATGCTTCTTTGATTTTTCTCTCAGTCTAATTTGGTTTAGGCTTGTTTTTAAATAAGGATTTGTAGAAGAGGTATAAATGCTATTAAGCAAACTTCTTCCAAGGCTTTTTTTTTTTCCCACTTCAGAAAAAAAGAGTTGCAGAAGCAGTCTAGCATAAGGAGGATCAAAAAGTAAATGGATGGGGAATTCCTGAAAACAGTAGAACAAAGGTATTTAATGGGATGTTACTTCAAAGGAAATCTGGGAAAAAGAACCATGGGGATCTGTATACCTGAGGAGCCATACCTCACACAATTTATTCTTACATGCTTGTTCTATACAAAAAGGATTTCACATCTGAAGTACGCACACGGTGAGACCCACTAGCTAGAGTTTATTCAGAGACTCCTGATGGGGAAGAGGAAGGAGCATGTTATTGAAATGTTCAGGGTCAGTATTTGTGCACTATGCAGAAATTTAAAATATTGGAGAATATCTGTTGCATTGGAGGTAGGGCTCAGTAAAGGAGATGGTGTGAGTAAAACTGAAAGAAAGTACGGAAGTAATGATACGGGGTTCACTGGCAATAAATGTGGTGAATAGAGGTCAGAAATTATGATCAAAAATTTAAATATTTTAGAGGTGAAGGAGCTGTGTTAAAAGCCTTGACCTTCAGAAAGTGGCAGCCTTGTATTCCTATTCATGCTACATAAGTGTGAGGGGAAAAAAGCATTGAGAAATAACACGTAATCAATATGGAAAGTCTATACTGAACCTGTAATAGCATCTGCAGTGCAGAACAAGACTGCGCCATTGTGCAGACCAATACTGCAGGCTAAAGCTCTGTAAGTTGCATTTATTATAGGAAGAGAGCCCAAAGGGTCTTTCTTTGGCTTCCAGCTCCCAGAAAAACTTTGCTCTTATTTTCTGTGTTGCTCTGACCTGCCTTTTAAGCCATGCATCCTTCACCTGGTAGAAAATGCCCTCCTAGACATGTCCACAGTAATCGCTGATGCCTGTGCCAGCCCAGCCATCGAACAGGCTGGAGCAGCAGCTGCCTCTAACGAGTACACACGGATCGTCCTTCTGTTGTGTGTGCCTTGCTCTTTGATGCTATGGAAATACATTAATTTATGCTTTGCAGCTACATCCCAGATGATCATGGTTGTATTTTTAGACAAACAAAATTAAGGGGGGAGGGTGTGTGCTCTTGGAGGATTCTGTAGTTCGGTAGTTGATAAGAGGAATTAGAAAATGCTTTTTGCTCTGATCAGTTACAAGCATAAAAGCTATGGTGATACACATATAGCAGGAGCCTTATTCAGATCCTGCATGCCGAATTCAGCTTCTGTTTCTGCCAGAGATGTCTGAGTGTTTTGCCCCGCTCTCTATCCCTTCCCACTCACGCGAACACACACACGCGTATACATACACATACACATACATGTACTCACTTCGTCTCTCTTCCAGGCTCCCACAGATCTTTGAAGGCCTGTGCTTATCTATGGTGGTGTCCTGGTTTCAGCTGGGATAAAGTTAATTGTCTTCCTAGGGGACAGAGCCATCACACAGAACTGAAAGTAAAACAATTCTGCTACCTGCAAGCGTGTTCAATATGTTGCCTTACAGTTTTTACCTGTTGCTGCTCACCGCTGTTCACTGAAGTGTGCACAAGCACTTACCCTTTAAAAGGTGTATTTCTGCTAAGGATGCAGACATATTCAGGGGAAAATGTTGAGCTGTTAGTGATTTGTTACAGGTTTCCCCCTCTGTAAAGGTATTTTTCCGGCAGGAGGTGACACAGCGATACCCCTGTCTGCATACTCCTTCCTGAAAAGTCTGTCCATAAACTATGTCTTTGTGTTCGGCAAAAGCGTTGGCACGCTTCGAAATCGTGAGTGAGGTCACAGCAATTTTCCCTGTGGGTCAGTGAGGCTGAACTGGGAAACAACATGCAGATGCCTTCTAGGAAGAGAAGAAAAAAGTGCCTTGAGGATGATGTTTGAATCCAGTGTCTCCAAACAGGGTTGAGGAAACAGTTTGTTCTCTGGCCTGATATGGCAAAAAAACTCATTCATGCCAAAAGGCTTTTTAGCTCTCAGTAAAATTTGTCTTTTGTGCTTTGCTTTTCTGATTTATAGTGTCAGGCAAGGCCTGTGTGATCTCCCATTAGTGGAGAGATGAACTAGATGATCTTGTAAAATTATTTTTTTTAGCTCTATTCAGTTTATTTTCTGAATACCGTATTTAGGATTTTACAGCAAAAGTACTTATCTACAGATAGAAAAAAGCTTTGCCTGTTTTCAGTTTTCTTGTTTTTACATGGTAGTGAAATCACAGCTTAAGTCTTATGGCACAAAGAGGTGATTTATTAAGTAGCAAGAATAAAGTTTATGGATGATACTAGTCTTTTTCTCTAAAAAGGGTATAAACATCTTTTGCCCTTTCTAGGAGCTAATAGGGAATACACATGTCAAAGACAATGCAAAACCCGAGTTGTGCAGTTGTTGACATGATGTTCAAATCCCAGCTGACAAACTCCCATTTCCTCATTCAGCAGCAATCTCTGACAGGTTTCACAAGCTGGACAGTGACAAAAAGGGAAAAAAATGCCTGACAATTTCTCCCATAATTGCCACCTCCAATCCCAGAGAGCCGAGGAGGAATGAAGCCATAAATAGCAAGAAAGATTTGTCAGGCTGTGCAAGATCAGAGCATTGATTCAGCCTTGATTGGACTCCCTACTGCTGTCCTTTCGTTATTTATGTCAGGTTAACCTCTCACTTTCAGCAATGACATCTGTTCCCCATCTACTCATTTCAGGGAACGTACTGCGGTTTCCATTTTGTCAGCTGGTTTTCCTTCTTCTGATTACTTTGGAACAAAGCTGCTGGGGTGGTTTTATTTAAATAATGCCTAATTCAAAATGAATGCGTTTGCTTTGAGATGGGACATGTGATAAGACGTGGTACATTCCATAAAACCTACCAACAACGTTCAAGATGAAATGAAAACTATGAGGACCTAACGGAGAGGTTTACAGAAGGCAAAGGTGGAGGAAAGAACAGGCCGAGCGCAGGGGTGGAAACTCCCAGACCTGTGGGAGGTCTGTTTCCTCCGAGGACAATGTAATCATCATATACCCCGGAGTCGTGCACGATACCGAGGTGAAGCGTCACCAAAGGGAGCTCTTACCTCAGGTGTGTGAGCAGATGTGTACTTCACTTGTTGGTAGAAATCTGCTTCTATTCATCAGGTAGTCCAATAAAGTCTGACAGCTTTATTTCTGAATTGAGATTGGTTGTTTTCAGTTTGAATGGGGTCTGTTTTCAAAGGAAATCTTTGTAAGGCAGTTTGGTGATTTTTCTTCTCTCCCGTGCATGTTGGTTGTGCTTCGCTTTAGCTTGTACGCGGCACCTCCTGCACAAAACCCCCCACATTTCTTGAGCAACGCTGGCAGGGAAGGGACCTTACTGTGCTGCAAACCGTGCTCACAGAAAAGCGTTATGTATCTTCCACTAGAGATGTTTCTTAGCTTACCTCTATGCTTATTTAGTCAAGAAACTGCTCTGCTGGGATAGCATAGAGGCATATCCTTGACTCAGATGCCTACTTTTGCCTCTTTTGTCTCTGTTCCTTTCTGTGTTCCTAAACTGTAATGACAGACTAGAGCTTCATGCAGAAGTTACAAGCTTGATACAAGAGTCATTTTGTGAAAATCAGTGATTATGAATTATGCAGGAGTCTGACTGATATCAGGTACTACATTTCTTTAAAAATGCTTGAATCTCCAGTTTTAATCTTGTATTTTTACATAGGGTTACTTGTTTCAAAGCAAAAAAAAAAAAAGGAGTATTTTAAATACTTTTTGACATACAATGCTTGCAGTGCTGTAAATTTAATTCTGGTGTTGATTCTGGCTAAGGTCACTTTACCTCTTTATTCTGGCATCCCCCAGGGCAGGTATTTCATTGCACTTTGTACATGATTTATGTAGTTTACCTATTCAAATTCCTAGCTGCATAGGACAGCATGTCTCATCTCATGCCAAGTATATTGTTAGTACTTAAAGAACAATAATAATGATTCTACCGTGAAGGAGAAAAGAGCCATATGAACAAGGTAAGAGACTTAATAATCACGAAAATCTTATCTCTGAAAAAATATGAAGCTGCTTCCTTGCCCAGAGATACCCATAAAAAGCAAGAAAATCTGAAGTAGGTTATTGTATGATCTCCATATAGACTGTTTTAGCAATCTCTCCCTGCCCCCCCCCAGTTTCTTCCCTGGTGGTGTTTGACGTTGCCTCTGTCTTTTATTCTAGGTTTTCTACTGTTAGGAATTATTACTGCTTAGGGAGATTAGCATTACAAAGACTAAGAAACTTTGTGGAATTTCTCTAACTCTTATCTTGAGACAGGAAGATATTAAAAACAATTGCTGCTATCCCATTATATGTGTTGTTACATCAACCAGGCCACATGACCAACTCCCAGACTGAAGGCTTTTAAAATAATCCCTACCATTTCATATGGAAGCTCATCTCCAAAGTATTCAAACTCTAACTAAGCCTTTCAACTTCTTTCACAGAAGAGTTTTAACTCTTGTTATGGACTATGGTCCAGAGAAGCAATTTAGCAAAAGTCAGAACAGCTGGATTCAAGGCTATGCCCATGACCAGCGGTGGTGCTTTTTGCGGTCAGTCATTGGGGCACCTTTGCCAGCAGTTGATCTCAACATGGACAAGGGATTTAGGAATGCCCCTCTATCCCCCATTTCGGGGATGCTGTATTACCCTGAATGTCTTGAATCTTCAGCTTGGTCCCCGGTGCCCCCTGGTTTCACTATTGTTTTTGCACTGTTTTCCAAAATTAGAGAAAACAAGACACACAGGTCTTGCAGAATTTTTATTTCCCCCCGCAAAGTTATAAAAAATTTAAAGAACTAATGCTGTTAGATCAATGCTAGTACTACTGTAACCCAAATTAGCTTCAGCCCTGTACAGTACACCAATTAGCAAAGACAAAAAGGGAAGCAATAACTAGGTATGCCATTATTCTACCAATCTTTACAATCTCTTTTATGTGGAATTCTACTTCAAAGCGCCTTTCTTGTTTGTTACAAGATCACTTACATAAGCAACCAGAGTGACTAAAAATAAGTATTTTGTTATTCCTTCATGTCTCTGTCCTCAGCTACTGAGAATCTCTTATTCCTATTGTCCCTGACAGTTCTTCAGACTGACGCTATTCAGCTGTCTTCTCTATGTACACTTTTAGCTTCTTATTTTTATTAATTTATTGCTTTATTTTAAATTTTTTCTCATCTTGTGCACCTTGTTTTTTCAGTCACCTCCATACCCATTTTTAAGGGGTGAATGAGGATGTTGAGAGTAGGACTGGACAGGTAGGGGGACCAAAAAGTTTGGTTTAAACCCCTTCTTTTTTTCCTGGTGGCACTGGTTTTAAATGTAAATTAGGATTACTTTAGGGTAACTCAGAGCTAGCTGCTCAATCTACAGAGTTTGTTCTCACAGTCTGAGAACTTCATATTGTAAAAACTATCACTCTGGCTAAGCTGCCTCCCACATTAGCAAGGGACTGGGATTCTAGCTTCCTACTCCTACATAGGGAACTTGATTTTTCTTTCATTTGCACAGGTACATATAAGGATTTAGTCCCCTGATGTGAACAGTATTTTGCTGGTGTACACTACTGTATACACTGATGCTAGAAGAGAATAAGCCCTCGTCATTCTCCTATTATATGACCTCATTTCGCTAAAGTATTAGCTGAATCTGGTATGAAACTTAACACTAAAATAAAGGCAAAACATGTATTCTGCTAAACCAGATGTTTAGGCTGCTGCCAAGAGAGGACCTGAGAAAAATCAAACTTTACAAATGTAGGTATGCCTATGAAGTATACACACATATTCAAGTGTCATCTTGTCTTTAAGTGTATTATCTTGATATATTTGTTTGTCCTCAAATCCCGACATTGAGATACAAACATAATAGAAAAAGCAATTGCTAACAGAATGAACTACTGCAAGTACCACCTGTCCCTGCTTTCGATACTCAACCTTAATCTAGAACCTTTTAAAGTAGTCAGGTTATCTGGAAATACTGCACAGCTTAAGTTAATTGCCTACAAGTGCCTCTTCTGTAAATATGTGTCAGGCATCATAAAGCACTCCCAAGGATTAGTCATGTCAGAGGTGCGAAATTCAATATTCATTGGTGTACTTGCAGGAGGCCCCCACAAGAGCAGTTGTTTCTACTTACAGCAACCTGTCATTTATTGGCACCGGCAACATTTTGCAAGAATAAGCAAGCTTGAGAAAAAGCAGCCCTTTGTAAGAAGAAATTGCAATGGAATTATGTTGTGAGTAGCATTGCAGGACTCTGACACAATAAATCATTCAACTTCTAAGGTTGAAAAAAATAAAACATGAAAGTCTTTCTGTTGGGAATTAGCACCAGTGAAAATTTCCAACTGCATGGCTAGCCTCAGCCTGTCAGCCGCAGTACTGTATCTTTGCCTAGTGCCATGTTTAAAAGCTCTTAGCTGAATGCTAATGACCGTGACTTGAATTAACAGGCAGAACAAACGAGCTTAACTTCGATAGTTCTTCCTAATGCATTTTTAAAACTTGGTTCAGGAAGAGTGTTTACATGACAAACAAAGGCCGTGATGTCAAAAAACACATGACCAAACTTATCATTTTCTTTTGTGAAGCCTAGTATCCCAAATGTAGTCCAAAGTCCTCTTGGGTTAGGTGCTCTACAGGAAAGAAGAGACTGTCTCTGCCCTGAATAACAGTCAAGCTAAAGAGAAAAAGAAACAGAGGAAAGGAAGAAAGAAAAAAGATCAGGGGATTAATCCAGTGGTCAGTAACAGAGCCACAGCATCATTTCGGTCTTAATTTCCAGACCAGGCTTGCAGACTACTGAAAAGCCTACTTTTATTATATGACTTGTAGTAGCTCCTAAACTGTATTAGACACTTTTTTTGAGTTGAGACTCGCATTTACTTTGATTATACCCCCAAATGGTTCTAGAGAAAGGCTTTAAAATAAGTCTGAAATATATGAGAAAATTTCCCAAGGGGGTGGCAGAGAGGTTGAGGTGTTAATCCAGGTAATGTCTGAAAGCAAATCTAAAAGGAATTCTAATTCTTGCTTTGTTTGCAAAATATTATTTTAGCACTGTGCTTATGCCTAGGAACTCTGAAGAGTTTGGTGACCTGTTATGAACTTCCCAGGCATATACTTTTCACCATCGCTATTGTCTTTGAGACTACCCATATATTAATAGAGTGGACAAAACGGAAAGTAAATGAAAATATCTAGTGTCGTAAAGGCTAGGAAATTTAACAGATCTATATGAGAAAGAGGTGGGAGTTCCCCTTTACGTTAATTCAACACTGAGTGATTGATATTTCCTTCTGAATTGATGATTTCCATATCTGCTCCAATGTGCGTGATGCTCTGGGACTCATAAATCCTTTTCCTTAGCCTGCTAGTGATATGCGCTGTGACCTTGGTCAAATAGTTTCATTTTGCTTTATATATATATATTTAATGTTTTGACTTTGAAGGACAAAGGTGCTATATGAAAGCAAGGTATTACTACTGCTAGCTAGTACCACTTCACTAGATCAGATGTAACTAAGAAGAAGAAAGTCAGAAATTCAGCAGGTTTGTCTTTCTCTGTATCTGCTAAGAATAATTGACCAAAATTGCTTCTGTAATGTCCAGTGTAACTCAGTAACAAATCTAGGACACCCTTAAGTATGAGTAGTAGCCAAACCACCAATTTGCAGTTGTTTGTTGTGGGGTAACATTTCCTAACAAGTAAGAAAAATGGACAGTGTAAACTTTGAAAGTATATTAGAAGAAAACTAGGAAAATTATATCCCCTCCCCAGCAAGAGGTATGGCAATTTAATTAGTATTTGTCCCAAAATGGCTACAAATGTTGATGCAATTTCCCAGTAACATCAGCTGTTTACATTCCAGATAATTTCCAGCTACTCTGATTCCATCTAGATCAATTCGGTAAGCTTGTAAAAATATAAATATTGGATTTTACCCTAATGCTAGAGAAGCATATGGGTCATTAACTGTAATTCAGGCCTTGTAGGCTATTTGCTGACTCTCCTGAATAAAAGCAAAAGTGTTTCTTCCTCTCAAAAAGACTGTTGTATTTTGTTTTGCAAGTTTGGGAGGTAGGGCCCAGTCTTTTTTTAATGCTAGTATGCATACAGAAGACAGAAACCAAAGAAATCCATCCATAGAGATTTGGTCTTTCCTTGCTCGGTACACTTTTCAAAAAAGAAATTGCCAATGGAGGTCAGAAACAGTGAAGTCATTATTTATTACTTGTTGTGCAGTAAACCTTAGGAGCCTGAATCAGGACCAGGTACACAATTGCATGCTTGGGACTTACCATGTACCCCCCTAACCCTGCCAGGAAGAATACGCTTGCAGGTTTTTTTTTCCTCATGACTTTCTTAAGGGTTCCCCAGGACTCCAGGAAATTTGGTAGGTGTCTCTCAAATCTCTTCTGGTAGTAAATAGTCCCAGAGATTACTTTTAAGGAAGAATGGCTGTGTATTTTATGATATTATGATTTTTTTTTCAGGGAATGTTAGGAAATAAGAGTTGTCCTGTAGCTCAGGAAGTTGTGTTTATCATTTTTATTTCCTGAGCCATCTCAGTTCTTCAGCTGCCTTTTAGAATATCAGCAGCCCATGCGCCTGAGCCACCCTCCTGTTTTTAACAAGATTACGCTCCCAAGGCATGAATAACTTACAAAAATGACAAAAGTATTTCAGAATTATTTAAGAGAAGGGCGTAATAAAACTGTCTCACATTCTGAAAATATCTTCCCCCTGCCTGTGGGAAGGAAGCTGTCAACGGCGTTTAATGCTGCCGCAGCGTCCACGCCGACAGAGAACCTGGAGGTACTTTGCTGTTGACGGTTTAGCACCGTGCCCAATTTCTCGCGACAGGTTTGCTGGTGATCGCAGGAGGAAGGCAACGGGCGCCCCGTGAGCGGGGTGTGGGTCGGAGACTCTGCCCTGCTGCCAGCTTAGCCCTGCACCCGTGGTGTCTGCGTTTGTCAGAGCTTTAACCTTCCTTTCCCTTGTAAGGTTTGGGGGAGCCGATGTGCTTCTGCTGAGTAGGTTGGGGAAATATGGTGGGTGCTTTTCTCTGTTTCTTGTGTCTTTCTGAGCCTCTCTAGGTACGCAGAATGAGAACAGACTGAATGGAAGAAGGAGACGCAGCAGGTGTAGGTGCTCAGGTCTTCAACATTTTCTAACACCTGCAGGAGAAATTGCTCCCACAAATCAATGCAGCCACTAGCTCATGAAACCATTAATCTGTGGCAGAAGCTTTGACGGTACATTTACACTTCGCGCTGTTAAAAATTAATGCCATACTCCAAATGATGACTGTGCACCACACACTGGGGGAATGAAGTGATGAGTACAATGACAGACATGAAGTATCAATTTCCTGAGTATTTTTAGTTACACTGTCATGGTTTAACCCCAGCCAGCAACTAAGCACCACGCAGCCGCTCACTCACTCCCCCCCACCCAGTGGGATGTGGGAGAAAATTGGGAAGAGAAGCAAAACCCGTGGGTTGACATAAGAACGGCTTAATAGAACAGAAAAAGAAGAAACTAATAATGATAACGATAACACCAATAAAATGACAACAGTAGTAATAAAAGGATTGGAATGTACAAATGATGCGCAGGGCAATTGCTCACCACCCGCCAACTGACACCCAGCCAGTCCCCGAGCGGCAAATCCCTGCCCCCCACTTCCCAGTTCCTATATTAGATAGGACGTCCCATGGTATGGAATACACTGTTGGCCAGTTTGGGTCAGGTGCCCTGGCTGTGTCCTGTGCCAACTTCTTGTGCCCCTCCAGCTTTCTCGCTGGCTGGGTATGAGAAGCTGAAAAATCCTTGACTATAGTCTAAACACTACTGAGCAACAACTGAAAACATCAGTGTTATCAACATTCTTCACATACTGAACTCAAAACATAGCGCTGTACCAGCTGCTAGGAAGACAGTTAACTCTAACCCAGCTGAAACCAGGACACACTTAAGAGAATACCAAGCCAATGTTGGTGTAATCTGCTTTACCTTTTTTTTAGTGATTTATAATCTATCAGCCAGGTAGGTCTGTACTGGGGTCATGTTGTCTTTCCAGCTTAATTTCTTTATTGATGTTAATATTATTTACAAGGGCAACCACACATCCTTGGAAAATTATTTGGGTCAGCTGAAAAACTAATTTTGGTCGAACTGCTTTCCAAATTACAGAAGTTGTAGTAGAAGCAATCTGAAGCAGAGGCTTTGCTCACAGTTATGTCTTCAGTAATGTGGTGACACAAATACTGTTTTATACTTCATTAGCAGGCAATTAATAACTCATGGTAGACATGGTATCCCCTGTTGGAGTTCAGCTGTGAAATTGAAGTGTTTCCTTTCATTTAGTTTGTCAGCTTCTGTGAAAACCTAAAGGATTAGGACTCCTCCAAACTCTGGTGCTCACACCTTTAAAAAACTAGATCTCAGGTTTCATGGTGTGTGGAAACACCATCCTCTATAGGTTTCTCTTTCAATATTTTTCTTTGCTCCTTTCAAGAACAAAACCAATTTTTTCATCTCTTGACTGAATGCCTTGAATCAACCTTTTTAAATCAAAGGGCAAAACTATCTGCCAGTGTGTGTCCCAGGCAACAGTATTAATTTCAGGGATTCTAGATCCCATGCAGAATCGCCTTACAGCTGAACATGAAGTAAAAAACCATACCAGAAAAATTAAGACTAATTTACCTATTCATGCAGCAGGAGATAACGTGAGGAAACGAGTAGCTACTCCTGACTTTATGCACCAGCATAAGGTACAGATTAAAGAAGATAAACATTTGTGCTTACATTTAAAATGCCTAAGGTTTTCAGACATTGTGGTCATAAGCGTGCTGTTAGTGTCAAGAGAGACAATTACACGGTGATCGATAGATAGTAACCAGGTTATATACACAAAACGATGGGATTCTAGGGAAAAGAATGGTTGTATCTCTATTAGTGGTATAAAAACCCACAAAGTCCCACAACTATTTCATTCTTCCATGTCAGAGTGTGGGAATGAAACTGGTTGCAGCAGAACCAGAGAGTGCTCTTTTCATTAACCCAGGGCACATCTAATTTCAGCGAGAATAAAGCTGTCTGTGTTACCAGAAGGGTACAAAATGAGAAGTCAAGAGAAAATAATGTAGTAGCTCTCTCAGTCTCTTTTTCTTTAAATTCTGAAATTGCATATCCGTGGTGTGTTTAAAGAGAATATAGATAGATGCATATTTTGTATATTTATAAAAAGAAGCTGAAGTGGAAGAAACCACTGTGTGGGAGAGCTCGTTCTGATATCAGAGCACATGTAAAATGTTTTTGATACAGGCGGGGCTAACAGTCTAATATTAAGGTGACTTTTTTTCCGTTAACATATTGTTTCCAGTTGCTTAAAAACTTTGAACATTTTGACTATTTGTGCCAAAATTGTCAGCCTGGACTAAATTTATATGCAGGGGAAGGAAAGGATGAGGACACAGAACATTTCAGCCAAAACTATTGATCTCTTTCCGAGGAAAATGTTGTTTTAGTCAAGGAATTGAGAGATTCCTTCTAGTCCTTCTAGGTTTTGGACAAAGCATGTACAATTTTTCTCTGACAGATGGTTACAAGTAATGATACAGATGTGATTTTTTTCTTTGTGCAATCACTGTCCTAGTCGGCCAAATAATAAATCCTTGAGCAACTGTACTTTGTGCGTGCTTGGTAAGGGACTTTGTTTGCTTTAGGAGCTCCACTTTTAAAAATCAAAAGTTTCTGGCTCCTGTGAGCGTGTTCAAGACCTGGGTGAGCTCTGCTCCGCAGGCACTGTCCCCACAGACTGACTGCAAGGGACCAGCAGCAGATACCTGGACAGGTGACTCCAAACCAAGGAGAAGCCAAACACAAAAGCAGGAACCCTGGCACCTGCTAAATACTCCTGAGGTATGGTCACTGTGTACAAAAATCGGCATTAAACTTACACAAAGCTGCCTTGCTAGCATCCATTGTTTATACGATTACAGTTACTGAGCAATATTGCTTGGGAAAGCGCTAATCGTTTGTAAGTACCAGATAAACACAGGTTGTGTCTGCACTTCTCATCTGTCTGTTAGCAGACAGCTGACGGAGCGGAGACAGTCCGTGATCGTACGGCGGACAGAGGTGAGGGAGAGGGATGCTGCACTGACACTCACGGACAGAGCGCTAGCTTTTTCTTTAAAAAAAGCAACAAACTACCTGTTACTTTTTGAGTAGAGCAGTGCTCGCATGGGGAATCAAACCTCTTGAGCAGGTTGGGGGTCGTTGTCCCGACAGCAGCAGGGGTCTTGGGTGCAGGGGTCCCCGCAGCAGATCTTCACCTGGGCTTGGTGAGACCCCTGAACCGCGGAGTACTTACACCCAGCTGTCCCGCTGTCCTCTACAGCCACCCCAGCACATACAGGGCCCATGGCTACCCATCTTCTTAAAACACGTACAAAACACGTCCTAACTGCCTCACGTGGGTACAAAATCGTGCCCTACGCAACTGTTTCTGCATCTTTTCTCCTGACTACATGCAAGTATTTTGTCTGTGTATATCGTGGTGAGCACTGCAGCAGGAACCACCCTGGGAGGGTGGGGGTTGACACGACACCGAGACGGGACAAATCCCCAAATCCTCTGCCCAGCACGGGAACCAACACACAGAGACAGACGTCAGTGCCGACGGCCGCCCTGTACAACACAGGGGCCGCCTGGGGGAGTCTGCAGAACCGCCCTAACTCTCACCTGGATTGCTAAAACATTTCAGTGCATTTTGGTGTCAGAGCCCTGTGGGCTTTAACAGGTATTAATGGTCTTAATAGCCCTGATCAGCTTCACCTGGGACCTCTGCCCACACCCGTGGGCCCAGAAGCCCTATTTAAGCTCTGCCCTGGGTCATTTGCTTTGTTGTAGGTGTGCTTGTCTCCAGCACTGCTCTCCTGGGTGGACTTTGTGCCTTTGCTATGGGTGATGTATGTCCTGGATGGACTTTGTGCCTTTGCTGTGGGCGGTGTATGTCCTGGGTGGACTTTGTGCCTTTGCTGTGGGTGGTGTACGTCCTGGGTGGACCCCTTATGTGGACTTGTCTGCGGTCTTGCTTCTGGACCCACCTCCTTTGCTCCTGGCTAGGGTCCCTGGACCTGGTTCATCCCCTTGCCGTGCCTGGGGCTGTTGGTGGACCCTGTTACCAGCACCCAGCTCTGGCTGCTGCCTTCAGTCTCTGTAGGACTGTGCTTGTCGGTGAGGGCCCAGCCTGTCCTGGGGCTGCCCTTGGCTGCTGGCTTGCCTTCCCTTGGGGAGCAGCTCGCTAGTTCAGTGTCCCGATGCCCACAGAGTTAAGCCTAAACACGTGTCTGCTAGTCTTGAGCTATGTGTCAGCAGTGTGAAGCCCTATGGATGCTTTGTGGTTTTAGGGCTTCAGTAATTGATAACTTAGAGTGGCTGGTAAGTGTTTGTAAGGCTTCGTATGGCACAAAGATGGATGTGCGTTATGGAGTTCCTTGTCAATTCGCAGTCTATCGGTGCGACTATGTTTGTGACTGCAATATGAAAGTGAGGATGTGTGGAGCAGACTACCTCTTAATTAGAAAGGGACAAATTTCTCCTGCTGTATTCTCGGGCTGTTGACTCCAGGAAGCAGCACAGGTTGCAAGTCGAGGTGAGGGCTTGGCTCTGGGCTAGTGTGTGGCATGTCAGTCACCTGAGTGACTTTCTTCACCCCGAACCTTGGCCGTCAGTCGGGGAGAAAGCCATGAGCCGGGTGCTGAGGAGCCCAGCTGGTGCCTGGGGCAGAAGCTGTGGTTTGAGGCAGTAAACACACTGGAGAGCCAGCAAGAACTGAGATTGCTTTGGGAAGAGGCAGGCGCAAGATCAAAGCCAGGGAGCAGGTTGCTGGGACTTGCTGCACATGGGTCCTGCAGTGAGGAGGTGCTGTGCAGGTAGGAAGGAGTCCAGACCAGTCTGAGAACGGTAATGGGGAAGAGCGGGGATTGCTCAATAAAGCATGGAAGGTCAAAACTAGGATTAGGCAAGAAGGAAGCCTCAGGAAGAGGTGGGAGCAGAAGGGTGAGTGTGTTTAGAGGTGCTGTGGTTCAACCTCAGCCAGCGACTAAGCACCATGCAGCTGCTCACTCACCTCCCTCAGTGGGATGGGGGAGAGAATCAGAAGGGTAAAAGTGAGAAACCTCATGGGTTGAGATAAAGACAGTTTAATAGGTAAAGCAAAAGCTGCACATGCAAGCAAAGCAAAACAAGTTCATTCATCACTTCCCATCAGCAGGCAGGTGTTCAGCCATCTCTAGGGAAGCAGGGCTCCAGCATGTGTAATGGTCACTTGGGAAGACAAATGCCACCACTCTGAAAGTCCCCCCCCCTTCCTCCTTCTTCCCCCAGCTTTACCTGCTGAGCATGGTGTCCTATGGTCTGGAATATCCCTTGGGTCAGTTGGGGTCAGCTGTCCCGGCTGTGTCCTCTCCTCTTCTTGTGTCCCCCCAGCCTCCTCGCTGGTGGGGTGGTGAGAGAAGCAGAAGAAGCCTTGACTCTGTGTAAGCACTGCTCAGAACCAATCAAAATATCTCTGTAGTATCAACACTGTTTTCAGCACAAACCCAAAACAGCCCCATACTAGCTACTATGAAGAAAATTAACTCTATCCCAGCCAAAACCAGCACAACAGGAGAAGGGAGAAAAGGTGCAGGAGGTTAACCGGCAAGACAGATAGGATGTGAAGTCAGATAGGGCTGGGACTTCTTTTCTTGTTGTAGGAGCTCGTGCAAGCTCTATTTTTTTTTTGAGGTGGCTGGTACTGAAAAAGTACTGTGTATCTCAGGTTGGACTTCTAAATTTATCTGTTCCTCAGCTCTCTATAAGCAGCTTGTGGTTAAAATTACTTTTGCAAGGGTTTTGTGAAGACAAATTAATATCTGCTGAGTCCTTGGAAGAGCTCATCAGGAAATCATTAAATCATCCAAATTGTATGACAATAAATAAATCCTTGCCTGTTAATTCACTGAGGGGAAGAAAAAAATCTGGATGGCAGCTCACCTGTTAAGCACCAGCCATCCACTATGCTCAGTCTTGGGGATCCCCTGGAAGAAACAGTACCTGCTGTGTCACAAATAACCGGGCCCAAAGGAACCACATTGAATTTATGTAGGTAACTCTTGTTCTGGAGCTTTCCTTAACCTGAGTGCTTCTTCAGAGTATCCATTTCAAAAAGATATGAGCGTGAATGAAGTTCCTGGATTCTGAATGTCTCAGAATTGTGATGAAGTATAAATCCACTTTCTGCTGCTCCATTGGATATGCATTCCCCCACCTGCTATTTGCTGAAAATCTAAGTGTGAAGTATTCAGGTGGCACACTAGTACAATCAATACCTGGCCCAGTTTTCTGGTTCACTGGGCCTGCTGCAGATTAGTTGGAGATGAAGATTTGAACATTTAGCTGTTCAGAGTACCCACATGTTACAGCACCCAGCTCTTCTGTGCTGCTGCTTAGTGGAAGTACCTGTGCCAGGTGGGTGCTCGGGCTTCTCCATGGGATCCTTGCCCCACAGCAAAGGGGGAAGCTGCTTAACCCAACTGGGAAATAAATGCAAAAGGAGAGGACTGTTGCCTCAGTGACATGCAATAGGCCTCTGCATCTTTTAGTCCTGTGATTTTTCTGGATTCCTTGGCTGAAGATCAGCTATGTGTTGCCAGCCTGGTGCTAACATGTCAGCTGCATGGAGGGATGGAACAGTTATGGTTGAGGTCTTCTGGGGTAGATGTCGAGGGCTCTTTCTGGGCATGCCCTCCATCTTCAGGCTGTAAACACTACTAGAATTATGATCTGTCCCTTTCAGAATTACAGTAAGTAGATTGGGAGAAACATCAAAGTCTATCCCCTCACTTTTTTAATTTGAACTACCAAGGACACCCGGGATGGGTTCTTTTGGCTGTTGGGCAAGCCAGGAGGACATGTGGCTTTTTTATACCATTTTCAGTTGATACATTTGGTAAACCTACCATATCCTTAGACACTGTAAGCAGCCTAGTAAGATGTTTTTCATCAGGGAAAGTACTCAGAGCTGTTGAGTGGATTTCACAGCTGAAACAATACACACCGTGCTTGCACAAGCAGAGCGTTTACAGGCAACAAAATGTCAGTTGCGGAAGTCTGGTCACTGTCTAACATAATGGAAATAAACATTTAGCTGGAAAACTTAAGAAAAGTGTTGGCTTTTCTGGCTCCTATTAGTTTCTCCTCCCCCCTGTTATATTTAGTGTCCTTTATTTGCAGCAGCTGTGTACATGTGAATGGTAGATCAAGCATCTTAGTTACTTTCAACTGCATGCAGTTCAGCTTCCATAAAAGCAAACATGGTGGGAATGCCTGACAAACTGTCATTTGGATCTGTTGCCTTTAAATTTTGTTCTTTACCCTCCACATAGTAATTTATCATTATGTTAGGATATGCAATTTAGCTTCAGTTTTACTAAGCATCTAGTTTGTGTGGTATTCCAGGGAACTTTTTCAAAGCAGTGAATTGGCAGCTGCCTCTACAGTATCTTCTCAGCTGTACCTGCTGTGTGGCTTTGGGTTTGTGGAAATGGGGTTCCTTATAACAGGATTGTTCATGGTGAATAGAGACCCACAGCACCGAAGTCTTCAAAAATTAAGGGCAGTAAGAAGCACCCTGAGTATTGATTTAACTAAGGTAGTAAACAAAAAAAAAAATCTGATTATCTTATTCTCTGAGGACAAGCATGTGGTTGCTTTAGGGAAATATAAGGGCACCATGCTCTGGTATTTGCGTTTTCTCTTGAATGCCTTGCTTTTAGACACTGAGCAGGTGTCAGTCCTTAAACTCAGAGGGAAGGGGAGATGCACTTTTAAAACAGTGCTCAAGTAAGGACATGGAAGCTGTGAACTCAGATGTGGTAACCTCTGCCTGAGTGAAGTTACACCTCCATCCCTGAGGAGAAGACCTCCTCATCAGCACGGTTGCTGGGTGGGCCTGGCTTGGGATGGCTCTTCTTCTTCGAGTGGCTCTGCAGTGTCACGCTTGCTTGCCATGTGGGCTGGGGCAGAGGCAAGAAAATGTGTAAACACCTTTTCTATGAGAAAGGAAGGGAGTGAAAGGCTGGCGAGTTGAGCTTTTCAGGGTGAGAAGCACCTCAAACCTGTGCAACTTCTTCCTGGCACCTTCCGTGTAGGTGGGTGCTGCTGTGTTTTGGTGGGCAAATGAACCTTTGGTCACGGAGGAATTTTAGAAACCTCTGCTCTAAATCTCGAATAGAGGAACCCATTGTGTCTCCTATTAACATACAATGTACTGAGTGGCTCAGGGTGCACAGGAGGGATTTTGGGTCTAATCTGGGTGCTCTGAAGCACCTCCCTGGGGTCAGGCGCAGAGCTATGGGCACCCTGGTGGCTTAGCTAGAAGCAGTGAACTAGCTCATTTGGTGGGGTTTTTGCTTCAAGTTTTCTGTTTGTCAAATTTCTTTGACTATTTGCTCTTTTAGTAAGCCTATATTTCAGTGGCTTAAATTTCGGTGAAATCAACTTTTTTTTACTTCACATTAAAGCACCTGCTGCTGGGGAGTATGAATTAAACCAAAATGTAAAAAGCAGAAATGTTAATTTGACTCTTGGCTAGATGGAAAGTGATCTTAATGTCTAGGTCCATTTGTTCCAGCTGGTAGTACACAGCATGTCATAACCTTTAGAAATACTGTTTAACCAACAGCTTTACAATGCATATTCAAACTGGAGAAATGCCAGAAACTCAATATTCATTTTTCATAGAAAAATATATATGCAAGTTGAAAATTGTTCATCCAAGCTACTGTAGTTGAAAATTAGTTAAGGTTCCTTGAAGTATGATGTCCGAGGAGGCTTTATTACGGGAAGTGACAAGGATGTTTTTAATAAGTTACATCCTGTGGTAATCTGAATATTTTTCTGAAGTTACTGTCTTCTGATTAGAGTTGAAAGGATTTTCTTGTAAACTATTCCTCTTTCAATTTAAACTTTGTGTGATTGTGACAGTTGTGTCCAAATATCCTTTCTGGAAAACAAGAACCTAAACAAAACTACATCAACTACATCAATACTACAATCAGTTAGGAAATTGCTATGATTAATTAACTGAATGATTTCAAAATGTTGAAATAAACTTTCAGAACTTCCTATTTTGTTTTATCCCCGCCTGGGATTCTGGATGCTTCTGAGTTTCCCTCAAAGCTGAAGAGGGAATCCATGTGGATCTACTTCTGACGTACCACAAATGGTTCCTGAAACCATGAGGGTGAACTCTTGGCTCTGAAGTCAGAGGATATTTCCCACTGGTCTGGATCAGGCTAGAATTTAACTTCTAACCTTACTTCAAGTGAAAGAGGGTGTTTGAGGACTATCCTCTTGTAAAATACTGGGATTTTGAGTTGTGTGGTTGTGTTGATAGGCTTGGCTGTCACAGTTAACAGCCTGATTTCTCCAAAACTGGAAGGTGTTCAGTGATTGCACTTAAAGTTGGTACCAGCAATAATGTTTTGACGTTTGTCTGTTTGTTTTTCTGGATCAGTTCCTTGACCCTGTTCACAATGTGGCTGCTCAAGCTAAGGCAGGTGCTGTGTCGTGCCAAAGGGTACAAGTAAGATGCATGGAGTGGGAATAACTTCAGTAAGCATTGCCACTGAAAGCTCTTTCTTGAATTAAAAACAGCCTTCAGTTTCACATGAATCTAGAGAACCATCTGGGGCTTGGATCTCCAACTCATGTGGAATAATTACCAGCTCTCGCCAACAATTGGATTTTCTCCATTTTGTCAATTTTGCGATATAAGACATAAGACTCAAAGTGACTTGTAAATAGCATTTAATTCCTGTGCAATTCTCAGGATGTCTACAGTGTCCAATTTATTAGGGATCTCATGTATTTGAAGAATAATGCTTCATAATTGCATCTTATATTCACAGAATTTACTTTAAGGAGACATTTGCTATGACGTCATTTTCCCCATAGCATGGTAGCTTCTGACGCTACAGCTGCTATTTCAGGAGAAGACGAGGTCTCTCTGAAGCAGTGGGAGCAAACTACTGGAAGGACAGTGGCGAGGTAATCTCCATCAGAGAGCCCTCTGATACAAAGATCACACTACGTTTTCTAAACTGAACCCTATCTTCTAAGATGATGTGGGTTGTCATTTTTGTGTTCCCTGATGGATTATAATGAGGTGTCTGAATTTGTGTGCAGCTACAGTCAGATTAACATGCTCTGAGGGGAACAGGGATGGATATTCATGGTCAGTAAGGGAAAGCTTCACAGGGAGGAGACATCTGTATCTCTCTCACACTCCTAATGTAAAGGACATGACAGGCAGGCTTGAGTGATGTGAGGAGCAGTGGTTGCAGATTTTACCATAAGTAGTTGTCTGTCTAAAGGTAACTGTCCCAAAGTAGGAATAAAAGCAGATTGTACCACATTTCATCCATCTCATTCATAGCATGGTTTGGAACACTGAAACAAATACTGCAACTATGCCCAGGCTGAACTTGAGGCATGGGTACGCTGCCTCTTGGGCTGCCTGTTATTGGGGCAGAAGACGGCCGAGTCTTCTCAGCCAGCCACTGTGTGCCGTAATATTTCTGTGAGTGTTGTCTTACTACGTGCATCTGAAAACACCCCCACCCTGATAACATGGTCATCTGCACTCGAAACTTTGTACTCATGTTTACCCAGCTAGCAGAAATAGTCGTTCTTGGCCCAGTTTAATATGCAGTAATGGGCTCTTTGTTTCAAGTTCTGGGATGTCTTTTTTCATTGCAGTGAAGAAATGGGTAACTTGCTATTTTTCTGGATTCCTTTTCTGAGTAGAGCACCTCACTCTTGCTATTGATCACTATTCCTTTTGGACTATTCTCACTGGACTACTTTAGGTTATACTTCAATTTTAATACTACTTGTCTGTTTGCTGCTTCTGCTCTTGTGTCCTGCAAAGGTCTTTAGTTTCCTGCCACTTTTGTCATTTTGGGGGTTTTACAGTAGCGCACAGAAAAATGAGTGGCTTTGTTTACTGCAATGACAACACAGAGTTTTCACCCCTACTCACTAGTACATGTAGAGACTGCATGTATCTATTGTTACTAAATCCCTGGGTATTTTGTGGCCAAAAGTAATGTCCATGGCCTTAATTTGTCTGTACTAGCAGGTTTTGTATCTACTTACACTTAGTCCCCATTTTATTTATATCCCTGTACCATGCTCAGTAAAGTGCCTTGCAGAAGCACATTAGGTGATAAAGGCTGCCACATGTCATGTAGAGATTTTTCTTTCTGCAGAACTCTGTTCTGTTTCTAAAAACTGTCTACACATCGGTAGTCTCATAAATTGTATAAATGGTTAATTTTTTTCTTTTGACTAATTCAAACCGAATCCTGGGAACTTGGACTCCAGATACAGAACTGTAAGTGTTGCACTTTCAATTATTTGTAATACTGTGCATGTTTTAGTATTCACAGCCATGGAAAAAAGCAGGTGATACGTGCTGAAGGATCAAATGCAGTTTTTCCTGAACGTTGACCACCTGCTCACACTCCCTTTCAGAGTTGCATCTCAAGACTATTTGCAGCACTTAAAAACCTGTGAACTGTTTTAAAGCAGCTGCCATATTTGTCTGGTTAAAAAAGCAGCTTCCAAAGTAACACTCCTTCTCTCCATATGTCTCTCTGCTACGATGCCTGAGTATTGTGCGCAGTTTTTATGTATTTCCTGGGAATCCTCTAAAGCAAAAATGGAAACAGCCTATTGAGAAGGAATAGTGTCCTTTGCTGTATTAAGATGGGGAAATAAATAGACTACATGCACACACCTGTGCACTCATCTTGAACGACCGTAGGTATGTATCTGTCCTGCCTTCAGAATTACCCTTGAAATCAAGTAAGATTACTTCCTTGCAGACGTGTTTGCAAAACTGCAGCTATAGATGAGATCCTTCTGCGGAGTTGTGTATTTCCATGCATAAAGGTTTGTTGGCTGTTTTCTACACTCATGTAGGCTTGAACTGTCTTAGATGGAGACTGCTTTTTCAGCTTCGTGTGTGTATATATGCTATGGTAAGATCACAAGGGATGGACATCACTTATGCACATTATTCACTTCTGTTGTCTGCATTTGTCACACAGGAGGTATTCACCAAATACTGATTATTTTTGTCTCACACATGCATCAACACAAGCTATATGGCATCTTAACAGTTGTTATCTTGTTATATCATGCTAGAGGCTTATTAAGAAGTGACTGCACTTTGGGTCAGAAGTAAAAACATACACACAAACCCTTAAGGCTTTACTTCAAATAGCTGCCCTTTCCCCTTCTACAGAAAAACTGTAACTCTGTCTAGCGGCTCACTCTGACTCAGATGAATTGGCTATAAGCAATTCCCCTGCATGTGTGGCCTTTTTTACGAAAAAGAAAGAACTGAAGCACCTTGCACTCTTAACTAGGTTCCAGATATGGAGGCAACTGAGGGCATTTGCATTTTGCTTCCTGTCAGTGCTGTGCTTCAGGTCAGCCTATTTCATTTCCTTCTCTAGGGTTACAGAAGGGGGGTTTGTAGACAGATATTGCAGTATTAAGGTTTTAGGTAAACAAATCTTGTGATACGACTGTTCTGGTATCTATTGATTGCCTATCTGTATTCTTTTCATTAGCCTTTACTTGGTTTTACCTCTGCCCTTATTGAGGGGCTTTCTTTGCTGTTGCAGGCTCTGAATTATCCTGAAAGGAATGCAGTTCCTACTGCTACCTCAGACAAAAGAGAAACCTGGAAAAATCAGATTTTTTTTCCTCTGAAGCGTGCCTATCGGTAAAAATGGGAAAGAGGGTGGGTAAGTCTTTATCTCTGCAAGCAGAGCTAAAAGCCTCAATGCTCAGCAGCCCTAGAAGAAGGAAAAGGAATAATTTTGTTTGGCTTGTACTCACCTGCTTACCTTCCCCTCCCCATCCTCCAAGGAAAAGCTCTAAGAATGGCACAACTAGCAAAGGGCCTTGCGGGGAGGGAAAGCTGAAAGTCTCTTGCCTTTCTGGTTTTGGCAGCCCTAGTCCAAAGGATACCTGCTGTGTATGAATACTGTACCATCATACTGCAATCATCTCCTGATTGCCACCTTTCTCCCCACAGGAAAACCTGTGAGAACGAAGAATACCTGTCCTACCACAGCACTAAATGGCCCAGTTAAAGGTCTGCTTTATGCTTATGTTACCAATTAATTCCCTGAGCTAGTAAAGAACCTTGAAAGCTGGGAAGACCCCATTACTTCACTGTTCTGCAGGGAAAAAGAGTCCCTTGAATCTTTACAATTCAAGGCCCTTCCCAGACAAGTATTCAATTTCTGAACATTAAGTGAAAGTAAGATTGACTAACTGTAATTATTGTCAGCAGTGGAAAGCAGAGGATGTCTGTACTGCTTTATACCCTGTGGATATTGGTATTGAAAAAACAAAACAACACTCTTTCCCACGAATCCCTTAAATGAAAGGAAGCAGAAAACATGTCTGACTCAAGTAAATCTTTAATAAGATATTAATATTTTATACTTAGTTTGATAGTAAAGGCATAAGATCTATTGCCACAGGGGTCTGACAGAAAGGAAAGATTGGTTAAATATGTGTATAATAAACCAAGGAAAAAATTAATTCTGAAGCAGAAAGGTAGCAGGATTGGCAAGAGCTCAAGAGATTGTAGCTGTTTGTAGGCTCTTAGAGTTTTACAGATCAGTGGTGAGGAACTTCTATTTGGAAGTTTGATCTTTGATTTATTATGTGAGCTTGAGTCTCTCAGTAAACAGTATCTTCCCCTATCAAAGTGTGTTCAGGCCAGAAACTTGGACATGCAGCAGCAGAAGTGCAAATTAAGCGTAGGGTTAAGCTTTTGGCATTGATGCCCTGCTGAAAGTCAGGTGGAGATTGCCCATTGACTTTTATATATAGGATAGGGCAAGCCTGGCTGAAGCTAAGAGCCTACATTGCTACAAAACTGTGGCTTGGAGGGATTTCAGCTCCTTTAGAAAATGAACTGAGCCTCTCCCAACATATCAAGAGAAGAACGTGTGTGCCTCTGAGGTAAGAAACTCTGTCCTATGAGCCTTGAAACCTGCTAGGTGAGTAATGTCCATCATGGATGTTGCCTTCCTGATAGCTCTTTCCCTGAAAGAGTAGATAAAGCTCTTTTCCTTTTCAGTGGAGAATGGTGTGGTATTTTCCAAGAGATCATATGAAGAAATACTCAGTCATGACCAGAGCTATGGCTGGATATGTAATTGTAACTTTGGTGTTTCGTTATTCTGCAAGCTTAATTGGCATCTTTAGAACGTCTCCTGATCTGGAGAGATGTAAGTTAAATTTTGAGCCTAAATCTTCTCATTTGTCAGAAGTTATCTTTATGGTGATTAAGATATCTATGCCATCTACTTTCATGGGCTTCACTTGCTGTACAGTTCAGTAACCCTGAAGAGTTTCCCTTATGAAGGAGGATATAGGACTTAATTTATCTAGAATGATTCACAGCCTTTTAGACCAGGATAGTCAATGGACTTGGCAGGTAGCAATGACAGGGGTCTTGGCTCTGTTTAAATCAGAAATAATGAATTCAGTGATGTGAAGGGAAGAATGTGATGTAGATAATCCAGTGACTTAGAGCTTTTGTGGAAATTACATGAGAACATGTAAGAATTGTTGTTGCAATTTTGAAAACCAACAAATGCGAAGAACATTCTTCCCAAACTTCTGTTCAGAAGTGTTTTAAAAATGATCTCCCACTAAAGGCAAAATTGCTCTGTGCCCTGAGAATTAGTGGATTCCAGTTTGGATAGTGAGCCATTGACAGAGTAAATTTGAAACAGCTTCCACAATATGTATAATTGTTCTAGGAAAAGTCTGATCCACATCCAGGTGGATCTTGCATAGCTGCTGCCATCCTTACTCCTTGAGGTGCTGGCAACTCAATTAGTCTGACATAAAATGTGAAAGAAAGGGGTGTCTGAGGTGGAAAAGAAGGGTCTAATGATTTCCCCTCTAACTCTTGAGGAATGAATTGGAAAGCTTTGAGCTTTGTAGCACTCAAGAAAAGTTGTTACGTGATCCCCCAAAATAACTAAAGAACAAAACTGGAGAAAAAGGCATGTATCAGTGATAGGAAAAGGAGTAATAGGTTCCTGTTCAAAATACTGTGGCAAAATAAGTTTTTACTGAAAACAGCTAGAAGGGAGAAAAGTCAGGGAAGAAAAAAGGATGCATTGCTGAATGTTTATCCCAAGATTAGATACATCCTAAAAAATGAACATTGTACAATGGCAAGGCAAATAATGGATGAGAGTGAACACAGTAAACCTTTACATTTGATACAGTTCTCCACCTCTGGAGTAGGCATAACTCTGTATTTAGGGAACAGCTGCTAGCTCCTCAGTAGAGCTGGCTAAGTCACATTTCTTCCCTTCCTTGTCAGTTTTGATTTTTTTAACTACACTTGGATAGCAATATATATATTCCTTGGGGGGAGAAGTTTTGTAAGACCTTTGCCAGCTCTACTGTTCAGGAGATTTTTTTGAGAGTTAGTGTGTGTTTATGTTCTGAGCTCTTGGAAAAGGTGTCATCGATGTCAACTGGCTATTTAAAATATCAAAAAGCCCAACAGTAGGTTTCAGCTGTCCCATGAGTTATCTCAAACCACAGACTGAATATTAACTTCAGTTGGTTCATCCCTAAAGCCTGCCATCACCTCTAAATACTGGCAGTGTTGCCACATTTTGTTGCTTAATCTCTTTAACTCCCTCTATAAGTCGGGAAGTACAGGCACAGCCCTACAGCAGGCATAGTAAAGCCTTTTTCAACCTGTCTTAATGTGTGCCAATGAGTTAAATAGATCTTATTCTTGCCACCAACTTATGAGGCAACCTTTATAAATAAAGCAGTATTTTTTAGTTAGGTAGATACCACTAGTAGGAATACAGTAAGTGTAGGTGGCACACTGTCTTGTGGACACAGGAACAGAAGGAACATCTTCACCAGTCCTGAACATTGACAGGAGATAGTGACAACTGCAGTGTATACCACTTGCTTAATCTTGGTTTTTCTGAAATTCTTGAATAAACTACCTTACCTTAAGCCTGGATATTAAAGCTACTATCAGTCTTGATACAGGAAAGAATACTGTGGGAATACAGCCATGAGTGGATTGATGCTGATCAAAAACTAAAACCAGCATATAGGCAAGCAAAGCTCTCTTCTGGTGGATAGAAGTGTAGAATATAGCCCAGTAAGAGAAATTATACTGGGGTTTCACTACTTATGTATAAATGTTAGAGCTATAAAGATACACAGTTAACATGTTGATGGGGGAAATAAGCTCTATATCTGTACATATTAGGAACTTCTTAGGCACATATTAGGAGTGGTAATCAGGAACAAATTTTATGTATGTTTCTGCCATGCTGAGGTTAACTTTGTTTCTTTGCTCACTTATGCCTGAAACTTGTACAAATGCCCATCAAAGAGATAGTAGATTTAGAACACTTGGAGGCAGTCAATTCAAGAAAACTTAAGTGTTTGCTTCTGTCTGTCATCTGAATACCCTGTCCTAATGTCTAAGTCAGTATATTTGATGTAAGTCCTGGGTGAGAATATCTCGAAATACCTGGAGAAATAATACTATAGATCAAACTGAATTTTTGAGCTTGTTTGCAAGTATGCTTGTTTTCTTACAGAATTGAAAAGCTGAAAAATTCCTCTTGGGTTGAACGTTATGTTTAACCTTTGGTGCTTGGGTATAAGGGAAGTGTTTTGGTGCACATTTGAGTGTCTTTAACAAAGGGAAGTGAAACAGCGCTCCCGTAGCCAGGAGGATGTCCCACATTGTGGGAGGGGGTTAAGTTCAGCCCTGTTCTTTGCCTGACTGGGAGCAAGGGGTTGAACATTGGCATCCACTGGGCTGTAACACAGGTCATGGTAGATCATCCCTTGGTTTCCACTGAGGGAGTAGTCCTGATGTAAAAAAAAAAAAAAATCTATGAATATTTACTGAAACAAAGAAAGAATGTGCCTAGTGTTTCTTCCCAGCCCATGGGCTATTTGGGCTTATCTGTAAGGGCTTCCATCCCATTCCCATATTGAACAGAACTGGCCCTAGAATTGAGGCCTGAGGGATGCTGCTAGTGACTGGCTGCCAACCAGAATAGCCCCATTTGCTACAACTCTGAGCCCTGCCATTCAGCCAGTTCTTCACCCACCATACCATGTACCTGTTCATCTCGCAGCTGGACAACTTATCCAGAAGGATACTGTGAGGGACAGTGTCAAGAGCCTTACTAAAATCCAGAAAACTATGTCTACCACCTTCCCTTCATCCACTAGGCAGGTGACCTTATCATAGAAGGATATCAAATTAGTTAGGACTTTCCCTTTGTGAAGCTGTGTTGGCTGTGCCTGGTGATGGTGTTGTCCTTTCAATGTATTTCAGTAGCACCCAGTGTGATCTTCTTAATTTTTCCAGGAACTGACTAACAGGTTTGTATTTTCCTGGGCCTTCCTTCACACTCTTGTAAACTGGAATAACATTGGCTAGCTTCCAGTCAGTAGGGACCTCTCCAGATTCCCAAGACCTTTGGCAGATGATTGAGAGGGGTTCTGCTGTACCATCTGCTAGCTCCTTCAGTACTCGGATGAATCCCATCAGACCCCATGGACTTCTGAGCGTTCAACTGATACAATATAGGAGTATGCAAGAGGCTTGGGGTGTTGTAACCCAGAAGGTAAGGGATACAGGGCTGTGGCCTGTACTTTGAATGTATGGCTTCACAGATGTGTTAATTGGGCAGCTGGTGAATGTAAGCAAAGGTTATACTAAAGGTTTTGCATTATGAGAACAATGGAACCAGGAACCACTGAGCTCTTAATTTCCATGTTTGCTACAAGGAGTGACTTTTGGTTCAATCAAATGTGACATGTTTCTCATGGGTCTGACAGCAGGCTAGCCCCTTGTCAGCAGGGCTGACATCTTCATGCCACTGTGCTGCCAGCACAGGTCTTACCTGTGGCAATGTGCAGTCCCATATGAGTGAGGAATCTTGGGGGTGTCAGACCCAGCTGCTAATTGGCCATCTTCCCTTGCATCTGTCCTCCAGCTATTGGATACAACAGGCAAACTGGGGATTCAGGCTCTGAAATCATTCCTAGGTTGTGTATTACAAAAATGATCGTAAATACTGAATAACTGTCCCTGGACTTTGAGACTTAGATATCTGCCTGCCAATTTGACAACAGACCCTCTCCTCCGAGAACAGCTATTCTCCTAACAGCATGCTCAAGTGACCCAATACTATATGGCATTTAATGCCATGAAAATGAACGTTTTGAACATTTTGACTTATGTAAAACCCTAAGGCAACAAAAGGAAAGAGAAGCCTGTGAGATCTCTGGAAGAACAATGTCTGGCATGGGGTCAGCTGCTGTCTGTGGGAGGACGAGTGGTGGGTTGGAAGGAAAAGCATCTCAGCACCCCCTTTTCCCTCAGCCCACCAACAGTAGCCAACGTGATATATGCCTCCCCTTCACAAACTAGGGTTGTCTTCGCTGCTTCACTAAAAGGGAACTCAATCTGTGCGTAGACTCTTCTTGCTTTACTTCTGCATATTGAGATCTCCAAATGATTGTGGATGGACTACCTTAGCCTGCAGATCATGAATGGTGTTATTCTCTCACCTGCCCCTGACAGTTAAGGATTTCATACCATCCAGTTTAGCATGTTAGCTGTCTGTATTTTTGAAGATATTTTCATCTTTATTTAGGAGAATTTTAATATGCTAGGTGTTTTTCTTAAGACGGCTATTTCTACTTACAATTTCTACTTACATATTCAATAATGTATGTAGAATATAATAGAATCTGAAAAAGAAATTACTGCAAGTGTCTAGTTTTAAACCAAACATCTTCCTCTATTCTTTTATCCAGTATGATCAGAATACTGTGAGGGTGATTCATGAGGTAGAGGATAATTTTCGTGGTAAAGAGCAGAACTGAAAATAAGACAACTTGGAGTTTTGTTCTCCTTTTTGGCAAGACTTTTATGAAAAATTAGGAATATAATTTCCATATCTGACTTATCTCTAATATTTTCCTTTGCAGCCAATTGCTTTGGAGTCTTCAAATTGTCTTTAAATCTTCTCAGTGTCATGGATGTTCAGTGTGGAAAGCAAGTGCATTTTTAAATCAGATTTGTTGAGAGATGGCAAACGAACAATGATGGACTCAGCACTTGGACCTGTAGGTCCCGGGTCCTGCTCCTGTTAATCCTCCTGCAGTTTCTGTGGTGGAAGTGCCTCACTGGGTAAAGAGAAACCCTCCCCTCTTCTTCCAGAGGCAACATGCTTTGCTTCCCCTTCCTTCTCCTGAGAAGGCAGGGAGGTTGTCTGGAGTAAGTGTCCTAACTATGAGGCTGACAGATGCAGGAAGGAGCTGTCGCCTCTGGTGCCTCAAGCTGTGTTTAAAAATGTACTTGTTTTGTAGCTAGAATTGGATGGAAAAGGATAAGAGGAAAGAAAATGGAAAGCACTAGCTCAGCTGCCCCTGGGCACTTTAGTTGTACTGCTGATCAACCTGTAACACTTGGGGTTGCTAAAGAGGGAGCAGGGTGTCTTGAATTGGGATTAATACTGTGCACTTCAGCCATTAGCAGTCTCATTTATTCGGATACCATGATTGAACAACCCTTAGGAATATTTATATGCTGCAGAAAATCTGCTTGCTTCAGGGGATGCTTGTAAATATAGGCTCTAATTTAACTTAATCACCTCCTGCTTTATGTACCTATGAAACCTCTTTGATTAAATAGCTAGAAATGACAGCTGGGACTGTATTTAATTTGAAAGTGACTCTTAAAAGAAAAGCTGGTTGTTTATATATAGAAAGTGAGAGTTTCAGTTCTATAGTTCTAACTTCTAATGAAAGCATCACAAATGATGCTGCATGGATGAAAACTTGTTTTTCCCCTTCCTGTTGCATGGCATAAGAGAAAACCTGAAGTTATATTTGAAAGATTGTTTTGGTCTGAATTTTTGTTTTGTGCATGGTTCTAGTCAGTGCAAAAATGTTTCCAAGGAGATGAGAGTACTCATCTGAAGTCTGCACATAGACCCTGCTGCCCTTCTGAGCATACAAAGCTAAAAACAAACTTGGAAGTGTCCCCTTTAAATGAATGGAAGGTTCATCTCCTATTACTACATTTGCTTTTATTATGATAGCACCATGAAACTTTAAACAGAATCATGGAAGGTCTCATGGACAAGAGGGCAGGTGAAGGATGGATCAACTGAATTTTTGTTTGGAGGACCTGTCTCTGGTCTGAATTCCTAGGTAGCACAGGTGATAGAACTTTTTCTAAGGATCCCTGACTCTATCAAGCCTAGTAAAATTGTGTCTGTACTAGAAAATATTGCTTAGAAAATCAGATCCAGCTTTAAGAGTTTTGAGTGGTAGAGTAAGCTTCCTGGTTTAGCTGTTCTCCTGGCTAGTTGGTGGCTAAATCTAGCTAGGTTCTTTTAATTAGAACAAAGGAGGTTTGGTCTGGAGGATAGAAGGACAGTTCACATATGCAAATGCACATATAGCAGAGAAGCTGGGATGAGACTAATACCGTCTTGTTGCTGTGTTGGGAGTGGTGGAAGTGTAGGTCATGGTGATAAGTGGCACGAACAAAATGATTCCCTAAGGATTAGGGAGAAGAATAGGGGCCATACGCTGTCACAGTTTGCCACCTGGCTTGCTGTTCATTGTAAGTTGGTGTCTTGCAGGTAACAATGCAGAGGTGAGCTGTGAATGTAATCCTGTTAGCTGAGAGCTCAAGTTTAAAACTAAGTTTAGTTAGTAAATACTAAAGTGAGTACTTACATATACATGTGTATGATGTGACAGGGCTTCTCACTTATAGAACACCTTTTAGTGGCTTGTGTCTATAGCTGCAATAGAGATTGTAGCTATTATAAATGTTTGCAAATAGAAGCAATATTTTCAGGAAGAGTATCCCTTATGAACTCAGGTTTGTACTTAAATTGAAAATATTGTCCAGGGATACATGCTCACTGATACCAGACCTGGTTTCTCTACACAGTGTGGAAGTCTGCATTTGGTCTAGATCGGGGTGTTATAGTAACCTGAATGTTAACTGAATCTACATTTCTTGCAACACTTATGCCAGCCATATGCTGGCTACAAGTGAGCAGGCAACACTGGCTACAGCAAAATGTTTTGGGGGACAGATACAGCCATTCAAAAACTTATGATCAGATTAGCCTTGGCAAACTGAGTTTCTGTTGGTTTGCTTTAGCTGGTCCTGGCACTCTTGATTCAGGAATAGGTGCTGAAAATAGATTTATTGTCCTACAAAGCAGCAGCCTGAATACCTAATATAGAGAAACTTAGCTAAAAGCAGTAGTTGTCTCAAACCTTTTATAGCAAGGGCAAAGATCTTCCATGTTATATGTATGTTACATAAAGATCTATATGCATCTTCCTGTATGTATATAGATGGTATGTTTTTCCTTGTATAGGGAAAACCTTGGCTTGGAGGTATAACTCGCAAGTATATTTCTTCAGTATTGCTCTTATTTGATTCCTCACAGTTACAAATATTAGAGGAAGAACTCAGTGATGAGGTAGACCCTTGCTGTGGCTTTATAAAATCATTCCCAGAAGTGCAACTTCCACTAACCTAGACATAAAACTGTATTCCTGATGAGGAAGGCAATTATCGTGTTTTATGATATAAATTTCAATTGTCAAGCAAAGTTTCAGTCACTAGATTTGAGCTATGTAGATACTTCTCAGAGATCTGCACTTAGAAGTGAATTTTTTATTTTTTTAACTCTGTTCCCAATATAAGTATTTCTCAATGGCCTTTTCTTTCTTCCTTTTGTTCATGTCATTTACTTCGAATGCCTTGGCCACATGTTAGCTGTGGAGTGGTTAGGCCGAAAATAGTCTACATGGTTTTTTTCATCAGCTTTACAATAATTTTCAGTCTTGCCCTTTAACAATTCTAGCAGTGCTGGGATAAAATGAGGCTACCAGTTCTGTGATGCAGCTTGTAGGTGGGAGGAACCACTGAAACTAATGGGACCACCCACTGTAAGATTATTGAGGACCCTCCAATTTCAGTTGGGAGCAGTTTCATTCATGTCTGTGTTCATTTACGTTGACCCTTTGCTTAGGCTTTGAGAGTGACAGCTTTTCCTCTTTCATGTTTAGCATCAGGCGATTCCATAAAATCTTCCCCCTGCTTTGCTCTCCCCCTTTCCCCTGCATATATATACACATTCATATTGCAGCCTAATGTACTGTCCTTATAGCATTGTCAAAAGGCTTTTGCATAATCCTTTAACAGGATTTTAAAGCAATACTTTGAATTGCTGTAGTGGCAGTTTAATGGCTTGAAAATGACAGGGGAAAGGATTTCGACACATGGTAACATGTAGAAAATGAAACACTATACAAAAGTGACATGGCTAAAGGAATTCCTGTCTAGGCTCTAGAGTTATGAGGAAAGAAAATAAGAGTTGGAAGAATGGAGTACTTGCCATAGGTAGGGCAATGGCCTTAAACTTAAGCAATCTACAGTTAGCTGACTTTAAGCTTGGAAACACTGTGAAACAGTATTTGCATCTGGTGGATATTGACAGTATCTTCAGTGGGCAGGCCCTGGCCTCTTCAGTGGGCATTTATACTGAAAAGGGCTCCAAGGTAAGTGGCAATGGAAAAAGTGACCTTTGGTCTAGGCTTATGTTAGTTTGCTATGTGGGATCTGTTATTGTAGTTTCCCATACACTGCAGTGCAAAGCAGCAGGTTCTCACAGGCAACCTGCAGGACCCATTGCAATGCACTTACCATAAGCATACACTGCAGTGGCAGTTTCCCTAATGTAGCCTCTGCCACGAAAAACTATTGAATCAGCCAGCCATAAAGCTACCCTCCTTTAGCAGAGCTGTAGAGCAAAAGTGGTATTAAACTCCTATACTCCCATTTATTTTTTACAGCGAAGTGTGACTTGCTAGTGAGTCTTCCCTTTTTTAATTGGCTTTTGTTTAGAATTTTATTTTTAACTGGGGTTATTCTGTCTTGTGTGAAAAACTTTGCATGTATCTTTGAACTTCATGAGGTTTCTGCTACTTCTCCAGCTTTTTGAGGTCCCTTTGAACAGCAGCCTATCCCCCACTGCATCAATCATGCACCCAGTTACACCTCATCTCTGAACTTGCTGAGGGTGCCTTTCATCCCATTGTTCATCAATGAAAATGAACTGCATCAGTGCCAACATTGAACCCTGAGGAACACCAATGGTAACTAACTGCCTTCAAGTGTAACTTTGAACCTGCTGGTCCAGCCAGGTTTTATGCATCTTGTAGTCCATCTATCCCATCCAGTTTGGCTACAAGGTTGTTATGGGAGACAACATTGGAGACTTACTGAACTCAAGACTGCTTTTATTTTACTGCTCTTTCCTGGTTCAGAGCTAGTCATCTCATCACAGGTTGGTCAGGTGTGATTTCCCCTTACTAAATCCATGTTGGCTGTTCCAAATCACTGGCTTATTCTTCAAGTGCTGAAAATGGCTTCTAGGAGGACTTGTTCCAAAATCTTCCTGGTGAGTGAAGTGAGACTGACTGGCCTGTAGTATCTTGGAGTCTCCTTCTTGCCTTATTTAAAGAAAGACATGGTATTTGTCTTTCTTCAGTCAATGGGAACATCCCCCAAATGCAATGGATTTTCAAAGATCATAGAATGGTCTTGCAGTGATGTTAGCCCGTTTTAGATGCATCACTTCTGGTCCCATTGATCTGGGTATATCCAGTTGATTAAGTGGTCCCAGATTTGGCCCCTCTCTACTGTGGGTAGCACTCTTCATGAAATTCTGCCACTAGCCTTTGTCCATTGCATGTCTCACTGGTTTCAGCTTCAGTCTAACTTCGTCCTTCTCTGTCATTGCCTGCCCAGGCAATGCTTTGCTATGCCTCCCAGGTAGGCTGTCTCGGCTTCTAATTTCATATGTTCTTTTGTACTTGAGTTACTCAGGAGTTCCCTATTAAATCAAGCTGGCCTGCTAGCTTGTTTCCTCACTCTTTAGCACACTGGAATAGACTGCTCCTGTGATTTGACAAGGTTGTCCTTGAAGATCAGCCAGCTCTCCTGGGTCCTTTTGCCTCCCAAGGCAATGCTTCACAGGGTCCCACCCACCTCTATAACCGAAAGTCCATTCTCCTGAAAGCCAGGGTCTTTGCTCCTTGCCTGCCTTACTCCCTTAGGGTCTTAAACTGCAAGTCATGATCACTGTGATAAAGGCTACCACTGCCTGAACGTCCCCAGCAAGTTCTTTAGTTGTGAGTGGAAGGTCCAGCAGGCTGCCACTTCTAGCTGCCTGTCCAGCATCTGCAGCATAAACTTTCCCAGACATGTTCCATACATCTCCTGGACTGCTTGCATCTCACTATATTGCCCTTTCCATAAGCATTATGTAGTTAGAATTTCTCATGAGAATCAAGGCCTATGTTATGAGGCCTCTTCCTTTTGTTCAGAGGAGGTTTTGACTGGGCGTCTGTAGGAGACCTCCACTGTGGCTATCCCTTTTGGCATACTCTCTAATTTCGGTCCATAAGCTCCCAGCCCCCTGCTACCCCTGTAGCAAAGCTTTATGTGTTGAGCATTTATGCTGAGCACAACCCCTTGTCTTCCCAGCCTGTTCTTCCTAAAGAGCCTGTGTCTGCCCATTATGGGGCTCTGTGTGAGCTGTCCCATCTGTGTCATGGCATCCCATAACTCTGCAGGTTCGTGCAGATCTGACTCATCCTCTTTGTGCTGTGTAGTCATATACAGGTACTTCGGGTGGCTCTGTGGTTACATCGCTTTTGCAGGAAGAGTGAGAGCTTCCTTTGTTATACTGTTGGGTGGGTACCACCCCCGTGTCCTCAGTTTCTTATTCCCTCTCTTTGATTTCTGGTCTTCAACCACCAGTAAACCCAGTTTAAAGCCTTCCTCACTGAGTTAGCAAATCTGTTGAAGATGCTCTTGTCCCACTTCATTAAGTAGATCTTGTCTCTCCCCAGCCGGCCTTGCTGCCCAAAGAGCATCCCTTGGTTTTAGAAGCCAAAATCCTGCTGGTGTTCAGGGAGAGCAGCGCCTGGCCCTTGTGCCCTTCCCTCTTGCCCTCAGAGCTGTAGAGTGCTGTAAAAAGACATTCTGGCCTTCAAGATGTTGGGCAGTGAAGAATGCACTGTGTCCCTTGGTAAGGTAGTGCAATGTCTAACTTTCCTTACTGTAACTTAAAATTAAAGAAAAACTGTACCACATTTATATTCTGAATATATCCAGCTTCTTCCACTGGATCTCAGGAAAACTTTATCTGCTAAATTAAATACAGGAGAAATTCTGTAGTTAAAAGCTCTGATCAGACCTTCTGATGCAATGAAACACTGGGTCTAGTCATCCTGAAAATACCAGCGTGAACTAGGAGTTACAATGTGAAGGTAGGATATAAATCTGTCGTGCTCCAGAGCTACCTGTTTAGGCTTTTCAAAGCAGGCATCTTTTTAACTGCCTCTTACATGTTTGTGTGCATTGTGTGCAGCCTTTCATAAAGCATATTTAAAGTTTATGCTTAAAATGCTCCTTTGTTTTGTATGCTCAGGAGAAGCTCTTCTGTTTTCAGAATTCCTGATTGGATGGATCATAAAAATATCCATGAGCTGATGAGCTCTGACCCATTTCTTGTTTTAAAAAACTAAGCACATCTCGTACTCATCAACACTGGTGTTTAAAATTGCATGTAGTTTCAGACAGCCCTTGGGTTGTTGAGTGATGTCATTGTGATGTTCAGGCTCTCCCTTAGAGACATCACCTTCTGCTTGCTGTGCTCCATGGTGAGATGCATGTTAGAGCTGCCTTTTCCATCTGTCTTAAAGTTGTAAACCTGATACCCTTTTCTGCTGCCTATCCTTTCCCATCAGCAAGAGGGAGAAAGAAGCCTGCAACTCCCCCACACATCTACCTCCACAAATTCACAACTGGGCTCAGAGCTGTGTGAAGGAAAAACTGACAGGCTGCAATTCTGAATTTTAAAATCTTCATAAACCTCTCCTGTAATTCCTGTGTAGAAAGGGGTCGTGTGCTAAATATAAACCTTTTCAGACAACCTAAGAAGAGAAACAGTCAGGGAGCTCATGGTTAGGAAAAGAAAAACTCTGTGAACTGTTACTGTGGTGGCAGATAGAAAGCATTTGGTCATCAGTTCAACCTGCGTTTAAGAGTTTAATCTGGTTTTGAGTTGGAGTGGTGCTTTAGGTGACTTGGAGACAGGTGGCTTTAGAGGACATCTGACATTTCACTTTTGGCAGGGCGAGGACGGAGACAGACTTTATTTTGGACTATGTTACGGAACTGGCATCCAAGGGAATCTGCTCTCGGATGAAGTGACGCTCATTCTGATCTGCGGTTCATCTGAATGTACGTGGAGCTTGGAATAAGTTGATCAGTAGGCAGCCACTTTGAAACCCATTATTTGTTCCTTAGACACATCAGTGGTGACAACTGACTTGCTAACAGGTAATGCTATTTATAGTCCTTCTTGTAGGTATAAAAAATTGCTTATTAATGTTGGTCTTAGTTAAGTTAGTAATATTGCTCATTCTTAAACACTTGGCAAGGTTTTAACTTTCAGTTCATCAGCAATTTTTTGTGTAATACTCTAGCTAATGCTCATTGCCAAAGAGAAGCCTTTTGACAGAATTTTGGAATTTGCATTAAAACAAAATAGGTTTTGAGTTGTTATTCTAGTGGCTTTTCTTGAAAGCTTTTATACATGCCAGAAAAACAAACTTGTAAGAGCTGTACAGAAAAGTTGCAGGTGTTAAATTAGAGATTTAATTTTTTTAATCTGACTAGCAAATTAATCTAGATTTCTCTGTCAGGAAGCCATCTGCGTGGTCTCAAATGACAAAGATTTTTTTTTTCCTGAAAAGACAGCAAGTGCCATTTCCCTAGGATTTCTACTGTAATGTATTTCTACTCCACATAATGGTACTAGGTATATTTAAGGAACTACTGCTAGTTTAAGATGTACTCTTCAGAAGGCAACTGAAACTATGATAGGGGAGGTGAGAAATTTGTGAGCTGAAAAAAAATAAGCTGTCAGAAGGTTAGAGTTTATAAAATAATATTATTCAGCATACCAAATGTGAGCTCCTAAAGAGCTTTAACTCCCAGAAGACCAGTATTATTTAGGTTGACAACAAAATGAATGCATAGACAAATGCAATTTTTACTTCCAGCCTTCACAGACCTGTACCGTGGTGTCAGCCAGGAAGGTGACTTCTTGCTCCCCCTCAGCATGCTGAAAAGGAGAATGGGCAAGCTGTGGGCAAGGGGAAATGGGTACCTCTGCCATGTCACCATACAGTGTTTTGTTGAAATCAGATCAATGTTTTCCCAGTTTTGGAAGGGAGTTGTCTTTGCAGATGACAATCATATTCTGTGTGAACTGTGTAAACTGACACAGTTATTCTAATAAATCTTTTTTGTCTTGGTTGATGGAAGATTTACTTAATGCTTCGAGAGCTTGCTCATCCTGTGGTATATGGACATATCCAAATATTAACTACTGTCTAAATGGATTCTATTCCCTTAAACATCCTTTATGCAGATTAGGCAAAGCATTATTTTTTATTCCAATTTCCTTGTGAAAGAGCAGGTCATTTTATTAAAGTACTTAGGGCATCCAGGATTATTTCTGTGTCTAGCGTGCAAATGTGATATGTTTTTTCTCTGCTAAACTTCTCCCTAAATTGATGATGGTCAGAATCAATTGCAAGTAGGTTGTTCTAACTCAGGTTTGAACTACCTAGCTCTGAAGATGAATAAGAGAAAAATCATTATTCTGACAGCTATGTTACCAAGGCAGCTCACAGTATGGAATCATTCTGCTTTCTGTACTTTGCAGAAAAGTTAAGGCACAGCCATTGTGAAAGTGTCTTTAGACTCCAGCCAGTTCAAAATGCAGGGTGCATTAATCATGTGGCCCCTGTGAGGCTGTAAAGGATTAGCTAAATATGAAATCTGCATCCCATATTGCCTCCTGTGAACCTGTGTGTTCCTCATGTTGGTATATTATGGTAGGGCATGAGCCAAGGTTGAAGTATGTTAGTGGTAGGAGTTAGCTTTCTCAGAAGGTAGAGAGTAGGAGAAAAGGGGAGTACAGTAGTGGAGATGAACTGAAAATCTCTAGCTTGCCCTAAACATCTTGGAGGTCTGCAAGAAGAGCAATGTTGAACCCAGTCAGTCAAGTCCAATGCAACAGCAACTTCGGAGTTGAAGTCACAGTTCAGCATCTCAGCTGTGAGGCTCTCCTTCCTCTTGGAAGGGCTTCGCTTTCTGTGTCTGTCTGTCTACTACTTGCCCTCAGTAGGTAACACGCTGAAACAATTTAAAGCGTGTCGAAATATTGCAGTAATGCTAGCGAAAACAAATTCCCTTCTCCGTGGCTTTCTGCCATATCAGCTGAGCAGATTGAATTGTGCCAGCTTCGAGGGTGGTGGTTCCTCCTGCTCGTCCCCTGAGTCAGCAGCAGACGGGACTGGCCGGGACGGGGCTGTGCAGCTGCAGCGGGGAGGGATGAGCTTCCCCAGGTCCCACTGAGGAGTCCAAGAAAGCAGGTTGGTAAGTTGTCTGTTTAATGCTGCAATAAGTGTTTGGTTGATGACATGTAAATCAGCTCCATATGAATATTTATGATGATTGAGAAGATACTTTCCCTTTCTGTGTGGGCATTAGCCTGTCTTTTTCACATGTGGATGAAATAATCTGGTAATTTATCCTGAAAGAAAACCTGGTCTTGCACATCTCTAGCCATGTAGAAAATACTATTCTTGAATCAGGATGCTACTGGGATTGAATCTTTTCTTGTGCTTAATGATGGTCTGTTGTTTTCTTACCAATAAGTGATAATCCCATACTCCCCTTCTGCAGGTGGTGCAATCCAACACTTAAAGCATTACCAAAGATAGTGCAGAGTGCAGGCGACTGGGTTAAAAAGAGTTGATCAAAGAATGCATGTGTAACATTGAGGAGGGCAATAGAAGAGTATCTGGTGTTTTCCAGTCAGCTCTAGGACTGGAAGCTGGACGTGTCACTGCAGGCCTTGCAAACGAGCGGTTTGGCAGCCAAGGGTGTAAGGACTCCCCTTAACCAGGGGTCAGACTGGGGTAAGTGCTTTAGTGTGAGAGGGCAGACCTTCCTAACCAGAGGAAAAAGACTGGAGTATTCACCTGGTTTTAGTGAAATCTGCTTGATGGCCAGTGGTGGTAAGGTTTTCTAATTGTTTTGTCCATGTTTTCTATAACAATGCACTCATGGTTACAGAAATCTTTTAAAATCGGTTGTGTATGTGACTGTAGTATACATGGGTGATTTCACTGCCACTTACCTCCATGAATTTTCCTATCACTACCTGATACTGTGCTGAGAGAGGATGTAAGAGTTACTGCTATGCATTTTTCATAGTTTCAGAAGCCTGATTTAAGAACCATGACACCATTATATTAGTAGCTACCTGAATAACATACTAATAACCATTACAGTTACTGCAGGAGGGGATTACTTCACTGCAATGTAATGAAATGTAAAGCTGCAAGGAAGTATTTTAAAATTAGAGGAGGTGTGACATTTTCATGGTGATACAATAGATGTTTTTAGAATGAATTTATAGTTGTTCCATATATAGTAATTTTTCTTTTCTGCTATCATGCTGTTACTGTTTTAAATTTAAATAAAAGCTTAAGAGCAAGTTAAAGTGCTGCTGCCATAATATATTTCTGGTTGCTTGGGTCTTCCTCAGTAGTCATCTAGATCATGAGCTGTTCTGAATTTCTGTTGCTTTACTAACTTTTACTGAGGTATCCATACAGCACAGGGGACTAGTCTTTTCAGTCTAGTGTTTGATCTGTTGCTTTGTCTAGATGATAATCTGACTGAGATCCTAGGAACTGTCCTATGAGCAAGGACACAGCAAAGATCCATACAATGCTGGACCAGATGCTTAGGAAAAAAGTGCTCAAAACCAGCACTTGTAGAATGTTAATAAATATTTCATACACCTACTGTTTTTCTGCAGTGAAACAGGACTAAAAACATATGCTGAGAGTTGCAGACTTCTGTCAATGGAAAACAAGTTGGTCTAGATAATACTTGTTAGATAAAAGCATGTGTTACAGTAACATCTCAGCTCGTTAAACCTTAGGGTCACATTATCCTCACAGAGGAAAAGGTGTCTTGCAGAGTTTTAAAGAACTTAATATCCAGAAGGAACAGTCATTCAAAAAAGATACAAGGAGCTAGTAAGCCTAAACAAAAGGTTTGTTGCGATCTTACTGATACTACAGTACTTTGTAGGCAAGGAACTAAAGCATCTGAGGAGGAAGAACTAACGTATTTTGAGTATATATTTACCCCTGCATTCTCTGTGTGTCAGGGTGCTTTTATAGAATTTAAGTAGATATGGAACTGGGTGGTGGAAGGCAGTTCAATGTCATTTAATGTGTATTTCATGTAGGAAGTACATATTATGTGGGATTTCAGATCTGATTATCCATCAGAACAAAAGGGCTTGTTCTGTTCATGAACTGAAAAAGGCAGGGGAATCTGCCTAAGTCTCTTCCAAACTGTCCTTAACCTAAAAGTACTGATCTCAACTAGATTTAAGTAGAATAGGAGACAATTAGAGTTGCTCAACAAGATTGGTCTTGGTAAGGTGCTATGCAACACAGGGGATTTGGTGTACATTCTCCAAGCTGACTTCTGTCTTTGTCCTATCTCCCTAAATTTAGACTCTGAAATACATACTTGGAAACAAATAAATATTAATGGTTGTTTTTCACAGTACTTGCATATGAAGGTCTCATTGATTTCAATGGTATTCAGTGTGACTCTGTACCAAGAGGCCATCTTTTAGGTATGTGAGTACAGAATTTGAGTTATGCATATAATTGGTCTAAATTTTTAGTGGCTAAGGAAAAATGAACAGTAGATTTAGCAGGAGTACTTAGAAAATGTTGAATTCTCAACTACACAAAAAGTATTTTGAAGATTGCTAATATATGTGAAAGCTTTGAGAAATCAATACAAGCTGATGAAGAACAGAACTCTGCTTCAGATTTGTGCCCGTACAGGCTTAATAGAAAGTAGACATCCTTCAGGAGCAAAGAAACTGCAGAGCCTACTTTCAATGTTTAGCGCTCTTCCACTGTGATTTCCTAAGAGCTACTGGAAATGAAAAGGAGTTTGGCTGCCTGGATCCACTGAGAAAGGAAGCTCAGAGACATACAGGGAGCTGAAAATGTTTCTAGCTTTCAGGTACCACCAGTACAAGACAAATAATGGATAGCAGGGGAACTAAATGTCATATATAAGGGAGGGAAGCAGATGGAAGATGCACATTTATGAGAAGTGACTGAATAGCAGCGTAGCATAGGCATGGAAAATGGTTAACAGAACAAATATATGAGAGATTAAATATAGAAAAGAGAGGAGATTAATGTACTGGAAACTAGCTGCAGATGTGATCTGCTCTGGACACTCTGTTCTCTGCTCTTGTATCATCCCCATGGTATCTAGGCACTTAACCGGCAGATGAGTCACTGTGTCTTTGTGCTGCAGCTTGTTTCTCCATTAAATAAAGGTAATTCTTTCCACTCTTGGAGTGATGCTGAAAAGGATTGATCTGTAAAGTGCTTTGAAGATATACTAACATTCACAGATCCTCTAAAGCCTAGGTTTTAATTATGGAGCTGCAGATAAATTTAATACATTTTTACAGCAACAAAAATGCCTAACTGCAGTAATTCTAGTCTATGATAAATTGTTTTTGATGTTCCTGATACCTAAGATGATGAAGAGGCTGGTTAAATTGGTTAGGACAGCATAATACCACTGACTTCACTTACACTTACGTAACAGTGGGAGTCAAAAAAATTGCTGGTTGGGAATCATCTTGTTTTGTTTCCAGGGTAGCTTTCTGTATGTTTCAAGGATAACCTATTTCTTTAGCTGATACATGTTATACTTCGACCTTAACTTTGCTGTGTGTTGCAAACAGTGAAGTAAAATGACTCTAAGTGAAATATGAATTCATGACATGCAGCCACATTACAGCTCCTCTCTTAACATGTTGTAGGATGGAGTAATGGGAATAGAACTTTACAGTTTCATCCAGTATATTTTTGCAGAGCTCACACACCAACTTCAAATGTTATGTACCTATGACTTCATGGTCAGTAGCTTTGTGACCAAGTGGTCATTACAATCTAATCAAACCTGTTCTTTCTGTGTCAGTCTACAAAGCCTACATCATTCATTGTCTTAAGCTCTACTTTCCTTGGAAGTAACCATCAAAACCATTTTAGTCAGCTCTAAGCAAAGCAGCAACTGTTTTCCTAATGGTCCCCTAACCATTACAACAAAAATTGTTTTCTAGGTGTGTTCAGCAAGGAAGGGAACCTACTGGCTGTAAATAACTAAGGACTTTCAGACAATTTGAGCTGATTTAAATGCCAAATTACTTTGTAATCTGAAAGTTGATACTATCTGACCACTTGCAAATGTAGTCATTGAGCCTCAGGAGAGCTTGGTAAGAGTTACTTGAAGATGTGCCATGAGAACAATTATATATATTTATTTGCAGCACACAAGTGGTGGTTATACCTCTTAAGAGGTGCACTAATTAATAGAAACTTCAAAGTTGGTAATAATTAGTGCTATTAATGACTAAATGTGTCCAGTGGAAAAGTGTGATGGAATAGGTATGGTCTCACCACTTAAAAGGAGATAAGCAGTCTTTGCTGTACTTGACATTTAGTGGACCTCATTACTATGTACTGGGCCTGATTTATTACTAGCAAAGTACTGAAGAATGACTTGAAATGAAAGTTGGTTTACAGCATGTTTTAAATCCTTTCTGTTGTGTTATAACACTGTAAATGGGCCTTCATAAAACACAGTCCAGGCAATTAATTTTTCAGAGGTCCAAATGATATTACCTCCTACTGGAAAGAAAGTTGCACAGCTGGAGTTTGTCAGAAAAGATTTCTCCACAGCACTTGGCCCATGGTTGTATCAGATCTCATAGTGATTAATCTCAGCTTTATTGGCACTTTGATGCTCTCATTGGGGCAGAAGATGGGGGTGCCAGTGAAAAATCCAGAGCAATTCTGATAACTATGATTTTTTATTAACCTCACCCATACTTGTTTTTAACCTGGACAAGGTGACTATACTGAAAGTTTATTCTGGTAAAGCAAAAGATGGTCTTTTCAATAAAGTTGGAGACTATCAAAGTGAATCACTAAGGTTTTCTTAAACTATCTTTAACATATCTATAGCTGGCCTTGTATACCTGGTTTCCATTCAAAACAAATGCAACATCAAAGCAACTGAATGGGACTGCATGGAAGAACTCTTCCCTTTTTAAGAAAGCTATTGCATTGTGTTTCTCTTTGACTTTTAGAGACTGTGTGAAAGCACGGTGACTGCAAATGAAGCTGTCTGAAGCTTATGACCTTTGTAATGTAAAGACACTCTCTTCCTAGTCTTGCTTCCCTTTCTGCTTGGAAGTCTCCCGAGTTGTATGTTTACCAGTTTTCCCTTTCCCAGATAGCATGACATACAATTCTTAATTCTTTCAATTGAAATTGAATTAGAACTTTTAAATTCTTTCTTGGTGTTGTCCCATGTTGCAATTGCTTATAAGAAATAGCAGCAATATGATGGTGGTGATAGTGTCATTTCTAATATATTGCTGCCTTTTATCAGAGACCAAGTGACATTAATAAAAACAAATGTCAGATTTAGGCACAAAGCACTTAGTTCAAATTGCTTTGCACCCTTGTCCCTCTTGCTGCTCACGTGAGGTATTTCCTGGGTTGCCAGCAGTGCCAGGTTCTGCTCCTGATCGTTTCTCCTTTCTGGATGTGAAGGAAGCAGCCAGGGGTGATGGTCCGCGTGGACTCCACGTGCTCCAAGGTAGAGTTGAAGTCTGTGCACAAAACTTGTGACTATTAGCATCGAGTTAGAAATTACGTGTGTGGGGGAGGGTGGTTAGTATGTGTGAAACTCCTTTTTCCTTCCCCTTGCCTGAAAAAGGGCCTTTTAAGCTGGAAGGGCAGCCTCCGCTACATGAAGTTGCTACAGTACCTCAAAGAGAAGATATGTCTCTTCTAACTTCTCTGATCTCCCCTGTACTTTTGTTTGGTTACTAGGTCTAAAAGTCAGGAACAGCCTTATATCTCCACACTTGTTAGAGGAAAGTATTATATGATAAGTGTATTTAATTCTACTGGTCCCCTCTGAAGTGAGAGAAGGATAAGGAATTTCTTTTTTGATGTCTACAGAGAAGCTGTAAAAAAACCCAAACAAACCTAAACCAAAATGCAAACCAAACACAAAACAAAAAACATAGACACAGCTTACCTGTTAGGATGAGACACTCCTGAAACACTGAAAGCAAGTTCAGATATCCAAACACTAGAGTGGATTATTAGGCAGCTGCTGCTAAAATATCTTGATTTTAATGCTAATGTAAAAATGCCTTATATGTTAAAAGAACTGTCTATCTTTCTGAACCTAGTGCTAAGTCTTCTAAGGTTCCTTAATCTTCCTAGATACTTAGACCTGTAGATCTTTAAAAGGCAGTCTGAACAATAATTCTAAAGTGATTTGTATTTCAAATTACTGCTTCTCACTTTAGTATAGTGTTGCTAGTTTAGAGCCTTTCTGATACTGCCTTTCTTTTAAGATTTCTTGTTAGATTAAATCATAAACCCACCGTAATTCCAGCATGCAAATTGCTTTTAAAGCAAAAGGACTAGTCTATTTCAGCATTCAGACTTTGAGGCAGATAAAGCTCCTTCCACTAATTTCAAGTGACAGTAGTTCAGACCTGGCCTGCAGAGGTATGATCAGGTACCAAAAGCTTTTGATATCTCTTAACAGCATGAGAATAGACATCACACAGCCAGCTGTCTCAGAATAATTCAGTTCTCTGCTGTTGGAAGTTTTTCGTGTTGCTTGGACTGATTTCTTTGCATTTAGTCTGTGCAACATTCCACAAACCCATTGCTATGGGAAATAGTACTATTGCTCAGGTGTCTTTCAAAATGCTACTCCTTTTAACCTTGTAATTTCTAGTATTCTCACTTTCTACAGAAAACTTAAGTTTGAGGAATTTTACAAGTCATGAGAATCTACTCTTTTGTCACCATGGAGTCACTGAAGCCAATTCTGTTTATAACAAGTTAACAAGCTCAGCTCTGAGGAGACATTCAATGTCCTGTTATCCCTGCTCTAAATAGGACATTTCTAAAGCAAAATCACATCTGCTTTCATGATAAACCCTTTGCAAAGCTAGGACTTCCCTTCTACATCTTCTCTTGTACAGAGATGTTTTCCATCTACAGAGATGTCTCCATGTCTTCCAAAAGAATATAACATTTGGATCCCTGCATTCAGTTTAGCTCTGAAACTTAGTCTCGGCACTGGGTTATTTTGCCATTTATTATGTTTACTCAAGGTAAATGGAACTTGCACTTTCACTCTAATTCTATCAGGGTGAGGAGGGGAAAAACCACTAAGAGCCTTGATGTGGTCTTTAGTGTATGTTGCTCTCATCTGTGACCTTTTTCATATACTCATAAATTTTTTCCTTTTGCTTTCTGTGTGTATGTGCATGCAGTAGCTCTAAAATATTAAATCAGATCTCAAATGTCACATTATCAATTTAGGGAAGAAAGAATCTTGGCCATTAATATAGAAAGTGAATCCTTTTATGTTGCATAACAGATAAGTTATAATAGGCAGGCTGTATCTGAGGATACATGATACAAACATAGCACTGAGCTTTTTGCTGTTTATCTTTTAGCTGTCTATTAGAATTACTCTTTCATCAAACAAATGAGGCTTTTATGCATATTAGCAGGAGATGTGCATCTGTTATAAGCCATGTACAGTCACTGAATTTATGTATTGAATAAGATACTTATATGTTTTTATTGCCTAAATATACTGTGTCCTTTATGTACACATATGATAACAGATCATTTTGGTCCTGGTGTTGTAGACTACATATAAATTACTTCAATGGTGTAGACTGGCTCACTTAAGCAGGACCATTCTTCAGAAATTAAATAAGTATAGTGATGCTGGGTGTTTCTCTGAATTACATTTTCTCATACTGCAGAATATGTATCAAAGCTGTTCAAATACTGATAGACAGTCTAGAACAATGGTCTGAATTTGCTAAAAGGTAACTTTTTCAATCTGATTTTGTTTGAATGAATCATCTTTCATCTATTCTCCATTGCTACTTGACTATTATACAGCAATCACCTTTGTAACGAAAGCCATTTGAGTCCATATGTTAAAAATCAAAGTGGTTGGACTATTTCATTTCAAAGCCATTTAATTCCAGAATTTGAGAAAGTGAATTCATACCATAAAAAAAATCCCTTCTCCCTGCCCACTAATGCAAAGGTTTTCACCAGTTCATTAAATATTGTATAGCACCCTACCTAATTTTTCTGCAATCTTTTAGTGTACATAGCTCCACTGAAACTTAGCAAACTCAATTTTTAATTCAATACATTTTTTCAAAAAGTAAAACCATAAGCAGTAATAAAAACCCCTACCTTTTGAAATATAGTCCAAAGCCTGTATTGAAGTGTCAGTGGCATAGTGCCCCACCCCTAGGAAGTTGTTCCTTTTTGTATTATGATGTTGGACACACAAGGATAACGAGAACAAGTGTGTTTCTTAATGCTTAGCACATAATTCATTTTGCATCATCTATTTGCAGGAGTATCTTTCCCATATGAAATGCCTATCTGTGAACATTTTTGGACACAATACTTGGCATATTTGTTGCTCCCTGAAACATGTCTCCCTTCCTTTCTATGACTTATTTCTTGATAAAGTGGCTGAATTACTTGCCTTGCTACTAACTGAGGCTTAAGGAATGGAGTATGTTGCATTTAAGAGAGGGAAGAGTTAGGATTGTAAATAACTGCTAATAAAATGCTTTGATGGCAAATAGGAGTTGAATATATTCTACACAGTTTGTTCAAACAGTTGTGTTGTATGAGGCTTACATTGCAAACAGCAGTACTTGTGTCCACATGCATTCTGTATCATCAGTAGCTTGCCTGAAAAGTAATTTAAAGGATTCATAACCTACAAATTTGCCAGTTGTTTGTTATACTTAAGGAAATATCTCACTTTCTATTATTGGGTCATTTCTTCAGTGTGTAATTGCTATATGTAAGTATTCTAAATCCTCTCTCTATTAACTTGGAGAAAAAATTGGATGAAAGCATTTAGATGATGGCCAGCATGTTGATAAGAGATGCGAAGCCCTGCTACATCAGTAAATAAAGGAGGTAGATCTTCTTCGACTTTTCCTTTTACTACAGTGTGGCATCTCTCAGTATATACATAAGGAAAAAGAGTATTGTGGATATGGAGGGTACCTACTGGGATTGCATTATAATTGCTTTCTATTTGGGCCTGGGTTTTTACTCTAAACTCACTCAGTGTTTAGAGTGGGGGCTGTGTGTGGCACAGTAGGTTTAAGAACAATCCCTATAGTTTTTACTTAAAGTAGGAATTTACATACTGAAAGAAATGCTTTGCAACCTCAGCCCAAACACTGAATGGGCCAAGAAGAATGAAAAACAACTTTTCTCCTAGGGGTAGTGGCCAGGTGTTAGTAGAAGAGCACAACTTCAACATTACACAGGGAAGCCTATTACCAGCAAGGCAAGGTAATAATAAGGGCACCTTCAAACTGCTGTGTTCTCCAGCTGGCAACAGGTTAGAAATGCCTATCCCCAAGTGGAATACAGCCTGTAAAAATTACAGTAGCTGTTATCTAACTGATATTTGCCAGTAATGAACTTCCACAGAAAAAGTAGATAGGAAAACACCAGTGAATATCCAGGTATACCATTGCCCTCACTAGAGTGAATTGTTGCCACATTTTAATTTATGACTCATTAAAGTTGATAAACATATTCCAATACCTCTATGATTATTTACAGTCTAATTGTTTCCTGAAAAAAATAAATCAGAAGTTTCTTCCCATTCAACTGACTGATAGCATGCTTTTGAGAGCAAGTTGAAGGGTTTTTTTAGCTGGGAAGAGACATCTCAGCATAATGCATTTAAGATTTTTCTGTTGCTTCCAGTGCAACAGCAGCACTTTTCACCCATTGCTGTAATACATTTGCACAGAGTAACACTGTTCACATTTCAATTCTTAGGAGTTTTGCTTCTCTACCCCTTATTTATCTGGCCTAACACTGTGCTTTCAGAAAGCTGGCCCTTCATATTCCTCTCAAAAACAATTTTGCCATAATAGCTAACACTTTTTACTAGTAATATTTAACTTGTTTTACCTGACTGGGAGGTCCGATGTGGAACAGTGTTGTGGTAAAAAAAGGATGAAAAGTTCAGTAGTTAATTCATGGAGCTCTTGAATAATTCATTGCAGATAAGCCATTTAAACTCCCATTTAAGTTGTTAATAATGATGAGTAGTTCATTCCCAAGACCTCTGTTACTTGCGTCCTATATAAAGTAGAAGTAGGAACAGCTTGGTAAGGCGTCATGTTTCATCTGTAAAATAATTTCACCTATTGCAAAATGACTTTTTTCTTATCTTTTATTCTTTTCTCATACATTTTAGAAAGTACTAGCTCTAAGAATTTCTTCTGCTTTCACCATCCTACATGGCTATGTAACTGAAAAAAGGCATTTAACTGAAGGATATTCACAATATTTAATTGGAAAAAGCAGTAGTATATTAAATGTCTTCCCCACGCTCTTGCTGTTTTCCTTAAATAAGCTCTTCTAAAATAGTATGAGCATAAATGTCCTACTCTGGGAAATACAGGGTTTTTTCCTGCAGAGATCAGAAATAAGCACCTAGTGTATTTCTTATGTAAAATTCTTGTTCAATTAAAGACATCCCCTGCTAAAGCAATGAGGAGTACAATATGGCCCTCAAGTATAGAATGCTCCAGGGGTTCAAGCAAATTCGTGGTCCCTCCTCCCTGGTACTGCTTCCAACTCTGAGTAAGGAATAAATGGAAAATTACATTCGTACATCCCAGGAGTTCCTGATGGAGGGAAGTGGTCCTTCAACATGCTCAGTAGAGGTGATGGGACAGATGAAGCTTCAGTGAGATAGAACTGGGTGGAGGGTTTTAGCAGATAATAAAATTGTTGAAAATTATTCATCCTGAAATGTGTTACAAGCTTTTAACAGTACTTTCCAAAATATCAGGGTGAGATGTCCAGGGTGATAGTCACAGAAATGCTGGAGGAAGAAAATTACTCATTCATATCTCTGCATCATAGCCTAGAGCTTATGTGGTTTTCTAAGCTCTATTAGACTTCTTCTGCTTAAAGAACTTGTATTATCATTTTCCCAGGACGGAGTGCCCTAATAACCAATAAATCTTATCTTTAAAGTTAAAGCTCTTGCTGATCTTGTAACTTGATAGTCACAGAATAATTCAGGGTGAAAGGAACCTCACAAGGTCTCTAGTCCAAACTTCTGCTCAAAACAAGGTCAGGTCTCAGGTCAGAACTGTTTGGGGCTTTATCCAGTCAGATCTCAAAAGTCTCCAAGAACAGAGACTACACACTCAAAATCTTGTAGAAATAATTATACTTATTTGGGCAGGGACTGAAATTTGGGTGACTCACCCACAGGTGAGTGCCTTAATTCTTTGGCTAGAAAGTTATCCTAATGCTCTAAGGATAATACTTATAGGTATTTGCCATATAAAGTTAAATAGTTCTGAAAACATGGCATAAGTTAGAGCACTCCTCTGCAGGAGAGACGTAAATACAGATCCTGGTCCTGAAATGAGCAGGCAGTCATAAATAACACGGGAGTGCTAGGTGGAGGGGTGCATCCTCCAGCATTTGTAGGGTGTTTTTTAAACAACTGCTACCATTTCCTCTGCTCTTAAAAGTACTGACAGGCATCAGTCTAAGTGGAACACTACCTTGCATGAAAACACTTCTCCATAGCAGCCCAGGAAGAAATAAAGGATTTCAGCACTGCTGCAAAATGAATCTCAGACAAACATGGATTGTATTTGGCAGGCTGCAAATAAACAATAGTAGGCAGGGGAAGCGGAGCTAGGGCTGTAGTGTTTTGCAAAGGTAAATTACCTTTGGGAGATCTCTGCCTGCTCGAGGGCAGGAGCAGAGGTATGTAAGTGGTAGAGGTACACAGATGGAGTAGACGGACTCATTGCTAGTGGACTCATACTATAATTCAGGACAAAAGTAGTTGACTTGTGCTTGCACTCTTCACAAAGGAGGTTATCCTGTTCTGTGAACAGTCAAATATAACCATGAGTCCAGCTACTGGGACCTGGTTTGCTGCTGCCACTTTACCTACTGCTTGTATCTGTGCGCTCAGGACATTGCTCTCACTCTTTGAAATGTGCTATATGATTAACTGAGGGTTTACAGTGTAAATGCAGCATATTTACTAAGGAAAGAAGAAGGTTATGTATATGAACTTTGTCACACAGTTCTTTAGCTTTACATTATCAGAGGAGGTTTATTTGATTTCTGCTTTAAGTGGGTTTCCATGAGAAGCAAACATTGTTTCCGGAATCATTTAACCTCCTGCAGGGCTATATTTCGTAATCTCTTGCCCCTCACATACCCCTATGACATTTAAAAGGCTAAAGATTTCTCTTTAATAGTTAATGCCATTACAGTTTGAATTTTCTAGTGATAAAATTAAACTCCTTGCTGTCAAAAACCCTTGTGACAAATCATTGCTCTCAGCTCACAGCTGAGAGCTGTTGTGATCATTTGTGTTTGCATATGCCAGCTACCCTTCTTCATGTTCTTTAACATTTTTCTCAGAGTAAGCAAGATATAGGAATGGTTGAACCCAGTCAGATTAATTTAATCTAGTTTAATATTCCCCCTCTCTGCTGTTGAAGAGAGTAAGGATGAATTGAATCCTGCTTGCTAGTGGCTTACTGGTTTGAGCTGGTACAGATGATAAAATTGCTCAGTCAGAGACTGCGAGTTCCGAGCCCAAAACTGTGATTTGTTTCTGACACAGACTAGCTCTAATATGGTTTGTTGCTCTAGACGAACCGTCAGATGCTTTCCTCCTACCTGCCGTAGGTGCCCGTGCAATTTTGGAACATCTCTCTACATATAGTGGCCTATTTGGCTCATACAGTCTTTGTGCCTGAGACCGCATTGGGTCAAAATATTAGCCCTGTCATCCAGCCCTTGGGTCCAGGTCTAGCTGGTTCTGTAGGAAAGCCGAGAGCCAGGTTAGCTGTGTGTGTGAAGGCTCAGCCTGCCATCAAGTGATGCCCACGTAATTGTTTTGCATCCTCTCATCCGTGGTGGTCTGCACTGAGCTCGAGGAGGTAGTTCTGGGAGAAGCCGCTGTGCTTGGCTTGGGTGAGTGTCCTCCAGGAGATGCCTTTCCCTGCCCAAGGGGACGTTACTTCTCTCGTTTTTCAGCACTAATGCGGGATGTCCCCAAATGAGGAAGGGGCTCTGCTGTATTTTGCAAACGTTATGTGGCAAAGGTTGTGTTCCCTACTCAGGGCCATATGTACGCATCATCTATGGGCAGGTATTGATTCTATACGTGCGCACTGTAGAAAACAGAGGGAGGGGAAGTTATAAGGGAATTGACTAGGCTCTGCCAGACTGCTTGGCTTTGTTAAATACTTGGGTAGTGTCATCAGTACATGAGAGGTGACTTAACGTGTCATCTTTGCTTCTATGTTTTGCCCTTGCTTGATAGCCATTACAAATCATCACAATTTATGGCCACCTACCAGAAAACAAGTTTGACTGGAGCTTGCCATAAAATAGTGTGGGCAATGGCAGATGACAGATGAAGCAGAATGAACGGTTTGGTTATTCATAAGCTTAATGACCCCTGAAAGACAGCAGTAAAAAGCAGTAGAAGATATTCTAAAATAACATGAGGCTTTAGGCAGTGTGACTTACCGTAACCGGCAGTCAGGACGTGCTGGTTTATGTGCTCCTTGGGTGCGTTTTGGCATGGGGCTGGGAGGCATCGTCCCGCAGAGACCTGTTCGCCACTGTTTGAGGACAGAGTATTTTGTGATCTCATCTCAGAGGAGAGAATAAGCGAAGGATTTCTCCTCTCCACTGTCCAGCAGCTCACCTGTGTCACAAGTTAACTGGGGGGGGGAGGACCTAGCACCACTCAGACTTTCCACCCTGCCTGTTTTTCTCAAGTGTCTCTCCTTGGATCTCCCTGGCACACCAACTCCCCATAATACTCCAAATAACTCTCAGCTGGATGAGCCATTTTAGAGAGCTGTTTGAAAGAAACAGCCTTGTGCAGCCAAGCTGAGGCTAGTCCTTGTCTACCTTTTAATCCCTGAGCTGGATGCTTCACTGTCTTCAGAGCAGCAGAAAGTACAGAAAAGAACACTCCTGTAACACTTCCTGAGACATAATATGCTAAGTATTGGGAATGGATTCACTTGCAATAGTAGAAAACTGATATTTTAATGTAACTTGAATGAAATGAGTAATATGTGGCTTGTTCTTCTTTAGGTGGCTTGTGTGTTTCCATCCTAATGTTGAGTCTTTAAAATGAGTGTTTAGTTGTGCACTGTGTTGCTTTCATGTTTTTTCTTTGTTCAGAAGAGCCATCTGCGTTTCACTCACTAAGTTTAAAGGAGTCCTATTTTTGTACAGTATTTTGTAAAGAGCTGTACAAATGCCATAGAGAAAGATGTCCCAGTTTTAAGGAACCTTTATAACTTTAAAGAGAGCTACCTAATAACTTTTATGCCAAGTCATTGTTGTAGCAAGTCTCAGAAATAGATGCTATGTGCTCATACATCAAATTGAAGTTAATTTGTTTCCCATGATCTTTGTCCTTACACTTTTGTTTTTTGTAGGTCTCTGGCTGCTAAGGTTTTACAGAAAGGCTGAAAAATGTGAATCAAATGTAACCAGTTCAGATAGTTAACGGAGGATGCTAAGAGAGTATTTCCCAGGGAACGTCAACTTCTTATTCATCTATGAAAACTGCAGCTAAAACTGACAAAACTGCCAAAAATAAACATTAATTGTTCTAGGATTCATCTGCATGGAAAGTTTCTCAGCTTTAAGCTTTTAAGTCAATTCCAAAATAAATAATTGTATTGGTATTATGTGAACACACTCTTTCCAGTAAAAAACTGGTATGAAGCAGGGGATGGGGGTCAATGGGCTCACCTTATTTTTCATTTAAAGGTAACATAGGCATCCATATCAGAATATACATATTCAAAATTTAATCTGCTATTAAGGGAAAGTGATCTGTAGGTCTCTAACTATACCTGTAGCACTATTTAAAACTCTAGGCAAAAAAAAAAGACACAGGGAAGATGGCAATTTAGTATCCCAGCTTGCTGGCATCTGTGAGAATTCTCTTTTTGCTCTTCAGCAAGAAAGGGGCAAGGAAAACAGTTTACAGGTGTATCCAGGTCTCTTCTAGGAGCAAATCAAAGGACATATTTCAGCATGTTTTGACCATCTGTGTCCATACTTACTAGCAGTATCTTACTCTCTCAAATCCCATAGATGGGCCTGTTTTTATAAGTAACAGTATCTGAGGAATCTTCCCCACTAAACTCTCAGCAAAATGGCTCTAGCTTGTAAATAATGAATAGTCATTTGTCCAGCCTTCCTGGAAACATTTTTTCTGTGTAAGTACTCTAGTAGTGTTTGTGAAAATGAGAAAATACGGCACGACTTGGGAATCAGCCATTCATCTACATTTTCCAATGGAGAATGAGATTGTGGTCTCAGTTATGCTGGTGTTAAGTCAAGTGTAAGTAATGAAGTTTGCTTTCCCATGTATTAGCGTGAAGCTTGGATTTTAACTTTTCCTGCTCTATCAATACGGACATTTATAGGGAAATCAATTTCCTTTCTTCAGAACAAACTTAACGTTAGGTATGTTTTCACGTTCCTACTCTTCTTCTACCTTATGTCGCATGTAAAACAGTGTCTTTTTTATTTAAAGCAGTGGGGAAAAAACAAGATGTTGGGGGAGGGGAGGGGTTAATACCTATTCATGAAACATCTCTGGGGTCTTGTAACTGAAAGAAGAAATCTTACTTTTCCAGTGAAATTACCTTAGCTGAAACTATGTTGATCATTTTTCTGTAAAATGATTTTAGAATTTATAAATAAGACTGCTCAAGTAAAGAAGAAACACTCAGTCTTCACTCTTTGTCTCTGTTCATAGACATTTTAACTGTACAAACACATGCTATAAAATGCAATATTCATTTAATTCAACACAGTTATGTGTGGATAAAATTTAAATATGGCTGTTGTCCTTTTAATTTAAATTCATTGGTAGGAAACTCAGTTTAATAGTAGTTGAGTAAAAAAAGAAAATACATTCTCTGTACTCATAAATCACCCCACCGTTCAATTTATTCAAAACACTGAATTAGGCACTCAGCTAGAGCACTGGAGAAGAAGAAATTACATTGCTTTCATTAATAGCTTCTTTGAGTATGCAAATTAATAGTCAATTGTAAATGGCTTTGCAAAAAAGCAGATTGATTTAGAAATTAAAAAAATATAAACCCCATCATTTGGGTAGTGAACAAGTCTATCTCCACTTCTGCCTCTCAGGCTTTTATATAAAACAAATTATTCTGACACCTAGTGAAGAAAATTTCAAATTGCCCAATGTAAAACTGGAAGAGTAACTACTCTTTGGACTGAAATGATTACTTTTTTAAATTAATGGGTGTTATTAGTGCATATCAATGTGGGAAAGAATTCCCTAGTATTTGTTACTGACATTTCAGTGCTGCCTATTAGCAAGCTTTTGCAGAATGAACAAATAGTCTTCAGCTTTAATTAAATTGTTAAACTGTTTTGTGCTAGGTTCCAATCCAACAGTACTAGGTAGTCTGCAAACTAGTGGAAAAACTCTTACAAGTTTGGGATGTTTGCCCTACTCCCTGAGGCTACGCTTCCGTCCTCTTCATTGGTGTACCTTATCACATATCGAAATGCACATCCTATTGAAAGCCTTGGTTCAGCAAATCTGCTCAGTTCACGCCTAAACTCATCTGTGCGCTTTAGAGCCTTTGCTTTACACTTAAACATTTTTTTCTTCATTTAGTCAACTGTCTCAATGAATGGCTGAGCCCACAAAGAGGAGAGGCTCCTTGGCTTGGCTGGTAGCTGAAGGCTCCCTGCTATTTGCTGGGCCAGCGTGGGTGGCAGAAGAAAGTGTCAGAGCAGGCTTACTCTGTTCAGATTTTCTAGATTGCTAAGAAATCACCTCTGTGCTCAGAAAATCACATTCAGGGATGCAAGAAACCTTTGCCTACTGTGGCCTCTTCCAGTACCTCTGTGGGCTTCTGTATCTTCAGGTGGTAGAAATATCCAGAGACAATCAAATAGTGGAAAACTCATTAAAATAGGGATAATGCCTGTAATATATATATAGTATATAAAAAGCAGATAACCCTGTTCCTTCGAAACTGGTAAATCCCACGTTCTGCATGTTACTCCCTGCGTACCTGATGCAGTCCACGGAGGGAGGAACCAGAATTCTTACTGACTGCACGGACTTGTTTGCTTCTCAAGGGCCACAAAATATGTCTGAGGACAAAACTGTAGTTAAAGTGGCTTTTATAGAAGTGTATTGTATAGTAGTAGAAGCTGCATTGGTTTAAGTGACATAAGCTTGCATTATATGAAGGGTGGGGTTGCAAAATAATAAAGCTAATAAATTGCATGGATTGCACAGTTTATCTGTGTACTGTTCCCGAGCACCGGTCATACAGTGATCCAAGACTTTCACAATTTCTGCATTCCTACCTGTATTTCATGCTTGCAGCACCTCAGCTTAAAAGGCCTGTGAAATTCCTAAAAACGCTTCTTGTTACAGTGTTGGCCAGACTTTTCATTAATTTCAGAATGGTCCTTTCCAGAAATCAGTAAGAGATGACATGACAGCCCATTTCAAAAGAGCTCTCTTATTCACAGCCCTGGCTTTGTGGCTACAGCGTACCACCTGTTTACTAATAATTGGAGTAGACACTTACTGTATTAATTTCATATGTAAATCTACCCGAAGTTTGCACTAGGTTTCCAGAGTGATTGCATGCCCTGCCTTTCTGATGTACAAGCGAGCTACCGACAGCTTGTATTTCCCGGGTGGTTCCATGCAAACCTTGCAAGGACAAGGCACGGGGTTTTGAACCGAGCCCAGGTTCTCCTGGAAGCCGTGTAACTGAGTTTTCGGTAACCTTGTCTGCCCTTACCCATTCTGTGAGGGGGGTGCAATTTGATGCGCAATCTGGCTGCGTTTCACCCCGAAGAGCTGGGAGGCGCTTGAGCTGAAAATGCAACTTCATGGTTAGGACTCAGAGCGAGCTCTTTCAGACCCTCGTGCGCAGGTGCTGGGCAGAGGGTGAGGATGCGAATGTTGTATTTATCCCCGCGGAGGAGCAGAGAGCAAAGCCCTTGCCTGTTGTGATCCCTTATCCCTTCTGCCTGAGGTTTGGGAAGGGTCAGAGGAATCTGGTTCCTCACCCCCCCCTCCGCCGTGTCCTGCAGGACGCCTGGCAGTGAGATCTGAGGGGGTGGCTGCAGGTCCGGGCGAGGCCAGCCCCCACTGGAGCAGCTCACTTCTGCAGCCTGCAGAGAGGGAAGTATTGCAAGAACGAAGCCAATCTCTTTTTTTCAGTCTGCATGTCTTAACTGAGATTCATAGACTTTCCCTAGAAACTGCTGTTAACAGTAAATATTTGGATTCCCTGTAATTAGGCAATCTTTTATCCTTGTCTGCTAGGACAAGTATAAGACCTCCATGGTTGTTTCAGTTTGGTATTTGTTGTCCTAGCTGGGAAAGCCTCCTTTAACAGACAGGGACGTGAGGACCGGAGAGGTCCTTTAGATCTCCTGAATATCTGTTTCAGCCCATTAAAGCCTGCAGAAGGTTTGCGTGTAAAACAAATGTCAAGTTGGGTCCTGTGCTGTTCTGAACACCCGGTGATGAGACCAGCAAAACAGCATCTCCTGATGTTGGGCCAAGGTAAGCTTTAATTCTGCAGCCCTTTCTAAAAATGCTGGAGAAAATGGCAAAATTGGTGCCACGGTTCCTTGAGGGTGTCTGGTCCTGTAGCCAGCCCTGCGTGTCCCGGCTCTCTCGGCTGGCCCTCCGGACAAGCTCCCCTCCGTCCAGAGGGGAACGGTGCTCTGTTCCTCCACACGAAACACCTCGGGGACACCTGAGACCCAGGCAACGAAGAGAAACTTAAACTCTGCGTGCAGGAATGTGCCTGCTCTCTCCCCCAAACAAGATCAAAGGGGCCTCAGGTCAGGGTTTCTTGCCTTTCAGACAGCCAAGCCTGTAAAAAGAAAGGAAAACGGCAGGACTTGGCTGAATATATTCCAGTCCTGTACTAATGCCAGGGTACTAGAGCAAGATAAATGTAAATCTTTCACATCAATTTGGTATTGTACTGTGCTGAACAATAATGCTGAAAATAGTTGGTTTGTCATAGTTTGATTAATGTACGTGTTTGTTATACAGTAAATACTACAGGAGTTTGTATTACTTTAAAACGAGAATTTAGATGCAAGATAACTTAGAGGAATTTCTCTATATTGCTGCTCAAACAAGATAATGTATTTAATCAGTATTATCAGAGAGTTAAGAGGAGCAATCCCTTGATTAAATATTTACCATTTGAGACATGATATTATCTCTATTGTGGAAAGCATCCTAAAGCAACACGTGATGAAAGGGCTCAGAAAGCACTCTCAAAACCCAGAAACTAGTAACAATCCTCTTGGCTTAATCAGTAAATAAATAATAAAAAAAAAATTAGATTTCATAAGCTTTTTATAATGGAATGTATTTTAAAAATGGCTTTGTCCTAAGGAACAGGATGAATTCAAAAGATATTTTGAATGTGGATTTGTACTATTGTTTACTTATGATTCTAAAACAAATAGTTAAACTGCAATGTTTTTAAGATTACACCTCATCTCATTTCTTCAGTGCCATTTTTGTTCAGATCTTAACAATGTCTTTATGTTCTCCACTTAGAACCACTGGCCATGCTGAGTCCAAATGACACTGCATGGACTTCAATGAGATTAGACTGCCACTAAACAGAATTTTCACACAGCATGGCTCTGTAACAAACAACCCTGGGATTTTAAAGCCTTGAACTTTCAGCCTTTGTGTAAAGTGTCTGCCCACTTAATGCAAAATGCTTCTCCAGATTTATTAGGATGCAAAGTCATATACATAATCACCATTTTAATAGTGCTGTTATACATACATGAATATGGAAACAGGGTTCAGGATGCTCCTTTGTGCGAATTTTGTAGAACTATCCATATAGCAGATATGTCTTAACCGACATACAGCCTTTCCAGAGTTAGAACTCTAGATCTAAAGGAAAAGGTTGAAGTGACTTGAAATGGGGACCAGTTAAAACAGCTGAGCTTCAGGTCAAAATCCATATATGTGCTTAATGCTGCTTGAAACTCAGTTTGAGATTGAGAAGTTTGTGAAACTGGTGGGCAGGTTGAAAACTTGAAGTACTGCAATTTCTTTGCAAGCACTGCATCTATATGTAGACAAATAACTGTCTTCCAGGTAACATAAATAGTTCTAGAAGAAGAGTTAATTTTCTTCCTCTGTTTGGGGAAAACAGACCATTTAAAAACAACAGATGCTACACTCATGTTAAGATATTTCCCAAAACAAAAGGATGGTAATTGCCATTTCAGTGAAAACAGGATAGGTCAATATAAATTAAATGTGCAAAATCCAAATTCAACATCTTAAAGGCTGAAGAATCTCTTCAGAGCAATTTACACAAACGTAAATGCATGATAGCTGCCTTGCCTTCTTTCAAAATTTTTTCGTGGTCCAAATTCTGTTGTAAAGGATAGGTAAAAGCCTGCTGAAACTAGTTTGAGATGCATGAGTTTATACCATCTGATTGCATTTGATCCCCCCATGTAGAAATCCTAGTAAGTCTCTTCATACTAAGAATTCTTTTCTGAATGAAATTGTATCCAGTCTCAATTGTATGTGCTGAGAACACTGCAAAAGGACATTTAGAAAGCTATGCACTCCTTGTTGTCAATATTTGTCATATGCTAGGCTGACCTTTTGAATGATAATCTTTGTATTTGCGGAGTGAAAAGAGATTGATTTTGTTGCTTTATTCTAATTACACTACAATGTAGCAGTACCGCACGCTTTTGAAGGGTATTCAGGAACTGAAATGTCAATAACAAAAACAACTTTCCATCTGCTCCCAATTTAATCTGAATGAGTTTGTGATTTTATAGAAGGAGGTTATTTCTGCCACTGGCAATTGAAAGGTGGTAATCAGTTAATCAAAATGCATTGATTGCTCTAATTATTGCATCTTGAATAGGGTTTTTTATGAATCTTAGTCACCCACAATTTAGTTTTGGCATGTTTTGCTTTCTATCCAAGGCAGATCAACGGTTTACAAAAACTTTGACTTCATCAAGAGTAACTTCTTTATTGAGATTTAGGGTCAGATGCACCAGTGCGTGCTGACAATGTTATACCAGCCCAGTTATGTAAATTGGCTGGAAACAAACCAGTAAAATCAGTTTGATGAGCAACTTTGCACAGTTCCAAAGATTACGAGTGAACCAGACAACCGGTCTTGGGCTGTATTCCTCGTAGCACAGAATATTAGATGTAAAAACCCCACCTCTGTCCTATATGGACTTCAAGCTTTATCTGCAGCTATTGATGTCTCAACAGAACAAATCATCATTTTGTTATTGTTAGCTAGTACTGCAGCAATAATTCAGCTAGGGGAGAGTGAGCAGGAGTCCATTTGTATTTGATCGTGGGCCATAGAGTTTAAAACCTGCACTTGTTTATTATCTTTTTATATGTGAGTGAAAAATAGCACTGCTTCATTTCTACATGTCCAAGTTAGATGCAAACTTAGGGGGCTAACAGTTTAAAAAAAACAACAACAACAACAACAAAAAAACAAACCAACAACAAAACCCCCAAACCCCAAAACTACTTCTCACAGTCCTGAGGAAATGCAATGTAGAAATTTCTTCCGAGAGGGGTAAGTACAAAATCAGTCAGGCTTTGCCAGAGTGCAAATGTACGCCCACAGGAAATTGATTCCAGGTTTAAGGTCTTAGAAATATTGACTGGACTGAATAAACAAATGAGTACTTGAAAACAAATTAGTAAATGGTCATGTATTATTTCTGTGAATTGAAACCTAAGGTTAGGGATTAAATAGCTGAATAGCAATCACTTTTCAAATATTGATATTAAAGAAGCACCATTTTATAGGAAAAGAGCATATTTGCATAGTAGTTTAATTATGTATATGAACATATTTGCCCACTTAGAGGTGTGCAAAAGACCAGTGGCCTTTGGATGAAACCTTTAGTGACGCTGGTATTGGAACATGAATCTATCACAGTCTAACAAATATAAAACAGATCAATCATGCCCCATCTGAAATAATTATGAAGGGTCCTAAAAGCAGATCAAAATGAGTACTGAAACAATTAGCAGAAATGGAGTAAACTATTTTTCATGAGAAAAATAACTCTACAATTTAATCATCTATCCATAGAGCACTGTCCATGCTGTCAGAACTCAGCTCAGCCATGAATTGCAGGAAGGCAAGAGTGAAACTCCACCTTGGAGTATGTTCCAGAATAATTGCTCTTTAAGTATTTTGCTCTGGAAAGTATCAGTGTAGGTCCCTGCTGGAGATGAGCGGGGACCGCTGGTCTGACTCGGTCTGGCAGTTGGTGAGAACAAGGAGCCGGAGCTGGGTGCCTGGCCTTTGGTAAAGCAGTCTGCCCATTGATACCATGTTCGAAAGCTGAAGCAGGCCTAATACAAGTGTGCAATAAATGACAGGCTTGCAAAGCCTCATTTGTCTGAGGATTAATGATGACAGAAGAACGAAGCTAATGTCACCACAGGAGTTACAGCTCCTGCAGATAAACCTGTCAGGCATTTGCCCACAGAGAGCCAGGGTCAACAACAGACAGAGCTCAAAGTGGTAAGGCAGCGGGGACTGAGAACTGCCTCGGCAGCAGGAGAGTTGTCCTCCCACTGCTTTCCTCCGTGGTGTGGTGGGTACACCCGTCCTGTGAAAAGGAAGAAACTCCGCTTTGAAAAAGCCTATCTTGAGATTGCCCTGAAATCAGCCAGACTTCTGAGTATTAAACCTGTGACAAGAACTTCTACAACGGGCCGTAAGTTGCCTTATGTTGACAACTTACAATATCTGGCTCTGGTCTTGATGCTTAGTAGATCCTGTTTTGCATGAATTCATGATGATTAAGGACAAGCTGGTTAAAAATGGATAGAGGGCAGAGGACTGGCTTATTATGCGCTCTCCATAAAGTTATCCTGGAAGGTACCATGCCAACAATATATATGCTCTTTTTCAAGTGATGGGGAGTACCAAGTACAGATTTCCTTGTGGCTTCATTAAAAGGCCTTGGATAAAATCCGTGAGCCTTTTACAAACTTGGAAAGCTTGAGAGCTAAAATTACAAGTGCACAGTAAGTCTGGACTATGTGTCCTTTGATCTGCAACAATTCTGTGAGACTTGCCAGACAGACAGGTGGAAGACTTGGACCTGTGAAAGAGGATGGAGGATCAGTGAAATGGAAATTAAGTATTTATTAAGAGTCAAAAAAGTAAATGCTTGATAGGATTTGGAATTTCAGAGAAGCTTTGTGGTGTCTGCTGGATTCAAGGAAGAGTAAAATTACCTTTAAACATTTGGAGTCCTGTGTGAAAATTTATAGAAAAAACATTCTGGAGTGGCAAAGTGATTATTTCAGACACACTCTTGCAATAACAGCAACAATAATTCAAGGAGCTACAAATTAAAATCAATCTGAGAGCAGAGATCTAGACATGATAAGCTGAAGATTTGTAATTTCATTTTATTAAGACTGCTTAAAATGTCCAGTGGTGTAACCTAGAGGTAGTTGATGAAAATAATTTGGAAATTATACTGGACTCTGTCTGACAGCTCAGTTGATTTGAGCTCTTTCCTGAGCCTGGGATTCTGATCTCAGAGGGGAGCACCTCACCTTGGGTTTTCTAGTTTAGTGAGCATGGTTTCAGGTGTGGTCAGTCAAGAGCTGCAGAAGTCTCCCACGTTGATCCCATGTGGCTGTATGGTACCAGAAACTCCACAGTCAAAAGAAAAGGTAATTTTTCAGCTTCCTCTTCCTAAGAGATAAAAGTATGTATATCTTTGTAGCTACAACTGATTATTCAGAGAGCTAGCTCACCCCACTCCCCCCTCCACCCTAAAAAAACCCAAAACAATAAAAAAGCAGGAAGTTTTGTCTGTTCTGCATCCGAATGGAAACACAACTGCCTTCAGATGTTATGTTCTTGAGCTAGGAAGGCTAGTCCTCTCCTACTCTAGGTTTCAGCACAGGTTCTACCTTGGACCACAGAAAATCCTCAGTGAAAGATTTTTTGAAATTTAGATTTGAAGCAGTGTTCCTCAGAAACACCTCCTTCATGCATACCTTCATGTTATTAAAACAAGTAGTAGGTTATTGATATGGGTAAAGCAGTACTGGATAGAAAACAAAAAGCTGACATTTAAAGTTGTGCATTAAAATCCATCCTCGGGCCTTTTCCATTTAAAAGCAGTGTTGTCACAAGATTTACTGTTCACAAATCCATGTTGCTATTTATTGCATACTTTGCCAATTAAAAGGAACAAGGTATATTCCTTGTTGCCTGCAAAGGCAAATCTTTCCATCTGCCTAATCCTACAAACCTGTGCTAGTTCAAATATTGTCCGACAAACTCATGTTTGTAAAGTAACCCTGTCTCCAAACCTGCAGGACGCCAGGGTATTTTAGGGTAGGCAGTAGAATCAGCAAAGGCTCTTTATTAGGTCTTTACTGAAGCTGAGTCACTGGGGGGAACTAAGCGTCTTTCAGCATCAAATCTCAAGGTGAGAACCCTCAAGCAACTGTCGACTGCCTTACCTTTCATTCCTCCTTTCATTAAATGGTGAACTTTTTGAGTAAGTAATCAAACACATTTTAATTCCCATGCTTATAACTTTTGAATGGCAGAGAGATTTTTGGAGAGCCGCAGTTCATCAATACTTACTGCTAACAGTTTATACAATCCTACAGCTTAAGCCAGATCAAATTAGCAGCAGTATCTTTGGAAAAAAAAATAATAAAATGGTTGGTTGCTGATGCTTCACTGGCAGAGGCATTCACCCAAGCTCCTTTCTCACTTCATCAGTAGGAATATTTAGATAGAATTTGTCAGGAATATTTAGATAGAATTTAACATTTACCTGCTGGTAGGAAAGAATCGCAGTGACCCGATTGTTTTCTACCATATATATGGAACATAATTTGCAGCTGTCCAATGCCAGTGATATTAACAGGCTTGCATTATGGCAAGGAAGGTTCAGTTTAATGGTCGAGACAGTGATACGTTGAAACACGAGCTGTGGAGGTTGTGGAATCTCCACTACTGTGAGCCTTTGCAAGCAGCTTAACAAATTTCTGTCAGAAGAAAGTTGATCTTGCCCTGGGGAGAGAAAGGTATATTAAAGGACCCTTTACTAAATGTCCCTCCTAGCCCTGAAGATCTATGCTTCTAGGCTAAAGCAAAGCAGAGGTGATGTACGCTGGCCTCGCCTATTGACCTTGCTGCCGCAGAAACTCACTGCTGAGTAAATACACCTTGACTTCGGTGACAAACTGTAGTAGCAGGTATCCACGTGTCACAGGACACACAAAAATCAATGTCTGTTGTTTTCACTATGCAGAATCGAGTCAAAACTACGTTTTTCTTCTGATGACCCAAAGCCAGCAATGTAACCCTGCCTCCTTCTGCTCCTGCTCCAGATGCGGGTGGTGGAGCCTGGCCCTCCCTTAACCTGGTGTTGGACACCAGCCGGTGTCTCTCTCTCACCCTCCCTTTGAGCAGTGTAACGCCGTCTAAATTCTCCTCTTTTTGTGTGCATGATCTGTGGTAAAAATGGGGAGTTTTCCTTAGTAATTTTTTATTAGAAGGATACCAGTGTTTTCTGTAGCTGCAGATACAGTTTTGATTTTTTTATGTTGCTTTTTAGAGCCAGGATTCTCAAACATCTGCTCTTTTACTTCTGAAATTTATTAGCAAGCTATAAAAATAAAGGAGAGGGGGGAGTGATCTCTGATACCCTTGGTGAGCGATGCACAGCTTAGAGCACAGGTTTCAAAATGAAGGTTTAATGAGTTCTGGCCCTGACTTAGAGTGGTCTCAGAGATAGCACGTATTTACCAATAATCTATTACAGAGGTATTAAATGTAACATTTCTAAAAGAATCCTTGAAAGGTAGATACAGACCTGTGAAGTTTTCCTGTTTGTGATGTCTGTAAGCTGATTTTGAAGTTAGTGCCAAGAAGACACAAGGCAGATTGGTCCTCAAACTAGATTTTCTGACAAAATTGGACAGAAGTAGGAGGAAAAAAGCATCTCCTGCACCTTGCTTTGGCAACAGCCATGCATATGGTTCCCATACTTTCCCAGGGCTTTTAAATCACTGTTACGATAGGGTGTATAAAACTCCTCTCTGATACCTCTATTGCTTAACAAGTTGACCTTGAAGCAAAGCATGATTATTGTCCTTGTCTCCTCTTTAAATCTCTGCATTAGCCTTGCAGCTTTTTCATTTCTACATTCCGTTTATTAAGCTTTAAAGCTAATATGCTGGGCTGAATTTACCAGCACACTCTTGTTGTTTTGTGCAGCCTTGGTGATGCAGGAGAGCTGTAAACTTACACCAGCCAGGCTAAGGCAGTTTTATAGCCTCTGAGTATTGCCAGAGAAAGGCAAAGCAGCTGGAGCACATCAGTGAATACATCCCACCATTTTACGTTTTGAACTGTTGATAGTTCTCCTAAGTGCACTGACAAATATTGGTTAAAATAATTTATAATTAGTTGATCTTCCTTCACCTATAAGCCTGCACTAGAGAATTCTGTCCTTCCTGAGGAAAAGTTTTGTTCTGAAGGCCTAAAATTGCACTTGGTTTTTAATAAAACTGACATGAGAGGATTTGTGTGGGGAGGCAGCAATTACAGTGATTAATTATTTGGAAAGAGCAGTTCCTCCCTCCTGCATTTCCTCATCTAGCTGGTTCACAGTTGATTGTCTTTTTATCTTTTTTTTTCTAGTATTAACCATAAGTCATTGTTATCGTCTTCCCTCTGCCACAAAACAAATGAGAGAGCTCCTGGTTCAGCCTCTTTCTTAGCAGAAGCATAATTGAGTGCCATACAAACAGTGCTGCGCTTAACAGTAGTTTCAGCAGAATAGTCAGGCATTCAGAGGACTTGCTGAGAGGATTTGCTTCAAAGGAGAGCTGAACTCTCCTCCCATTCCCTCCAGGTGCAATTTCCAGTGGTCATTGTGGGACATCTCATTGGGATGCTCAGGCTGCAGCTGGTTAGCTTATCTACCATACCATAGCTTATGTCTGGATAAAGAGGAGCTACAGCTGTAGGACAGTAAGTGCAGTATCGCAAGCACTAACTTACTTGAAAGATGAGCTTGATCCTCAGCTCCCATCATACTGATGGGTTTGGAGAACATCCCACACCCCCTGATTCCTTGAGGTATTACTGGGACTTGTTCCTTGCTTCCCTGCAAGCAAGAGAGTCTGTAGCCTGTATGAGAACGTGCCCAACCTTCCTTAGGAAAAAAGTGGCCTTAAACTAATATGTGAGCTTTGTTTAGGAGAGTTGTCTACTAAATAGTTCAACATGATGAAATTGGCAACCTCCGCAGCTTCTCTATCTCCATTTCAATAGAATTTCTGTACGGATAATTTTTTAAATAATGCTCTGTATGAGCTGGCCTGTCTCTTAAGTCCCATTTTCTTTACCTTTCACCTGCAGCACTTAATCTTTTGTAAATGACATTGGCTTTTAACAGAACATATTTTTTCCAGCACAGTCTTTGCAATGTTCCTTTTATAGTCCGTATTAGAAATGAAATTACCTGGAAAGCGGTATTTCCTCTACTTTAGAGGCAAACCATGAGCTGTGCTTACAAGCAGTAAAATACAAACATATCTAAAAGAAAGTGGAAACACCTTGCACTAACTTATTTCTTCAGATAGAGACAAAAAGCTAGCCATTAGGGAGTTGAACATTTTAAAATTTCAGACTTCTTCAAACATTTCTATCTAATGTCCTTGGCCAAGTGTTGAGTTATATATAAAGTAGGAACAACAAATCATTACAATTCTGCTAAACAAAGACTGAAGCAAGCTAAGGATTATTGCGCTTTTTTTCTTTGAAAAAAGGGTATTATAACCCCAGCTTTAAATTGGAAAGCAGATGGTAGACTTATTTCTTTATAAACAAGAAAATGTCAGCCAAAATATTAAAAAATATTCCAGGGTTCTAGGGTTTTATGACAATAATTTTGAAATTCCCAAACTGTCTGATTTATCAAGGAACTCATAATTGCAGAGATTTACTTAAAGTAATCCAAGGTTTTATTGTGAGAATAAGGTGATTTCTTTGTCAGATATGTTTGATTCAGAGACTTTAGGAAATCCAAGATGTTCAAAGTTCTGTACCTTTTACACGTGTAGGTACCGCAGGAATTTAATGCATCTCCTTTACTCAAAATAAAAATCAAGAAGACATCTACAGTTTTATCAATGGCTTAAAAATTTTAACGGACGCTTTCTGGATTTTCAGAAATATGCAAATAGATGAGAGTAAGCTTATCAAGGCTGATCTTAAATGCTGGTAGGATTTAGTGGTGCTTGTGTAGTTCAGTTTTTGTGTATTAGACTTGGTCTGTTCAATACACTATTAGATTTAATATTCAGCAGGTTTCTGAAATGCACTGGAACTCACAGTAGGTTTTGGTTTATTACACTGCAGAAAGGAATCATCCCATTCTGTTATATTTAAACTGAATTTCTACAAAACCTCAACAAATCAATTGACTCCATCTTACACATATGCTTGAGAGAACAGGCAAGTGTATAGGGTTTTCCCCCAGTTCATAGTCAATAGTCCTGCTGCTGTAACATTAATAGGCTCAGAGGCTGCTAATGATTTCTGTCTCTGATCCCGCGAAAAAAATTGGAGGGAACTGCTTGACTTCACAGACATGAGTCCTGAAGTGAGGTCCATTTTTTTCCTGATTTCTAGTATTCATAGTTGCAAGCTCTCTGAATCTGGGAGGCTTGAAGGAAGGTTCCTTGGTTTAAAGCTTCCCCATATAACTGCCCAAAGTTAGGCTGCAAACCCTGGGAGGAAGGTGAGGGGGATCTGTGCTGCTCTATCCTTTGATGCTGAAAGGTTGTGAATGAGTTCAGAAGTGCAGGACCCATTCAGAGGAATGGTGATGGTGTTATCCATGCCCAACCTCCTCAGTGGCAAGCCGTAAGTAGAAGAGCAGTCCCCTTGGTCAGCTAGTTGTTGTGGCTCACAGTTTAAGAAGAGGGCTCCTTCAGATAATGGAAACTCTAGTGGTTAATGGCAGGGTTGGAGAGGAGCGGTCAGACACCAGCTACCACCTTGTCCTGCAGACAGGTCTCCCAGGTGAACGTTCTCCAGTTGGAGTGCTTCAAGTCAGGTGCCTGGAGCCAAAAGCTGATTTTAGTACAGCTCCTGACTCTGGGTGGGACTGTCAGGGGACCTAGGCAACGATACACTGAGAGATTAGCAGGAACTGGGATAGATGGATCTCACCTCTTATTTTCAACCCAAATGAGCGGGTCTGAGCGACCGAGAAGGCTAGGCTTGACCATGTACACCAAGTAGTAAGTAATTATCTTGTGGAAAAGGATGAGTCTCCCTTCACCTATCCAAGTGAGGTCCTGGAAATCTTACACTGACCTGGAAGATCTCATTTTGGACAGGCCAGCTCTGGTGATAACTGCCAGTCACGTCTGTGACTACTGACAAGCCTGTAAAGCAGCTCTGTTAAAAATGAAGAGGCCCTTGCTAGTTCTGTAGCTGAGATCAGTGCTGGCAGCAATGCTGGAGGCTGCAGCAAGACCCACTGCTGCTCTTGTTACTCTCCAGGACCTACTGGTACCACTTTCTACTGTACGTAACACCTATGTGCTTCATAAAAGTCTGCTTTCATTGTAGCAACCAAGAAAAAATGATGGCGTGATAAAAATCAACCCCAAACTCTTTGTTCCTGTTCTCTGAGGGCTCAACAGGTTCCTCCTTCAGGGTTGCTCAGCCTAAACTGAAGCTTACAACTCTGCTTCCCTGCAACCATTTCCACCCCCTTCATACACAGATGTAATACCAGGTTAGGTCTCAGCAAAGCCACAGAACCTACCAAACAAATACCAACCTTTTACCAAGGTAAAATGGACTAGCAACCACTGGCACCTTACAGCGGTTGGAGGGTCTGTTTTGGCTGTTGAATTGCTCTCTAACTAAAAACAGTAAGAATAAACACTCACCACATATCTTACCAGAAGATTAAGCCAGAACATAAAATCTTGGCAGTTGATAAAGATTTAATTAAACATGCTTAGTTGTCTTCCACAATGCATTAACACAGTGAATTCCAAGTCCTCCTCCTCCCAGTGGAACCTTTGAGGATTCTACATTTGCATCTTTTTACATCACTGTTTGTCTGCAGATCAGCCTAGGTCAGCAATGGTATGTGACAAGCTGAATAAAAATGATAAGTTCTTGCCAGGAGGATTGGAACCACTTTTTTTTTTTTACCTCTTCCAGTGATCTCTGAAGCTGCTTATCAATTATATTTTTCTGTTGTTGGAAAAAAATTGTTATGGTAATTCATGAAAGGAGGAATACAAGAAAGGAGGATTCTTTTTACCTTCTCCACATATGCTGCTAGCCACATCCTTTCACAAAGCATTGCCAGAAAGAATGTTGCTCCCATTTCTGTGCTGCTATAAGATCCTCGAGCATATTCTCTAATATTGCTGGAACATCCAGTTTGTCCGAAGATAACGATCCTTGCCAAAAAGGCTGGGCCTTCCTTGGTAAGTGGTTTTGTTGCACATGTAGTAGGGTAAGATATTCTTTGTCTTGGCTTCTGTCCCTAGTCCAGCTCCGTAGATTTATGAAGTCTTATAAAAGCAGACTTAAAAGTATTTAATGTTTCTTGCTGTCTGAGGTTGTCCCTAATTACGTTTTCTATTCCCTGCAGAAACAGAGATACTTCCTTGTATTGACTTTCCCATGTTGCTATTGTATTCCCAGTAGCTTTCACAAAAATAGTCTTCGTAGAGCAGTATTAAGTAGTAGTGATTATCTGATAGTGTAATGTTGTATTTTGGGAATATCAACTCCCACAGTCCCATCAAAAGATGATGGGCCTCATTATTCTAGGGAACGTGTGAAGTACGGAATGGCAGGTATTGCAGAGATGGGGACACCAGCATCAGTACTGTGACTGTACTGGCCCACGTAGCCAAAGGACTGGAGGTGCACACGTATATTGTTTCTGTTAGGGGGACATCTGTAGGTTATGGAAAATACTGACATTTCATTCAGTTGAACTGTAATAGTTTAACTATAATAGTTAATACTAAAATGATGTTATAATTAATTATTATAGTTATCATATTATCATTACAGTCATAGTTGTGTGGCATCCAAAAAGCTGCAGCTTCTTCCTTTGCACCAGTGCCCCATCAGTGCAGTAATTCCTAAAAGTGCCATGGGAGGTCTGGATGAAAACTTAGTTGCTAATGCATAGCCAGCATCAGGTAGCAGAAAACTGCTAGACTACCTAGAAAGATAAATTTATTTCAATGGATTAATTAGTCCACTTTTCCAGAGAACAGAAGAGGGATTTAAATGCCCAACCATAAATACCTAATGCTATTTTAGGTGCACTAGACTAGCTGCCTGGCCTCCAGCTGTGGCTCTGGAGAGACTCATGTGTCCCGTAGCTCCTGCCTGGTATCCGCCAGCCCTTTACAGACTTCTCAGATACCCTGGGGCATCTAAAATGGCACAGGGCATCTCTATTTATACACCTGAATCACCCCCAAAGACTGCTAAGGAGTTAATTGTGCGAACTGGAATTAAAATCTGAAGTCCTAATTACACTGCATAGTCATTTAGCATTCAGAGTTGGGTTTTCTTCTGCTCTGTGTCAGGAGAGGAGAGGAAGGGTTGGCATTCTCCTCCTCCTATTATTCAGCATGTTACACGCTCAGTGGTTGCCACCCTCCAACCTAGTTTCCAAAGGCACAGTATTCTTCAGGATGAAAATACAATGCAAAAATAGGAAACATTATATGCTGTGCTATGGGGTTTTTATGTTGGTAGCACAAAAGTTCCAGTGCATGTGAAAGACTCTCATTTCCATTTTTATCTTGTGCCTGTTGAGGCCAAAATTCTGATCTCCTGGGGATTTCCAGATGAGGATGCTGGTGGATATGTAGAAAGGGGTTGCCTCCCCCCCTCCCCCCTTTTTTTCTTCCTGTCTTTTTTTCTTCTTTCTTAAGCTAGCAGGAATGAAAAGAGTAAGCAGTCTTTATTCAAAATATGGACTTGATGAGACATTTCACGGGCAAATGATGACGAATGAACACATAGCAAAATCTAATAGAACTGAGTGACATTCCTTCTGTCTTTAAAAGGAAAGAAAACTGTAAAAAATGCTTTAAAAAATCATATGCAATTAGATCCATTAGAAGGTTTTGTTTTGACTTTGGTCTTTTGAGCGAAAGCTTGATATCCTTTGTATCAGATAGCATACTTTCACAAAAAGAACCTGTGTTTAATGTGTATAAACGAACAACCTCTCCTGCTGTGATTCTGCAGCCATGATGGCTATTTATGCACAGGTAACATGAGGTGGAATATGTACCAGATTCCCATCTCTCTGATCCTCAGCAGCCTTTTCTCTCAAATCCCCAAAGTCACCTGCTTATGCTCGGATTTTGTTATGGTTATCTGAAGATTTATTTTCAAATATAAGTCCTTTAAAAGGCATGTACATTATTGTCACATTTGTAATCGATATACCAGTCACAGATGCTACAATTTTGAAACAAAACATTTTTCTAAATTAAACTTTTTAAATTAAAACTAGGCATTTTAACAGTTTGGGTTAAAAGATGTCTTTTCCAGATGGTTTTGTTCAGATCTGCTCCTTTCTAAAATGCCTTGGCTTTGATGATTGGATACTTTCTCCTGAAAAACATTTCTTATAGAAGAATCCTTAACAAATTTGCCTCTCTTAAGGGAGTTAATTTATTTTTCTATGAAATAGGATAATATGCAATGCAAAACAATCACCTCTTGTCAATATTGAACATTTGATTCAAATAATATAAATGTCTAGTGCTAGCCCAAGATAGTAATTTGCTTGGAAAAATATGGTAGGTTTTTTACATACCCACTTGTTTTACATGAAATGAAAAATAAACCAATTTAACTGACTGAAAGAAAGCCATCGGAACATGTTACACGTCATAATTCCAGTTTGTCTGTGGGATTCTGTCCTGCTCTGAGGACTGAAATCACCGTATGAATTGATCCAAGAATGTAAGTGAAACATCTGAATGAAGTTAGGCTGTGTCCAGTTTCACCCCAAGCTTACTGAACAAGTAAAATTGTAATGAAATTTGGATCCAGTTCTGGACAAAAAAAGCTTCCATTGATTTGAGTGGCCCCCAGACCACTGCCTTCACCACAGGGACTTTTTTGCAGATTTACTTGTACTGCTTTGGCAGGTGTGAGTACAGAAATATGGGCCAAAAGATCAAAACCAGTCATCTGAGTGCAAATAACAGGGATAGGAAATGGCAGAAATATAGTCCTCTTTAATATAAGACTTTCTATGGCTTTTTCTACTTGATCAATCTGAAATTGATATATATATAAGATCAGGACATAAAATCTGCAATGAGATATTATCAAAGACTAGAGCCTAAATAAACTCAAAGACTATCTAGCCTAAATAAACAGTGCTCATATCCTAATATATGCAACATCTTTCATAGAAATAGTATGTAGGCTTTTGATCAGTGACTGACTTGGTATGTTTATTGCCATAGGAAAAGCAGCATGAGTACTTCTTTACTCTCTCATGCTAGTGTATGTGTCAATATTTTAATACTTAATGTCTGAAGTCTGCACAGAATTTAACCTTCCATGGATTAACAAAGACTCTGGTGGAGCTTTCTTGCAGTTTCCCATTGTGGTAGGCTCTGCGTAAAAATACCTAAAATAAAAAAATGTGTCCTGTACCAGCTTTAAAGTATTCTGATTGCATAGAGAGGTTGTCAGAAGAGAAAGGAAATATAAATATGGTGAGGTTTTCTGAATGCACCATTCTGCTCCTAGTGACGTTGGTGACTCCCATGCCAGCACTGACCAGGCAGGGCTACTTATTGAAACTCTTGAAAATATCAACTTAGTAATTAAACAGCACAGTCTCAGCCTCAAGAAATACTACCTGACATAATCCCTATAGCACAAAGAAAGTGACCCTCGTGGGTGATGCAGCAGGCTTTATTTGCACTGGTTTTCTACCCTGCTAAGTATCGGTGAAATGAAAAGGCAGGTGGTTCAATGGCACGCAACAGAAAGGTCATTTTTTAACCCATTTCAGTCCTGGAGTCTGGATTCATTTAACTTTGGGATGAATCTTTGCTGTCTCAGAGTATGTGTCATGTTAGATGCCTGTTAATGGCAGGTGTATGCAACAGAATTTAAATGTATTGAAGAGCGCGCGTTGTGTGAGACGCTCAAGCGACACAACAGCAGCTACAAAAGCTTCCTTGTTTCTTTGGAAACAGGGCCGCAGGCTCACGCAGACAGCACCGGGCACTTAACGCTCGGCCCTTCTTTGGGAGTTGTTCCTTAACAAAAGCAAATTTGCTTTTCCTAAGAGCTAGCTGCTCGCTTCTGCGTGGGCTGAGATTCAGGGCATGATTTAGTTTAATTATGGTGCTGCTTCCCCCAAGTGGGTCTGCTGCAAGGGACAATGCAAGTGGTGCAGGTGGCTTCAGCACCCAGGTGCATGCTCCAAAAGCAGGGAGACTATCTATCAACACTTTTTTTTAATTAAAAGTATAATGTTGAGCCGTTTGGTCATTCCAATGAAACACAGAAGGTAGGTACTAGGCAAAGCACAGGGCAGCGCTATCAGTGAAGGATGGCATTTGTGGTAGAGTGGCTGAGCGGTGTGGGCTCAAAACCACTGTCTGGTCTAAAATAGATGTGAAGTAAGGGCTCTCCCTGAGCTCAGCATCAGTCACTTTGGCTAGCACAGGGAGAAGGTCCCCTCGCAGCCTTGGAAAATTATGACGCTATTTGTGCATCATTACAAAATGTCTGACCCCTGCGCTTTTTCCAGAAAAACTTACGTGGGGGTGGGGTGTTGCTGAATGCGTGTCCCCTCTTTTCCATCGGTGATTCATCTGCTGGGTTCTCCCTGTATACAGAGGATCTCATCCTGAACTGTAAGACGGTCTCCAACATGCTGTTAATTCAAAGGAACAAAGTATTTCAGTATGTGTCTCCAAGCATCTGATAACCTTCTTGCAGCGAGGCTGGGGATGGAGGTGGCGTGGAGCACGCTGGTGGTGTACCACAGCCTTACCAGTCTTGTTAGAACTTGACCCAAAGGAGGACGGTGATCGGCTCCTGCGCGGCAAACACCCGGAGAGTGGCTGTGTTCTGTCCTACACCGGCTGTCCTGCGGGGGAGAGAGGGGGTGGAGGGAGCACGTGGTCTCAGGTGGAAAGCACCTCAAGATCTAGAAATAGGGCTGGGCCCGAATTAGAACCTTGGGTCCCAACACGGGAAGCCCAGAAATAGAGCGGGATGCCAGTCTCTTGCACAAATTGGACGTGCCTCTACTTGCTACTCCCATTTTTCATTTTTACTAGGAAAATTGGAAAGCTCCACTGGCTGAGCTGACAGCATCACAGCATATTACTGCAAAGTGGTTACAGCAAAACAATAGCAAAGAATAGCAGGAAAATTACTTTTCCTTTTTGTCCAGGGATGAATAATGATTTTTAAATTCTACATCGAATATTGGTATGTATGTGGGAGTGTGCTGAGTATGAAGGTAGAAGGAGGGGGAAGAAGAGAGGGAGGAGGTATAAACAAACTAAGCCAATAATCTCCATGAATTTTCTGGTGCCTTAGTGGAACTGCTGATATACTTGAAGTCGTTCCCTTTTTTCTCATTTGAGTCACATCAAAGCATCTCTTTCTATGGGATTCCCTGCTTACAAAACCCATAAATTAGCACGTTCCAATTTCACTTTTGTTAAGCAGCAAATATTACTTCAGTATTGAAAGTTTTCACTATATTTAGCAGAGGTTATGCCTAGCAACTAAAGACGTGGATTTAATATTATTTCATTTCAGTTAAGGTAGTTGGGAGTGTATATAGGCATTTAAAGTCAATAACTGTAATAAGTATTTTAAATGGTAACCAGTAGCAGTGTTTAAACATGTAAACATAAGGGACTACATCAAAATTTGAGATTTTTTGCTAGGACTCGCACAAGAAGCCCATGTCTTTGGTTCCAGAAATTTGATTTAATCACAGTTTTGAAAATCTAGTAGTGAATATCAATACTAGGTTTTGTTAGGTCCTAATTAACCTAAAACTTTCATCTCATCCATTTTACTAATTTCATATTCTAATATCTTTTCAGTCTTCCAGTCACCACACCTTACCATTGCCTTCTGTCTGCTGTCTTCTAGCTATGTCTAACATCATTCTTCAGTGTCTGCTGTTGTTCTTCAGCATTTTGTATACTGGGCAGGAAAAAGTAGTATTCAAAGTTCAAATGTATGTGTAGGGAAGCATAGTGAAGAGATTCAGCGTCTGCCTACAATGCCATCGGTGTTTGGAATTAAGTCTTGCACTCAGACCAGCCATGCTTGATTTCTAATGACCTGAGATGTTCACAAGACATGTCCATACTCAAATATGGTGAACATAGCTGTATTTACCAAGAGAGCGATGTCTTGAAGTAACTTAGGTAGGGCTTCAGTAGTCTTTTCAGACAAATGTATGTCTTAAATACATGGAAAGAAGTGCAAACCTTGCTTTCTGTGTGTTTGCTGGTGCCTGAAGAAAGGCTAGGAGGGCAGGATTTTGACCAAGGTGGTGAAACTCAGAAGCAGTTGAAGAAGGGCTTTTAAGATAGGTTTTTAACACTTTTGATGGGAATGCAATTTCCCCACGCAAACTCCACAGCCACTTAAAACCACTACTCTAACCCTTGGACTACTTGGTAGATATTGGTTACTGAAGCCGTGTCGTTGCAGGCTAATCAGTCAAGTTGTCTTTTCCAATCCACCTCTATCCAGCACAGTTCTGAAGGAAGTCTTCTATGTCAAGTGCCGAGGAGTGAACCTGACCTGCTGCTGCTGATTTATATCGCTATATGATTAATTCTTGGATTTCTCTGTGGTAATCCTAAGCTTACGGATCCATTTTCCTTGCTTTTCCTCCATCTAACACTAGGATGAAGGGATGGCGACAGAGTCAAAGGCTTTAAGGAAACAGGCACTTAGTTCAGTAAATAAATACAAATTTTTTTCAGTCTTGTATTTGTTGATTTTGAATTATGAGTAGGTTAGAGATGTCAGTATCAGTATGACATTACTTTTTTTTTTTTTTAAACACTTTAAGGTTTAATTTGTGTCGTGATCTAAATATGGGATACACATAGTTACAGTTCTGTTCGGTATGTCTCTTTGGAGAATTATCAGTTCTGTTTGAGAGGTCCTAATCCAATAAGATCTGTTTTGCTGCCAGCAAAGGGCTGCAATCCTAATTTTACACTGACAGTGGTGAACTCTAAAGTAACCATTTCCTTGAGGGAAAGAGATCATAGAGATGTTACAGAGCTCCTAGGAATGTGACTACTCAAAGACAATCAAAAAGTAAACGGAATACTTTACATTATTAGGAAACCAATAGAAAGCAAAACTAAAGCACTCTGTATACATTCATGATGAGCTCACATCTTTAATGCTAAGTGTAGTTCTGATTTCCCATCTCTCTATTTTAACTAGGATGTAGTGGTATTGCTAGATAAGACATAGGGAATGGGAGGCGATGATCAGCAATACAGTACGGCTTTTGTACAGTAGCTGTAGGCTCAAGACAAACACAGGGGTTGCACAAAGGCAAACTTTAAAGAGAAGCAAATGGTCTCAAGCATGCAGGCATTTCTCTTGGAGTACTACTGCTGCTTTCTCAAAAGCGTACAAAATGCCTTGATCTGTGCACAGTTGTCTTTGTATATTGCTGTTTTAATTTCCTGTATCTTCTGAAACCTTTGGGATGGGCTCAAGTAGTTAAGAGCAATATGCAGGTTTTCTGCGTAACCAGTATGTCCTCCGAACTGCTTAGTCCCTCTCAGCCCAGATGACCTTCTCAGGTCACCTCACCGTAAAGCTATTTGTTCTCCTCTCAGCTCTGAAACAGTTCTGTCCATCCTTTTGTCTCTCAGGTGTTTTCTGGTGCCTCTTTTCTTTGACAGTCCTTTCCAATCTCTCCATTGTCACCTCATCTCACTTAAAGAACTGCAGAAGCTGGTGGCTTGTCAGGTCTTGACTGTTATCTAATGGTTTCTCAGAAATGTATAAGCTATATGTAGATTTTACAAATTACTCTAGACCTGTATTGGTCACATTAGTTTTATGGTCTGAACTGAAGAATTCTGACTTTTTTTTTTTCCTTGTTACTTAATGGTTAAAGGGTCTTAACTTGTGGCTAGCATTTGTGCAGAACTTCTTTTAAATAGCTGTGAATTGATTCAATGAAGGTCCTATGGTCCTTACTGAAGTCCTTTTCCACCCCCATACATCAGTATCTTTTGTTTTACCTGTTAAAAAAAGGGTATTTGTATTTGTTCTATTTCCAACATTTTTAATAGGTATGGGTTTGGTTTATATTGACATTATTAGAAACTTGCCCGATTCAATTCTGCCATGTCCCAGCAAATACAGAATTCTGACTTTAGTTTCCTCATATTGCATCTCTATTAGAGAAATATTCTTTTCTAGACAGTTAACCTTTATTATCATTTTTCTGACTGAATCATCAGCAATTATTTTGTCCCTGAGGAGTGTTCTCATGACTTTCCAGAGATTTATGGGTAACGATCTTATGGTAACATAGGCGCAGAAAGGGCTTTATTTCTGCTTTTTTTAAAATAGTTCAGGTGTGCATCACCTAGGAACGTGTTAATGAGCCTCCACGAGTCGGTATATGAGCTGGTCATTGTCTGCAGTGGTAAGTAGGGCGGTGTGAGCCATATGAAAATGAAGGAAGACTCTGCAGTCTAGCCTTGTTCTGTGGATCCTTTTTGATAATTAGGAAGAAGCTGTTTTCAAGTATGTTTTGCATGCAGCTGAAAAACTGGTGTAATTCTTCCTTTTGGCACCTGTGTCACTATGACTTACTTCTTTCATGAAATTAAGCATCTATGAGCCCTGTCTTGTGAGTCCTCAGGGAACAACTTCTCTCTGATGGTGGGGGTGATGTAGTCATAATCCTTTTTTCAGATGAGGTTATAATTTTCATTCTGGTTGGAGGCCCAGCTAGATATAGGCTTACAAAATTTGTGGAATTATTATCAAGACATATATTCTATAGCTAAGGGACAGTAATTCTGCATCATAGAGCCTCAAAGAGCATTTAATCCAGCTGTGTTAGACAAGAATGGGATTTGTTGGCATAAAACTAGCAATCCCCTTTTTCCAGCCTCCAATTCAGTGCAGAAAAAAGAGGAAAATGCACGTTTTGACTGATGAGCACTGGCAAATCTCGCTGTTGAGGTTTAAGATGTTATCCAGCTTTCTCTCTGGTCCCACTGCCAGAGGTTACGAGCCCTCTAATGCAGCCTGCAATGGAACCTGCACCTTCAGCTATGCACTTTCTGGGCAGATTTCAATATTTTGTCTTAAGCCAGAGAGTACGTACTAAGACACCAGGCTCTTAACAGGAGCAACTGGTTAATTTCTGCTGACTTTACCTTGCAGCAGCCTCCACCAAGAGGGCTAGGCAGGCAGCTAGGACTAGTGGTACCTTGAACAACTAACAGCAAGATTTAACAGAGCTCATCTAAGCTGTGTGTGTCATGCGGCTTCTTTTTGTCTTTCTCCTGCACACCCGTAGCCTTTGCCACTCTGAAGAAATAGAGCAGAAAAAAGGATATAAATGAAAAACCAAGGTTAAGCACTTAGCAAAAGTTTAAGTTCTATTTACAGACTTGATAAAAATTCAGGAAACCTTTTTGAGCTAAGAAAGTTCATGTATCCCTAGTTTTTGTCCCTGTTAACCATTCAAACTGGGGAAAAAAAAATTAAGGACAGTTTGTCTTTACAGAGAGCAAAATTTGGCCCCTTAGGAAATTCTGTTAAGGTGAACACAGCTGGATGCAACACTTACACACCCATCACACACAGTAAGGACGAACACACCACGTTACCTGTTATAAGATCATGATATATAACCTGGGACCTTTCAAGTCATTTGCTTTTGTTGGGGTTTCTGTAGTTTCTCTGAATGAAGAGAGATTGCAGTAAGCTATTCTTTGGGTTTCTGACTTCTTCCAAAAAGTATACAATTAACTTTCCTCCTTCACCCTTCCCAGAAGCAACTGCTACATATTTTGACATGCAGTAAGGAATCTGAGTTCCACTGATTTTCAGTGAGACTCAATCCCTTGAATGTCCAAGTCAATTATGAAATGGGATTTGGGGCCCCGCTTCCTTATCTGCTTATGGAGAAGTGTGCGTAATCCTGGTGTAAATGTACATAATATTAGTCGAATACATCTTTAAGGTGTGCCAAAAGCATAGCTGAATAAATTTCAAGAGCTAGGTCCAAAACTTGGTCATTTCAGTTATTTTTGGAGGGTTGGGTCAGGACTCAATTGAATAATATTGTCTGGTTTTGCTAGTTGCAAGAAATGTCATTTTGGAAAGCTGATGGATATTGAACATTTGAGGCCTGTATGGTAAATTTTGGACAAGTTTTCCTTTTTTGTGACATTAATATCTGTAACTTCGAAATCCAAATTTGTTATGAGACATGTAGTACAACCTGGTAGTAAGTTAGACTGAATACAGCTGTACCTGCTTATCTAGTGGCATAGTTCTCAGGCTGAGGTAATTAAAATTAGATGTCAGAGTTCCTATACGGGAAACCAGAGATATGATAAAGCAAAATAACCCATCTGATGTTAATAATGATGACAGACTAATGGCAAGGTAGATTATATGACAGAATTTTCAGAAATGCGGTTATATAACTTCTGTGCAATTTTCCTTCTCTTCCAACCCATTTGTTGAACCATCTGTTTAAATTTAATAACTAACCTGCAATTAGGCCAGGACCAAATGCACACTGACATAAATAAGGTTAAACAACATAGCCACAAGTTTATAACCTCTTTGAGGCAACAGCTTCCTTTTTTAACCATAGTTTTTCCTGGTGCAGAGTGAGTTTTCTGTCCATGCTGGGCACCATGAGCCCAACTTTGATACATACAAAACATAATAGAAACTTGTGATATCCAGATTGTGAGGTGATACAACAATTAAGATAGTCAAAATCTTCAGATTACAGCTGTTGTTTCACACACACACACACCCCCTGCCCAGAATTTGAGTGGGTGGAAATGTTTGTTAACTTAAAAATACTAGCATTTTTATTGAATAACTGGCAAGATTGTCTCCATGACTTGGTGATGTTACCTAGTGACAATAGAAAACAAAAATAAAAAACAGTAATTGAATTCAGAGACATCTTTACTCAGTATTTTCTTATTTGTCATTAAATATTTTAAGGGAATAGTAAAAGTAAATGTCTGGGACTCCCCACTGGTTTCTACAATAAAGTAAAGCCAGAAATGAAGAGAAAGGAAACTCTCTTTCACCCCTGGCCTCTGAAAATTCCCTTTCTGGTTGCAAAGCACTTGTGTTCCTTTTGTTCGTGTCACTTAACATTGAAAGGTAAAGTGCCAGCCTCTGTATGTGGCATCACTGTAATGCATCTATCTATGTCTTACTAGAAGATGACAAATACTAGGTAACTGTGTAATGCGAGCTGACAGATCACCAGGGTTTCTGCTGTTTCCACTCTGCATGGCTACTCTTAGCACATCTGCAGTGTGTTATCCAGAAGAACACAAAGTAAATTTGTTTCTAAAATATTGCAAAGGACCAACACAAAACAAACAGTTTTAAGTACTAGGAAAACAACTAGTTTTAATGTTTAATGCAACATATTTTATATAGTCTTGTTAAAACTATTTACTTGACCTTTTTTCCGTCTGGTTCATCATGTATTATTAAAAGCTTTTAACAAGATGCATACAGTACTGGCTGTATCTGCTGACTGTTTACATAAATAGCATGCTTGGGAATCATAAACTACAAGCTTTCTTTAAAAGCCTTGTAAATGGATATATAGCAGAAGCACAAGGTATTATTAAGCAGCCCTTAAGACCCTTACAGAATCCATGCTTTGCATGCAAGTTTAGTCTCAGTGCTAAGGGGAACCTTTTACAAAACTCTCATGCAGTAGCATCTCTATGCCCTCTTTCAGGTTGTTATTTCTCAGATGTGCTCAGCTACTCATCTTACTTGAGGTAATACTTCCAGGCTAAGGGTCATTTGGGACTTTGAAGTATCTAAGGTAGGTTGCTTAGTGCCACTGTAGCCATCCAGCAGCATATAAAATAATTATGGCTAATCTTTTTCGTACCACACCTTCCCTCCACCATTCAGCAGCTGCAAGCGGTATGAAACGTGTGCAGGCTCTGCCTGGCCTGAGTGCCAGGAGTTCCCCTTTTTCCATACTAAAAGAAGTGCTAAAGATGTAGCTGACAGGAACTACTAAATGTTTGTAACTCAGGATACAAAGAGTGTTTTTAAATAGCTGTAAAACATTCTGCCAAACGCTTGCAAAAATGACCCTAATTCTGGAAGGACCTTTAAGCATGGAGCTAATATTGCGGCATATATATTGAATTCAGTGCTTCAGTCCTTTTTATGGAGTCCTCTGTTTTTAAAAGAACTCTTTGTATTTTGATATGTTGTATCTGCTTTTCATTTATGGCATGTCCCTAAAGCTGCTGTACAAGGAGAGACGGTATTAAAGCACATTGGCCCAGCAAAGGAATGCTCATTTAAGTACGAGCTGGGAACGTTGTACTTTGTAGAAACAGGATTATAACAGTTGAGCAGCTTTGACCCAAACAGTGAGCAGTGCACAGCACTAACAACCCTCCCCTGGGACTGTGCCTTTTGGAAACTGGCCCTGGAGCACAAAATTGCACAATTCTGTGACAATGTGCAAAACCAGTTAAAGAATCTAATAAATTGAAAGAGGATTGTGGACTTGCTGAGACCATCTATAAATGAGGAAAAGCTGATAATGGAGGTGGGAGGAGGATGGGGAGCTGAGTGCGGCTGCATCAGGAAGGTCTGCTTCAGAGGAGCAGGGCAAAGAGCATCTGCATTGTGTTTGCAAAACATTTGCAGGGATAATTCTTCCAGTGGCCACAAACAGCTAGGAAACAGCATATGTACGAAATAAACACGGTCTGGCTTGTTAGAAATTACTTTTTACAGTGCCTTCTTCCCCACACCACCTTGGTATTGTAAAAGCTCAATTTGTAGTAATCGAGTCAAAGAGTGCCAGTGGATCACATACTTGCACGTCAGCCCCCAGGAGGTGAAATGAGCTCCAGCTTGTGACCTTGCTGGGTTTCTGCCTGCCTTGCAGGGAAACTGGGCGACTGCGGGAAGCAGCGAGCACCAGCACCCAGGCTCCCAGCAGCCGTGGCTCGCTCTGTGGGAGGAAGAACCACCAACTTGCAAAGCCACTACAGGGCATTTTCATTTCAGTTTATCATAACAGAAGCTGAAAACAGCCTCAGCTCAGGTGCTGGTTGAGGAGCAGATCAAGTTAGCTCGGCTTGAGGACAGACAGCATCTTCCAGCCCAGTGGGGTGGGCACTGGGGGCAGTGGCAGCCACTGATCCGCTCTGTAGGGCTTCGCTGCACCCCGGAGCCTCTCAGAGCACAATGTCTTTTCTGCAGGGATTTTAGGATGTCAGACAAATACGTCTGGCTGCTTGCTCATTCATTCATCCTGAGCAGTGCAATTGAAGGAGCCATTATAAAAAAGGCTTATTGATTTAATGGGCGAGTGCTGTGGCCAAGTGCTGTGCTTCCCTAGCTGGGGCTAGCTGATAGCTGATGGGAACAGAGCCTAAGGCTGCACAGCGGCAGGGTGTCAAAAGGTGCCCCTGGGCACGGGATAAAGGAAGCGATGGTCTCCACACTAACATCTGCTGGAGAAAAATCAATTGTGCATTTAGAAACCAGTGGTAAAGAAAGCGACAAATTATAAGAAACTAAAGTAAATTGTCAGAATAGTGACAGTGTACCAAAAAGGAGAAACATCCATCTCTCTTTATGCATACATCCTGGAGAATTTTGTCTGTGAGAGGGAACTTACATTAATGCTTTATAGTGGAAAGATCCAACTCAAATTTAGAGGATCTTAAAATGTGGTCTAGGAGATCAATCTATCAAATTTACATTTATTTACTGTAAATGGGAAAACAATGTGAAGGGGATATAATACAATACAAATATCTGAGAAGGGAAAAATACAGGGCGAAAATAATTTCACTCTAGGGACCAACGTTAAAACACACAAGAATGGCTAAATGACCACGACATTACATTTAGTGCACTAGACTGGGAGCCAGCAAGGTTTCACTCAGTCCTGGCCTCTGCTGCGCATTTCTGCATGATCTTCGGTCACCTGCTTTGGCCCAAGCCTTTGACGCTAACACCTATTTGGGCATTTGGCCGCCCTGAAATCAACTCCTAGCTGAACAGAAATTCGGTATCTCCTTTCTGTGTGCCTCACTTCCTGTGAAACGGAAGATGATACTAGGACAGACCCTCCATCTGCCTAAGTCCAAACCCTTTGGGGCAGGAGCTCTCCCATGCGGTGCTTTCCTGGCAGGACTGAGCTCAGGGAGCTCTGTAGCCAGCCAGGGCCTCCTACCACTCTTTAAAGAATAAAAACATTTTGTCATGGTGCTGTGATCTTACAGTTGGTTAACATGCAACCATATCCAATACTAAAGACGTTGTCTTTTGCTTCCGTAGCCTTAATATCTTTTCTTCTTACTGCCCTCACGTGGCATTGGAACTGCCCCACTGAGCAAATGGTCCTGCCGTTCAACTTACTGACATAATGATAGTCAAATACAAGTCTTGTTAATGTTGCACTGCTATTGCCACCTTTAACATTTCAAGTATCTGTATCAATTTCAATTCTGAGAAAAATCCTAGCTGCATTTCAATAGTTAATTGCTCTGACTATTGCTATAAATTCCTTAACTAAATTTGCCACATGTGCTGGATTGATTCCTGTTATCTTTACACTTCAGTATCAAATAAACATTTGGGGGTAAAATAAAAGGGTCATAGGTGCTTTAATCTTTCTAATAACTACTGTTATGACATACATCTGTCACTACAGACCAGACAAAGCATAGCTGCTTTACAGTAGAAAAAATTCCTTCACAGACAAGCTGGAAACCTTGCTGATTCGTGAATAAAGGGGCATATTTTCCCCAGGCACGAATTGAGCTGGCCACCAGTAATGTGGTTTCAACTTATACCAGCTGAGCGGCTGTCTTAAAAATCATGAATTTGAGAAGCAAGATCAGATGAAGCAAAATCATTCTTATGGCAATATTGCATGAAAGAAAAATGGAAGTGCCCAGCTCAGCCAACCTCCCTCAAGCACATTGTCTTGAAAATCCTAAACCACACAGAAGAAGCAGTTTTAAAAATAAAATCATCCTGATGCCAGGCTGAATCCTTTAAAAATTTACTGCTTAGGACAAATGTGAGGGGAGGAAGATTTCAATGGAAGGCGAGGGGGGAACAGGCTGTTGAATAAGCAATGAGATACACCATTGTCAAGGAAAATGTATAGCCAGCAGCAAAGAAAGGAGGATAAGGAATGTATTTCACTTTGTCATCTGTTTCTAATCTCTCTTCGCTGTGGCGTTATGTACCTAACCTTTCCAGTAGCTCCACCGCTCTCCATGACCTTCCTCCACCCCAAACACAAACTGCACCTGCGCAGGGCTGTGGCACCCGTAGGTGTCCCTGGTGTTCTCGATGACTCCTGTTGAAAAGTCGTCTGAATAGACTACAGAGAGAAATGCAGCTCTCCTATAAATGCCATGTCTTCTGATCATCGAAGGTCTTCATCCACCCTGTCTACTCTAGATGTAATTGTATGTTAGTACTGAAATGTTAGCACTGACGTATGTTCTGAAACCAGAGTCAAAGATTCAGAATGCCTTCTGTAACTTCGTGGGCTTCCTAAGAACAAGTGAATTTTGTCACCAGTGAGCATTTTTGAAAATCTGATACAACCAATTTACTAAATCTCATATGCCGATGCCTGAGTCTGCACGCACTGAACGCCCCAAAACTCCACTACGGATGCATGATCAGACTGAAAATAAGGGACAAAGCCAGACTCTAGCAGAGAGCTGAGATTTGTGGGGAAATGTGTAGCCAATGCCAAGATGCCATTCATTTCTATAGTCAGCTCCACTATATCTGCCTTTTGTTGTCAAGGTCTCATACAAACAGAATCCTATTCCCATTCTTATGGGAGTATCTTTGGGATAGCAGCAATTTTGGACAAAGGCAATCAAAACATAACATCCCAACATCTATCCCTACCTGACTTCCTGGTTTAGCAATTATTCAGAAATGTATATGTTTAAAACATTTAGATACGTTAGCAGCAGCAACTTATTTTTGTGGTACTAATCTCTATATTGCTTTCTTAATATGATGAGGAGTATAAAAGAACTAATCATAGGCTGTAGGTGCAGTGTATTCATGGTAGTAATGTAGAACAGCAAAGATTAATGTAACAGTCTTAAAATGAGATCATGAAATATAATAATAGGTTTTCAATATGTGATCATAAAATGGGAACAATACTATCATGTAAATGAAATTAGTATATTTGAGTTACATGAGCTTGTGAGTGGATAATATAAGAATATTTTAAACAACCCTATATCTTAGGAAGGATGAAGCTGACTATAATCAGCTTTCTTTGGGAGCCTCTTTCAATATTAATTATTTTTTTAAATAACATGAAAAGTATTATAATAATAGTCCTGAATAAAGAAAATCAGCCAATGATAAGAGTTCCATTGCAACTAAAAGTGATAAAAAATCCTGGAATTGTATCTTGCAAAAAATGCAAGCCTTTGAAAAACAAACAGGTAATCAGCTTCCCAGACTGATGGAAGAAAAGCCAAAACCAGATTTTTTTCTTTAAGTGACAGAATTCCCAGAAATGGTGATTTCAGTTTATGCTCACCATTCACTAGGGCATTTGTTTTTAAATATTTAAGGATTTTTGTTCCTTTTTTGCAAAATTAAAATTCTGTCATTGAAGCATTCAGGCTTGCACAAACAGCATTTGTAGGAGAAGAGGAGAAGATGGATGATGCCTAACCAGCTCTAATTTGCTATACCTATTTACAGCTGTGATACAGAAAATAACATCATAATGGGGCATAATTTATTACAAGATTATCTACACATGGAATACTTTTGAAGGATCAGGGTTTCTGTGAGTGATTGTATATGAATTTAAGAGAAAGCAAGCCGTGAAGCGTGGTTCTTAATCTACTTCTTTTTTTTCACCCTTATTTAAGAAAGGCCAGAAAAATAAAATCTGTGGAATGTTGAAAAAAACACTGCAGTTGTTGTAAAGGCGATCCTACCTCTTACTCACAAAATCCAAATCCAATTTGACATAAAAGCAAAACATTATTCTCATTTTTTTCCTGCTAAGATGCATCATTCTTTGTACAAATTTCGCAAAAGATTCAGGCTTTGACTATTACCCTTGTTCTTGGTTAGAATAAGAATAGTTAGTGCATTCCTAATTAATCACTTCCCTAAAACATAATGGTTTTCTTTTAGGAGGCCATAAATGCCAAGATTTTTAAGAAAATATCATCAAAAAATACCAAGGTAGGTTTTCTTTCAGGAAGAGATCTCTATGACTAGAAGCAACAGAAATAATGAATTATTAAAGGCAGTATCTGAAAATGAAATGCCTGTGGTGTTGAGGGCACAGTGGGGACACAGAAGGCCTGTAATCTTACCACCTGGATGCCACATCGCAGCATTTTGTCAGTATGTGACTGCTTATCCGAGGATAAGTAGATGTTCTGCACAGCACATGTATGTGTTTTGCTTGTTGGGATCCACACGTGCAGGCTGCTCTGGTTTGTTTGCTTGTTTTGAAAAAATAGGTGATTAGGAACTCTGCTAACCTAAGACTACCTAAAGTAGTCTAACTTTTTAGTCTTGGAAGAATACGTTCTTTCAAGGTACTAGCAGATGGACACCAAACATTATTAGTTGCTTTGGAAAAATTATATTCCAGGCTTAAAAAGCAATTTAAAGAGTAGCATACAGCCTTGTTTTCTGGGCTCTAATTGAAAGGTACCCACAGCAAAATGTTTATATCAGTATAAGTGAAGAGCAGAATATCACATGCGATAAATGGTAACCACCAGCAAGAAGACGACATCGCTCTTCTTTTCCTAAGTTTCTCTCTCCCAAAATAAGCGCATGCTTTCATCCTCCTCCATGCAGCAAAGGATAATATTTCCTATAAGAGAACAAGTTAGGCATGTCACTGTGGGATTTTTTCATTAAATAATACAAACACACATTTATCCTAACCAAACACCTCTCATTTGAAAACTGGTGAGGAAATGAGAGATGCCACAGTCCTTTAGCTGCCTAACAAAGCAGTGTGCGAAGGCATGGCTTTAATACCACAAACACAGCTAGCTACAGAGTTAGCTTGGGAGCAGATGCTGCAGCTGCAAGATAATTTTCCACAGCTTGGCATGAGGGTGTTAAATTGTTATTGAAAGGCTGAAAAGGGTTGGTAAAGTACTGCAGGATGAGAGAACCATATGAAATACAAGTATTTAATTAGTATTTAGCATGATAGCAATAGCATGTTAAATGCCATGTAGCCTACTCATAGCATTCCAAGCTAGTATTTAAAATTATTTAATTGTCACCTGTCTGCAGTGCAGCAACTGCCTCCCTTTTTTCTTTTGTTCATAAATACCTACAGCCTTTTACAACGTCAACATATTGCTACAGCTAGGATGGCTGCTTGACTTATTTTGAAGACACTCAGCACTAACCAGGCTTATAGTACTTTTGATAAACACCTGTTAACCCTCAAAAGGGGAAAAAAAATCCCAGTTTCTTATCAAACAGAAACTGGTTCATCAAACCCAAGTGATAAATGTTCCTTTGCAAATCTGCACCTGATGACTTGTGCCAGTGTAACCTGATCTAGTATCTCAGTTTTTCCTCTGCCCTTGACTTTCCTTGATGTGGTCAGGAGCTATGAATAGTAAACTGCTGAAGACATAGTTTGCTCTGTGCTGAGGTAAGGAGCCTTTTGCAGAATGTCTTCGCATTGAATCATTTACCTTGCAGCAAAATAACCTGACACAGCTTAGACAGTAGCTTTTAACCAAAACAACGAGATCTGGGCATTTTCAAATCCCTAGAGCAAAGTTCATCAGATCAGATATGTGAATTTCAGGTCTGATTTATCATAAGCTATACCTGCTTTTTGCTACTTCTTGTCTCTTAAAAAATCTTGGTTTGTAGGTAAATGGTGAGTTTCACAAGTGAACAAGGTTCATATTTGTAAAAGAAACCTTTTAGGCATTACTACTCAGCCTGGTTCCTATGATGTTTTGCTTGATATGATTTTACTGTTTGCAGTTCCCCTCAGCTAGCTCTGTGCATCAGTCAGAAGAGAAGGGAGATTTTGCCCAACCCATCTCTCTCAGAACTGAAAACAACGCTTATGAAAATCAAGGGTTACCTTTTCTGCTCATTTCAGTGGTCTGTGACTCTCCCTCTCAGTGCGTGTGTTTAATGAATGCCATTAGCGTTTATATGTACCGAGAAGGCTATGCCTCGCAAGCTTTCTGCAGTTCCAGTATATTACGTGACAGAATAAGCAATATCCCTCTTAATAGTGTTTTTCCTAAATTCATTCTTCTGACCTAGTACAGCTTTTTTTGTACAATGGATGTTTTGTGGAGGAACGTACTTAAATGGAGAATAAAATACCTTGTGGATAGAAAGTAAAATTTGCCTTAAGAAGCATAAGCTCAAATTCCTAGTGCTGGGTTTGTCTGATGAGCAGCTTGATAAACAGCTTCATCTCATCAGGCGCCCATTCCCTGGTCTGTAAAATGGAGACATTTTTGTGCCTCCTCTGCAGAGTGTTCAGAGATAACGCTAGAGGGACAGTAGGCTTTGTTTACATGCACCAGACCTTGTTATCTACTTAATATTGGATATCATCAGTATGGTTAAATAATAACCATGTTGACATTAATCGTGTTCGTTACTCCCAAATCTTCCCACCTTTTTGTTTTTTCTCTCTCAGTACTTCATATTTGTAGTCACGGTGATTTTTGGTGATGGGGTGGGCGGTGATTCCCCAATAGCAGCTGTTCACGTATACATTGAAAACTTTGCATTATCTTTGACTAATACCTTTCAGAAAGCCTCTTCTGTGTCTATATTGCACTGTTGATCCATCTTACTTAATTAAGGAGCCCCTTGAGAAAGACAGACAAGTCTTCTTATGCTCTGCAGAACTGAACGAAGTTGGAGAGCACAAAAAATGTGAAATGGCCGTCAGCAAGGCAGTACTGCTTAGGAGCTTTTTCTTGACAGATTTGTATCTAATTTATGTTCACTGTATCAGTGAGCTGAAAAGGCTGCATGGCATGTAACTTCCTGAAATAGTGGCTGAACTTGGCATTTCTTTACTTTGTCATGAACCCCAGTTAGAACCAAAGGTGAGAAGCCAAGAACTACAACTGTTTGCTCCAATCAGTACCTGGAAAAATAATACCTCTGGCTTGGTGTACACAGGAGCTACAAACGGCTTCACCTTGTTGTCCTGATGATTAATGCTTTCTCTCTCTGCATGCAGTCCCTGCGATGGTTGGTGTCAGCAGAATAAGCCTTGTTACTTAACCAAATAAATCACTGTTACCTTTACAGAGGAACAGCAGTTCGTACCAGTCCCCTCTCTGGCCAGTTCAGCACAGCAAGCAATTTTCCACATGCTGTCTCAGACCAGTCCAGTGTGATAACTGGAAGCAATAACTGCAGTGTCACCAGACCCTGTGGATCATGTTTTCTTCTTCTAGTTCAGCAGCTCAAGTCTCTTATCACCAGAGAGTCTGTAAAAGCAAGACACTAGGGGTCACTGCCCAGAATCAAAAGTGAGCTATCAGCGTTGTAACTGAGTAGGTAACACTCAACAAACCGATGAGCCAATTTTTAATTTTTTGCTCACTTTTCTGTTTTCAGAGCTTAGAAATTTGCATATTATTTCAGTGAATAACTTTGCAGTTCATAAATCAAAAAGACGTTCCCAAACTAGAGCTCATGACAAATGATCACTGCATTTTATCTGAAGTGTTCAATGTCATTTGATGCAAACATTTAAACCATTTTTCATTTTCATACACAAGTGACAAAAATAATTTTCCCTGTCTGGGTTTAAATTTTTTTTCTTCCCCCCTTGCCCCCCTATTTTCTACACTTACAAAATATAGAAGTTTAAAGGAGAAAGAAAGGAACAAATGTAAAATCTTACTTTCTTTGGTTATTCTTGGCAAAGGCATGTAATCAATTACCCATTTTTTGTATATGACTTTTAAAAAAAAGTTCACAGAAGAAATTATGAAGCCCCAAACTAGCTAAAGCTCTGAGACCATGAACAAAAGAACTTAAAAAAAAAGAGAAAACTCAAACTGAGGTGGATGAAAAAAAGGACTTTGTAACTAAGTATCCTCCTTCACCTACTGTGTCCTGCAAGCCAGGTCCTTTCCTCCAGTCCTGCTGCTGTCCACCAGCTTTCTGTGGCTTGGTAGGCCACAGAAAAATCCACGTCACCACCCCCAAGGATCCCTGTGGAAAGCATCTCGCATCTGTGGTTGCCTCTGTGACCTACTCTTCTCACTTTTCTCCTGGTGGCTGCTCTTCCCGAGGGCATGGCTGCACGCAGCTGATTGATTGTTCTCAGAGGCAAAGTGATCTCCCTTCCTTCTCTAGTAAGTCGGGCCACATGGATCAAGTAGTTTCTTGAATACCATGAAAAGGAAAACCAGTGCTTTGGGAAACCAAAACAGAAGATAAAGTCTAGGATGCCTCGCATATGGGAAAGGGACAAAAGAAGATGATAGGAGGGAGGCAGAAACGTGAATGTGAGAGGCTAAGTTCATCTTTTCATTTAGCTTATTTCCTTTGCCACTTTTTTTACACGGTATTTTAGTGAAAAAGCTTTTCTAAGTGATGTAGATGTGTTGCATTCTGTTATGACACGTGACGGTTTATAACTGCTTTCTTTTCCTTGTAGAAATACTTCTCTTCCATATTTCAATTGTTTCTGTAGTTATTCAAAATAAAGGAAATTGGAAAGTCTTGAGACATATTATAAGCAGAATGATGGATTTAATTTCAATGAAAAAACACCTTTGTGTTGTAAAGAGCAAAAATACCTCTGTCTCATGCCTTTGAAATTCCCTGACAAGTTCAGGAAGGTTTTTTCAAGATTTTCAACTCATTTATAGCCTGACCTAAAACCATCAGAGTTGATGGGAGTCTTTGCATTGACATTAATGTGCTCTGAGTCAGGACCTTGGGCCCTGAGACGCCATCTCAGTTGCACCAACATTGTGCAGTGCTTAATTAAATGGAGACACTAAAATATGCAGTGAGCCACCTGCAAGATCCCAGGACAGCAATAAGGGTCTTAATACCAAAAAGGAATGATGGTTTCAGTACCAGCTTTCTCAGATGAACTTTTTTAAGAATTATCCCAGATATGGGAGGTATTTTATCCCTCAAAGTGCTAGGTGTTGTTTCAATCTAGTGCTCACACACACTGTATATATATAATTCGCAAGGCTTTTTATTTTTATCAAGCAGTTGTGTGTATTGAAAAGGGTTTAGGGTAGTAGAGGAAATGCTTCATTCAGTCTGTTATCTGATATGCGTTATACCAATTTTCCTTTGCTGTACAAAGTCCTCAAGTCCACTATGAAAGAAAATAGTCTCACCAAAATGAGTGAAACTAATTGTAGTGAGTAATTTTAAATATGTTCTATACATTTTTGTAAGGTAAGGGTCTTATAGGCCTTGCCTTTCCTAAGTATTCAGTCAGGCATTCACCAAAATGGTGTTCTAGAAACTCATGACCACTAAAGATGACATGAACCACTCAATCACTAGGAAAATGTAGATTTGGATCTCTGTTTTTGAGCTGGCCTCTATCCACTCAGGCCACAAAAAGATTCACTAGAAGAAACCTAAGCTGCCACAGAAACATCCAGGATGGTGCCCTGGCATGTGTCGGGCACCAGAGAGCCCTGCTGTTCAGTGGGAGTCCAGTACACACAGCATGCAAGCATGATCACCTATCCTAGCAAGATATTTATGAGTACGCCTCCCTGCAAACCCATGAGTGGGACCATCTCACAAAGTTAGATCTGCAGGATACAGTAATAGCTACTGACTGTGTGAGATCTTCTTGAAAAACTTCTGTATTGTTCATTTTCATTACAGAAACTTCAACCCTACACATCTGAAACACAATATATCCCCTTTCTTCTAGTTCCTTTTCCGTACCTCCACATATATTATTTTTTCATGATAACAAATTCCATTGTTTCTGCCAGAAAATGTGCTCAGGTAGCATAAATCATGGTCACTGCTTATACAAGATTGCTTTACTATTTGCATATTAATAACAATGCTGAGAAATAAGGAGCCACTAAAGCCAACTCTAAATGAAAACATTTCAAATTTATAAGCAACACATTTTTCATTTCACTAATAGTATGCAGTTCTTCTTAGCAAGCAGTGTTGGTAAATAAGAAATTTGCATTAACAGCTTTGCTGATACCTTACTCTGATTCCACCCCCCCCCCAGGAACTCTGAATCAATATAGCAAGTTAATTACCTCTTGACTGCAGACGGTAGTTTTGAAAAGGAACTTTGGACTAGTCAACATTTTCTTGATTTTGTTTTCCAGTAATTGTCAGTGACAGAGCTTAAGAAGCAAGCACACTTCACTGCTAAGCTTCCCATAGAAAAAAAAAAAAGTATCTGGTCCTTTTGATTTAAGTTCAGTCTGTCGAGGAGAAATGTAAGCTGGAGGCCACAAAATGTTATGCAATAAGAATAAAAAAAATAGAGACCATTTATAACTGTGAGACATAAGTGGATTGAATAGTACGTAAAGTACAATTCTATTCTGAGAAGTGACTTTGGGAAAAGTTGTGATCTGACTGAAGAGTGCTGCTGTTCAGACTCATTCAGAGTCCTGTCCTGATTTAGACTGAAGCTTTGTGTAATTTTTGCGTCACCTTAAATATATCCTTTTTTCCTAATTCCTATAATCCAAGAAATATACTCAGTGTTTTAATATGAATGCATTTACACTGATAAAAATTGTTGAGTATACCTAAATAAGCAGTGTCTTATGAAGCCCTAATATTTTCCTGCTGTTATATCTACTTTTGCATACATAAATATTTGCAGATATATTTATTATACATAGTTTATAAATTGTGATAACTGAAGTGACACAAAAGCCCAGATCAAATCTAATGTATATAATATGGCTATGAGAGAGAGGTATAGCTTTTATCAGAATATCAGCAAAAATACTGAGTCTCATACCCATTCTTCTCAGTTACAGACAGGACTATGCATAGCTGAAGACAACTGAGACGAGAGCGAAGGCACTGCAAGCAGTGTGGTCAGGAGCCTGCAGATTTCATACAGTGTAAGTCAGCAGAGAAATATCCAGCTCATACTTGTCCTCAAGCAGAGGAGCTAAGTCATATGCATGTCAAAACAGAGTACGTGGTACCTCCACTGAACCAGGTAGAGTTACTCACACTTCTGTGGCTAGGCATATCCACAAATATCTGCTAGAACTAGAATCTAAGTTTCAGCAAAGTAAATTCATGGTATGGGTGAGTGAAGGGGTGTATATGCGTGTGTGTATGGGTAAGGGAGAGGCAGATGGACAGTCATTCTGAGCACCCTTGCTTTGGAAGGTATTTAAAAGTAATGAACTGTGGACATTCCAACGTATTTGATCCTCATAAAGTGCTCAAACTCTGATGCCCAACACAATCAACTGCTTTGTTATTACACACTTTTTAGTTACCTAAAAAAAAATCAAAATCAAAGTATTTTGTAGACTGTATAGCTCTCTTAGTGAGCAAGGACTGCCCTGGAATGTTTTCAGTATTCGCTTTTACTTCCCCACATAAGACCTGCTGCAGATGCTCAGCTTATGCAGGTCAGCAATATCTTCTGCTGGGCTTGGTTAATGCGCATGAGCTATTTGACTTATTGATCTAATCATACACTAGCTGTCCCTTGTAGCACCAAAGAAAAATATCAGAAGTGTCATCCCAAGCCCCTAGTGCATTTGTGATGCCATAGGGCGTCTGGGACATCGGCATGGCAGATGTGACACGGGACCTGCGGGAGACCTGTGCTCTGCTGGTGTGGCATCTGGTGGCCAGGCAGGATGCCTGAGGGCATTTCAAGGGCACTGAAGACTTACATGTGTGCAACTGGATTGAACCTTCTGTATCTGGATAATTTCAATGTTAGATTGAATGAGAAGGACCAATCTCCCGTTCTCTTAACATCGTCTTTAAAACAAGCTCTCCATGCTAAGCCGCAAACTGCTTTGGACAGAGTGAATTGGCATTGCTGAATCTGTCCACACAGATGTACCTCTTGAATTTAAATAACAACTTCTACTAGATCATTAAAAAAAAGGTGATATCCCTGAATGCAAATAAATCTAGAGAGTAAAATCTTCATACTGTTGAACGTATTAAACACAATTATAAAGCTCCCACTAACATGAGCAGAGTAAGTAAGTAAGTATAATTACCAGAATTTTTTTATATTGCTTAAACCCTATACGTGCAGGCCTCTCAATCTCATTTTTAACTAACAGCCCAACAGAGATGTGTTGGCTCAAGCTTAATTTGGATGTAACAGATTCATCTGAGGAGTAGCTAAGGCAACCAACTAATTGCACATGCCAAGAGGCTGAATTAAACTTTACTTCCCAGAGATTCTCAAGTGATTTCAGAATCCTGAACTATCAGATAACTATGAAAATGTTTTGTAAACAGTAGACATCTCTCATCATAGCCACTCAGTGCATTTCTAAGTTGTAATTGCTATTTTTAACAACGACATAAAAATTCAGGTTTGTTTCACTGCAATTTCTATCTAAAATGTTCCAAAGACTCTTTAAAGTCAGGAACAGGAAGTGTCTAAGCATGATTTCTCAAAATTCAAATAAATGAAGAGAAATTCAGCCGAGATTATTGAACCCTACTGTACAAAAGCTGGTTTATTCTTTCGAAAAGACAGTATAAATCTGGCACGTATATGGTGTGAAATATTCTCCAGCTCATCTGTAAGATGTCTGCAGGAGTCACATCCTGCCCAAGGGCTGGGAAGAGCAATTACTGTGAGAAAATTATCCCTAACAGGGTTCTAGCTGCCTTCAGGTCTTGTATTCTGTTTACCCCATTCTTTTTGCTTCAAGAAATATAAAGAAATCTTTTGAGTAGAAAAGCATCAGTCAGTTCGAGTATTAAACGTCCTTCCTACATCAATTTCATAATGACTTTGTTACACCGTCTTTGCTACAGCGTGAAATTGGGCGTGTGTCCTGGTTCCGGCTGGGATAGAGTTGATTTTCTTCCTAGTAGCTGGTATAGTGTTATGTTTTGGGTTCAGTATGAGAAGAATGTTGATAACACACTGATGTTTTCAGTTGTTGCTAAGTGGTGTTTATCCTCAGTCAAGGATTTTTCAGCTTCTCATACCCAGCCAGAGAGAAGGCTGTGGGGGCACAAGAAGTTGGGAGGGGGCACAGCTAGGGCAGCTGACCCAAACTGGCCAAAGGGGTATTCCATACCATGGGATGTCATGGCCAGTATGTAAACTGGGGGGAGTTGGCTGCAGGGGGCAGATCGCTGCTTGGGAACTAACTGGGCATCGGTTGGCGAGTGGTGAGCAATTGCGTTCTGCATCGCTTGGTTTGTATATCCCAATTCTTTTATTATTGTTATTGTCATTTTATTATTATTATCATTATTAGTTTCTTCCTTTCTGTCCTATTAAACTGTTCTTTATCTCACCCCACAAGTTTTACTTTTTTTTCCCCAATTCTCTCCCCTATCCCACTGGGTGGGGAGGAAGTGAGCAAGCGGCTGTGTGGTGCTTAGTTGCTGGCTGGGGTTAAACCACGACAGCATGGGAGAGCAGAAATGAGCATCTGGCTTAGCCAAAGCTGCCTTTTCCACCCTCCAGAGCTGTACTGCAATGAGATGTGAGGACAGTGGGCTACCCGTGCTAACGGCTGGGGCACCTGGGGATGCAGAGCAAGGCACTCAGTTCTCCATGGAGTGGGGATGCTCTAGGCACTGACTCCTAGGGCACCTGGCGCTCTGTTCAGAGAGATCCTTGACACAGCAGCCTTGCAAACTGCAAGTGCTCCCAGCCATGCTCATACCTCCCTCCCATCTGTTCCCGCGGCTGCCAAACCTTGGATTGCAACACGGCGCAAAGCACTTTTACTGCTTTTTGCTGCACCATTAACGCAGCAGGGTGCACCTAGAGGGTATGAGTCACCACACGGGGCATTTTGGCAGCACTGAAGTCACAATCCTGCCAGGCGATGTACTTCCAAACCAAATACAGGTGATGCTACCTCTGAGACCTGCAGAGTCTCCTTTTCCGTTCACAGTGGTTGTGGCAAAGGTGTCTGTGCACGCCATTACAGCCCTTCTTGGAAGAATCCTTCAGGCGGACAATGTGGGGACCTTTCCCCGACTGCGTAGACAGAGGGAAGGTCAGGTTACCTGAAGGAAGTATTGCCAGAGTGCTTCAGGCTTTCCTGTTTTGAACTGGCAAGGCGTGGCAGTCCATGGCCACCCTGTTCTTCCTTCCCCTCATTCCCATTCTGCCCTGGCTCTTCTTCCTCAAATCGGTTACTCACATCTCTCTGACATGCCCATATTTCATGATTACACATTGGCCTCATTAGAAACAAGGTCACTACAGATTGCCTGAGCTCTCTGCAGGTTTAAAGCCGTTTAGAAATGTGGTCTTTTGAGAGCACTCTTGCCTTTTATCTGGACACAGTCCCAGACTAATGCAGTGACACATCTCTAGGACTGAGGTGATTTGTGCCCAGGTGCTTGAACTACACTGCGCAGATATGCCCACAGTCATTGGGATACGTCAATGCAAGTACTGGCCCAAGGGGATTATAAATCCAGAGTGATACATCCATGTGCTTCAGATAGCTATTCCAGCTTATTAAACTTGCACTCCCATTTTAGAATAAGTTTATAGCAGCAAATCGCTAATTGCATACCCAACTCTTCTGCTTCACTTCTTCCCCCTTTCTAAATAAAAGGAAGGGTCACAGTTGAATTTCCATCTTTCACCAAATGAAAGGCCACCTTGCAGCAAGTGGCGTCTTCCTTAACAATAGCTGCATTAACTGTGAGTAAGCACAAAGCCTGATTACACAAACTGTTGTACTGGTGACTCATACAATTTATAAACAGGTACAACGCTCACCACCTTTTTCTTGCTTCTGTAGACCATTCCTACTACCATTCTTCTTGTTTGTATGTAGATTTAACTGTTTGGTAGCCCAGATAAGTGAAACAATCTGAGTTAAAAAAGAAAAGTTGGCACAATGATGCGTTTATCAGCTGTTTTTCAAGCTAAGCACTGCATAATCCCTTTTCTGTTCTTACACCCATCCACACAGATCCATTATATCTGCCTGGCAAATGTCCTATGTGCTCAGATTGCATAATCTTCTCCATGGACTTCTCTGCTCAGCTCTGCAGCATCCCCAGCTTCTCCCATGATCCTGCATAGCTACACTGTAAGATTCAGACCATTCTGCCTCAAAAGTCCCTGCAACATAGGGCAATGGTGGCCACCAAGTCAAATTCCTCAGTGTTGGAGAAAGAAGTGCTGTATAGTCAGTTGACATCTTTTCAGAAGCACCCTAGAGAATTTGATTTTCTCAGTGTTGAATTTTTTTCCACTTACTGAGTCCAGGCTAAAACCCTGCCTAGGTGGTTGGATGTTTCATACCCAAAGACATCCAATATGACCAAGTTTATCAATTCAATACTGGTCTGTATAAGGCTATACTGTGGCAAATTAGAATGGGAAAATAAAATGCTATCATTATACTGATGTAATTACAGTGGCTTAGTATGGCTGCAATAGACTGTGGTACAAGGGAGGGACTACATCTCCCTGTCCAGCCTGCTGACAGAACTGACCTCTGCCTCTCCTGAACCAGAGCTGCCTAGATCCTTGCCTGTTCAGAAACGCATACTCAGAAGACTTATACTTTGTAATCCCCTACATGGGCATCCTCATTCTGCTGGAAGATTCCTTTCCCCTTCCTCTTCCCTTTCCATTTTTTCCTTTTCCTTTTTTATTTTCCTTTTTCCTTTCTCTTCCTCTTTTTTCTTTCTCTTTTTGTCACCTTCACACTGTGTTCATGCTTGTGACTGTGTGAATAGACCTGTGTTCAGTCCATTATGTGTATGTACCACATCATTATATATAATGACAGCAGTATAATTATAGTGCTACAACAGAAAACATTGGCTGCGTAGACAAGGCCATAATAGTAGCCTGAGTGCTGTGAGTTAACCCACTCACTCTCCTCCACCACCATGTCTGGGCCTTTTCTGGAGAGAAAAAGTTGTGTCTTATCAGTCATGTTCACCCTTTCCGAAAGGCAAACAATTAGCGTCTCCTATTATCTAAATCAGACATTTAACTTAATTCCAGAATTTACCAGAACAAACGAAAATAATTTCAGCACTGTTTGAACAGTCACGAAACAAATTTGTTCATCTCCATTATGGGATATGAGCTGTGATCTGGTTTTATTCCAGTTAAACACTGCGTGTTTTCTAAAACCACACCTGAGCTATGTTGACCTCTAGAAGTTTGTGCAGGTGTTAACACTGTATGCTTAAATATTGCTGTAGCCCCACTCCTGATTGGGCCTACGTATATATTACTGTCATTGAAGGGTTTAAGTTCACAATAGCAGCAGTCCCAGGCCCTCTGACTCTCTTAGGGAGTTAACAGCTCTTGTTAACAGCTGGCAGACTATTGCTGCAGCACTCTATTATCTTATCTAACAGAGGATTTTATGGCTATATTTAGTTTAATTGAAGAATGTCCTAGAAAAGGATTAATGACGTTTCATTATCAATATACCAGTTCACATACAGACAAAATTTTAGAAAGCAAATGGGGGAAAAAAGTTAATTGGAACCAGAAATTACTTCTGGCAGTTAAAATCTTTGAGCATTTTGTTGATATGTGGCTTGTATCTAGTCACTGGCTGATATGATCCATGACTAGATCCTTTTCTCCTTGTCATTTTGAAACTAATGGTCAAAAACATGCTCACTTCCATTGGCTAACCACTTACTTCAGTAATCCCACCAAAATGGCATTAATTCCCCATGGAGGCAACTTGTTTACAGTATATTGCAACATCTGACTTGTAGATAAAAAGGCTTTACTTTGCCCCATACCTCTGAGAGGAAGTGTTGTCATTAGAGAAAAAAGGTAGCAAAACTCAGGCACATGCTTTTTACTGGTAGGAAGTAATTCTGCATTTTCATTACCAGATTTCAGAATGGGTTGTTTCGCAGTGTCGTAGGATAATTCAAGCTGGAAAGGACTTCAGGAGGTCTCTGGCCAGCCTCCTGCTCAGGGTCAGCTCTGAGATCTCAGGGCACGTCTTCACAGCGTAAAGTGGCAGGCAGAGACGAATCTAACCTATGGGCTGGAAGCTGAATTAATGTGGTACCTTGCCCAGATTCATTAGCCTGGCTGAAAACGAGTATTATGTTAATGTGGCTCTATTGCTTCTGACTGAGCGCTAGCTTAGGCACCTCAGCCTGGCGCAGCCATGCTCTAGCTCATTTTCTAATGCCTGCACCTGCGAAGAGGAACTCCCAGGAGGTGCTGGTGGAGGCACTGCTCCCCACACCTGACTCTGCAGTGTCTCCTCCCAGGAACAAATACCGTACTTAACACGGTGGGTAAAAATACGTTACTGGACCTGTGAAGCAATGTGCATTTGGCTGGGAGAGGCTGGCACTGGCTGATATTCATACGTTTGGACACTTTTTATAGCTTCTATGGATGGGCATCTGCAAGCCTCTTAGGCCTTCTTGATACTCTGGAATTGTTGCTTTCATCTTTTTTATTTGTTTTCCCTGAGATGAGGCTAATTTTCCTGCATTTTGTAGGCTTTCCGAACAACACACACTGCTTCCTTCTGTAATAGCCAGGTTTTAGTTCATGAACCCCATGTATCTTAGGAAAGCTGCGTTAGCTGCGTCAGAGTTTATGCTGCAGGACCAGTTACGATGTCCTCCTGTTGTCAACTCATTTACGTACTTCATGAATACAGTTTCCGACCCAGCAGGTGTTGTGCTATTCTCGTTTCATATATGGAGGCAGTATTTTCCCCCGCTGATCTTACTTAGTGGGGAATGGATGAAAGCACAATGAAAATTGTTTGGACACTTGGTGATTTAAGAGCCTGCTGGCTTGAGGCTCATGCTGTGAAAATGTCACATATCCTAATCCTTGAATCTCCAGCATCCAGAGCATCACAACACAGAAAAGGAAGCACCACTGCTTGAAGCCTGGCTCAGGTGAGCAATGAATTGCCATTAGCAGTCTCATTGCTGGTGGAGCTGCAATGCTTCCTGGTCCCAGCAGCCTTACCCAGCTTAACGCTTCAGTCCTTCTTAATGTCATTTCATAGCTACCAACTACCCTTTCTTTCAGATTGTCTAAACAATTATTAACATAGCCAGTCAAACACACAGAAGTCTGCTAACTTGCATTTGTACTCGGTTGTGTTTAGCTTTAAAGGCTGTGACTTCCACCTCTGAATTTAGGACAAGCTTTTGTGCCCAAAAGTTTGTCTAGTTTTTGTACCTCTGTTAGTGCCCGTGTCTTCATAGAGCGGGGTCCATTCAACGCCACCTGAAACAAACTTTTCTTTGGCTCTGTGATGTTGTGTATGGCTTTGCTCGCACACCCTAAGGAAAAAAGCAAACTGCTCTTTGAGTAGTGTTAGAGCTATTTTTACTATCAAAAACCTAGAAAACAGCTCTTTTAAGAATACCTGTCTTCATTTACTGAAAGAACTGTTCTGTCTTTATTGAAAAGGGCTATCTGAAGCCAAAAGATTGTTTCCATTCTCAGCGTACCATTGCTGGGTCATGGTTTCACCTCCCCGTCGAGGACAGGCATCACCGCTAAGTCCCACAGTAAATGTATCTGCCAGCAAGTACGCGTACAGCGTTCATGAAAACCTCAACATAAGCCTGAGCTCGTTCCTGCACGCGATCCAAAGTCTTCTCTTTGAGACCTTGAAGCGCGTTAGACACGTGTGTGACCGGTGCCCCCCAGGCCTAGCCGCTGAGGTGCCATCTTGTGAGACAGGCAGCCATTTGCCAGGGGTGAGCTGCTCACGTACCCGCTTCGCCTTTAAAGGGGTCCCGGGCACCCGGGGCAACCCGAATGACGGCCGTGGCGGAACGGGGACGCGTGTGGCGTGCTGCCCGTCCACACGCACGGCCGCGGGTCTCGGGTGGGAGCTGGCTTGGGGCTGTTGTTGGGCCGAGGTCCTGGGGGTGAGGGACATCGCTGCTGCTGGCGGCTTCCCGAGTCTCGAGTGTGTGCTTCAAGCTGGAGTCGAGGCTGAGGGTGCGTTACGGCGAGCCCGTCTGCGGGGGGAGCAGGTTAAAATACAGTTTTAAAAATTGTAAGAGCAGCACTGGTGTGTCACGGTTCTAGGGAGGATCCCTGAAGAATCGGCCTGTTCCCATGGTGCTGGGTGATGGTAAGGCAACTGAGAAACAGACTTTACTGAGCTTCACTGGTATTCAGTCAAAGTCCCTGTTTGTCTTCTCTAATATCACCAAAGATATTATTTCAGATAACTCTCAGGTGTAGCTTTAGTGTAATTACCGGGTATGCTCATGAGAGCTTTGATTGTCAGGGTATTCCCAGCTTTGTAGTGGTTTTTAATGTACTTCAAAAGATAATACTGCTTGGAAAAAAAGCGTAGAACTTGTGTGAAAGTAGTAATACGCTTTGTGAATCTTATGCTTTTCATTGGTCAGTAAAATGTGTTGCTTCAGTATCAAACACCACTTCTAAGATTTAGTTTACACAAAGGTATACTTTGTATATCATCTACTTACTGAAGGCTTCCTGGACCCCAGAAGAAAAGAGAAGAGCTGAGCTTGAGTGGCATCTCAGTGGAAACTATTTGGATCAGCTGCCTTTAAAAATCTTGATATGATAATAACCCTGATAGTCAGAATGCTTATCCAGCTACATAAATATTAATGTGAGCCCAACATTCAGGCATAAATAACTGTCTGTCCCTGGAGTTTTCTTCTGTGCATTGTCAGCTAGACAATTAAATTATCCATGTATCTCTTTTGTTATACTAAAGCAAAGCAAGACAGGGGATGGCGAAGATCAGAATGTAGACATTAATGGTCCAAGTTCACCCTTCCTGAAGGATAATGGACTTTAGCTGAAGATTCACCAAGAATTAAATTATTCCAACAGATATAGGAAATTTTCTCTCTCTTTGTGGTGACCAAGTCCTAGCTGTGCATCACAGGAGTTGGCTGTGAAGTTGTTATTTCCCAGAAAGTACCCACAGGATAAGACTTCTGGCAATTAGAGCCCAATTCCGTTTCACCATGCTTGTGCTCACAAAGCAGAAGTGTTGTGTGTGAGTGGGTGGTAGGAAATGTGAAGGATGAGCTGTCAGGGAGTTCGGTACGAGTGAGCTGCCTTCCATGTCCCTGAATTTTGCCTGTACACACAGCAGCTTTATAGAAGCTGCGGCATTATGCCAACCTTTGGCAATTGGCAGTGACCCTCAAGGGAACAGGAGCGAGCAGAGCATAATCAGAGCAAGTATAGCAGTTTATATTTTCCATTTCCAACCCACCCCATGCAGTGGAAGATTGTACTATCGTGTCTATGGATCTTCTGGGGAACTACATGAGTCTTCTGGGGAATCTGTGCTGGTGCAGCCATTCTCTGCCTCCTCTAAGGAATAGGTGGGGAACATAGTCTGCCTGTAATTGTCCACATGAAATCCTGTCCTCAGGAGAGGACGTTAGTACACACACAAATGATGAGTCTTCTTAACAGACAGCAGGCTTTTCACGTAGCTATCAGCGACACAATCTACTCTGCGTACATTTCAAATAACAAATGCAAACTATTAGATTAAATAATGCTAAGCAAAGGCAAAGGTTGATAATTTTAAAGTCATATGAATTGCTCTATAAATGTCTGTTATCCTCAGCGAGGCTTTTATGTCAATACAAAATGCCATACAGTGTAGCAGTGTTTGTTTGTTTCATTCTGCAAAGGCCAGTTCTCATGGCAAGACAAATGACAGATGAGCAGATCCTTGTAGCCAAATATTTGCCAAAAGGAAAATCAATCTTTTTTTTTTTCTCTTCTCTTTTTTTCCCTTCTCTACAATAGTTCACTTCAAAGCTAAGCAGAAGCCTGAAGTAATGTCCCTTATTTCCTGTGCCCCTGTTCAGACAGTGCAATACTTGTGCAATTGGTTAGGCGCTTAGCCGTTCTAGGAAGTTTTGGTGATTTATGTGGCCAATAACATGGTCAATAATATCAATTCCCCAAAGACTACTTTTGTACCATTGTCAAAAGGTGAGTCACCGAAATCCTCCTGTCCCCCACCGCCCCTCAAAGGGTGTTTCTTCCTCGGAAGGAGCACTTCTTATCCCTTTGACGTCTCCATCTGCTGTCTGACGTAAAGCAGGATCCAACTGCAGATGCCCCCAAGGCAAGCGGAAGGCTGGAGACTGCATTTAGCTGGCTGCATTGCAAAGGGGAAGATGATTCAGCAAGCTTTTTTTTTTCCCTCCTTTTAGTGCTGCCCAATTCCCTAACCCCTTTACAGAAAGCAAAATGTGATTTGGTTCAGGCTGAGCTCTGCTGCCTGTGCAGTGGAAGTCTGGAAGGTGGCTGGCTCAGGGAACGATGCAGGGGACTGACCGGTAGCACGCTCGGCAGGATCACCAGGGTCAGTGGAGTCCCAGCCTGAGCCGAGAGACTAAGGCCTTCTCAAAAGCAAGCTCACTAGGTTTGACAAGCTCAAAGGGAAATGGGTGAGAATTTGCGCTTTTACCATCTGTACAGCACCTGACACACACAAAAAAAAGAGCTGAGCCCTCAGGATGAAAGCAACAGTTACAGTTACTAGGAAGTGGGGATAAAAACAAGCAAGCGGAACCCCCTGTAGCTTTGTCTAATTTCTGTGGTTCTTGGAGAGATATGCTTAGTTTGCCTTCTTATAAAAGGTATCCAGTCCTATCTCACAGGTTAACCTTGCAGACATTTTATTTATGACAGCTAATGAATCTGTCATTCTAAATTTCTTTTGGAAAGTAGGACAAGGGCAGAGGTGTGCTTGCCAAATACAGATTAATTCAAGATATTAACAGTACATCCAACCCATTTATGATGAAATGGCTTAATATTAATCCCATCATTAGTAGTGTAATTCTCTAAAAAAGTATGAGAGAGAAGACAGTTAGGAAAAGCAAAGTTTCAGGGCTTGGAAGTGAATCTTACAAGCAGTAATAGCCTCTTAAAGCTATTGACATTTAATTAGAATGATGCTGATAATGTAAAATCCCCTGTAGAACCTGTGTCTCTCTGTATGAGCTGAACATGGGTAGCAAATCCACCTGCAAGGAAATCACTTCTGTTGCCACCTCTTTGGAAATGTCTGGACACTTCAGGTGCTCCTTTGCATATCAATTTACCCATGTTTGAGTATTAATTAACCCTCAGCAAGATGCCTCTTCCAGAAATAGGTGCAAAGAGAAGAGAAGAAACAGAGCATCCTCTCTGGTCCCTGTGTTTGGGAAACCCTGAATGTTATGAAGACTCAGCTATAATGTATATTCTACATGCAGGTCTGGGTATTATCTATATACGCAATATTTTGAAAGAAAAAGAACGGAAGCTTCACACAGTATATACTGAAAAATGTTCACAAATGTTTTCCATGGAGGGGAAACATATCCCACGTAGTAAAGGAAATGCAGTTCAATACCAGATGCTTCTAATCTGAGTAAGTGAGTTAAGACCTCGCTAGCACAAAAACAAGCTGTATTTTTATTACTTTGTTGCATTCAGATTATGTAATGCCTTTTTTTAGAATGTCAATACCAGAGTAAGTGTTGTGAATTGGATTCTGGGTTTACCACTTTGAAATTATTTTTGTATTTCTCATGTTGGGATTTGCAGAGAAGCTTCCCTCCCTCCCAGACCTCTGTCACACACTTCCATTCTTCACCTCCATTCCTGTTCAAAAGGAAACATTTCTGAATTTGAGGCAGACTTCCCCTGAGTATGTGGCAGGGTGTGAAGGGACTTTCATAACAGCAAACAAAAGGGCTGCATAAACTATCACTACGGTAGGCAGGGATCGCATCCTCCCACTGCTAAAGCCCATATAGTTCTATGGGAAGAAGGAGCAGTGAAGCACAGCAGAAAAAGCAGCGCTATGGAACAGATTAGGACCATGGTATAAGCTGTGCCGACAGCTGTTTTCAAACACAGCAGTAGTGTTGATAGATTTGCCTACCTGCAGATGTTAAAATCCTGCTGAGTTCGGGGGTTTTTTTACAAGCCATTTAATTGCCATAACAGTGCTCTGTGCCATATTAAAATAATCTTTCTCAAGAACATTGGTAATTGCCCTTATCTGTTTTGGTTCAGTATTTGTTACTGCAGCAAGGGAGGAGGCTTGATTTTTTTCGACTTGGTATACCCCACCGAAAGGCCCTGTCCCTACCTCACCAAGTCTGCAAAAGCAATCTTCTTTCTTTTGCACTAATGTCACTTCACACCAGCGCTGACAGGATAAGAAAAGTGCGATATTGCTTTATGACTTGCAATTATTAAATTACCTCAGCTTTCCAAATTTCTGCTTGCAACTGTGTTCATGATCTTTTTAATCCATCTGAACTGAGAAGTAAAATTAGCTTAAAGAAACTAAGCACTCAGCATATGTAAAAGGCTATGAATTATCATGGTACCCAGCTGATGTGCAGTACCATAAGTTCCAGGAGTTCATTTGCTTTGGATTGTATGACCTCAGGCTTACACTTGTCTTGGCAGTTTTTGTGCTGATGTAACTATTATAGTCCTCTGTGGCTATAATAGTTACATGTGAAAGGTTGTACTGATACAAACCTTAGTACGGATCCTTTCAGTATTTGTCAATACTTCTTCCTTTACCCTATAGATAATAGTAATAACTGAAAAACATCTATATGTGCAGGTAGCCGTGCTATAGGAAGGAATCTGCTTCGTGTACTATTTTGCAGTGAAACCAGGCGCAATGTGTGCGAGCCTGTGAACAAGCCATTTAGATGGGAGCAGAAGTAGTGCTTTTTAAAGCAGAAGCCTGAGTGTTAGAGCAGCGCTAGCGCTTGGTGGGAAGACCCTGCAGGTCTTTGCAAAACAGAGGAGCGTGGCTCTGCCCATGCCCCAGAGGGGCAAGTTGGGATGGGGATGAGCGGGGTGGGTGCTGAAGGCATTCACAAGCTGGTGGCAAGGCTGGGCAGCAGATCAGGTCTCCCAAGCCCCACTCTGACACTCCAGACAATTTCTCACTATAGAGCTTTGTGAAATGTGTTGGGGGGGGGGTTTACTGTTTTTTGTGGGCTTGAGGTCTCTAAAAACAGAGACCGATTAGTATCCAGTTCAATGTTTAACCTCACGTGTATCCGATATCATGCGTACATGGTTAAGCTCATGCATAACTGTAATGCTGAGACAGCAACTTGTGGAGCTTTTTCTATGTGCTAAGAGTCTTCCTGGCAGGTGGGGCTTGGTTTTCTGTTTTCCATGTCTTTGCTGTGGAGCAAGGTGCTTTGTGTGGCAATTAGTTTTTATGAGGTCTAATTGTCTTTAGATCGATGAACTCGCAGAACTCCCTTTCACCTAAATGGTACCATATAAGCCATGTCTATGCAAAACATGCACAGTGACTGAGGAGTGATCTCTGACCAGTTCTGAACAGCAAAGCCAACTTTATCACTAGTTTTATTCTCTCACTAGCTTTGACAGTTGCCATCCCAGTAGTAAATCCTTTGCAGCTGATAGTGTCCAGAAACACTTCTGAGAGGTTTTAGAAAGGGTTCCAAATACTTTCCTCCGTGGGTAGCACCACCATCTCACCTTCTGCAGTAGAGCCTCTGAAAACTCTGTTCACCTTATTGAAAGGCTTTAGCCTCGCTGTGAATTACTTTATTAATAATGCATAATTTAATTTTTCTATTACTACCTTAAAGAAATAAAATTTTAAACGCTGCATTAATGTGTGATGTATGAGATGAAAGCTGCTCAGAGGAAATTCATTAAGACTCGCCCTTCATCTTCTACTTTTCCCTGCTGCCTCCATTTTGTATTGGTGGTCATAAGTAACACTGACCAAACTGTCTTTGACCAGATTTTATCATTCCTGACAGTGACGGGTGCCGTTGTCAGCAGTGACAGCAGCTGTACAGATGAGCAGAGGAGAGGGAAGCTCTGTCCGAACTTCTTCATCCTAAGCTCTGTGCTTGAGTGTAGCATAGAGTTGGGACCTATCCCAGCCCCTGATTCGCAGTACATCTTGCTCTTTCTAGGACATCTCTTGCAGGGATGCTCAGCCTCACCAAGCTGCCTGAGCACTTCATGCTTTTTGCTTTGTCTGTGCTGTTAAATGAATTGGGATTCAACTCCAGCTGCCACAGCTGCAGCACAGTACAGGCACAGCGCTTTGAAATGGTTTGTATACCATAGTTTGAGAGCCCCTGACACAGGGCAAGATGAAGTCAGAGGTGAAAGCTACTTCAGAGAGCGTATTGATTCCGGGGTTTATTCCGCAAGAATTGGGCCTGGTAGCTATTGAAAGCAATAGAAAAGATCCTCTTCTGCAGACAGTACAGCAGGGCTTGCTGTGTGAGGAGTCTGCCAAATTGATAGCTGTGCAGACCAAACCCTCTCATTCATGGAAGAGTAACATCATACACTAGTATAGGCAGTATAAGCTTCTCTTTGTCTTGCCAATATACTGCGGTTCTCACCCAAAGGGCATCACTTGCTAGGAGAGTAAGTATTTTGCGTGCATCCTAAATGCAGTCCTGAGTATTTTTGCTATTTGAGAGGCCTGGAAAAAGAGTTTGCTACTTCCTTTAGCATGATCCTTTGTTTGATTTTAACAGCATGTGCCTGAGCTTCTTTCCTACAATTCCGTGTGATATTGTATAATCCCTCAACCTCATCCTTTTACTCCCTTCCACCAAATACATTTAAAAAAACTGTTTTCCAGCTCCTTATCCTATCAATGCTAGAGAAGAGGTCTTCAATCTTCTGTCTTAGTAAGAGGTGATACTTAATGACACGCCTCCTAATAACAATTAGCAGAGGTGAAGAGGACTCTTAAAGATGTTTGAAGTATTTTTATTGAAATCAACAGTCTGAGACTGCAGGCTGTGTTGTGATAAAAAGCTGTATGAGGTGCAGTTGACCACTATGGCACACTTCCAGCACTGTTGGTGCTGATGTACAAAAGGGTTCCTATGTTCCACCTATCAGTCAGTTACCCGGAGGTAAACTCAGTAACAGATACACGTCTCCTCCTCCTCCAGAAGTGCTTCTAGAAAAGTTATTTCTTCCAAGCACAGACCTTATCTTTAAAGAAAGAGATAAAGTTGATGCCCAGCGGTTGACTGGTTTTGTACTATGTTTGTAACAAATGTGTTGAAGTCACATCTGGTATAGCTTAGTGATGGCAGCAATAGGCTTCAGTTATTTGATCCCAAAACAAACCACCCTCACAGTAAAGAATTTTTTCTTAGGTTTAAACTGGATTTCTTCTGTTCCAATTTATGCCCACTGTCTCTTGATTTCCCATTCATAAACCCATGCTGACTACTCCTAACCATCTTCTTGTCTTGTCCTTGTCTTGAAATGACTTCCAGGAGGATTTGCTCCATCACCTACCCAGGGACTGAAGTGAGGCTGACTGGCTTGTTGTTCCCTGGATCTTCCTTCAGTTCCACAAGGTCATTAAAATGCCTCTCAGTGCCAGTGGTGACAGCTAGCATGGAGCGTGGTTATAAATTGAGGGGCCAAAGAACATTGCAGCACCTTGCCTTCCTCCCTGAGGAGCACTTGGTGCCATGTGCACTCTCGGTCACAAATCGGGGGGGACAAGGCCTCTGTTCAGCTCTCTCCCTGCATCCCCAAAGCAGTTGCATGCTGCCTTTTCCTCGCGGACGCCTTTCAACCTGAGCTGAAGGAGAACCCCAGTTTACAGTGCAGGGCTTGTGGTCGGTGTGGTTTAGCTGATTTGATCACACAAAATGCAATGCTGCGCTCTAGGTAGTTCCACAACTAACAGTACAGTAGAAGGCAATGCTTGTGCTTTGAAGGATGAAAGCGAGCAGATTCCTCCCTACTAGAAGTTTTCTGTAAATGGGACAAGACTGTTTAAAATTACAATGGTTGCTAATACAGTGTTCTCTGTTACTTGTAAACATAGTCGGATCTCAAGTGTAAAGCAGTGCTCATTGGGCTATGAGGGACTGAGGAGTAGCTGATGGATGCGTTGCTCTCCTACTGAATTCAGGCAAGTTCCTACCCTAGATTTAATTTAGAAGTTGAGAAAATTCATAAATTCAAAGCAAGACACAGCTGAACCTACAAAATTTTGCATGATTTCCAATGAAACCATGCAATTCCAGGGAGCTTACCCTGATCTCTTTCCCAAGCTGTAATGTGGCTTCATGCTTATAAAATTCAGCCCAGCTTTGCTGAAAGTTTTATGAACTTCATTCAACCTGGGAATTAACTCAATTTTCAGACAGATAACATAATACCTAGATAGACAGTGTGTGGGTAGGAAGATGGATATGTGGCAATGGCATACGTTTTCTTATCTGTTTGAATTAATATTTTAGAAAACAAGAACATTAATAATAGCTGAAAAACTAACTTTAGAATCAATTTTGTTCATCATAGCTTGGGTTGAATATCTGGAGCCCAAAGCTGATGGGAGTTTCTGTCTTTGATGCCACTGCCTGGAAAGCAAAAGTGAATATTCAGAGTACGTCTACAGAGGGACCCCCTTCCTAGCTGTCCCCCGCACACACTCACTCTTCCTCCATAGCTGAAACTTCTGCAAGAGAGATTACATGGTTTTGGTCAATTTATTTCCAATAGATGTTAAAATCTCACTGTCAAAGATGGTGAAAAAACCCAAAGGTTTTTACCAAGCAAATAAAAAGTGCAGAAGTGAGGAAGTGAAGGCTGTGGGAATCCTGTCAGCCTGGTACTGGTAGTGGCAAGCTCCAGGCAGGTGAGGTGTTTCCAACTGATACCTTACCTCTCAGAGCTGCACTGTCAAATTGTTCTTTCCTGACGTTTAATAATCAGGCCAACTGTAGTTTATGGCTGTATATTTTCTCCTCTCTCTCTCTCTCTCTCTGCCTATTCATGTTGATAAGGAGAGCAGTGGGGCTGCTGTACTTGCCAAACCCCAAAGTGAAAGGACTTCTGGTCCCCTGGTGGATTCAGATCATCGGGTCTGTGCCCTGAACAGCCGGGTAATGTTGCTTTGTGCTGTTGCAGGGCAGTGGCGGTGGGCTGAGATAGCTGACATGTATATGGCATGTGTGTAGTGGTCACTACGACTGATAGTTGACATACCTGGGCAGAGCTCAGCTTGTGAAAAGGGCTGTGGTTATGCACATTCGACTACAGATTAAATGTAAACTCTCTATGTAAATGCATACTCTTCATAGGGCATTTTCATTTGCTGGGTATTTTCTTTGGTTGGTATATCATAAATCGCTGGCATGTTAAAAATCAGTTAATGTAAATTATGTAAAATCCTTCATGGAATGAAATAATTTTCGAAATTATATTCATTGTCATTAGGGCAGTTTTTCTACCGTGAAATCATTTTTCGAATGACTTGACTCAATAGACAAAAGTAGCAGTTGCAGTAATAAGGCATCGTTCGTGTTGCAAGAGCTGATTGGGAAGTCTAAAGACAAGAGCTCTGTAATGTTTTAAATTACTGAATTTTGAATTGCAGAAAAGACTGTAGCTATTTTTGACCACTACAAAACAAGCCGGTTGTTTTTTGAGGTGTATTATCAAATTCTTTCCACAGTTCATATGTAAAGTATATTAAAACCGTTGCATCCTGATTGAAAGAGAACTGTAGCTTCTCTTAATTACTGAAGGAAGGAAAGTTGTCATTCAGAGATTTTTTTTTTAAACTGCAAAAAATGTAAATTTACTTCCAAGTTTTCCTTCACTGCAATATCATGCAAAATTTTGGCTTTCAGCATTCTTAAGGAACCATATTGCAAGTGCACAGGAAATGCTTTTTTCTTCCTTATAAAAGGTCTGCCACTGTTTTGCGTCCTTTTTTAACACGGTGTTTTGTTGTGGAAGGGGAAAAGGTAGCAATTCATAAATAATTCAGTTGTATGTGTTTATACAAAACCTTAAGAGAAATTAATCAGATGTACCCAAACACTTCCAGCATTGCTTCCACCTCCATGTTCCAGGGCAAAATGAACGTGTGGGTCAAGAGCTGCAGGCGCTTGGTAAGAGCGATGCAAATGTGCCGGCTGCTGTCCGACCCGCCGGACGGGAACGGTGCTGTTCAGCGCTCCCAGAGCAGGGCTCGCCTGTGACCTGCTTTTTGCCACCACCTAAGGAAGTAAAAAGCTACTTTGAGCTTTTTTATTCCCTCTCTGGGGGGCAGCTGCCCTCCCCTTCACAGAAGAGCAGGGCCTGAGCTCCCTGCAGATCTGAGGAGACCGTAAAGAGTAAACTGGGCACAGACTGGGACACTGGTGGTTTTCCCAGAGAAACGAGAGAGGGGAAGCCAGAGAGAGGACTGTAATTATGGCCCAGCTCTGGAGCAACCCAGTACCGTCTTGAAGACGAGAACATTGACTCTTCATTTTCTTCATTCGTTCTCAGTATCTTGGTATACCTTGACCCAGACTAAGGCACAACTTACGCGTGGTTTCAAACAAAGAGCAAAAATAATACATAGTCTGCGAAACAAAATGGTTTTGTGGATGGGTCTATAGTTCAGGTTAAACAAGGGCTTTTCGCACTGGAAAGTCATTTCAGATTGAAGTGTGAATGTAAAATGAAAAGGCCAGTTTTGAAGCAATGCCCTATGCAGATGCTCTTGTTCTGTCACAGGTGTGCATGTTTTGATATTGATTAATCTTTTTCAGAAGTGTATTATATTTGCATGGAAAGAATGAGGGTGTCCAGAAAAGGAGCTAGTTAATAAACAGCTACTGCACAAGGGCTTCTTTCACAGCGGCTCTTCGGCTGAAGTCCCGTGGCAGATGGGCACATGCAGCTTTACTGGTCTTTCTTCTGGAGGGCTATTTGCTCCGTCTTTTCCTGGTCTGAACGAAGTGGTGGTGCCCACCCAACACACAAAGAATTAATTACCAGAGTCAGCCCTGGGAAGCAGCTAAGCAGCTGGGCCCTGGTATCAGCTCCTGCTGCCACACGGTGCCTGTGGTCCAGCACCTTCCCTGCACAGTGCGGCAGGGAAGTGCTCTGAAAACTTAGCTCGCTTCCTCAGATCCTGTACTCTAATTAAACTCACCTAAAGAAAATAACTATTTTTTAATTTAGCTCCAGTTGCTTAAAAATTATTCCAAGTCTAAATTTTGTCTGTAGACTAAAACCAATTTATTCCGTTAATATCCATTCATTTTAGATGTTTAAATCTGTCATTCCTACTTGAGATGAGCTGATCGGCTTTTATGATTTTAAAGTATTATTGTAATAAGTGAACATAAGTATTGCCATCACCTAAGTCTGAAACGGGATAAACATCTATCTGGTCATGGCAGTAAGTATGCATTGCAGAACTGAGCCTGAGATTTTCCAATAAATTACCACATATTTTTCAGCCTGGCGTCCTAATCAAAAACAAGGCTACCTGGAAACTTGCAACCTTTGGATAAATTGACAAGCACTGAAATAATTACAAATGCGGGACTGTGTACTCTGTCATGCCAGCCTGATTACAGATCAAGAATTCTGGACTACATCACCTGCTCTTAATGGAAGCATAACACTAGTCAATGTGTGCCGTGGATTTTGCCCTCCGTGTGGAAGGTTAAGGTCCTGAATACCCTTGAGACAGCAGCAAAACTCCTAATCAGTAATACATCTGCTGCTATATCTATTCTCAGAACAAATCATTCTGGGACTGCCAGAGGTAATAAAAACTGCATTTTTATGGGTTAGTGTCCTGCAGTGGTTTTGAGGTCTGACTGAAGACAATGGCACTTAGCACGTTTCCTTTCTGTGTGGATTCTTTGGTGTCAAGCAAAGTAAAACTGACACAGCAGCTTTTCTCCGTTGCCAAGGTGCTCGTACTTTCTTGCTCTTTATACCTGACTGCACTTACAAAACTTGTAGGAACTTAGTTATTGGTCAAGTTTGGCTGAACTCGGACTGCTCAGAAGCTACTGGTGGAAAGATAAGATAAACAAGCACACAAAAACTATGAGTAAAGAAGTTTCTTTTCCTTAGGGAACCAGCCTAAAATCTTAGTAGCCCCAGAGAATCCATTCTCATATAGGTTCCCTGCCTATGAAATGTACATGGATTTCAGCCTGAGGAAGGTACCTTGAATGAATAGGTTTGCATCCAAATTCTAACCCCTTGTTAAAATGGTTTGCTACTCAGTTTTTTTTGTGATAAGTATTTTGCATAAATATTGATAATCCTAATTTTCTAAGTCCACTTATGACATCTTGTTAGCAAGTTTAACAATATCACTTTTTTAATATATTTGATTTTTCAACTTCTTTGAATTTTTGGATTCTCAAAAACTTCCATGGGCAGTGCAGACATCTGCAGAGTGAATTTATGTTTACTGGCAATATAAATGCTTTTCCCCATTGCCTTTTCTAGGTTTTTAAGAATAGTTTATGGTGTTATAGTAGTTTGCAGGCCACAAGTAGAAATCGCTACTCTAAACTTGCCTTTTTTTTTCATTTGATTATATTGTGTTTCTATTCAGCCACATCTTGAAACTATTCTCAGCTAAAGTCTGAACAGCAGTCTATAATAGTTAGGTAGAATTTTTTTTGCGTCTTTTGATTTTCAAGCAAATCTCTACTCCCTTGGTCTGAATCAGGTTAAGTATGTGTGCTGCTGTGGGAAGTGGAACCACATCTCTGGAAATCAGAGTGAAAGTAAGAAGGATAACAGCAAAATATTTCCTAGACTAGTCACATTTTAATGGTGATTACAGAGGAGTATAATACTGACTAGCATCTTGTATAGTGACAAGTACACAAGGCTGTTGTGGAAGTAATTCTGGTCTTGTTCAGGTTAATGGGAGTTTTGCCATTGACTTCAGTGGAATCAGGATTTATGTTTGATTTTTTAAATTATTATTATTATTGTTTTTTTCATATTTACACCACTAGACACCATAGAATATCGACAGAAATCCAACATACTCTGCTCTTGTTAGTATCTCTGTTCTTCCTCTCTTTTTCTCTGAGTGTTTTTTAAAGTTCATAACGCTTCTCAGCTAGTTTATTCAATTTCTTATCTTTATAGACAGACTCCATGCGTCCTGTTACTGTCCACATAGTAATTACAGACTTCTTTTCTTCTGAGCAGACAGTAAATGTATTGTTCTTTTTTTGTTTGGATGTGGATTCTCGAGTAGTCCTGGGGTCATCCGAGATCCATGAAGGAGCAGCAATAGCACTGTGCCTTGGCTGGCAGCTGAAAACTGTTCTGCTCCAGACTGTTTAGTGCAGAAGTGGTTAGCTTGGGGGACTGGTAATGACATAAGGAGCCTTTTCCAGAAACGTGCTGGAAGGGGGCTCACGAGAACATCTTATTAAAATTCCACTTTTATAAATGGAAATTTCTTTGCCTTAGAGATCAGTCCCTTTCCACGTATCATTTAGTCGTGACTATGAAAGATGACTTAACTCTGAGGCTAATAAAAATATTTTGCCTTCTGACATACATTATATTGTATTTAAAAAAAAAAAAAGAAAAAGGAGATGATATGACACATAAAAATTGCCAGTGAAAAAAGGAATCCAATTGAATGTTTCCCAAGAATATTAACATTGTTGATTCCTCAGATGAAGCCCCCCATCCCTCATGTCTAATGTCACAAATTGGTCCATGAAGAACACCATCAAACGAAGAGTATTTTCACCAATAAAATGATTGCAAATTGGTGGTATTCTCTTCATCGGTTGTGGCAGGGAGATGACAAAAAATTTCTATCATTAGAGCTAATAAACGGGGTAATCACTATCACCACAGTCCTGCTTTCACCAAATAAATGAATCCCATTTGTACTGATTAACCACTGATGGCATGCTGAACATTAAACTGAGCAAAGAGAAGATACAGCGTGAAATCCTGGTCCCACTGGAACGACCGCAAATGTTAAAAATTCCACTGACTTCAGAAGGGTAAACCACTGAGATTTAGTTTGGGTCTCTGCTCAGGGATTGTGCATCTTCGAGGCTAGCAGGCATGGCACTGAGAAACGCATACTTGAAGTTAGGTTCCCAAGTGCCTATTTAGGCCCTGAAATAAATGGCCTAATTTTCAAAGACATTTGGTACTTACCGGCTGGTGCTGGTGAGACCATTGCAATGAACAGTCACTGTAGCTCATTCTAATGTACACAGACCAGTGAATGTTTATCCCAAGGAAGTACTGTTCACTTTTTTTCTTTTTCTATCTGTCAAAGATATTGCAAAAAACCTTTGAGTAAAAAAAGTAACAGAACCCCAGCTTACCAAAAAGGATATTGTAAAACTCACCTTTTCCCTTTGGTATTTTCTTCCCCTTATGTTCAGGTATGAAATAAAATGAGGATTCACAACTTGACTGCAGAATTACAAGCAGATGAGAATCAGCGACCTGTTCCCTGCTGCATGGCATAGATCCTCCATTGGGAATGCAACAAAAACAGTGTCTCTGGAGCATGACTTGAACGTACTGATGAGAAAAGGTATCCAGTATTGTATCAAACTCTCTCATTTTTTTTCTTCTGTGCACTGTAGGAAAGCGTTCTGATGATCAAAACTGGTGGGTTTTAAGTGTCCTTCACAGGCAGGCTAAGATGATCAGTGCTGCTGGAATACTGAGTATGAGTCTTCCATAAGTACAAACAAAAGTTATTGTGGCAACAGGAGGATGTTGAACATATATGTAAAAAATAAGTAAATAAAGACAAAAAAAGGATAGATGGAAGATATTAAATCCCTTTAAAAGTAGGGTCAGTTTTATAATACAATGATCATAGGTCAAAAAAGAAAATTTTCAAGTCAGCGTCTTAGCTAATCCTTGGTAGTTTTGTACAAATAGACAACCTCAGGTCTGTTGCATAAAATTTAACTCAGATTGATTTGAATCTCCTGTTCTTTGAAAAGTGGCTGTCATCCATCTCTGTGTGTCTTTACTTAGTAAGACCTAACCTGCTATTTAATGTGTTGCAAGAGTGGCTTAACTGAAGTCTTCTTTTAAATCTATTTAAATTGAACCATTGCAGTCTTGTGTAGATGCACTTAAATCAATGTATAGCTGCCATATAAAATTCCACCCTTTGAATTAAACTAAATCAACATAAGCCAGTTGTAAATCAATTTAACTGTGTCCACATGTGGATTTGCTTCATGTTTAATGAAATTGATTTAAAGAAACAATCCTAGTGAAACCACTGCCACTTTCTTTTGCAGGCAAAGCCTATATTATGTTGATTTATTTGGAACTAGAACTCTTCTGGCATACATATTGAATAGCCAGCATAGCTCTGCAGCTGCACTGTTGAACATCAACCTGAATTCTTGGTCTTGTTATGGATTTGGCTAATAAATTTTCTTGTTTGAAGCCATATTTCTTCCTCAGTGAGATTTAACCCATGCATTTGTCTTCCCAAATGCGTTGGGATTAGGAGGTTTTTTTGAATAATCTGATTAATTTAATCCAAACAGGATTTCACCCTATGTGTTTGTCCTGCCAGAAGTAGCATAGGCTCCTCATATCAGCAGTTATGTTCTTAACAGAATAGTCTAGATTTTCGGTTTGATTTATGAACACACAAACAAGGAAAGTTTTAAATTCAATCAGGACAATGGCCATATATTGTCTAGCCAGGATGTTCTGGTAGGGTTTCCATCATATGCAGGAAATTGATGTCTCCATGAATTTATGGCTTCAGGTGACAGCAGTCTTCAGATTGGCCCTGATTAAATAACAACATTAGTTCTAGGATTGTAGCTCCAACCATTTGTACTTCTGGAAATTGTGTGGAGATTAATTCATCCTCGTGCATATGTTTATCCTTTAGTGAACTGAGTTTTGTTTTCCTATCCAGAATTCATAAGGATTTGTTACATATGCAATTCATTTTGGTGAATACCTTCAAAAGGCAGCAAGAAAGGAAAAGTTCAGACTTGCGTGTCCCCAATTCCTAATGTCTTATCTGAAAATCACAAATTTACATCCATGAGAGACATACATAAAAACCCCAGTGAGTACCTATGATTTTGTCTACACTTTTTTTTCCCAAACATGCCATTTATTCTAATAAAAGCTATTACCGCTCCCTGCAGACTTTACCGGGCTGGTAGCTGCAGTAACGCTGCTGCTAGTGTTGTGCTCACTGGTGTCACACGTCCTGCACACCAGTCAGAAATCCAGTAGAAGCATGGGGACTCTAAGCTAAAGAAAAATTAGTAGTGGTGTGGCCTTTCAAACCCATTTGATCTGGAGTAATTTATGCATCTAATAGCAGTTAATTTTGTACATACTGACTATTTTGTAACTGTACTGCAGGGCAATACTAGATTACTTCTTTCACGGTGCCAGATCTTAATGAATCTTTTCTGTAGTATATAATGTATTGTTTGTCTGTGGTGGTCTCTCCTTCGTTGTCCCGACTTGTAGTTTTCTGTAAGCACTCTAAAGGGAACTTCAATAAAAACACAGATCTGGAAAGGAGAAAACAGATGCAGAACACAAGCCAGATCCTCAACTCATGCTAGAGAGATGCCACATGCAAATCTGCATGCCAGCCAGTGCTCTCTTGGGGCTGTCATTCCCAGCATAGTGTGAGCATACCATTCTCAGTATAACACCAACACAAGCATCCAAATGCTTTGAAATTTTTAAGGGGGAAAATTTGGAAAACTGTCTTGGATTTGCTGCGAGTACTTTCTTAAAATGTACTTTGGTACAGTTAACTTCAGTAAAATAACCAAATGAAAATACTGAAGGAATGTGACCAAAAGAATAATCAAAGATACGGAGTTCCTGGCTCAGCATGTTTCATTCATGAAAACTTCATATGGAAGTTTTCGATCCAATTTCTTGTTTGTTGGCATCAATATTGAGATTCAGACCACTATAGTTTCTGGAGACAAACCCTCCTTATTCTGAGCTGTTCCTACGTGTCTCTGATCTAGGCCCAATTTTCCCCATCCCTTGTTCTTTGTCCTTTGTGTGCATTTTAGGCCTACCAGCTCAGTCTCTCAAATCAAAATAGCCCACTATCCTGCCTTCATCTCCTCTTCCCCATGTTTCTAGTCCCAGATCTTACTCCTTCACCCTGACAGGACACAGTCACCTCTCCTTATCCCAAACTTACTCCCCAGCTCCTGCTGCCACCTCTTCCTTCAGTCCCATGCCCTCTGGAGTCTCTAAAAATGGTTTAATTCTCAAACTACTGGTCCATGAGGCCATGGAAAGTAGTCTAGGAAATAATTTCATTTTCAGATAAAAGTATGTTTTCATTTCAGATGGTGACCCACAAGGAATTCAGATGGTTGAGAGGCTTTACTGAGCAGAAGGCTTAGGAACTCCTCCTCCATGGTTATTTTGACAATAAACTTTGTCTTGCCACATATGTGACTTTTAAATACATAGAAGTATTTTTTCAATCTCAGATTTATAATCCGTTGGGTTGGCAAAATGCTCTATGAATTCCTTAACTGTGCACTTTGGCCTGACTTCGTCTTTCATCCAAACCATCATTTCTATTTCTGTTTCCCTAACCTATCTGTTTTTATATGAGGACTTTTTGTGTTACATTCTGCGCTGTGCTGGCCATAGCACTCTCAATCTTCCCTTCATTCAGTCGCGCAGTTTCCAGAGCATTGTCTTCCCCAAAACTTCTGTCTCCCATGACCCTGTTTGCAAGTTAGCAGCTTCTCTTCTCAGTTCTTACTTACTCCAGTGCTATTGTCTTTAGTCTCTACCTGGCACTTATCCCACTGCTTCCAGGCACGTATATCTTCTCCTTGCCTTTTTCTTTTCCTTTTTAAAGTATTCTTTCTCTTGTTACTGTCAAATATACTTCCCTCCTTGTATAGGTTCTCCTGCACAATCAGAGCTGTGCTTGCCTCTTTGTTCCAGCATGAGCCTTTGCCGTGCTGCTTGTTTATGCTGCTACTCACTGTTCACCATCACATTCAGCAGAAGCAAAGTATCTCCTGGTGACAGCAGTGTGAAAGCATATGCTAATTTTTTAAAATGATGAACAAGGTTTATCACATTCTCTTTGGAGAACTTGTATTCTAGCCTGTTTGGGGAAGCCTTTTAAATTTTTTTTTCTACAGAATCAGAAAAACAAATGAAAAGTACAATTTCTTTTTGCGTGTTCCCAAATGCTGCATCTTTCCCAGGATCTCAGATAGAACTAAGCAATTAGGCAATTTTAAAGCTTGTCAAAGCTGCAGACAGTACAAGGCCAGACAATGCAGCATAGACATAACACATTAGAGTGAGTGTTACAGTTATAAAATAAGAGAGATGTGCATAATAGGAAAAGGAGTGAATCGAGGGTGGGGGGAGATGGAGGGCTGAAATTCCTTCAGCAGTCTCAGTGGTTCTTAAACAATTGCATCTAGCTGCATGCTCCAAGTGTTCTTGAATTTGTCTCATTGCTCTCTAGGGTGGAAAGCTGCTTTTTCTGTGCTGTTCCTTCAGAACAGCCAAACACCCTTTTTTCTATTCTGGGCTGAGGCTTATTTCTGTTTTCTGTAAATTCATACGCTCGATGCAGATGTGATCTCTGCAGCCGTTAAAATCCAAAGTCATTGTGGCCTGATATAATACATTTCAGCAAATAAACATAATGAACATGATTCTTCGGCAGAGGTTTGTCTACTGAAGACCGCTTTAATTCTTGGGTCTCTCTCTGTTCCTTCAGCTGCCTGACTGCTGGACAGTCCCAGGCAATACTTACCAGTGCCCTATTTTCTTTATTACAGCGCTCTCAGGCATTAGAGAAAAAGGCCTTTGTCAGCTCAAACTCCATAGTGTGTCTGATAAAGTTGATATTTATATTTTTGTATGAAGCTGTCTGCAAGCCATAAAAAAGTCTCTTATTACAACATACGCTCTGCCACTGGGACCCTTTCAAGGGGTGACCTGCTCTCATAAAGACCTTCAGGCTGGTGCAGCTGTTCATTAGCAAAGTGTTGTAGGGCATTCTGGGACCTGTGACAGTCCAGGAGTATCTGATCTAGTTCCTTCATTTTAATTATTGCTACAGTAGTAAAGCCAGCAAAGGCAGTAAAGTAGCAAAGGGAGAGCACATTTGCCACTTTGCCTATAATAATTTGGATTTCTTCAAACTATAGACAGGGTGCTAACCAGAATCACAGAGGAGACCTCTACAAATGCTATTAATTTCTTTTTAATAAGTTAGGAGGGTATATGCAGAGAGGCAACAAAAAATACAGAGATATTTATGTAGAATATTCATTTTTGTACTTAAAAATCTTTCTGCAGCAGCTCAGGGACAGATGACACTCCCTGTTAACCTCACTGGGGGAACTCAGGGTTTAAATAAGGCTTCTCTAGCTATTTAAAATTTCTTGGCGGTTTATTACCTTGGTCCTTAATTGCATTCATTTCCCTGTGGAGATTCCTTTGAGAGAGATTCTCCATTACATGGCTGCTGGGAGATTTCCAACAATTCGCATTTTTCCCAATTAATTTCAGACTCAAATATTGACTCATTTTGGGAATGAAGTGATAATAGGACTGAATTTCTGGTTTGGAGAGTTGGTTGTATATACCATGGGGTATTAATCAGTATATACTATTAATTTATACCCCATTGGATGACTCTGTAATGTCTGCTGTCTAGATGAACTCTCAAAGTTTTTGCTTCAGAAGCAAATCGAAAGGAATAATGTGATGATGGCTTAATGCCTCTGAAGATAATGAAAGTGTCAAGAGACTCTTTAGCTCATGATGTGAGAAGCTGGTGAGAATACAAGATCTGAATGCTGGAGAATTAAACACAGGCTGAAACCCAAAAGTTTGTAGATGGTGGAAGAGAAACCTCTTTTTCTCCATATACGCCTGAAATATCACATAATCGCTGGATTGCAGTAGTACAAAATAAGTTGTCAATGGCTGTCAAAGTTTTAACAAATCCAACTTGATTTGGATGCAAAATGGAGCTCAAACGCATTTTCAGGCTCATTGCTAGAACTCATTCTGTCTGTACCAGTTTCTAACCAGTCGTCTGCCAGCACTGTTGAAAAGAGATACCCATTTGAAGTTACAACATAGCATGGCATCCCTGCTTTAGTCAAGGAGCACAATATTAGGGCTTTCCTCAGTGTCACTCTCCAAAAATAACTCTTAATCTGTCCAAGTACTTTTTAAGAAAAAAAGTTTAAGGAATGGTGTGTGGATCTCTGTGTCAATGTCCTCCAGACTTTCCCTGCTTTCAAATTCTTAACATACTGCCCTCTCATATGATGATGAAAGCCTCTGTGCTGTACTACCATAGCTCCTAGCATTTTTTTAATAAGTAGGCCCACCGCACCAGTGTACTGACACCTAGCAGGTCCTCATGTTCTGAGAATTGAAAAGATTCTTTTGTTTCATCAGAAATCTTTGGATAAAGTTAATAATTTACCAATTCTTATTATAGAGGGCTACTGTTCTTCCCAAAACAGCTGTTTAATCAGGCCTTTAAACCTTAATCAGCTAAGAAATGCCTGCTTTTTCAACTAATTCCCAGAAATAATGCCTGTCCATAAAGGAGAAAATCAGCCTGACATGACTGTACTTTGTGGAAATCATATTGCTATTAGCCAGAGCTTCCTATGTATCTGGAAATAGAGCCTGCAATGTCAGTTACAACATGTTAATTTGTATTTTTTTTTCCCTCAAGGTCTCTTAAAATTTCTCTGTAATGCTGATTTAACTTTTCATTAGGATGTATCTGATAGTCTATGTGTTACAGGTTGAAGGGGGTTTGCTTCTTTAGTTTTCACTAGCAAGTTTATTTTCCTCTGTAAAATTTTTGAAATATGTGTCTGACAGAAGTGTATAATCCCCAGAGTGTCTATTCCTTGGATGTGTTTCCATTAAGAGCATTACAGATCCTCTATCAGAGAAAACAGTTGTAGCAGTACGGGAGGCAGCTAGAAAATTAACAAGCCCTCGCAAAAGAGAAAGAAATCTCCACAAGCACAGAACCCAGATAATGGCAAAAGTACAAATAATCTCCATCTATTGGATATATGAACTTCCAGGTATTACTTCTCTGAACATCTTTGAAATGTCATTCCAGCACCATTGTAGTTTTGGCTGGTTTATGAGTTAGGGGCCAGTTGTGGCCATAAAGGGAATCAAAGTACCAAAGCAACCACAACAGCCATGTGTGTAATTTAATATATATCTATATTATAAAAAAAAAAAAAAGCTGGAAAGGCTTATACATAATGTACATCAGCAGTGATCCATTAGATCCATTTTCGCCTTGATGTCAGGGGCCTAAGGGCACCACCAAGTTCTGCAACCTCTTCTCCCACCATGGGGTTTTAGCTGACGTGACACAGGCAGGTGATGTTGGGTCAGGCTGCTGGGAAAGCAGCTAGCTTGGGACAAAGAGCTACAAGAATCCTTGCTGGGGGCTTCCCCCTCTAGCTTGGGAGCCAAATTTAGCTCAGGCCTCAGCCTTGGTCCTTGTTTGACCTGCGCTGCGGGAATGCCCTGTCTGGCCATGCACTCTGCTGATCCTGACTTTGTCTTCATGACTTGACTTCCCGGCTCGGTGCCACGGAGCTGCCCCATCATTGTGGGAGTCTCTGGAAATGATGGCTCACCCTGGTTAACACCAGCAGACCCTCTCAGCTCCCCTTGCACTAGTACCGTGGCTCTGACCCCTTGGAGGTGAAGACACTGTCCCAGCCTCTCTTGCGGTTGCCCTCAGCTCCCCGCAGCCTGACCTTGCTGTTCCTCAATGTTTGGTAATATCTATTCAATCATCTCCTAAATACCAAATTGCAATGAAAAAGCAGCACTTAGCACCTCAACAAGCTAACACACACATATTTGAGATGGAGGCAGGGGTGGAATATGGTAAGAAGATGTGACATCCTGGGCAGGAGTTTTTCCAACACTTAGCACCTTCTTCGATCGTTCAGTATTTCTCTCGTGGCAGGATAACAAGTACTTTGTAGGCACATGGAAAATGGAAACTTAGAAAATTTGGTGGGTTTTAACTGATGTCAAAATATTCCTGCCTATCATTGCTTTCTCTTAATATGTTTGCCAAGTGCAGCACATAAGTACTTGTAATAGATACTTAGGCTTGAACTGAGACATTTGACACTGTGGGAGCTGTATATCCTCAGGAAGAGACTTTACCTGCAAAGATTATTTCCTTTCCCATATAAAAGGCAGATAGAATAACTGAAGAAAAATAGGCCTATTGCCACACATCATAAACTTTTGTATTAAGGCTCCTGTTAGTACATTTCGTGTGCCGTGTTGTTATACTCAAGGTCTGAGCATTTTTAAGGAGCTCTGACTAGAAAATAGGGAAGGGAATCTCAGATCCTGGGTGAGAGGGGGTGGGAAAACAGGGGAAGGGACCAGGCCTGTGGAAGAAAGGAGATGGGTAGGAGCAAAAGGGGAGCATCTGAGGCTAAAAAAAAAATCAAAGGTAGTGAATGAAGGACAAATAAAAGCTTTAGATGGATAGAAATCACAGTACTCCATAGCTCAGCAACCTGTACTATATTTCCTTTCAGCCTCCCCATCAGTGCATCATTCAGGTTATTCACACATCACATGGTGCCATTTTGCAAGAGCACCTTTCTTCTATGCTTCCAACATGTGGAGTCACGAGCCTCTGTGGACTCCCAGAAACCAGACAGGATGGCACAGAGGGGGTTTCTGCTGGCACTCCTTTTCAAAAGCAAAGTTAATGCTTTCCTGCAGGGAAAGCATCTCTTTGGTGTACTTCAGTGCTGAGATAACACTGTACTATCTGCAAACAAATTATCTGTATTGATCTGTCCAGTTAGGTGTGCTTGCCAACATGTCCTTAACTCACTGCTACAGCTAGAGAAACCAAAGACACCTTGTGTAACTGATAACACAATTTAAATGCATCCTTCATACCAATATTTCATTCCCCTCAGAACCCTGCGGAATTCGATACTGCTTTTAGTCTCTTCCCTGGACTATTTCACACTCAACCACGTAGTAAACTTGCTATACCTATTCCAGGAGATAATAAAGCATGCACTTGGAGCAGAAAAGGTTACTAGATGTGTTAGTCACAGCCACTGGTTAAGTTTTTATGTACAAGTAGGGTAGACAACTGTAACAACTAAAAGGAACTTGGTGTGAAACAAGCAAACAAACTAGTACAAATATTAAAACTTTTTTCTTGTTTCTGCAAAGGATGCACTTTGTAACCAACTTTGAAGTAAAGCTGGGCTGAAAGTTCATGGAGAAACATGGTCTCCCCTGCTTAGCATATTTCCTTGAAAAGTCTGATCTCTGTTCTTGCTTGTCTTTTGCCTAAATCTTTAAAAATAATTGTCTTCATAGTGTCTTAATACACTGTGTTCCCTAACATAGTTTCTTTTTTTATCACAGGCTAACAGCATTCTTTTTTTTTAAGGGGAATTTGAAAAATGTTCCAGTCAATTCCTGAGGTTTAGCATTCAATGTTGGTTTAGAAGACAGTAACCTATCAAAATAATTTTTATTTTTATCCAACAGGGTAAAAACTTCTTCAGGGAGTGGGGAGGGGCATAGTTCCAGAGGCTGCTTTTCTCTGTCCTCTCAGGAACTCCAATATTTCGGATTTAACGTATCTCTGACTGTTTCTCTTCAGCTGACTACAAAGCTCTTGCACTTGATCAATCGTCAGTATTCTCCCTTTGATGCCGTTCTTCCATAGTATTGGTGTTTACGAGGCCTTTTGTGTTTCAGCCGCTTCTTCTAGCTGGGCAATTTTGTCCTTCTGAGCTTGGAAAGAGAGAAAAAAGAGGCAATGTTCCCCGAGTCTTTCAGTGGCTCGTGAGCTTGCATCAGATAGTTACCTACTCACCCTTCAGAGGTTTCAAAGGAGGAAAGGACAGTCAAGGATTCCTGGTGCTGAGTGTAAAAGGATATGGTACAGAAAACACCACGAAATCAGAAGAAACAAATCAGAAGACAAACATGTCTTAAAACAACATGCAGTTCAGCAGTGGAACTCCTTGCCCCAGGAAATTGTGGCTGACAACAGTTTACCCAGCTTAAAGGGGACATCTGACAGGTTAATGTAAGAGAAATACAATTGAAGGTTGTTAACTACAAAGGATGCCACTGAGCCACAGACTGTTAGAAGTTGGAAGAATATTGCAGAAAAATGTCACTCCATGTTTGTTCCAATACTTGTGCTCCCCCATAGACAAGTATTGCTGGCTATTGTTGGAGACAGACTGGGTACTGGCCAGAGAGACCCAGGACAAGTGGTCTTATGTTCCTGAGCAAGTAACCATCTTAACCAGAGTGGGAGGGAGGGGTGTTTATTTTTGGCTTGGGTTCTTTTCTGGAATGGAAGGTCAGAGGCCAAAATGGGTCATAAAGAGTGAGGGACAGAAATTCTTCTGTAAGGTGTTGGGTTTTTCTTCTTATCAAAACTTCAAATACCAAATGTGCTTGGGTTCTTTAAACACAGCGTGTCTTCCCATTTCATCTTGCCTTTTTTCCCTCTCTAATCTAAACTTACCTATCTAGAGAGTCCTGGATTCCTTTAAACTAACTTCAAGTACCTAGAAAGGATCTATATTTGGATCAAGGTCACTGTAGGGTCCCTTTGCAGTCCATGAAGAATGGTAGGCACCTCCAGTGGGTGATTCATATCATAGGTGGGCTGCATCTCCCTCAGGAAGCACGGATTAACTATGTAGGAAGCCTAACATGACCTTGTTTCTAATTTAAGCCCATCACCTAAGTGTCTAACTTGTCAAGGCCTCAAGTTAGGTAGGAACAGAACTTACTATACTTGTACCTTATATCCTTTTAGAGATTTATTATGTGCATGTGTTGTGAAAAGTCATCAGTTCTTTCAGACTTCTAATCCACAGAAACCATGTCACAGCTGTTGTGACATGAATATAAAATTAAAATCTACAATAAACAAAAATAAAGGACAGATGCTTGGGATCCTCCATTTCCAGATAGTTTTCATATACAAAGAACATAATCAGGATAAACAGAACAAGTTTAATAGACAGAATAGAGCATGTATAATACCACTTAAAATCAACATTTTTGCACTATACAGTCAGCAACATAGGTCCTGCTATAACATGTGGCTAATCATTCTTCATTTTCTAAGTACAGGAAGAAGGACCCATAAGGATTTTATTTGCCATACTATTGTTATATCTGTTTCTATTGCAATTCTTTTGTGATTTAGTAATCGAGCTAATTTTGTACACAATAAAATGTTGTCATGATAACTTAATTTTGCATTTTCATAGGAAAGAAAAAGCAGATGCATAAATGAGGTTTCTTGTAAGCAATCTAATGGAATGTGGCTCTTAAAAATGAGCACTTAACAGTTCTTACTTGTAATACACACAGAGTAGTAACAATACAGTTACTGTAACTTTCCTTTTGGAAGCATGCAAGAATTTACAATATTGCTTCTACCACAAGCAGCAGAACTCTAGAAGCCGTTATTATGAATTCTACTTCTCTTCTCAAGAATTTAATTAGATGAGCAAGAGCAGTTTTGAGTTCTCAGTTTTGGCAATATCCACACAAAGAGTATGAGAGTTAAATGCTGTTTCTGAAGATTTTAGGAATTCAGTTTCCATTTTATGAAGGGATGATTCATATATACTTTGTGCAGTGTTTTCATAGGTGGTTTGTCCAAAAGGGATTTTTCTCAGTGATGCTTTCATGTTTCTTTTGTCTGGAATGCTCAAGTATTCTCATTTTGCAGATGAAAAGAAACCTGTTCAAGTATCCTCAGATTTATACACTGAGGCTCATCTCTGTTTCTTCATTGCTATTGGCCATTTCTCTTGAGACTGTCACAAAGTACCAACAGGCACAGGTCTTCATATAAATACTAGTGGTCACGCTATGACAATTATCTGGGAAGACCATGTTAGGGTCCACTCCAGTCTCTCCAAAAGAAACTTTTTTAATGTGTAGTAGTGACTTTTCATCCCAGAAGTAAGCTGTCATGAAATGGGGCACAGCCTTAATTTAACAGCAGACCCCAACACAAGATCAATAGATCTCAACCTTGACTGTTCATTGCCTAAGTCGATATACATCCATGCAATAATATAAAGAGATACCTGAACTAGATACCTGTCTCTCTGCTACAAGCAGTGTAGTTTCTTTAGCCTGGTACTTGGCCACTTTATTGGTTCATTTGGGACAGCTGAGGCATGTCTACATGGTGTTGTGTGTTACAACTCCAACATGTCAACAGAAGAATCCTCTCCTAGAAAGCCATAAAACCAGGAGCAGTTCTGATTGCCCCAGAGCTGTTTGTGGACCTTCCTTCCCAGCAGTCAGTTCTCAGTCACATACTGAGCATAAAGCTGGGACAGAAAGAGTGAACAGTCTTTTTATCCATCAAATCACAAAGGGAGCTTAGGGAGCAAGAAGCGTGTGGCCAACTGTGAGTATGGCCAGGATGATGATATCCTGAACAATAATCAGAAGTGACTGGAACCATGGTGTTCTGTCTCATGCTGAAGACAGCAGTTCTGTCATTTTCCAGCTTTTCCACTGTTTCTCAGCAGCTTGGTATTCTCCAAAGGTCTTCTATTCCAGCACCGACCCGGCTTTACCCAGCTTTAGTTGGAAGGCCTGATGGTGGCTCAGCCATGGCCTGGGAGTAATGCCAGCTGCTCTTAGCACGCCTTGGAATTGTGTGTGGACACCAAGAGAAACATGGTCTTGTATAGCTCCCAGAAGGAAGACTCACCAGCAAAGACTAATCTTAAATCACAAAAATATACCTGCAAAAGACCTCAGGATGTCATTTAGTTTATCACCTTGCCCAAGGAAGAATCAACTGTATCTATCTACCTCAATCAAAACAAATGGTGGTACAACCTGTTGGGAAACATGGTTGCAAGCATACAGCCTGCCTTCCTACGTTCTGGAAACTTTCTTTGAAATCTCTTACCATTGTCAATACAGATTGAAACCCGAATATTATTGCAGCGTGGTGAATTGAGCACCAATGAGCTGCTGGCTCTTCAAGCATTTTCCTTAAAACACTTTCTCTGTAATGGCAGATAAATGTGCATTCAGGTCAGTGAGACGAAAATGGCAATTTTATTGTTAAGTAACTTTTATGGTTTAGAATGATCAAAATCAGGGGTTTTGATGGAAGCTGAACAGGACGTTGAAAACTCCTGCAGACCCTGGCTATTCTGAAGCTCCTATCTTGCCCACTTTCTTCTCTTCTTTAGAAACCTAAGTAAGTGCTCTGTTGCCATCACATAGTGAAACTTCCCATGGGAAAGTAACCAGTCTTTGGTAGAGTAATGGCAAGTGAAGGGTTTTTCCTGTCCATTTGCATAAGATGCTACTGCCCTTTTAATATTCAGTGAGTAATAATCTTTCCACAAAGCATTTAAAAAAAGTGGAAACAAAGTTGATCTGTGGTGTCAAATATTAACTAAACAGACCAGTCTCCTGCTTCTTCCTGGAAAAAGGCTCTTGCTGTACTGAAATGTCTCTTGCTGCAGATCTTGTTTTGCTAGTGAGGTGCAGTTGTTGCATAAAGTGTGAGATGCTACCTAACAGAACAGTATCTGCTTTCTTGAAACAGCTTTTCAACACCTCTCTCTCTGTGACTCTATATCTGATATGGCTCAGCTCATTATCATTAACTAACAATAATAAACCGAATAAAAGTTAGTTTGATTAAGAAAGAGCTAAACATGTTCTAATTTAAATTTATTTATATACAATCTGTGCTGCCAGCAACAATTTCAGATTTTTGGGGGGGGAAGGTGTCCTTGGATTCAGAAAACAAAGACCACTATCTTACCAGATTATTTTCTTATTAATTAAAATGAAAGGTAAGAATTTAGCTAAATCTCCTTTTCTTCATTTTTTCCTGATGATCTTCTCTTATTTTTCCTTTTTCTCATAAATAGCTGGATTACTTTTAGCAAATAAATATTCTTAAAGACAACTATATCCATTTCTTTTGCATGCTGGTTAGAAGAAAAATAGCTTTCCTTCCTCTCATATTTCCATGTAATTTGTCTTTTTAAAGATAGTTTTTTCTCCCTTTGTGTCTTTCTTCCTGAAATTTTATTGCAAATCAATGCTTGAAATCTTCCAAAGAATATAATATTCTGAATAGGAAGAAAGAAGAGCTTGCTACCATAAATGTCTTCCAAAGAGATTTCTTTTTATGAGAATATAAACATAGAACCTTTCATCAGCATATTAAAACTCACATCCTCATATGCCTCTGAGCCTGTCATTATTTATAAAAATAATGAAGCCTTACATATGTCATGGCTATACACTCCAGATTTCATTTGCAATCATAAGAGCTTCAGGTACTGGAGGTGCCAGCAGTGCTTAAACTATGAGCTCTTTGAGAAAAGCGCTATTTTATTTGGTCTGTGCTTGTACAGTGCCTACCACAGCCAGATCTGGATCTATGGCTTAGACTCAAAGACAATATGCCAATACATATAGCAAATTACACTGAGAAAACCACTCAGTTCACTTGAGACTGAAGACTCTCGCCTTACTCTGCATCAGCATCTGCGCAGTTAGCATCATGCTCATGGAGACAGAGGTGATCCTTGACCTAGCAGCTTCACCACATTTGGAGCTCGGCAAATGCTGAAATAACAAGCATGGTTTGTCTTTTCTTTCCAGGAAGGATTGTCTTGTAGTAAGGCACCACAGAGGAACTCAGGAGATGTTGGTTCAGTTTCTGATCTCTTCTACAGATTTCTTGCAAAACTTGAGAGAAATCATTTGCTCTGCCTTTGTCTCAGCAGTAAACGTCTAAAAAGCAGATTTTGGCATTTTCTTCTTCTACTCTGATCTCTTTTAAGCCCTTGTATTATGAATGACTCTAAACAGGGAGATTAGTTTTGTTTGCCCAGAGTCTAACCCAATGGGAGTCCGGTATCAGTGGGGATGTTAGGCTGTACTGTAGTAGAAATTATGGAAACATTAGTGATTATTCATCAATCAGTTACATAATTCAAGGTTAGATATACACTCAGTGCTTTACAAACAGATGAAAGTGAGACATACTTCTAACCGAAGAACGGTCTTAGAAAATTATGACATACAATATCTAGAGTGGAGTGACTCAGACTCATAGATTTTACTAATGATTTATTTATGAAACATACATTTGTTCAACAGTCACAAGTCTTCACTGATTTGGCTGATAGTTTAAAAATGGAAAAAATACTGGAAATACAAATATGCTGCAATTAATTGTTTTCAAACAAGATTTTTCAATTTTTGCCTTCAAAATTATTTTAAAGTTGCGAACATTTAATTTTAAAAAAAGGATTAAAGACTGAAAGATAACACTTTTGTTCTGGTCAGCCAAAATATTCAGTAATTCCGTATTATTTCTTTTACAATCTGTGTTACTGAAAAAAAAAAAGTTGAGTTTAGCCCAGTAAAAATGTAAGGTAGCAGACACTCAGCTGGTCTGGCTTAAAACAGGCAATTAGCAGTGAAGTTGGCATACATTGTTGGTTGGACTATTTAGCTGGCTGGATGTTCTTGGATTTTTTTTTTATAAGCCAAACTGTTAAGAGACTGCCTCTACATATTTCCAGAGCTTTACTGCCATGAATATAAGAGCAAATGTCAAGAACAGAGTCAGCTTTCTCAAATGAACAACAGAGTGTCTCAAGATGTATAAAGAGCTGTGCTATTGTCCATGTTTACAATTCAATGGGGTTTTTTCAACATTTTTTTAATATCTAGGATGAATTGGATTCTCATTTAATATAGCGTCAGTTCCTTATAGAAGACAACGTGGTAATAACATCATATTGCAGTTTATTTTCATATTCCTGTATTATTTAGTATTTATCTTTCCGAGTCACTAATTATGTTTGACAATGCCTAGCATATCAAGTAATACTGCTGTTCAATCAGAATTGAAAGGCACGGTTCACTTCGACCAAACATCAACCTCCTTCTATTGCCAAACATAGCCCCATACATTTTAATGGGCTCATATTGATCGTAAGGGCAGAAGACATTACTGAATGCTAGTCAGCAGAAATTACGGAAATGTCACGTAGGAGAAGGCAGCATGGCCAGAAAGATGATTCTCCCAATACGTCTTTTTGGTGTCTGCCTTCCTGGGCAAGCACAAAGGCTTCGTTGGCTATGTCTTAATGTTCTACTCTATGCTCTGACAATGATACACCGAAGATACTCTCTCAGCATAAATCATCCACTTTCTGCCAGAGACTGAGGTACTGTGCATGTACATCTTACATAAATGAAAGTGAATTAAGTCAGTCATATTATTTTGTCTCTGTAAGTGAAAGGAAAGTTCAATTCATTCAGACTGAAGCATCACCAACCTAGCCTAACTTTTTCTTTCTTCTCTCTAACCGGTCTTACATGGAAGAATGAAAATGGAAAGTAATTTTAAATACTGCATGCTCACCTTGTGGTCTCAACAAAAACCGCATCTCTCCCTTCTCTCTTCATTGACTGCCACTGAGGTTTATGTTTGGCTGCCAATTCACAGAGCGTTTGTTCTTCCAGACTGTAGTAAGCCGACATTTTGGCAAAGCAGGTTTTTTTCTTACAAAGGAAGGAATTGGACACCTTAGCAGCTTTTTGTCATAGAAAGTCAAGGTGAGCTACAAACTTGAATTTATCATGAACAATATGTACATTCTTCAGAGGACGAAAGGCCCAACACCAGCCATGGCTGGCTCTTAAATTCACATCTCAGTTTTCATTGTGATGCCAATTTAAGCTACTGCAAGAGCGAACAGAATGAGATCAGCAACAAGATTTGCCTGTAGATGAAGTACATGGTGGAAGTTCCTCCTAGAGATAAACCACCAAACTCACTGAACTATGAGTATGACTTACCAAAAATAATGATTTCGTGTAGCCTGTAGGTCTCCCTGCTGATTCTACATTAGTAATTGTATCTTTCCAGACTCAAATAGTATTTCAATTGGTGCTGCTCTGAAACAGCTTTATATGTGTACCTACCATAAAAAGGAAAGAAATTAACCTTAAAAATACATTTCATAGTAAACAATAGAAGCTTATTTCTGTCTGGTATTGCTGAAAATGTAGTCAGGAGACTCATCTTGAAGGGAAAATAGAGACATCATTTAGGGGAGACAGAGAGGGGTAAAATCCCATTAATGACACAATTTAATACAGCAACCTCAAAATTAAAATATCTGTCATCATTTAGACTGCAAATAACACTGAAAATATTGATTTAAGTTTATGAATGCAGTAAGACAGTAGGGGAATGGGGTATCCTACTGCTAAAATAACACTTGTCAGGTAATTGAAGACACTTGGAATTTTGTTTGGCTTCATGATCCATGCACTGTCATGTCATATTCCCTAAATACAGCCAGAGTTAATTATAAGTTGCAATGTGGCATGTGCTACGTGCATTGACTTTATGACAGTAGCATATTCTGTTCACTTTAATCCATAGCTCTTATTCTGTGCATCACTGAACAATTTCAAAGAACATTTAACAACTTCTTATTAAGTTTTCTGCTGTTTTACGCTGTGGTACAATGGTATTTAATATATAGGGCGGCCTATGATGTAATGTAAAATGTTGTGCACTTTGAAAGCCAGTACATGAGCTGAGTTGACAGCAACAGGAGTATTGCCTGTAGATTATAAACCTGGTGCTTATGCTTTCTGTAGGGCAGTGTGTGATAACTGTGAATAGGTGGAAACCCCCTTTCCATCACTGCAAATGATCCAGGCAAAGCATTGATGACCTGGTATCCTAGGACCAGCATTTCTTATCTTCATCCATTTCAGCTGAGGCCCATGAGAAAAGTTGGAGCCCAGAATTTCTGAAAATCAGACTCTTCAAGCCCTATATCCTGAACCTGTTCAAACCAGTATTCTTATGGATTTCATTGGAAGGAGCACAGTCCTTTGAATTTGAAATCAGAAAGTCCTTTCTCAAGGCACTGGCTGAGAGCAACGGATCTATGTTGTGTTATATCACTTGGACACATGGATCTAGATACATTAAGGCCAAAAAAAATCTGTACTCTTGACCCCTTCCCTCTTAGGTGATTGTTTACAGTTCATCCAGCATAAAGTACCTAAAGTGGCAATATTCTACCAACTTATTTAAGGGGGAAAATAAATGTGGAACCTCTTTGTCAAAGGAGTAGAGGGAAAATACAGAGATGGAGAGAAATCAAGGGGCTGCCTTCTAATCTTACTTATGTTGATATATGTCATGAGTAACTTTGCTGAAACCAGAGAGACAAGGCGATAGTAACAAAGGGTGAAGGAGGGTCACAAGGCAGAGAAGGCTAGCTGGCTAGTTGGGGATCTTCGGATACCTTCAGTTTAATGGTATACTTCTGTTTGAAATTGGCCTGTGACTTACGTGGCTTCAGATGCTTTCACTGCCTGGTCATGTCACAGGTAATGCCACCATAATCACTGATCTTAAGAAAGTGAGAAAGGTCCTAAGTTTATGCCAGCTTTATGCATCTACAACTGACTTCCATGAAAGATAAGCCAGACCCTATGGACAAACACAAATCACTAGCCTACTGCTGTATTACCTTAACAACTGTTTCTGCTACAGAAGTCCAATAAGTATATACAGGTTTCCAAAATAAATAATATCTACTGTGCAGCAAATATAAGTTGTTTAGAAATGCTGGTCATAAAGCTGAGCAGAAAGCTAAGACTGTTAGGACTTATTTCTGTGACGTGGTGTTTCATTACTATCCGGGGATCCTTTTTTTTTTTTTTTTTTTTTTTTTCAGCTGCACAGCCACACAGACTTCTGCAAATTCAGCTCAAGGGAGTGAAAATCCATATTGGCCTTGTTCCTTTTCAGAAAAGGTTAACGGTGTCCACACTAATGGGAAAATGCTTCACATTCTCCCTGGAAGAAGCTTGGGAGAAGTGTTTGTCCCATGGGGGACTTACCCATTTTGCTTTTATCAGGCCTGTGTGAATTTGCTCTGCTGCATGTTAGGGAAGTTTGGGGGTTTTTTGATTCCTCTTGTGCTGTTTCCATGAGCAGCTAGCATACTGGAGAAAATATATTGCATTCTGGGGTTCAGGGATTTGGATGGCACCATCACGGTGTTTGTGGACATGTAGACATGGTGTTGACATGTTTTATATTTTTGGTTCACACACTCCTTTGTATTCCTTTTGGAGTATAATGGACCACAGCAAGCAAGCTCCTCATTTTGAGTTAGGTAAGCTTGGAGAGGGGGAAGCAGCTGGAAAAGTAGGGGAGGATGCAATTTCATTATAGGATCTTCTTCTTGAATTCATTTAATCATTTAAATTGCATGGGTGTCAGACAAGGTGGTAGTGAGTGTCTAGTCAAGGGGAGCTTTCTGTGTGCATTGAAGTTCTCACGCAGTACTCATGTTTCTTTCAAAAACTGTGATTGAACAGTTTTCTGAGAAAGTACATTAAATGCACTACTGCTCCTCCCTTCTTCCTCACTTAGAGACACAGAGCTAGTTAAAAGCCGCCTGCTAGAAGACAGAAGAATAAAGCCTCATAGTAACTGAAAACATTAGGAAGATATAGATGCATATATACATAAAATCCAGAGGAAGTGACTAATAAATATTTCTTACAGTATTTGCAATTCAAATGTTATATTGGTGTGTGAGTGCTAGAGAGAGACCTAAAATGAAAATGACTGGAAAGTAACTATTTTTATTGCAAACAGAAAGAAATGTACAAGGTAATCAAACAGCATACACAATGAAAAGCAAATTAGATTTCTGAAACTCTTCCTGGTTTTAGTGACTCCCATGTGGCATTTGCAACACAAGCAAGCAAGCAAATCTGTTTATTTTATAAACAGCAGGCCAAATCCTTACAGCCTCCCCGTTCCCCTCATGCCACTCTAACACCCTAGGTGATGATAAGTTGATTTAACAGCTGCTTTCTCAGCCAGCCTGCAAAGGGATGTCGTCTCCCTTCAGCTGCATCCAGTGTAGAGGGTGAGCCAGAGGAAAGAGGAGTTTGGTCACAGACAGAATGTAATTTACTGGTTTGAGCTGGGCAAGGGGCAAAATCAGGCACAGCCAGCTGCGTGTGAAAGAGCATCATCTCTGGGCTGCTCTGAAATGTCCAGGGGGAGCTGAAATATGGTGTAGGCGAAGAGAATAGAGATCAAGTCCACCTGGCATGTTAAGACATAATTCTTTTCCTTTACAATATATAAGATACTCTCACATTTTAATTGTAATACCCAATTAGGTGTGAGATAGGTTAGAAATATTGCCAGAAAGCAGGACTTTATACCTCAGTAGTGATATACCTGCAAATTGATCACCCCAGACAGATTGCCTGGGAGCCACTTTAAACTAATGGCTAGCATTTCTCACGATTCTTCAGCATTTCTGTTTTCTAAGTATTTTTGACATTGTAACATCAAGAAACTTGGCAGTGACTCATGTAATCTGAGTGTCATGTCCCCCTTCCCCGCCCCAGCCTCTCCCATCATTTCCCTGGGTGATCCTGAACAAGTTACTTCATTAGTTTTAATTGGATGCTGTCATGAGAAAAGGCTTGTAGGGCTGGGCTGCAAGTCTGCAGTCATTCGATCCTTGTTCACACAAATTCCTATTAATTCTAGCGGGAATTTTCTCTGTGTCAAGACTGCAAGATTTGCCACAACTGCAAGTGCTTAAAAGGCCGCAACAGTTGGATATTGTTTCTGGTCACGTGAAGGTTTATTAGAATCTGCTATTAATACTTATCTTCTTCTTTGCCACTTGAACAAATTCAAAAAGGCCCTTCCTCAGTCTTTACCGGCTGATTCCAATCGCAGCAGGTATTGTCAAGTGAGTCTGTATTTCTGTTAGCAGCTCTGCCTAGTGCTTTTGAACTCTGGGCAAGTCTTGGCCATGAAGAAAAAAGCACAAAATAACGTGTGATTTTTTGCCTGCCATTGTGCAGCAAAAATGAGCAGGTAGATACAGTTTCCCAGAAAATCTTATGTTCTTGTTCCCATCTCTAACTGGGATGTGAACAGCCCAAGAACAGAAGGCCAGGCTGGCTTCAGTTGCAGGAGAAATTCAGCCAAATGTGATTCTTCAGCAGAGGAGACCAGAGACAGTTTAAATAATTCTTACAAGGTTCTTAAGAATATTGCAAATAAATGGGATGTGGAAATACTAGATTAGAATGTGAGTGTGCCTGATTTACATAGCTTTGTAGAGCAAATATTGCTATTATAATTAAAGCAGTGACAGCTACTGATTAAACAATATCCTTTTAAATGCAGGAGTACTAGAAAAATATAAGAAGAGTTAGAAAAAATTATTGGAACTGTGTAAAATAAAGACAAAAATTAAAACTATTATTATTATTATCATTATTATTATTATCATTATTATTATTATTATTATGCTCCACCTGGATTCTCTGCAATTCCTCACATTCATTTCTGGTCCTCAGGAGGCTGGGACAAGCTCTTGACATGTGGGAAGGGTGAGGAGGATGTATTTGTGAACATTTATCTTCAAAACTGAGAAATAGCTCTGAAAATATTTGTGACTTCTTTTTATTTACTCATTTGTAGATTTTTCTTTGCAAATGTCTTTGCCCCAAGAGAGTGTCCAGAATTCCATTACCAATCACGCTGGTAGCATTCCCTGGCTGCTTTGAAAGGGCTTTAGTATGAGAGTCAACACAACAGGATTCAGAAACCCTGACACGTAAATGCCACCATGCACTTGGGTAAGAAGCAACCACAGTCACTGTCACCGTGGTTGGCATTAAAGACCTCCAGCCCTGTAATTCTGCACATACTTTATACAGGAGTCCTGAGATCCTTACAGTGAACTGGTTTCTGTTTCATCCCTTACAGTTCCCTGGGTGTTCTTTGTTGAGCTGCTTCTCTTCCTCCTTCTTTGATTCTCCCTATATTTCTACATTTCATCCCTTTTCTTCTGCAACCCCTTCTTACCTGCTTCTCTTTTGACACTCTGGAACACCTTCTCTTTCCAACCTCTGTTCTCCACGAACCCCCAAAATGGACATTTGTCTCTTTCCCTGAGCCTCTCCCCTACCACGTACTGCCCTGAAGTCCAGATTGCTCTCCCTGTTTGTGCACAGTGAGCAACTCAGCACAACGGACTTGATTTGGTGAGTTAGGCAACCTGAGTATGATTCAATACTGACTGATATGCTTTCTGGCAAAATATATTTTATGCTGCAAGAAGGAAAAAGAAACACTTTAGCCAAGATAAATCAAAATCTCCCCCAAAAGCAGCATGCAAAAGTCTTCTATTATTATGAAAATTATGGAAATGCAAGCTTAATATTATTACATCAAATGGCTAGTAATTACTACTTACAGTGATACTGTTTAATGCATTTCATCCCGAGAAAAAGATTTCACCAGTCATTGCTCACAGAACACCATAGGTATGCAGCCATCATTTAGCAAAAGGCAGCAAAACCACAACATCTTACTAGGTTTGTGTTGAACAGAAAAGGACCTTTGTTTTAGATGTCTCACTTCTAATCCCTTACTGTAGGAAGACACACGGAGCAGTATTTTATCTAGCTAGACAGAAGTGGACGAGTGTCAACCTATGCTTCCAGAAAGAGCAGTAATTTCTAATGTACTCAGGTCACCTCTACTTGCTTTCTCCCTGGGTTTGGCTACCAGCCCATCAGTCAAAATGGTTTCTTCCATTTTCTGTCAGTGATCTGTGATGTCTTAATGTAGGTATGCCACCCCCCTAAAAAATTTTTTTTCATCAAAATAAACAGTGACCCAAGAATGCGTGGTTAAGTGACTGAAATACAAAGTAACCTATTTCTGCTGCTTTCACTAACAAAAAGGTGTCTGGTGTAAATCAGCAAGAAGGGAAGGAGCAGCATGAAGCAAGCAAATTTGTATTGAAGTTGCACTTCAAAGTGAAGATAACATTTTCTAATACATCTGTGACCCAGATCCTCAAGGATATGTAGGTGTTTGATGCTTAAATAATTTTAAGGATATGGGCACAGGTGATTTAGAAGGACACCTAAATATCTGTCCTCCAAACTGCCTGTGGTTGGTGTGTCCGCTTTTGCAAAGGTTTGCAAAGGAGAAAATACAGAAGAGAGTATAATACAGTGGATAGCAGAGAAATGAAAACGCTGTATGAGCTCATGAGAATTTCTGGCAGATCCCCGGCCGGACCCTGGTGAAAGCAGTGGTGCAGTTTGGTACGCTGGCTCTTGACACATATTTCTGTGAATGGTTGCGGTTAAGTTAAGTGTAGAAGGGAGGATATAGCAGTACAGTGAGGGAGAAGCATGCCATCATAGGGCAGGTGACCATTCCGGTTTCCATTTCAGGCAGGAGAAGAATTTTACAGTGGAGTTTAAAATTTCCTTTTCCAGTCCATCAGTAAGAAATCCTCAACAGGAGGGTGGAATACTGTTCTGGAGGTAATCACTTATTAGTACACAGGGGATTTTGATTATGAGCCATGCCCATTAATAGTAAAGGGACATTTACTGCATGCAAATCCTAGCCCAAGGATGGCAATCGAAAACCTGTGAGCATGGAATATTGTGCAAGAGAAACCTATTTACATCATGGTTTTATTGTTCATTTTCTCTGCGTGTCTGCTCTGCACCGACAGATTCCATGGAGATTGACTATAAAGGAAAACATAAGCAACTTTCCGAAGTATGCTTCAGTCTCTGGGTTCAGCTCACATTAAAAACCCTTTCACCCAGCTTTTGCAGCTCATTACCATACAGTAGAAAAATGCTTTTGCTGGCATGGCTCAATGTTGCACTGCATGTTTCTCATTCAAATACTTTCTCTTTTTTTTTCTTCCTTTTTTTTTCTGTGAATACTAACTTCAGGGAATATTTCCAGTGAAGTGCTAAGACATAAACGATGTAAATCTTTATTATAGTATAAAGAGTAGGGAGATCCAACATCTTGGCCTCTTCTGCTGAGCAGTATGTTTTGACACTTTCAATGTTTTAGTTTCTCTCTGTAATAACAAGGATTAATGTGATGTGCCTACAAACGGATTACGTGAATGAATCACACAGGAGATTAGGGGAAAATCTCATTTTGTGGACGCATCAAAATAAAACCTTTTCTGACTGAAAGAAAAGCAGCCTTCCTTTTCTCCCTAATTGGACTGGATCCTTAAATGTCCTACAGCTATAAGAGGACTGAAAGAGACCGGTGAACCCGAAGCTAACCTATATTCCCAGCAAAATTCTAAACAATCTATCCTGCAAAGGTCACTTATGCCAGCTAAGAAATACGAAGATGAGTCAGTCCCATGTGTCTCTCGTGTACCACCCTCCAAGCCCCATAAAGTGAGCACACATCGAGGGAGTCAGCTGTAGAAGAGCTCCTCCTGGTTTATAGTAATTTGGAGAACCTTAAAATACTTTACAAACAATATGTCCCACGGCACATCTAGGAGACCAGATATTTTTGTGTTTATGTTATGGATAGCTAAACTAAAACGTGCCTCCACTTGTCAAGGGTACCCAGAGAATCAAATGCCTGTGTAAAAAACGCCAATTCCTAAGAATCTTGTGCTGTAACTACAAGAAAACCCACCCTATTTGCTGTCCTCTCTGCTTTGGTTTAGTATTTCCCAGTAAAATATAGTCATCACACATCTGTGTAGCTCTTTCCATGTCAAGGATCTTGGACTCCTTTAAAAATTGTGAAAGATACAACTCAGCAATAACAATCCCACCCCTTAAGTGTAGCCATATTTGGAATGAAATGTAGCCACTGTTCAACAATCCAACTCTGTGTAATAATCTCTGACAGAAAGTGAACAGTGACAAAATGAAACTTGTGGAAAAACTGTTAGCCGATATGCATTGTACAATAATTTAAACCGTAAATTGTGGAGAATATAAAACCTGTCCCAGCATTTGCTCTCTTTTCTCTTCACACTCTTATTTGTTTTGTGTAACTCTACTTACATTGCAATTGTTCTTCCACCACTTTTTTCTCTTACTGCGGGTTCCACATCCAAGTCCAAATACTGCATCTAGCTGCATCTCTTTTTTCATAAATGGAGGGTTTGGCTGGACACTGTGGCCACAAAGACCTACTTGGATTTTGTAGAGCCAAATCCTCTTTCTTTCTTTCCACTTCCTCCCTCCTCTCTCCACCAGCATGAAGTTATACAGCCCCATCCAACTCTGACTCTTTTGGAACTGGTAACTTCTTTGCCATGCGCAGAATGATTCAGAAGGGTGGGTTGTCTTTGAAAAAATGGTGCCCTTACAGAAAACTATAAAGATAGCTTTGCTTTTAGTGCCAGACAGGAACGCTGCTCCAGCTCTCCACCCTCTGCTTTACAAGTCCATTGTAACACAATCTAAAAGCACATATCTGTTAACCTTTTGGGAACAATGGAAATCGTACATTTTCTCCTAGGCAATCAGCAGAAAGTGAAAAAGGAAAAAGTATCTAAAAGATAGTGGGGGAGAGAGAGAGGCTGAGGATGGCCTCGCTGAGCTGTTGAGGGATAATCCACCCATTACGTAATATTTCTATGACAAGTGTTAATGGGTTTTAAATGTCAGGTGTTGTAGCATAACCCACCGTCTACACAAAGAAGTAACCAATATTTTTTATTTGCGTACACAAAAATAGTTACCCTCCTGTCTTTCCCTTCTGAACAGCATCTGGCTGGGGTGCATGTGAGTGGGAGAGAGGTGCTGCAATCTGACTTGCTTAGCAATCAAATGGAGGAGAGAGCACCCTGAACTCACAGCAGGCTGCTCTGTGGGAGGAGGAGTGAATGTCCTTCCCTCCTTGATAACAAGATTAATGCCAATCCCCCACACTTGTGTGTGTTCGGAGGTGGATTTATTGGTACAAGCCCTTACCAAGAGCTAGCACGGCAGAGGCTGTGTAATCTCCACTGTGTAATGTCGTGACCCATTCTGCTTCTCTAGATGTGGGCTTGAAAGTGAACATGTATATTTGTGTACATGTGCCTCTGTGTGTGTAAATCACCCAGCTAGATGTCCTTGCACTACTATAATTAGCTGCTGTTTTACCTCTGTTATTTTCTTTTTGGAAACCCCAGCTAATTAAAACAATAACAAAATGTTTATGCTGTAGCTAGTCCTTTCCAAAGTCATGTCTACAGGAGTATATGCCAGTGTTCTTGGTTCTCATCCACTTTTTAAATATCAGTTTCTTCTTGCAAATGAAACCTACATGTATATATATATATATACACACACACACACATATACAGCCTGGACAGCAACAGTAAGGCCTATCCCTGAGTCATTTCCTGACATTTAGTTCTGAAAACCATCTTTGGCTACGTTTCAGGACCATGTGGTAGCCAGGGCCATGTCCAAACCACCTGAGTTTGGACTTCCCTGTTTGCAGTCAGCACTTTGATTGTTAATTCACTACAGATGTCAACACTTCTCATCTGGAAGGATCTTATGCCTTGGGTGTACCTTGTTAGCATGCAAGTCCCTTGCAAAAAAACCCATGCAAATTCCCCCGAGATGGTATTTAAAGATGAGTTATGAACGATGACTGAAACAATACATGAAAACACTCTCTTTTCCAAATACTGTGTGGAAACAGTGTGCATTTCATACTGTAGTAGTCCAATGAAAACTATTTAAAATACTAAGAAAGGTGAATTAGCCATTTCAAAATTGAATCTGATACTGACATGTGCTCTACTTCTGCGCTCATAATGCATTATTAAGATTTCCTGACATGGCCTAGGAAAAAAGCTGTGTGTATGTTAACAGTTACACAGAGGGTGAAAGCGTGTGGAATTCCAGGGATGGAACAATACAGCCTTGTTGGCTTTGGCAAAGTAAAATCTTTAGTGATGAAAACCTGAGAAATTTGGGGTCAGTCCCACAAAGGCTTACACATATGCTTATCTTTATGCATAACTCATGCGTGCAAATCGTTACAGTATTTGGCCTCTGACACGGCTGCTTCAGCACAGAGTTCTGTACTGTAAAACCTAGGGTGTGATCTTGTCCTTACTGAAGTCAGTGGGACTTTCCGTGTGAGCAAAGTTATTTGTGTGAGCCAGCGGAGCTGGCCCGTAAGTGGCTAAAATAGTAAATTAGCTACTCAGATGTTGTGAACCTTAAAGTAGTGTTTTCCTCTAACTTCAGAGGGAAAAAAGGAATCTTTGAATAGTGTCTCTGTGCTATTTTTCATGATTATATTATTTACTGTGGTATCGTCCCAAGGCCCAAATGACGTTCCCATTCAAGGCTTCTTTATACCACAATTACGCAAGCAATCACTGCTTGGATTCTTACCATCTTTTGTGTTTTTATAGAGAGCTTTAAATTTGAAACCTTGAAGTAGTATAGGCTTAATCAGGAACACTGCCATACTCGGCAAACCTGGTCCTAATACCAGTTCCAGCACTGGTTTAGGCAGGAGTGACAGATAAATCTCTCAGTTGACTTCTATTCATTGTAACTCTCCATACCAAGATACATACTTGAAGTTTACACAGTGATAGAGTCATGATTTTAAACAGCTTTTATTATATGAGAGAAGAGTGCTAGAGCAGGAGGACTTGTAGCTATTTAAAAAAAAAAAAAAGGACTGTCTACTAACTACCTGAAATACAAGATTGGTTCTATTTTACATTTACTGCAAAAGAGCCATACAACATCACACAGATGATGATGAGGCTGTTGGGACAGAAGCATTTGGTTGCTGCATCTGGCATTAGCATGGGATGGCAGAATCACTGATCAGGATTTAATTTTCATTTCTCATCCTAATTTGCATTTCCTATTACTGTTTGTTGCATTTCAGCCCTGTGGGTTTGGGATCTGACCAAAAGCCAACTGAAAGCTCAAACCAGCTTTCCAGCAAAAAACGGTAAAAGTCCAGCATTTCTTTCTCGCCTCCAAAAAGAGTCGAACAAAAATAAACACCCTCCCTCCTGCTCTTTCCCCTCACACATATACCCACTCGAAAACGTCTGCTCCTCAGGAAATAGGCATGAGTAATACAGAATCATTTGTGGTTTATTTAAAGGAGGCTCCGGCCACAGGTTTTCCTTTGGTCACTCGCAACAATGAAATGGATGAGTGCGAGAGTGTGTCACTCTAAGAGAAACAGAAGCCCCAGAAAAAAGGAGTGGCTGAAGCCCGAGTACCTCACAAGAATGGCTTTGACTCTTTGTGTCCATGTGGGAAGAGCTTCCTTGATACCATCTGCTGAAAAAGGGAAAAAAAAAAAAAAAAGGAAAAATGGGGAATAGAACAGCTTATTGCCCTTGTCCTTTTGGGGGTTGGTGAAATGGAGGAATCAGCAATACTAGCGAATTGTAAGAAAAAAACAAACAGATGAACTAGTGGTCCACCATTCCTGTGCTCTGTAATTATTTTGTGAAAAAAACAACTGCAATGCACCTAGTCATAAGGAGTTTTATTTGGTGCCTGTAACAGAATTAGTCCCAATGGGACGATGTAGCCTAGTTTTACATGGCTGTGTAATGAGACATCCTGCTATGAGAAATTGGCACAAGCTGACAGGGGACCTTGATTTCCGTTTGAAATGGTTCAACTTACAGTTTTTAAACAACCGACTAAATTTGCTAATGTGAAGAAAGTCATAGTTTATATTCTTGCCTAATTTGAGAAGTACACCTGCGATTGCTCCTTTCCATGTGCAACACCTGTGCAGAAAGCGCACCTCACCTGCTTGAATATTCAAAACGTAGCTTCACGCAAGACTGTAAATTAAAACATGTCGGGGGGAGAGACTAGGGTTAAGAAATGATGCTTTACTTCCTCCAGATCATAATTACAGGGAGGCACTTCAGAACATCCAGATTATGTTATCGAGCGGCCTAATGTAAATGTAGCTCCATCCCCAAACAGTAAATAATGTACGTGGTGGGCATGAGTCATCGCTCTTACAACAGCGCTGTGGAGCTCCCTGCTTTGCGCAATTTACGCATTAAAATGTAAATGAAGAATAGTTTTTATCATAATTTGAATTCATATGAGAGCGCTCATTCATAGACACCAGCTGAGAGCAGTCTCCTCTGAGGTCACGACCACCTGTTGGTCTACGGAGCCGTGGCGTGAGAGGAGGGAAGGAGAGGAGAGGAAGCTTTAGCCATTTTTAGACGAGTGAACCCATAAATCGGCGTGCATCGTCCTCTCTCGCAGTTGCTTCAGCCTTTGTCCTAGAGGGGCAGGTTCTGCTGTCGTCGCAGCAGCAGCAGCAAGGGCACGCCGTGCGCGTGGATGCACTTTTGAACGGCCCCGGGAGGCCTCACGCTGCGGTGCCCGTCTGTGCACGTGTGTGTCTGCCGGAGGCATGCCGCCAAAAAAACGGGCTTCGATCGCTCCAAAACGCGCCCTTACTCCAGCGCCTCAACTCCTGCCGAATGGCCGGCGCGCGTCTCGCCTCGGTTGGTTTTAGCGAGACACGGGGAACCCCGTCTCGCCTCGGCCGGTTTTGGCGAGATGTGGGGGGACCCCGTTTCGCCTTGGCCAGTTTATAGCGCGATGTGAGGGACCCCATCTCACCTCGGCCGGTTTATAGCAAGACTTGGGGGAACCCCGTCTCGCCTTGGCTGGTTTATAGTGAGACACGGGGAACCCCGTCTCACCTTGGCCAGTTTTGGCGTAGACGTGGGGGGACCCCGTCTCGCCTTGACTGGTTTATAGCGAGATGCGGGGGACCCCGTCTCGCCTCGGCCGGTTTTGGCGAGACGTGGGACTGGGAGCCCTCCGGCTGCTCCGAAGCAGAGGGCTGGGGCTGGCCAGCAGCGGTACCCGGCAGGGCTTTGCGCCAGGCTGCCCCTGGGCGATGCGGTGCCAGCGCCTTCACCCGTCCCCGTCGCTCCCTTCGCGCTTCGCCGCGGCGCGCACCAGCGCCCACGGGGCTGCTCGCCGCGTCCTGGGCGAAACAAACCACGCGCGGCCTTGGCCACGGCGGGCGGAGGGACGCGCAGGTGCGGAGCGGGGCCGCCCGGCGGCTCCCTCCCGAGGCGTTTTCTCGAGGAATCCGAAGCGGCCGGACCGACCGACTTTTTTTTGCTGGGGCTCCGCGGGGCGGGCGAGCCGCAACCGGAGGGACGCGGCGCCCGGGCTTTGATCCCTCCGATTAAACCCTCCCCGGAGAGGATTGCTTCTTAGCAGGCTGCCGGCCGCTCCCAGAGTAATTGAAAAGCCCCGAACCGCTGTTACTAACGTAATGCTCTGAAAATTGAATGCGCGCTTAATCCCCGGCGCACTCCTCCCGGGCGGGGAGCGGAGCGGAGCGGAGCAGCGCCGGCAGCGGCCGAGCGGCGCAGGAGGAGGAGGAGGAGGAAGAAAAGGAGGAGGAGGAGGGAGGAGGAAGGCATGGAGCGCGCACCCGCTAGGTTCCACCTCCCCCGGTGATGCCGCGGCGGCCGCCAGCCCTGCCTCTACCCCCGCAGGACGGCGCCGGGCTTTGCCGAGGTGAGTGCCCACCTCTGGGCGGCTCCGCCCGTCCCCGAGCCGGGGGGGTCCCCGGCCGAGCCGCCCCCCCCCCGGGGGGTCCGGGCAAGTTTTCGTGCCGGACAGCGGGGAGAGAGGCGGCTCCTGCGCCTCGTCCCGTTGTAGAGTGGACGCGAGTGGGAGTAGGGAGGCACCTGGAGAGCCGGCCCCAGGTGGAGGGAGGGCAGCTGGTGGGAGCGGAGGCGGGGGGAGGAAAGGAGAAGGTGGAGAAGCAGGCGGGGGGAGGAGAGGAGGGGACGGGGGAGCCGCAGAGCGGGGCGATTCGGAAGGAGGAGGAGGAGGAGGAGGAGGCGGCGGCAGCGGCGGCTCCTGAGCACCGGCGCCTCGAGGGTCCGCCGGGTCGTGGAGCGAAGCCCCGGCCCCGCCTCGGCGGCGAGTTCTCCGGCAGGGCTCCGGCGTGCAACTGTTGGGAAAAGTGGCTGTGCCCCGACAGCGACTTAGCGCAAGGTGAGGGTATGATTCCCACGGGGCTTGGGGCCGGGGGGGGGTGGTCGCGGATCGCCCTTCTCCCTTCGCTCCCTCAGCCCAGACCTGCCGCCGCCGTGCCCCGGTTGCCGGCAGCGCTGCGGCGGCCTCGCCGGCCGGGAGCAGGGCAGCGGCGCTGGCCCGGCCCGACCCGACCCGACCCGGTCCGGTCCGGTCCGCGGTTGGGCTTGAGCCGCCGCCGCCGCCTTTCCCCGGCGCAGCCCGGCGGCCGCCGCCGTTCGGGAAAGTTTGTGCGGCCGCCGGGGCGAGGGGGAGCCGGGGCCGTGCGGCCACAGCGCGGCTGGGGCGGCCGGTGGGGAGGGCGAAAGCCGCGGGGCGGCCGTCGTGTTCGTTCGCCCGCGATTTGGGCTGCTGGGAGGAGGTTTGTGATGTGCGCGTTCGGGATTGAATCAATATTTATTTACAGGGCTCAGGTATTAATCACTCGTGGCTTGGAAAAGCTCGTTAGCGGTGACTTGTTTCCATGACAACAGGACCCCTCCGAGTCTTCGGGGTTATCTGTCTGCCCGATTTCATTTTTTTTTTTTCTTTTCATGAAGCGTATTGGTACTAGTATCGTGTTTTATCACCGAGGAGAAAAACGAGCAAATAAAACCTGCGTGATCCTGTGGCCCCTGTTCCGTGTTCCTCTAACGCTCAGTTATTTCCTCAGCCTTAATTAATGATACATGGATGGGACTAAGCAAGTGTGTGAGTTATACAAGGTTTCTTAGTGCTTGCTTTGCTGCCTTACCTCCCTTAGCTATAAAGCTGGGACCAAGATGTGGTTTGACTTGTCTCTTGTTCAAAGTACTCCTTAGACTTGGTAGTGCCGAGAAACGTGATGTTTGTTATCTTTTTGTTCGTGTCTCATTTAGTAGCACAGAACCCTTTGAGAGGCGTTGTATTGCAGTTTCTGTAGTTTTATTGCTACAGCGGAGCTGGGAATCCGTAGTGACTTATTGTGTAACTTTGTCACCTTCTTGTGGTGTGACCTTGGCAGGTCTCTTAAGTTCTTTATATCCCACCCTGCCTCAACAAAGGGAAATGTTGCCCGCTTGTACCTGTGAAGTGCTCTGAGCTAATCAAGCGAAACGCTTCTTCTAAGATGGAGTACTGTTAAAACGGAATATATTGTTTTCTGTTATGAGGAGTAAACGTGTCTTATACATCCCCTTTCCCTAATAATACAGGTGAAAATCCCCCTTTTTAACTTCAGTCTTTATTTAACATAGCGCAGTCCTGTTAGCTCTTCAAATGATGTGTACTGCTATCATCCAGCTGAAATCCATGATTCGAATCCCATTTATGCTAACTACCAGTCCCTGCTTTCCTGGGTTAACTTCAGCAGAGGCAGGTAAAAAGGAGAGTCTTTAGCATCCTTAAATCTGTAGGGATATCTGCTGTGACAAAGAGTATGCATCCAGCGAGATAATACAATAGTAAAGCAAGAAAAGACTGTAAAATTGAATGACAGTCTTGATTGCTTGCCTTAGCATTGCAACCTGAGAGGGACTCAAATACTTTTTTTGAGAAAGAGAGTGAGCAAGCACGCACTTTTAACTTAACTATATGTCAAGTTAAACATCTGAAACTGTTCCACCAATTTTCATCGTTTTCCAAGAAACATCTTAATATGTAGTGTTCTGTTGAGAAGAATTGGGAGTGTGGAAGAAATGTTTTAGAATATACAGTTCTAAACCAAAGTACTGCCTGAGAGATGTTCAGGTATGACCATTTTAGGTGACAGAAGTAGTAAGTTATAATAGTAGGGGAACTTCATTAAGAAGCATACATTTTTCTTCATTCTCCAAATGCTCCTTTTAAGTGAATAAACTATTATAAAATAACTGTCTGTCTCATACTGTGAGAGAGTCTATCTCAGTTCTGCAAAGTGCTAAAACACATGCCTTATTCCAAATGCATTAGTGTTCTCTAGTATCAGTAGGCAAATCACGCTTCAAGCTTTTACTTAAATATTCTAAAGAATCAAGTCCTGTGACCTTGGCTTTTGTATTCTGTTTTTTTAGCAGCTTAGTAGCGAGACATCTGTCTGAAAATATTTCCTGGGAATTGAGGACCGCCTAACCATTACCAGCCCTTAGTTACCAGTGAAGTTACCAGTGAAGTAATTTTATGACAGTTCCATGAAGAGAAAGAAAGAAAAAGAAATGACATCTTAGCGGCTCATCTCCTTTGGATGTCATTGACTTAAATTTCCATACTGAACTATTAAATTTTTCCTACTTAGTGCTACACAGTCAAAACAGGTAGAGAGAAGGTGATCTAGGTTTTACTCTGTGCTTTACATCCTCTGCACAGCTCAGTCTTTTACTACTGGTGATAATAAGAACTCCAGTTCAATTCTCAGACCCTAGCTGCCATGAGAGGAAAAAAATAAAATCCTCATTTTATTTTTTAAGACTGATAACAGGGCAGCAAGAAAGATAATTCATAAGAAGCCTGTATTACTTTTATAGTTATTTTTCAGAACAATAATCACTTAAGATTGTAAGAAGACATCTGAGTATATGAGCTGTCACTGATAAAGGTGTTCTCTTTGAGGGAGTGGAAAAAAAGTACATAGACGTGAAGGCTTAATCTATAGGTATGGATGATGATATTGGTTTATATTGTATTTTACTCAGTATTATACCAAAATAACTTGGATATAATGTGCACCAGTTTTCATAAACAAAAATGCTTCTAACAGAGTTCATATTCAAGCTACATATTACTCAAGCTGCATATTGCTTAAACTTTGCTGCCATGTGGAAATAATATTGTTTGTTTCTCTGGTGTTGGAAGTCCCTCAAATGGTTTGGTAAATAAGATACTGGACCAGTATTTAGTGGAGGTGGTTGAGCTCCTTCCTCTGTAACTGATCTCCTCTGGACGAGTCACTTTAGCCCTCCGTTTCATCTTTCCCCTAGTCATCCTCCCCCTAGTTATCATTCAGTCTTGCTTATTTGGAGTGTAGGATCTTCAGTGTAGAGTCTTGTTATGTGCATATATTGTGCCCAGGCAGATCTCTGTTGGAGCAGCAAAGCGTTACTGCAGTACAGTAACAAGAAATGATAGCCAACGTTTTTCCTGTATCAGTCACCAGGGTCTTTGCATGATCACTCATTACTGTCTGAGAGGTGGTAAGATTGTTGCGGATCGATGTGAAGATGGAATGGAGGAATTGCTTCTAGTTAGTTCCTTAAAATTCCTTTTGCTAAATATATTTGAAGAAAACAGCTTTCAGAGAAAAAGTTCACAGCTCTTACCCTCTGAGGACTAGAGAGTAAATAATGGCTCATTCCTGCTTTTCCTGAACACCTATGTTTGCCGTCAGGTTGAATGTACTACTTTTCTGGATGTAAAAATAAGGCCGTCATGAATTTAAAATATGCGTATTACCGGCAAGGGGCTCATCAAGGGCAGAAACCAGCACTAAAGATCCAGAGTGGAATTTTGATTTTTTTTTTTTTTTTCTTTTTACCTTTTCCAGTGTGTTTTAGGAGGGAGAAAGGCAGATGAGTTTCCAAGTGCACTTTTTGAGCTTATAAAACACACGGCTTCATTTGACAGGAGTGAGTAATGATGTTAGGAAGGTATGAGAGCTGTTTCTCTATTATTCCAGTTGGGAGCTTAATTATGTTCTTCATAAACTACTATAAAATGTTTATACTTCAAAATATGATGTACTTGGTTCAGGTATGGGTTTTTGTTTGGTCTTACTTTTCAAAATCACTATGCTAATTGATACTGATGCTTTCTGATAAACTAGGCCTTCAGACTGAGGCAGGGTTATTTCCTACGAAAGCTTTACAGATGACAAACTGATTTTTAAAGTTATCCCTTGTCTGTTATATGTAGTAGATTTACTTTTGTCTTTCATCAGAATTTAGCTGGCAAAATTAAGATAAAACAAAGAATGTATTTTCTCATACCAGTGGAAGGTAAAGTAAAACTCTTCTGTTTTTGTCATCTTAAAGATGAGATTTCTTAAATACAAAGATGTAGAAAAGCTCCTTTCCAACCTTTCATTTACTTGCCATATTTTTAATGAACTGTGTACAATGATTTCAAAATGACTCAGGCTTTTAAGGCCCAAGTTTGAAACAACCCAAAGAAATCTGTTTTTTAAAAAAAGTTTTCTGGAGGGAAACCTCTCCCAGGTCTCTAAAATGCCTAATGTTGCACGGCTGCAAGTTCACATGCACAAACTCTCTAGTCACTTGGGAAGTTTAGGACCTGGGTGTGTTTTCTACTTACAAAATAGGTGAAAAGAGACATCAGCTCAAACTATTTCCAAATTCAAGTTACTTCCAAATCTTTTTACTGCTCAAACCAATAATGGAGTTCAGTAGTTGTATAGCTCTGCCAGTGATCAATTTGTACGTCACTGCAGTAGAGACTGTAGGAAGTCTGGAGAGCAAAGTAAATCTTCCTCCTGACAGAGTCCCACCGAATACGGTGTGGCCTCTCGCGTGAAGGAGTAGAATGCAGGAAGGATTTTATAAGGATTTAAAAATTCAAGAAGAAATACGGCACTCGGTGAAGACAGGCATTACAAAAGAGTTATCCAGATGCTGGTGAATTGGGTAGTAATAGTTAGTGGTGTTAATAGTCACCAGAAGTCCAGTAAGAGCAGAAGCCAAATCGCAGATGTTAGAGTGCATCAAATCTGAGAGCGAGCAAACCAGACTGCCTTGCTGCTTCAGAAACACCAAACAAAAGGATTAGTTTCAAAGGCCGTGAAGACAAAAGAGCTGTTTGCTGGCCTCGATAGATTCTGCAGTATGAAGTCTTTGTTATCTCTGTGCCCTCGATTGTAAAGAGTTCATCTGCTGGTGATGGGAAATACCAGTGGTGAGATTCTGATTCAAAGAAGCCGACTAGCATCTAGAGATAGAGGCAAAAAACACGTGGCAAAAGGTTTGTCTTTGCCATATCGTATCTTTGCTCAGGCATCTAGATAATATCCAGTAGACTTCAGAAGCCTGTGCTCTTGGGAGAATTCTTGAAAATCTAAGAACAGCATAGTGCAGCCTTTGGAACAGTTCAGATTTAAAGCACAGGAAGAAAAAAATTATTTTTTTCTTTCTGATGACTGGAAAAATGTAGGCAAGTTTATCTGCTAGCAGTTCGTAGGACAGAGGATAGATTTCTGCTTTGATTGGTACCCCTGATGCGCATATACTGCTCGCCAAAATGTAAAGAAGGAACATCCCACCCCCAAGAAATCAATACACAGCAGGAAAAACAGAGAGCATGTTCCCCACTTACAGCTCAGAACCCTCTGTCAATATACAATTCCTACAGAGAGGAGCCACTGAGTACTTAAGTGAGTTCAGGTGGCATCTCAGCCGTTAGATGCCGCTTCTGAACCGCCTTTTATCTTCAGCTGGCCTAATACAGCACTGCTTCTGTGGTAGGACTGGTGTGTCTAGGCCGTTGTACTTGCCGGAGAGACGCTCGGAGCACGGCAGTTGCCGGGACTGCCTGGCTGGCTGCGCGGGGTGGAAGCCAAGGTTGCAGATTTGTGATGTGCTCTGGGGATAAGACAGGGAGAGACCTCGCCTCTGCGTGTGCAGCAGCCCCGGCAGCAGCCTGCGTGCTTCTTTTGAGTCTCTTGGTTTGTAGGTTGACCTTTTCACACTAGTGAAGCTTAGCAGGCGCACCCGATTCTGTCACTTGATGCCAGGACGCGTGGTGTTGCAGCAGGGGAGTCTGTTCCTGCTGTATTTGGAGTCAAGGGCAGAATTCTCACTGATTTCCATAGGAACGAGATGTGTTCCTAAACATACTTCAGTAGCTAGAAAGAAACTTCCTAATAAAGAACCAGACTGTAACATTACACAAAACATCAAGCATTGTTCTAAGCTTCAAAGCTCTTAACAGTAACATGCTTGCAGACCAAGCTCTGCAAACAACAAATCTCAGGGCATTCCTGGCAGGACTGTGGAGGATTACCAGCTCTCATTCTGCCTGGAGAAACAATTGAGGCTTGATCATGTTACTGATAAAATCCTCTTTATTCTAATGGACACTATTCAGGCCCCTTAGATTATATCAGGAATGGAATTCTAGAAGCAGTGAAGTGTCACGTAATAGCTGTTACACGAAGGATTCGCTATGTCAAGCAGAAAAGACAGTGGGATTTCAGTTTACCTGAAGAAGCAAAAGGCCCTTTCCCACATAGATGTGAAGGCTCTTGGAAATTACTGAGGCAGACTTTGGACTGCAATTCCGCTGCTTTGACTTGTTATGCTTTAGTCAGACCAGTTCCTAATTAAAACTTTCTTTCCCCCCCCTTCCTTTAGGTATTAATTTTTTCTCCCTCCTTCTGCCCCTCATATTACCCTTACTGACATTCCTGTGTCTCACTTAAGAGGAACTTGTTCAGTTACAGGCATTTTCTTTAAGAGGGGTTGAAATGTAGTACCTACAGCCTGTTGGAGGTAGGGTGTTCCAAAATGTAGCTCGTAGGTATCTGCAGTTCCTTGCTTGCTTTCCAGAATCCCTGTATTCCATTAATTTTGCCACTAGAGAGCCACTGTTCTGTCCAAATAAAGCTGCCAAGGTGCGAGAAAGTAGTGGGAAGTTAATCACTTGAGTCATATAGATTGTACATTTGCCATTTGTGTTGCATTTCCAAACATGAGAGCTCCAGGGCTGCTTTTTCACGCAGTTTTCAGCTTGTAGTCAGAATACCATTTTCTCTGATTACCAGGTGAAGCATGGTTATCTCTCATTGTGGACTGGTTTGGTTTTGTGGTGAATATTTGGGAGATTCCATTTTTTTCCCCCCTGTAGTGTCCTAACAGCATCAACATCCATTAAATTCTTCTTCACCTATTCCCCTGCCCAACAATTCTTACGCTTCGGGGGGGGGAGGGCCCAGCTTTGTCTTGTAAAGCATGTGGCTGACATGCTTTCCCATTATGTCACTTCCCAGGTAATTCATATTTTAACATTCAAAAACATAGGCAAAATTCTACAGAGGTAAACTTTTCCGAGGAAATTTTGTCCGCTTCAGACACTTTATTTTGAATGGCACATATGAATGTTCAATATGCATTAAAATCCAGAGTACTGGCATTTGTCTTACACAGTTAAGTTTGGCTTCTTTGTCCTGTCTTTTTTCAGTATAGCCATGGCATGTCATTGGGACAGAAAGCTGCCAAGATAATAGACTAAACTTTTTGTTTTGCCAAGATAATAGACCAAACTTTCAATTCTAAAGATACAAAATATCCCAAAATACAAAACTTGAATACAAAGCTGCTTGACTGATTTACTTGAAAGCTGTAAAAGACAACATAAGACTATAGGCAGAAACGGTGTCAGCCCAAACATTTATAGTCATGAAGAACTTAACACTATCCAAAATGGGGGAAATGTCGAGCATGTGTGAATGGAAACTGAACAACATCTTCACAGGATGGTCTTCATTGCTATTTTGTGGGGGGAAAAAATATTAAGACTTTCATTCTTCTAAATATTATATTGTCAGTTACACTAGCAGTTAAATTCCCCTTACAGATATGCGGTGCAGGAGCCCTGACCTGAATAAAACACTGGTTGCATATCTGGCTTCTTGGGAGAGTTGCTCACTGACAGATTGGGCTAGAATTGAAAAGTTGTGAGAGAAATCAGCGAGTGGGTGTTCTCAATATTGAAACCATTTTTATGAAGCAAGTTCAATGTAATCATGCTTGTTATCTTTTTTGATTGTGTGGAGTTTTAAGAGCAATTCATTGCGATCCTGTTGTAAAGTATTGTGACATGGCAGCATTCCCTTGATTAAGATATTGCTGAATTTTCATTTTTAGAAATACTATTGGCAGGGATTTAGAAAACTGGACTCTAGCCAGAAAATAAACAATCCCTGAAGCCAACTATGCAAGGAGATTCTATACACACAAGTTGGAGACCGTTAATTATTACTTCGTGTTGCAGCCTCTCTTGTCTGTGTTTGGGCAAATCTGTGAATTCCTACGTGCGGTAACTCAGTAGCTGTGTAACTGGGCTGCAGAGGGGTCACTAGCGCAGGGCCAGTAGCCAGCGCAGTAATTCCATAGCCCGTCCCATCACCCTTCAAGGACTGGTGGCAAATGGGAAGGGTCCTGTGGGCTTGGTCCTCTTCTGCTTCTAACCTGTAATTTGTGACAGTCTTCACGTTGTTCTGTTGCTAGAAGAGCAGCATGGTGTCCAAATCACTATGTGGTCAGCATCTCTGCTGCAGAGATCAGGCTGGGTCACTCTTAACTTCTTCCCATTTGTGTTCTGTTCCTTTTCACTCAGGGTGAGCTTCACTGTTCATCTCTTGACTAGTGTCAGTCAAAAGCAGCTCCCTTGAAACTAGAGGTTTTACATGAGAAACAAATTTTACATAAGAAACCAGCTCACATCATATATAGCTGATGACAACTTTTTAGGAGCCTCACATCTAGAACTATATTTATGAATTGCAAGCTCATCTTGCAACAGAGAAACAATTCATCTTTATTTCAGAGTAGAAGAGCACAGGTGAAGAGTTACTGAACAGGGCTGAAATATTTCTTTAATTTGAAATAACTGTTTTCAAGACACGTATCCTACTTTTCTAAGTCCATGGGCAAATTCCTATTTATTTGAATGGAAGCAGGGTCAAGCTCCGTGTGTCTGAGGGATGCTATTGTGAAAGCAAACCCTTGCTGAGTCCCCTCTGCAGGAATCGGGACACACTCCTGGCCAGTAATCTAAATGTAACAATATGAAATTTATGAGGGAGGGAATTGGCAGTAGTAATACTTCTTTTGCCTTTCTACTCTTCATCATTAGCTTCCCACACTTTTGGGTCATTCTCAGCAGAGAGCTGCTCAGTCCATTAATTGTCTTTGTTAGACAGTCTCTATCTTCTTTCTCATAGTAACATATTCATAGCAGGGAGAGTTCTATCCATCATTAGTCATTTAAGCCCTAAGGCCATAGTCCAAAGCTTGCTTCCATTTTTTTTTTCTAGAATCTATTATACATAAGATAAATGAATATGTATCCACATGCACACTTATAGGCATACATGCGTTAGCTCTCATTAAAATTAATTTGCATTACGTGTGTTCATTTTGTGCTTTTGTAATTGGTCTAATCTCTCAGTGATAATATGAGGGGTGCAACAAGGTTAATGCTTATGGCAAATTTTTGTCCAGAGTTTGTAAGCCTTATAACTATTTTCTAACTCCACATAGCTTCTCCCTAAATCTTCTGAGTTTGGACTGCAGTGGAAGATTTGTAGTAGCAGGAACATGAATCCAAATGATTAAGAACTAGTAAGAACAAAATTCATTACTTTACCTATTGAACATAAGTAACATCACTCTAAACTTACCGCAGTGACAGAATGAAAAACGGAATAAACATGTTCACAAGGCTTCACAGTTTTAAACATTTAAGAGATTTTTTCTTTTATTCTTCTCTGAAGTATGAAATTTAATCCAATAGTCTTAAATCAATGGTAATTATAGTCCAACCTTAAAACATCAAGCAAGAGCTCCAACAACACAGGCATGCTTTTCGGAAGCGCCCTGTACTGTGCCTGTCTCACAGCAAGCCCTAGTCTTGGTCCCAGGTGCTCTTTAAGGAGAGATAAAAGAGGAGCAATATTCTCAAGGAAGTCAGCAGCTTTCTTAAGCAGATGTGTTTATATTATTGTCTGTTTTGATAATTAGGCTTTAAAAGCAAGCATTGGTTTTGCAACCTTCTGCGTAATAGTTATTACAACAAACAAAAGTGCTGTATAAAATAAATAAAGTAAATGAAACTGTAGTGCTGTCACTCATCACGATCAAAGCTGAGATTTCTCTTCCTTTAGTTTCTGAACTTGCTCTTCCTTTTCTGTTCTGTCTGCCTTGTCAGTCATGTAACCTGCTTTAGGCAGGCTTAGGCAGGCACATAGTGGAGAGTAATGGAACTCTTGTCATTTTTTTTAATTACCAAAGCCAGGACTGACTGTGTTTTGCAGTATACTGGTGGCATGGGCTGGGCTAATAAAGCTTGGGTGTCCAGCAGCTGCCTACAAACTTCCAAAATTTGCCAGACTACTATCTCAGAAAATATTTACTGTGCCTTCTTCCTCTTCGTATCTAGCATAGGAAAGGGTCCTGAGAACAGTAGAAGTGGTTTTGTTTCACGATCAAAACCAGGAAAATCCTTTTCCTGTTTCATGAGCCTAATCCCCATTTCCTTTGCTTTTTCCTTTCCTTTTCCTTTCTGTCTGGTATGAAGTAAATATTCTGGTGTTTTAGTTTCAAGCATCAAAACCAAACAAATGTTTATCCCATTTAAACATGAACATCTTTTCTAATTTTTTCCAGTTCAGCTGCCAAAACAACAAAAAATACCAGTCAGTTATATAGCTTTATTGGAGAATTTATATCTGGCATAGAGTGGCCCCCCAAAAGAAGATGGGTTTTCCTGTGAGTTGAGGCACTTGAGCACAGGATACCTTCAGTTTGTTTCCAGAGTTGCCATCATTGCAAGTCCTCTTTCCTGGAAGAGAAGTCCTGTCGTCTTGCACAAGAGCATTTTCTATGACTGAAAAGCCAGAGACTCACAGAGTTTGAAGAGTTTAGGAAACCACTAAAAAAACCCCAAAGCTTGTTTTCAGGGAGTAAGGTACCTCTGTCCTTTTCTTGAAAACAAAGCTAAGATGTGGTCCTCAAGGAACTTGCTATCTTCAATTCTTAAGCCCATACTGGCTATGCTTACCATAGAATCACAAACTTTTTTTATCCAGTTTCAAAAAGTGCTGTTAATATGAAATGTAAAAATAGTTTCTGATAGTTACCTTTTGGGTCTTACGGTGGCATTATCTCACGCCGTTTCTATATCCATGCTGAATGCAATCCATCAATATGATGGTTTTCTTCATTTTGGGGGTCGGGGAAGGAAGGATGTCACCTAAATTAAATTGCCTAGCTATTAGTAGCAAAGCAGACACAATAAAGCAAGCCATGTGTTACACGGCTTGCTACTGCTAACAAACATAATGATATAACAAAAACAAACGTAATGATATAACAAATAGAGAGCCTGAATTTTGAGGCACCAAGTGATGATGGATGCAACTGAAATTCATCGGGATGGCAGATTCTCTGGCCTTCCTTCCCCTGTGAAAGGGATCCAGACTTCCCAGCAAGACTAAGCAGAACTGTCAATGGTTAAAATACATAGCCAAGCACCTAAGCAATACTGAAGTTTGTTCTATCGCAAGAGTGAAGGATCTCTGAAAATGTAATGATACGAGTAGTTAGCAGCAGATCTCCCACAGTAGAAGAATGAAATAACGTCTGAAGACATGCTGCTTTAAGACAGAAGTAGTAAAGTATCACTTAAAATTTAAAAAATAAAAAATTCCTTCTGCATGGTCTGGTTTCTTAGTGGTGTGCTACATCAGTTTGTGGTTAAAACCGAGGTTCATGAGGACATAAACTCTTCATCATTTTTCACCATATAAACCGCAATGCAATAGAAAGTAAAACCCTCAAAACACAGGTGATCAGCAGGACACAAGTAAGGCATAAATACCTATACAATATTAGATTCCTACAAAAAAAACCCCCACCACCTGGGAATATTCTCATTCCGGTCTCATTATGACAACAAGAGGGATCAGCTGCTTTCCTAGAAACAGCTCAAGGACTGCATGTGTCTGGTTTTTCTGAAGACCGTAATCTACAGAGGCCAAAAACTAAGCAGTGTGCCGGCTGACCACTTCACAAGAGTCTGCTGAAGCTTTTCCCTGTATACCCTGTGCAGGGTCCAGGGCAATCTTAAGTTGAATATCTAGACAGTAGTAGATGTCTATATACAATAATAACTGCACTTCAGTACGGTGGCTTTGTCTTTTAGCAGGAATCCACTTTCAAGATATAAAAGTCTTTGAGGAGTTCTCTTGCGTGCTCTGACCCTGAGTTGTGACTTCATTATATTCTGTGGTTTTAGAGGATCCAAACCTGGGTCAGCTCTTCAGTAAGACACAGTGAAGGGGGAGTCGTAAGTATCAAACCGAAGTTTTTGTTCCTGTACCTGAACATTAGAACTTGAGGCTATGGTAGTTCGTATGTGCCCAGAAGCAGATTTTAAGACAGCCTGGAGAATGTCTTTTAGTACCAAGAGGTTTCAGAAAACTGTGATCTTTGCAGCCATCAAAAGGTGACTTTGAAGTCATGATCTGCTCATGTAGAGTAATGCTTTGTTTGGTTTTGTATAGGCGTTCTGCAGGGATGGGGGACAGGGCAAGGAGACTGGGCTTTGGCGTGGCTCTTTTGGATTGGGCAGATGACACAGAAAAAGGATGTAAGTGGGATGTTTTGGGTCAGGTTAAGCATCCGTCTAGCTTGCTGCTGTGTCTCTGATACTGGCTGGGCTAGATACCCTATCATGTAAGTACAGGGCAAACGTATTTCCCCAGATATACCCTCTCAGCTTCTGGCCATCTGCATCGCAGGTACTTTCTGCGTTAAAGGTCATAGTTTTGTGTTTAATAGCTGTTAGTGGATGTTTTTATCCATAAAATTTGTTTAATTGTTCTTAAAATATAAGTAAGTTTTGGTCATTAAAAAAATCCAGTTAAACTGCATGCTCTGTGGAAAAAACCACCTCTTTTTGTTTGTTTTAGAACTGCTATCTGATAATACTGTAAATCTTGTATTATGAGAAGTGATGCATGATTGTTGCCTATTCAGTTTGTCAATGCCACTTGTAGATTTTTACAGACTTTTATGAGATTCTTTCCCAGCTGAATCTTCCTAGTCTGTTTAAATGCTTGCATACAGAAAACATTCTACACCTCTTACTACCCTTCTCATTCCCTCCTGTTCCCTTTCCAGCTCTAGAGATACATCTAAACCATAAACTAGTACCATGATGTAATGAGCTTTTCTTTGGTTCCCTTTTTTTTCAGCAGCTTCTGAAGTTCTGGCTGCTTTCTGACTGCTACTGAGTACTAAATCACCATCGCATAGAATTGACGTCCATAATTTTTTTTTTATTATAGCTTTCATATCTCTCTAAGATGCAGTAGCCCACCCAGTGTTGGAACCCATCACTGTGCAAAGCTAGTGAGGGGAGGGGATGTCTTCCCTGTGTTACTTTGCATTCACCAACATGAATTTCATTTGCCATTTTATTTGCCCCAGTTTGTCAGTATCATGAGTGATGGATTCTACTGGAATGATTTCTGGGTAAAGGCAAGAAAGTGTTCTATCAAGCTGTAGATGCTTCAAAGAGGGAGTCAGCTCAGTATAAGGGAATGAATGTCTCGGGGCTTGTCATAGTTTTGTAGAATTGGAATTCCTAAGTTCTCTAAAATAAATTCGGTCAAGAAGTTCTCCTATTAAGCCTGTGCATTTCTTTGCCTTCTGCCACAGAGTCTTTGAAGGACTTAATGGGCAAAACCTGACAGCCAAGTGAGGTTATGGAGAAGTAGTGACAGCAGGAATGTGGAAGGTCTGCCTTACTTGTTTTGAGGATCAAGGGCAGCAGTGGGAGGAGAAGAACACATGGTTCCAGGAGATAAGTTGACGAGAAGGAGAGGAAAAGAGACTTGGAATCACAAAAAAGAGATAAAGGTTGGTCTCCACCAGAAATCTGTTAACTTAGAAACACAGCATCTTGATAGCAGGATGACGCTATGGACAGGTACTTGATCGGTTGACAGCAGAAACGTTCATGGAATACGTGCACTGGGGTCATCGTGGTTCTGTATATTTACGGTTTTTCTCAACTAGCAACAGTGAAGCAGTTCTCCACTATGACATTATGCTATGTTTCTTGGGCAGATTTAAAGTTTCTGAGACAGAAATGGTACTTGGGTTTTGCTCACTATGCAGTGTTTTGGTCAGCAGTAGGAATTAGACTTCTTGGTGCTGAGAGAAGGGACCTTCAAAGTGATCTGAATTCCCCATGCTTATTCAGACTGCTTTAGAACTAGAGTATGTGTCCTCGGGGATGCAGTACTTGGGCTTCTTGTGTAAGGCAATCTTAAGATGTGTTTCCTCACAAAATACAAAACAAGAAGAAAAATCTTTAAGGTTGTCAAATCTTTCTTCCCCTATAAATCTTAAGTTTTGCCCATGTGTGTTGTGGTTTCAGCCCAGCCAGTAACGAAGCACCACGCAGCCGCTCGCTCACTCCTCCCCACCACACTCCAGTGGGATGGGGAGGAGAATCAGAAAGGAGAAAAGAAAAAAAAACGGAACCTCGTGGGTTAAGATAAGGACGGTTTACTGGGACAACACAAGAAGAGAAGTTACAACAACAATAATGGTACTAGTAAAAGAATATACAAAACGAGTGATGCACAGTGCAACTGCTCATCACCCGGAACCCGACGCCAAGAAGTCCCCCTAACCCACTCCCCAGTTATATACCGGGTGTGGTGTCACACGGTATGGAATAGCTCCTTGGCTAGTTTGGGTCAGCTGTCCCAGCTGTGCCCCCTCCCAGGTTCCTGTGAAAATTAACTCTATCCCAGCTGAACCCAGGACAATGTGGAAACTAGCGATGTCTTCAGCAAGTCACCAGATGGTTCGGGTTTTTCCCCTCTCTGTGTCTTTACCTTGGCTAAGGTATGGATAATCTTTACCTCTTTGGGAAAGCAGATTTCAGTTATTGGTGTTGCAAAAGAATTTGGTTCATTGTGGAGTCACAGTGTGTGCCTAGACAAAATACTTAAGGGGACTACTATCTAGCTAGGCTTCACATGAGTTTATCTCAAGGAGGCAGAACAATCGTTGAACATCATCAACATCAAACAATAGCAGCTCAGATGAGATATTTTTGCAATAGCCCTTTGTCATGGCATCCTTGTGGTCAGCTGAACAGTTTGAGGTGCCTTCATTTCCAAATCTGGTATTAATGTTATTTTTGGTTTTAGGGGATTTAACTTCTTGCTTTTATTTACTCTGTGAATCTAATTCTTTCCAGAGCTGTTTAGACCCTCTAGTCATGCTCTTTTGCTACTTCTTTTAGATTAGGGCATCAGCATTGTCAGCATTAACCTTTTATATCATCAAAATATCTATGATTTTCCTTTAATTACCTTCTTTGCTGGGAAAGTAATCTACAGAATACGCTCCCTTAAGGGGTACCATAAAGGTATTCTGGTTTTCTAACAGATTGAGGCATAACCTTGGGCTATCTAAGGTATAGGAAATATTTTAAATCATTTTTGTCTTCAGATTTCTCCCCTCATTCTCTTTTTATGTATTTGATTGGTTCTTCTCAGCCAATGTCTTAAGTTCTACCTTCTTTTATACTGCAGGTGCCTTCACTCTTTGCTTTTACATGTTATTCCAATAGCCACATGACAAAAGACTCCTCTTGTAATCTGTGTCTTAAGGCACAGACTGCGGAGTGCATGAACTTTTTGAGCTCTGTTCTGTCCCTTCCAGTATCACATTAACATTGTCCTTGGACCCTGCACTGGCAGTTTTACATACTCAGGAATGGCCAGTCTACTGAGCAACGTGGTTAAATGGGGTGATGGGTAATTCCTCTTCCACCATATCACTATGCCTTGTACCTTTCTTAGTTCATTTACTTAAACATTTTATTCTATATTCTCCCATTGTGAAAACAAAGTACTCTTGAACCTCAATTTAACTTCTTTCCATGAAGTGATTTTTCTAAAGTTTTGGTATCATGATTTGGCTAACCATGCTAACTTTTGTATGCCAAATACAAAAGTAATAAACGGCCTGTTTGATTTCAGGATGATAGTCTTGCTTATCTTCTAAAACCCTTTACATAACTCTTAAATAGAATGCTTTTGAATTAATTATGTTATTGACATGGTTCTCATTCATGTTATGCAAGCTCTGGTTCTTACATGGTCTTGCTTAAGTGACATAATCCCTCTGTAGTCGCTGCATCCATTCTTCATAGGGCAAGAGGTTATCTTGCTATCAGTTCACTCTAGGTCCATGGGCAACTTTCTGTATCCGATTTCTCTTGCTTGTAATAGGTTGGGTTCTTTGCAGTTTGCATAGTGGTTGTCCACTGTATACTTGGATTTGCTTCACTTGGTGCATCCTCATTTCCTCAAGAAGGTTCAAGTCTGCATCTTCTGGTGGTCTTTCTCTGTTTCTGTTGTACATTGTAATTACAGCCTGGTCTCTTGTCATTGCAGTATCCCACATTTATATCTAAGGATGTTCCATAATTGGCCCTCTCCGCTGGATTTGACTAAAAGACAATCAACTGCTGTCAGAAATAAGGTTTCTTAAAACTGTCTCACACTTAGCTGGTGCTCAGTGCTAGTAGATAGGACACAATTCATTAAACTGGATGTATTTATGCGCAATGGAGTTCTCTCCACCTGTCGTCATTCAGTAGAGTCAACAGCACATTCCTTATCTTCCAAACGGAGATGTTCACATTGATTTGTGTGTGGAAAGTGCTTCCTTCTCCATTGAACTGAGTATAGGTACAGATCTGTATGCTGCAGAAAGTTTTTAAAGATAGGCGAGTTGTATCCCAGGAATGTCTGATATCTGCTGGGGGAATTTCTGCTTAGAGACCCTTAACTTACCCCTCTTCTGCTAGAGGCATTGAATAGACAACAGATTTCTCATCCTGGTGTAATTTTGGTGTGGTTTGGTTTGGTTTTGTTCCCAGAATACCATTCTGTACTTGATTTTAGAAATGAAGCATGGGGCACAGAAGTCTTTTCCACAAGAGCTGGGTCCTTTACAAGGTTGTGTCTAGAGATGGGAAGCAAGAGCAATGACCACAGCTGGTCAATCCATCATCATGGGCCAGTAGGCAGTCCCTACTTTAGATAATGTACGCTTACCCAGAAGGCTTGTTCCCAGTATCCCTCTCTTCTAAATATCTATTATTGGATAAATACTCAGTCCATCTTTTTGATGAAATTGATCTTGGACAAGCAAAGCAAGCTGAGACAACAGAGCTGTAGTGCACAGAAAACTCGAGCCTTGTGTATTCACTACTGCCTGACAACAGCAAGGCTGACATTTCAAATAAGGCTCTTCACAGGTATGTACAGCATTGTTTAGCTACTTTGTCTAATAAGTGAATTAATACTTTGTTTCTTGATTTTTAAGTGTCTCAAATTCTGTAGCTTGTTCTCATTGTTGGTCATGGTTGTTAACCTTTAAATTCTTTGGAGATGGGAGACTGGGGAGAGGGGATATGAGTCAGTGAAAATCACACAAAGGTGCCCGTTGCATGGTACCAATTAACTAGATGTCTCCTTCATTTTAGCCCACGTTAGCAGAGTCATTTGGATCTGAGATGCTGGGTAACAAAACTGACTGTTTCAAGTGCTGAAGGAATTGTTCTTTTTGGGTAGTTTGTAAAGTGACTTAAAACATTGCTCAATAATGAAGTATTATGCGATGATTACTATGGAAATAAAGAATACTATTCCTGTTGTTTTCACTTAAGTCCTTCCTTAGCTGCATTGATTCTTGAAAGAATTGGAACAGGCTTTGAATTTTCATTCTGCACTACTGGTTTTAGTTTCAAAGTGTATTTAGGACAGAAAACTCTTTTAACCATTACAGTGGTCAAAAACACCTTCCCCGTACCTGGTACTCCAGTTACCAGTAGTGAGTAAGTGCTAACATTTTTAACTAAGTACGCTTTCCTAAACATCTGAAAGAAATGCTTTTATTACCCGAAGATAGATACTTATTCAGTTGGACTCTAGCCTGTGTTTTGCATAAATTTTTCATATGTGCAGCAACCTTTTCATTCCTGTACCTTGTTGCTAAGAGGCTTTCTCAGTCATTGGTCCATCTTCTCACTCTTCATTTTTATTAATATCCTATTTCATATAAGTTTCTTGTTTCCATTTATGTAGTATACTATGTTTCGGCATAGTTAATAGGTGATTTTTTACTGAAAGACAGTAAAAAACCTTTTGCAAAAAGGTTTTAAAACATTTTAGTGGGTTTGAAAACCTGGTTTGTCACATTTAGCAGCTTGAGACAATGTACTATGATTTCTAGCTTAATTCAGGGAGATTCCAAAAGATCAAGCTATTAAGTGGAAACACCTTTATGAACTTACCAATATTTAAAGTTTTTATTACACTGAACACACAGTGTGCATTGTGGTAATGAAAATCATTGCTTTGCTGATCATTCAAGGTTCAGGACTGCACAATGTTCTGACTCAACTCCTATTTTTTTAAACCTGTTCTGTGCCCTTCTTTGAATGCACAAGAAGTCCAGATAACAGGAGAGGTTACTCTGGTGGAATGTCACTAATCTCATGAGGATCTATCAAAAAACAAGGTCCTGTTATATCATATCTTATCTCATCTATCTTCTCATATATCACATATTATATGTATCATATCACGTATCATATGTCATATGTGCCGTATGTATTGTGTATCTCGTATATCGTATGTATTGTACCTCGTGTGTCACATCGTAGCTATCACATAATTTTCAGTCATTTTAGCACAAACAACTGAGGACAAATGTTAAAGCAGGAAAGCCTGAAATGCCATTTCCATTGCATTGTGAAGGGCGTGTAACAATAAACTTTTAGAGGCAAGTTTTCTGTAATTAAATTAAAACCAAGAATGTTTTGAAATCTTTGGCATCCGTTTCTGCTCCCACATGTTGCTTACATATGGATTATTCAGACTTTCTCCAAGATAGAATCCTTCGTGGTGACCAAAAGGACTGGCATAGTGATGACTTTGCAGAATTCAAAGAGTGAAAGTCAAGCTGCTACACACAAATGGGGAGTCTTTTTGTTAAGGCAGTATGAATATACCTGTCAGATTTAAAAACCCTTCAGAAATACTTCAGAAGAAAAAGAATATTCATATCCAAGAATATTCCTTGCCACTTAAGATGAATGCCTGAAAATACATTGTCCGAAAATGCTACAGAAATCTTTCAAATAACAGGGGGGAAATCACTTTCACATCACTTGTTCTCCAGAAGTAAAACTTCCTAGTGTTTGAAGAGAAGTCATGCTGCTTGTAATTAATGACAGAATCATTTTTATCTTTAAAAACCTTATTCTTAAAAAGAGTGAGACATCAAAAAGGTCCAAGTCCATTAAGAGAAGTAGGGTCTTTGATTTTTTTTTTTTATTTTTTTTTCAGTCTGGCTCTCTGCAAACCCTGAACCAAGCAGATTGCATAGTTACTCATGTATTGCCATACTGTGACAGAACTGTACTTGTATAGGGGAGAGAGCATGTGCTTACGATGACATGTCAACATTGTCGTGGTTGCTACATATTTCTGTTATGCTTGATTATCGCACTTGAGACCTAAGTTGTTAGTGTATCATGGAGCGCTGAAGAAAGTGGATAGATTTTTAGCCTGTGCATAGCTGAAAAAGAGAAGAGTACCACTCGAGGCTGTTAGATGCTGTCTGCAGACTGTGCTTAAATATATGGAAATGATCTGTATGCACGCTTTCAAACTGACTCAGGTTTGTAACAGTGGAGAAACTATTAATGTTTGCACCAGTAGTTATTTTGTGTTGTAAAACTGCTGATTTTCCTGATGAAAACCAGCTTGCTTTAATTATCTGATTACCTTTTTCCAGCAAGGAAGTTCTGAAGGATTAAAGTATTCATTTTTTGAGTTATAGTATGAGTAGTTTTAGAGTGCATTAGTTGTCTCATAGCACTGAGCAAATGGGAGAATAAATGTGTTTATCTTCATACGAATGAACAATCTGAACAATGTGTTTGCATGACAGAACAATATGAATTATACAGAATATACAAAGAGTTTTTATTTTCAATAATAAATTTTATTAAAAGCAAATAAGCTTTAGTCCAGCTTTTAGTGACATAAATATATATGTTATAATATAAATACTTAAGGCTCACGATTTTTTTTTTCTTAGGGTACAACAAACCTTTCCAGAACGTTTTTCATGCTCCAACTACAAAGGCAAATTGAAATATGATGCAAGGTGGATAAAAAAAGTAGCAGGCTAATTAGGTGCCACGGGGTAGTGTTGACAGGTTGATAGATCTATTACAGTGGAAATGCTTTTGCTGCAGTGCCCACTATGTAACTGCTTGTAATAAAACCAGATTACTCTTAGACTTCTCGCGTTGCATTCTCTCTCTTAAATACACAGACACGCACACATATTTTCCTTTGTCTACCTCTGCTCGTGCTTTGCCAGCAGCTTCCTCGCATGCTGGAAGACCTACATTTTTGGCCAGAAGACGTGCTGCAGGAGGACCCGATATTCAAGGGGTTTGTGTTTTCATGTGCCATGTACCTGGTCTGGTTTTCTGTCTTCTTGGAAATACTGCTTTCCTGCTAGCTGGTAGCTTATTACTACAATGGGAAGCCTGCCTGGAGAAAAGATGGATGATTGGGATGCTTCTCCCTTGTTATGAGACCAAGATGGAAGTTTTCGCTAATGTTCCCGGCGGTACTGATGTTTGCTCTGTGTGAGTAGTTTCAGTGACCCACTGACATGCTCTTACGCTGAGTAAGGCTGAATTCAGTTGGCTCTTGTTCTCCTCCACCTGTAAGACAAACAACAGAACCCAAACACTTGCTTCAGGTTAACTGCCAGCACTTTCAAGCACTGATTTGCTCTGAAACCTTGTGTATGTACTTCTGTGGGAGATCTGCCGTTTTAATAGTAATACTGGCTTTCAAAAAACATGCTGATCACTGTTCCCACAGAAAATTTGAAAATGTCTGTGGGTAGTCACACTAATGCGACTGCCTGGATTTTTAAATGAATTATTTTAATTGCAAATGCTTTGTTAGCTCTTCACATGGATATTCTTCTGCACTGGCTGTCTTATATAGTTGCAATTGAGACAGTACTTTATTAACAGCTTGTTTCAAGTTCATTGAGCTGATATCCCCACAGGTCTCTTCTTAAGTGCATCTATTTGTCTTGTATTGCACGCATTTAGCAGTCAGAGATCTTTAGTTCAGAAGTCTATGTACTGCTATCACATATCTGGCTGCTTTGGCTTTTCTCATTGCTTGTTGGGCTGTAAACATTAATTGTCATATTCATCTTGATTCCTAGCCAATTTTCCTTTCTGCTTACTTTAACAAACAATGCCTTCCAGATTTCTCTATGGCTTGCTTTATCTACTTGAAGATCCCAGGTATTTTTCTACTAGATAAACAAATAGGCTTACTCCTTCATATGCATCAGCGATTCTTAGATGCGTGCTTTTTGCAACTTTTACCTTTATTAATTATCGGATGACTGTGCCCTGCGAGGAAGGGTGGATGTTTAAGTTCTGGTTGCTACCTCTTGACTTCCATGAAGATTATCACTTCTTCAGATGACCTTTGGTCTCATCTCTGAGCGTATTTTGCAGTAGTCTTTATTTGAAGAGCCCCTTTGTGACAAGGTTTATGACACTGGAAGGCAGTTACAGTGCAGATGCCTTGCCTGGTTATGAACCTTTCTGTGAAGGATTAAGTGCAACTTGGTGCCCACAGCGTTGCAGTTTCAAGCTGCAAGCCTGATTAACTGAGAAGTGTCTTCCTAAGTGTGATTTTTCTTGAATTCTTTCTTAATCATGCCCTACTTCAAGGTGAGTTTTCTTTTTAAACTGAGAGAGGTTTCTGTAAGTTAGAGTGGCCTTCTCAATTACTGTTAATTACCTATGAGGAAGATGATGAATTGCGTGACATGCTTTGGAAATTCATCTGTTCAAAATTGCCTTCAGAAGCTGCTATGCTTAGAGCTTATGAGCAAGAAGAAATTGCAGTTTTGCCCTTTTCGTTTGGCATTTTCAGTATACAATGGAGGTAAAGGCAGTAGTGGGGAAATAAAAATATATGACCCAAAAGCATCCTGCGAGAGTAAATAGCTTTTAGCTAGAAGTATATCAGGTTAAGAACAGGGCCTCCTTTAAACTGACTTTCTGTTATTCACTGGATGTTGTTTGTAATTTGTAGGGTTTCTGAGCTACTGTGACGTACCTTCTCAAAGAAAAAACAACTTTTAAGCTATGTAAACATCAGTCTAATCTAAAATGTTTTGAAACCATTTCCTTACTTCTTCAAATTAATTGGTGTTTCAATACTCTTTCATTTTCAAAGTGCATCTTTGAAATAAGCATTCTGATTCAAGCCTTATTAAAAGATAATTCTAGCTTCCTAATCAAGGACTCTTGAGTTTCTCCCATATTTCTCACATGACAAGTGATACAAGACTTGCTCCAGAGAGAATACTGAAAAGATTGAAACTGTTCATTGGAAGGTGGGATGCAAAAGGACATACAAAATTAGAAGTGGTACAGGGACAGAAGATCAGCCCTTTTGTAATGCAAGAATGAGAGACTGTGAAACTGGTCCAATAGCATTTACTATTTATTTACAACTAATCAATAGAAGTCATTGAGGTAAAAGATACCCATGTTGATAAGAGCTCCAGAGAAGAGCAGACGTTTATAGAAACAATGAAATAACTGTATAATAATTCACTGTTATGATAATTACATAAAGAGTCTTCAGGAATAAATTTTTTCTTCAAAACATTGTAAGCCTCTAATGAAAGGGATAGAGAAGAAATTTACCTGTAAGACAAACTTCTGCTCGTGTCGACTTTCAAATATCTAGCAGACTGTTCTGCAGAAGAAAAACTGGATTTGACCTACAACTGATATGACAGCCAAATTTTCTGTAGGAATTTCACTGTAGCCTCTTTAACCTACTGAAATACCTCTAAAAATCTACTCTTAAGAATCAAAACTTCCATTTTGTGTTCTTACATTGAAACTTTTGCCATTGACTTCAGTGTAATGAAGTTGGCATTAGAATTAGGTTTCTGAGTTAGTGACCATATGGAAAAATTAAAGCATATTGTCTGAGGAATGGAGTGATATTAAGCAGGGTTAAACAGAGATGTTTTTTGCCTTTTCAAGGAGGACAAAACCCCACAACTGTTAAATCAACCCAGAATGTTTCATTTGACCCAGGACAATGTGTATTTCTCTTGCTCAATAAATTAGAGAGAAATCAAATAAGCTTTTGGATCTTTCTAGGATAAAATTTTGGGGTTTTTTCTGTTGTTCTCAAATGTCTACATCTAGAATATGAAACATTTTTCATTTTTAAAAATAGTCAGTTTTAGCTGACTTTATTATTCTTGTTTATAAAACTTGATTTTTGGTGCATGCAGTATAATCAAAATGTCCTATTTTGATTGATACCATGAACAAGCAGGAAATCAGCCCTTTTCCTCAAAAACTTCTTAAGAGCAAGAACTTGTATAAATTCTTCCCAGTTAAACTACATGTGAAAGAAATTTAGACAACTGGCTTAGAAGAACAGAGCTGAACTTAACTACCTAGAGTATAACCATCTGATAGTGCTACCAGCCTGGTCAGTAAGCAGAAAACTAGGATGATTAAACTGAAGTTCTAGCAGTTGTAGCAAGGTGTAACGCTACCTGGAAGGAAAAAAGAAAAAAAAAAACAAACCAAACAAAACCCAAACCCTGTTGCAGTTCCAGTGATTAGTCTAATGTATCACTTCTGCTATGTTTAAATCTGTCACGAATACACGTTTTAGGATGAGGCAGCAAGGTTAACAGTGTCTCTCTGCAAAGAAGAGGCAGAAGAAACTCTCAAAATTCATGCACATGGAGTAAGGTATTATTCTGGCTTTTGAAAACTATGTAAACCATTCTTTGGGCAGATGATTTCCTGTAATCAGTAAGATTTCAATGCTGAGAAATTTTTCCGGTATTGTGGCCAGGACAATTAAAATTTTTCCATTGTATTAGTGTAGGATGGATAAGATGGTAAATAAGAATAAATTATATCTTTGTGTGAAAGACCTTGGATTGGCAAGCCTTTGTAGGGGGGCTGTGTTTATTTGCTACATTTTGCTATAACTACAGACCTAGATTATTTTCTTAAAGCAAAACTTCTTGACAACATATTTAAAATTATGCTTGACTTATGGTTACATTTAAGACCTACAGTAGCTACAACAGCTGATGTACTGACTATTCAAGAGGCCTTGGAAAAGGCTGAAAAGCCTCCTTTACCATTGTTGTGGTGCCTGAATAGGACAGTAATCCCAGATGGTAATTACATGACACAAATTACACCAAAACATGCTGCAGTCTATGCTTACCCTTTTAACTGATTTTGAAATCTAGGTATTAAAACATGAGGATTCAAGGGCAAGGGGGTTAATCAAGATAAGGATTTTTTTTGGAGAGAGAATATAGGACAAGGAGAATACAGAGTAATATGTGACCTTTGGTCAAATATCACAAACCAAAGCAGTATGTTTAATAGTGTAGAAGACAGTTGGTTACCAAGGAAGCTGAGGAATGGACTGCTGGCTTTGGTTTTTGGCTGGAAAAGGTCCTATGTCAATGAACTTAGAAATGATGAGGACATAGAGGAGGATTTTAGAGGCAGCTAGAAAGCAGAATAAAATTCAAGAACAGGAAGGGTTCTTCAGAAGTCATCTGGTCATTTCTATTCCCACTGTTTTGACTGTAGGGACTAAATCATGATTTAAGCAGCTAGAAGATGGGAAGAAACAGAATAAGGTTATACAGGAGGAAATAAATCACTTCTGCATCTGGCTCCTATTTCTATACTTGGATGATCCCATCTTCCATTACACTGTCACTTAGTTTCTATCTCTTCACCTCCTTTGCCCCTTGAAATATTCGCCATCTTTCCGCCAGAGTTTTCCAGAGATGTCTCTGTGAGTTGTCATTCCAGGGAAAATAGGGAAGGCAGATTTCAATCCTTCTTTCTCCATATCAGACCACTTTATTTGCGGGAAGGCTGGAATTCAGGTATGGAACCTGCTGCAGAAGTGGCTTAATCCTAAATATAAAAAGCCCCTCTGCTCTTTACAGACTCCATTAGATTCAGTTCAGCTACGTTTGAGTTCTGAGGATTTCATAATTCGGTATATTTTGGATGTAATTTACTGTCCCAAGACACAACTGATTGTCTGGAGTATATGTCTTCATCCATACTGATAAATATATTATATAGTGGGCATCAAAGGCCTTATGATTAGTGAGAAGAAAATCACTGCAGAATGAACATCTGTGGCGGCTGCCAAAATGATTATATTTTTATTAGACAAGAGGGTAAAAAAAATTTTGTTACAATAGATAAAACATTTGGGAACAGACCTTGAAAATGCATTGAGATACTAGGATCAAAATAATACTCTGCTCATAAAATTTGGATGCATATTGTCGTGTCCCCCCCCATCCCCCACCTTAGAAGCTGTAGCACCAGCTTTTTTTTGTCATATGTTTTATGATCAGGTTTTATGATAAGTTTTGTGTTCCCCATTCAAGCAAAATAGCTAAAACTATCTGTATTACAGGATAATAAAATTGTCACTTAACAAATGTAACTAGTTTCATATTGCTAAAAATACCCAAAAGAACGGGTCATTGGGACCAGACTGTGAGAGACTGTTCCCTGTGACAATAAGGGATTCTTTACATAGACTTTGATGAGGTAATGCATATGATGTGGTGTAATTGCAGAGAGGAAATGCAGTTATTCAGCCAGAATTTCCAGAAACAAAGTATCTCATTTTTTAAATAATTGTGATTTAAAACTGAACATTCCTATTTCGCTTCGTTGTGTCCTGTTCCTCTGAATGTAGAGGTTAAGTATGACCCTTCAAAGATATATAAGCTTGTTTTCTGCAAGGATGGTTTAAAGTCATATTGGTATCCCTGTATCCTTTCATCACAATCTTTCAATAAATTGAGCTGTGTATTTAATTACACACAGGTTAAATAATTATCTTTTAAGTTCTCTGGGTCAGAGGCTTTGTAGGAATATCTCAAAGACACAGTGGCTGGCATCTGGGTCCCGTCAGAAAGTTGTAAGTCAGACGTCTCACTGTCACTTTCTAACTTCATTAGTACGGAAGGCATCACTAGGGCTTATAATGACTTCAGAGTTGACCATTACTAAATAGAGTACAGCAGAAATACCTAGCCATGCTCTCTTTTGTATGTAGACTTTATGAAAATCACTTAAACATGAAGTGAGTTTATATTCCCATAGGTAGGGGTTCTGTTTGGTTTTTTCTTCTTCTTCTTCTTTTTTTTTTTTTCCTTTTCCCCTAACCTGGTCACTTTTCACAGGAGCATGGAATTTTTAATCTGTGTTTCCTGTTTAAGGCATTAGACCTAGAAACTTGATACACAGTTCTCAAATCTGATGTATTCTTCCTTTATGACTGTAACTGCTCTGTGCATCAGGTTTTTTTCTGTAAAATAGAAATAGTACCACCTCTCCACTTGTCTTTTTTCATTTGTTTAGACTCTAAAATATCTGGGAGAAGAAATGTACTGCATGAATGCAATATTGCTTGCTGGTAGTATCTTTGCTGTGTGACATACATGATGAATGCCATACTTTCTTCCTTACATATGAATTTTTTGGACTTGATACGTTTTGTGAATGATGTTCTATATACTGGTCTGTAAGGTAAATAGGAAATGCATGTCACTGTCAGAGGAACCTTTTCAGAAAGTTCTGTCAAATGGAACTATTGCCTACTGCAACCAGAAGACAAGTAGCAGTTTGTTACTACAGATGTGATCATCTGATGTAAAAAGCTGATCCTGTTGACTTCAAGGCAAAACTCCCACTGACCTCAGTAGAGCTGGTATTTTACCCTGAAACTTAATTATAAGTTAGCTAAGGAGCTAATCAAAACACTATGGTAAAGTTACTTTGCACACGATGCAGAAATAAATGCCCTTCTCTATGTAGAGGAAGCTTACATAGCATAAACCAATTGAGCTGAATAAAAATACATGGCTGGGTCATGCTTATTTTATGCATGACTCTGTACTTTCCATCTGCAAGTTATAAGGTGCTTACTGTTAGTGCATGCTGAGGTAAGTTGGATTTAGAAGGATGCTGAAACTAGAAACATAATACTGGCTTACAGAAAGAGGGGTAAATGGGCTTTTAGGAAGACTTTGTTTCCCATGGTAGAGCACAGTTGTCAGCTCAGGCGCTGACGCATCCACAAGGGTGGTAATTCCTCAGTTGGTTGCTTTGTCGTCACGAACCTGCGTTCAGGGTCATTTACTGGTTTTGGGTGATTGTTCTACAGTCTCCAGTATGTGGTGTGAGCCCATTGACTTCCTACCAGACTTGCACATCTACCGAGCAGAGGTGAAATTGTGTTTCAGGTATAGTTGACAGCAAAACCTTATTTCAGTAGTGACGTAATTTTGCACGCAGCTGGATCCAACGGGACTTAGCCCCAAGATATTCATCAGTCTTCTTAATGGCATTTAGTGCAGTTATATTCTTGAGGCATTTAATTTTTGCCTTTAAGATTCACTGTTCTAAAATGTAAAAGTAATCCCTATCAATATTGGAATCTTTTGACAAAGTTAGCTATTCTAGTAACTATGCAGAGAGAAGCGTACATAGAGGTCACATGCAGTCGGTGCCAGTTTGTGCTGGAATGACCCAGGATACTGTGCCAGAACCTGTTTCGGGTGTGAGCTTCGCTTCACTCCTTCCCTGCCTTATACAGCCAGCATCTCGTCCGTACAGAAGAGATGTTCTCTGTGTTCTACTGTAATTATAGACATATAAATGACAACTGTGTTCAGGTGGAAGCCATTTCTTAGGTACATGGCTGTAGGGAGCAAAGGACAGTGTTGACATCAGTGGCTCATGACGAGGTTTCACAGGTTCTGTCGTAGCCCTTGGAACACTAAGGAGTACGCTCTGTGTTTATGATGTATGCCTGCCCACTGAGCATGGACAAATAAATATTAAACAAAGGAAGCCACTTCTGAATGAACTGTGGTTTCAATCTGCTCTTAGTGCTTCTGGTACATTCCTGTATTTTTGCTCAACTTCACTGGGTTCAATGGGGAGGGGGTGTTCAATGCTTGATCCGTGTGAGGTCAAGAAACAGGATTTCTGTGGAATTCTATACAAGTCTTTTCAAGTAGCTCCTCTCACACCTACCTCTGTGCATAGCAAAAAGTCTGCAGAAACCCCAAGCTATACATAAAATAAGCACTTTTTACATTCTGTAAAACAAAGGATGTGAAACAAAGGTTGGGCCTGTGTTGTCACCACCAGCAGCACAGCTTTGTTTTACCTGTTTTTTCAGTTCCAAAATGCATGCTAAAAAAAAAAAAAAAAATTGTTGAAAGCCACTTTTCTGTTGCTCTGCATGCCTTTTTTCCTTCTGCTTGGCAACCTCCACACCTGCTGTTCTGACTACTAAAAATTGTCCTTTCTTTTGTCCTGCAAGTATTTCTGCCTAAGAGGAGAGGACAAAGGATTCACTACCATTTTTCTTGGTTCTGCTGCCTTGTAACTTTCAAAATGAAGTCCTTGTTAACAATTCAGTGTTCCTGGGGCTCCAAAATTTAGGTTTTTTTAATTAGAATGCCTATGAGCTAGGATGGCTGCAGTAGCACAGGCACGTACTGCTCTTAAAACCAGCTTTATAATGTATTCTTTAAGTGTATAGCAGTGAAAAACAGCATTTTCTGCTGCACTGTGAGGCTGGTGTGTTTTAAGAGGAATGAGGCAAAAGAACAGGTGAAAGGAAGTTACTCCCATCTTCACCGTACAGTTTTTCTCTCCAACATTTGTTGGTTCAGGGCTCCCACACAGTTTCCTTTTTCCGTAGCCGGTACAGTGACAGCTCCTTATCCTGTTCTAGTCTGCTTTAAGAACAGCCTTCATTTGTGATGTTACTGAGAAACATTTCAGTATATGAAACGTTTGAATATACCATTGCAGATGTTAAAGGAGGAAGGCCAGTTCTTTCTCAGTTTACTCCGATGGGTGTTTTTCATCATTATCTTTAATGAGAGGGTGAGCAAGTTCTGTCCAAAACGTTTCCTGGAATCCAAACAGTTATTTGCCTCTTGAGGGAACACGGATGGCTAGTTTCAGATTTCAGAAGTGAAGAAGTCTTGCCCTTTGAACAAATGCGTAGAAGAGCCCACCCATCCCAGAAACGCCACCACCACACACACAGACACGGTAGATTAAGTGCAGAATTTTGCCAGTTCACCCCAGGTGACTACCTGGGTCATTTTGTTTCTCATAAGCCTTGTTGCTGCCAGCACTAAGGGTCTATAAATACTACTCTGTAGTATAAAGACAGCTGAGCTGGTTCTAGACGAACGAACTTAAATACTGGAAGCACCCTGTATTTCTTCACAGGGTAGACACGCCTCCACGTAGGTCTGCACTAGGACAGCTCGTGTGCTTTCAGTTCACATTTAGAACTGGCTTGCAGTGCATGTTGAGATGTTTTTCTTAGGAAAGTTGGAATAGCATTGCCAAAATACTTGTAGTACAGATCCATCTATGTCAGATAAGCTACACGTGGTGTTGGCATAGTAAAATGATCCTCATGAGGGGAAAACCAAAGTATTTTTACTAGTTTAACCACAACTGGCAGCTTCTTCCAGCACTGCTACATTAATCAGGGATTGCACCCTTTCCTGACGTAGCTAACTGTGCCAGCAAAATTAGCTGGTTTTCCCATTGCAATGTGTCCTGGTTTTAAAATGTGTTAAATAGCATAGTGACATTTTTGAGCAGGAACACGAGTTATCATTTCAATACGTGCCGGCCAGAGAACCATTTTAGAGCCTTTTAGAAAGGACTAGCTCTAGCGCTATAAGACAGGGCATGCTTAAGGTAATAACTTTGCAAGGATTGATGCCTAGTGGTTGGCCGAGTTAAAGTACAACTTGGTACCCATACAGGGGCTTGGAATGTTTAATTAGATTCTAAAGGAAGGGAGTAATAGTTTGTATTTTTAAAAGGAAACATCCTTTCTAAAGTTGATGGAAAGAGGAAAAAAGTATTCATGAGAATTCTGAATTCCTTTGAACTTGACATGTTTAAATTAATCCTTTTTTCTGAGCCCACTTTATCTTTTGCTTAACTTACTCTCGTATTTTTTACTTTTGAGCAAAATAATTTTTGAAACCATTTTACAAACCCAGAGTGACATAAGGTTAGAAACCAATCTGTTTAGATACAAATAATGATTAACGATGTTCAAGAACGTGAGAATGAAATAAAACTTAGATGTCAATAGACTGTTCACAGGAAGGTTTATTTTTCAGAAGAGGCCATTTTGAAAGGAAAATCTATCAAATGTTCCCATAGATACTATAGGTAGTTCTTTACTTCTGTATATATACAGTTGACAACATATTGGTGAAACCAAAAATTTACTCACACTTATTTTTCACTAGATAAATTGTTGATATATTACTTTTTTCTCAAATGGATAATACAGATACACTAGCCAGGTTAACTGCCATGTTTATAGAAACAGATATTCTCGGGTTTTAGAGCTATGCTGTAATATAGAGATGAGCAATATTTGTCTATTAGATTTTGGAGATTTTTAAAACATGCCTGTTATAAAACCTCTAATCTTACCTTCATAACTTCTTTTATTTCTCAATAACATCTTTAAAATTACAGGGACAAACAGTTTCCAATAAACTAGTAGAATCTACATTATTAATTTAAGACTTGGAAATTGTAATATTTTAAATTTAAAGTACTTTTGCTCTGGTTCTGTACTGAAAGTAGCTCAGAAACACAAGCTTAAGTTTCCCTAGAGTAGAGCTTTTCATTTCTTAAAAGCTGAAATGATAACTTGATTAACAATAGAGATTTGGAATCACTTTAAAATTAATCCTGTCCTGCTCTCAGGCTCTTTTAGAAAATTATTACAAAACTGTGTATGTTTCTTTATAATTTCTGCCTCATGGCAGACCAAGAGCATACGTAATTTCAGAGTCAAAATTCAGTTGTTTCAGATTACTTTGTTCCATGAATAGACCAGACTCGATAGTTTCATCTCACTAGATTTATTTATTAATTGATAAATGAAGCACTTGTTTCAGCTCACACAGCTGGCTAATCTTAGAAGTTGGTTGCACAAAATCACTCAGCTGACTTGTTTGACTCAGTAACCCAGGTATACATCCAAAATGAGTTTAGTTCATTAGAAGTAAGGATTCTGGATGACTACAACAAATCTTTGTCAGCTGCCTACACTCATGCTGATATAGTACATGCAAATGAGAATATATGAATATTTCAGTCTCTTAACAAAGCTAAGTGGTGTTCAGAGCATTAGGAAAGGTTGTAGCTCTTGTCTGCAGAAGGAATTTTACTTATGAAAGTGAGAAAGTTGCCGCTAACTTGTAGCTGAAGTTAGTTATCAGTGTCAGTATATCATTGCAACTGCAGCTGTTATTTTTACATAGCTGACTGTCTTGCCAAAGTAATTTAGGTATTTTTCCCCAAAATGAGACCATATACAGTGAAGGGCCAGTTGTAGGACAGATGACAATTTAAAATTTTCTGACCTTCCTCAGCAATAAATCCAGGACATCAAATATCCTGCTAAATGGAAATACATAATGAATTGCACCAAGAAATTGATTATCTGAAGTTTATTTGCACTACAGCTACATTATAGTAGTATCTTTAATATCTTTAGTTTTGCTATGGAGAGAGGAATTTGGCGGTCAATAAAGATTTTGTGCTATCTTAGGGAAGTTTCTCATCAGTTCAATTTTGTGATTAAAAGGTCTGAATGTACCACTGATTCTCTAAAATTAATTATCTTGTAATAAAGGAATACTTTAACTTCTGTATCAGATTCTACTGTGCCATGTACTGCGTAGTCAGGGTAGGAACTGCTAAAATCCATTTCCAACTTGCAAGCATATGATGTGTCTCTTAGGATGTAGGTGTAGGACAGGGCACAACGGCTGACTAAATGTGTTGGTGAAAAGGGAAAGGGGTGAAAGAGGCAGGAGATGAATGAGCGGCCTTAACAGTTGTAGCACGTACAGGTTTCTTGGCCTTGTCTTATGAATAACAGCTATAGACTGACTGCTTGACGTTCACAAGATGGTCTTCAGGCTGTACTTAATAGCTTTATTTTTTAGGACTCATGCATGTTGTCTCTGTGTGGAGGATAGCTGGGGGAAATAATAAACATGGGGGTGAAATAAAACAAAGTAGTATATATTTTCAGTTTTAAAAATTATAAGGGGGAAGAATTTCATGATCAAGTTAGTTTAATATAAATTTGCTCGTCTTTAGCAATACTAAACCCCTAACTGTAATGCTTTATCCGCAGTTGTGCAGACTCACACATGCTTAACTTCAAGTATATGTGTAGTCAGATGTTTTTAGGAGAGACACTGAGTAATGTTAATGCTGCACTATAATTCAAAAGGTCTTCTACCAGCAGTTCCTTTTCATAGGTTGTTTCAATCGTTTCAGGTAAGACAACTGTCAACTGAAAACTAGTGTCTGTTTTTCATAAACATTTTCTTGAGGTTATCGCATTGTGAAACCACGTTTTCTTAATAATCAGGTTTTCTTTCACACCGGTTACATTGCTGCCTTTGTAAAAAGACTGTAATTTCACTGTAATAGCATTCATTAACTCATACTAGATACATTTTTAAGCCTATTTTAATGTGAGAAGTGAACAGAGCTGGACTAGAAGTTAGGATTGGATCACAGCCTTCTCTTTTCAATCTAATTTTAAACAGCTTTCTCAACCACTGTGATTGTGTCAGCCACATTATTCATGCCCTTACTGCTGCCACAGTGCAACTGGTGTTGTCTCTCGTCTTCACGTGAGCAAATAGGTTGAAAAGAGTCATTTCCCTGCTGGTGATCCACCACGTCCCAACAATGTAGGAAGTGCAGCAAAGCTAATACGTCTCTGAGGTTAGTCAGGGTGTTTTCCAGGAGGAGACTGGGGAATAAGAGATTATGGAAATCAGAGCTTTTCTAGGTATCGTTTAATCACAACTGTGAAAGATGACCGTGTCCCAAGAGAACGGAGGAAGAAGTGGAAGGGAGCTCCTCACTGCAGCTCCTGCTGTGGCGTGGTTTCCCAGGGCCAGGTCCCTGGTACTCACTACGATTGGAAGGCCTACTGGACATTAGGGTGAAAAGAGGGAGTCATCCTCAATTACGTCACATGTGGTGGTATGTTTTTACCTATATAGTTATGTCTGTATGTAGATGCACCTTTCTGGGTATAACAGTGATATACCTATGTACCTTTTGATTCACTATGAGAAACAGCAGAAGCTCTAGGGCTCTGCACTTTCGTAATGCGGTATTTTTATTTGCCTCGGAAGATGTAAATTTACTGAGTTGGCAGCCACCGTGGTATTTATTAGGACCTTCTGGGCACTAAGAAAATTAAACAACTGAAACTGAAAACGACACTGAAGTTACATGTAGCACCTTGCCGTAAAGTGTACAGCCAGATTTAAGAGGAGGTATAGGAGGTATAGCAAATATGTTTTTTAACAAAGATTGTAAGAAGTGGAAGTTGTTGGCCTAAGAAAAGGTTGAGTGAAGATATAGCACTTTTGGTATGCATTAATTAAAGACTGTTGCAAAGAGAGGTGTAATCAATGTTGCTATAGTTAAGTCGTTCTCCAGCTCCACTAGGGATAGGATGGGCTTGAATCAAAGCAAAGGAGCTGCAAGTTAGACATAGGAAACCTTTCTAGCCATGAGGTTAGAGGAACAGTGGAAGTGAACTGCCTGAGAAGGCTGGAAAACCCCTCTGGTGGTGGAGATTCTGTGAACTTCTGCTAAGAATGGTTCAGAGGTACTTAATCCTGTGACAGAAAGGTGGATTAAATGACCTCTTGAATCACCTTATTTTCTGTTATCCTATACAGAGAGCTAACTTGTGAGGCAGTGCTGATGTATTTAATAAATTCTCTTGCTAACTCCTTTTGTTCTTTCTAATAACTGAAAAATGCAAAAAGTGCAATGTTTTTCAAACATCTCTTCTAAACATAGCTTTTGTTTTCCTTCAAAGTGAGGGGAAAATTATTTCTACATAAAAATCTTGCCACATGAAATGGTTATTTCTCTTGGCAGCTTTTCTTTCCAATGATTCACTGATTCAAGAAAAGACAGCTAGATAAAACTATATGGATAACCGAAGCAATGTACGTAACCAAAGCAATGTACGTAGCAGCAGAGTAAGAGCTAAAATGTCACGGTGTGTAAGTAAAAAGTAAAATCTGGCGTAATGACTGATACATGTGTCTGGTCCCTGCATCTAAAGTCCATGGTGAGGAGGGAGGTTAAAGGCAAATGAGTTCCGTTTCTGTAGCGGTGGGGAGATTGGAAGTTAGAGTGCAATTGCAGACCCTTCGTCAGCAGAAACAAAAAGCCACCCACCTGCTGAGTCTCATATTAATGTCTGTTCTCCTTGATCATAACATTACAGCATCTTTCCTTTGAATGTTGCTGTCTTTGAATCATTCATTGTTGCACCTTCTGCAAGGGAAAGCAGTAGTCCTAACATAATCCATATTTCGTGAAAAGATAGCAAAGCACTTAAAAAACATGAGTAAGGACCAATTTTTCTATTTCACAGTAGACGTGTTGAAAAGCAGAGCAAAAAAAAGCCTCTAAACCAGTGATGCCTCAACCATTTCTTTAGTCTACTTTATGATGTAGCTGCAGAGATACTTGTGATTGCTAGCAGAACGGAGCAGGGTGGTGTGAGGCTAGGAATCTCGAAGGATATGGAAAAGGATGGGCATTTTCCTTCCCTCGACAGTGACCACAAATAAGCTTAAAATGGTGCATTAAAAATTAAAATTGGTGCATTAGACCACCCTTCCAATTGCTGATTTACAGAACTAGAAAAGAAAACCTAATCTCTTACCCTCCAGGCCCTCGAATTTTATTAAAACAAAACAAAAAAACTACAACCAAATCTACCTTTCCTCTTTCCTTCAAATGTAATTCTCTATTTTTAAAGTGCCCTGTCAGTCTTGACTAATAATAATCATAAAAAATTATTCAGCTAGATCACTGCTAATTACTACGTTTCTATCATCTCTATTCTGTGGTCTAGCATTAGGAAATACTTCGTAAGATCTAGGCACTTTCTTTTAGCGAGCCACCTGTTCTGCCCAGCTCTTCCACCTGTCTGATTGAGCTCTAATAGCTCAGAGACATCCTCACGATACTGCACTAAATATGACTGCTTTAGTCAGACAACAGCTTGTAAAAAAAAAATTCAAAATGGTCAAGTAGTGAATGGTTAGTTGTATCTCTGTCCATCTAAAAACGGTCATACTCAGTTTAATGATCACTGAAGCAGTCATTACAAAATCTGAGCACTTCCCTGTCATCACAGATATGTATATATTTATACATCTACACAGTTTCTGTTGCTCTCCTGGCCTTTGATGTGTGGCTCTAGTGTTTTAGTCTCTCACTCTGATCTTCCCAGCTGGCACTGAATAAAATGCAGGCATCACAAGACTTGGATTAAAGTGCCAATTTCATTGTTGCCAATTCTATTGGACATAATTGAATAAATCTTCCCCTCCCTGAAAAGCTTCTAGATTTCTACATACAGTACTGATTAAAAAATTACCAGTAAGGCTGTATGTACTCAATTACTAGCAAGACTGTACTTTTCAGAAAATGTGCATCTTACTTCCAGTCTGAGTTAGTCTTCCATAACTAATATGCTTCCCCCCCCGCAATCATTCTGACTACCTGCTCAAATTGCATGCTACTAAATAAGATACTTTATGCTACCTTCATCAACAACAACACTGAGAGAAATAAAATGTACTTTAGCATAAGCCCACAATGATATGCATTAGTTATATTACTCTCCTTAATTATTTATTAATTGGATTCTGTATTAACCATTCCATTAACTTTCTCTAGATCCGCATCATGTTCACAAGTTTGTAATTACCTGAATTATCTCATTTACTTCTAAAAATGCCCTTAGGTTTCTTCAGGTCCTCTGAAAGCTGCCATAGTTTCCCAACGAACTGGAAAAAGGATATATATGTCCCCTAGCCAGCTCTTCTAAAATAACTGGATACAAATTACACAGAATCGCAAATATCACATTATGAACCTTAGTATCAACTCATTAATGTCATCCTAAATTAGCCTTGATATGGAAATATTTAATAGTCTCAGCTATACCAAACATCTGTCTCTTCCCAGATACACAACAGAAATGCTTATTGATGTCTTTTTAATTAACTGTTACTAAAGCCACTATTTCCCTCTAGTAATGAATCACTATCAGAATTCCTGCAGCTTTGGTTTACTCAGGAAAAAATCTTACTCCTTTTATTCCTAACAATATTAGCAATAGCTTGTTCTTTGTATCTGTTTTTCATGATCAAAATCCTACATTCTTAACTTCTGGCTTATTTTGAGTATTATTCTTTTTTAAGCAATTCTAACTTTAAATTTGCTTGGTGTTTTAGTTAATATGATATTCCTTCTGAAAAAAAGGTGGTGGATTTTTCAAACAAGACTGATGCTTAGAGAGATATTCTTAATTAGCATTCATAGTTTTCTACACTCTTCCCCCCCCCCGCCCCGTGTTATACTTTTAATTGTTTTCCCCTTGGAAGAACTGATTTATTTTAAAGCAACAAATACAGTGGTTTGGATGTTAATCATGCTTGCAGGTAACAGTATAAACTGTCGTGATTTCTTGTACAAAAGTTACACTGATTTTTACGTTTGTGATCTGTTGTTTTTCATATGCTAAGATGACTTCTTAGAGAATCTTCTTGTGCCAGACACAGCATTTTTTGTTAGCGAGAAATCTTTTGTCTCTAAACACTTCATGGATAGCACTGTGTCTCCCCTCCTGTGCCCACATATGTTACTCAGAATTTAGTTATTCATGATAATGTTGATTTTTACTGCCTTCTATTTTGTACCATACAGGTGCAATTGTCTCGGGATTTTAATTTGATTCAGTAGATTGTAGTAGACACCTATTAGTAAACTACCTAGTATTTATGATACAGCACTGATTTCATAAGCACTTGGCATCATGTTGCTCTTGAGCTGTCAGCAGCAGTGTAATTTTTCACATAAATTGCCATTTTCCTTTCTTTTTTCCAAGTTGCTTCTTTATAAACATCTTAGAACAATGTTTTTAACAACCCAAGAATTAGACTCGCACTACCAGCTTTCAGTACTACCATCTAGGCTTTCTGGTTTATAGCCCAAGCTCCCAGTGTTGTTGTACAAACCAGTAAGCTACCTCTTTATTATTCTCTAATGTCAATGTGAGTTCAGGATGCTGAAGACCTTATATGTCCAGCATTAGTTTGCATTAGCAGTGACAACAGCATAGGGTACCAGACGTTCCTACTGATGTTGATGACAACACTTGCACTGGGACAGAGTCTCTGCTAGAGCTGTAGAACGTGCAGCTGGTGACGTCGAATCCATGTGGATATAAGATGGGTTTGGGCTCACCCAGTTGTGGGGCTGTTCTGCAAAAAACTAGGATAGCCTTTTTCTGATGACTGCCAGCCAAACTGCATCACATCTCACCATCATTTCTAGGAAAACAAGAAATAAAAATCCCATTAAATGTTCTGATTGTAATGAAAATACATTTTTTTAAATGTTTCCAACCATCTCAGTTGCTCGACCCACTTTCTGAACCACTGCACCCTCTAATGGGGTAAAACAGATTGACTTTCAAAGCAGCCAATATATTTTTATATTGTTTATATCCTTATAGGCATAGTACACCAGCCCATTCTTTTGACAGTAAAATAAGCACAGTTTTGCTGAATGTAGAACACAGGGGAGGTGTGAATATCCAATAAAGACTTTATATGATTCGTCTCTACTCTGGATTAATCAAAAGTATGTAAATAGCTGTATACATTAATGGTGAAATGAGAAAGGAATTTTTACGAAATCATAGAAAGGAGAATTTATTTAACTTCTAAATCCAGAAAGAAGTATGACTGGTTTGGGGTTTTTTTCCTTATTGTGTGAAGCCATCTCATTTTACTAAAGCTTTGTGGGGAAGTAAAAGTTTGAACAATGAAAGTGAGATGAAACTGACACTTAACCATGATGTTGCATCTTGTCAAACAGGTAATTCTCTAATGGACCAATGAAAGCCAATGATGACAAGTTGTGGTCAACAGTCCTTGAATGTGCTGATGGTTCTGCTTTCATTACTCTTGTCAGCAGGTAACTTTTATACTTTGAATTTATCTTTCGCTGATGTGTGCCACAGGGAAAAATTAGTTGCAATTTAATACTGGCTTCCTACAAAACAAACAAGGTCAAATGGATTGTTAATAGAGCAATAAGTAAATAAAGCCTTTTTGTATTTAAGAACTGGAAGCTGGAATTTGAAATGCAGTTGAAAATTCAGTTTAAGAAGGAAAAGGTGGTGGGACACTGACGTGGTAAAGCAGGCTGAAAATTTAAAGGAAACAAAGCTACTGTTTTGATATGCTAGTTTTTCAGCTCATCTAAAAGAAAAAAGCAAGCTCTGGACTGCCGTACAATCCAACCATTGAGCTAAATAACCGTCTATTGGAAGCAGAGCAAGTTGGGATCCAATTGTGTGGTTTTATATGTGCACGCAAGAGAATGTAAGCATGTGAAGGATTCAACTGGGAACTTATATGTTAGATACCATGTAACTTGGGTTATATATACTTAAGAGAAAAATGCATGACATCACGGTACCCAAATATTATGTTATTTTCCTGAATCTAAAGAATTGACTGGACCAGGGAGTGGTTCAAGAGATTTTTCTCCTGATGCCTGGTAGATCTGCCCTAGATGTTTGCTACTAGCACACAGAAAGGATTTGTGCAGAAATCTGTAAGTTGTTAGACTGAGAATTAGTTGAATGCTATGGTTATTAGTTGCATTCGTTCTTCAGGAGTTATTTATGACATTAAGGTTTCTGTAATTATGAATGAATATTTTAAAAAATAGTAATTAAAAAGGTTCTTAGTCCAAATAGATTTGATCCTGCTAGTTTTTAACTCTCAGTACAACCTCTTTTATACTCCGTTCTTGAAGCACTTTTTAATCCAAACATTTTTTTTTTCCATCACTGCTCCTTATTCCCTTGTACTACATCACATCCCTAACCACCATACTTAAAACTTTACCAGGCATTATGTATCTTAAAGTATCCTTGTGTTCCAGTAAGATTGTTACTACTTTGTCTGCGTAATGCCTATAATATTCAGCGTTAGATCCTCATCAATTAGTTCGAGTGTGCGTTTTGTTGCCCACAGTCTCATTGCTTGTTTGCAAGCATTTGAGTTGATTCTTGCTAATGATAGTTCGTTATTTAGCTATAGCTGACACAGTCCTTTTGGTAACAGTGTTACAATATTATCAACTAGACTACTTCTCTGCCTAATCTTAAACTAGTGTTTTCCTTTAGAGTCCTTCCACGCATACCCCTATGTATGGCGCTGCATCCCTACTTATGTCACTCCCCTCCTCCTGTGCACTAGTCAGCACAGGGGCTGTGGCAGCTTCTTCGTTGTTTTCCAGGTTAAAGTCATTTCAGAAATGGTGCACGAATGAAGCCAGTTATTCAAGACAACTTCAGTGAATGTATCCCAGCGATCAAACTTAACAAAACTTCTCCAGCTGCTCCAGTCTCTTCTCTTGATTTTTGTTATGTTTTCATACCTTTACCGCTCTTTATAGGGAACTTCTACTAAAGACCTCCTGAGATCCCACTTCTCTGACCATTTTCCTCAAGACGGTATAAATTCCTGTGTTCCAGTTGAATGGGACACTGTGATTACAACATGTGTGCAAATAGAAGTAGTCAGCGACTGGTACATATACACACTTAATTCCCTCAAACCCAGCCATAAAGCCAGTGTTCTGATATTTTTTTCTCTTAGAAGAAGAGCACTGCCTCTGAGGTACAGTGTTTTTATTTGAAAGTAATTACGTATAGTTTTTACTTCTTACAGAATTTAACTGTTAACATCACAAAGTATTGTCTTTGTAAATGTGTACCTTATCTTCTTGTTGCTCCTTGGCTATTAGTATTTTATTATCTGACATCCATTCTTAGCATGTAGAATACAGGCTTAATTTGAAATCATCACAAGCCTTTCATGGCAGCCTAACTCTGCTCCTTGGAGAATTTTACTACTGACATCTGTAGGAGTGGGTTTAGGTCATTGCTAGCTCACGCGCATTTTACAGGATTAAATTTATTATTATTTTGCAGCCAGCATGAATGTAAATTTTTTTGTCCAAGATAGGTCACCTTCCATAAAGGAGAACTACTGGCTTTATGCAGTGAGAATGACAGGGGAAAAAAAGGATGCTACTCTCAATAGAATGATATGAACATCATTTTTAAACTGAGGTGGAATGAAAATCTAATGGCAGTAGTCCTTTTGAGTTGCCTAGATTTACAGACTTTTGTCTGTAAGATCATGCTTTACTTCCAAGTCTTTGATATACTAAGATTCACAGTCTTGGTATTAAATTTCTAAAATCCGTATGCATGGTTGAAAAGTGCACTTACCAATTGGAAGCGTAACTTTCACTGGCTCCACAGCCGGAATGAAAGTAAGGGCACGAGTAACAGAAAAGTTCCCGGAGCAGCTGTTCTCAGAGCCTGGTCTTCGTTGTGTCAGAAGAGGAGAGAAGCAGTGACGGTGGCAGCGGAGCAGAGGTGTGGGCAGGTACCGAGGTCGTGGCTCAGAATGAAGATGAATTTTGGCAGCTTTAGCAGCGTGGTTAGGAAGGAGATGCAGTTGCCTAACGTGGGCAAAATGCTCTCAGGGCAGGGACAAATAATGCTGAAAAGAAAGGCTTCCGTTCAGAGTAGGCAGGCTATGGCTCCATTTAAAAAAAAGATGAAATTGGATTGAGAATACTGAAACTTCAGCCTGATTTTATTTCAGTGCTATCAAGATCACAATGGCGTGCAATTTTAGGATTTGTGAACACTTACTAGTTGTACTAGCCGCACAAGGAATGCATAATAGAGGGGGGAGCAGCATGCAGTCGTGCCAGAAGAATATCCTTTCTGACCAGTAACTCTTAGATTTGCTTTGCAGTAATGTTGATACTTCTATTCATTTAATGGATTGAAACACATATATAAAATCAGGGATGACAGCAAGGCTTATATTAACAAGCAAAAATTGACAGATTATTTGCACATTACAGTATTTTTTTCTTTGAAATAGGAAACGAATGTCCATACAGCAAAATCATTGAGGATCTCCAATGGTTGGCATTGTGCTAAGTAAAATGCATACATGTGAATATTTCTGTGGATCCATACGGAAAGCTTATAAAGACCAGCCATTCTGAAAGCCTTGGGGTTTTAAAAATTCAGTAGCTAAATTAAAAATTTAATCAGCATTACATAGATCTCTAACTGTGAACAGATAGGGAAGTAAGTTTGATGTACACTGTCTGTTCACTTTTTAAGGTAGAGTAGATAAATCTTAAGATGAGCTTAAATCAGTCATTTGAAGCACAACAGACACTTCTCATCTCAAAATTAGTAAGAACAGAGATAGGAGCATCTATATTACTTACCTGTTCAATAATACTTTTCAAAAATAGTATGAGAATTTGCACATGCAACTCCACTTCAGAAACAGCTGCCATCTTTGCAACAAACAACTTAAGAGCCTTTCAGGTACAATACTTTTATCTGAAGCATTTCTGTAGAAATAAGGCTCTTTAATCCTCAGGATTTAAGCAAAGTTATTTTCAGGAAAAATACTTTTTTTAAAAAAAAGACACACTTTGTTTATTGAATCTCTCAAAGAGAAGCAAAGAGAGCGAGTAAAATTACACAGATTACGATACATGGATACCGTTTTTTCACTGTGTACTAGGTCTGGCAGGGATGGGGTTCATTTTCTTCACAGCAGCCTGTATGGTGTTGTCTTTTAGATTGGTGACCAAAACAGTGTTGGTAAGACACCAGGATTTTAGCTGCTGCTGAACAGCCCTTACAGAGGGTCAGGGCCACTTCTGCTTCTCGTTGTGCACCCCAGCAGGGAGGCCGGGGGGGGCAGGAGCCTGGCGGGGACAGAGCTGGCACAACTGACCCGAACTGGCCAAAGTGGTATTGCGTACCACGTAACGGCACGCTCAGCGATAAAACCGGGGTGGGAGTTTATCCAAAAATTGCTCAGGGCCTGGCTGGGCATCAGTCTGCTGGTAGTGATTGCTTTAGCATCACTTGTGGCTTGGGTTTTTTTGTCGTTGTTGGCGTTTCGTTTTTCCTTATTCATTTATTAAACGGTCTTTATCTCGACCCACGAATTTTCTCACTTTGCACTTCTGATTCTCTCACCTGTCCCACTGGGAGGGGGAGTGAGCAAGCAGCTGTGTGGTGCTTAGCTGCCTACCACGGTTAACCCACCACACACTGACTACCAAATTCAGGCTGTAAGTCAATCATCATGTTATGCTCTTATTTGTGCATTTATTTTAGTCACTGACACACATTCTCCTATTTAAGGATTTGCTTAGGATTACATTTTATTACAGGTATCACTCCTCCTCTGACCTGATGTTATCTTCATTCTCCCTTCATTCTTTAGTCGATCCTTCCCCCAGTTTTCATCCCCAAAGAAGTTTGGGGTTGTTTTCCTTTTAAATTCAGCAAAGGACCCTTCTAGGGATCAGGGGGCACTTTCACATGTGCTGTTAAGTAAATCACTTGGCAGTGACGAGCAAGTAAAACTTCTTAGGGTCCTATAGCCCTCTAGTGCATTCTCACAATGCAGTGCCTCTCTCAGAGCACTGAGTAATTTCAGAAGCATGGAAGTAGTCGATTGCTTATGAAACATAAAGAACTAGTTTTAATTCTTATAACATGCGCTAGATGTATATACAAGTCAGGTATAACCTTGCAGGGCTGCTGTTCACTTGTGGTAGCTTAACACGGGTGTAATCACCTAAGCTAAGTTGTATTAATAACATATGAAAAATTACATTTTTGCTATCCTGTTATTTGCAAAACTAGTTTTACAATAAATATCTTCCATTAAAATGCGCCAAACTTGAAACCATCTACATTGGAGGCTTCAAAAATTACTAATGTGTAATTAGTTATAATAATGTAACTTTTAAAAGGAAAAATAAGTTAGTATATCTTTAGCCATAAAAGGCATTATACCTGCATTTTGAAAAAAAAATTATGATTCTGTTGATAATGCATGATAAACAACATTTGTGTTGCACTCTGAGGCTTTACAGGTATCAAAGAAAATTTTGTTTCCTAGGAGCAGCTGGCATAATCACAGTGCAGGTATTCCAGCTAAGAAGGGATAAGTGAAGATGACTAAAAAGAACTGTCAAACTGATCAGTTCAGATCAGTTATATTTTCTCTATGGCTGCATCTGAAGTAGTGCATCCATTAAGCCATCTACTTCTGAAAGTTATCCTTCAGCTGGATAGGGAGAACACTGGACAAGGTGGAGAGAAAAAACCCAAACACAAATGTTCAGGACATAAGCAGCACTAAAGGAGAAAAAAGGAAAGTCGTTTTTCTTACTATAGAGAGTTTATCGCACAGCTTTTTTGATATAGCACATATGTATCTTCCTCTGAAGCATCTGAAACTGGCCATTTATCAGAGAGGGATTAGATGGGTGCTCTTCTGCTGGATACTGTAAACAAAAATACCATGGATAAACATCACTATTGGAAATGCAGTGCTACACTAGGAAGGTTACCCCTTCACTTGCATTTATTAGGTCCAATAATAAGACTTACTTTCTGTTTGTTGACATCAGGCATGGACTTACCTTTTTTCCTAGTAATGATGCCTAGTGAAACTAACATTGTAATGCATGTAATATGCACCCTTGCAAGCTGATACCAAACATTTACAAAACACTTAGGGACCTTTATAGGTGCCTAACCACGTGCATCTGATGCCATTTGACTTGCCCCAGATCATCCATGTGTGCACCAGACCTACAAGAGACCTCCATCTCCTCCACTGAAAGCTGGAGACCAGACAGAACAGCCTAGGGAAATCTTAGCTGGCACTGGAAACCTGGATTTAAGTAACTGAGTCAAGCTCCTGTTCTTGTTGGAAATCAAATACTTAGTTAAAAGTTCTATTTAGTTTGTGAATTTCTCCCATGCCGCGTTTCTCCTCCATTGTTTTCCAGATTTAACTTTTCCAAAAACAAATGATAGGTAGTTAAAACTAAAATGATGATGGGACAGAGTGCAACCTCAGCAAGCTTCCCGTTAATACGGCAGTGGGAGGAGCGGCTGACAGGCCATAGGGTTGTGCTGCCATCCAGAGGGACTGGGGCAGGCTGGAGACGTGGGCTGGCAGGAACCTCGTGAAGTTCAACACGGGGAAGTGCCAAGTCCTGCACCTTCCTGGGGAGGAACAGCCTCAGGCACCAGTATATGCTGGGGGCCAGCTGGCTGGAAAGCGCTTTGTGGCTCCATTAGTAGGAGTGCTGCCAGCAGGCGGAGGGAGGTGAGCCCTCCTCTCTACTCAGCACTGGTGAGGCCACACCTGGAGTGCTGTGTCCAGTTCTGGGCTTCCCAGTACAAGGGAGAGATGGACCTACCGGAGAGAGTTCAGCAAAGGGCCGCTGAGTGACGAATGTGACTGGAGCATCCCTCGTATGAGGAAGGGCTGAGAGAGCTGGGACTGTTCAGTCTAAGGAGGAGAAGACTCGGGGGGATCTTACCGATGTATATAAATACTGAAAGTCGGGATGTAAAGAAGACTGAGCCAGGCTCTTTTGGGTGGTGCCCAGTGACAGGACCAGAGGCAGTGGGCACAAACTGAAACACAGGAGGGTCCCTCTGAATGTTAAGAAACGTTTTTTCATTGCGAGGGTGACTGAGCGCTGGAACAGGTTGCCCAGGGAGGTTGTAGAGTCTCCATCCTTGGACATACTCAAAAGCCACCTGGACATGGTTCTGGGCAACTGGCTGTAGGTGGCCCTGCTTGAGCAGAGGGGTTGGAGCAGATGACTCCAGAGGTCCCCTCCAGCCACAACCACTGAGTTTTGAAAAAAATTAATCAACCCTGGAACAGTTTTATTATTGCTACGTTAATTAAGGAAGGATGCGGGGAAGTAAGTACTTGTTCATACAATTACATGCTTTGTGGATTTTGTGACAGACTTTGAACATGCAGATCTGTTGCAAGCGTTAACAGAGGATTTTGAAAACCTAAGTCTAAAGAAAGACAATTTTTTTACTGATTATAGCATCCTCAGATTTGGAACACACATTTTTCCCAGGCAGGGCAAGAACAGATAGGTAATTAGTTTTCTCAGTATCTGTGTTCCTTTAGAAATATCATTTTTCTAGCACTTTCAGTTCCTGACTGAATTAGTCTACAGAAGGATTTTCTCTTTTGTTAAAGTAACGATGACAGGTATGTGTGTGTGCATGTGCCAGTATGTATATGTGTGTGTGTATATATATATATATAAATGTGAAATGTTTAGAGTAGTTTTCCTTCACGCAGAGGGCAGTACAAGTTACCTTGTTTTCTCTTCAGTTTAGTACTCTGTTTTTGTTCTAAGTTCCGTCTATACACACAAAGAAGTAATCTCCACTGTCATAGTCCTTAATATGTGACTAGACCTACAGAGAGTGAGAGATTCATGAAATTAATGTATATTATAAAATGGAGAAACAAAAGTGTTAGGAATTGGCTTTTTTAAGCAACATAGAAAGAAATGAGGATTTGATGGGTAAGGTGCACAGATGCAATTACAGATCAACAGGGACTATGGGCAGAGAGATACTATACAGTTCAGCTAAGTACATGCAAGTCATTATCTGTAACCTCTTCTACTGGTAAACTGATAGAAAAATCATACACCAAGTTACAAGGGTTAATTCTGTCAGTCTAAAGTGAATATCCTTTATTAATTGGTACAAAGTTATGAAGTGCAGGTACCCACAGCATCACTGTGCCTCTGTTCTCTAATCAGAGTAAAAACATTTCACTGCTAAGAGTATTCAGACTCTTGACTTCTACATTTCACTTTCCTTAGAGTGTAAGGCCTTTGGGGGGTCTGTACGGTACACACAATCTCAAGTGATGCCGTAAGGCCTACCGTAACACAAACTATAGAACAGCTGAAACACTGGCAGTATGTGGAACCAAATATTGTCTCCTACAATACAAGACTTTTCAGATTGACCACGAAGTCGCGTGTGGTTGCTTATGACCGTACTGATAGGGATCTCTCTGCATCCTGCCCCTCTGCACGGTTGATTAGCTCAGGGAAACGAAGATGATTGCACAGCTCCCAGTTCAGAGCTGTTTGCGACCAGTAGGCTTACAGCATGGTCAGAGGGCTTGCATCTGCCCACAGTCTCACCATGCAGAGGTAACCACAGTGTGCCTGTCGCCACGCAACAATAAGCCTCAAAACTGCACAGCTGTATTTCTATTAGTTCTATCTATTTGCAAATTCAAAGTTGTTTTGTAATTACTATTTTTGGGAGAATAATCCTTATCAAAGAATGACTTCTACAGTAGAGACAATATTTTCTGTCAAGAACAGTGACTGTAAATCAAGTGCCATCAAACTTTTATTGCAGTTTTTACATAGACTTTTTGTTTTGATGAAGCCATCCCAGGAGAATCAAACATGAACATTGTTGGGTGGTTGTGGATATCCATATATTTAGAACAGCAGTATGAAAATGTTTCCCTAAATATTTTTGTGCTTCTTGGCATGGAGGGCATTTCTTCTCTTCCCTTAAAACAAATAATAGTAATCAGAAACATAGTAACAATAAAAGTCATGAGAGGCTAAATATTGTAATCTTCTAGTACTCAATGTTATGATGTTGAAAGTTCTGAAATATTTATGTTTTTCAGAAATCAAGCAACTGTTTAAGCTTAGCCAATGAAAAATTATAGTTCATAACATACAGATAACACAAGTCACTCACAAAGCCAATATTGTTCTTTGTTTTACAGTGCTGTCCGCACATTTTCGGGTCTGCGAGCCATATACGGACTACAAAGGTCGCTACCACTTTGGGTTTCACTGCCCCCGTCTTTCTGACAATAAATCTTACATCTTTTGCTGTCACCATAACAACACAGTATTTAAATACTGCTGCAATGAGACAGAATTTCAGACTGTTATGCAGATGAACTTAACAGGGAACGCAGATGGATATATGCATAAGTAAGTAAATGAGTTTTAAAGTACTCTTCACCGAACTGTTCCTGGTCTAATAACGTAGTCTGAGGTGTACTTAATGATGGAAGCAATTAGAATAATTGCACATACAGAAAAACATTACTAAAAGGTTTTTGCTGTTACAGAACTCCTAAAAGAAAGGATATTTTAGCTTTGGTTTCTTTGCTTTGACATGGGCTGTAAACATTGCTAGGAGAGTAAGTATGTAAAAGTTGCTTATAAATGTAACAAATATAAAGTTACATATAAAAGTTAGAAAAGGCTTTCTCCCAACCCCAGTCTGATCCAAACTATGTTTAAATGTCTATCAGTAAAAACAAACCCAAAAGATGTCCGCAGGGGAGAGAGGGAGTGAGTTGGCATTTTCCATATCGACTCAAATGCACTATTTTGAATCTCTGATGTTTTGAATATAAATCTCTTGTAATCACTGACCTTGGGGAACAGAATGTATTTGTTTATATACCAGCAATGTGTGGTCTCCTTGCCTGTTACCTGCGATACTTCCATGTACTGCTGGGGCATATCCTCTAAGGTAAATGTCAGTAACTTTTTTTCTAAAGAAGTAATAAGTAGCAAGTAGATCTTTGTTACTGATTACCTATTTGCTATGACAAAATCTTCACTTGTGGTCTGTCTCCTATTTAGTATTTGACATTCTGGACACACTAATCTGCTGCAATTTCTCTTGGTGCAGAGGGCAGCCTGCAGCTGATGTAAACCCCCAAGGTCAAATTCTGATCTATCGGCTTTCCCCTGCCATTTTATTCTGGTATCCAGCCCCTCCGGGGCAAGGAAGGAGCAGATTAAAGAGAACTGGAATTCCAGTCTATCGATTTTTCTTTACAACAGGGATTTTGGTGATTTATTCTGCGGTGCAAAAGTCAGTTGATGTGTTGTCATTCATTCCTATGGAAGCAGGTGCTAGGCTGCTAGGAGACTGTGGTGCGGGAATACTGATCTCAGCTCTTTTAACTCACTGTGTGCAGCTGCGTCCAGCAGCAGCCAGCTCACGGAGTTGGCAAGCTGCCATCTTTAACAACCACTTCTCATACAGCTCTGCCTAGAGAGGTTTGAATCTTGCGTAGATGTAGAAGTTGCATATGTCACGACCCAGACTGGACAGACCAGGGAGTCGTGTTTAATTAGAAATTCCCTCGGGCTAAATTAAGGTGAAACGACACCAAACGATCAGTTAAAGATTTTATTCATGACAGAAGCAAACTGAACTGGGGAGGCGTGGTAGTAGGTGGCAGGGTTTCTCACAACAGGAATTGGCATAGGACTACTTTTGCAAACCATGTAACCCAGGGTAACCGTATACATCGATTCCAGGAATAAGGAGATCCCTCCCGTTGAGTCAGGAGGTTCAGAGTGGACCCCCTTGCTTTCCAGGCGGCTGGATCCACTCCTAGTCTCAGACTTGGTCAATGGTTTATGTCTTGAAATGGATGAGGTGTAGGGATTGTGGAAAAGGAAAAGGAAAGAGAGAAGAAGACAGAGAAAAAGGAAGAGAGAAAGATTTCACTGGTCCTGGGTTCAGTCAGCCAAGGGATCCAGTCCCAGTGGGCTTGCGCACCCGGGGCTTCAGTTTGTGTCCTTTTAGCATCCTTGCCCTTCCTTTGGGCGGGCACCCAAACTCCTCAGGTTAATGAGCAGTTTGTGGAGTAACTTCTTCCCTGCAGACGTGGCCGTTGTTTGATCTTTGTATCAGAACAGGGAGCTGCGCACCCTCCCGCATGCCCTCCCCCTCCTGTTGCTGATGTCTGAGCTGATGGGCTTTTCACCTGGGTTCCTTGCTGTGTGGGGTTTGTCTTTAAGCAGAACTTGCCCCACCACAATGTTTGAGACATTAACTCTTTCAGTCTCTCACAGCATACTCTAACTTTACAGGTGTTAATGTGACAATCACCTACTATAAAGAAGTCTGTGTACTGTGTAGTGTAAAAAAAAGACAAAAATAGACTCTACCCATATAAGATACCTTTAAATCAATGTGGATCTATACCGTCTTGTTACTGTATGTGCAGGTATGTCCTTGAGGTGAGATTTCCTTGCCTTGGCCTTGTAGTGCATCTGGGAACATCATGAGAACGTATCACGCAGAATGCAGGGGAGGCCCTTGAGTCCAACAGGCCCATTAAAGGCCGTCCATTTTCTCCACCCTTTGTGCAGTCCGGACAATCTAGAAACCAGTAGTACCCTCACCTCGGGCTACCCAGCGCTGCCAACATACACACCTCCAGGCAACCTGGTGGAATTTAAACCACACTATGCCCCAGTGCCCCCACGCAATGCATACTCTGTATATGCTCCATGGTAAAAGTAGGATGTGCTCTCCCTTTGTTTGCTGGGATGACCCGGCAGCAATCGGATGCCTGCCTGAAGGGAGGTCCTCACAGGACTCTCAGTACGGAAGTTCTTTGTCTTGCACACAACAAATTTGCTTTATTTCTTCCCTTGCTGTTCTGTAAACACTGCACCAACACTGCTGTCTGCAAGTCTGCATAACAGGCAGCTTCATCACAGAGCTTGGGATGTTACTGGCCAATTGTAGTTCAGCCAAGTAGAAAGCCAATGCTTCGGGCTTTTTCCAATATCTCAGCAGCTACTCATGTAGTCATGGCCAGAGCTTACTAAGGTAAGGCCCTTCTGTTCTTCCTTTCACCAACAACCTGAAATGGACAGGGCAATCAGCCACTTCCCAAAGCAGACACGCACACAAGAACAGGTACAATCTGATGGCAAAATATGCCCTGGGATGTAGAACGTTTCTCTGCTTCCTGCGTTCTCTGTTCGCATGCCCACTCACATCTGTACATGTGCACACACATGCACGCACACCCACAGAAATAAACATAGGGCTGTTCATGTTATAGGGCTGTTGTGTGTGAGCAGTTCCTCAAGGGGAAGAAGGTAATTTGGTATTCTATGAACTACAGTATTTATTTTAATGAAAATATTTAGAGCATAGTGTAAGTATTACATTAGTTTTCATCTAGCAATCTTTTTTTTTTTTTTTTTAAATAAGTCAGTTCATTCAGTTGTGATGGAGAAAGAGCTACCTCTGTAGTCTTTGTTGGTAAGATTCATGCTTGAGAGCCACCTGCAGACTGTTGACCATATATGTCTTCAGTCCAGAATTTCCCGTGGACATGAGCTATGTGCTGATCTTTTGCGAAGATATGTGAAATCATGCTAAATACAATAAAAACCTTCTGGAGATGCAGCTTAGAGAAGTGCAAGAGTGGAACTGCCATTACCTTTTTGTAACTTCCTGAAACATCACTTCTGATGCCAGGAAAATGAAGAGACGGTAACTTTGTATGTAAAACTCCACCAATGTGGTGAGACAGAGGGAGAAAGATCTCCTCACCCTGAACACGCTGAGATTGGTAGAAAACTTCCTGATAATTTTGGTGTGCTGTCGAGGAGCAGAAAGAAGTGAAGCCTAGGTGCCTACACTAAAAACATTGTAAAGAGCATCTTACTTTATACGCTCTGACTTTATTTAACATACATGATAATTGAACTTTATTTGGTTTCTAATGGGTCCAGGGTTTACTTTATAGTAACAAAGTCAGCTCTTTGTTTAGATTTAATTTCACACACCACTGAAAAAAATTCTGATGAAACCTATTGTACTGTGGCTGGGGAGAATGATTTAGGATATGGGAATAGCAATGAACTGAAAAAAAAGGATTATAGTTTTCAGGGAAGAGTGATTCAATATTATTATTTGGTTTATTTTTCCCCTCAGTCATTCTTGTGATCATCAAAATAAATTTCTTGTTTTATAATACAGTTGAGGGAAAAAATTAATGAAGTGACTTGTAACTTCTTTGTCATGGCACAGCTGAAAAAACACATTTGTCTTCTACAGTCATGCAATATAACTATAGCCAGGTTTATTTACAATTTTTACATTACTATAACAAAAGATTTCTATGTTTTTATAAGTGCAGAATACTGGCCTATTACATCTTTGTGATCATGCAGATTAATCAGACTATAATATTTTTGAATGTGAACAATTAATTTAGTATCAAATATAGAAATACCAATGTCTAAAAGACAAGAAAAGTTCTGCCAAAGTATTTTTCCATAAAACTTTGTCTAATAAGTTGTTTATTCTTACAAATAATATTCACTTGAATCTAGTGTTCATACTCTCTCAGATTTTCTAGTATGCATGTTTGGGTGGATTATCAGCAGTACTGCTATGCTAGGGATCCTTCATCTGATACTGGAACAATATTATGGCAGTCTGTAATGCATCCATGTTTTTCCTTATCTCTTATTCAAGTTTTTCAGGGTTGAATGGCTTTTGCACACCACACTACAACATTGCACCAAAAGCAGTGGGAGGCTAGAATAGCACTATCTTTCTCCATGTATAGCATGTCCCCTGCAGAGCTGGAATTTGCTTAAATATCTCCAGAAAGTCATCTCTACAAGAATGAAAAAAAAAAAAAAAGAAAAGAAAAAAAGCATCAATTCCAGTACCAACCGTTGCAAAAAGATGTAATTTAGCTGGGAATGCCTCTTAGGTACTACATTACCAGATTCTACAGGAAAACACAGGATTGGGCAAAGGCCTTGAGATAATAGTAAAAACAAATTGGGAAAAAAAAAATTCACATTTAAAGCGTACATGCAAAAACTGCACAGATTTCCTCAGTGTTAGAAGTACCAAGGCGTTTGCTAGGATGTAAGCTTGCATTTCCTTGGGGCAACGCTTAAAAAACGTTATTACTGCAAGTAACAGCCCTGTTGAAGGAGAATAGGGAAAAAACCAGTTTCCATGGCCATCTGTCCACATTTAAAGTCTGCAGCTGTAGAATTCTGCTCACAATTGTTTTGATTTGTTGTTTTTTAAGCCTGAATTCCCAAATTAATTATTTTCCGTTCATGTGCTGCACATAAAAACCAACAAACTCTTCTAAAAAAAATATAGCCTGGTCCTAACCTGCTTGTCATCTGTCTCACAAAATTAATGAATTAGATGGAAGGAATCACATGGGTAAAAATAATAATAAAAGAACCTGCCCTTTCATTTGTGTGTAGGGATGTTAGAGAAATCTAAGCAGCATTCTGTAGATGGAGTAGGAGGAGATGGATGGTAAAAGTATTTATTGTTCTCAGAGAGCCCAGTTCAAGGCTCCCTGAAGTCAGAGCAAATCTTTCCATTTACACAAGTGGGCTCTGTCTAAAGGCTATACCATATATACATCATATTTCTACAAAAGACATATCTTAAAATAATGAGCTACTAAGCTTTTCTGATAGGTCCATGAATTACCCTGTTTCACAGAGAAGCTAAAAGGAAATTGTCTTGTAACTTTTACTCGAGATTTAGCTTTTGTATTTCTGTGCCAGCAGCAGCAGAGGACTGGGCAACCTAGCTTTAGGAGTCACTTCCAGTGTTGTATTGCTAAGCCTTGTGTTGAACCTAAACAGAAACCTCCGCAGTGACTGATGGGGAAGGGCAGGAGCCCGGGCAGGGCAGGGCAAGCTTTCCAGCTGGAGAAGGGGAGAGGCGATACAACCACACGAAAACAACTCAGTGTACTTGATCGTCCCTGTGAAGGAGCAAACCCCTATCATCTGAATCTCAATAAATTTGGAATCTGTTCACACTTTGGTTTTAATTGAAATGAAACTTCTGCACAAAAGTACAGGAAAATCAGATTGCAAGATGAAACTTTTGCAATTAAATCATTCAGTTCAATGAAATGACAGCAAATCCTATTAGTTTTTTGATTCCCAGTTCTTTTCTGTGTCTCTGGCCTTACTGCTATTCAGTGTAAGTAAGAGTGTTTATTTTCTAATTAAGACACCTTCTTAATTTGTAGGGAAGTTTTAATTTTTACTATACTCAGTAGCCATCAGCAGAATTAATATTTTCTGCCATCTTAATAGTTTGAGAAACAGAAAGCATCAAAGTACGGAATTTCCCTCTGTGTACAAAACATACTACTGATTAATTTTGCTTGTGATTTTTTTATAAGGCCCTTTTGATAGTGCTGTTGTCCCACTGTATGTTAATTAAAATAAAGCAGTCTTTCATTTTTGTACTTGTGAGAAACAGATGTTATTTAGAAGGAGCAGATGGATAACTCACATATGGCATGATTAATAACTTGTTGCTTTAAATTGGAACACTCAAAATAGCTCTAATTTTCAGTAACCAAAATTTTGATGGGTGAAACTAAATACCTAAAATACAAACAAGTTCTTTTGAGCTGACTATAAGAAACATTCCTGCCTCTCACATTGCTGCCAAAACAAAAATGTTTTCTAATATTTCCATTCTTACTATGGATCAAATACAGCTCACCTATTTGTAAAATGGATCCTATTGGCATTAGTGATGAAGAACAAGATTTGTTACGGAGGATTTTTTCCTGACTTCCCCAGCCTTCACTTCCCTTTTATTTGTATTAGCAGAAAATAGAAGAGTTTACCCCAATAGGCATAAATCCACTGAAAGTCAAAGAGTAGCACTGCTGAACAGTCTGGATTAACCTGATCCTGTTGTACTTTCAAGTGCCTGGACTGCAAGGATTTTAATGCATTACAAAGGTCTACCCGCTGTTGTGTGAAGTTAGACATGCATGTGTAAGTCTTTAGTGAAGGCAAAGATGCTTGAGTTAAGGGTTTTCACCAGCACTATATTTTGTCTACTTGCAGTCCTCCTGGAAATTTACTGAAATGTCCTTAAAATCCTAGGCTTGCGTAATCCTACAGTTACACAGGAAGGGACCCATTAACAGCTCTGACCTTCCTCATGTTACTTGGAGTTATTTGATGTGGAACCTCATTTAATCTAAGCACGTTATACCTGTGTAATGGAAAAATCATTCCCTGGAGAGGAGAATCAGTCTCCTTAAGTGCTGACAGGCAGCAACACAGAAATTAAAATTCTGATTTCTTATCTGATTTCTTGTTTCAAATCCTGATTTTTTTTTTTTAAAGTATAAAATGAAAGTTCATACAAAAGTTTAAATAGAGTCATACAAAAGTTCAAAGCAGAGACTTGAAATATTTTAAATCCGAAAAGGCTGCTGACATGTTTTTAAAATGTCAAAATATCTTTCTGGCTTGCATCTGTAATAATGTCTTCTCAGCCTTTTTTCTTCTCACAGCACTTCCATTTTGATCAATGTTCTGATAAAATACAGTTCCCTCAAAGTTTCTCTGAATGTCTGTGAAAGACAGCATGGTTGAGTGTGTGTTCAATTTTATTTATGTAAGTTCAGGTTCACGTAGATGTGGGTTGCCCACCTATTATTTCGATGTAATTTTTCTCCAAGACTGTCTTCCTAATGACATTTTTTACTAGTATCCCTTCTGCTTGCTCTTGTTTTTGCAGTCGCTGGTACACATACTTCCACATTAGCTTATAGGTCTAGATGAGCCTTCTTCACTGTACACCTAACGATCTCATTCTTACCCATTTCTTTCCTTCTCTGTTCTGACCTCATCCTCCCCACTTAGACAGTTTTCAATCCAAACTGCACTTACACCTGACAGTCATTTTTCTTTTAATAATATTGCATCTCCAGCAGAGCTTTAGCACTTCCTCCCCTTTTTGATCTCCAAATTCTTGACCCCTTATAACTTTTCCTCATTCCCCCCCCCCTTTCTTTTAATATCTTTAGTCATCTGTCATATAGCTTTACAGCTACGTGCACCATGTCAGCAGCTGATAATTTTCATGGCCTTTATCTATATATACACATTATAACTACACCAACATATACATATAAATGTAGTATAAATTTTCCTTCCTGTGGAATGCATTGTATAATATGATCTTGTCAATATTCTTCCTTCCTAAATTTATTACCAGGAAACTAAGGGATCTTCAGCAGTTGCTCTTGAAAGCCTATACTTTAGTAGTATCTTCTGTATCCAACAATAATTAATTATTGAATTCAGAGCATATCCAAGCACATTAAACACCTTTTAAGACAAGTGGTTTATAATGCATGTCAGCAGTGAATGTTTTCAATAGCATAGATGCTCCTTGGTCTCAATTATTACAGCGTATTTTCATATGGTTAACCCTCACTCTCATAAATGCCCTGCCACTTTCAGTAGGGTCACTCTCCGGGAGTGAGAATTTGCCGAATAAGACATATGACCCATCAACCATGTATGTATCAGTGGTCTCAATTAAAGCATTGAAGCTAACTGTACACCAAATTTATGTCTTGATATAAATACACAGATGAGAGGGAGAAAGAAAGATGTTTATAAGACTGGGGGCCTTATTTTTTAAAAAACTCCAATGTCATGCATATAGGAGTACTTAGGTTAAAATAATAAGTAATTTTTAAGGATACATGCTTTAGAACAAAATTTTTGCTTCATCTATCTATATATTATATAATTACTGAAACAACCAACCTTGATAAACTAACATGATGACCATAACTGATACATGAAATAACTTTTTCGTTTTCCCTTTTTTTCTTTCTCAGTAACTACAGCGCACTGTTAGGAGTGTGGATCTATGGCTTTTTTGTGGTGATCTTACTGGTACTGGACCTCTTGTATTACTCTTCAATGAACTACGATATTTGCAAATTTTACCTGGCACGGTGGGGAATCCAGGGAAAGTGGATGACACAGGGACAGAGCCGATGGATTAATCCTGCTCAGGATCCAAGCCAAGTACAGACACAGCCTCAGCCAGAGACACAGCCTCAAACTCAGCCACAGCCTCAAACATCACAGACAATACATACTTTAAAAGGAGATGCTTTAAGCCCACCCCTGATGTCTTTTCAGAGTACATCTGCCTGGTAAGTAAGTTAAGCCATATTATGATACATTTTTTGACTCTGTACTTTTGTAGTGTGAACAATCACCTGTATTTGGAAGTGCCTGCAAATTCAGGCTGAATGGCACCATTTCTAGCATATAATTTTTTATATCATGAACTGTCTTACAGAATTACTGCTTAGGAGTTATTTCTTACTCTGGAATGTATTAAGTCATCTTTTAGTACTGTTCTTAGAGAAATAGATGCAACGATTTTTTAGTGCTAGTTTTACTACTCTGTGGTACAACTAAACTACAACTCTTTTTTTTCTACATCAACCATTCTAAAATTAATTTTATTCTGGTGTCAAAGACTAAATGCTATGTGTATCTATGTATCTGTTGGTCTGGTTTTAAAAGATTGAGCTATTTCAGTGTTGCTATTTATACAATATGAGATGTCACAAATCCACACTATTTGTGGCATGAGACACAGAAACAACGTAAAAACCAGGTCAGGTTTTTTTATATGCATAGCCAAAAAAGCATAGCTTGATCTCATTTGACAGGGTGATACAAATAGGCTACTGTAAAGTTAAATGCTACAAAAACAAAACAAAGCCCCCCCAAAAAACCCAGACCAAATGGGAGACACATACTTCAGGAGCAGGCAGAACATGCAATATAAATAGAAGAAACTAAATACTGATAGCCATAGGACAAAATTACATTGAATGATTTTGGACTGTTCGTACCAAAGAAAACAGAAGCAAAGAAGACAGCTGAATAAAATGATGCTCTGAATAACATGTCAAGAAAGGTGGGGACTTTTGTGTTGGCAAGAAAGCATGAAGATATGGAAGGGGGCAGAGAGGGTACAGTGTCACCAGTGTATTTTAGAAGTGTTCCAGAAGGCTGAGTGCTGAGTTTTGGCAAAATAAGTGATCTAAGAATGAGTAGGGTGAAAAAGGTGATAGTGGTTCCTGAAGGCTCTAGAGCATGTAAAGCCACAATATTCATCTTGGTCTGAAACCTCTGGGTAGCACTGTGTTGCAGATGGGATGATGATAGCAGTGCAGTAGTCCTTTTATTTCTTAACTTGCCCTTTAGTTTTAAGTGTAAATCTAGAGCAAATAGGGTTGAAGATTCTTTATAATAAAAAAGGTAGTGATAGTTTGACCCAAGGAAAAGGATCAGTGAAAGAGGAGGTTGTTCGGCATAGTACCTGGTACTGGCTGTATCCAGTGCAGGTCAGACTTAAGGACCATTCTAGCAGGCCTTGTCCAAACAGAAGAGTCTAACCATGCTACTTAAGATAGACACTTGCTTGTGCTTAGTTGTAAGCACCCTTCTTTCCACTTCTTCCTCTTCTCTCCATTTTTCTTCTAATTGCTTCAGCTTTTTTTTTGCACATTGATTTCTCAGTCTTCAGTCAGAATTGCCATACAGGTTAAGGCCAACGTTTGTAGTACAACAGTTGTATTCTAGCTTAATATGTGTGTGCGTGTACGTGTGTGTATATATAAAAATGTAACAACTGCATGAATATATGTATATGTAAAAAATACTAGCCTGGTTAATACCACTTGGCATTACATATACCCACATAGCATTACAAACGAAAGGAAACTATTCAATAATTCTTGAAGGATTCTTGGTCACTTTCCATTTACTGACTTCTGTTGTTCTGTTTCTTTGCTTTATTTGAAGCATTAAGCGGGGAATGTATGTTAGGATCAGGTGAGCATATCCCATATGCTCCTTTTCCTGTGTTTGCAGGAGATGAGCATTGATAAGTCACTCCAGTAACCCTCACCCCTTCCCCAGTGAACTGTCCGTCTGTGCTCTCCTCAGTTCCCATAAAATTGATTCTTCTTTTCCCTAATCCTTTCATTGCTCAATGGAAGAAAAAAGTAGATGTTTCCTTAGCAAAACTAATTTTATCCCTTATATTTCAGCATGTAAAACACTTGCAAGAGATGCCATATTTTCAAACTTATAACCTGCAACTTCTGAAACTCACAACCCCTTAACCAAGCACGTAGATGACTCGGAGTTGGATACATAAAAAATACCAAGAAAAAGCTAGTAGGCACTGGTGATCACAGGCAGCGTGTTTAGCATGTGAAAGAGGTTTTTGAGTAAACAGCTCCCTCAGAAAATGACTTGCGTACTACAGCAATTGCTAAGATAGTGGGGAGTAGGAGGAGGTTGCCTGGTTATTTATTTCTCTGTTAGATAATCTGCAGGTTATATACATGAAAATATGGTAATTTTGCCATATAAAAATTAAGTTTCGTTTCAGAGTCCGGTTCTGCTGTAGTCTATGTTTGATGAATGACCGCAGTACTGTCTTCTCAAAATGTAATCATACTATCAGTGAAGAAGTGCAATGGAGTTACTGGATTTACAATTTCCATCACTGGTTTTAAAATTGCCTAATCCATTAATACCTTTTTGTATTTTACACCTGAATTTCCATTATTCTAGGTGATGACACCAACCTCTTAGATGCATTGGTAACTTTTCAGTTTATGTTGGCATTTTTAATGTGTCCTAAACTTATCCCAGCATTTCCCTTCATAGAGAAAATAAGCATTTTTCTTCAGCACCTCACACACACGCTTATGTGTGTGTATATAGATATATACACATATATCATAAGAACAGTTCCTGTTTACATATGAGCTTTTTGAAAATACAAAATAGATTTTTTTAATCCTGTGAGATATGCATATATCCCAGGGCATAAAAATTTAAATACGGTTAAAGACATTTTCCAAAAGAGTTTGCAGCTTTTCATGATGACAGATGTTGTTGAAGTTGTTAGCTTCCTGTACTACATTTATCCTAATACCGTTAAAAAAACCACGCCCATTCTAGAAGACACATGATAATAATAGGAGAGTGATTCTTGCACATCAAGAACCTCAGCAGCACTGAAGACTTTAGGTATCCGTATTGCCGAGAACTGACAGTGTAAGAAATTGTCCCAAAAAGATGGCAGGATTAACCTATAGTTTGTAAAGCAGTTTGGGATCTTCCTGGATTAAAAAAAATATGTAAGTGCTTTTTATTTTATAATTTCTTTTCTTGTTCTAGTTTAAATGCTATGAATTGGCAGTGAAACCAATGACTGAAACATGTCAGAGAGAAAAATCAAGCAAGTCATAGTAGAACCATCCCCAAGATGTTTAAACATTTTGTCATAGCAGATCACTTTATTATTTACTTGAGACAAAGAGGACCATGTATAGCCATAATATTATTATAACTAAAGAAGTCTGGAATCCATTATACATGCTGCTGGCTGCTCCGCAGAGGGCTTGCAGTGTTGTGCAAGGACGGGAAGGAAAATCATTAATCTCAGAAACATCGAGCCCAATTTAGAATAATGTTGCTTCATCAAGTAGTGTATGGATTTTGCGGCCCAACTAATGTTGATTTCTTCTTTAGTATGGAAACCATCTGAGGGCTGTCCAAAGGCCTGTGTGGTCTGAAGGTCCTGGTGGATGTACCTTCCGCAACCCAAACACCGTCAGAGACTGCAAGTGAACGAGATTAAACGGTTGTGGCTTGCCTCACGGTGGTTCCTCCAGGTCACGGCTGAGGTGCGTGAGCTGGGCCCTTCCGTGCTCGCTGGTCCATGTAAGAATCTGCAGTCTGGTTAGCCTGAGCAAGCTTTTAACAGCTGGAGATCAAACAGCAACAAGCAGCAGGCAAATTGTTACTACTGCTCCACAAAGTACAAGCCAGGGAGGCGATAAAATGAAGTATTGTAAGTTGAGGCATCAAAATCCTGGTTACTGAAAAAACTTGTTCTCACACCCACAGGAATATTGTGAGTTAATAATGACTAAAAAAGGTCAGACTAGCAAGGAAGATCACGTAAAAGGAAGTGTGGGCCAGGGCAGCCTGGCAGTCTCTCCAGTTTCTCCATGGCTGTGCTACGTTCCAGATGTGAGGGGAACAGATGAACATGATCTCTCTGCCTTGCTCTGATGATGTTAAACTCCTTCCATACCTCCATCAAGGATGCAGATCACAGGGAATACTGTCTTGAAGTCTAACTTTTGCCTCTCTATTCCCTGCCTTTCTGCACAACAGCACGCAGAGCCAATGCCTGCTCTGGGATCAGATATGTTATGCTACATGGCTCATGGTTTCGGAAACCTGCTGGTTGTCCAGAATCAGGAAAAGTATCAGCCCAGCAGGGTAAACCTGTGCTTATTATTTCCTTTATGCTGTTGGAATGGGTTAGACAAAGGCAAGTCTATTTTACTTCCCCTTATTAGATGCTGCAATCTGCTTTTGCTGTGAATTCCTCTGGGTCACATTGTCTTTTAGACAACAAATAGAGTAGTTTTTAGCCTGCTGCTATTCACCTGGTACTTGACACCTCTTCAAAAGACTACCAAAGCACTTACTTATAAACAAAGAGAGAAAAAAGCCTATAAAAATATTGGCAGAGTTTAGAAGCCAGCATGTCCACAGCAACTGTGCAAAAAACACAGGGAGTAAATACTTTGCTGGTGGCTAAAAAGACTATGTGAAAGAATTCCCTTTGATACCAAATTTTGAAACAGGATACAGACTATCACTGGAGCGAAATACGTTCAGTAGGTGTTCTGCTGCAGCAATTTAAGAGCTGCGCATACAGTCTTGCCTGTGTCGCCTAGCTTGGGACTTTGGCACTGAAGTGGGTCAGCTGTGCGGTGTGAACATGGCCACAGTCCACCAAAGACATTAGGTGCTGGGTTGGTGGGAGGGTTTTGTGCAGAGGCTGTTCTTGATACAAGATATTTACAGTAACAAAGGCAACAAAGTCTGCCTCCTTCCATTTTAAGTAAAGTGAAGATATGAAAGATCTCAAATTCACATTTGCAAAATTGCTACATTAAACAGGAATACAATGATACTGTTTTAAAGATGAAAAAATTTGCATCACAGGGCAAAGCATAGTTTTTATTTACAGCCCCCTATCTAGATTTTTATATTACACTCAGACTAAATATGGCAAACCAGAGCACCAGTAGTTTTTTTAAAAAGATGGCAAGAAATAAAGTTGAATACTCATACAGTGCTTTTATGAAATAACTGTCTGGGAATTAACATCATCTGGAGAACCTGTCTGGTAACAGATGTTAGGTGTGTTGGGCAACATCCACCGTTACATGTGTGCCTCCATTCCCTTAAATAAATTGGGTTAGAATAACAGATATTGTTGAATATATTTTCTTCTAAATATTCTTGTCTATTTGCTAGGAACTGCGTAACTGTAAAAATAGAAATTGCTTAAAAACAAAAGCACGGCTAAGGAAATCACTTTCTGCTCCTAGAAGAGCCAGATGCTGAAACTCATTTTGCACTGCATATCCCTTCTGCCGGGCCTCGTATTTGATGTGGGGGCAGGAGACAACAGCACAAACAGGCAGTGGGCTTGGAACCAAACACCTCAAAATCTGCAATGCTCTGGGTCTTGTTTACTTGCCTCACTACTATAATCATGCAAATAAAAGGGAAGATTTATTTTTCATTTTTATCATTTGCATTTAAGTAATACTTAAGTTACTGAATGCTTGCTTGCTTCCTTGTATTTAGAAATTCACTATTAGCATGTGAACTTAAGCCAATATGCAAGGTTTCTGTCCACCGCAATCTGAATATAGGCAATCTTTGTGTATATTGATAGACACTGCATCTTTTGTTGATACATATGTGATATATATTGTTCATTTCATGCCTTATTCTCCTTTTCCTTTCGCTCTGTAAAGTATAGACCCCATATTGCAACATTTATTTCTCTACATTCTTGTTAACTGCAGATTCATTGGATATGGGCTGATTGATATTCCCTGTTTTAGCTGTTTCTCAGCCTTTCCATCAAACTGGGACTGTCACATGCATCAGCTTCAGGAAAGTCTTTCTTTTAAATGGACTGTACAGTTGCAGTGATTTAACTTAACTTAAATGTGGTAATGAATTGTCAGAAAATAGCAATTAGAACAAAAGTAAGTAGTTAAAAGGTTGTCTGAAGAGTACTGCTAAATGAACTCTGCACCCTGAGAAATGAAAGCTAGTAAAGATACTGGAAACCAGTTCTGAACATTTTCCGTATTTAAATTTTCACATGTATTTTGAGTAGAATTTTTTGCAGCAAGATCATTACCTCATCTACATTATAACAAATCCGGAATAACACTACTGAAGTAGCAGATAGCAGCATAAAATTCGTGTGGAATCAGAAAGCTCTGATTAAGCCCACAATTGCACTGCATAATGTCACAACACTATAGCATCTCACACAGGAATGAGTGTGACATCCCAAGTTTTATCAACCAATTCTATCTTCTCTGTCACAATAGAAACCACTTAATTGTAAAAGACTCTGTAGTTATTTTAGCAGTTACAAACTCCTACCCTTTATATCCTCTTAGGTGCCAGATGTTCAACATTAATTGTAATAGCACATGCACATTTTACATATTTTATATATGCACTGAAAAATAAAATAGCAAGGTTATTCTAAAGGTCGTCATTTAGATTCTGAAGTGTCACAGAGAAACTTTAAAACAGCCCCAGCCACTTTGCAAGTACAGCTGAGCGCAACAGCTGAGCTTCGTACCCACACACATTGATGCAGTCTGGCCATTTCTCTCAATAGCACATCAAAGGTGTCCAGGCTGGCTGATTTCACTTTCACGTTGGCATTTAAAAAGCTAAGTCAGGCGCTCACAATCACTCCTGATTTAGATCTGTAAATACAAATGTAACTGAAAATCAGCCTAGTTGTCTCTGACGTGCTTTTAAGAGTAGCTGGATCTGAGTAGCAACAGCAAGGAGGTATGAAGCAGTGAGTAGCTCCCATGTTCTATTGAATTATGCAGTTTCAGTTGTATTAAGCTTTAACTGGCAGGGACCAAAACTTCTATTACGTTGGTAAAATTCAACTAATTGGTTTTAGTTTTCTAGAGACTAAATAAGGCAGATGGACAAGCAAACAACAGGGAGAATAAACAGCATTGGTCAAAGATAATGCAAGTGGTAGAAGAAATAAAAAGGGAGGTATTAAGGAGCTGGAGTTAATGATCTAAACAGGCAAGCCTTCCTGTCTTTATGCAAAGTTGCAGCAGGATTTCTAAGGAGATTTGGCATAACCCAGAGTTCTGAACTGAAAGAAAGCACTTTTCAAAAAAAAAAGGGGGGGGGGGGGTAGAAAATTATGGACGGAATACTGTCCACCTTAAGTAGGCTACACCCCAGAGAACTACTAAAACCACCTACAAAACAACTATCTATGTACAGTCAGTGCTTTTAACAGAAGTGAGAATGAAGGAGAAGGAAAAAAAAGTCTCTGAAGTAAAATCCCATTGCTTTCAATGTCTTGGGAAATCAATTCCCAAAGTGCATTTTGGATATCAAGAAACAGGTAACTCCCTGTTAGGAGTTAAGGACAAGGAGAAACAAGCAGGTAGTAGAGCTGAAGATCATGTACAGACCAATTTATTATTCTCAGAGTTATTATTAAACAAAAAGCCATATGTAATAAATAATCTTTTTATGGGGTTGCAGAGAATCTTTTAGAGTATGCTAAAATTTCTACATGAAATAATGGCATACTATGGAATACCAGACAGTAATGAAATCATCATAAAGCTTATGTGATAATGCTGAATGCATGACCATAAATGGTAACAATGTCAGACAATTATTTGCAGTGAGAGCTGAGGTCAAGATCTACCACATCATTACTTTTATTGTTACTGTTCTCTGATTAGATCATGACGAAGACAACTGCAGCAAGCAATGAGGCATTTCATCAGAAAAGCGATAAAACCTGTTTGTATGACCTTGGTTTTTTAATGATGTTTCACTGCACGGTTCAAGAAAAGGACAGCAATTAGACACAGTCAGTTTGTTCATCATTAGGAAGATACCTGATATATGGCTGTTTCACATCTCAAAAGCAAAACAGGTTAAAAAGCATTGAAATTTGAGAAACATTAGAGTCATTTTACTGTTTATTAAAGTCATGAGAGAATGCTGATGTCAATCAGCAAACAATTTTCAAGAACTTAAGAGGTTTTGGAGAAGTTGCATGCTCAACACTGTCATAAATACATATACACAGATATCTACAACCATAATTGTGAAGAAAATCTATTAACTGCAGGAAAAACATGCCTCTGAAAAGACTTCAAAATCCACTATAAAAAGTTTCTTGGAAACCAGAAATGCTAAAGAGATAAAACCAGTTTAACACATTAAATGGCAAGAATATGACAAATGTCACTGGAACACAATAGGAAATGCTGCGATGTTAGTCCCATGTCAGGTGATAACGTGATCCCAAAACAGAACAAGTGAGACGCGTTACTTTAAACATCAGAGAAATTAGTTTAATCAGCACAACACTATGCAGCCCCCAAAGAGCAGCATCAAAAGAATAAATGGTGGAAACTGGGCACCCATCATAAAATACAGGAGGGTAAAAATAACTGTAAAAAGTGGTTATGTGTGAAATAAATAAGCTACCTCACTTTACTTCCCAATAGGGTAATCTGTTTCCTGGTGTTTGTATATATTGGTAACCTTTACTTAGGCTCTAAAGAATCTCAAAGGTGGAACAATTGTGGAGACGTAACCGTTTACAGTGAGTGTTAAAAGCACCAATGGAAAAGTGTTTGCACAGCGGTTCATGCGATCACCTGGCAGAACAATGACTGTTGAGCTCAAACCTAAAAGGGCACGAGGTCCAGCTACAGTTTTTCTTTCTGAAGGACTGGTGCTCTAGTACTAGTTGAGTAGTCTATGCACAAAGGAGCCTTCATAGTTACGGGAATTGTGTGTGTAAGTAGCTAATCATATCTCTGAGCTGAATTCTGTATTAGAGCAAGTCCTTGCAGTTATTAAAGTGATGCTGCTCTGAGAGCTGACACACACTACACAAGCTGCCTTCTTTCTGTTGAAAATCATTACTATCATGTAGCAGCATGTGGAAAAGTAATTGCAGTGAGCTTCATCAAAAATTACAGTAAATTAATTAAACAGTCATTAACTATATTCTGCGTTGATTAGTGATACAGATTTTAATCAGTCACACAGATGAGGGAGGCAGGTTATTTTCTATTGCATTCCCAACTTCTCATCTCTGGAAAATGATGAGTCACAGGGAGCTGCTGAACCCTGCACCTTTTATCAGTTTCACCTAAAAAGTTCTAAAATTGTGATTGGAAAGCAGCCAGAGTTCACCCTTTTCGATCACCAAAAACCTCCCAAACTTCTCTTATGCTGCTGAAGTTAACAACTGAAATGAACTAGAAAAATACCTGCTTGATTTGCATTTTAAGACATTTTAAAGAAAATTACATGAGGGGCTGGGAGTTGACCTTTTTTTTTTTTTTTTTACTAGTCACTGAAGCTTCTCAGTGCTCACAACAAAAAATGGTGTCCCAAATAAAAAGAGCCCCACCGGTTGCATGAATGACTAAACAAAGACAAAAATGTGGATGCATTTTTGTGGATGTGTTAAAAATACAACCTAACTGTGTTGCTATTGAAAAAAAAAATAAACTTGGTTTGGCATTTGCCAACTCTTGCTCAGGTTGCCTCTTCCTGTCTTTTCCCTGGGAATACATAAAGAAAAAGTGAACATCCCTGAAGCAGTCCAATAGCCATACTTAGGTCCACAAGATGATGCTGGCTGTAAGGGACAAGTTTTGGAGGAGTTAGAGACAAGTGAGATAACAGAAAAAAGAGCTTGTTAAGCATTAGGATAGCGATGAAAGTAATCTACATCTTCCCATTTTAAGTCTTAATCTTCAATTAGTTTGTTACACTAATAAATTTCACCTGCAAATATAGGCTAGAATATTTAAAAAACAAAATTAGTAAAAATTAGCTAGGGGATTGGCTGGCATTTCCCTACCTTTGTTAAAGGCAGTTCTCATGACCACTGGCTGTAGCTGGAGTTAGCGCTGCTCCTATATACTATAGAAGTAAATGAGTACTTAATAGGCTGTGATGTATTTATCCACGCAGTGCTTATGTGAGCTAGTAAAGTTTTCTTACTTCCATTTGACAGATGAGACAGGAAAGCTTATCTGGTTACTGAGGGCCACACTGAAAGTATTTGATGATACTTCCATTATTGTAATTTGTGTAAAATTTTGTGATACTGTAAGAGCGTGAAATTGTCCCCTACTTCCAGTATCATCCTGCAGCTTCCAGAGGATCATACCTCCTTCATATTCCTTTATATTTAGGAGGCAGTAATCCTGGGACTGTGGAGGTCTGTAGGTTTCCAACAGTCCCAGGTTCAACATATGCAAACACTGATTCTTCTAGTTGAGTTTTGCACCTTACCTGACATAGTATGAGGAGACCACATGGAAGCACACGAGTAGATTCGTTTGCACAGTGCAGCATGTAATGTAGTGCTTTGGCAAGGTTCTAGTAGACTGTCTAAGAGAAGATGAAGGTGTCATTAAAGAATTCACAAACTTTTGGTGCTGCATCCAGTTTCTACAGATGTCTCTCCCATAGTTCTGTAAAAATTTGCAAATGCATTACAAAGATCAGATATACAACAGGCTGTAATCTAGCTCTTGAAGACTTTTTATACCACGCTCTGCTTTGGTATCTGAAACTTAGCACCCCTACCTGGGCAACAACCTTCCTACCTCACAATGCTAAGATTGCACATTTTATGTTATGTAGTAGAAACACGGACATAAGGTTCAGGTAATGGCACAACTCACACTCTACTGTTCTGTTGTAGGCATTGCTGATATAGAGTATCCTGGAACCATTTGAAATAGCCAGTAATACAATAAGTAACTACTCACCATCAGTTTCCTATACAGTATGATGGCAAAGCAAGCTAATGAAATTCTTGAGTATAGAAAGAAGAGATGAGATACCAATTAGAAGTAGGGAGCTGTTATCTCACTAGCAGTGGTGAGACTGCTAGAGGAAAACATAACCTTCACTAGGGCATGTAGCAGAAAAAAATTGTAACGGCAGATGGGAAAGCATTCAGCAAGAGCTGCAGAGCTTATCTGACTTTTGGAAAGTCTGTCAAACTGTAAGAAGTTTAAGAAGCTCCAGGCTAAAAGAATATTAAAAGGCAATTTGGTCCCAGTCTGTAAATTCTTCATGGCAAGGAGATTTCAGATAGCAGAGGACTGTAGCAAAGAAAGACAGAAAAAGATCCAATACCTGGGAGATCAATTTATACAAATCTTGACTGGCGATAAGGAGCAGGATTAACCTCAGTCAATTTAGTGATCTACAAGTCGAGCCTCTACTAGTTATTCAGGCATCCTCACTAACACATTGAAAGAGCCATTTCCAGAGGGCTATTCATCCCACCTCTCTTGTGATGGATTGAATCACTTGGAAGCTTCTCTTCATTCATTTTTTGACATTATGCTGGAAGATGAGCTTATACAAGTTGCTAACATTTAACCAGCTGAAGTTTGACAGTGGGATTCGTCTCACCTAAGTGTACATTTCTTTTCAAAGTTGGCAGTTCACCAAGGAAATGTCTTGAGATGCAGCAGAATACCCATTACTTTTGTGATTTGAAAACTGGCAAGGGGGCTCATGGTATACAAGGAGGAGTCACTGGATGGGAAGATAGGTCTGTACAGGAGGCTAAACTGACGACCCTAAGGAGAATGGCTCTTTAAAATCTGATTTATCTGGGAAATGTGTGAGGCTGCATTCCCAGAAGACTCACACCAACATCAGTTTTCATAGAATCATAGAATTGTTTAGGTTGGAAAAGGCCTGTAAGATCATTAAGTCTAACCGTACATTTAGCACTGCCAAGTCCACCACTAAACCATCTCCCCAGGTGCCGCGTCCACACGTCTTTTAAATACCTCCAGGGATGGTGACTCAACCACTTCCCTGGGCAGCCTGTTCCAATGCTTGACAAGTCTTTTGCTGAAAAAATTTTTCATAATGTCCTATCTAAACCTCCCCTGGCGCAACTTGAGGCCATTTTCTCTTGTCCTGTCACTTGTTACTTGGGGGAAGAGACTGACACCCACCTTGCTACAACCTCCCTTCAGGTAGTTGTAGAGAGCAATAAGGTCTCCCCTGAGCCTCCTTTTCTCCAGCCTAAACAGCCCCAGTTTCCTCAGCTGCTTCTCATAAGACTTGTGCTCTAGAAGCTTCACCGGCTTCATTGCCCTTCTCTGGACACGCTCCAGCACCTCAATGTCTTTCCTGCAGTGAGGAGCCCAAAACTGAACACAGGACTCGAGGTGTGGCCTCACCAGTGCTGAGTACAGGGGACAGTCACTTCCCTAGTCCTGCTGGCTACACTATTTCTGATACAGGCCAGGATGCCGTTGGCCTTCTTGGCCACCTGGGCACACTGCTGGCTCGTATTCAGCCAGCTCTTGACCAACACCCCCAGTTCCTTTTCCACCAGGCAGCTTTCCAGCCACTCTTCCCCAAGCATTTTCCTAGCATCATCGCATTCTTGTCGGACTTACAGCGCAGTCAGAAAACATGGGCCAACAGCTGCACATCAAAAATCACACAATGCTTTTTCCAATTGTTTCATCCTCTACCATTAGGGAACACAGGGGACAAACATGGTCTTCTTCCTCCCCACCTCTTCCAATAAATGCCCAATTATGCAGCTGCTGCATAATAGCTGCTGATGCCAGTGGGACTACGTGGTGATTGCATAATCACACCAAAGAATGGAAATCTCTGGGCAAAGTCTCATCTCGGCACCACCTGCCAAATCCTCGCCTCTCACGTTCTGTGGGCACAGAAAGCCAGTGGTGGTAACAGAGCTGAAGAGGTGAAGATTATTTTTGTGTGTAAGTAACTGGCTTCCAACTTTTTATTTGGAAGTGCTGTAAGATTATAGTGGACACAAGAACATTGACACAGCACAGCAGGATTCTCTGTTACAGCGCGTGCATGTGATAGCTGTTGTTGAATTATTCTGAGTTATTACGGTGTAATATTAAGGTGCACACCTGAACACTGCAGTCATCACTGGGCAACTGCAAGAAGCCTAAATATGCATCATGAAAAAATGAGCATACAATAGATTCACAGAACAAAACATGCACACACGTGCAAACGAATAAATAAAGAAGAATAACTTAGAACAAACAGAGAATAACCCACCAGCTGGCAGTCGTAATTGTTCAAAACAAAAATTTCCATGCTTCATAAATTATCATTCAAACCAAGCCGTACTGAATAGAGTACCTCAGCCTAATGACACTAAGCAAGCACTGTTTTTCTTTCTCCGAGACTCAAGAAATGCTACTCAGCAGGCGTCATACGCTGTCATTGATCCATGCACAAAGATCCTTTTGCAGCCAAAGGACTTTTTACACCCCAGAAGACCAGTATCTAGATGCAGCTGTGAGACAATTTAAAAATAATAAGCCAGTCACAGTTCAACCACTGGCGTCAAGGTATGTTTCTTTGTGAAGCCAGCAATACAGCTCAGATGATAACCACGAAAGAGAAATTATTTTCTTGCCCCTTGCACTCTGCTAAAATTGTCCAGGGTCCTTGGCCTCTTCTCTTTCCACATCTCAACACACCTCAACTTCTCCTATGGCTTTTTACATGGGAAAGGCAGGGAGGAAAGAAGGGAGAAATACTTCTGCATAAAATTGCCTTTCTAACATCTCTTACAGCATGTAGTGCTGTTTCCAGCGATCGTGTTGTGGGTGTTACCCTTCTGCTCCTAACTACAAATAAACAAAGTTAAAAATTATTTATTGCTTGGATGGTTATGTGCAACCAAACGTACCCTGGATCTACAACAGGAAGCCAAACAGTAACCAGATTAAATGCAACAGCTTTAACTTCTGGTTTTTTTAATTGTTGATAATTTGGTTACTGTTAAAAAGCTGTTCCATGCTCTTTTTTGAAGTATCTCCAGAAATTTATTTTAAAAGAAATAGTTTTAGATTTCATACTGCTAGAAAAGCCACACAAATTCAGTTGGAGGAGAAAAAAAAAATCATACACAGAACAGTTACAGGAAACACAATGACTGTTTCATCCTACATTGAAATCTAGCTCTCAACACAGTAATTACCGAGCTCTGACTCAGAAGACTAGCCCTCTTAATACTGAGAAGTGAAAGTAGAAAAGAAGGCTGTTTGGTAAAAGAGATAACTATTTCAAGAAATACAGTTTTTTCCATATGCCCTTAATATGCATTTTATTTCCAGAAATGAAAGAATTTCCTGTGTTGTGTGGCGGTAAATAAAAAAGCTGATTTAACTGGGAGTAAATATACAATTCTGGGCTAAACCACAGGTTTGGGGATCAAACTGCAAGTGCTGAAACAGAGTCCTCCCTCCCAAATGGACCGTTCTGCAGTTGGAGCAAGTTCAGCCTCTGGCGAGACGAAGGGAAGCAGCTCGTGCATCTTGTTTCAGCTCTCCTGGAGGAAGCAGCAGTTATTACAGAAGGTTTTTAATACACAGGAGAGAAAAATGGAAACAGGAGAAAGAAAGGGGAGGAACTTAGTAAGTCAAATGAAATTAAGAGGCTAGGTGGTGACTGAGGAGCAGTTCCAGTGTCCACGGGGGCTCACCGCCTACCTTGCTGCTGGGCAGTTGTTGGATAGGGCACAGGAACTGGCCACCTTCCTCTTCAGGGCCACCCTTCTGCCCCCTCTGCCCCTGCAGCACCCACCTTGCTACCAGGGGAATGGAGAGCCTGCAGTACTGCATAGTGTTGCTAGGAACTGCAGGGGATGCAGCTGGGATCCGGTTCAAGCAATATATTAATCCGATCTGCTTTGGAAACCAACTTTGCTGCCTTCTTTCAAATCGAATCTGGAAAAAATTCTCCTGCTTCTAACATAAATCCCCTGAAATCTCAGTGGCTTTCAGTTTTGTTGACTTCCATGGGCCTTGAAAGAAGTCAGCACCTTGGTACCAAAACACTCAAATCTAATGTTTGGCTAACCCCTTCCCCGCCTTTCAGCACATTTCAACAGTTCAATTTCCATGAATGTGTTTTTATCCTCTGCTGGACTTCAGGACATGCTAGGCAGCAATTTTAATAGATTGAATTTTGCTGGTGCCAAGGTGGCAAAGAGCGCTGGGGCAAAAAGAGATAATAAAAGGAGGAGGATATTCACCTGATGTAGGTTAGCCTACTTTTGTTCAGCTCAGTAGTTCATTCTTGAATTTTACAAAGAAACTAAGCTACACTTACATGTAAAATGTGGGAGATTACATACAGAAACTGTGGGCCAGATAAATAAATGATACATATATACACGTATATAAAGATGTGCATGTGCACTCATATCACTATACATATACCCACATAGTTCCTTACATACGGCCACATTTCTCCTTTACTTACTAACTTTTCTGTACAGCTCAATTAACATCAAGGTGCAAACCACATACATCACCCTGTACAATAAAGCTGCATTTAACCACAGCTGTAAGTTGCAAAGACCTGTCACAACACTTAGAATTGACCATCCACTGAATAAAGATACTCTACACTGAGTATAGCTTGCATAAACATCCTTTTAAATTATGTCCTTCATTTATTTATAAATTATCGGTCACTATATGGCAAAGGAATTACAAAAAAATTAAGTTACTAGACTTAATAAAAGAATACAGTCTGTAACTACACTTCTTTCTGAATCAGGCACTACTGTTACACCAAACTTTTGTTGTTTTGTTTTTTTTTTTAAATCCCTAGTGAAGTTTTTGGGTGCATTAGGAGATTGCGTAAGCAGGGAATGGCAGTGTCCTAGCCAGCTACAGCATAAAACACGTGGCAAGTTTTACTGCTTGCTTTTTAAACCTGGCTTTCAATTTGTAGCAGATCTGTTAAATTCAAATTGTCAGCCAGCATGAAAGGAGGCCTTTTTCTCATATCATGTACCTGAATTTTACATAGAAAGGCCCACTCTTGTAAAGCCTCTTGTACTTTTCATTGTGCTCTCTTGGATCTTAGATGTATGGGTTGACACTGCTGTATAAGAGTTCAGCAAACATGAAGAATACTTGAGTATCTTAGGTATGTCAAAGCTCCTTTGCGGGAATAGATTTTGAAAGCTGGTAACATCGGCTTTTGGGAAATTGGGATGAGCTGAAATCAGAGACATTCAGATAATTCAGTCCCTACCACTGATGTAGAAATATTCAAAGGTTCACAGATCTTTTTAAAAGCTCCTACAGCAGTACCAAGAGATTTCACTGTACAAAAAAAAAAAAAAAAAAAAGGAGTATCAGAGTATCAAGCCCTGCTCCAGAGTGCCTATTTATTACCCGATCCACAGGAGCATGCAGCATCTCTTGGGGTGCCACGGTCATGAGCCTCAGAGATGTACCTTATCTGCCACTCAGCCAATGGAAGTTCATGAGAGAGGGGGAAAAAAAAGTATCTTTGGAACTGCACATGCACATGTAGGGTCAGAAGCTGCTTTTCTTTCCAGAGGTAGCTGTATGTGAGGAAATACCTACAGGCCCTAGCTTTTCCATCAAAATCTTTTAGTATGTTACATGTCTTAAACACATGACTCAAATCTGCTCATGAATGAGCGTGAGGGAAGGTTTCTAACCAGGACATGGAGACTCCAGAACAACTTCCACTTAGTGGTGCTGGATTGTAAATAGCACAGAGTTGGATATATTTACATAGAAGATGATATATTTGCATCTGGCAGTATGCGACTGAACATGATGGTAACAGAAATCCATCCTAGCGCTACACATTTTTATAATTCAGTTTTCAGGGGCAGTGGGACTGCTCATTCCCTAAGTTAGGCATGGGACTTTTAGGCACCTGCACCTGAACTGATTACCCATCTTTCTTTTGGAGCCAGTAAGGACAAAGGGGAGTCTCCGCAGCATCACTCACCCAACTTGACGCCTAGCCCAGGAGGAGAGTAGCTCTGCCGAGGTGCCTGTTGCTTTCTGTTGACAATAAAGGAGCCTGAGGTGACTCTCTGGAAGTGAAGACATCTAACCATTTTGATGTCTAAAGTTAGGTGAGATGGTATCTTACACTTACAGTATCTATGCCGTTAAATTACACATAGCAATAATCTCCTTTCCAAAGTGACATGCCTGCCCCAGATCTTAAAGAAGCAGGCAAAAAAATACTGTCTTGCCTCTGGCAAGAGTTCCTCTTGGCGTCTCCGTGTCTAAATATCTCAAGTCATCTTCCTCTATGACAGGAATGCAATTAAAACTATTTGGTCACTCCAGTTAGCTGAAAATACGTGAAAATGAGCAGAGTCTCAAGTGGAACAAGAAGTCCGAGTTCGTTACATGATATCCCTATTCACTTTGGCATCATGATTCATTGAGGTCTTGAAAAACACCTGAAGGCGGTTCAAACTGTATACATAACAAAACGGGGGGGGGGGGGGGGGGGGGTGTAACATGCAAATTGATTCGCCTTGAGGTGTATCAGTTATTTAATGGTTGCCGCACATTAGCCTACAGGAAAATTTGGCAACCATCAGCCAGATAAATTTCAGCCTCAAGTGATGCATCTGATTCAGGCACCCTGGTAGCAACTCGAGGGTTTCATAGATGTCTGGCAAATTAGTAAGTCCAGCTCACTTTCAGTTTTACTTGTAATTGGCCATCCACACTTTTAAGATGCTTTGGAAGACCCAGGGTGTTCTGAGTATTTTTTTGAAATAACCTTAGTAGGAGGAAGGAAACATTTCAGGTCATTAAAAATCAGACTGCAATGCTTCAGTGAGGGAAGACGCAGGCAGCTTTTCAGTGATCATCTTTCAATTTATGTCCTCAAACCTTCATCTGTTCCTCTATTCAGCACTCATAAATCAGAACTTTGAATGCTTCAGATTTCCTTTAAAAAAAAAAAAAACCTCAGAAATTCTCCTGGATGTTTTTACTTTCCAGAACTGTGTTCAGGAGTATCAACCATTTCAGGAACTATCAAATGAAAAACATTGCCACTAATTGAAAAATACTTGACTTTCAGAAGCATAGGATTACTTCAGAAACCCTTATTCACAGTAAGTAATATTTATTTATGTTAGCAACCCTATTGGTTTCACATCACTGCTCTTTGTGAGAATTGTAAAATACAGCCTTTAGTAAAAAATAGAGAAAATTGTGTCCTGTGTGGTTTCATTCCTCTCCCACCCAACCCAGCTGATGGGACAAAAGATGTATTTAATTTGTACAATTATAGATATTCCAGAAACTCTACAGGAAACCCGTTTTCTCTCTTAGCTTTGGTCTGTTAGCCAGGCAGCCATATTAATAACAGAAGTTAAGCCAGCTGCTGTTTTAACACCCGCAGTTCTGGTGGAGGAGGTGGGGAAGGCAAGTCCTTGCCTGCAGCAGCTCTCCAGGCTCACTCCAAGTGCCAAGTCTCCTCCTGCATCCGTCTGTGAGACAGACCTGGGATCCAAGCAGATCCCAAGCTTCACTTACCAAAAAAGCAACCAGACAATCGGTAACGAGACCATATGCTGTGCCAAAAACAGCGCTGGTACAGGGCCCTCCCCCTCACTGCAGGGGAGAGCTGGGAGGCAATTTCTAACTGGTTGCGCTTTGCTTCCCAGCTCTCTGGCTACCAGCTCAGAGCACTGCCCTAGACACAAGTCTGAACCAGTGGACCCACCAGTATGAAGCTGAAACACGTGCTGGAGACAAAGTGTTCATCTGAAAACTGTCTTTGAACTCTACATTAGCAACAAGAAGTCATGGAATCAAATCTAAAAGTAATTTAAAGAGGCAAATAAAGACCTTCCACTGGTGTGAGTAACCTTATCTCATGTGTGACTACACACCAGTGGGGGGCTTGGCTGTTGTTAATTAGGAGGTCTTAGTACTGGGTTCAGATTTAGCTAGGAAATAACCAGCAGTAGACTGTAAATCCTTCAAGTTGCTGTATGTTCCTCTGGCATGGAGAGTAGCCCTGTACCTCCCCTGACCCACCAACTCTTCCTCTGCAGGACAGCAGCACAACCAAGGATCTGGCCAGCAGGTACCTGCCATCCACCAGCAGTTCTTTCTCCCGCACAAGTGCCCAAACCAGCCTACCCCCCAGGAATGCAAGATCTTCCCGAAGTTTCTAAAGCTCCTTTAAAGCCAGTGAGCAGCTCTCAGCAGTGATGTGAAGTGCAGTTTGGTTTATATCCCCCAGTCCTTACAGGAGTTACACAAGCTTAATCCAGGCTAAAAGAGGTGAGATTCTTAAGAAATGGGGCAAGCAATTTAAAAGCCAGATTTACCAACGCTCATAACAAATTATTAAAATGGAAATTTCTTAAAAATTGCACTGCTTCGTAATTTGTGCACCTGACTTTTTCTGGTAACCCCTTCTCAAGCATTGTAAACAGTCATTGCTACTCTTGAATATATTGCTACAATGCTCCAATGTCTAAGACAGCTGACAGCATTTGCTTCTGTAGCATATTAAGCCTTTATGTGATAATTAGCTTCCATAACACAGCCAAGCAATTTGCTCTGAAAGCGCAATGGAGGAGAATAGTGTGACAGGAGACATGCAGACCCATTTCCAGTGACTGGTAGGTAGGACCTATTCCACCTGCACTTTGAGTTGGTACCATTCATGCCTTATGTCTTTGTTCCTCATTTGGTATGGCATTGTACTGATGCTCATGCATTGCAGTATGAGCAAATACATTGCTGTAAGCACAATCCAAAGGAAACTCATAATCCAAATGGTTCATTCCCACCTGCAAAGCAACAACGTGGGCAGACAGCATCTCTCACGTGCTTGTGGATTTCCCAGCATCAGTTACAGAAAGCAGGCTTTCAGTTCAGCAGAACTACTCTGAACTTAGTATAATCTTTAACCCACCCCAGCAAAAGCTTCCTCTCCTGATAGCCTTGTGTATGTTTAAGTACATAGCACATTCCAGCACTGCTCAGGGCACATCGCAGAAGACTTCTAAGTAGGCCTCATCTTTCCAGAGGACCCCAGCCAAATGCATGTTCTTCCACTCATTATGGCAACCGACCTATCTTTTGCCTGATGCTCTTAAATAAGGACAGTGATTCACAAGCTACAATAGCAAAAGGGTAGGTTATGTCCTCCCAAAGAGCAGCAGGGCAGAGAAATGCTGCTGAGAAAGTCTTCTCTTGAACCGACAGGGAACTGCTTAATTGCCTGAGCACTCCGGTGCTACACCCCAGATCCATGACTCAGAGGAGCTGTGGTTCACAGTTCTCCATCTATGCTTAATCCAGAGCACATAATAACCTTTCTAGTTGCCATTCACACCTACGCTAGCTAAGTTATGGGCCGCCAGCTTAATACAGTTGGTACCTGCCCTCAAATAGGAACCCCTCCAAAATGTCCCCACAGAGTACCATCAAGATTAAACAAGCCCATCTGTCCTGTGCCTCCCTGGGGCTTACAGGCCTGTTACAAAGTCCCACAGTGTTTCTTAACAAGCGATGGATAGAAGCATCCCAGATGTTTCTGACTACTTAGCAAAGGAATTCCCTCAGTTAGCCCCATTTATGTATCTCCCAACAACTAAGAGCACACCTACCAGGGCAGAAGCTTCTGGTTTCATTCTTAACACATCCTAGGTATTGCTGTTGTCTTTTCTTTTCTTAGGTCTGCAGGTAAGGGATTGCTTAACTCTGATGAATCTGGCATGTGTTGCACATTTGTTCTGTTTAAGCCCTAAAACCTTCCTGAGGTATTAATTTTCAAACATATTTTGACACATCTCTCCAGCTTTGCAGAATTGTCAGCTACAGTAGAAATAACACTTGAGTTGAAAATTCAGAGTCTGTTTTTCAAGTTGAAAATTTCCAGTGCCTGGGTTTTGTTTAAACTCTTAAGCACCAGATCTCTATCTTCCCTGAGCCAGCTATTACTTTAGAAACATTAGTGATGGCTACCAGTGATGGTCATTTTACATAATGGCTGCGACAAAATTGATTTGCCACCATTTAAGGCAGTCCTCTCATCTGACCTCATGCAGGCACTGTGATGCCCTTCACAGCGAGACCAGAGAAGAATTTGTGCTGCATCAAAGGCAATGTAACCCAGTAAAAGATCACTCAGCCTGGGGATGAAAATAGGGGCCAAACCACCACTCCTTTATGGCAAGATGGCAACACTGAGTGCCACTGCTTAATGTTGAAGTGTTCTTAGTCAATTAAAAAGCCCGAAACATTCGACCTCTTCAGGACTGAGCCAACCTGAAGCAAATTTTAGTTGCTGTTAGTGTTTCCCCCACATTGGAAAAATCTGAATCATTCAGCTATTTTGATATTCTCCCAAAGAAAAAAAGATGACGAGCCCCACCTAAAAAGTCTGAGACTTTCCGCTTGCTTTCACTCAACCAAGAAGGCCAAATGTAGATTGCACCAGCAGCATTCATTCTGGCATTTTGTAACTTTTAAGAATTAGACTTGGTAACCCAAGCAGCCTTTCAGCATACTTTTTGGATATAATGTTATGTTCTATGTATAATATAGCCATAGGAGTGTACAGATGCCAAGCTATGAAAATTATTTCCCTGCTCTTTGGCAGACTCCACAGGCAGAGGGATTAGATTATGTTCTATTTCTTTCTGGTTTGTAATACATTTAGACAACTGAATAGCTTTTCATTTGGTGCTCATCCTGCAATTCATTTCTCATATCCTTCCTTTCAATCTTGTGAGGCTTTTTTCAAAATCTAGTGCATTGTGCTTTGTCCTCCCTTGTCCTTCCATTTATGGGGAAGGAGGGCATTCCTATTGCCTGTAATAATTGGTGTATCTGCCAAGGGCTTCTTATTGCAGAAAGCTGTTTGTTAGCCTGGTATCCAAGCTCTTTCTATGAACAGAGAGTGGAAGCTTTTCTTCCACTCCCAGCATGACCAGATTTGAAGGCATTCCAGCAGAACCTCAACAGGCACAGATCAGTGCAGGTCTGCTTAGATCAGTATAATACAATTTTATGTGAGAGCGAGATCTGGACATTTGCGGAGACCATTTGCTTTGTTATCTGAGGTCTGAAGGGGCTGTGGTGATCAATAATGCTTTTATGTGAACACCAACTTAGCAAGAGGCCCTGGAATGGTGAATGTGGCAACTGTTTACTTCATTTGTCAGAAAATGACAGAAGTCCCCAAAAAAGCTTGTCTCCAGAGGCTCTGAATCATTCCTTCATTATTAATGGCTGTCATTTTTTCCAGCGGAACTAAGTTGCCATGCAAAGTCATTGCTGTGGAAGAGGCGGCAATCTTTTAGTTAGCTACTTCCTTGCCGGTCAATGAAAATCGGTGCAGCTTGACTGGGTGCTGTTCCCGGAGCAGTCAGGTGGAGCAGTGATGGCAGTCATCTGGGGTGCTACACAACGACGGTACCTGAGCCACCTCCAGAGCACACACTTCAGCTCTGAATACATTAAAATCCTGTAGAAGTGACCAGAAATGATGAATAAGGGGTTTCTGTTGCCAAGCCCGCTGTGTTGGGTGGCTGGGATATAATACTCTGGCTAACTGCACTTGGAAATTAGCATTCATCTTTCTTAGGAAAATGCAAGTATTTTCAGTGCCCCCACTATTGCAAAAATGATCTGAAGCAGTACCTCTCAACTTTACTGGTCCAGCCATCAATCAGTCAATCACACACCCCACTTCTCACTAGAGGAAGAGGACCTTCCACCTGGAACCTGTCCTGTCAGGGTTTGGTTTCAGGCAGAAGCTATTGATTTGGCACCAGCCTCAGCCAGGAGCTCAGAAAATACAGTGAATACTTCATACTTGATGTAAGAGGCTTTCAGAGCTGAGTGTGGTCTATGTGTTGCTGGCTCTGCTGTTCACATCCTCCCACTCATTCTCCCATAGCTTTATACACACATTAGGGGAACTGGCAGAGAATTGAAGCTACTCGCATAAGTGATATTTTATCTTCTGTGCTGCATACAAATATTCATAAACTTTCCTATGGTCTTTGGATCTGGGAGCCGTCATTTTACACCACCTTGGTGACAATCCTGATTTTATATTAACCTTGAAAGAAGGATCTGGCCAGGAGCAACTTTGGGACTCTCAGATACAGGAAAAGAGTAACTGGCTGATGGGTCTGACACATTTAAAATTGCATTCGGTCCTGGAGCACGCAAGTGACTGCTCTGCCTGCTCCGTCTCTAAACATTTCTTTAAAAAAAAAATAACTAAAAGAAACTGCATCCCATCAAACAATCTAGTGATTTAAGTTATGCGGATTGTAGATTAGTAAAGCATTTCATCTGAGCTAAAGCACACATAGCACTCTACGGGAGAGTGAAAAGGAAAAACTGAAGGTGCTGTGAAGGACATAGGTGGCTCCAAGCCATGATATGTGCTCATACTATTCAGTTTCTCTCTCCCCAGCTATTTTTTAAATTCATAATAACTAAGTAAGTCTCAGGAGACTGTCTTCTAGATACAAACAACTTCTTGTTTTAAACTTCATCTGCCTGCAGACCTCACAAGAGGCAGGTTTGCATGTTCTGCTAGTATCCATTTCTACCAATGTCAAAAAAGGACAGTGACAGAACAAGACAATGCAAAGTAATTTATTTGTATTTCTTAACATGAATAAGGCTGTCTAGGCTATTCGATTATTAGAAAACAATTACTGTCAAACCTTGACATAGGTTTCATTTGCTTGAGTTTTGGGTGAAGGCTTAAATCCTCAGGGTTAGTTACGAGAGAATTCCCTGGCTAACAGTACTGTGAGAAATGCCCAAATCTGAATTAAGATAATAGAGCTGAGCTACAGCTCAGGTGGCTGCCTACCCAACCTTGCACTTCCAAGCATTGCACCGCTGCAATTTCAATGGAGTTATGCTGACGTGAAAGTTGAGACTCAAGCCTCATATACTGAATAGAATTGATAGGTAAACACTAGATAACCTCAAACATGCAGATTTCCACAGATATTCTGCTGTCTGAACCAGATGTTTCTTTATATTTTGTACATTAATGGAATGCAATATGTATAAGTACCATATAGACTTGAGAATACCCAATATGCAAAGAACTCTGGTGGGAGTTGCTACTAGGATGCCAAACTGTGCCTCTAACAGCTTGTATTTGTACCATTATGCTTTCCTGCTTGAGCAAACTGATGCATTGCTTTAATTTATTATTGTGATTAGTAATCTTCGTCTACGTCACAACTTTCCCTAGTTGGGCTTTCAGCCAATTTACCTACACGCTGCCATACTTCATATATGGATGGATCAGACAGCCAGTTACAGGCACACACTCTGCACAAGGTGAAGTGGGGCAGATTTAAAGTATTTGTTATGTCCAGGAGGCACTTCAAGCAAAAACCAATGAATACTCACAACACTTCTGTGAGGAAAGCCACAAATGTAATATTTACTCATTTACATATGTGGAAATAGAAGTGCATTTTCTCATCATATGAAAGGAATACAGGTTAGGTAAGCAGCCTGTGCTTGGTCTGATGCATACCTTGGTAATGAGTGCAACAGGAAGACGCCACACCATCTGATAAAGGCATTTACCGTATGGTCACAGGCACACTTTACTCACATAAACAGCTCCAGTGAGATTGTCCACAGAAAAAAGATTTACTTCCAAGTAAATTTATGGTTGCAGAAGGAAGCCCTCTGCACTTTGTACTTTCAGAGTAGACTACAAGCAGTAGAAATGAAGAGTTTAGCAGTGCTTTGTGTTTCCTCTTTCACCTTTTCAGCAATTTGATCTTTTCATCTCACAGGTAGTAGACAACACAACAGCGTGGAATGGGTACGCTGGCATATATACAAGAGGGATTTGGGGACAAATCTGATTTTTATCATGTGGCATCCAGCCTTGCTGTCTCCAGCAGCCAAGGCTCCACGACCTGAAGGAAAGCATCCCATCTCCCTCCCTGCTAAGTTCCCAGGGTTCCCTCCTGATGATGCTCACCCAGGGGTTCACCTGGCACATCATCAGCACCTCAGGTATGCACCCAGACCCAGGAGCTAGGCAGCACTCCACGTCCCGCCAAGTTACAGGTAAGAATAGGCAACTTGCACACCTATTGTGTGATTAATATTTTGCAGAACCAGGACCAGTTTAATATAAGCAGGGAGAAAAAAGGTTAGCCTCCCACTCTGACTACATGGAAAAAAGAGAAGGAGAATGCAACCATCCATATCACACAAGCTCACACTGGGCCAATCAGAGCTAATGAGGGAAGGTAGAGGCCTCCTAACACCTTTCTTTCTCACACTTTTCCTTCCTCCTTCTTGCCTCCCCAAATTAAATTCACAACTGAGAAAACTACAGGTTTTTCTTTACAGGAAGTACTTTGATGTTGTGTGCTCATGAAATATTATGGGAACACTTGTGGTTTTTGTCTTCCAGAAAATTATATTGATGTGCCTCAAGATGGGAGAGGTGAGATTAGACTTCAAGGAGCAGCTTTCAAGAAAATCAACTAAATGACAAGAGCTGAAAAAATGATGGATAAACAGGAAAGTCTACAAGAGGGAGATGAGCAAGTCACCTGGAGAGAAACACCATTCAGACAACTTCTATAGGCAAAGGATATAGAAAAGGTCTCCAAAAGGAAGTAGTCTGTAAGCAATATTTTAATTGGAGACCAACACTATTATCTCTGAAAGGAAGCATCATATTTGAGGAAATGGTCAATAGGAAGAAAATTAAGTTGCTCTGGCAAACCACACAAAGGTGGAAAAAGATCACAAGACAAACCTTTGGTAGATAACTTTTCTTTGCCTCCCCATCCATCTATTGCCATTTGAGCCTAATCTAAGTGTCAGAATACTGAATGTGAGTTTTTCCAAAGTTCTCTGGTGAATAGTTTGTCACAATAGGGTAGATGCTGGCAGTCCTCATCACTGTTAACCATATTGTTGGATGCATTACAAGGTAAGTAAGTGAAGCCCTTTCATCAAGTCAGACTGCAGGGTAGCAATTGCTTTAACCTTAATACACTTTTTAAGATCGTTGGCAATGATTCCACTAAGACATCAAACATCTGAGCTTATCTTGGCTTCAGCTTCACACACCCTCCTGAAGAGGGGAGCTTTATTAAGAAGCAACACAGATACCCCATTCCACCCCCATACCCCTTGAAGCTGAAAGAGAAACAGAAGAGAATCAACAAACTATATACTTCAAAAGCAATAATACCATTGTCCCTCTGCTTTACAAGGCAATAATCCAATTCCCTCAGCCAGCAGCTGGCTTCAGAGTTTACCCCTCACAAATCTAAGAATCCATTTGTAAGCCAGACAGGCAGTGATGCTACCACAGAAGTATGTGGAGTACTTGGTCACTAGGTTGCAATAGCTTGGCTTAACTTTCCACAGGACAGGTTTATTTTAAAATCATACAGTATCAATTACATGAGCAAATCCTATGAAATTCAATTTAAGATATATACATGGAGAACCTGGCAATGACACCCAGAGGAGTTCATCTAGAAATCATAACACAAAGCCATGATAATGCCAAATTAATCCTTCATGCCTAATATTTTTGTCCTGCAAATCTGAGTAACTTTAAAATAACCATATAACCATATATTTTACTGTATAACCAACAGGAGGAACACCTTGACAATGAACAATCAAGTTTTCCTTTTGTACCTCTTTGATTTGAGTGAATTTTAGTCTTCTGTTGAACTCAAAAGGGATAGACTACTCAGTGATTTGAGCTAATTCACAGCTACTGGAGTGCGTGATGGTACCTGACTAAAGCCAGGCAGGAATAAATAGTGCTAGGGCACCCAACAAGGCTGGAGACTTCAGGAGTGCCCAGTCTTCAAAGAAGGCCCAATTTGAGTAGGATACCAGTATGCACATGCCCCTTTTCTTTGCAAACCAATGAGTAAAAAATGCAGAGTATCACTGAATAAGGGCAGGCAACAGCTAATAAGAAAGAATTCAAATGCCACAGGTGGGAGTGCCACCCGGCAGGCATTAGACTCTAGCCTGTCCTAGGTAACCTTCAGGCCTGGCCCATTCTCGCTCTTCACAGAAGCTCCTGCGTACGCACCTCTGCAAGCAACTCAGCTTGTAGAGCTGTAACAGACCTGCCACAGTGCAACCAGGGTGTTTTACATTGTGAGAAACGTAGCACTTCAAATAAAACGGAGTCAGTATTTTTAAACCTTCATTCTCACTAAACCTAAGAGATTCTAGTTTTCTAAAAAGAGTATTTCATCAGAGCATTGCAGAACCATTCAAAGCACTTCAGCTGGGAACAAAAAGGACCTCCAGCAAAGACACGCTGTAAGTAGCTTGCAGATACTGGCAGACAGTCTGAACTGCTCCCTCTGAGGTGATGAGAGCTTCAGCAGGAAAAGGGTCAGCGCTCCTGGTGGTGGGAGAGCTGATCCTATGAGATGTAAGGAGGTGCTGTTAGTGCCAACTTGCAAGAAAAGCAAAAAGGAAGCCAAGTAGCTGGAAGCAATGCCATCCATGCCTCTGCCAACATCACATCTTCTCCACACTTCCACATCGGCTCCACGATCCATAACCCCTGCAGACACCCAACAAAGTACGTATCTACAGTAATGAGTCTTACCTTGGCGCTTTGCAGTAACTGCTGCTTTTACCTTCTACCAGCACCTACTTTCATTGTGAGGTGACGACCGCCACAGAGAGCTTTGTAAAAAGCTTGTGTTCATGAAGGAATTTGTATTAGATACTGGTTTGTGTGACTTACTGTATTTTGTAAGGGGTTTTTTCCCTTTGGGAATTGTGCGTTATTAATGAGCAGTTTTATGCTTTACTTCTAGTATATGTATACCTTGTAATTGATGTGCTTTTTCTTTGTTTGTTTGTTTGTTTTCTTTTATTCTCTATACAGAGCCAGTTAATACAAGGTAGATACTCTCTGGCTGAAAGTCTGATTTTGCCTACCAATTAATTTATGGATAAATCCATGTCGTAGCTGATGAACAATAGTTCATCAATTGTGTTGTTATAATCATCTGATAGCCTCTCTAGTTTAGCAGAACATAAGATCCTGAATAAGACTAATGCTCGTTGGGCCTTAAACTAAAGGGAAATAGTGCACCACCTGTGTTTCCCTATCACCATTGCTATAGGCTCATCTCCCTTAGCATTTGGGACATTGTAGAAGAGCACTGGCTAGACAAACTGTTACCTGAACATCTCAACCATCTGTGTAGCTGTGCTCTTGATATCCCTCTGCATTTACCTGATCAAAATTATGGTGAACCAGATAAACTGCAATGAATTCTTCAATTATTTCTGCAGAAAGAGACTGGTTCAAACATAATCTTTCTCTAAAAGAAAAGACCTGGACTAAAACAGATGTATTTTCCTCTATGTCCATCCTGATATGGTTGGAAAAATAAGGGATCTAAAATTAACATTTCCAGAAGTGTATAATTCCACTAGACACCCTATTTAACAATGGCAGCTGTATGTCTCAGTGGCTATTAATGACCTTTGTGCTCCAGAAGCCTCCTTCCTTGTCCAACTCATTTTCTCTCTTCAGTTTTACTGAGAGCTGAGTGTCCAACTCCTTAATAGTTGCTGTGCATAACATAGGACATAAAAAAGATAAGTTATAAAGCTTGTGCAGGACTTGGTGTTGTAATTAACCATCTTTCGTGCCTGGTTATCGATCTTACAAAAACACAGAGTGAAAACAATCTGGCCTCTTAATGTATACTTCAGCATATTGTAGCAGCTATTTTAGATAACTGTTTTTAATAGTTTTGTTATGGCTGTAATTTCTATGTGAGGACTGTCCACTCAAAGAACCAATGAAGCAACATGTCAAAGTGATTTTTCAAGTCGGTTCTATTTCGCCACCAGTGATGGTGTGTGAAAAGTAAAGCAACAAAAAGAAAACCTCACCCACTTGCCAGGAAGAAACATCTTTTCTCAGCCTTGAAAATTGTCTTGTATAAGACAGGCATTTCTTCTAGTCCTCCTTTTACATACATAGTAAATCTCTAAGAAGATAATATATACAGTACAATAGTCTATTTTAATAGTCAGCAGTCAAATTTTAGGCTAATTAAGCTAACTAGAAATTCTAGGGTTGCAGTGATTTCTCACTCTTTATGAATACATTGACAATAATACTGTTTACATAACACTCGATATTTGAAATCAATACGTGCCAGTGTCCAGTGATTTGCTAATTTAGTTTTTGATCTAATCCTGTCCTATTTTTTGCAGCATTCTCTAACTTCATATTATGAATCATGTTGTCTTTCTAAAGTGATTGCCAAGTAAACCAAAAACGTGTTTTACACTGCTATTGCACTGCTCTTGTCTTTATATACAGTAGTTTTTATAAAGATGTCCTTAGGTTTTAATAAATGAGTGTAATGTAAACTAATCTCTGTAATAAAACTTGCTTTAGTGTTTCAAAGACTGTCTGGAATAGCTGTAGAAATTTGATTTCCACTTTTTTCAGTAGCTTCAAACTTCATGGCCTCCTTTCCATCTGCAGGGAAATCCCCCAATACCAATACTCCATAGTTTATACAAGTGGTTTTTACAAGGGGAAATGAAGAGAGTGTATTTAATGCAAAGAATGATGCTTCGATTTGGAGGGGCGGGGCAGGGAAAGGCCCCCAAAAAAACCAAACCACACCACAAACAAAAAAAAAAGCTAAGGCCATTGCATCAATAAATACATGGTCCATTTAGTCCGCATCACCTTTCCAGCAGTTGCTAATACAAGACACTTAAGAGGGAAGTGTGGGAGACTGCTAAGCAATAAACATAATCTTGCCACTACTCAAGGCTAGCTGAGAAGGCCAAACGTGTTACTGAGCAGAAAGCAAGCAACATTTTGATTTCCACACATGAAGTACTCTGTCCCACATGGATGTTATGGCAGGTCCACCTGCCCAGCTGAGGCAGAGGTGAATACAATTTAACTTGCTCTGTACAAAAAGGCAGGACCAACAAGTCACAAAGGCAAGAGATTTTTTTTTTTTTTTTTTTTTTCTCCTGCCAGGCTGAAGGATTTGGACAGTTTTTTCCAGAGAAGTTTAGACTTTCTAAATGCACTGTGTTCTCTCAGGTCCCTTTGTCACCTATTGTTTAGGAGGCATCATTGCCAATGTTCCAAAAATATTAAGTAGGCTTTCGGACTAGTAAAAGGGAACATTTTTGACAACGGCAGATCTCTCTCTCTCCTGCCCCTCTCGGTACAGATTGCTTCCATAGACAGAAACAGTTCTTGCTCTTCTCTGTCCTGTGGCTCCCAAGCATAAGTTTTTGCTGGCATTTACAAACACAGGATGTACCTTTTCACATTAGAAATTATGCTTTCAGTATCAGATCTCTAACCCCAGACTAGAGACTGTTCTGCAGGAATACACCTAAACAGTCCAAAATATAGAAACTTTAAAGGCAAATTAAAAAAAAAAAGATAAGAAAACCTTTGTAATATCACTTTTTTCATTCCTGCAGCTTCTATAACTACACACATCAGCTCAAAAATGGAAAAGGATCATTTTCATTAAAGCAACACTTCAATAATTCTTAGGGTTTTTGCAACTGTCAGAGACTACAATTACATCCCACTGTGCTAAGACTTATGGAGACATATTGCAGAAAGAAAGAGAGGATAAAAGACAGTTTTAAAAACACATAAATATGTAAAAATAAACAATCACAACTCACTCCCCTTCTCTAACTGCACTTGCAATTATGAAAACAGCTAAATTTACAAGACAAATTAGAAGAGAAACAGTAGATTGATGTATTTGGTTTGTTACAGCTCCCTTACCAAGTTTCAACAATTTTTACAGCATGCTTCTAGTAATTGAGTAAGAACTATATTCAATACATTATGCTCAGCAGGAACAGCTTTTATATATCAAGTGAGCAAATTAAATATCTCTGGAATTTCCATAGAAGATGTTAAAATGCTGATAGTGACTTACAGACTGCCATTACCAAGCCATTATCACCAAATCATAAACAAACATGAGCACCACAGCCAGTTCCTTTAAATTAAGCGTTTATTCTCATTGGAAAGCAGAGACTGTACTGAGCTGCTTGTCGTTCACAGGTACAGAAGGACAAGGAAAGAAAAGGTATCTCGGTTTTGATATTTACTTCCAAGTAAACAAAATCCTGTCCTTCTCACCCAAGTTACTCTCAACAGTTAATTTAATTTGTGTGGAAAATGGAGACTGGGGAGGTGTGGGGGGTGGGGTGGAGAGAACATACCAATATATTAGGTATGTGCGCGCATTCTTGTGTTCGCATATAATGGCTTGAATTTCCCAATCAGAATTTTAACTCTCTTCTTTGAACAGCTGAACTATACAAAGCCTCAAGCTCTTCTCAAATTTGAATTCATCATTTCATCCCTAAGTGCAATTCCATCACTGGTGTTTATTTGTAAGGATAATGAAGAATCGGTAGGATTTTATAAAGAACTGAAAATTCATCTAAAGAGAGGGAAACTTTTCTACCTCTCTTCACTACACTTTCATCAGCTAGCCTTTGCACATTTCTTTTTTCTACTTTTCCAACAAAATACAAAGTGGAAACAAAGCATCCCGTTAGAGATGCCTGTACTTCCCTGCTGCAGCCCCACTGTACAGGACAGCACTCTCGAGGATAAAACCCTCCTGAAACACACGCTCTCCTGGCTTTCCAGTGGGAGCACAGTCCACACTTCCCCAGTGGCTTGTGCTCATTGTGAAAACTAAAGCAACACACTATCTCTAATATGAGGTGTGTGCCTGCATACTTACCTCTGCTATTGTGCAAGCTGGCTTTTTTTTTTTTTTTTTTTTTTTTGAAGGTAGGGAATATTTACGTGACATTTCTCAATCGTCTCTCTGCCTCCTTATCACTTGTAATGCTGTCCCACTGGAATGAGCTATTCATCTCACTGTTGTGTCTTTCACAATCCAAAAAAAACCAGCACATAAGGCAGGACAGACTTAAAACGAAGAGGCTGCGTGCATCAGGGTAGTTTTTGATGAGAGCTGCTGGGAGTTTCATGCCACATTCTGAGCCACAAAGGGTGACAGCACTTCAACACGAATAGCTGCTTTGTCGCCGTGAGAACTACCAGTGACAATTGCATTTAAATCCTTAGCTTTGACAATAAACAAACAAAAAAAGTTTGATCTAGGTAATATTTGAGAATACTTTCCTATTGGCCAGCTAAGCTGCAGTTTTAATGTGTTCTCCCAAATTACTTTTTTTAAAATTAATTTTGGTTTTTAACTGCCTTATAGTTATTGCTGAAAAATCCCTTTTTTTCATGTAGGGCTGTTGAAAACAATTTGAGTCTTAGAAGCATCTAAAACACTATGCTGCATTTGACCTCTAGTTTTTTGCTCCCCAGCATAGGATCTACCAGCTCCTTTCTCCAGTATTTGCTGGCCCAGGAATCAGGTATATTCTATCGTAGATAAATAGTACTGTGCAGTATCAAACTGTTCACTGCAAAGCCACCTTTCTCTAGCATGCCTGGATTTTGCTGGAAGATTTTATGTTGCAAAATGCTGCTGGGGGAGGTGGTAGCGCAGTAGAAATTACCACCTCTGGTGAGTAAGTGATAGCTGGGATTTGCTGTATAAACTCCATTATCATTTTAACCACACAGTACACCTTCTCTTTCCCTGCATGAACATGCTCTAAGCAGCCACCAGAAAAAGCCAGTTGGGAATTTATCTAGCAAGGAGACACAGCATCCCTGTGCTATATCTGCTCTTATTATGCACATACAGGAGCTCAAAGACATTTCACAACCTTTCCCTTTTCTCTTGGCCAACCACATGGATGTTTGTTAAAGCAACTTATCTCTAGCTAATAAAAAAAGTAAAAAGCCCCAAACCCTAGGAAAAGAAATCACGCAATATTGTGAGCCTCACAGATTTTACGTTTTGTTATACTACCCATACAAACGCCACATGAATTAAAAGCAGCCTTTGAGCTCACAGTCAAGTTTTTATTGAGTTCCTGGGCTGCAGGCAAGCGGCATGGGAGGTGACTTCTCTCGTTTGTGTTGTGTAGTCATCATTCCTCCATTTGAGATCTTTTTCCAGCACTGCCCATATACAACGAGCTCCTGCTCTAACCGTAGCTGGCAGTGCTTTTTCACACACCTGCAAGTGCTCCCACCCTCCCTAAGACCCAGCCATGCTGCCTGGCACTGAGCAAGCAAACGCCTACCTGCAAGGACTGACCACTTCACCTTCTAAAATAGTCCCTCCTAGTCTGTGCATTAATGTTTTTCTTTTCAGCCAAGACATCATCAGCTGATGGCTTCAGCTGGGAGCCTGATCCTTTTCCTCAGGTACTTCAGCCTCACAGCCACAGAAAGGGTACCACAGGCATTCAGAAGGAGTGCCTGAAATGGGAACTGATTCAGGACTGAAATAAAATAGGAATACTTGGACTACCTGAACATTGCATCTTCCTCTTTTAACTCCCCCTCCCATTTCCCAATGCTCAGACAACAGGAAATCAGGCCACGCTATTACAGAGGAGAATCACTGATATTAAGAAATCTTCTTACTTATCACCTCTCTGCACTAAAGCTGCCAGCATCCTTTTGCAGATACACACATTCTTTGTTGGCAGGAATAGACAAATTGGGCAAATCTAGTTTTCCATTTCACTTCTCCTCCCCGACAGTTAAATGAAGGATATTTGGGCTGGATCGTGGTCTTTACTCACCATCTGTCTCCAGTTGGTGCAAAATGCCTATTCTCCCCTGCAGTGCAGCCCCACACTTGTAGCCACTAGAGATTCAGACCTCCTAGATGAGATCCCATCGCACGGCCCATCTGGAGGTCCAGCATGCTTTGGACCAAGCCTTGTTCCCTAAAGAGACTCTCTGTCAGAGCTGTGATAAACCCCTGCAGTCTGGTGCTATGAGCAGATTTCTACACTGCTTGTGACCACTTCCTGAGGTTTGATCCAGGGTCCCTCATGCTGTCCTCTCCTCCAGGGCCCAACTCCTGAAACATGGCCATTGCCTTTGCCAGGTCTCCGCTTGTCACAGGTGTGTTTTTCCAGCCTCACCGCAGCTCCCACCCCTCACTCCATCACCACGCAGCAAGGCCTTTCCCTCCTTTATCCTGTGAGCCAGAAACATCCGCGTGTACTGAGGAAGGAAGTGTTGTTAGAACTAAAAACACTTTTAAGTGCATGCTTTGCATTTGCAATTTAAAACCACGCTCTGATGTCCAGTTGTTATCCAGTTTGTACCACAGGGCTGGGCTTTGGCTTTGCTGCTGCCCAGGCTCCTCTGAGATGAATTGCGGAGCAAACCTTGGTGACCTGGCAACCGGCAAATAAACTTTGGAGCAGAGCAGGGTAAAAATAGCAGAGTCTGAAGGAAGGCCAAGCTGCACGCCTGTTAACTGTGAGCCCAGACCCCACTAAGCCAGAGGGAACCCAAACTCCTCTTGTTGTCAGCAGGGCTGTTTGCACATATCCAAGTAGCAGCTGCATACCTCAGCCAGGCTCTTTTCCCACTGCAAAGTTGAACATCCAGAGACTGCCTCAGATCAGAAGCAGCAGCCACTCACCCAGTACGTGCAAGCACTTACCAAGGATGTGTCTGAAAGCGTTAAGAGTGATCTGACCCAAACCCACGAAGTTTCAGCCTGCTTGGCTGAGGTCTGCTGGACTTCGGCTCACCTTCACCATGCCATCTCCCAGTTCAAGCCATTGATGGCACAGGTGGGGCTTCTGCAAAAACACAAAGCTTTTGCCAAAGCAACTGCAGGATTTGCCATTTCAGGCAAGCAGCCAGGTTTCTCAGCCAAAAAACGTACCCTGGTGTACCCAAAGCCATTGGCTTTAGTAGAATGACCCATGGGTTTCCAGTGTGCTGTCTGGCTCCAAGGCACGAAAGCAGGGTGTGACAAACATGCACAGAGCTTGGGTGGACTACACTTGGCAGCAATCAATCAGATCTTAACAGGTCAGCATGGGCGCTGAAGTTTATAGGGCATTCACAGAAGAGAGTATAAAGCGAAGGGTTGTGCTACTTCTTGCCACAGACTGTACTGGAGAGAGGAAACAGAAAAAATGCCCACCCTGCAGAATATTGCACAGTCTTCTTTTCAGGCCCTCCTGAGAGGCCCTTCTTGGATGTAAATATGAGGGATTTCTTCTAATGCCTTGATGCAGAAAATCTCTAGGTCAAGACACGTGCACAAAACCCAGCAAATTCAAGGCCTCCATCAGAGCTTTATGAAAACTGTTGTGGCTAATGTATTCCCAGTGACTGCTGCTTTAGTCCTCCCTTGTTGAAAAAGAAAGGAACTCAGTAAAAGGGTGGTAATTAATTCTACAACAATACTCAATAAGGAAAAGTTTGGTTTTAATACGCAAAATGGAACTACTGATTTAACGTAAACATACTCAGTTAGAAGAGCAGGACATCTCAAAAATATTTATATTAGAGACAAGAACAAAGAAATAACCACACTCTACAGGAAGCATTGCTTGCTTTCTGGTGATTAATAAACCCCGGGCAAGAATAAAATAGATGGTCTAAGTTTTTCCTTCCCCATTTTCCCCAAACTGAAATGGGCAAAGGAGATAAATGCCTACAGTGAAACCGAAGCCAAGATTTTGTTACGGGTTTACCCTATTACAGGAACACATTGAGGTCTCCCTCCCCAAGGAGCTCAAATTATTTCTTATAACATGATAAATGAACAATAGGGAAGGCTTCTTTCTTCACTGGAAATTCGGTAAGGAATTTGCAGCCCTGGTACTTCTGGGTCCAGGCAGCAAGTGAAAGGTCCCAGCAGTCTCTGGCCGGTGCAGCAGGAGGGTGGGTCAGGGACCTGCCCCTCTGAAGCAGCACCTGGACACCCAAGATGGTGTGGTCGGGTGCCAGGGAGTGGGTGTGCAACAGCCCATGTGCTCCACACACAAGGGAGAGAAAAACATGAGAGGAAAGGTCTCCAGCTTCCTCAGAGGTGACAAAAAGCAGCTGTAGGTTATGCGGCTGTCATAGCAGTCTTTCTTACCATTTGTCTGCTCTAGAATAGTGAAGAGCTCTCCGATTTTTATAAACTGTCAAGCAGGGGAACTTTTCCTCCCCTGCCAGCCCCAGCAGCTGCAGCTCCAGCAGAAAGCAGTGGGAGCTCAAGCACACGCATCTTCAGTCAGCAGCAACGGTTAATCCCTACCAAAACAACACTAAAGAATCACCTAAAACCTAATTGCAGTATTTCTCATCAAAACACTTAGCTCAACAGGAAATATGGTGTTATATGGGCAGTAAAAGTTTTGTGGTTTTTTTTTTAATCCTTTGTTTTTCCAATAAACTTTAGGAAAACAAACCAGATCCAGTCACCCCTGGATGTTTGCCTCAATACTTCTAATATCACTTTTATCTAAAATACCCTGTCTCCAAATACGCCTGGCAATATTTTCTGAGAACTCGATCCATCATCACGAATGTGGCAGACAGATTTCATGGCCCCGATGCCAGACCATGACTAGAGGTCAGGTGGGTTTTTGGCTGTCAGAAGCTCTCTCTCTAAGCCCTTGGGCTGCACAATTCATCTCTCACCATCTCAGGTCCCTAACAAAATGCGTGCATCTGAGTCCAGCATTGCAAGGGAACAACCTGGAAATCTTTATGAAGTTTTTGGATGCTGTGATGAAGATGATAGAGCAAGGCAGACAATCCGTATGGATTTTGCAAGCAGACATTGGTTTAAAAAAACAAACAAACAAAAAAATTGCAGTAATTTAAGTTAAAGGGTGTTTGTCCAGACCTCTCTCCCACACTCTAGGGATACTGAATTTGTCCCTTGCACCACATCATGAAGTTGCAAAAGGAGCCATTACATCATTTCTGTAAATGACGAGCCCTTTTCGAGTTTCATCTTCCTTTCTACGTGCAAAGTCCCCCAACCCCAGCTGTGACATTCACGTTTCAGTGCTGCATCCATCAGTCACTGCAGACATACCCCACGGGTCACGCATCATCACAGTGGTACCAGGCACTCTTTACTTGCATCGCAGCAGCTAGAGTCTGGCATCATCAGCTGACACGTGAAAACTGCCTTCTCTAGACAACCAGAATTGCTGTAACAGCCTCTGCTACAAAAAGCTTTTTTGGAAGCCAACGGAAATGTAGAAGTCACAGGCATGTGAAGAGGAGGTAGAAACATTCAGGATCAAAGCAATGCAGGTTTTTGTTTGCTTTCTAGCTTAGGGTTAGGGGTTTCCTTGGGTTTTTGCTTTGTTTTGCTTTGGTTTTTAGCAGCACAGTGACAATGGAGTGTGTCTAGCATTGTTGATCAAAAGTGAAAGAGTGGGAAAAAAGTACTGCAAGGCCGCGAGTGCAAGGGGAGGATTCGGAGTGTGCCCCAGTCTCGGCAGAATTGCACCTTCACGTGTGCCCATTGATTTTACCCAAGCAAATCTTCACCTTTCCCACCCTGAGCTCAGTTTGTTAGCACTGGGCATGGTGCAGGCTTCAATATCAGAGTGTCAGTGGCGTGAAATGCCCAAAGAAAGCATCACTGCTTCCAGTTTACAGCCTGAGCATGGGGAGAGATTATCTGCCCACAAGCACAGCACAGACTTTAGCACAAGCTGTACAGCCCACTCTTCAATGAAAGAAGCCAGCCATCAGGTGGAGGCCTGCACATGCCTTTCTGCCTCTTTCCTCCAAACTTGTATTTGCCAAAACCAACCAAACAAAAAGGTAGCTTGGGGTTGACTGAATCTGGGTTTGGCTTCTGGTCAAATTTGCTAGAACAAAGCCAATAAAACCACCAGGTAGTCTTCTCCTGCCTCGTGGAAGCAGGCCATTAGGCAAATACCACATGGCAGCGGAATCAAACCCTTCTCCTCTTCATTGCCTGTGTGCACTGGCACCCCTGCGCCTGCCTGCTGCAACACCTAGAGAGCAAAAGACTTTGCTCTGAGTCCAAGATGGAAGTTTTGTTTCAAGTCCCAGCTCTATTCTCACTATTTTCAGCTTCTGCCTCCAAAAAGAAACTTGACACTTCACTTCTGACACTTCAGTTTTTGTGCTGGTGGTGGATGCTCATTAGTTAAACCGCATGCCCCAGTGAGGGCTTTGGCTGCCCTCCAGGATCAAACAGTAACAGAGGCACTTTTTAGGAAACTACAGCACACAACAGGCACATTACTACTACAGTGTGGCACAAGCACCGAGCTACACATATGCCCCATGAACCTTGATTTTCATAGAATCATTTGGGTTGGAAAAGACCTTCAAGATCATCGAGTCCAACCATCATCCATGCCCACTAAACCATGTTCTGGAGTGCCTTGTCTATGTGCTTTTTGAATACCTCCAGGGATGGTGACTCAACCACTTCCCTAGGCAGCCTATTCCAACTTTGGTCTTACCGCTAATGAATCTCCAGCAAATTTACCATAAATAGATAAAATCCCTAGGAAATCAGAGCTACCACCGATAGCCCAGAAGAGGTGCGGGAAGGATTCAAGCAACGTATTTCAGCACTCAACAGAAATAAACCTATATAGTAAGTCACTCTCGGGACACTTGTAAAGGGAAATCTGAATGAAGGCAGAAAGAGATAATTTTGTAATTCTCGGTGCGAAACCCCAAAATAAAGAGCTTTATGGATATTCCTTTGAAATAGAAAATAATCATTCATTCCAGCTGTGTTCAGATCCTTTTTGCCTTCCAGGGTTAATCTGCTGAAAAGCTTTTAGCTAAGATTAATGTATATCTAGCCATCTCTGGACTTTTCTTTTTTATCCAAAAATTAACACACACCAAACAAACAAACAAACAACAACTGGCAATAACATATTTGCAAAAAAAGGAACATTTCAATTCGGACACAATACCCACAACATTGCCTTTAATTCTGAAGAAATAAAGTTAATTCAATTTGTTTTCCAAAGGAAAAAAAAAAGGTGGGCAGGTGAAAAAAGGTACTCTGCTAATTTTTAGCATTGCTTAGAACACAAGGAGATTAAAGGGATTAATAGCTAGAAGCTTAAAGTTGCCCATTGTCTGCATGGTACAGGTAGTGATAATGTCAGCATGGTAAGTGATGCTACCAATGACATCAATGGTTTCACCTCATACCAGCAAACCCCTTAAAACCTTCTGCAGAAAAATACACCCTTCACTTGGGTCTGCTCGATCACCGGGCTTGCGTTTGTGCTAAGCGACTCCTGAGGCAGGGCCAATATTTCTTTTCACCTCGCCGGTTCTTTTAAGCTCCCACACGACTCAGAAACACCGCACCACACGCTTGCCTTCAGCCCTGCCACCCCACGCACCTCATCCCTCTGAGGACACCCTCGCCGCTGGCTTCCTCCCGAGGGGCTGTGATAGCGGGACATGGTGTGGCATGGCAGAGCAAACCCGCTCGATTCAGCCTGTGCCCTCCTTGCCCCGGCCGATCCCTGCACCCCTGGACAGGACATTTATTGAGCAAGCGTTTGCCCCTCATATAGCGCAGGGATCCCTCCCCAGCACCTGGCTTGGCAGCTCACCCTGCCCTGGCGTCTCTGTACCACCTCACAAGAGGTAGCGGAGAGGATGCTTCAGCATATCTGAATTAGCTCATCAGTTTGCCAAAGCAAGCCAAGCCTTTGGTTAGATGTATTTTACCCCTCAGGCAACTGGGGCGGGGAGGTCAAGCTGTCAAACAGGGACCACTCACGGCCCCAGAGATGTGGGGTGGGATCTTGGGCTGGTCTTCCCCATCCCAAACTGCTCAGCATGGGTTTGGCGTGTCGGTAATGGGGCATCTCCTCAGCGTCATCGTGCCAGGCCTTCTACTCTCAAACAGAAAATGGAAACAGGCAAAGCACAGCTCCACCATAGCTGGCTCTGGCATCAAAGTTTCGCTTGCAAGACCTGCCAGGCAGTTCAAGGAAACACGGTGGACCTGGGGATCCTGACGTGCTGCCCACCGCCAAAACAAGCCACCCACATCCAGTGGGCAGAGGAGACGTGCCATCACAGTGGTAATGGACAGGAGGCCCAACACATAAGGACAAGCAGTGTCAAACGGCCACCCCCCTGCCAACAGAGCCCCACGGAGCTCCTGCAGCCTGTTGCAGTTGACTTGCTCAGAGCTGCTGAGGTGCTGCTTCTGCCCCGGGTGGTTTGGTGTTGAATCAGGGGACTAGACAGTCAAAACAACTTGCAAAAACCCACAGCAACTTCAGGAAGAAAAATTAACTTGATCCCCACGGCATGCTTCAGCAAGGCCATCTGCTAAGCATATAAAGCAGTAACAGTAGACATAGAATCATTTAGGTTGGAAAAGCCAACCACCAACCATGCCCACTAAACCATGTCCTGAAGTGCCTTGTCTACGTGCTTTTTGAATACCTCCAGGGATGGTGACTCAACCACTTCCCTGGGCAGCCTGTTCCAATACCTGACAACCCTTTCAGTAAAGAAATTTTTCCTAATATCCAATCTAAACCTCCCCTTCCACAACTTGAGGCTATTTCCTGACATGGTTTATATACCAATAACAGACCAAGATGAAAAGTGAGATTCTGGTGGCACCCTCTTCTCTCTGTGAATGTCATAAACAAGGAGCCCTGCCGTGAGCAAAAAGGAACAAGACACAGCTGTTTTCTATCCCTTGAGCTGCACTGAAGGAAGGAGCTTTTGTAGAAAGTTAAATAAAGACAAAAATCTAGAAAAAAAAAAAAGCCTAACTAGTTTGGCAAAAAAAAATTCTTCACCAGAACACCACAAAAAAACCCCAAACAAACAAGCAAATGCACATATCAAAGCTGAGAAGTTAAGGACAAACATCCTTAACTAGAACAGAGAGGAAAAAACCAACCACGATGGCACCAACAAGCATACTTTCACCTTGTCTTGACATGTCAGTTTTGAAGGCATCTTTCTAGGCCTTACTGGATTCCTTCATGCACTGCCAAATATAACCTAGGTGTATTTCACTTACTATTTTTTACTTCTAACCTTTCATTTATGTATTCACCATATGGAATTTTTTTTTCAGTGCAAACAAAGTTGATATAATTTCTTAGCACACAGATAGACACCAGTAACTGTGTCACCTTTCCTTACCAAAAAGAAAAAGTATACTTTTTAAAGCAGAGTTTCTGTCTCTCCACATTTAATTAACCAACAACAACTTTTTGATTTACAATAGTCACAACCTCTGCATAGGCCCTGTGATAAAAGGTATTTTTCTTTTTAAGATTATGAGGAACCTGTTTCCAACTCTATGGAAAAAATGTAAACAGAGGCAAGGATAACTTTCCAGAAGAGCACCACAGAACAGCAGAGAAAATCTGCAGTGTGGTGGGAGGTTACATGAAGGCTGTGCAGAAATGCTGGCCTGTCCAAGTAGTACGGATAAGGTTAAGTGCATGGACCAAAGAGCACCACTACCACATCATAAGGTCCTTGGGTAGGTGGGTACACACAGGAGGTAGCCAGAAACCAGGCATTTTTTTCACTGACAGTTTTTCAGTGGAAAATGCCACTTCAGTTCTACCAAAATTGGAAGAAAATAGAGTGAAACAATCTCATGAAAATGAAGTTGGACCTTATCCTATCACAAATGTTTCAGAGAGTTGTATTCCAAAATTTGAAGGATGTTTTTAAGCCATATGTACTATATTATATTTTCTTCTGAAGTATAAAACAGAAATAAAATTAATTCTTGCACAGAGTCTCTGCAAATGCTTAACTTGGAGTAGTGAGGAGGGGAGCTCCCCCAAAATCTCAGCTTTTTTGCAGAGTAAACCGATCTGTTCTCTGATCAGGACTAGCAGATATATACCTTTAGATATGACTCAGGTCCTTTTCTATGCTGATCCACAGAAAATGCACATCTGTTACAGCTAAAGGGAAGCTTAATTGGAGGTGAAGTTCATGCTTTCAGGTTGAGAGTTCCCCCTGTCAGGAACTAGCACATGAACCAGGATGGACTGACATTTTCCATCACCTTGCTCTTGTGGGATCATAAAAAGATCAGCCTTAAATGCTATAACATACAACACTTTTGTTTATTACTTCTTTTTTTTTTTTTTTTAAATAACAAGGGAAAGATTTTCCAACATCAACTTACTAGGAAAATTCTTCAGGATGATCAAAAACTTCTGAAGAGGTTGAAGTGCTGACAAGGAAAGGGAAATTCAAACATCACAGAAGCTGTGGAATTAATTCCCCTAACATGTGTAAAAACAATTATCAGAGAAACCTTAAAACATTAATTTGTTTACTTGGGTTTTTGGGCCTGATGGAGTTTCCCTGGAGGGTAACTGAGAGAGCACAAGCCAAACCGCATCCAAACCAGCCTCCCCTAAGGAACTATCCAAAAATGCTACACACAGAGGGAAACACATTCCCAAATGTGCCAGGGCACTGCAATATCCAAGCATCTCATTGGCAAATGGACTGCTAACCATACTATAGCTAAGTTATAACAGACATGTTTTACACTGTATCAAAAGATCCAATTAAAAAAAAAAAAATTGCGGAGTGCAAGACCTTAAAATGGGAACATCTTGGACAAAATAACATGTCAACAAAGCTAAAACTAGTAATGACATGATATGAAGTGGTTGAAAAGAGGCTCAAATATTGTGTTAGTCCTGGATCACTGCTGCAATACCACTTCTACCTCCACCTTTTCTGCTTGTGAATAGTCACTGCTGCTTTTGCCTGAGAATGCAGTAATTCAGCCATATATCAGAGACACGGATCCATAAAACTGTAAGGTTTAGTATGGACTAAATCAACTGTCTTCTCAATTAACGCCAAAGTCTGGGTTGTATCAGTAGACCACTGAGAAAAGGAGGATTCCTGATCTTCTAGGCATCCTCGAGACACTGCTCCAAATCTGTTGAGGCACTGCTGCTGCCTCCTCTGAAGTGCTGTAAAATTTATCCTCAAGAAGCATCTCAGGCTGATGCTGTCTTCATCTTTTCTTACTTCCAGAGAGCTGAGGCTACCCCAAAGCAGCAGAATTTCCATTTCAGCATCCCCCTCTGCAACTGGCCTACTCCTCACAACATCTTCTACCAATTTTATCTTGGCAGGGTTTCTTCAAGAAAGCAGACTGCAAGAGGCAGCCTTGTTCTCTTAAAATACAAAAAAAAAAAAAAAGTAAAAAAATAGTTGAGGCTGAGTTCAGACTATATACTCCTCAACTACTTTTCTTTGCATGTAAAACTCAATAGCCAGCTCCTCTGAAAAGCCAGAGCGCGCAATGTGCCGACATCAACATAGCACTGAAGACTTCAGCCACTGCAGTTTCACAGCACTGGGTGCAGACCCCCTCCAAGCAAGTCCAGCCTCACAGCAACAGGCACACCCAGCTGAGGCTTCAGCAAGTTTACAGGTCAAAACAACCAAAATAAACCCCAGAAAATTCAACGGATGCTGCATGAAATACTTTCTTTTTCTTTAAGGGAAGCTCTATTTAACAGACTTTCTGCTTTATTTTTTATTACAGCATCTGTTTATTTTATCAGGCTGTTTTCCAGCAACATACAGAACCTTCTGCAGCACTTGCTTTTGAGTCTGATTTGGTGCTCACTTGCACAGCAAAACCAACCAATCATGAAAATAAGATACTGGCGAACAAGCAAACGGTTGAGACTGCATGTGTATGCAAAGCTGGCAGCGTGCAGTGCAGCTACCTCTCCCTCATCCGCACATCACTGGGGCTGCGGCATCAGCCAGGCCGTGCGGCACCAGTGCTGCAACTGAGTCCCAGCCGGCCTCGAGCAGACTGTGTGTGAGCTCAGCAGCACCGCAGACCACAGGGGAAGAGCAGAACCCATGCAGTGCCCCTTGCCTTCACTGATAAACAAGTTTGGCTGGGCCCAAGGCTGGGATCTCAGCTGCAGCAGCAGCCGTCCTCTGCCTCCCATCATCTATGTCCTCCGAGGGTTTACTAGTGGCACAGAAGCACACACTGAAATCACTTGGGTGGGAAGCAGCATCCCAAATCACTGGGATTTTCAAAATCTGCAAGGGATGCAGAGATGCTGCCCAGCATCCTCCACATGGCCCCAGGGTTTCCATTTACCATGGACTCATAACTGTCGCCTGTGACTTTCCATATCAGATTTGCTGACAGTACTAGGAAATGGTCATCTCTCTCTTTCTTTCCTATCCATTTTATTTTTCCTTTACTTTTTTTTAATTTACAGTCTTTTTTTTTTCTTTTCCCCTTCATTGCCTTCTTTTCTCAATTGCATAACTGCATCAATAGTCAAAGCTTTTTAAGGATTACATTACACGTATAAAGAGAAGCAAGGCATCAGGCTAAAGATATATCAATTACTATTGCCCTGGAATAACAATAGGTGACACAATACAGATCAGCTGCAGCTTCTAAGACACCCAGAAAGAATGGGTTTGTCCTCTACCAGCATTAGAGGAGAGTTACATGCCCCTATTGTGGCCTGTTTGCTTTCTTCTGCTTCCACTGCAACACAACCAGACTCCAGCAAGCTTGCGTGAAGCAAGAGCCACAGACAGAGAAACCCTACTTCTGCCCTTCCGTCCCATCCGCTGTGCAGGCCCAGATTACCTGAAGCATTAATAAACTCTCAGATCATGGATTGCTGTAATCATATACCTTAGTGATAGCTAATGGGTGATTAATAAAATACAACTTAAAGCCCATATTTACAAAATTTTTAATGCAGATACAGTGCACTTGGAAAGTAGCATGTCACCTTTAAACAGCATTTCACTTCTAAAGGACCCCCCCCCCCCAAAAGAAAACCCACAAAAAAAATCCCTTTCTTACTGCAGATTTCCCGCCAGCTTATCAAAAGCAAAATTGAGGTAAAGCAAGCCAATTCCCTGGATTGAAATGCATCTCATGCAGCAGATAAGCAGAGTTTAAGTCTAAACACAGCCAGTCCCAGATACACAGAAAACAGTGCTGGCAGGAACCTTGGTGGGTCACCTCATCCATGCCCAGGGCATGAGGCAGGACCAAATCTACTACAACAGCTGCTGAACTGGCCTGACCCACGCAGACGAAGTCCTAGCCAGGGAGAAGCCTCCATTCCCCAAGGCTGCCTTTTCCTGCGCTCGCCCAGCCCAGCACACACAGCCCAGGCACTTTCCTTTGAGCCTATGGGATTGTTCAGGATATCATTTACCACCCCCCAGAGCTCCACCTGGGATTAGAAAGGACGGTTAGCTTATTCTTTTTTTTTATACATCATTGCTAAGCAGAAGAAATTCACTGCCTTCCTGGGGATACCGCAGTCCCACTGCCCAGTGCTTTACCACCAACCAAGTGGCCCGGTTTTTGCTTAGGACGGTTACAGGGCTTGTACAGAAACAAGAGAGGAACGGTCTTCATATATGAACTTCAGCTCTTTACATATTCTCATTAAAGACCTTTTAAACATCACTGAGCAGCCATCAGCCAGGACTCCCCTTTCAAAAAGTGAAATTCTGCCATGTCCCATCTTCCTAAGCCAGTCGCACACTTTAATCCCTCTGCCTGGGTGCAAAGAATGAAACCGCCCAGCGATGTTTATCAGCCTGTCACCAAACATAAATGAGGCATTCAGCGTTGGGGATGGAAGATCTCCCCAGCAGACACCAAGCTATAACACTTGCACCAGTTCAACTAAATCAATCAAATGGCTGGCAAATGTAATCCCGGGTTGGTTTTTTTCCAGAAGTATAAATGGAATTATATTCCATTCAATTCAAATGCCGCGCTGTTCCCAGAAACCCAGTTTATCTTTGCTGATGGCCGGTGGTGTTCGTGCTAACCTGCTCGGCCCCAGTGCCCCCTCTTCCCTTCAGCTCTCCGTTCCCCACGTCCTTACTGCTCTGTGCAGACAGGGGCGCTGCCTATCAATTCTCATTACGGGGCAAGAGATGCCTTTTGCAAATCGTTATCACAGGGAAAAAGAGACAGCTGCGAAGCCAAAATCACCTATGAGAAAAAGCAGGTTATGCATCACCTTTCTCAAAGGCATAAAAATATGGAATAAGTTACCTAGAATCTAAGTCTAACATGGACTTTGAAGACAAAAAGGGTCACGAAGGACCAAGTGCCAGTGAGAAAAGTTTCTCCAAGGCTTCCCACAAGGGCCCTTGGACCACCATGGGCAGCAAACACCTTGGAATTGATCCGCAGAGCTGGGCTAGTTGTACACCGCTGCTTCCTCGGTGTTGCATGGAGCCGCGAAGACCATCAGTATTTTCCTAACATTTTGTTACAACTAACATTACGTAAGATTTCCACCATGGCCATAGAGGTATCACACAGCCAGCTGTAGAGACGAAGGGTCACATGCAGGACAGAGAAGCTCACATCAGGCACTTCAAAGGATGCTTTCGGCATTTCAATGAGCTGGGCAAAACAAAGTCCCTTTGGTACAATGCAAATTAATTGTCATTACTAACAGATCCAAAGGGAGAGGACCATGACACTCCACCAACCAGGAAAAAAATAATTAGTCTATTTACAGATGTTAAGCCACTACCTATGAAAAAAACCCCACTCCTTAAAACGTGGCAGGCATCCCTCCGTTAAACTTTCTCCCTAGCCCCCCGCCGTCCCTTTCAGTTACTCATTTTGGCAGGCTGACGCTGCGTAGTGACTCACAGCCCCACGCCGAGACAGTCACTCAGCATCAGCTGCCTGCAAGGCCGCCGGCGAGCACGAAGTGCTTGCTGCCTGCTCTGCTCATCCCTCCTGTCTGCATCCCTAACTGAGCAGCACGGCAAGGGCTCCCCACAAACCCCTCCGACTGAGGTCGGTCACCATCAGGCAGGAAGGAAAGAAATCCTCTCTGGCCAGGATTCTTGGTGGTTTGGGGGTTAAAAGGAAAAAAAAAATGGTTTGTCTAAAATTGTAAAAATCAGTGTGTTCAGTGTACTGGCATAGTCAGCTGGGAAGGATTTGAAGCTCTGTGTCCTGGAATTAGACTTTACTGGAAAAAAAAAAAATAAGGAGAAGGATCTCTTTACAGCTAAAAGAGTGGATGGGAATCAGCAATGCAAGACCTAAACTTTACCTAGTCATAGACATAAAAAATAGGAAAAAAATAGAGGACCTGTGTATCCCCAGCTCTCATCACTGTGCCCTGCAAGCTGGGAAGAAATCAGCAGGACACTTCATTCACAATGGACTGGAAGACAGATCTGAACCAGGGATTTAAGGGTAACACAGCTCGTTATGGACTCCCCAAGCACTGCAAATGTACCCTATGCACTATGAATTTATCTGGACCCTCCTGGCTACACTGGGTAAATCTATTGCATAAAGGGGAGAAATGCAATAACTACAACATACTAGTAATATAATGTGGAGCACAACTTGTTACCTTGCATAAATAAGGGCAAGGTCAATTAAAAATTAGATTAGCATAGATCAGGCTTGAAATCACACCAGTAAAAATTGCTTTTACTAGGAAAAGTTTTTTAGTGGAGACAAGTACTGACAGCCTGTGGCACTCTAAAACCAAAAAAAGCTAAATCCAGCTGGTCAGGAGATTCAGCTTAAAAATAATTATTTGTAACCTGACAATGCTTGGTTCTTCTTAACCTCCTTACCTTCCTGGGTGCTTTAGTTAACACTTGGGTTTGGTTTTGGTGTTTTTGTGTGTTTTTTTTTTAAACATCCACCTATGATTATGAGAGCTGAAAACTTCTTTTAATAAATGAAAGCTGAATTTCTCAAGTAGTCACTTGCCTCTAGAGGATGGGACTTCAAAAGGACAGGTAGGGGAGAAAAATCTACTACTGAATCAATTGAGTAAATTTCACGATCAAAATTTCAGGAGTTCATGATAGATTTGTGCCTTTCAAGAGATTTGCAAAAATATATCACTACTTCCTACAATGTTACAAAGAACAGTTTGAAAACTCCTGTGAATAAATACACCTAAGCACTGCAGTGGCTCTGAAATGCAGAGAAGTGCTGAAAGGGAGGAAAAGGAGCACAAACAGAAATGAGAAATTTAAAAAAAAAGAAAAAAGAAAAAGGGAAAAACCAAACGAACAACAACAAAAACCAAACCAGCAAGCCCAGGTAGGAATGGTCCTTTAAGCTCTTCAAAGTCAGAGTGACCAGGTGTCAAATGCCACGGTGTGCTCTGGGTTTCTGTGTTACTGATGGTTGCTGAGCCACGGGTGTGTGGGACTGTGCTGTCCACATGCCGCTCTGCCAAAGTACTAGAGGACAGGCCAGTCATTACCAGTGTGAGCACCAGTCTGGAGAAATGGGCTAGGGCTCCCTCAGAAAGGGAGCTCTTCCAGAAACCCAACACCTGGTGAAGCGAGAGGCTTGGAAAGGCTTCTAAGAGATGGCCATCAAGAAAAGCACTGAGCCAAGCAGGGTTGATGGGCCTCCCAATTCTTTTTGTTCTCTCCATGCAGCTGCAAGCTCTTCCCCCTGCTAGAGAGGGGCAAAATTGGTCTATCTGAAGAGTGAGTGTGGAGGAACTGGAGTCTCCATAGCTTTAGTCTTTTTGACCCCTGGGTTTCAGGAGGAACAAATTGAAGCTTTCTGCCCTAACCTCTAAGTTAAAAGAAACTAAACGCTGCAGCCTTTAGACTTCCAGAGATCCTGAGGGGGAAAAAAAAGGTCACTGAATTCCCCAGTCTTCCCTGGGATTTGCTCCTGAGAGCTTAGAGTTTGCATATTTGTGTGCCTGCTTTGCACTAGAGCACACTAGACCATAACAAGCCAAGTGCAAGAGAAACGCTCTGCAGATGGTGCCAGATGGATGCCAGACAAACAGCACAACCGCTAAGCTTTCGCATCCCGGTCAAACTTCCAAGGCATCTGACACAAGTAATTTACTAGCTAGAGAGATGTCTTTCCAGTGCCAATTCAGGTCTCAAGTTTACTTATTCTCCTCACGTAGCACAACTGGCAGAAGTAACAGAGCAAGATCAAAAGAAAAAGAAACTAGATGAGAAAAGATGAAGTATGAAATAACACTGGCAACAGACAAGCTGCAATTCATGATCAAAGGAATGAATCTGGCCTCAACTATATAAATAAAGTACCTTCCCCCATTTCTGAAAGGAAGAATTTGCTGTTTGCCCTGATATCACGCAATCCTTTCAAGTGCAGTTACACTTGGGTAGCTGAAAGAAAAAAGAGTGACAGAGCACCTCAAATTTTATTTATTTGCTTTAATCATCACAAAAGAGGGCTCTCCTGGGATCTCACTGCTTTCCCATGCATGTTGTGTATAATTCACAAAACAGAAATAATCAAACCCCAGAGCATCTTTCATTCCAGCCAGCTAAACTGAGAGTGTCAAAATGAGGTCTTGTGACCATTACCAGCTCAAAGCGAAGGATCCTCAGGAGCCAGAGAAGCACTGGCTGTCCCCAGCTTACATTGCATGTCCCACATGTCTGCCCCCCTCCATAGGCATGCAGTGCCCAGCAGTGCCAGCACCTGTGAGTTGACTCTACCCCAAAACTTCGTCTCCCTAAATGAAACATGGCACCACCTGGCCACTTCTGACCTCCCTCCTGTGTCAGCTCTGCTATGGGCATGCTGACCTGCGAGGCAGCAAAATTCCCATCTCCATCTGCTGAGCCAGGGAAGGCAACAGTTTGATGCTACCTACCCCACGGGGCTTCTTGGTCATCTGCATTAAGCTGTAGGCAAGAGGCTCAGAGAGGGCTTGATGACCAGGTGGTGGAAGTGCGTGAAAACAAATGGTTTTCCACCCATACAAACTGACCTCAAAGCCTGAAAAAGGGAAAGTACCCCAAACATCTCACCCACCAACACTAGCAACCCCACGATGAGATAGCTGCCACCAGGTCTGCCACTAATGCTCAGGTAAGCAAAGGAGATCTCTCCACTGGGGTTACTGCTGGTCCCACAGCACCCATCATGCAGGTCCATCCTGGGGAATGGACTTCAGGGCCCCAGGAAAAAAAAAGTCTTTGCTGCCCGAGCAAAAAAATAAAAGACTGATATTTTACAGTTCTGACAAATGCAAATCAAAACAAATATAAATTTCAATCTAGAAATCCTTGCTTTGGCTTTAAAAGTCTCAAACACCATTATCCTCCCATCTTATTTATTGTGATACAGTGCACCCCTTTGGCCACAGGACACTGGGAAATTGATGGCATTGGGGTGAAATCTAGGCTGTGACAAGCTCAGAGGGAGCCCCAACATGCTAAAGACAGGAAGCAGCAGAGTTTCTGTGCCACATCCCTGATCTGGATGAGGAGTTGTTTTTCTCCCCTGCCACTATCCCATGCCAGAAATGGGTCCAGACCCATCTCCTCACTTCAGGACAGGTTAGTGCCAGCAGCAGCACCAGCACTGCCTTCCTCAGTGTGCAGATTTTTTGTGCTCTGACCTTTTACATCAGAGGCAGAAAAACATTACAGGGTTTCCTACCAAAACGGATGGTCTCACAGCACGCCTGCGCATGGAGGTTTTGCACTGAGAAGTACATCAGCCTGACATCAGCAATAACTTAATGGGCATGCCACACAGCTGAGTATTAAAAGGCTTTGTGTTCCCATGGGAAGGACTGAGTTTCGCAAGACCTGGGCTCATACTTGTATGTTTTACCAACAACCAGACGTGCAGAAAACTTGGTTCACCCAAAAGAAAAGGCTGCAGGTTTTGGATTCTATTTTGTTTTTCAGTGTCAGCTTTGAAATACACAAAATGTCCTTGTAGAACAGAAATTTCCAAGTAATTTGATGTTTGCATGCCAAGATTTTTCTGTGCAATCATTCCTGAACAGAAGGTGAACGTTAGTAAACACATTAAAAGGAAACATGCCAGCATCATTGGAATTAATTCCTCTGTTCCTGCTGACAAAGGCTGACACATCCCAATGGAAATCTGAACCTCACAAAGCTGCACCTTCTGAGAGAAAACAGCTTCTTTGACAATCTCTGCTGTGCTACCAGGTCAAACAGTTCATTTCACCTCTTCGCCTTCCCTAGTCTCTTATCTATTTAAATCAACCACTCTGAGGCATCTTTCATGCCCTATTATTTTTTGGCATTGCACTTGACTTCAGGGGAGCTCCTGTCTCTGTACAAGCCCCTTGCCAACTATTGTAACACCAATCATTCCAGCATAAATTTTGACTGGATGTATTTTCATAAATGCTTCCTTTATGTACATTAGTCACCTAATAAATAATTGGCAAAAAATAAGTGACTCCTGGCTCTGTGAACAGGCACGATGCTGCTAGGACTAATGAAAGCATTATCCATCAACACGGTGTTTTACAGAGGAATAATAGCAGTGTGGATTTGCAGTGGTGCAATACAAAGTGATGACAGCCAAAAGCAGGGAAGCTGGATGGCAGCTGCAGAAATCAGGAGTTTTGTTTGGCTTTGGATGCAAACCGGAGCTTCTCTCGGCCTTATGCTTTGGCTTGGCTGCAGACTATTTCAAGGGTAACTGATTAAAGTGGTGACGTGGGGCTGCCTTCCCAGGCTGGTTCGCCAGCTGTGTGACCAAGAACCACATTGTCATCCCATCATTTGACAATCTAGACTTAATTCACTTCCCAAGACATAGAGGCACACCAGCTCTGCCATGGGGAGAAGAGGAGAACCTTTCTGGGCAAAGACAAACCGCATCACGTGCTCCCACATCTCCATGCCACTTAGCTTGCCTTGAATTTTGTTGTGTCCTTCAGGCACGCAGCCTGAGTCAGTAACTCCTGTTTGGCTTTGTCCCTCTTCCTCCCACTTTACCCTCCTCACCACTCTTCCCAGAATGTCTATACCTAGGGCAGTGGTTCTGCTCAGGGTTGGGGTTTGTTTCCTAGGGCACACAGTCCCACTACAGTTACAGCTGTGGGATAACATTTAGGAAAAACCATTTAATACTTGATAAGATTGAGGGAAAAATAGGGTTCAAACTCAGGCAAGGAGAGGACATTTGTGGGATGGGGCTGGGTTTATGCTGGAGAAAGGACTATGGAGGCAGAGGGAAGGAAATCGTATTTAAAAAAAAAAAAAAGAAAAAAAATAGAAACCCCAAATGTTTTTCCCACGTCTGCGTGCCAAAATACAAGGACCCTGGCTAAGAAGACGAAGACTCCAGTTTTGGGAGACAGGAATGTCCCCAGATCTGGTGAAGGATGCAATCATGGAAGCCTGCTAGGGCCATGCCTGAGAGGGATAGGATAGCAGAATACCCTGGACCACAAGGAGTACAACTTCCATGGAATCATAGAATGGTTTGGGTTGGAAAGGACCTTAAAGATCATCTAGTCACAACCCCCCTGCCATGGGGGGGTTCCTTCCACCAGACCAGGTTGCTCAAAGCCCCATCCAACCTGGCCTTGAACACTGCCAGGGATAGGTCATCCACAACTTCTCTAGGCAACCTGTTCCAGTGGCTCACCACCCTCACAGTACAGAATTTTTTCCTAATATCTAATCTAAATCTACCCTCTTTCAGTTTAAAGCCGTTACCCCTTGTCTTATCACTACATGCCCTTGTAAAAAGTCCCTCTCCAGCTTTCTTGTAGGCTCCCTTCGCGTACCGGAAGGCCACTACAAGGTCTCCCCAGAGCTTTCTCTTCTCCAGGCTAAACAACCTCAACTCTCTCAGCCTGTCCTCATAGGGGAAGTGCTCCAACCCCCTGATCATCTTCGTGGCCCTCCTCTGGACTCGTTCCAGCAGGTGCATGTCCTTCTTATGTTGGAGGCCCCAGAGCTGAACACAGTACTGCAGGTGGGATCTCACGAGAGTGGAGTAGAGGGGCAGAATCACCTCCCTCGACCTGATGGTCACACTTCTTTTGATGCAGCCCAGGATGCGATTGGGCTGCAAGACCATCCATCTGAATGGCTTCAGAAAAAGATCATTCAAGAGCTCCCGCCTTTGGAAGCTGCAGGCTGTGCTGAAAGGAAGCTCAGGTCCAAGGGCTCTCCACTGCCATGAGGCATGTTCAAAGAGACCATGTAGCCCCTGGCTATGTCTTGTCTGGAGGCACACACAAGTCCACATGACTCCCCATCCCTCCAAAAATACCACACCTTCCCTGGACAGCCATATTGCACATTAGCAGACCCAGAAAGATACAGAAAGTTAACATGAAATACTGAACAAATTATCCCTAAGCAAGTGCTTTCTCACACTTCACCTCCAGGAGAGAAAGGCCTGTCCCAGGGCAAGAACTGAGGCTGCTCATCAGGCAGTGCCCTCCCAACACCAAGAGCCCAGATCCGACCACGCTGCTTTCCAGCGAGTCTCTTCCCCACAGGCTAACGCCGCGTCGCAGCTGAATGAAGGCAGCAGTCACCCTCACACTGCTCAGACAAGGGATCGTCACACTCTGGGAAGTTTTTCTGAAGACTGTTTCAAGCCCCCAAGTACCTTCTTCCACCTTCGCGTCGCCAGTGGGGCTTTGCAACTAGATGTCATGGGGGAAATAGCACAATATCGCACCAAGGTGGAGGTGGGTCCCCGCTCTGTCCCAAGGCAGAACAAAATAATGAAAGCACAGACCCAAACCTCTTCCTACCGACTGAAGGATTGTGCCTGATGACCTGGCTCAGGGTTACAAACCAGGATATTTAGGGGTAGAAACTCATTTTTCTTCCTTTAGTAATTAAGATTAATACGTCACATAATGTGTCCTTCTTCTAAAGAAAATTTTTAAACTAAACATCCTAATTTATTCAAAAGGGTTTTGTTCTTATCTAGGCTTTTTGTTGCCAATCAGTTTTTTCTTTAAAACAGAGAAGTACCACCAAAAGTAAATCTCTAGGGGAAAAAGTCCTTCAGTGCTTGATTACTGTGGCCCTTCAGTTACAACAGCATTTGCACACTTCAGTAATTCCTTCCCAACTAAATGTGTAAAACATCAATACTACACATTATTTTAAAAAATTATCCTGAAGACAGCTTTATTTTTCATTCTATTCAACACAGGTTTAATGCGCTTTCTCCAAGAAGCAGCAAAAGAGAATAATTTGTATTCATGCTCATCTCTTCACCCACTCCCATTAAAAGCCCATGAGTGTCCATATTAGAGTACCCACTGGTTTTAAGAAAAAAGAAAAGAAAAAAAAACCAAACAGAAAACTCTTACAGCCAACCTGACAAAAACTAAGCCACTTTCTGCTGCTGACTACAACCTGAGCAGAGCTGCAGCCTGTCCAGCAGCACCTTTGACCTGTGCACAAAGCTCTTAGGGACTCAGGATACACATCCTTCTGAACTGCCACCTTTTCCCTTAGCTCAGAGTTTGGCAGCATTATAACATTTATAATTCATCAGTTTTATATCTACTTGCCTGCACTAAGAGCTCCAAGATACAAGATTAAAATCCTTGTTGCAAAACTAAACTCATCAGAACTTCCTGCACCAAAAAAGCCCAACCTCGATTAATAATTCATCTGCCCAAGGAAGGAACAATATTTGCTTTACAGTGCGAGTTTGGGGGCTGATCTTTATGGCCTGGAACGTCCAAAGGAGTATTCATAAAACAATGAAATGTAAGGCATAGTCTGACAGGCTATTTTTAGAAAACTAAATTATCATGCTTGAACATTAAAGCTAAAGCTAGAGCACTGCAGAACTAAGCAGAAAGAAACATAATAATGTCACCATTTTTTAATTTATTACATATTTGCTCTTTTAAGTAAAATTGTACTTTTGTGATCTCTCCATTTAGAGAAGAGTTTGGGGAAACATTCATGCACGCAGTCTGACAGCTGAATCACCTCCATTTGCTGTGCATCCCATTTGCTTTTTCTGTATTATTCACTACCACAGAGACATGGTGATTTGACATTAATTTAATTTACATATATTAAATGTGCTCAGAGTATTTGCACAGCTTGACTAGAACTATGGGACCAACTTTCCAGATTCATCTAACTTCGTGGCAAAGCCCACAGTATGCAGTTATTTTGCTAAGCTGGCTGTGGAACACAGTCACCTCAACTCCTCAAATTTAACTATTCATGAAGAGTTAATTACTTCTGTTCTGGGTATCAGCAACAGCTTGACAAGCCTTATGCATTGGCATCTTTAGCCTTTCTTAGACCCTTGCTCTGCATCTGTGTCTGCCTCAAAGCTTTTCAGAAAGCCTCTCTGTTGATCAACACAGTTTTCCTTTTGGAATCATAAAATTTGATGAGTATAGAAAAGACCATCATTGTTTTGAGAGCAGAGGGCATCCAGACCTTCACAGTTACCTTTTTGCTCCTTGCATCGGCCTAAGCCTTGGTCTGCAGTGCTAACTATTCCAGCTCATGGGTTAAAGCAACCTCTTTTGGCCATTACTGAGAAGGATCTTTATTAGAAACCTGTTCACAGCTGTGTGCATTCCACAAGCACTACCAAAAAAAAAGCAGTCACTGTGCTAGCTAATGGAAATGTCAGGAATATAGTTTGTTGCTTTTGTATCTGGGAGATGAATTAAGGAGAGCCTAAGCCTTACCCCACAGATTGCAATCCGAATTTTCAAAAGGTCTATGGACCAAGGGTTTGACGTACTCATGACAGAGAAGAAGCATCTCCTTCACTGCAGTCACAGCTGCACCAGCAACCCAAGTGTGGGGCTCAGCCCTTTCCCAGCAGGAATTTGTTTCAGTGGTAAGGAGAAACTTGTACCTGAGATCAGCTGATGAGCTCACTAGGAGCCCAGCAGATGTACTGCAATGAACATGGCAGGTTGTTTGACTCAGTTGTAGAAGATCAGAACTTGGAAGCTGGAAAAATAGGTTAATGAAACTCATCCACATTTTGAAGGTTTAATCAGCTTATGTTTGAAGCACATCATTTTCTTTCCTCAAGTGAAGAGGAAGTGACTTGAAGTGCAATAGGAAACAAAACACAATGATGGCTCCACAGTCAACAACTCACACAATAACACAGTACAGTAATGCTAATAGAATTCCTCTGATGCTGTGAAAATCCCCCTATCCAAAGACTCTCTGTTCTCCTGCACACACAACCTGATATAGGTAATTCATAAAGGTTTTGTGAAGGGAAGGACAGAGGCGGGTGGAAAGAACAGTAAGAGCACTGTAACCTCAGCTATGGGAGTACAGAGAACAGAGGAAAACACAGGGTGAGGACATCCAAACATGAGGCTGGGAAGAACCATTTGGGGCCATTTGTGGTAAACATCTTCACCAAAAGCCACAAACAACTACCAGTGCCTGGCAATAAATTTGCATCTTGTAATAAAGGATTAAAAACACCTATCTGTAAGGAACGGACGTGAAGGAGATTAGAGGATCTCAAGAACGTTACCAGTGTCCTAAGTCTCTGTAATAGTAGAAACATGTAATGTCTAACTCCCAGAACAACTTAAGCTAACCACATTCCATTTTCGAACAGAAAGCCAGAAAGGAATTTGTGTAGTGTTTCCCAGCCTCACCTGAGGAAACTATCTTTTTGGTCTCCAAATGTGGTAATATATTTCCCTCTGAGTCACTCAGCAAGACGTACAAGCACCACTGTCACGTGGGTTTAGTTACAGCCCAAGGAGAAAAATTCCTTTTTAGTCTCAGCAAGCAGCCAGTTGAAATCCTAAAGCATAGGATTAGTACAACATCAATGATGTAAACAGCAAACCAGTCTCCTTCTAAAGTCCCTCAGAAATACCTATACATGAATCACAAGCTGCATTTTCTATTTGCATGAGTTGTTCTGTTATAAAACCCCTTCCATAAATTTATGAAGCTCTAGCTTAGATTTCAGCTCCTTGTTCTCAAAGATTAGCAGGGTGGTTTTCTTCCCCCAGAACAGCAATCCCCTAGATGGCTGGAAACCTTCTTCTACTCTGCAGATTGGTCATCTATGAATTTATGCAGTTTGTTTTGTGCCAGTAGTACTCCTTCAATTGTTTCAAGCTACTCTTTTAATTCAAGGCTCCTCTACATCCAGCATGTAGTAATCTTAAAATTATGGAAGGGTGGCTGGCCAGCCTCTTTCACCTCTCACCATAGATGTGGACAGTAAAGAAAGCTGGAACAAGCAGCAGAATCCCAAGTAGGCTACAGCCATTCCCTAAACCAAAGCACATCCAAAACAGCTCAGTCAGGGGGATCAAAACAAAGTGGTATGAGTACAAAAAGCAAACATAACTATCAACTTGTGCATGACTTATTGACTGACCACTGGAAACAGCAGAAATGTAACTAATAACCCACTAATAGACAAAAGCGTTAACAGTCAGCTGCAAATATTAAAAAACCTGATGAAACTCATATAACATGCTGGAGAAATACTTGACTTGCAAAAAGTGCTGAACCCATCTGCTGTGTCTGACCTAGGCTTTGTGCACACTAGACAAATTTAAACAGAAGCAGCACAAGTCAGAGCCTCTGAGGGCAGCATCACTATCTCAAGACTGAAGGGGATTTCTCTGTCAGACCACTTGTGTCCCCTTTCCTAGAGAGACTGCTCAATCTGCTGGAGATCAGGCTGCAGTCTTAAGTACATGATTAAACCACCTCATTGTTTATGAACTCTGACCTAACATGTACTCAAACCATTCAATTGCCTTACCTAAAAATCTACATTAGCTCTGTAAGTTTGCTGCTCATCTGTGATGACTTAAAACAGCTCTTCAACACTTTTGATACTCATGGTATATTTGGATACCTCGGCAGTATAATGTTACAACCTTTTGCAGTATGTCTCTGGCCAAGCCAAATCAAAAATGGCTTTTGATAGCCTAAGACAGAAACCTTGCTTCTTGCTCACCATAGTATTTTTTTGGACTTGTCCCAGTTCAAGTACACCTTTCTGGAACATGAGCACCCAGGACTAAATACATGATATCAAAGGAGGCCTCAAGGCTGTTGTTGTGGGTTAACCTTGGTAGGCAGCTCAGCCCACAGTTGCTCACTCCGTCCGGCCGCAGTGGGATGGGGGAGAGAATTGGAAAAGTGAAAGTGAGAAAAGTCATGGGCTGAGATAAAGACAGTTTAGTAAGTTTAAATTAATAAATATATAAACAACAAAGAACAAAACCAAGAAAAACAAGCGATACAAAAATCCCCCAATTGCCACCTACCAGCTAACCCGTGCCCAGCCAGTCCCCAAGCAACGGCAGCGCTGGCAATGCCCCCCCTAGTTTTTATTGCTGAGCATGACATCATACAGTATGGGATGTCCCTCTGGTCAGTTGGGGTCAGCTGTCCCAGCTGTGCCCCCCCCCCCCCCCCATTTCTTGTGCACCCCCAGCCTACTTGCTGGTGGGGTGGGGTGAGAAGCAGAAGAGGCCTTGGCTCTGTGCAGGACTTCTCAGCAATAGCTAAAACGTCCTTATGTTATCAACACTGTTTTCATCGCAAATCCGAAACACAGCAGCATATGTGGTACTACGACGAAAATTAACTCTATCCCAGCCAAAACCAGTACAGCCCTGAAGGAGAATACTAATATTTCCCTGTTCCCTGGATCTTTTTTTTAGTGGAATCAGCTACATCCACCTCTGGTTAACTGATACATTCAGATCCACCTCTCGTCTCCTACTGATGTGTTGTCCCCCACTTTAAAACAAAAAAATCTTGTTATCGATACCTGTTATTCACCCCACCTCTCCCACTTCGTTAAAACATCACCCAGTGTCACATCCCAATTTCTCAGGATGACAACTCAGGTTTGCTGATTCACAGGTCAGGATTAAGGTGAAATGACACCAGGGATCCTTTAACTCACAAAACTCACTTTTTATTTGCTTACAACAAGAATTGGCATGAAACTGCATCAGTAAACCGCATAACACCTGCTAACCATACGTCACCAAACATATACTACAAGCCTTGCTTATCTGGGGATCAGTGCAGGGAAGACAATAAGGAGATCCATCCCGTTGAGTCACGAGGTTCAGAGCAGACCCCGTTGCTTTACAGACTCCTTCTCAGAGAGGAGCCTGGGGTGGCTAGGTCTGCTCCTAGTCCCAGACTTGGTCAACGGTTTATGTCTAAAGGGATGAGGTGTAGGGGTTATGAAAAAAAGAGGGAGAGAAAAGAGGAAAAATTCACCAGTCCCAGATCCAGCGTTGCTCCAGTCAGCCAAGGGGCCCCGTTCCGGAGGGCACACACACCTGAGGCTTCCATTCCTGCCCTTTTATCACCTCCTTGCCCTTCCTTCGGGCAGGCACTCGAGCTCGTTGGTCTAATGAGGTGTGCATGTGCAGTTTGTGCTTTCAGAACCTTCGGGGAAACAGGTGGGTGGCTTGGGGGTCGTTTGGGGAGGAACTTCTCCCGCCCTGCAGGCATGACCCTTGTTTGACCAGGGAAGCGCACACCCCCGGCCCCAGTCCCCCACCCGCTGACCGGCTTCTTGCAGGTGGTCCCCTGTCAGGCAGAACTTGCCCCGCCGCAAAGTTTGTGGCATTAACTCTTTCAGTCCCTCACACCCACTTCTTCAGGACTACCATCAGGCTTCATCTCATCTGAAAATGTATGGGTCACCCATATTTCCTAAAAAATACGTTGAGCTGGAACTAACCACTCACCATCCTAACAGTCATCTTTTAAAATGAAACAAGAGCTTTACAAAGCAAATGAGGAACCAACCTCTTCTGTGCTGAACAAGTATCGGAGAGGTTTAACGTTTTATAACCATCCTCTTTTGGCCAGCTTAGGAAGCAAGCTCTTTTCAGTTGTGACCTTCCCGCCTACAGACAACACCGTACAGGCAGGGATACCGAGCGAGTTACTGCTAGCTGTGCACTGCTCCTACCCCTGCGGAGCAGCTTTGCAAGTGGAGACGAGCTCAGCTCTTCCAGCTCATTTTAGGATGGGGGTATGTGCACAAAATATGAAGAATGGCACATATTAAAAGAAAATTATAAGAGTGAGTAAGAAAGCAATGAGAGTCAGCAGACAAACCACCAACAGAATTTGCTAATGAGGCATCAGCTGCCATGAAGGTAAGTGGAGAGGAAGCTCGCTGCCCCTAAGCTGTCACCATTGTCTCATCAGGACTCGCTTCTCCCAAACATATTTTCTTCCTATCTTCTCCATTGAAAGGCAGAATCCTCGGGGACAAACTGATCAGGAGCAGCAAACCACGAAGCTCGGCAGCTGGGTGAGCCTGGCACCGGAGCGTTGACAGCTCTGAGACGATGTCTCTGTGCAAGGTTTTGCATTCCAGGGTGGAGATAAGCTAGATTTTGTGTTAGCTCCACAGGTACCATCCTTCAGTCGAGACAGACTGAAAGCTGGTGGAGCTTCACATTCGCTGAGGCTTTGCTGTACAGCCCTTGTCTTCTTTTGTCTGAACTCGAGCTGGATACGCAGAAGAAACCACAAATGAGAAATCTTCTGTTTATTAAACTGTGTATAAAATTACTGCGTCACATGGGTGCCATCTGTGTTAGCAGCAGTGGGTATTAAAAGCAAACAGTGGAAGAATGAAATTCATGTTGCTCTATAATGGCAGTTTGTGCTAAATAATACTCCATGGTAAAGGTGTTACTTGAAAAGTGATTTGAAAATCTGGTGCTAAAGCAACTGACAAAATTTTATTTAAGTGCCAATTAAAAATTAGGAAATGAAATTCTGATTTAAGAAATACTTATAACATTTTTTCATCCGTATTTTCCCCTTAGCCCATACCTGGGATGAAGAGCACTCTTATAAATGGAAATTATTGAAATTACTATCTAAAAGCAATGATCTCAGGGAGTTTTCTATAAGCTTTTTTTTTTTTTAAGCAAAATAGATCTAATTTCCCATTCACAGAGCCCAATCTCTGCTTGATTTGCAGTCCAGATTTTGCAGTATTGTGCTAATTCATGAGAAGCAGACAGATAAACCAGCTAGAAACAAAAGGAAAACAGCCAGTTTTGTTTCACTGTGTAAGGAGAAGGAAATACAAGGAATTAATGCACAGAAAAAATAGGAAAGGCAGGGCAGAGAGAGAGAAAGAGATTTCTCACACACACACACACACACACACACGCACTTTTAAATAGTTGTTAACAGCCCCTTCCTTCTATACAAAAACACTTGTTCACGGCAAGGAGACCCCTGACTCTCACAGGACATTAATTGTGTAAAGGTGGGACATTAACACATGTCTTTATCTCTGAGTGAATGGATCCAAATAGTCTCCATGCCCATCGCCCTTCCCAGGCTGCAGGGCTGCAGCTCATCATCATAGACCCCCAGACCAGAGCTGGCTGCTTTCCGGCAACCCTCTTATTCACCCCCTCTCCCCTTCACCTGTGGGCAGGTGGATTCACACCAAAGCCCTGTGGATTGCCACTCGATACCTTTCAGAAAGGGAGCCTTTAAAAAAAAATCATCTAATAACTACCACTGCTTTTATTCCTGCAAGCAGAAGACCACTGCAGTTCTTTTTTTTTTTTTTTTTTTTTTAAAAACAAATTACAGATTCTGTTTCCCACAGAGTCATCTTAGTCTTCTGCCTCCCTTGAGTGCATGCACAGAACAAAAAACCCTCCCTGCTTTCCCTCTTTACAACTTTCTTCTAGTGACAACATGACAATCTGCTACCTCTTTGGTCAGGAAAGCACCTGATTTTCAAAACCAGAAATGTCCATCCTTTGCAGCTGGGAGGCTTCCAGAACCCATCCTCATCCCTCTACCTGGAGCCAGCCCAGGAAAACAAACAGCCCCCTAGCAGAAAACGCCCATCTTCTGCAGATGGCTTTTCCTGGCCAAAACACACCATGTAAAGGAGGACAGCACTGTGTTTGCCTGAGCCACCTTTTCTAACTGGTAACACATCAGGCAGAAGCAGTACTTTGGGGACAGAGCTAGAGCAATCGGTGTTGCCCTCTTGCCTCTCTTCAGATTTACAAGAAGCGGTGCTACTCCCTTCCCGGCCACTACACTGGGAACATCCACCCCACCTTGGGCTGCGCAGGTGCAAACATTTCTTGCACCCCGACTGGCACCAAATCCCTGCTGCAAAAAGATGTTTTAAATTGACAACAAGGCTGAAATACCAAAGAACAGTCATCAGATAGTATGAATAATCCTGAAAGGCAGAGGGGTTCAGCCATCAAAATGGAATTCAGCTTGGCACAGGCAGATCCCAAATCTGTCACAGGAGTAACTGAAAAATGCAGAAGTGAGGAAAACTAGTTTTGGCATTTGCTTTTCTCAACTTTGGCATGTTTTAAATTTAAACTAGGAAGGGCTATTGTAATGAGAATGGGTAATATATGTTGTTTTCTATAAAAATAGGCAGAAGTTACATCACCATTAACACAATAATACCATTAACAATTTCCATAAAAGCATGGAAATGCATTAAAACTTAGGTAAAGCAACCTGGTCAGACCATCTTTTTGCAGAATTTACCCCATGGACCTTTTACTTTAAGTCAAGTAACCAGTTTTTATGAACTACAAACACTTTCACAACCTTTTTGAAGTAAATATTTTTCAAATTAAGTCGTGGGTGGGTGGCAGCAGAAAAGGAGAGTCCATTTATTCTTTTAATTAAAGTTAGCATTTTTCTTGGTGTTTCAGTCTCTCAGTGACAGAACTGGAGCACAAGTGTCTGTGGGGAGCCCCGGAAACAGCTGAAATTCAACTCAAACTGTTAATCTTTAGGAAGTGGCCCATGACAACCCTAGCACTTTATTGCCCCTTCTTCTTTGCAGTGGCCCAACCTTCAGTAAAACACAACTGCCTGCTGTGCAAAACAAATTAGGGTTGTACTGCGCGCAAGAAGGTTGAATAGAAAATAAACCACCCTCAGATCACCAACCTAGGTTGTTATCTGACCTCTACTCAGCTATATCTTTCCGAGATGTTACTCTTGCATGCCTACCCCAGAAAAGCAAGCAAACAGAGATCTCCTCTTTTACAAAATATGCTGGCTTAGAAGCTGAAAAAATTCCTGCTTGGCAGAGCTTGGGCTAGAAACTTCGTCTTTAAAAAAGCAGCCTCAGGTATTCACTTGCACAATCTGCCTGACTGTATGTGCCAAATCTCTGGCATTTATTGAAAAAAACCCCAGAGATTATTGTTACTATCAAACTATTGTTACAATCAAATAGCAGCAATCATCAATGGGTGCCTGGTGCCATTCACATCCACCTTGTTGTTTCATTTTCTCCCAGAGGAACTCAAAATGTTGTGCCAGGGGTTGGAAAGCACAGATTTAGAGGAGCAGGGTTCCAAGAACTTAACGGAAAACATTTGCAACTGAGATAAAATAAGCATACCCTTTAATATTAGATGTTCAGAGGAAGATTGCTTAAGCCAGAGAAGCAGAGCAGAAGGAAGGGAAGAGGTAGGATCATATCTTTAAAGAAGATATGCCTTTGATTTTAGTGTGGAAGGAGTTATGGAAGAAAACTGACACCTTGTTGGTAGGACACAAATAGACTAAATTATACAAAGGTTCCTCTTGCCTTATTGAAAAGGGATCCATTTTCTCCTGCCAAAGATACCAGGAGGGAGGAATCTGAAAGGCTGCACTGCTGTGGCAGAAAGCAAAAAGTTAAATTACAGGCTACAACTGAAGGCATTGAGAAGAAACCTACAGGCTGGTGTAATGAAGCTTCTGCAGAGGAAAAAGTTGAATTTTAGTTTAATCAGTGTTACACCATCTTCTCCCAAGGAAAAAAATTGCAAACATTTGCATTCCCTGCTTGATAGTGATCCATTCAGCCCACACACTCTCTCTGAAGGCCAGCAGGCTGTTAAAACCCATTTTCAGTTTAACAGACACGTGTCATATTTCAGCTAGTCTAATCACGCAAGTGTTCAAACACACCCAGGCGGAGAATTCGAGAGCAGCTGTTTCTGCCAGTGCTCTTGCGGCATTTAGGGATTCACATGCAGGGCAGGGAGGATGTCGGAAACATACTCTGCGTTCACATCTCTGGAGATGGGGCTTGGAGCATCCCTCCAAGAAAAAGGAGTCGCGTGAATGGTGATAAGGAGAGGACTGTCACACTTTAATAGCAAGGTCCCAGCCAGGGACCGCCAGGGAAGGGCTTCAGGCTGCAAATCTTTGTGAGGCTCGGCTGACCAGAGCCCCTGGAATTTATCTCTGGGAGGGCAACAGGATTTGAACAACATCCCTGTGCTCAGCACTCTGTCACCAGCTAAGTGCAATGGATTTGGTGAATTTTGAGACAACTCGCATGTCCTCCTGTACCGCCAAGGTGCATGCCCAGGGGTTTGAATGCCCTGTGGAAGCTAGGTGCCCAAGAGCTATGCCAAGGTACCAGTACTCCGAGCGTTGCCAGTTCCCCTGTTTTGCCTGTAAAGGGTGGCATTTAGTTGCTGAAACATCCTGCTTCATTACAATGGGATGCCCCACCTAGTTTCCAGTTGTCATCCTTCCAGAAAGAGATGTCTCTCTTAAATCGCATCATCTTTGTCATATTTGCCATCAGGCTTCAAATGTCTCAGATTAATAAAGACATCACGAGTGGCACCAGGACCCTCGGTCTAGGCAGTCAAATCACACCTCAAGTGTCCTACCCAAATAATCATTTGTGTAGTTTGTGGCAGGACTAATACTTTGACCACAACATTTTTCATCCACTTTCATCTACTTGCCTGCTACCATTGAGGGTTCACTGGGTACATGGATGCACTTCAGGATGTTTCTTCTGGAACAGGCAGCAAGATCCACTTTCAAGCTCAGGAGGAATAAAGGCCAGTAAGATATTGCTTTTCTCCAGATAAGTTTATATAAATATTCAGTGAATAAATTCTGAAATCTAGAGGGAATTCTATCACAAATAAAGAGTAATTGCCATGAATGCAAATAGATGAAACAACACAAGTGGTTTTAACTGGAGATGATTGGGAAAACTCACAATGAGCCTTTCAGGCCGAAGCTTTCAAAGATATTATATTATTAGCATATTAGAGATCAGTTATAGTTATTTAGCATGCTTTTCTTGTCTTCTGGTATTGCAACGATCATAACCAGATTGAATTTCCCAAGGCACATTTATAACACCAATGTATGCAGCAATGTCTGGATGTCTTATTCTTGCCAGGATTTGAGCATCATCTTCTTCCGCAGACTGAAAGAAATCTGAGGTTTCATTACCTTGATGGATTGATCTCAAGAAGTTTCTTTTAAGTCTTTCAGGTCTCAGATAAAATGGCAAAGCAATTCTGGTTGCCTAATATCAGTCACATCAGATCACAGAAAAAAGGTGGCACAAAGAGTGCACCGACACTTCAAATCTCACCTGGGAAAACAGCAATTCAGGGTTTTCCACAGCACAAAAAAGAGAAATATGAGATCCTTCCAAGGAGGTTTAGACTCTCAGAAGTTAGAAAGGGTGCTCTCTATCCTATTCTGGGATCCATTCCTTAAAAGGCTCTCACAGAGTTTGTCTACTTTCAAACACCACTGCAACGACAGAACTTTATATGATCCAAAGACCTTTACCGGCCACCCTCCCCTCCCCCCCCAAACCTCTTAGGTCGTTTCACCTAATTAATTTAGTTAACTTTCCAAAACCATTAGAGAGCTAAATGTGGTTTATCTCATAGTTATTCAGAAGGGTTAGATAAAGTTGAGAATTAATTTTAGCAAAGTAATATCAGATGGCTAAGTGCTAGTCGATGTGTAGAGAACCAGGAAGGAGTAATGTAGGAGCACTGTGTTGGCATGGAAGGGACAGAATTACTTCAATAGTTTCTCTCCATTTATAATTCCTATAATTATATTATCTCATAAGGAAAATAACCTCCAGGATATGTGAGTTGATGACAGTTCTGTTCAACCACAGCTTTCTCAGACCAGTTTTATCACATAACATATTTTCCAGACATACTTTGTCCTATTCTTCCCCATCCTCAGACAGAAAAGGTCACCAACATATGAGTTCAATGCAGCTCTAGTGACAGCAGTTAGATTGGGGACTTTATCCACAAACAAGCAGTATGTTGTTTAGTACAAAATTAATCTGCTGGAGGTTTCCTGACGCTCAGGAAATTATTACACAGCTAAGCACCACTTCAGAAGCTCTTCTGTTCCCCATAACCCCCGTTCAACATCATCAGTCCCAGCATGGGATGCTGAGGCCAAGTATCTAAACAGCACTAAAATGTGTCCCTGCAGAGCCCTTATCGGAGGGACTGTTGGGAGTGAAGCATGGAGACACGTTTCCCAAAACAGGTAAGAAGCTGGGGACAGTACCTTTACAGCTTCTAAATGAGAACAACCTGCAGGTATTGTCTGGTGGGCAAGCAACACCAAATGGCTGATGGGGGTCTTAAGCCTTCAGGGACCACCATGCCTTGCGAATGGCAACAAAAGATTTTTGTCTTGCTTTCAAAACTAGAGCTTCCCTGTGGTAGGGTCTGGATTTTATCACGGTGCTCCACATTGCCACCTTGGCTCCTACAGAAGTGGTCAGCTCTACAGATCTCCCACCTGAACCAAGAACTTCTTGCCTGTCTGCTCAGGATGACCATCTCAGTGCTGCTCTGTGCTGAGCAGCAGCATTCTTTTTAGCATCTAGTAAAGCTGGAGAAAACCTTTTTCTTTCTAGATTACACAGCAATTCTGTGAAGTGAGGCAGCACTAGGGCTATTGCCCAACCCCAAACCAAACAAATGGAAGCACATGTCCTGAGGGCCACAGACCACAGATAAGCTTAATCTATTTTGTCACTCCCTCAACCCTTCCCAAACACTGTGGGTTTGCAATAGCCTTTTATCCTTTCTTTAGGTTTCTCAATAGAAAATTGCTTTTCTTTCTTCACAGGGCTGGCTCTTCTTGGCAAACTCTGCCTTTGTGTTAGTGCTCCTTACCGTAGGGCTCAGCTACTCAATTCTTTTCCTTTCTCCTGTCTTGGCTCTCCAGGTGGTTGCAGTTCCTGCAGCTTATTATGGCCACTAGACAAATGGGTAAACTATTCATGCAGAAATTTTTCTTTTCTAGTGAAAGCAAGTACTCTTTTGCCAGAGTGTGCTGGATGTACTTCATGTCTTTTTAAAGATACATGCTTTAGTGTAGCTTTGTAGAAGACAGGGAAAGAGATCAATAAATAAAATAAATAAACCATAAAGGCATCTTTTCCAGAGCCAAAGGGAAGAAGGGGAAATGGTACTGAGGAGGCCCCGAGGTTATTTGTGCAGTGTTCATCCATCTAGCAGCATTCCTAAAACATGTACTGAAATTAGGGAACATTGTATCACAGGATGCAGAGGCCGGACACATTGCTCAAAGCCTCAGCTCCTGGAACCATAGGAGTACATTGAAATTTTAATATCTTGGAAGACACACACACACACACACACACACACACACAAAAAGTAGTTTCCAGCCCTGACTGCTGGGAAAACAACACACATGCTCCAAGAAGACATGGAACGTAAGTGCAGAGCTCAGGAGGCAAAAACCCAGGAGTTCTGTTTCCCACATAAGGCTTTTTAGCTAACTAGAGTACATCAGCATCATACAACTAATTCTTCTTGTGAGAATAGCAGTGTAATGCAATTAGCATTAATTTGGAGAGGAGTAAGGAAATGGCTCACCATAACCATGCATAAAGGATGAATCACTCATACAGGCAGAGTCTCTGGCTATAAGTAGTCGAGTCACAAGTGTGAGATGCAGGGTAGCATGGCTAACACTGAAAAGCAAATTTAAGTTGGCTTTGAAGTTAGCTGACTTAAAGTCAGTGTCAATCCGAACTAGCAACAGCATTTTAGGAGTGGACAATCAAGTCAACTGAATGTGACAGAAGATCACTTGGATGAAATTACTTTGTACACAGGGGCTGAAATTAGAAAGCAGGGGGTAAGGGCGTGCAGGTATAGGTGCTGTCAGGCACCGGGATTCAGTCAGGCATAGGCAAAAAATAGCAGCTGTTGCAGCGAAGAGGCGCTGGCTATGATCCAGAAGACAAATGGTGCCACCATTTACCTAAGAAAGAGCACCAATGTTAGGGAAAATATGACCCCCATAGTTTTCTGTCTTAATGTTGTTTATATAAAAACATTTTTCCCGAATGCCTTTGAATCTGATGGACAAGTCTTAAGAGCAGGGACCAGACCTCCCCAATACCAACCAGAGGAAGTGTACTTTGAAGTTGTGTTATAGACCCTTTTCCCTGATAACTTATGCAAAGTTTACTGCAAAGGCACCAGCTGAAAATCTGGCCCATGATATTTGATGATTTTTTAATATCTCTTCACATACATATAAGTGACCTTGAAAATCTGTTTATGGTCCCCCAATTTTTTTTCCATATATGTTCTATATTTGAACAAATTACTCCTCTTAATTCCTAAACTATCTCATACAGTGTTTTTTCCAACAACACAAGCCATCAAATGCCTTGACGTTATCAAATCATAGAAGCTAGGCAGGGGGGGGCAACAGAATCACTTGGATGGCATACCAGCAGCACATTCCAAGATACTACAAAAATAGAGATGGTTGCAAATAAGTAAATAGCATCCTTCCCCCAAGCAGGACATAAACTGAAGTTACCAGGAAAATGGGACTGTAATCTTGATTAGTCCAGATTCAGGGACTCACTGTATTTGGTCCAGCTCAAAGTCAAAATTAACATCTTTAGCTTAAAAACAAAGTCACTTTGAAGGCCTAATATCTGAGGAAACCTCAGATCTATTAAAAAAGTAAAGTTAAATTGAATCACCACTTTAAAAAACCCAAACAAACAGCCAATTATATTCTAGGTCTGGCATCCTAAAAAATAGTAGGCCTTAAAAATGTGATTCTAATTATGTGAGGTCTTTCTAATCACTCTGCTATGAAACTTTTAGGGTTTAGGATTTCCCAAGTCTAGAAAATTAAGGTTTTGCTCCTTACAAAAATACAAGGAGTGCCAGCCCTCAGAAGAACATGCAGGATTCATCTGTAATTCCAGCAGCCCTTGAGAAACCAGATGCTGAAATCAGGTGGATGCGAGTATAAATTATATGAAACAGCTTATATTCAATAGATCCATATGAAGGCTTTCAGAAACAGTCAACATTTCTAAATCCTGGCCTTAGACCAGCGATCACTAAACTGAAAATGAAAAATCCCTCTGGTGCAGGCACTGGTGATAGAGGTATTGTTTTTTGGATGAGAAAGAAAAATCAAGATTCTGTACTCTTGTGGTAGTTATGATCCCTTGGCAATCTTTCTAAAACAAGACCATCCAGCTTCCTGCTTTGCCTCTAATTTGACTGTTTCCTCCCTCCACTGCCCGTTGGGAATCACTTCATATGATTTCAGTTTGGAAGGTACCTTTGCTTCCTGTCCTTAATTTCATGTAGCATTGCAGCAAATTGGCCTATATCACATCTGTTCAATGCAAGGTGTTCACGTGCAACACATACATACAAGCTTTAGGAACTTTGACCCTGTGGAAGAAATGTACCGGAAAACGTCATTATATAATCAAGTTAAACAACAGATCCCGGCTCATTTTGGCAACAACAAAAAAGGGTCCATTTGTTGCATTGCTTTGATATTAAAGAACATATTTTTCAAAGAGCATCTAAATTTATGCCTCCTAATTATAAGCACAATTATGTCATACAGACAAGACAGTTCAACAGCTAGCTAAATGGTCTGCACACAGAGTTGCTTATAGATGCAGAGTTCATGTAGGGAAAATGTATTCACAGTACTGATACATCTTTGAAAATATCAAGGTACTGCCCTAAAGCTCTAGAGACAAAGCCTCTGCCAGTGTATAGTGTCAGGTCCAAAATTGAGGCTGTGAGGACTTTTTGTTTTCACAACTTAGTATCCACATCAGTTACTTCCAACTTAAAACTGCAAGTCACAGAATAAAGACAAGGTTTTACAATGCAATGCTTTCAGTTCAAAACATCCTAATAATACATGGGTAAAGAGGCCCCTCTTCTCACACATGCTCTTTTTCTTAAAATTCAGTATAAAAGCTTCAAAAGCTTGAAGAATTGTAGTATTCTTGCTCTGATGTTACTCTGTAGAGCATAATTTTCCCTATTTTTATTCTTCATTCTACTCCTGAATTGTTAGAGATAGTTACTTCTATCAGAATTGATAGAATTTCATTGTCTTCCCCAAAGATCTGGCAACTTATAACAGCAGAAAACTTAGCCATTCATAAAGGCAGAATTAGACAAAGAAATATTGAAAATCCCTTTAAGTCCAAATCCTAGTGAATCATATTTGTATAACAAAATACTAGAAGAAGGTAATTCTCTTTCCTTGCCATCTCATAAATTTCCCTGTCATCCTGTAAAATATTTCTGCAACAGAATTACTGTGGCGAGCAAGCCAACAACTACAACAATGGAAATTAGATGGAATTCAGTCAGTCACAAAACACAGATATTATTTAGGTACATGAAAATACGGCTTATCAGAACAGCATGGTCAGATGCAGCTACCCCAGCTTTCCCTGGAAGGAGGTTGATGCTATGAGATGTGAAACATCTTGAGTACCAGTAACAAGGCAGAAATCAAGAATGCTCTATACCTCCCTCATATGGCTAGGACCTATAATCTTAATTATTCAGCAGTTAAAGTGGGACCAGTCAAATGTACACACTCCAGCCTACGCTGCAGCATGGGCTGCTGTTGTAACCTGCCTCCGACGTCTGAGACATCTCCAGTTTTCTCACACATAAGAATTGCTAGCACTAATGTAGAAGGGCGTAGAGTAAGGGTTTAAGCATTTAAGTAAGTATGGGAGCTGTGAGGTGTTAGTTACTCAAAAACAACGTATCTAAATCTTTTAATTTTTTTTAATAGTTGTGCAAAGGGAGTTTGCCAATTAAAAAGCATGTCTGCTGAAAGATTTACCGGGGAAAATATCACTGTTAAGTGATTAGCAGGAGAAAAACAAATAAAAAGGGTGCTAGAAATGTAAATACTATTTAATTAAAACAAAGTTTGGAGAGAGTTCTGTGCACCATTTAGAATTAGCTGCACAAGTTCCTTCAGACCAAATATCTAGATTAACAGGAATGAGCTTGTGCATATATTCAGTCTCTGAAGAACAATTTCAAATAATTTTATAGCAGAAGCCTTTTTGTATTTCTTTCTTTTTGAAGAATAAGCCAGATAATAAGAGTTGAAAACCATTTCAAAGTTGAATAACATGAAACTCTTAAGTACCCCCTCTAATGATCCGCTGCCCCTCTGTGAGAAATACCATTGCTTAGCAATGTCGCGCTGATCCACATTTTGGATACTTCTGTCTGTCCCAAGTTCACTAAAAGGTCATTCTTGGACTCTAAGGGTACAATTTAAAACTTAACTGAGCTCTGAAAATAACCTTTCATCTTTAATGATGTGTTGTAATCTCCCTGCAAAATACCAGTAATTCGTAAACCTTGTTGAGGTAATTGTGTTTACCCAAATCCGTAAGTCCAAAGTATTGAAGTGCTGGGGTTTAGATATTGGTGACCAAGTCCCTGTGCAAGCACGCTCATTTTCATTTAAGTTAGTGATTTTTTTTGTCTCTCCACACGTCTTTCCCTGTCATTTAGAGGCAACGAAAGAAGGAACATAAAAGCTACTTCTGCCAGCCTTCCTCCTTCTTCTAGCTTTATTTCTCTCTTTCTTCTGTCAGAAAAAGTCTCCTGTGAAGGATCACATCAACTCAGTGTGGCAGAAAACAGCAGCTGCAGGCAAATTCAGATAGCAGAAAGACATGATAATGTCAATGCATTAAAAGGGTCATATAGTTACTAAGAATTTGCCATACCAATTATATATATCCTTGCATACTGATAATTAAGACACTCAGGATACCCAGTTGCCATGAAAATGGGTGTAACTCTTGGCTGCTATGATAGTGGTCAGCACCTCAGAAGAAACAAAATGCAAGAGAGCTATGAGAAAAGGGGCTGAGTCCTAGAAATCTGTCACGAGACGGAGTAAACCTGCACCCTCATGTAGCACTCTTAGCAACATCTGATGCCTTTTCTAAATGCCATGTCTTAGACTTGCATTATTTCAAGGGAATCTTGACATTCACTTGAAAAAAAAAAAGCATCTAATATTTCCCCAAAAGAAAAATCAGGATAATGCAAATGGTCAAAAGTTCCAAGGAAGAATCAAGAGTCCTTAATATTTATTTTTAATCTCTCAATTTTTAAGCATCCAGCATTTTCTAGGTGCTCACAGCTGAAAATTGCATTTATTTCACCCTTTTCTGCTTCCTGTTCAGATAAGCAGCAGTTATCTAGAAACACACTGAACAGACCAGTTGGGTTTTTTTTTTTATGTAAAGCAATAGATTACAGGAGGTTACATAGAGCATGGAAATGGTGTATCGGGTTCACAGCACCAGGAACCAAAGTAACATGGCATGTACTAGTGGAAATTAGTTATAGGGACTTTTGCTACTATTTCTACAGTGTTGTGCCATCACAGATGAGATTAAAAAATGTGGTGATGGTGGGAATGGGAAGGGGAAATAGCTTTGAGGTAATCTTCCCCATAAAATGACATCCAGGTTAAAAAAAGGATTTAAAGAATCTCCTTTTTCATTTCCAGGGAGATAAAGGTAGCCAGAGGACCCCCACACTGAGGGTAAGGAGGCAAGGTGGGAGTCTTGTCTAACATCAACATCTATATCTACACTCCCTTGACAGTTAATGCAGAGAAATCAGAAGTTACAGGCTGGGGTGTACTGGTGTCATTTTGAATGCCCACATCAGGCTGAGTTGCATTTACTGCCAAAGCCTCCTTTCTATCTTTGGCTGTAATAGGAATCTGAGTAGTTCACAGGTATACATACTTGGGGTACCTAGCCTAGCTGAGATCCCACCTCTGGAGGTTTCCAGGGTCTGGAGACTAATTGTCCAGCACCTGGAAGATATTTCCACAAACTACTTGTTTTAGGAAAGGGAAGCCAAATCTGTTTGAAAAACTAGAATCCCCAACACATGGACTATTCCATCAAAACATCATCCCCTTCACAGAAAATAAAGATTATGCAACCCAAATTGTTTCTGATAAGATTTTTTTCTTCCAAGCATGCCAGAAGAGTTATTGATATACTGAGGGATCACTAATCACCATCAGCATTTCCTTTGTCCGCAATTTTTTTTTTTTTTTTAAACAAGCTCTGGTAAGCTGCACTGTAAAAAAAAAAGTTCAGGTCTTTAGATTTTGTGGACATTACCACCAACCCTGACCTTAGCTGACAGAGATCATTTCACTTCTAGAAAGGATATGACCACTCCACATCTTCAAGCACATTTGCTCTTTAAATAAAGTCTGCAAAATTTCTCTGAAATTTTCCAAGAGGATATATCAATTCAGAACTGGGGGTAAAAAAAAAAAAACAAACCACCAAACATCACCACTCAACTTCAGCTCAAAATAAGGCAGATGTTCCTTGCAGGATTTTCCACCTCTCTTTCTTAAGATACTACATAAAATCTAATCACACTGAGTAGTTGCTGCAATATGCACAACATTCACCACTGAAGTTTTCATTAGTTAAAATTCATTCTCATCAGTAAAAACACAGATGGCTTCTAAAAGCGGTTTCTTCTGTACCAAACTATCCTATCCATCTTCATCACACACTTTGCAGGCACTTAACAGAATACTTATAAAATCTGGGCTCCTTTGTGGTGCAATGCTGAACATTTTAAAGCATACGTCGTCATTCAACCAACTGCAGGACTACAGTGAGTTTGATTCAAGGGGTGGTGTCAATGGGTTTTTCTGAGATCTTTGACATTAGAGCAGCATATCCAAAAACTATTAGTAATATAATGTAAATAATTACTGTATAACGACGAGTCATTTGCTCACTTAGGCTTCCAAATAAGAAATATTATTACATTTCATGAAATGCCTTTAAAAATTGCAGTTATGGTGCACTGAGTTCATCACCTTGCAAAAATCTGCACAGCACTACCACCCCTTTCTCCTCAAGTTATGTTTGAGAAGATGTTGGTGAGGGCTTTCCTCTCCTGCCTGGGTGGATGGGCTGCTCCGTGGGGCTGGTGCAGAGGGCACCGAGCGAGGCACAAATGCACAAGCTCCACGATTCCCCCTCTCATGGGCTTTGCTGCACATGTGCACGTGCTTTTCTGTAGATGGCTAGTAATGAGGTAAGAACTCACAGCACCACTAGCTGGGTGACTGGTAGGGGAGTGACACAGCTACTTATGAAACACTTGAAACATGCATTATTCTTACAGAACTAATGAGAATTAGAGTGGAAAACTGAGACCGAGTCATTCACACACTGATTTATTTAAACAAATGAGATCTACCTACCTGGTCTGCTTCTACCTAACTGCTCTGCCTTTGTTAAAGGTGAATTGGGAACCAGACTGAAAGAAGATTGTCTTAGAGTGAGAAATGATGTGCAGAATAATTAATCCTTTTTTCCTTACTTGCTTACAAAATATGTTCACATAAACAAGCACTCTCTCCTTTTCTCATGTTCATACACACTCGCATTCTTCTTTCCCATCTAAAATATTAACTTACTCAAGAACTTCTAGCTATAAAACATTAGACTAACATCCATCAAGAGTTACTGATCAGCCAAAAATATCTCTGCTAGCATGCGAATTAGCATCAGACTGATAAATACATGTTAGTCTGAGACTACTGGTCTTGCAAAGCATGAATGGCTGAAAGGTCTTAATTTGACATCATGCAGATTGCCACTGCACCTTGTGACACATCAGTAACAGTCAGGATGCCATCCATGCCCTAGGAGTCAAAGTTTAATTGAATTAAAAGAGCAAAGGACTGGACTTCAGAAGTGGGTTTCCTTTTCCATCAAAACCCCCATGTTCTTCAACTTTTTAACTTGTAAGAAAGTAAGTTATAATGAAAAAAAGCAGTGCACATTCTAATATTTAATTGGGGGCAAAAGTAGTTCAGCAAATTTCCTTACCACAAAGACAGGGATAGAGGAGAATTTAATTACAAAACTTATTAAAAACCTGTTAGTTTTAGCATTCCTCCTTCTGTCACATTTCTCCATTAAGCATAATGGAAAAACTTGAAGACCAGGTACTCTAATGAAAATGGCAGCTTATGAATATATTATAAGCTCCTGAACATACTGCAAGCAACAAAACTATTAAAAAAAAAATATCTCCCTTTGTCTCCATGACAAATTATTTCTGCCCACAATTGCACCAACAGACTAAGTACTAGGCTGCCAAGCATAATATGTAGCGCGTAGAGCATTGTGACTTTGGGTCTGGTTTAAGAGGATGTAACATCATTGATTTCAAAGGAAATTTTTCAAGGTTGCCTTTCATCTTACATCCTTGCATCAAAATTAAATAGTAAACTGGGTCTAAAAAGTAAGTGCCTTCAAAACCAAATCCCTGCTCGGTAAGCCAAAGGCACAGTTATCAACCTACCGAGATTATCAGAAACACCAGAAAATCCCACAGAGACACCTTAAACCTTCCAAAGTTTCATCAAAATGCCACTGGGGCATCTGAGGAGGAATGACAATGGCAGCTCCCAAATTCTCGGTCTCATGAAGATGCCCATGAACACATTCCGTTCATTTCTGTAAAACTACTGGTGCACTGCCAGTTAAAGCCCCTGTGTGCAGGGCCACAACAGCATGTTGTTCAGCTATCACTTGGGAGTGCCAGCGCATGAGTGAAACACTCAGTGAAATAATTAATGAACAGATTCAGTTGTTCCTCCAGTTGATGTGCTATCCTAGAAATGGCCATCAAACATTTAGAAATATCTTTGTTATGCAAAGGATCCTGAGGTCAGTTATTTCCACACAGAGACCACTCACTATTACCAACCACTACAATGGTCTAGCACGTTCTCTGTCACCTATTTGCAATTCATGCTGTGTGACTGATTACGTAAGTCACTGGGTATTATTTCTCTTCCCAGAGAGCTTTCAAAATGGCTGATCAGCATTTATAGAAAAAATATTTTGGGAACCACTCCGTTGCTTGGATATTTGATGGCAAATATGTTTTTGCACAAACACAAGTCCTTTCTACAAACTCTAGAAATAAAAAAAATGAAAAAGATAAGAAAATAGTTTCAAATCTAGCAGGTCAGTATGTCATCTTCATTTGCTTTCAAGTAATAATGATAATCTATTAATAACAACAGCATGAACAGCAAATGTAAGAATCATAGAAATTAATGTGGTAGTTGTGGGATGATGTGAACCAAAATTGGAGAGAGAGGGTGCACTGCAAAAAATTACTGTTCAAAGAAGAATTTGTTTAATATATTATTTTACACCTCTAATGAAAGAAAAAAAACCACAAACCCCCCAAATCAAACATGTATCTCAATTCTTCCTTGCTTTTCTTTCCTCCTGTGACACCAAAAATGATCTTCTTAGTTTGAACATTAATTTCATCCAAAGGGATGCTGTGTTTTAAGCAAAGATGATAAAAAGTATCAAGGCACATTGGGTTTCATGAAGTCAGATAAGAAACTCATTAAAGATTAAATTCTGCTAGCAATCCATCATGCTGCCTAGTGGGAGGGAGCCCACCATTTCAGGTACTAGGGTACGGCTGTTGAGAGCCATCTTCCTTGCTTAGGCACAAATCAGTGCGTGTGACCTTCAACACGTTCCCCTGATTACAAGAGGAACCAGGTGCCTTGACACTTCATGAAACACCTCTCAGTATTGGGAATTAAATCGCTTTAAAAGCCATGACTTCAGTGGTATCAGTGCTTCAGCTCTTTCGCTGCAAAATGGGACTGACTGCACACTGTTCAAGACAGCATCTAAATAGATAAAAAAGAAAGTGGAAGAAAGATAATATCAAAAACCCAACCAAAAATGCTGCAAAAAAAGCAGAATGTTTCATTTGCCTCAGTTCAGAAGGAATGAATAGCAGAGCTCGGAATAGAAAGCAGATCTTCTGGCCTTAATTTTGAAAATATCTGTATCCAGCACTACCTTTCCCAAATGAGAATTGACAGAAAAACAGCTGTTTGATTTCTTCTTCCTCCTAAGGAAAATATCACTGTAAACAAGATGATAAAGCAAAGCAGGATCTAATCAGGACCGAGACAACATCTGGCAGGGCTATCAGTCTTGATGCTCCAAGAGCTCTTCAAGTACTCAAGGGAAGGCATTTGCTCCCCAGTCCATGAGTCTATCTCAAAGTCTAGCTTTACCCAGCAGTTGTGGTAATTGGATGAAATAAATCCCTAAGGGAGCTGGGAAGGGGTGTTTGAACACGGGTGGCAGGCAACGATTTAGCTTCAGTAATAGCTGATGTAGCTGAGCTTCGAAAGCCATGCTGATCTTCACGGAAAAAATAAAAAAAGGTTTGATGAAAAAAAGTTTATGTTAAAAAAACATGGACAGGATGTCCACAATCTGTTTAAGGCAATCTGATTTTTTTATGAGATCAGAGCCATCCTACATCTTATAACAGCAAAGAGCCTAGCCTCATGACAACAAAAGTTCTTAACTCCTTTTATGTTCCAGCAGAATTCTATATCAGTAATGTTATGATCTTACTACAGCAAAACTACATCTGCCAATTTTTACACAACCACTCAAGCGTCTGGAATAAAACAAAGTGCAGTCTGATTCCATTTACATTGCAACTGCTATAGAATGCAGAGACCTTCCCATATGTAACCACCCACTATAGCTCTCACAAACAGCCTGCACAGCCACGCTGCTTCAGTGTCCAGACACATTTTCAAATGCTTCTGGTCCTTCCACCGGAGCCTCTTTTTCCCAGAAGGACCTCACAGTCAGAATCTATTTTCATGACATCCTGTTCTTTTTTATTTTAATTACCTGGGATATGTTGGGTTTTCCGCATCGCACCCCCCATATATTTAGAATCATTTGCAAATGTGACCATAGTTGTTTTTCTTTCCCATACCGCTATCTTTTATACTTGCCAGACTTACACACCTCCTTTTCAGCAAGCTAAGGAGCTTTACAGGCTACTGGCCATTCACAGATTTAGATTCAAAAGATGTGAATTCTCTTACTGTGCTTCAAATTAACCACAGTAGGACAAACATGTCACTATGGAAAGGCAGACAACAAAGAATGCAGAGATGTCACTGGCAACAAGATATTGCAATAGATAAATTGACTCAAGTATTTAGAGAAAATAGACAGGCTGCCCAGCTCCAAGAAACAGTCCATTTCTTCCTCTTTAAAAATTGCAGACCTACTACAAAACACAACCAGCTGGCAATAGTACTAAACTGCTTCCCTGGTTACAGGTGTTATCACAAATAAGAAAAAGAGGAGACGTAAATAGTGCTAGATGTCCAGTGAGACAACCTTTCCTAGATGCTGCCCGAGAAGGGGACAGTGCAAACCACTGTAGGAGGGGAGCATGGCTCTTCCCAGAAGCCAGCACCATTAGATATGAAAGTGAGGACAGTCCAAGTCACAGTGGGCCCAGTCTAATTAGATTCACAATGAGCAGCTCTTCAATACCAAGAGAGGTCTTTGTTTAGGAAGGATGAGAAGTCCAAGCAAGGCACATTTTCAAGAAAAAGACAAGTTCTGGAAAATATCTGATAACAGATACTAAAAAAAAAAAAAAAAAAAAAAAGAGGCATTTAAAGAGGTACAGTACTGTGTTTGTCATTTAATTTTCCACTGCTAAATGGTGATGAATGGGGGTAGACCATGGCTGACTTGGAGGAATAAGGAAATGCAAAGATTAACGAACAGCAAAGGAAGAAAAAAAGAAAAAAAAAGTGCCTTTGAGATGAATAACATGCCAGATCCCACAGAGGAGGCAGATAACAGTATTCCCAAAAAAGCAGAGAGGAAAGTGTTACATTTAAAACTGAAGCAAAGAATAGAATGAAGACTGCACTGCACCCATTGAGAGATAAGATGTCATTCCCAGTATGGAAGATAAAAGAGGTCAACTGAAAAGAGTCAGTAGTAACTCAGAAAGTAGAGACAAGTTGGCAATAGCAGAGGCAGTGATAACAGAATATGTAAATTAATTACTTACTTTCCTGATTACATGGGGAGATGAGGAACTGATGTCAAAGAAACTGAGTTTTATTTTTTAGGAGGAGATAGTAGGAAGTAGGACAAACCAGGCTGGTAACAAAAAAAAATTAAGAAAAACTCTGGGTCCCTACAAACTTCACCACAGATTCTGGCAGAGGCACAAGTGGAAATGCTTTCACAGCCAGGGAATAATCTGTGTGACAAAAATTCCTACTACATGATGCTGAATGATGGACCTAGAGACTGTTAAAAGGGTAAAATTTGATCCCTAGCTGTGGAGAGAACATCAATTACAGCAAGGAGATGGACTCTAATATACAACTTAGTGTGGAAAAAAATACATATTCTGAATGGATTTATGGAAGAAGACATGTCAAAATTAAATCTGGTAACACTTAAGAGGCAAATGTTAATTAAGGACACGGAATAGTCTGTGTGGGACTTGACTTGGTACCTTGGGCTAGAGGTCAGAAAACAGGTTCTGATCCCTGCTCAATCTCTGACCCTTGAGGGATCACACATGTCAAATGTCTGCTTTTTGTCTTGTTTCATTTATTCACCAGAAAACTCTTTGGGGCCAGTGCTGTTCACCACACTCCATAGGCAGCACACCTCCATTACAGATCCAGAACATAACTCACTCAGTTGTGTCACATAAAAAGTGATGAAATCCAAAGACAATAGCAGCAGATGACTTCATGACTAGAGGAAAATCCTAGAAACACTTTTTATTGAAGAGCAAGAAAAAGCGCTGCAGAAGAGCCATAGGAGAAAGTAACAAAGGCTGTAGATGCTATCACAGCACACAGTGTCTTGACAGTGAGCTGTACTAAGTGATTGGGACAGCATAGAAGACAGAAGAGAAAAATCAAATTTGGAGGAGCATGGGAAGACTAGCAACACCAGCAGATACAGGCTGTGTAATGTACAGCCTTATGTACATGAATATTCACGTGTCCCTGTTGGGGAAAATGCCAGACATGCTTTAGGCTATCCATTTACTTTCAGAAGAAGTTCTCTAAATCTTTCTTGACCTAGGTAAGCATTTCATGCAAACTTTCCACAATGTTGTACCAGTGGGTGCAAAGTTCTTATATGGTGTTTCTCTTTTGCAGCCAGATTAACATAGCCCTTAACCAGGTTTCCTCTGTTGACAGGTATTCTCCAATCTTTTTTAAAAATTACACACTTTCCATTATTTTCCTTCTAGTAATCTTCTTAGAAAAGGAAATGAACATGGCATGAGCAAACAAAGTAGAACAAATGCACTTTAAAACATGTGAGTATTAGTAAAATAATTTTCAGATAGGTAGGGCAAAAAAGGCACGTAGATGACACTGTATTTATGCTGTATGGTGCAGCACTTTATAGAGTGATCCAAGCTCACTTTAAAAGAGTTACTTTAGGTCTTGCAAGCCCTTCAGCAGCCTGTTGCACAGCATGGGGTAATTCCCCTGCTAGCAGCAGAAGTGGAACCAGTCTGCTTCAAAATCCCTGTTACTTCATTCAGGCTGCCAGGAGATAAACTGCCATAGCTGCCAGTGGTCCAAGCCGACATCAGGTTAAACTCAGCAGTCACAGGATATTTATTTTTGCTTTTAGTGCAAACAATTATAGGTGAGCAGTTGAGCGAGTGATGATATAATCCACTGAGTTGGTGGAAGCAGGAGGTTGGTAATCCCCACTGGTGTTGAGGAGGAGTTTCATCGCTGTTAACAAGCAGTGGGAAAAGTTTTCTCCCAGCTCAGCATAGAATCATAGAATCATGGAGTCTTCTGACTCTGCTCTCAATGAAAGCTTGTCATCTCTGGGTTACATTGCATGGGACATGATAAACACGTCCCAACTCTCCATTGTGCAAAACCCTATGTACTTTCAAAAGCAAGAGGTAACTTGCAATATTTCTTGAGCATTAACGTTAATTAAAATAGAGTCTTTAACCTAAACCTGCATCTTCAACCTAAACCTGCATTTTTCCTTTCAGGTCTGTGCTAAGGCCACATGAGAGTGGTCACCTCATGCTCCCTCTGGTCTCTGGTGGGCTGGGTGCTCACGAGGGTTTGCCCTTTCACAGCCTCGGTGACACAGACCAAAGCAGGCACTTAGCCCATGCAGGAGGGAGCATGTGCAGGTCAGACCATACTTCCTCTGTCACACCCACACAAAATCTCTGTTCTGAGCTGAACTACTGAAGTTATCTTTTTTCTTACGAAATTGTTTTCCAAACAGCTTTAGAAGCTCTGTATTCCTTAGGAGGGCTTGAAGCATATGCAGTCAGCCCTGGCATACTTTAATCAGTATATCCACATTAGAAAAACATCCTATTAAAATAAAAAAATGGCCATAACCTGCAGACACAGCTCAGAAAAAAATGAGAAGAGTGCTGAAACCATTGTTACAGTATAGCATGTTGGCTAATGTTATAAAATGGTGTTGTCACGTTTTGAGTTGTTTGCTCATCCCTGGATGTCCTATTAAGGATGAGAAATTAAGAAGTCGGAGAAAAATCGAGTGAAAGCTGCTGATTTGGAAAGCTTAGCTGTACAGAAAGTCTTAAAAACTCTAGCCCCTCGTGATGGAGAAAAAAGTTGACCTTGTAGTGACCTGCAGTGTTCTGAAAAAAGTAAAAAAGTCCTTGCAGACAAGAATTTATGCCACAGACTAGAGACAAAACACAGAAAGGGTCACGTTGTCAAGGAAGTTCAGTAAAATATCCTTTTGTGGAGACTAGCTAATCTCCTCTGCTAGTAAATTTGGAAAGGCTGATAGGTAATTTTGGTGAGCGAGGATGAACTGGGTGCACTACTGCCAAGCTGAAGACCAGAGGCCTTACCTAGCATTTGGATGTTTTCTACCTTCTCTAGTTATTATGATTTTAGATCTCATGACTCTACTTAGAGAGGCCAAGGGCTGTCTCTCTTTTTTTTTTTTTCCCCCCTTTTAAAAATATTTGATTTCTACCTAGCTGCAACCAGTTTTAATACCATGAACAGATGTTAAGTCCTTTAGGGGGAGGTTCCTGTATTAAGCAAGCTAGTCTAATGCTAAAATGAATGAGAATCACTCAACAACAGAAAATCAGTCTGAGGTGCCCTCCCATACATAAGAGGCTTGATGGACTGCACTTTTAGTTACTAACTCCCCCTGACTGTTGAACAAGATGGTTTTGTTTAAAAAATTATCACATGGCCTTCAGCATCTTGCACATTTCAGTATCTTTTTTTTTCCCAAACCAGTTTCCCTTCCATGCTGACCATGTGGGAATTCCCCCTCATCACTCTCATAAATCTCTGAAATTATGATAATATTGTAGTGCAATGGCATGTGGAAACCACAGCTTCAACCAGGGCCTCATTGTAACAATTGCAGTGTATTCACAAAGTTAAAAATATTCCTTGTTATAGTCTAAATATAGGAAAGAAGGAAAAAGGAGAAATAAATCATCTCATTTTGTAGCCAAGGAACCAAAGCTCCAGGATATTCAGAAACAGCTCCCTGGAGCCGGTGAACGGTTTTAACAGTCTTCAAATGAGACTCAGTCTTAAGTGACAAAATATCCCAAAACTGCAGTTCAATTTTTTGACATTTCTGCCCCACCTAAACCAGAGCTACTCACAGAGTCCCTGAGACAAGCACCACATTATACACCTTTTCCCTCCCTCAACTCTACCCAGGTTATTAACTTCAAAGTGGTTTCCCCAATATTTGGCACAGCTGATATCATTGGGATCACGCAAAGCAGAATAGGTCCCATATCCTACAATGGCCTCCTGTGCGCCATGAGGAACTACTAGAAGAAATAATAAAATAAAATAAATCTCTACCTTAAATCTTTTTCCTTCTGCTTTTCCCTTCTCATTTTCAACAGGTCTGTTAACTTGCCCAGGTTCCTCTATCAGTCCTTCGATCTTCAAATCAGCAAAACATCCAAGTTAGTCTCTGTTTCTATCCCTGTTCAACCAAGCAGAGAGATACAAATTTCACATAAATGTTTTGCTTAAATCCTGTAGGTCTCAATAGCTTTGGAATATGTTAGACAAGCAATAGAGCCTTAGCTTTTTTTCGTTATTAATGACAGATAGTTGATAAAAGATGATGACTAGTAAATAAATACATGATAAAAATTCCTTCTCTTTTTATTAATAGTAGAGGTGATGATGCCTGCCTCTCCTTATTAAAAGGCCTTCCCTGACACACAAATTCATTGAACGTAAAGCACTGGAGACTAAGCTTCTGGATTGCTTTTTGAATGCGACAAGAATGATGATGTTCTTTAGCATAAGTCTGGGTGGGAAAGAAACATTGCTTTGCTATTTAAAGTTTTGAAAAACTGTTTTATTGAAAATTCACTGAGATTCCATGATATCACACATGATGAAGGATGATATTATGAATTTTCAGAGGTTATTCCAGTATTTGGCCATGCCTTTGCCACTCTTGCAAAACATTATATTAACTTGGCTAATAACACATCTCTGAATACAGTAACTTAGAAATGTTGCATAAAGAGAGAGTTTGGCAGCTACATACCCTAAGTATATTATGTACTCTTGGCTTACTCTGTTACAGGCTTGCAAAGGAAAATCCAGCTTTCCTACCTGTGTTTATTCTCCAGAGCACAAAGTGTTGCATAGTCACACAGGGAGCTGAAACAGCGTGACTAGGAATGCAGGCACATAAGGATGCTGGAAGGGTCTCCAGCATCATCAAGGCTGTTGCTGCCAGGCAATGGTATAAATAATTTTGTAGCTGACCAACTTCTATCTCAAGAATAGTTTTTCCTCCACCACTCTTACAGGAAGGTTACTTCAAAGTCTTATTTTTCTGGGAGATGGATACCTTCTAATTTTCAGCCAGAGTACATGTATAGCTAACAAACACCTATTACTTTTTTGCATTACTCCTCTATTAGTGCAAACAGCTCTTTTCCATCCTGCTGCCTGCTACTCCTCCATCCCTGGACAGGTAAATGCTCCCAACTTTGTGCCAGCACCAAATTCCATTAATGCATTCTTATTTTTTCTGCCTATATCACTAAATAAAATGTTAAATAAAAATAATTACAAAAGCAAGAAATTAAGTCTAACTAGCACATTTTCTTTCAAAACACCCTGTTACCTCCCCACTCCTGTTCTCTCCAGGACAAAACCCCAAGAACATACCCAGATTACTTTCTCCCTTGCATCTGTGCACCAATCTTTAAGGCCCTTTTGCATCCTGGAGGTTCCTCCCCAGCAGTGAAATTACACAACATTGCTCAGTGTTATACAAGTACTTTGAGCAACCACTGACTCCATTGCACAATTTTGCTGATAAACTGTAATGGCTTTGGAAAGAAATGTACCTTTAGCATTGCAAGACATCTTTTCTCAAGTCCGAACCATTCCTTAGAGATAAATAGTGTATGTGCCTGCATACATTCCTTCCAGAGGCCAAGAAATCAGAGACTCTTCCAAGTGTCACTGATTACATACACATCCATCAGTCAGAGATTTATTCATCATGTTACACCTATAGTTTCAGGAATCTCATCAACTAGCTACCTAGCAACCACGAAAATCACAGGGTCAGATAATTTGTGCTGATCAGACACACAATCAGTTGATTAGCTTCAATTAATTTGGAGTTTGATTTCTTAATTTTTCAGCCACCTGTTCTCAGGGAGATTTCAACACTCCCCATGTTCCTCAACAAGAAATAGCTCAGCTAGTATCAGTGAATTTTGCATAAATCTCTTCCTCTCAGGAATTAAGATCTGTACTGCTTGTTACATATACACAAGGAAGAGAAAAATAAGAAAATCCATGTGAAAGAGTCCTTGGACACAGGAAACCCTCTTGGAGGAACAGCTACATAGTGAACACTGCAACAGCACATGACGTTCCTGTGCACACCAAGCAAATCTTCAACAGTATACCTTCTAATGAGTAATTTTTCATCCCTTGCACTTGACCAGTTAGAAAAAACAAAGCGCTGTATTTACAAATTTGCCCAAATGCTGTTTTGCCATGCTTTGCATTCAGAAACAAACACTGGTTTAGTTTTGTTTGAACTTTCCTTATCATCACCTGTCTTTCCAGTGGAAATAATACATGATTTCCACAGGCAACATTTCAAAGCTACAGCAGAGAAGTAAAAATGTGCAAAGGAGCCAGAGAAACATTAGAAGGTTGGTGGTTTTTGTCCTTTTCTTCAAACACTTGAAAATAAGTGTAATCAATTCAAGCTCTGTGTGGTCCAATAAACTGCCAACAATCAAATGGTCACAAACCCCCACAATTACGATTTCAAATTTTGCACAATTCCCTCTCTAATATGTTATGGTCCAACAATAAAAGGGGGTCATATAGGAAAGGTTCAGTTTTGGCTCATATCTATATAGGTTTCTTAAAATCATTACACTGAAAGAACTGAAGATGTTTTGGGCATACATGCAGATGCCATATACCAATTCTAGGAAGCACTGCCCATTCTTGGGGGCAGGGGACACCCACAAAACCACAACGTATATCCCTTTTAAAGATCAGCAAGTTTTAAACACTAATTCGGAGAGAAAGCAGCAATGATTCATAGGTCATTAGAGAGAAATGCTCTCAAATGCAGTCTGGTATGGGAATATAAGGTAGAGCTAACCCTGGAAATGCATAGTTAGCTGGGATATGGTTGCTTATCTATGAGGTCTGGGTGATGGTTCCTTAACATGCAGTGGTGAAGAACCACTTACACAGACTCCCATTGAGCTCTGTATTGCCTTTCGGCAACAAGTCACCTGAGTGAGGAAGGAGGACTTTCATTGCATTGAATTCACTCAAGACTCAGAGGATTCAGCTGCCAAACCTTGATCAGCCTCTGCTGATAACGTGCAAACTGCAGCAGAGCCAAGACAAGCTCAGAGCACAGCCTTGGTACGGCACTTGTCTCAGATTAGATGTCAAACCATCACTTCACGCTGGGTGAGGCTGAACATCTCGAGTAAACAGATGTAAGGGTTTTACCCTGGGCAAAAGCAAGACATTCTCCTCCTACCTCCTTCTTGAGAACAGCAAAACCCTTCTTGCTGAAGCTTTCCCACAGGGCTGAGAGAAGGGCTGCACCAGCCTTGGGAACCCACCCCACCAGCAGCTGCAGCCTTGCAAGGCTGCAACCAGCCTAAAGCAGAGCACGCAGAGACATGCTGACAGCTTTACGGACAGGTGGTACTACCTGCTCTAGCTAACACATGTACCTAATAGTTAACTGAAACAATTTATAATAAAGGGAATACACTGGGAAGTAGGCTTTGCCAACAGAGCCCTGATGGTGAAAGTTTCTAAGACACATTTAAGCATCCAGGTAATTTTTCTCAGGATTGCACCTCACTCAGTCATTAATGTGACTGGCTTGCTGTCTTTGCAACAGCAACCCTGTGCTAACACCTAAGCTTTCCATATCACATGATCCAGTGCATTCCAGTTTGTCACCCAGCACGGAAGCACTGAGACCCTTCAACTTTCCACCTGCTGCCAGAGAAGTCAAAAGGTGGCTGCAGACCCCACAAGAAGAAACACAAAAAGAAGAGTAGGAAAAATAAGACATATTACTGTCAACATTGCCCCTGTCCTATGAGAAGCTCCTACTACTTGCAATCAACAAAGGTTGTTTTTTAAAGTTATATGAGGAAATGGATGGACATTTATTTCATTCCCACAGTGGTGGAAGAAGGAGTACATGATGCCCTGTAAAAGGCGTGGATATTAAGGGAATCTAAAGGTATGAAGACCCAGCTCACATAGAATATAAATGTTTAGGTATCTATATAAAAATCATTCATTCGTATGATTTTGCTTCGGGTCATGGTAAATTCAGAGCTTGGCAGAAGCTGGGATCTGGAAGCCACAGTCTCTCACAGGTGTGAGATGCCACCAGTTTCCTGCCTGGCTGCATCTTGCTTCATGTCTCTCGGTACATTCCCAAAACCAGCACTCAATCTTTTTCTTTTTTACTTGAAATAATTAGGAGTATTCTGACATTCACAGCACACCTCCATGGAGCATCCTATTTTCAGCTGCACATACATACAGATGCAGATAAAAATAATTCAGGAGGGCACAGTGAGGAAATGTTTCCTTAAAGAGATTCTGCTAAAACTTTTATTATTAAAATGACTCAACCTACAAGTTTACCACACAACATAAGCACCTTATTCATAAATACACACATATGCCAAAACACCACCTACACATGAAGACCACCAGCTGCATGCTGTTAACAGACCCTTGATAATACATACATCTGAAAACAGAGGACTTGTTCCTGCTAGCTCAGGGACAAAAAAAGGCTTTCATCATCAGTGAGAGCCTTGCCTGTGCTCACTGCTCAGGCAAATGCATGCCAGAGCACCTTTGCAGAGCTGACCCTGTATTATTCCCATCATATCGACTCTTCCCTTCTTGCTACCGATGGGAGACATGACAATGCCCCTACCATATAACGTGTTCGATTGTGCCATGTGTAATAAGGATTATGCACTACCTGTCATCTGCAACAAGTATTGTCCTAATTAATGTGTAAACCCTATAATAATTTTAAATAATAGTCTAGTGTGATGGTCTTGATTTTTAAAAGACATTAATGCATTATGCAAAATGCATTATCTCCAAGTACTGACTTCTCCCAATAAATAATGAACACACAAAAAAAGCCCACATTTATGACACCTTTAGGACAAAAGTCTGCTGGACCTTGAAACAGCTGTGATATTTGCATGGAAAAGAAACAAAAGCATATACAGTTTTAAAAGGGTCTGCCATTTGACCCAGAAAGAAATGATGCACTCTGAGAAAAACACACAACGAGCTCCCAACACTAAGGGCTTCTGTATGAAAAAATAATGAGACCCCAATTCTTCCTTCAAATACCCCATCAAGCTGCACAGCAGCATAGAGACAGGAGCTGCTTTCATGCCATAGTCCCAGGCAGCGTGTGTGCAGTAGCTTGTGCAAATGGCAGGCTGAGCCAGGACATCAGAGAAACAACTCACACATAAAACCTCCATCCATGCCGCTAGCTGGAAGGAAAAAGCATCCATCTCCCCCCTAGCACCACGTATACCCTCCAGACACAAACCGAAGCTTGAGGCGGGGCAGAGTCCCTCTTGGGACCGCCCTCACCTTCAGCTCTTCAAAGTCCTGGAGCAAAGCCATGAAAGAAGCAGATGGTTCCTAAGGTTACGACAGCATAAAATTTAACATTAATGTCAGTGAAGTGCTTTTAGGTGTCTGAGGGCATCATCCAGCCAATGCTGGATTATCTCTAAGATAGAAGTGCCACTACCGCCCCAGGCAACCTCCTGCCTATTTGCACTTCCATTAGAAAAGAAGTTAGGAAATGGATATAGAAACATAAATATTTTCTGATTTCCTGCCAGTTAAACGCATGAGGACATTTCAAATAAATTTTTGGAAAAGAATCCCTGCAATATTGTGGGAGGACTTGAAGGAAGATGACTGCTACCCTTGATTTCATTTCAGGAAGAACATACGCTGAATTGTAGGAATTAATTTGCCCAGCTAATATTTTGACATTTCTACAATATGGTCAAATTAAAATGATAATAACTGTGTTTGGCTTGTTTATCCTGCAAGATGTCTGAATGTATACTGGCGGGGGGAGTGTGTGTATGTTAATTAGCGCTAATTTCCATGAGATGAAAGCAATAGTTGTGTAGAAGCCATGAGTTATGGCTTAGAATCTTCTTACCAGCCTGATTTTTAATTCATCCAGATTAACTAATAGTTGTACATGTCACTAAGACACTGACTGAAAGTATAACAACTCCATCTGCATCCAGAGTTACATGAACTCACATTGGTGTTGATGTACACAAACGCATCTGATGAGGAAACACGGACCCACAGCCTGACAGCATCTAGAGCTCAATAAAGGGAGCTAACCCTTAAAGGGAGGCTCTGCTCCAAAGATGTGGCCATTTCACCCACTTGTGCAGAATATCCACATCATTTCACCAAAGGAAGCATATGTTCTTCTAATTTCTAGCCCTGCACATACAGACTTGGGTATGAAAATCAAACAGTATGCCTTCCTTGTGGTAAATAAGAGCCTTTTTTTTATGCGTGCATACAACCACCAGTCTAAATCTCCAGCTATGACTCAGGCGGAATGGTACAATGGTTCCAGGCCAGGGTTCAGGCTGGTGCTAATACTGGTCTTTTATACAGGATTATTTCAAATTACTCCTCTGGCTATTTTCCGCTCCTTGATTTATTGATTCAGCAGGTGTCATCTCTGCTAAGAGCATACTCTGTCATCCTTACTCATGCAAATAATGTGTGATTCCAGTGGTTTAATTAAAAATAAGATCCCAGATTAGTAGAAAAAAATCATAACAGGACAAAACAACTGCCAAAAATACCGCCATAAAGCCCTGATCCTGTTCCTTCTGAAACCTACAGAAATGCTGACATATATACTCAAAGCTAATTCATACATTACAGTAAAACAGTATCTCAGTCATGTACCCTAATTCAAGAGAAGCTGCTTGGCTTCTCCAGAGGGCTGCTGAAGGGGCATGCTTTTGACTTTAGATCCCACAAATCTGACTGGCACGAGGCGCTATCTGTTGTCTTCTGCACAGAAATCTGTACGACGTCTTGAAGAGATTATCACCTTTTCTTAGGAAACTCTCAGGTCTGGCTGCCCAGGTTCACTTTGAATTCTTCTTTATTGGACACATTTTAAAAGTTATTTTAAAAAGAAACATACAGGACTGAGGCCCTTCCCAACATCTTCCAAAATAGCAACCCTACCCCTGACCACCACAGTCTGTTTCCTATCTAGTCTTACCCTGTAGCCAAGGTTTTGTGTATCAGCACTACTGGATAAAGGTTGTAATCTGATGCCCACTCAGTTTGCTTTTAAAGATTGTACTACTTATAAAACTAATTCTACCCTATATCCACTCATAATTAGGTTGAGACTAAAATTCATAAGTATGTCATGTAACTCACTTTCTTCAACTGGTTTGGTCCCACAGGGCCCAAAGAAATAAGCAGCAGTAACAAAATTGAGTTTCCATCATTGACACTAGAAGACACAACTCCGACAACACAACATCCTTTGACAAACAAAGGGAATGTCATATTTTACCATGCAGCCTGTAGACCTTTTAAATATTACACAGATGCCAAACCAAACCAAAAGAAGCAGCAGAAATTAAATTCTGCAAGTCTTGAATTATGTCTCTTGACTGAGAGCCAGCTGCTGCTTATTTTCAGATTAATAGGCAGTATGGCAATGCTCAGGCATCCAACCGTGTGCGAAAACCAAAGGAAACAAAGTTTGTCCAGCAGGCAGCTGAAGGAAATGTGCATGTTGTGAGTTCTAATTCTTTTTTTTTTTGCAAGCGACTTAAAGATATTACACTCTTCGCTCATGAATTCAGAAGACGTGTGCATTTTCAGCCATCATTCCATACCTTTTCGTACCATAGGAACAGCTGCAACATGGTATAACCACTCTTGAAGTTAAACGTATACTGAGAAACAAAGAATAGTTCAGATCATGACAGCACTTTGCAAATGAGATTGTAAACTGGCAACTAGCAATTAACAATTCATAGAACACATTTTAATATACAATCTGTTTGACCTAAATGATCCAGAAGGACCTGGAAGTGTGCTAATTGCAATGTTTTATCTCATGTGATTTTAAATATGCCCTATTTTTTCTAATTTAGGCCCAACTCTTTTTTTAAAATTACCAAAATACCACATAAGGGCATGAACACTGGTGGATACATGTCAAGGTTTACCCTTTGTAAAACTTCTGGCAACAGTATATCTTGTGAATGGCAAACATTTTCTTCTTTAGCAGATCATTTAGCAACATCCTAGCACAGAACTAACTATACCCAGGACAGTAAATTATAATTTTTGCATTCCATAAAGTTAAAAGCAAGTATTAAATCCAGGTCATTCCTTTTAGAAGTATTCTTTAAGTTGACTGTCACCTCTGATTTGGTGCCTCAGGTAGATTCTCCCTGACTGTACACAGTCTAAATTAATTCTCATTAAAAAAATTGCTTTAAATATTTTCCATATTTCCTCAAGCTAACATTTTCCTACCTTAATGATAGTCTTATGTCTAGTGCATAAAAGAAATATCAGAAGATATGCTCCTTCTCCTTCGATGTCTCTGTGTAGTGTGACTTCTAAGTGACTTCAAGCCGTTTTAAAAGCTGCACTACCCACAGACAGCTGGGGTGAAGGAGGCTTTTAAACTTGGTCAGAGCCCTTTAAAAGTCATTATCTCAAATCATTGAAGAGCTGGCTGAGGCACATTTTAGGCCAGCATCTCAATGCTTTGTCTCCTGCCAGAATTCATGAAAAACTTACTTTCACTCTGGTATTTTAAATCCCACCAAACCAGTGCCCTGTCCCAGCCCCGGGGCAGGCTGATGGGCAGAGCGCCCACTTTGCTCCCTGGCACTGTGCTCTCTGGGGCTCCCATTTCTTAGGGGCAGCTCAGGGGGGTGCAGCCCCATCCCTGAGCTCACCAGCTCCTGACACCAAAGGAATGGCCAGGCAGGGACCAAGGAGTAGCTGGCACAAACCCAGCCAGGGTCCGAGCGGCCAGGCACAGGATTTACATGAGAGGTGTTAGCATTAGGATCAGAGAGAGCAGAGGCAAAGCAAATGGAAAGAGCCATCACAGAACTCTCTGGGGGGTAATGAAACAAACTGATTCCTCTGGGAAAGCTGCGGAGCATTTGTGCCAGGACGTAATCCTCTAAAGTCATCAGACCCAAAGGCTCCAGAGATGGGGGAGAGATGCTGTGCAGCAGGCTTACAGCATCCGAAGCAAGGCAGTGCTAACAGGGGGTCATCCACTGCCAGTGCCCCAGGTAAACCTGGCCACAGATAGCAAAAAAGGGTAGTAAAATGTTTAAAAGAAAATATCAGAACCAAGGAAAACACACTAACATCTAAAGTGTACTTTTTTTCTTATGAGATGCAGTATGAGCAGCAGCTAACTAATATTATTTGTTTTAAAACCAGTAGCATAAGGAAGCAGATTCTGCTAACCTCAACTCGGTTGAGTAGTCCTTACACCTATGTAGTCCCAGTGAAATTAATTATTCTTTTCAGCGAGCAAGATATTTCTTTACATAGGAAAGCCAGAATCAAAACCTCAGGAATTTTCAAACACTGGAGGTGGACACACACTATCTGCCCTGACATTAAAAGAAAAAAAAAAAAAGGATTAACAGGGAGATTAATGAGAAAATGAGTTTGTTTGCCACAGACAACATAATCAGAGGAGAAGGAAGAAGGCAACTGCTGATACTTCTTACCTGCATTGCAAAGTAAAAAATGCCTGGCAGCAGAATACTGCATTGTGACAGTCAAAGCAGTAATTCTCTTTATCTATCCCCCAGGAAAAAATCCATTTGCCCTAAGGAATGCAGCAAACGCAGAAAATGATGATATGATAATGATAAGGTGAGAATTACCGAGAAGGCAGACCAACCTGCAGACAGAGTTAATACTTTGTCTCTAATTGAAAAGCTAAAGAATACTAGATAGTCACGAAACTCTGCAATTTAAATAAAGCTGCACATTGTGAATGTTATCTGATACCATTGTTGACAAAGGGGCAGCAGAGGTTCACAGAAGCAAAAACTTTATATTAGGTGCATTTCAGCATGGAAAATTAGATGAGTCAATATCTAATTTGGTATTTAATATACCATTTGAACATTATAAATGTAAGCGGATGTTGGCATTCAGGGATGATAGTGGCGAATGAAAGCAAAAACTACTTGTAGCAGAATGCTGCTAATTTGCACATCATTAATCTTCATGCCCCATAATTCAAATGCATAATAACAATAGTCTCTCCCCATGTCTCAGCAGCAGCTGAATAACAGTGCTGTACTGTAATCTCACATTATGCATTCAATTCTCTTGGAGGCAGAGCTGATAATACCAACTATTATTGAAATTGCTTACTATTGCCTGCATAGAGCCATGCTTGTAGCTGCTTATAGACCTGTGCCTCCCATTAGCCACCTAGATGGAAATTGGGTGTCTTCCTTAAAGGAGATTTTTTTTTTTTTTTCTTCAAGATTAAAAGCTTGAGACGAGATAACTTACTTGCTTCTGAAAATGTGGGCTTGTGAATGGGAAATGTGTTTTTCTCTGCTGATCTTTTTGGAAGACTGCTACTTTCTGTGTTAGGGCGGCAGCTTGAAGAGGGCAGTAGGCGCTGCTTCATGATCCCATATTGTTCTTGCCATCAGTAGAACAGCTACAACGTGAGAGCTAAAAAATTACCAAAGGCTCTGCCTCATCACATCTCACAGAGTTCCCAGGGCTGAGCAGCCAACACATGCACCGTCTGCTTGGTGCCACCAAGCACATTCCCACCTCGGGAAGGCTTTCTGCCTGTTGGCGGAGGACAGCCAGGCTGTGTAGATACCGAATGTGAAGTTTGGGATCTGGAGCCTGGGGTGGGCTAGGTAGGAATGAGACTGTCAGTGGGAAGGCAGAGATGGACCAAAACAGGGATGAGTGGGAGGCAACAGCAGAGAGGAATCAACCACTGGGGAGGACTGAAGCATGGGTGCATGTTAGCCCGTGATTCCCTCCAGCACGAGGCATGGAAGCATAAGTCCCAGGCTCACAGTTTTCCAGTGAGCATACTTCATCTCTCAGTGGGTTTGCTTCCCATAGAGCGTAACTACCCATCGCTGCTACCCTTCGTTACCACTGCATTAGCGGCATCTTCGTTATCCTAGAGCTCTCTGCGGGGGACCACAGCCTGCTGGTGGTCCACGTCAGCATCGCGCTGAGGCTGCACAAAGGAAACGGTTTCATTTTCTTTTCCACAGCTTCAGATAATACACACAAACATACTAAAAAGAATAAAAAAGTCAAAGAAGCAGGCAGCCAGCAGTTGGGATGTGTAAAAATGAAGGCATAGAGGGGGGTCTGAATTCATTTCCCTTACACATACCCAGGAAGACGCAGTCTTTAAATACCTGATCACACGCAGGTTTTGCACAGGGCGCCTCTGAAGGCCTCCATACGCAGGAGACCCTGCACAGCCAGCCCTCCTGCTTCTGCTGCCACTGTCCCCAGCTCTATTTACTGCCTGCTGCTCACAGTTTCTTCTGGAATCAGAGCAATTACCTTTCATATAGGGTCTTCGTGACATTATTGCTAATGGTACTGTATCTATTTTTAAATAAATAGCCTCTCCCCAGTGAAGGAATATGAAAATTAATATACGCACAGAATAGCCTGACTCCAGCTGTGCTCAGTGTATCTGCAAATCCAGATACTGGGGTCTCAGATGAAGACACAACTAGTGATCACCCCTAAAAAGCCAGCTTTACATGGCAAGTATCAGATAGGAACAGACCTGGGCAAGGAACGGCTGGGTTATTATTATTATTATTATTATTATTACTACTACTACTATTACTACTTCTTCTTCTTCTATTATTATTACTACTACTACTACTATTATTATTATACCTTCATGGCCAGAGCTAGGTTTTCTGTATATAGATCAATATTATTTGGTTTATCCAAAAAATATATATAAAATTTTTAAACAAGAAAAAATGAATTTCCAGTCAACCTGCACTATTTCTGTCAGGTAGAAACAACCTATTTAATTTTCTATCAAGATAATTATTTTACAAACCTTTTAAATGTCATTTAGTATATGTCAATTTTCAAATGAAAATACCATTTCATACTAAGAAGTCAGTAAATTTGATTTAAAAAATCATGGAAACCAAGCTCTTACAGGGTTTTGGCATGGGAAAGGTCAAAATCCATACATCCAGGGCAGAAATACTGTGTCCTGATTAGGCAATCATCTGTTCATTGACTACCCAACAAATGCACCAGGGGCACAAGCACAGTAACTTCTTTTGTTGAAGTTCTACAGCAGGTGGAAAAATGCTTATGTGATGGTGATAGCCTTTCTGTAGCTTGTATGCGAAAGCCAGCAAGTTAATTGAGCAAGTTTTCTAAATGATGGCTCTCCCTGACTTTGAAGCTTTAAGAGTTTTTGTTCTTAAACCCAGTTTGGTGCATATGTTGCTCTCCCCAGTAAGTTGCAGCTTTCTGATGAACTCTGCTATTTCTCATAAAGAGTCTTAACTAGTTTGATTTTGAAGCAATTTTTTATTTTATGGGTAAAATTGAAATGTGAAACTCTCAGGACAGAAGCAAAAAATATTCTCACAGTTCCCAACAAAACCACAACACAGGAAGGCAGCATATCTTGATGTCTCCATCAAAGGATGCTCCTCATCCTTGAGCACAGGTTTCTGATACTCAGACTCTCTTCTGTGCCTCAGATGACCACAGACTTGGTGTGAAGGCAGCCAGGGAAAAGAACAACTAGATGCAACTATAAAAACTACAGTCAAAAGACACTTACATTCCTAACGAGCTGAATACCTCTGACTCTTTTTGAACCTCCGTAACCTAACACACCTCACCTGTTCCAAAATGTCACTATTTTCACAGATTTTTTTTTTCAGAAAAAAATCACATTGATTTTATATATAAAACATGAATTTTATGTACTTATAGACACATTTGTATGAAATATATGTGTAAAATACAAGCATGCATAAATAAATAAATAAAAATCCATGTTTGGCCACGCACACATTGCATAGAGGGCATGCCATGGATTAAATGGCGTGTTCACCCCAACATCTAGATTAGGAATGTGGTCATCTGAATGACTGTCAGGATTCACCAAACAGACTGCCGCATTGACCATGAGTGCCTAAGATTTCTACCGATCATTACAGTGGTGAGGAGACCCTGAGAATTTAGGGGGAGAAAAGACCCCAGAGGTATCTTCTGGTGCCTGGGGTTCCAGGTTTAGAGTTTCTGAGATTGTAACGATATTTTTCAGTATGCAAAAATTTAATTCCTCCTTCCAAGCCATTTCTACACAAAACTGAGTCAGAAGAGAGAGCTAAACCAAGTTATTATTTCTGTGGCACATTTATAAATACCCAATTCCATAAGACAGCAGATTCAGAAAGCACTCTGAAAGATTGTCCTCGTTAAGACATAAGACATCATCATGGAAATATGCCTTTTGCTGTTGAAGTGATTTCCCTGGATTACAACTGAGTGTACGCCAACAAGTTGGAAGGGTTCCCATAGCATGGGAGTGAAGTGTTTGAGGCATGCAAAGTTATGCCTTAGCACATGTTCCTGCTTAAATATACTCAAAAGGGAGTCCTTCTGGAGATAGAGACAGAGTGTTATTGATAGTACTGCAGTGATAGTAAGTAATCATATTTTGTTGACTATCAGCAATAATTTTCACTCTTATTCAAGTTACATGAAAATTAGAAACCTACAAACAAACAAAAAGTGAATTGAATGTAAATAGTTTCTGATGTTACCTGGAAAATCTCCAAAAAAGTCAGAAGTAGCAACTCAAACTTCTAACACCTTTCTGAAGGCCTACCAGTTTATCAGTTCATCCATTTTACAAGATAAGCAAACTGAAGTACTTGGGGTTTTTTTCACTATTTTAATGCAAATTAGCAAAGGCAATGGGGAGAACTCGGTGCCTAAGCCCTTGAGAGTGAACAGGCTTTGAGAAAGGCCTTTTATTATATCTTTCTCACTATAGAGGCTGAGCACAGGAGCAAACAGGACTGGACAGGCAGAATCCTCAGGTAATCACCTTTGATTACGTTTGGATCCTTTTTACTTTCACCTCTGCTAATGCTGTATTCAATAAGCGTAGAAGTCTGTTTTAAACTGATATTGGAGAAAACATCTCTTTGCATGAGAAATTTGATGAAGTATCATGATTCACTCAGCTGTAGTAAATGATTGCAATTCCAGGCACATTTCAGCCTCGCTGCCAGGGTGATTTCTCTCTACAGAACAGATTTATTCTTCTGTTGCACTAACAAAAAAACCAGTAGAAATCAGTAAAGGATTAAACCACTGTAAGGCCTTAAGGTGTCTTATAGCAATCCACTGCAAAATCCCACTTCCAGCTAAATTAGCTGTAATTTCATAATTAAATAGTCAATCACAGAATTTCATTAAAAAGAAACATTGCCCTAAAACCCTTTTTTCCCTTTCTTTTTAACACTCCCAGTCATTTCTGTTTCATTTTTGGGTTCTTCTCCACCACTTGGCAGGTGACAGTAATACACACAGGATTTGAATTTCTTTCCCGCCATGCAAAATCTTTAGCACCATGTCCATGTGCAAATTCAACCCACCCAACCAGCCTGTGTACCACAAGGGACTGCTTGTCTTCCATTGCACAGCCCAAACCCCTCTCATGGGTATCAGTGGGTGCGACACATAAATATTCAACATGGTGCTTGCAGCTCCCTCGGATTTGTATTGCAACATCCCACCGATAACAGTTCTGTCAGGTGTTCACAGTAATTCTTGTCCAGTGATGTAATTTAATATTTCCAATTACTCTTCACTATTCTGAGAATATATGTTTTACAGCTCCTTACCTCACTTGAAGCATGAAGTCTCCTGTGAAGTATCAATGAAATCACGAAGTTTTGGAGAAAGGGGCAACAGCAAGTTAAAGTCCTGACAGGACTGGTTTCTTACAAAAGATTAGGCTAGCCAAATGTGTTGGGCTTGGCCCAAGAAAAACTAAAAAGCATGTACTGTTTTGGGTTTGCATGGCGGGGTTTTCTTGTGTACCAGGGTAGGGACCGCAGGGCCGGCTCCTGTCAGAAGCTGCCAGAAGCTTCCCCAGCTCCAGGCCAGACCCGCTGCTGGCCCAGGCCGAGCCCCTCAGCGACGGCGGGAGCGCCTCTGGGAGAAGAGATTTCAGAAGGGGAACGAACGCCCCGTGAGGGAGTCGGGGGAGCGGGATGTGAGAGGAACCCCTCTGCGGATCCCGAGGTCAGGGAAGGAGGAGGGGATGCCCCCGCAGCCCGCGGGGAGGCGGCAGGCTGTCCCCCCCAGCCCGTGGAGGGGAGCGGGGGAGCGGATGTCCCCCAAAATGGCGGCGGCTCCCGCGCTGGAGCAGTCTGTGACGGAAGGACTGCACCCTGCCTGTGGAAGGGACCCGCGCTGGAGGAGTCTGTGAGGAACTGCAGCCCGCGGGAAGGACCCACGCTGGAGAAGTTGGGGAAGGGCTGTCTCCCGCGGGAGGGACGGACCCCACGGCGGAGCAGGGGCCGAGCGCGGAGTCCTCCTCCCCCTGAGGAGGAAGGGGCAGCAGAGACAAGGGGTGAGGAACCGACCCCAGCCCCATCCCCTGTTCCCTGGGGGGAGAGAACTGGGAGTGGGGTGAGGCAGGAAGGCGGGAGGGAAGCTGTTCTCAGGTTGGGTTTTACTTCGTCATAGCCTTGTTTCGATTGGATTGGTAGCAAATTAAATTGATTTTGTTTCTTCCCCAGGTTGACCCCGTCTTTTGCCCATGACCATAAGTGGGGAGTGATCCCACCCTGTCCTTGTCTCGACCCACGAACCTGCCTTTATATTTTTCTCCCCATCCCACCGGGGCTGGGGTATGGCAAGTGATAAAGTGGCTGCGTGGTGCTTTGTTACAGGCTGGGCTTAAACCACAACAAGTAACATTAAAGAAAAACTAAAAAGCATGTAAAGTAATATCAAAGATAAACAGTGGTGAACTGCAAAGAGGAATATCACTGGAGGAAGTGGAATGGAACTGAGCAAAAGAAAATTTTGATAAAATATTAAATGAAAACAGAGCAATGGTGCAGTTTGCCCCATGGAATGGCTCTGCCCCCTGCCTCAAACATCTAGCACAGAGCAGCTCAACAGCCTGTGTCAGGGAACAATTCTGCCATGGTAGGGTATAATATATATAAATATGTGTATATACATATGGCCGGGGGGTGGGGTTGTATAATTTTATTCTGTGGTAAAATCCTCAGCAGGCCATGTTCGGAGGTAAAAAGCCCTGGAATAAGCTCAGTAAGTAGAAAGTAGGTGTTCTAAGCATCTCTACTTAAAAAAAGTTGGGTAGGGTACACAGTCAGCATAACTCAAATAAAAGGCACGTACAATAACCCTCTGTCTTCAACATGTTGCTAATAAATAACATAGACATAATATTCATGACCTACCTTACAGAAAAACTGTGTGGATCAGTTAACTGGCATTTCTGAAGCACTTTAGGGGCTTCAGAAAAATGGGATTTGTTATGTAAAGTGCTTGTGTTTGGGAATTACTAAACAAATATAAATGATAATAGGGAGCTTGGCAGCAGTTAGCCACTCCAGGGAGTCCTCCATCCTTGCCATTTGGATACTGAAAACAAGGACTAAATGGGAGCAAATGAACACACTTGTAATAGAAGAGGAAAAGGCATATGGTAATGAGCCAGCAAAGTCTCAGGAAAGCCAAGGGGAGCAGTGATGTGCAGCTCCGTGACTGCCTCAGCATGGCTGGAAATTTGGCCTCATACTATGCCAGGAGGAACCAACTCTCCAGAGCTGCCATGAGCCCCAGAAAAAGGAATGTATTTCTGCGTAATTAATTATTCCACATGAAGGATTTGGACTGGTGGGGTAGCTCTTTGAGTCCCCAGCAGTCCTCTAGCAGTAAAATGTGCCAAAGGAAGAGACTGCAATCCCTTGCTGGAAGTAACTTGTTCTCTGGGATTTTTACTTCTGTCCAGCAAGGCAGTGAGCCATATTCCACATCCTTTGTCCGTGTGGGCTTGGGAACCTGACTCTGAAATAGGTACGCAGAGTGAAATAGCCTTTCCTGTTGCTCTTTAATAAGGTAAGCCAAACAAACATAAGAAAGCCTAATGCAAACAGAGCAATCAGACTGCACCTTCCTCACACTTCATTATCACCGTGTTCACTTGATGCAGCTACTCCTCAGCATCAGCTGTCCCTCAGCCCCACAGACAAACTGTGGCCCACTGCTTTATTGTCACTTGCCTGGGCAGGCTGTCCTCACTGACCACCCTCGCTCCGGTGGGGATGCTCCAGCAGCCATGGAAGCACCACCTTCCCAGGACGTGTTGCAGACTGTTCTGATGATTCACTTGTTGACCAAAACCACATTTGCTCAGAAAAGCCCCTGAAGTATGGCTTTAGCAAGCTGTGAGTAAAAATGACAGTTGCCAGCATACAGTCATTTGCTTTCCAGCCCAGGAGAGCTTGGGCTGCCAGCACGCCACTCACCAGATAGCAGAGGTCTTCCATGTTTCTGCCTGCTTGTTTCCATTCTGTGCTACACAGGTATATCAGCATTTGGCTTACCCATAGTCACGGAGAGTGACACTGGCGCAGCTGAGGTGGCCGTAGTTCACCGCATGGTGCAATTAGCCCTTATGCCTCAGTCCTGTATAAGAAAATAAAGAGGAACACTAATAGGCACTAGCTATAGTCCGTTGTCCAAACTATAGTCTTTTGGGAGCATTAATCTGTCTAGAAAGCAGTTCACTTTCCAGGCTGCAGGGGAGGCTCAGAACAAGTGCCCCAGCTTCAACACCAAACGGTCAGTCTGGGGACGGTGGACACACAGAAGGGAAAATCAGGACTCTGTGTACTACCTGGCTCTCCTGCACACCCGGTGTTACTGCAGGGCCTGCGCTTCACAGGCATGCAGTGTGAAGGAAGCTGACGTCTCCACCACACAGCTGGTTTTCACCAGAAACTTCTGGTTTTTTAATGAAGAACAGTCACAGCCGAGCCATGTTCTTCCTGCCTGTCCTTCCCCTAACACCCTTCTCTTCTGGAGTACTAGGTTTTTATATTGCCAAGCTGCAAAAGCCTGAAAATCTAGTAGAAACAAGAACCCCACACACCTAAGCCTCTGCCTCCTTTACCTGCTTTGAAGCCTCATTCTACAATGTCACGCTCCACCACACTGGACTGCTCAGTTCAGATATGTGCATCCAGACAAGACCCTTGCTCTTGTCTCCTCGGACCTACAGCCCTTTTTCCCTCTCCTGTATTTTTGCTTCACCAGCAAAAAAACAACTATGTGTTTACTGGCTGTCTGCATCATTCCTTCCAGGAGCAGGAGCCTCCCAGCCCCTTCCTCAGGCATCACCAGCCATCACTGATGTTTCTGCTCCCCCTCAATACTTGTCAGCTGCCAACTTCCTTCAGAGATGCTGAGAAATCAAATGGGCCCCTTCCACATTGACCCTTCGCTACTGGAACTGGCCCAGAAATCTTTATTTTCCCCACAAAAATCCCCTTTAGAAGAATTTTTGACCAAGAGTTTAAGACCACCTTAAAAAGAAGTATCTTATTTTCTTTAGACCTCCTGATTTCATGGAGGAGAAGGGGTTGCAGATGAAAAACTTAAGTTCCCTTTATTGAACACCTGGGTTGTAAAGGGAACAGGCAGCGAGAGAAGGGTTTTTTTGTTTGTCTCCACGGAAAGAAAGTGGAGGGGGGGGGGGGGGGGGGAAGAGGAGGAAGGAGGCAAGTGAGCAAAGGTAAAAATAAAGCTATTTTGCATGATTTTACATTAATTTTCTTTTAATAGGCAAACGCAGCATTTCAAAGTAAGTTTTCCTTCAGAAGCCTTTCATTAAGAGCAGTCACATTTCTGTGACACTACCTGTAAACAGTTTCTTTCTTTTTCAATGATTTATAGCTAGTTTATTGATTTGTGATATAGCAGTGTAGTTTGATATGCTCAATTAAACTGGCTTATGGCTTCGTTCTTTTGGGTTTTGTAGCTCTAGCATCAACTGATCTAGAAAGCAATTTCCAATGGGAGGGCAAAAGAAGCAAGTTACAGCCTAAAGAGAAGCCAAACAAACCATTTAATATGCACCCATAAGTATGAGAATATCCTTCCTTTCCACACCCCTGCTATAAAATGGAAATATTCCTTACTACCAGCTATTGGCCATAAAAGGTGCACTTTGTGTTCAGGCTTCCTGCTCTTCTGAAGTATTAGCATGACCAGCATCCTTTTCCTTCACCACATCCACTTGTGTACCAGACCTCTGGCAGAGCACTCATTTTTCTGATTCACAAACAATTTTCTAGCGTAATTACAAGATGTTCTTGGTTAGAAAGATGTATGTGTATGACCAGTTTCAGATATATTGGCTTTTCCTTTTATGTGTAAACAGGCACAGCTATACAAATTCCAATGATAAATCGCCTTGTGGCCAGCCATCCTCTGAAGCTTGCTGCACAAAGCATTACTCACCGCTGCTTCCTAAGAGACACAGGCAGATGTTTTAGACTTCGGCCATGGGAAGAGGGCTGCTAGGTCAATGTGTGCTAGGCTGCTTCTGTTGCAGTTGAAGTTTATATATCTACTTCTTTCCTTTGCAGAGACACTCTGGCACTTTCCTGTCGTGAAACATTAATCCCATGTTGATCTATCTCTTGTAGGGTTTTTATTCTGCAGGGCAACGCTATGATCCCTGCATTTCCAGAAAGAAATGAGTAGTAATAAGCAAGGTCTATGAAATGTCGGGCACTGCCCTCATATCTGTGCGTGGTCAGGACTGGGGTAAAAGAGGTAAACTTAATACATTTCTCAAAACCTCAAAACCACAAAACTCAAAAAGACTGCTTCATCATAAGATGTCTTTGCCTATTTTAATTTATTACAGTTTTGCAGAAGAAAGGGATATCTATGTTGTCATCATTTTGACCTGATGGCAAAGAGGTCAGGAAGCACAGTCAGACATCCCATGTATTTAATGCAGTGGAAATATTCCTGTAGGATGTGAACCGCACCAGAAGAAATGTTGTGCTTCGGCAACACCTGGCTAACACGGTTAAATTCTTTTTTAACTAAATAGTTGGTTATTGGAAAGAACTACTGAAAACGGCCCAGCTCAAGGCAGTGAGTACCTTTAGGAGTCTTTAAATAAGGCAATAACTCCATTAAATTACAAGTGCTTCTGTCCTTCCTGGATAATAAAGTGCGAACCTCTTCCAGCTGAAACTTCTCTCTTCTTCAGATCTAGGGAAGAAGAATTGCAGAGCATCTTCCAGCAGTCTGAAGAAGAAAAATATTTGTGGAAAAATAATAACAACACACATCCCTGCCCTAAAACTAGGGATAAGTCTAAAAAAGGCCAGTTCTAGTCAAACCACCTGTTGCTGACCCAAAGCACAAATTGATAGGTAGCAAGATCTTGGGCCTTTTATGGAGTTGGTGCCAACACACAACCAGCCAGTACAGAACAGCCGTGTAACGTACTTGTCATGAGACATTCAGCTGATGGTGTAGGCTGTCCTGTTCCTCGCGCCATGTATGCAGTGCCAGAGGCCAGGGTGAATTCACTTGGAGGATGTACGCCAGATAGGTACAACTTTGGTTGCTGTGCTCTTGCAAAAATCGGTGTACGCACAGCTCCAGGGCTAAACTCAAGCACCTGAGACTGGACCCTATGCCCAATATGGATACCAACACAACTACATCCTTCCACCAAGTTATTTTATGTATCATCACCAGAGGATTGTTGCTTAGAAAATAAAGGCAGAAATTCTCAGGAAGTCCTTTCACATCTTCTCATCATGTTCAAGCACTTACAGCACCTGTAGTGGTTTCCAATACTGAGAAGTCTGAATTATCATACTGAGACTAAACCTAGCATCCATAACTTGCACAGAGTGTATCAACTGGGTTGTTGGACTACAAAAAACTAAGCCCTCACTGGTGCTGCTCTTGATTTATGGAATATTTCTATGTTACTTCACTCCCCAGTGTGAGTGCCAAAGCATGGTGGGTTTGTTTCAGTGTTTTAAATCTTAGCTGCTCAGTACTGACAAGACACAAAACTTCAGCCTTTCATCTGTAAAGACTTCCTTGGCAAAGCTGCAAGCTACAAAGCTACCATTGTCTGTCTTAGCCATTCTCTTGCATGATTTTTTGATGATTAACTATCTTCAGATTATTTATAAAGCTGTTTTGTTTACCAAGTCCATTTCCCAAGCAAAGAAACATTACCAGATAGCCAGGATGAAAGCAGAGGAACAGAAACCCTTGTTCTAGTGGCATGACAGCACCTGGGGTTGAAACAGCTCTGAGGGCAGGACGATTCAAAATACTGACAGAGCCATGAAGGAGGCACAGTGCCTCTCTTCAGCCCCACAAAAGCTCTGGGAGAAGTTCAAGATGACAGCAGCAACGTCAGAGATCCCTCTTTTTGCATCCCTGCTTCTCTTTCTTCCTGTGCCCCCAGCCCTCCCTTAACATCAGAGAGGGAAGGACAAGGCAAAGCCAGGCAAGATTAAAAAAATCTGTAGCCAGATTCTGCATCTTAGTGTATTTATTGACATGGTGTAGGATTAGATGGAAACCTTAAAGTGGGAAAAAACCCAAAACCCCAGAAGAAAAGGGAAAAATTGCACACAAATAACTTTATAATGGCATTAGACTCTGAATGGGAAAGGTTAGCAGCTTTTGTCCCCTCCAAACCTTTGTTTTTTTCTTTTTTTTTTTTTAAAGAAGCACTAGCAAGCCAGTGGAATATCCTTTGGAAGCAGATAAGCCTGGATATTTCTATTAGGAATTAATGGGAGCAAGTTGCTAATGCTATTATTTTTCTAAACCAATTATCTGAGATTCACTCGCACTTGCCCCCCACCTACTTGAGGCAGTCATTGAGGAATTTTATTGAAAAAAATAAAATTCAATCACCACTTCAAAGGCTTTTTCTTGGCTTTTTTTTTTTTAAGAGAATACAAAGGTGCCACTATCACAATGCCTGTCCCCATGATAATTATCAGAATATACCTCAGACACGGGAATCTGGAAAACAGAAGAAAGGCTGGAAGTGTGACCACTGTGCTTATAAAAAAAAAATCATACAGTAACTGTCTCAATCAGCTTGCCTAGACTTCACAGTATTTCCAGCCTTATGAACTTCCCAGGCTCAAAAACATTTATCTCAGCAGGTTGCAGAGCTTTCCGCTTCTGTCTGTATTACATATAGTTGGACTGTTTTCATTTCTTGTTTGCAGGGCGTTGTTTTCATAGGTGACCACTGTTTGTTTTCAAAGATGCGTGATCTTTCATGTGCCAGTGCACAAGCCATCTCATCACTGAAGGGTAGGAGGAGATTTTACCCCAACATAGCTGTCCTCTAAGTCTAACACAGAGTCACTGAAAAGCAGCCGTGTTAGAGATATTGTTTTACATTAGTAGTACTTCTTTTTCTTTGCAAATAAAAAGGGTATCTCTGCCTTGACTTGTAATCATGGAGAGATGTGGATTTGCAACTAAATATAATCTTTACGGTAAACTTGGTATCTCTCCAGCAGCCTCAAGAAATATTCTTTAATTTAGCATGCATTTGTTCAGATTCTTACCTCATGTATCAGAAAATGAATACTGAAGTTTCTTACTTACTGGATTATTCACAATTTAGTCATTATTTTCATTTAGGTACTTTGAAATGGAATTTCCTACAGAATTTAGCATGCAGAAAGCCAGATTAGCCCGCACACACCACCCCCACCCCCATACACAGTGTCAGACACTGCAGATACCCAAGGAAAGAGCATTTTATGATGAAAAATAACACAGCCTAAAAAATTCTGAAAAGGAAGTTACTTGACCTCTTTCAATGTGCACCCATCAAGACTCCCGAGCTGGTGCATGTCCCCCAGCCTGTGTACCAGGAAAACTCACATCCCACCCGGAGAAGCCCCCCAGGCCAGCTCCCCAGGAGCATGCTCTACATGCAGACCCATGGCAGCTCTGTCTAGGAGAGCTGGTTATGTTTTGAAACTGCTTCACATTCAGTGAGCTCCAGGGACATGCCAGTGGCTTTATAATAGATGCCTTCACCCTGGCCAAGCCTCAGGAAATGTCCCTGCCTGGGCAGCCACTTGCTGCAGAGCAAAACAAAGTGCGCTGGCTTGTGTGCTGAAGGTAGAGACTTTGGGGAAAGCCAGAATTAAAAACAAACAAACAAAACAAGGTGAATACAAGAAGCAATAACTTCAGGAACCGTTTCAGCAGAGCTGGAGGTGGAGGGGGTTGCAGGGGTTTTATTCCAGGTCTCCGAAGCAGGGGAGCTGCTCCCCCAGCGTAGGCGGGTGTTGTGGAGCGGTGGGCTGAGCCTGGCATCTTCCCTACGAGCAGACCCGACAATGTTAATCACACGCCTCCATGAACACGCGCTCCTGGTTAGAAACGAGCCTGCTTATGCGAGGAGGACGACGACGGCCGCTCAGGGAGGTGGCTGGTTGGGAACAGGGGTGGGAGGTCTGCTTCCCAGGGCTGCCTCCATCCATACCCCACAAACACCACCATTAACCAGGTCCTGAGTCAGGAAGCCACACCAGGTTGTCCCGGCCAAAACCGAGTAAGGATTTGGGCAGCACCGTACCCATGGGACATGCTAACTTTGCTCACGCCTCTCCAGCCGCTCTCGCCCCAGCGCCCCTCCTCTTGCCCCATTCCCAGCCACGGCCGGGCCCACAGGGACCCCACCACAGCAGCAGCACCCACCCAGAGTCACCTTCCCCCCCCAGGAGTGGTGTCTGGCCCCCACTGTGGGGCTGTGATGGCACGCTTGCCTGCAGAGACCACCGCTAGCCGTACCCGCTTGCAGCACGTGGCATCTCCCCACCACCGCTGCCTGGCAGGGCACAAGGATCACCTCATCCAGAAACACTGGCTTTCCTTGCTATGAAATCAATCCAGTTTGCAAAGCACCTTTTTTTTTTTTTAAATAAAAATCCTCATTAGAGGGCAGCAAGCCAAAGCAACCATTAAAACACATCCTCACAGAAAGATAAATATGAAATTAAACTCGCAGCAATTGGATTAGTAGAGCTGTCAAATCACAGAAAGAAGAATTTCGGAGAGGAGCATAACTCCAGCTATCAGTTAATTTTCCAGTACGCTAAGTTGGGCTATTTGCTGACGTATTTTGCCATGTTTGATTACCAATCAGTTAAAAACCAACTCCCCTCCTTGGGAAGTACTGGTTGTCCACAGTCATTTCTCCAAAGATAATGTGAGCAGGTTTTCCATAAACTGTTTGCTTCAGCTCCCCAATAGACAATTATTTCTTAAACCACTAATACTGGATTTGCTTCTGTGCTCGGATGAGAGAAAATCCAAGATATCGGAAAGTAATAAGGAAATATCCTTGTTCGTGCTCAAATACCCTTTGCTACATGCAAATACGGCTAAGTATGCAAAGCGGCTGCCACTGAAAAGTCAGCACAAATGCCTGCAGTTAATCAAAAATAGCTTATGAGCAAAATTGAAGTGAACATTTCATGCTGCTACTAGATTGCAAAGGAGCATTTCTTGATTGGACTGGCTCCAGGCCAGCAACAAATGGATTTTCTAGAGACACCAAGTTTATAATAGATTTTGTTCCAGAGGAAAGTTGTGAGCAGGAGGTGGGATCGCCTCCAACACGCGTGTCCGTAGCTCTCCCCATAACAGGTCAGCACCCAGGTGCCCACACTCATCCCACCCTTGCTTCCATTTGCATCCTACGGGTAGAGTCTGTCACTCTCAGCAGCGCTCAGCGACGATCCTGCTTGGCCTGGGAGCTGCTCTGGAAGGCATCCAGGCAACATCCCCACGAATGGCAGACTACATATTTTGAAAAGGGTTTTCCAAAATGCTCTAATTTGGCTTGACTCCCACTGAATTCACAGTTAAATCAACGGTGGGCGTCTTGAAAAAAACCATCCATGGGAACCATAAAGCACAAATTTTGGACAGTGTCAATGCTTCCTCCAGGTAGAGGGGGTAGGAGGGAAGGCATTGCCTGCCCCAGCGCACGCTCCACTGCTCCTCGCACACGGTTGCCTCTGAGAGACCTTCTTCTCTTCTGCCCTCAATACTCTGTGGTCACTTACTCCTGTCAAAGCTGCCTATCTATTACCACTGTTACATGCTGGCACCATTTCATACCCAGTTTCTGTAGGAATAAACTCACAAGGAGCAAGGCAGTGAGAAGTCAGAGAATAGAGAATTTCCCAGGACACTCAGTAAGGTTTTTTGCTGATGGATTTTGATATGCTTGATTACCAATCCATTAAAAAATTTCTTTGGAAGTACTGGCCGCCCACCATCATTTCCCCAAATGATGTTGTTGTGAGCACATTATGTTGTTATTGTTATTATGTTATTATTAATTGCCTGGTTATATACAGTAGGGCCCCAACAAAGACTCAGGTCTAAGACCACCTTTCTCAGGCTCTGCACCAGCAGAAGAAGTACAAGATTAGGACCTCAGTGGCTGGCATAAGCTGACCTTAAAGCTGACTGTGCTCAGCCTGCTGGTCACTGACCCCTTTTCTCTAAGGGACCCAAACCTGAAGGTTCCCAAGCACCCAGCTTGCTCCTGCTGGGTCGAGGTTTGGGCAGGTTTCTTGCCTGTATTACTGTGTCCTCTTGCAGTCACCAGCTCCTTTGAAGGTAAGACGTGAAGAACTGTGACGCTGCTGAGAAAATACGAATCTTCCCTGTGCACCTTCCAGCCTTCCTCTTCAGCCCCAGCAAACCTCTTCCTCCTCCAGGCTAGCTGTGCCCCCTTACTCTCCTCCTCCACGTAACACGTTCCACTGCAACGTCTTGCAGCCCTTAAGTCCACTTCATTGCCCTGCCACAACTCACATCTGTCACGGGGTCTTTACTGCTCCTCACAGGTCGTATCCTCACAGAGATGCTGATCTCCTCCCCTCATGCACAGAGCTGTAGACTGGACAGGTTTCACTCTCCCTGGAAACCCTAAGAGATGGCAAGGACCACGGCAAAGAGGTACGGAAAATGGTAGTCCCCTCGCCCCACTGGGGCACTGGCAGCTCCACTGGTGATAACGAGAAACGCCAGTCAGGCTGAGCAAGAGAAAACCAGGAAATCATGATTAATAACAAAGTCATAATAAAACCATGCCAGCTGGCAACAGCATCGTCTATCAGTGGGCTGGATTTGCGGGGAGGGAACCTGCTGTCGTCTGTGTCTTGAAAAACTTGGAGGCCTGTAAGAATTGTGTATAGTGAGGATGCCAGCGCACCTCCTCCTTCCCCCACCCTTGTCCTTGCCAACACAAGTCTTTACCTTGCTCTTACAGACAAATCACAGCACCTGACACAGTGCTGGCCACCACTTTGGCCAAAGTAGTGACTGACTAGTGGTCTGCAGAAGAAAAAATACGAGTTTTTAGGGCTCACACTGAAGAACTCAGTAATATTACTGACTCTCATCCCCCGAGTTTGGCACAGATGGGTTCACGGAAGACACACCTTGGCAAATGGATTTCACATGCAAGATGTGCAACAAGGGAATGAAATGTGAAACATGCATAGTGATTCACAGCTACAGATATGATACTTTTTAAAGAAAAAGTCCATTTTAAAGACACTACCACCCCTTGAAGTCACATACAACCAGAGTCTGTAGGACTTTAAGCTCCTCAGTAAACACTATCCCCTGCCCTGGTCTTTGGGATGCTCAGTATATTAGCGCAGCTTAATAGCAAGCAGGTAACCTGACCATAGTTCCAGATTGTCACCCATCTGACAAAACGAGAAGAGCATTGCAAGAGCAAGTCACTTGGATATAAAGCCTTGACCTGCCTGCTGAGCACACCAGACCAGTACAGGTGACAGCCAGCTCAACTAAGTACTTTTGCCTGGATTACATTACAATGTTTTCAAGAAACTTTCAGAGAAGAGAAAAACATGCAATGACATACAGAGGGAGACCTGAAGAAGCTTTATAGGATACCTTTGCAATATGATCATGCTTAACATGATCAACCTGTACACAGATATCTTTACTAGTACTTTAACATCCATGTTTGTGTGTGCTCAGTTCTTCTTGTTAAGATTAAACAATACTTTGGTTTATTGAATCTGTCTGATCATAGCTGGTACCAAACCTAATAGACTATTCTGTGCAAATGTTAAAAGTTTGTAGAAACTGGTTTTATTTGCAATAAATTCTGAGATTTTCATGTTTCTCCGATTCCAAAATAAAGGGAGGAATTATTTCAAAAAGTATATTAAAAAGAGAATGAAAATATAATTTTGTACCAAGTGGAAGGAGATTGCGGCTTTGGAATAGGAATCAATTTCATGGATTTCAGATTGCTTTTTCTACTCACATGCTCAAGACTCCTCTCCCCACCTCCGCTCAAGAGAACAAGTAGGGACACAACTTATAACATTTTTTTTATTATTTAAGAAACTTTTGGTATAGCAGATGACATAAAATGTGTTAGCTGCCTACTTTTGCAGAGATGCACAGTGAACTTCAGTAACGTGCTATGAGCTGAATTAAATTGTCTGCCAAAAGCAAGCAAACTTTTCTAGTCAATCTGTTATTTGACACACTGCTACCAGTAAAGCCTGTTGTACCATCTGCTCTGTATAAAGTGCATGGTACATGTTTTACATGGTTTCTAAACTTAGCAGTGAGCCAGAGTCAACATTTCTACAGTGGGGATCCCCTATAAGAAATTCTATCAACAGCTCTTGCCCTTTCGGCTTCATGTCCAAGATCCTAGAAAATCCCTTTCCCTATAGCCTTCATTGCCCTTCCAGACAGACTCTGCACTGCCAGGAGACCCAAAAGTCTTTTCAAAGTATATCTTCCTGGTGATCTCATGAGTAACTTTAATGACTAAGAAAGCACTGAGGTCAAACCTGTGGCTCTTCAAGTTCTGTAGCACTACTAGGATGGAAGCTTTGCAGGTATCTGCGTATAGAAATTACACGCTTAAATTTCTCTTACCTAAGATACACTAACTAATTTGGAAGAGTCTTGGTGTGAGAGCTGTATTCCTCTTGCCTGTGCTGTAATTGTCCCAAAACCAACCTCCACGCTTTGCCTTAGGAGATGTCCAGCCTTCTGTCACTATTTGCTATTGATGAAGGCCATCATCATGACAAGTTTTCTTATACAGAAGTACGTGCACAAAACCTGCAGGGTGCACGAAGAGCAAACCTGAGCTGTCACAACTATGAATTATGTCCTACACGTACCTAATCCTACTTGCACGCTGCAAACCTGAAACACCCAAGAGAAGTTACACTGCTACACATGACAATAAAGCAAAGGGTACATTCCCACCAGTGCCAACTAGGAGACTAGTATCCAGAAATCCCACGCACGACCATAAAAAAATCTCAGCGTACAACAACTGCATCAGAGGAGTCTGATCTGGTAGAGTTCTCAAACATTCAGAAATTTTCAAAACCTCCCTATTCAACATTTTCCTGCCAAAAAGGGAACACATCCAGGAAAACTACACACAGACACACACACCCTAGCTGCCTTTCATCAAAAGGTAAAATGGGGCTGGAAAATTAGCTCATTATTGTGATCTGGATGTACTTCTGCATCCCTAATATACTGGGTCAGTCAAAATGCTATCTTCTATCTTTGATTATTATTTTTTTTTATGTTGAAGGATGGACAAAGGAATTCTTGCATACCACTGAGAAACATTTTAAATTCTTACACACAGCAGCCAGCTGGTGTTTCCAGATTTTTTTCACAGCTTTTTTGCATTGCAAATATGACTTCTCTAGAAGATGCTTTCCCAGTGACACCCCGGCAGCTCTGAGCTCGGAGAGGGGAAGGAGCAGGCGCTGCAGAAAGGCAGCTGTTTGACCACCTGAGCCGGCAGCACGAGGGGGCACGAGAGGGAAGAAAATTGGGGGGGAGCAAGGAGTCACAATGCAGAAGTACTGGACTATGCAGGGGGAAGAACACATAGAAAAGTTGGATGCTAGAAGGAGGCTGTAAATTGAGGTTGATTCATTTTTTGCATTTTAGTCGGTGTGTCTGTAGAATAACCTGACAAAATAAACAGATCCAATTCCACTAAGACTTCTGTGACAGTATCATAACTTAACATGGTCCAAGCTATCTAAACTCTTTTCTATTTCATAGCAGAATTGCATTCTTCAGATGCATTTAGGATCACATCATATGTTTGCAATAGTATTTCTAGTAAAAACATCCATGACAAGAACTACTTTGAAACTTGTGGCTTTTTTACTCTATACATTTTATTTTTCCTGGCTTTTGGTCCCTAAAAGGGTGATTAGTGCTGTGCTTACAGACCTTAAAATATTTACTGTGTTCTCTGGCCTGGGGCTGGCAAGTGGATTATGCGACAGGTGGTCCTGAAAGACTTCCAAGCCCAGGGACAAACTGGCCCCCATCACCACGCTGGACATTTCACTGGAAGTATGCTCTGCAGTTTAGGACCCTGAGACACAGACTGCGTGGCATGAAAGTGATGACTAAATGTGATTCTTGACATTTTTTCATTAAAATAAAAGGCTTCCCCAATGGGAAAATGGGGCTTTAGACAAAGAAAAAAGGGGAGAGGGGGAGTTAAGTGGGGAAAAGATGAAAAAAGATGGAAAAAGAACATATTTTCATTACACCACAGGCATTTCGGTTCTTATATTTCAACTTTCCATTTACCATCATGGGCACAACTCTGCAGTCGGACTCCATTTCCCAAAAGCAACTAAACCACCCAATTGCCAGGGAACACGTGCTGCCTATAGCATGAGGACTAGCCCGGTGCAGACTGCAGCTCCCTATAGGAGGTAAAGCCTGATGGGCACCTGGGATACAGCTGCAATTCCCCAGCATTTCATGACAGCAAGATTTTAGGACCCAAATTTAGGTAGCTCCCATCCAAGTGTCCAGCCACTGTTCTACAGATAAAACTAATTGGCCTTTGGCCAAGCTCCTCCCTTCTGCTCTAATATTTATGTGCTACTTTGTATTATTTTATTGGCTTCTTGCCAAGGTGTGTGCAAGTCATTAAGTACAGCCTGAGAAAGGGCATCAAGGGATAAAATCCTTAAAAACTTTAATTTTTTAGCCAGTGGCTGGAGCAGAACAGCTTAGGGGACTCCAGTTGTAATGGAATGACATGGGGGAAAGGCTTAGAAATCTGGAGGTGCTAAGGGGAAAAGCCAATGGCAAAGGTGCCCTGATGCACTTTGTTCAAATCAAAATGCCAAAGAAATAGAGGTGGTTTGTTGTGGGGTTTTGGTTTTTTTTTTTCATTTTTAAGTTCTAGAAAGTACAACTGGCTGATGGAGAAGACGGGACAACAGGGATGTTCCAGTCTACAGTACTGCTCTCTTGATTTCATTATCTCTAGTCTCAAAACTCATCTCTCCATATGTTACTCTTTGTGTCCTGCTCACCTTGTCACCATCCTAGAAAATTTCGAATAGCACAGGAAACCCATCCATCTCCACCACAGCAAGCAGGGCTCATATACACTATTTTGTTTCCTCCAAAGTAACACTTTCATCTATCCTTTATTACAATATTAATTGACTAGAAAAAAAAAAAAATCACTTGTGTAAAAACTGACAATGGCTTTTATTCTTTGGGGAAATTTTAGCAGCCTGTAAGAGAAGGAACAGCAAGGTCCCTTCATACAGATGCAAACACACCCCCCTCCTTTGAGCTTAGAGAGAGGAAGAATTTGAATTGGCTGCTTTCATGGTTTGAAAGCCTAATTGCCAAAGAGACTTTTGGAAGCAACTGTGGGGATGTCTCCCTGCAAGAAGCAACACAATAGAAACCATATGAAGAGAATAAGAGAAGGGGGAAAAATGAGAAGAAAGAAAAGGACAGACACTAAGAATAGGCAGCACTGCAGAGGAGCCAAGATGCTGCTCCCACCCATCAAGTGCACTTGGGGGCTGCCAGCGTTTTCCACCTGGAGTTTAACTGCCCAGTTCCCAGAGAGGCACACCAGCAAGCTCCCGGTGCAGAGGGTTGCAGCCACACGAGGGCATGAAAAAAAAAGGCAATGTAATCCTACAGGAGGTAGCTCCTGAGGAGGAGAAGGGGTTTTGACAGCAGGGACAGATCTCCAGTTTGCTTTCCCAGGCTTTACAGCCAGTATCTGTCTTGGTCCCTTGATCCCATTAACAAAAACTTCCGTGCATCCGCTGCTTCCCTTAAAGTCATCGTGGTAACTCTGCCCCTTCACCTGTGCTTCTCTCCACAGACCCTTGCCGCTCCGCCCCTGGAAAGGTGTCTTTATATTTACAAGGCCATGTATTTTGGAAAGACAGGACAACAGAAAGATGACAGCAAGCAGGAGTTGGAAACGCTTCAGATTTGTTCCACATCTTGGTCATTGCCTTGCCGCAAAGCCACCACGCCACTTATCTTTGAGACAAGGATAAGAACAGAAGGTCCTGTAGGGCTTTTCTCTGGCTCAGAAATTCTTGGACTATTTACCGGTTATTTAAAAGATAAACAGACTGCATATTCTTCCTTGAAAACAGAGTGTGACACAGTCAGTCAATGACTCTGTTGGAAAACTGAATAGTCATCGCAGTTAAACTTACACACGTAGCTACACAGCACAATAAAAATCCCCGACACCTTCATAGTCCACCATGTTTTCCACCACAATCAGCTTACTATCTAGGATTTAAACATGAAAATTGTAAACTTAATTATGTGTCAATGAACAGGTTCACATAGAGAGAGCTTAGTTTATTCAAAATATCTTAGTTAATCTGCCAGCTTAAGCAGTAAGTGGCTTGGTTTTCCATTAACTTACATTTATAAGAGAAAAGGGAAACAGGTTATCTTGATGTAACGCAGAAGTAACATCTGAGAACAATAATATATATTTCTTTTTCCCCAGTTTCATACTGTTGGAATATTCTTTTTAGCTCTGTCACTTTGTATTTACTATTAAAACTATGCCAAGTCTGTGACTACATCTCAAATGTAAATAGTGCACTTGCATATTCTACACCAATTTATGGAGTGGGTGCCTGTATGATGGATTAGTAAAATTCTGTCGCGTGTTTTAGGAATCAAACACAGGCTCTTTATCAAAGTGTTCAGAGACATCAAGCGTGTTATAAATTGGCTAGCAGCATAAAAAACAGATTAAAACATTCATTTTTGGTCTCGCTGTATTTTTGATTCAAGCACATTAGCTGTCATTTTTTCCCCCTGTATGTTTTCAAAAGAATGACTTGTTCATAACAGGTTTAGGCAAGCTGGTGTTGGGAAGGGAATATGAGCATTTCTTTTATTAAACATCAAGAACTAGACTTCCCCTGCCAGGAATCTGCAGAAGTACAAGCACTGGATTTACTTATGCCAGAGGAGCGGACCACAAAACTCAGAACACGCAGAGAAAAATCCAACTGTTTCCCTGAGCAGTAATAACCATCTGGCCAGGGCAGCACCAGCTAATCCCCCCACCACTGACTTTTTCAGAGCCTCCAGGTTATGCCTGAAGTCACGCACTGGAAGTGACTTCTGGTCACCAGCGGCAGGGAAGAGGGTTGGCTTCCCTGGTGGAAAAGGCCACGCTGCCACCAGCGTCACCACCAAATGCCCTCCTGCCCCCTCGCCCCTGCCCTCCGCAAACCACATCCCAGTTTTACCTGCTCAATAATGATTTATTCTACAATCTGCTTGCTATGTTACAGCAACGACAGCAGGGATCTGTGAAGCAAGAACAGACTTCCAAGGTCTCTCAGTCGACTGTTTGAAGCCCATTAAGGAATAAAGCAAGATACCTATGGAGACTCGCACGTGAATAAACAAGTATTTTTGACTTAAATCATTCAAAACAGCACACGCAACTAATTTGCCAGGGAAGCAAGTCGATCTTGTAGCTCCTTGGCACCACATTGGATTTTTTCTCTGTAAAAACACAACAAGGTAATCATTGGTGCAAAAAGGATTAGGCTCAGGGCAGTTTGCAGAACTCTTTCCTCCAGCAGCTGTGCAGTATTACCATTTTCAAAGGCAGAACTCGAAGACTTATCAGCATTGCTATCTAAGGATCTTTCTTAGGCTGTGTGATCCAGAACTAGACACAACAAATTCTCATCTGTAAATGTCAGCACTCACGCTAGGCGAGTTTTGGTTTCCCATTAACACACAGATGGAGGATCAGATCAGAGATCAAATGTCAGAGTCACTGACGACAGGAAATTAAATCAGTTTAGATGGAAGCCAAAATAATATCAAAACATCTTTTTTTTTATTAATTAGATCTCAAGCTTATGCAACACAAATATGACATAATTTTAAGGTCAAGGGAGTTTAGGGAGGATTTGAAGGAGTTCTGATTTAAAACCCCTGAGAAAGACCGAGGGTGACAGCTAACATAAATTGCGGCTAGCCTCCCGGGCACCCAGAGGGAGCTGCTGGGATGCCTGGGGACGGTCACCGGACAAATTCACCTCAGAGAGTCTCGGAGGAGTTTGAGAGTCCCCACAGCACGAGTATCCCGTCAGAAGTGGCAGAAGCTCAGAGTTTCGCTACTCCCACCCATGATGGCCTCTACTTCTACCAGCTGCAGAGGAAGCCAGCACGTATCCACCTCTTACCAGAGAGAAAGCGTGGTTGTCCTAGTCACTCCTATAACCTGCTTTACACAGGAATCGGCGTCCCCGCTAGTCAGACATTACATTAGGGCTGCAGCAGGCTGGAGCCGGCCACAGTTTGGCATTAGCTTAGCAAGGAAATAAGGGCAACTTTCCACAGCTGGGCAGGAGATGCCTCTGTCCCTGCACAGTCTGATGCCAGCATGTTATTCTGGGTCCCTTTTCCATATTCGAGCAGGCAAATGGTGAAATTTTTATCAAACACTTGATAAGTTCAGATTTCATTTCAGCTACCTATTCATTTGGCGCCCAATCCACATCCTCTTGTGTGACAACAGCTGGCCACCTGCGTAAAGAAGGTTTTGAACTTGAGCTTCGAGTGTGTCTGCAATCTTCCCAGAGATGCCGTGGTGGGTCTTTCACCTCTAGTTTTCAGAATGAATCAGAAGCAGAGAAGTTGGGAGGCTGCAATAACAGCTTCCAAAATCATCTCCAGAAGCAAAGAATCCACAGTCCAGAATAAACACACGTTGCACTTCTTTGCATCATTAGGACGGCTAAGAGAGAACAAGAGACAGGGCTGGAGCAAGAGCTACAGCCACAGAATTACACAGTACACGGGCCGTGGACACACACATGCTTACAATTATTCAGGTGGTGTACGTGCAACCTTGCATGAATACATACTTGCATATACAATGTTAATACAGCAAGTGCCGAACACAAGTGCATGCACACAAACAGTGGCGAACAGAGCTGGGAATCCAAAAATCAGACCCTGACACACTGGGGGCGGGGGGGGGACACGGGACGGACAGGCAGAAAAAAAAAAAGCCCAAGCTCTTGAGCTCTTGGCCTTGCTCTTCATGTTTCTTTGGTCTTGTATTTGGAATACAAACAATACAGAATCCGCATTATAGTCTTCATATCTCCATTCACAATATCTGTGGATACACAAGAAACCACAAAACCAGACGGGAAGTATTAGCAAGAGACTGCAACTGCCAAAGACAATCCTCCACCTTTCCCCAGTTATAACGTGAACTTAGACAATCTAATTGCAACAAGAAGCAATACAGGAACTACAGAGCTAGCAAATTATTTATTTATTAAATGAACTTAAGGAAAAGGGACCTTCACTGCACTACCTTGCTGGAAGACAGGATAAATAATGCATAGTAAGAAACAATTCTTCACTAGCAGACAACAGAGTAGATAATTTAATAGGACTTTACAGCTTTAGTTTTTTCTGATTCTCCTATGGCAGGAATCATGTTGAGAATTACCTGACACTATTTTTTGGTTGTAATGATTCCATTGTGTTTTGCTGCTGTTGGCTGTTTTCTTTTTTTTTCATTTAGTTTTCAGCTTCCGTGTTCTTGGCTAAACAAACTGCACTTGTATTTAATAATTGCAATGGAAGAGGCTAACTGATTTAGAGGGTTTACTGTTCTTCTTACAGTGCTGTAAATCACCATGAGAAAGACTAACAATGAAAACACTAGTAAATGAGATCCTTGAACAGTCTAAATAGTGTAGCTGTAATAAGTACCCCTAAATCATACTAAATTCAATCACTAGCTGAGGATTTTCCCAGTGAAGCTAAAGGACCTGCAGATGTTGGCACCAGTATTTCTTATATTGATCAACTCTGTATTTGAGGCAGTACAGAATAGCCAGAGGGAAGGAAAGCAAGCATGGGTTTAACTCCTTTCCTACAAAAGGTGAATCTCAGCACGGAGACCTGAGCCCACGCAGAGTACTCTTTTCAAAGTTAACATAAATAGCTTTCCAAACTCCCAGCTCTATGCAGCATGGCAAAAGCCCACAATTCATGCATGCCTGTCATGCAAACTCCCAACACCATCAAAGCAGTAGTGGAAAAGGAAAACAAAATAAAAACAAAGAAAAGTCCTAAATTGTATCCTTCTGTCTCCATGATTCCATGGGTTACGTACTAAACACATGCAACCACTTGCTTATGAATAACTAACAGGGGAAGAGAGAATGCTTTGTATTTTTAATAAAGATTTGATTTCCTTATTCAACAACAAGCTTTTGATGTGCAAGAGGTCAGGCTAAGCAGTCACAGCACCGTTCATTAATGTAGCCACATCCCTCATCCCACCAGGAGCTGGTCAAAAAATTTTTCTGTGGAGCAGTTTTTAATTGTAAAATTGGACTCATCCAAAGGAAATTTTTTTTTTTTTTTTGTGGTGGGGCAAGAGAGGGGAACATGCGTGTACATTGACTCAGTGATGAAAGCATTCACTTGGATGTAGGAGGTCAAGATTCAGCTCCCAGGTCTGAACCAGGCAGAACAGCAACTTAAAACCTATTAACTTCACATCCAGCAGACTGACCCACCAGCTCTTCTGGGCTTGAATAGAGCAGTCAGTGTTTCTGATTTTCAGGACATATTCTGCATGGTATCTTTCCACATGAAACAAGCTTGTTTTTAACGCACTAAAACTTGTTATGAGATAGGAAAAAAGCTTTCCCTCCAGCTCAGCTGCTGTAGTTTCCCTCAGAGCTGCCACTGTTTTAAATCTTTAACAAATACTGACTTACTAAACAGTTTAAGTTTAGTGTAAAGTTACTAAACTTGTAACAATCCAACATTTTTAATATAGTAATAAAGATTGTTCAAAACAATTCTCAGCTTCATTGCTATTCATTCTGAATGAGGAGCTATGGGGCAGCCATATAACGAAATGTGTCAGTGTCGCACTGCAGAACTTACTTTCTTCAAGGACCCTAACTTTTGCTAAGCCAGGATATTAGCAGTTCTATTCCAGACAAGTATGCATGTCATGACTCACCTTCAGAGTTCACAGAAAAATTCAGGAGACCTCCATCTGCCAGCAAGTCCAATGCAAGGTTAACATTGTGAAGCTGTTGATGAGACAGAGAGATATCAATAGAACAGAAAATATTTTCCACCCAACGGTACAGTGGCCAGGAGGTTTTAATAAGTATTTCTCTAGTAGCTGAAGATACTGATTCATAAATATGTACTCATAGTCATCTCCTTCGTTTTGATGGAGTGCTCTTCAGAATTTCTACCAATTATCATATAAAATTAGATGTAAAATCCATCTCCAACAAAACATATCCCATGAGGTAGAAGAATCCATTTATTTAAAGACAGGCCTTGCATGTGAAAGTTTTGTGTTAATGGATGTTTCCAAGGGGAAAACACGCTGGATCTAGTAGATGCATGAAGTTTATTTCCATTTTTTTTAACAATGCCCATATGCTTACCACATTTGGAACAAATAAAAATACGTAAGGAAAAAGGTCTCTCTATGTCATTCAGAGTTACAAAGATTGGAAATCTTCTAATCAGCTATATTTGTGAGCTAGAAGTTTATGCTTTAACATATAACGATGTCTATACACAATAACAGTAGTGGTGATATCCTTAATATTACTCATGAGAAATTAAGCACATGTCTATGAATGAAGGGTGGGGTTTTTTCTGTTTTCTCCTTACTGGTTTTTCCTCTCCCCTGTATAAAAGCAGCACCACATGCATATACAGTAGTCATGAATGATTTTTTAAAGTAATATAACATCCCATTACTAGCTTTTAACAGCTTAAGGGCAGTTGTTTACTTGGCTGGTAATTAGCAAGCTCCCTTCCTCCAATGAAGTAACAAGATCTGAACGAACTTCAAATTGTCTCTTCGCACATTCCTTAGGCTACTGAGCAATTTATCCTTCTGGGAGGCACATCAGAACTGCTGCCATGCTGTTCCCTATTATCTTCTGACAATAAGCACAGGGGCCCCCCACGCATAAGCCAAGCAAAAAACGTGTGCTCTGAAGTGAAGCAATAGATTTATGTTTTACCTGGTTCTCTGGTTTACAAGTAACTGAGACTGACAGTTTGGATTCGGGCTTGTTTTCTTCCTCTGACAGTCAGCAGCCAGGAGAGCTTAAGCTCATACAGATCTAAACAATTTTCTGACTGGAATGAATAAATCAAATGTTCCTTAATGAACCAGCATAGGTAAAAGGGGCACATCTCCCTCTCTGTAATGTGTATGAGATTTGCAAGGAACAATAACATGCAGATTTCAAAACAAATCTTCAGACGGAAATACTGATCATTACCAAAGAAAGGCAACCTAGAAAAATAAGTTGTTTCATCCAGCTGTGCTTCCACACTCAAAAGACCTGGACAATTCTCCAGGATTTATAACCGGACAAAGGTCAGGACATGTGGGGTGTTTCAGCTCTGGCCCTGTTTTGGCAAAAGTACCAAGTTCACCCAATTTTGATAAGCACAGGGGCCCTCCTTCATCATCTTCTTCATCTCCTGACTGCACAAAGTTCACCCCTAATTTCAGCCTGACCTATTTTGTGATTATATTCTTTGTCTCAGAATACACATCTTTCTATACACATGAACACCCAGAGCTGGACTTTCTTTACAGTTACTTGTAAACCTCATTTTTTGGTAATAAACACCCAAAAAACCTGCAACAAACCTACCCACATGGAGTGTTGTCTTCTTACACCTGTAGGTGGGTCACCTCCCAAATTTCTGCTCCTGCTTTCCTCACCCCTCCCGTCCCTCTAACACGGGTTCCTGCCCTCCCTATTTCTTGTTTCTATTTTCTCCTCAGTATCACTGTTTCCATCCCAATTTCCCCTCCTTGCGATTCACGAAGTGTACGTACCAGCTTTGAACCACAAGCTTTCAGCTTGAATGAAAGTTGATCCACCGCACCGATCATAATGGTGCCTGCAGTTGTCACCATTTTTATAACATAAATGATGTGTTTTAAATCTCAGCAAAGGTTACATTTTCATACCTTACTGTACCAATTAACGTCTAAAATGACAGGGAGTTAGAAAGCACAGGGGAATTGAAAGACGTATTTTATGTACAAATGACAGTTGAACTATGGTCCCTCAATATTTTTAGTTATATTGTCATCCCACTTTTCATCTTGTAATGAACACCAGAGGAGAAACAAATGGTAAATACCACTTTGGCAAACTGTTCAACGGTAAGTCCAGTACTTGCAAGTAACTTTGCTAAAATGAAATTACTAGAATGTAGAGAATTGTAATGAACCAGTACCCAACCCCATTACATTCTTCTCTGAGGCCAGTGACCAGCACGTGCAGGGTAAAATCTAGAAAGTCTGAGCTCTGATTTGTACCTGAAATGTAGGGGTATCTTGTTTTTGAAAGGGATCTGTGAGGCTTGAATAGGGCTGATCCAAAAAGAAAAAGGTTATCTATGAAATTTTAAATTAAAAAAAATTCAGTGACTTCCTCTGAAAAAAGTTAATGGAAATACTAAAAATTTATTTCCAAGTCAATGGATCGGAGCAAACAATTTTGAAAACTGAGTGGAGGAGGAGAAAGGGAAGAAAAACAACTGCAAGGAAATGCTTTGATTTTGTTTGATTCAACCCTTCAAAATATATTTTCCCCATTCTCAATCATCTTGGATCAAAAAAATCTGAATTTTCCTAATACCTTAAACAGTCATCAACAGTCAGCAATGAATTTTTGACAAAATTTAAACCTAGGTTTCAGACAATCGTGCTTTTAAATATTTTGATGGAAAGCTCCACAGGAACAGTTATTAATTAATACAAGACCTCTGAGAATTTTCATTACAAATAAATATTGCCTGGGGAGATGAACTGTGGTGAGGTCAGGAATCGGACGACGGCCTCATTTGTCTGGGGAAGCTGTAACGCAAACCACGCCAGAGGAGAGATTTCCTTCTCAGGCAGCAATCAAGCAAAAAGGATCTGACACGTTTCACCTTCAAAGATCTAACTGAATGTAACCCAGGAAAAACAGCTACCGTTTCAAGCTTTTCAGAGCTCTTCAGTGACCCAAAATGAAAAATCCCTACCCACACCAGAGCCAATTTGAAAATATCTCAAATATCTCAAAATATCTCAGCATCCTAGGTCTGTGGAGGAGGCGTTTACACCAGCAGCCCTGCACGCACTACCTTCTGGCTGATGCCACCTCCTTCTTCTAAAGCACTGATGAAATCTGCCTGGTAGAGGTTGAAAAAGGTGTCGAGCAAGTCTGGCTGGGTAGGTTACAGCTCCCAGCCTTGGGGGAGGAAAAGATGTAAATTCTCAAGAGGTTCCTAAGCACAAAGGGGGCCTTCAAAATCTTCTGGTCATGTCTTGATTAAGGTATATTTTTAGGACAGTGTAAGGAAACCTATAGGGATCCAGTTCTGCTATGTAAAAGGTGTCATCCACTTTAAAATGCTGTTTGCAGGACAGACTTGTAGGGAGATAGCATACCAATTCCTCACCACACAGAGACTGGATTTTACCGGAAGGCTTCAGAAGCATGTATCTGCCAAATAAATGCAAGCAACAATAGCTTGCCTCCCATAACATAATAATTAATTTTGAAGAAGGCACCGACCTGTTCCAGGGTATTTTAACAGCGTTGAGTACGTGCATTTGTACTGTCCCAAACCACTCTCCTGCAAACACTGTGCATGCATATGACTTCATATGCAGCAGCAGTTAAAGCAAGAGGCAAAGCTCTTCACTGACGTGGAAGCATTAAATACACAAGATGTTTGAAGCCTCAAGCTCTAAGTAATTAAATAACAACCTACCATCTCTGTGGTGCTGGCTGGAGTCAGGAAGAAATCCCTTAAATTCAGAAAGTAACCCTCCAGTTGTCCAATTAACAGCAGTAAGATAACTCCATCTGCAAGCTAGATGAAGAATGATCTGAGTATTATTTATTATGCTGGCTTTTAGTAAATTACTCCGATAAATGCCTTTCTAGCGATAAAGGAATTTAAATGGTACTCTGGCAAGCAGACAGCCTAATGACTCAGCTCCCTCAACCTCTTCTACAGTGAACTTCGTATTTAGTTACATAAGGCTCCCAAGTTCATAATAGTGAAAATACGACCTTGTAAGAGGACAGCTATTAAAACAAACTATTCCAGATGCGAAGAGACTTCAGACGACCACAAGCGACAAACGCACAACTATAAATAAAAGAAAACTGTGCCCAGCGCCCGAGATTTACGAGAAAACGCTTGCAAAGCTTCCTTTCTCACAGTTGCCCACCAGGAAAACCCAGAAGAGCACCAGAGCACAGCTCTGCTTTTCGTCTGCGCGACATACATCGCAGGGACCGCCACTGCACCAAGGTTTTGAACGCCTGGAGCGACGCAAGAGCTGCGGGCTGTGTTCTGCGTGGGTGGCTGCAGAAGCAGGGAATGAGAAAGCCGGGAGGGACGTCCCCGGGCTCGTTGCTCATCCCTCGCTGGCTCCCTGGAGAGGCGCGGGAGGGTGCTGGAGCCCCCCAGCTCCACACCAGCCGGTGCCCAGGGAGGTGATCCCGAGGTGCCTAATGAGCGCTTCTTCTGCTAATTCATGGGCTCTAGGGAAGGTCAATGTTCAGAGGGTGGGACTTCGAAATGTAATGAAAATCAGGCCTTCCTAACGTGAAGCATTAAAAATCACTAAGCACCAGCAATCAGCTTGGCTTTCGGTTTAATTTTCAGAATACCCTTATTTCCATCCTGACAGAAAGAGCATCCACAAGAGTTGGGCAGACTCCGAAAATTACTCCCTGTAGCATTATGAGGGCAGGATTCAATACAAAGCTGTATTTTTTCATTACTTATTAGCTTCAGAAACTTCAGAAACTGAAGCCCGGTTTCTCAACCTGAAGCTAGAAATAATTGTTACGTTGCCAAATTTCAAATTACTAGAACAAAAAGGAGGAATCCTAATGGTGAGAGGAAACGCTCAAATGGCTGAAAAAACATGGTTAACATGCAGCTTAGAGCAGGGTACCTGAGATTCGAAGTCTTTCACATTTAATCCCAATTTTCCAACATGCTGGTTGACAAATTGCAAAAATACCTAAAGAAAACAGAAGGGGAGGAGAGGGTGGAAGAAAAGAGAATTTTTTTCAGTGAAGTCATGAATTATGCTTTACCTTACAAATTTTGATGTCTATTAAAAAAGTAAATCACCTTTTTTACAGCATCCAGTTTATCTGGAGCACGGCTAAATAATTCATCAAAGGCATCATCTTCTGTATCAAAACAAAATTAATTGTTGTTATTTGGAATAACTGTCAGATCAGAGGTTTAAAGCGGCTCCAGGAGGAGAAAGGTGTTCATACCTTATAAGCCAAGGAGGAAAAAAGTCACAAGGAGACAGGAAAAAATCCTGCTTTTCTATTTATCAGAGGATGGGGTGACAGGCTTCCCTTCAGCCTGACTACATCAGAGAAAACAATTTACTTCATTCAGCTCTGTGATTTTCGCCTGCAGAGGTTCTCAAGATTTGTGCTCACCAGTGTGAGCAATGGCTAAGTTTCGCATGTCTACAGTTTATCTCTTTTCAGTTATCTTTTTTTCAACCCTGAACCTCTGGGATAAAATATTGTAAGCAGAGAAGAAGAGCTATACATTTTACTGCTCTCCCCCAACATTAATACCAGTTACATCAAACTTGCAGAAAAACAGCCCCCTTCCTTCAAAAAAACACAAACTAGATACTGGGTTTGGAGACGCTGCCTTTCCTCTGAAAATTCACAGACCTCAAAAATGACCAGTGCTGCCATCCAGTTTAAAGGCAGGCACTGAGCCGGTGCTAGCAAATCTGCACCAGAGAACTAGCACAAATTTAAAGATTTCCAAGGAAATAAGATTCATCGAAGTCCTTGTGAACGCCCACCCTCACCTCCATTTTCAGCCCAGGTTTGACGAGAGCAGGATACAGCTCCTCACGGTCACCCAGCCGCAAGACGGCTCTGGTTCAAGCATGAACAAACCATTTGAAACACCCTTAACAATCAAGGGCACTCTGGCAGCAGAAAATGGAGAACCAGTTTCTACAGTGCAGGAAAGCAAAGGCAGCTCTGTTTAAGGAAAATTCCTCCCAAAAGCCAGCAACAGAGAATCCTCCACTGTGAAAGGGTTTCCTCAGGCTTCTCCATCCTCCCTGCTAGGGGGTTGCTGCAGGAGCAGTGTCAGGGAACAGGTGAATCCGTCAAACAAATCACTGAGCCACAGTCTGAAACCTGCAACGGTCTCACAAACTAGAGAGCCCTCTTCTGGAGCCATGCTTCGGGATTTCTCTCTTTGTTAAGCAAGCTGTGTTAAAAATAGACAGAGAAAGCATTTTGAAGAGTGAAATGCAGATTTCTCTTTCCAGCAGAATCAGCCCACTGGAAGAAACACCTAATTACAGGGTTGGGTTTGGGGGTTGGTTTGGGGTTTGTTTGTTTGTCTGTCTTGTTTTGTTTTGTTTTTTAACAATTTCAGCCCACACTAGAGGCCACTCAGTGGAATAAGTGATAAATATGTATTAAATGATATAGTTTGCACCTCTGCAAAGGGTGAAAATGCTAGCATAAAGGGCAGAGCAGAGAATTAAAATGGTTGCATTGATTCATTGGGGATGCAACGTGCTCCTTTGGAGCAAGGAAGAGCAGCTCACACTGAAGCCTGAGCAGTGCCCAGACCTTCTGCAGGCTCTGCACATGTGGACATTTTTCACCTCAGGTGTTTCACAGCCCTCAAAACCCTAAGGGTAAAATCTTGGGGGACGTTAGTTTTACTAAGTTGCCATCCACAGCCAAGCACCAATAGATTTCAAAATCTCGTTTGCAAACCCCAGAAAGGAAACTACGTTGAAACTGGTAGCAACAAGAAGCACAATTCTCAAGTCGTTATGCTCATAAATAGTTCCAACAGTGAATGAGGTCAATACGTAAATCCAAGACATGCGTCGTCCCTCAGCCAGGTCTTCTCTGTTGGGTTATCAACCCACTCTATCATTTCTTGTCTCACCTCCCATCTGTTGCCTGTAAGTCCACGGGCAAAGTGACCACCTGATTTCCAAACTATGTATCAACTTCCAACTGATACAAACAGACATTAACAGAAGACATTTGGAGAAAAACACTAGGAGAAATCCATGAATCTCCACTAACTCTAGTGGGAGCATACCAATTTTATCAAGTGGTAAAAACGGATCAGAATGTGGTGTATAATAGCACATAATAGTGAAACACTGAAGTTGGCAATGCCAGTACTTACTTGACTGCGCTTCTAAATTCTCCCTGAAAGTGCAATAAAAAGCAAGAATTAGAAAAAGCATTCAGCAGAACTAATGTTATTCACAAGAAAAGCTTATCTGGGCCATCAGCTGTCTTGTAAAGCAGGAGATAGAGTACAAAGCACCATTAACTCTACGTCAGAGTGACTTTCCAACAGACGTTTATAAGTACACTATATATCTGTATAGGGTCTTGGAAGTATATGAGATTTTAACTGTCCCGCAGACTAATGAACATTTATTTTATAAGCACAATCCATAATATCCTCTTCCAATAAGCTGCTCATGATATTAGAGTTTGAAGATGTTCTAGCATATAAAAGATGATAGTAGGAAAACCTGTTTCTAGTTCTTGGAATGATGTCCACATTTTCTGCATATATAAAAGGTATCCTACTACTTAACTCCTTTAATAATGACAGTACCTCACAAACTCAGCAAGCTCAAACCTTTCTTTCACAGTGAAATTAGAACCGATTCTTTTCCCTTTATTTAATGACACAATAGCAATAAATTCAAAGTAGATTTAAACCACTGTGGCTTTAGGAAATTTCCAGTTTAGTCTGGGACAGGCAGATTTACAGTACTCAATTTCTGTTATTATATTTGTTATTATATTCCATGGCAATGACAAACACTAAGCCTCAGAAATGGTCATACTCATTATTTTAGTGAAGTTTACATAAAGAGTAAAGAAAGGTATTATACCACAATACCAAATCTGAAGAGGAAAAAAAAAAAAAAGGAAAGAAATCAGAGAAACAGTTCGCATGCATATGCATGCCTGGGTTTACACTCTTTGTCATCATCATGATCCCAGCTATATTTCTAAGGGGGAAAACACCCACAATATTTCCTTTCTGATTGACAGTGTAAAAACCAGATATATCCCCTCTTACTTGTTTTCTGTGATATATTCCACCGCATTTGCCGTCTTTAATCCTCTGGAGGTGTTCTGTTGAAAGGACAATAAATATTTTTGGTTTTGTTACACACAAAAAATCCATAAGCATTAATGAGGCTTTCATGACCTGTTTGCTGCCTTAAATGATTACCAGAGGGTATCTATTCAAGAAGTCCAGTGCAATTAGTACAGGCACTTTGAGAGGTTGCTGCTCCCTTCTGCTCTCTTCGCTCTTCAGCCAGAAGTTACCTACTTCCCCATCAGAGGAAGCCAAAGGAGAAGCACGTGGTCCCTCCGCTGGTGAAGTTCAAAGGCTGGCATGTTCACCCGAGACTTGATGAATGCATTGAGCTGCTTTGGGCAGGCAACAATTTCCTTGTGCACTTCACTGCATTAAGGACTCTTCAGTTTTACGGCACTGGAGGTGGTTACTGCTGCCTTATAATAACCTCACGCCATGGCCTGCCACCCATTGATGAATCCCCCCTGCAGAGGACTTAGGTTTGGTGGGTTGCTTAGATTTAGGTTGGCAATTCTTACTATTTCTGAAGCCACCTGGGATCTTTGCTTATGTCCTTGTATCCTTGTTCCTCTATATAAAGCTTAGTCCTCCACAAAACATCAAAAGAACAGTGCTTCCACCCAACTGACAGTCTGAAGAGATAGGAGACGACGGGCATGCCTGCTGCTTTATTCAGGCACCTGGCAAACATCTCCTATGACAGAAAAGTCTTTGGTGTTTGCCGCTCTCCCCTTTTAGGCAGTGAAAAGCACGGCCCGTTCACATACTGAGTCAACTCCTTTGGGTCAACTCATCGCTGAAGAAGAGCACAGCCAGCCCCACTGGGGCAAAGGCAGGTCCTTCCTGCAGCATGTGTCGTGGAAGCGCCAGGCCTTCTCTGGTCTCCTTTGGGCCTCCCCAACGTTTCCCCTTTCCTGCCCTTGAGCCCTCTTCTGAGCTGTGCCTTCGTGGGCTTTCCTCACTTTTGACCTAATGATTACTGTTCCCATCAGGGGCATTGATTTCTCCCGCGCGGAATCAGCTCCCCACCACAACCCCACTATCTCCATTCCCTCTCCTCTCTCTCCCAGGGTGAACGGCCCTTTCCGATGCTGCAGTTTCGCAGATAACCCCTCCCGATTTCTGCGCGGCTGAGGTGCTCGCAGCCCCATTAGGCACTAGATGGAGGGCCGCTCTCCTCAGAGTCTGGGTTGTCACTGATCAGACCTGCACGACAGGAGCGTGGGCAGCAACACACAGTTTGGACTCCCATTAGATACCAGAGAGACCACTCCTCCATCGAAGCATTCAGCTGCGACGGGGCCACAACGGCTACCTTTGCAGAACCAAGCCCCAGAAGAAGCTGTGCCTCCAGGACACTTTTAAACCTCCTAAAGTGACAGACGTAGCTCGAGGGCATGCTTCGCTTCAGTTCCAGTTACCATCCTCCAAAGAGGGAAGAGCACTAGGTCATACCACACAGACCGTGTGCTGGGCTCCCAACACCACTGAATCGCAAACCCTCTGTTAAAACTGTAACACAGCGGTGCTAATTTTTGCAACCATATCCCAAATTGCGGGATAATTGATGTTCTCCTGAAGTCCCAGCGCTGACTTTAAGAAACAAATAGAGAAAGAAAGCATGTAGATCTCAGCTTGTAGAGAAAAATTACAAAACGCGACCCCAGTGGAAGGGGAGTAGAAAATCCCTTCCCCTAAAGAAATAAATCCTCAGCATTGAACCAGCGTCACAATTTATGCGTGCAGGCCTCTATTCTAAAACACTTAGAGATAGTAACAGCAGAATTTCTTCTTCTTTACAGAGATTAATAGCTGTTGTCAGTTTGGACGATTCCTTTTTTTTGATCAAGGAGAAAAAACAGCATAGTGTTTCTACCCTTTTAAAGATACAACATCTGAACTGAGAACAAAATGATGGTCTAGTCCAGCAAACTCAGAAATTAAAAGGCCCAGTTCACAGAAAATACAAGTATCTCTTTCACAGTTGTACACACATTTCTCCCTAATTCTAAGCAAATTAGTCTTGTGAAAGGTCTCTAGGATCTACTGTAACAAATACTGAAACTATAATTACCTCAATGGTGATTGTTTCCACTTGAACATTTGGAGGCATGGCCAGGTTGGGTTTGAAGTGCTTTGCTATTGCAACCAGAAGATGCAGTGTGCTCAGTAAGTCCTTTGCCAAGATAGCTATTCCGCATAAAGAAAGAAAACAACGTTTAGTATGCAAAACAAGTAAACCTCATTAAAATGTCATGAATTCTCCCTGTGTAGAGGATCCCAAAGTCATGGAGGGCCATAACACATGTAGGACATCAGATTGGGGTTTATATAATATCACAATTCAGCAATACCACACCTTGAAAGTCCTTTTTGTGAGACATACTCACAGATGCTGGGGGCTGTTAAGTGGTCCACAAGCCACACACCCAGAGGATGCAGCTTGCATGACCCAGTCACAGTTAGGTATTGCTGTCTCACTTCTGATTCAACTGATAATTGAAAACAGGTTGTTTAATTACTGTTCTGGCACCCCTTTGCCTCAAAGCAGCCTTATAGCAGAGGAAGCCCTGTGATGGATGATTTTCTCCAATTTCACTTCTGCACCTACATTCCACACTCCATTTCAGCTGACTTTCTTCCAGTTGCAAACACTTAGCCACAGCTTCCAGAATCACAGAGAGTTTCTGTCGCTGCTTTTTTTCTGTTAATGCAATCTTGTCAACATCCAACTTGAGAGATCCTAGGTTTTCTGTGACAGAGAGCCCATATGAAGGAGAAGGATGTATTTTAACACCATCATAGGAAAAAAATAAATCAGAAACGTAAAATGACAGCAAAGCACACAAAGTCTTGTTTTAAATATTTGATACCACTTAATAGCTTCCACAGACCCACATCCCACAGCTGTATGCCTTGTTAAACTCCCGCACTGTCTGAAAGCCTCAGTAAAATCAGTGAAGCTCTGCAAAAGGGAGAGGACTCAAGTCATTCCTTGCTGCATCATCCCCCATCCTAACACTCCATGTTCCTCTTTTGCTAGTGGAAGCTACGGGAATCCAATGAGTGAATCTTTCCTGTAGATAGTGTACAAAGGCATTATCAACTTACATTATATGTAAGAAGAAATCCCAGCTCATTGCTTAGGCAAGTAAACTATGAAAATGAGCCAATCCTGCTCATGCTGCTTCCCTCAGCCTTGGTGAAAAGGAGACAAGATTTGAAAGACATTCCCAAAAAGAGTGACAGGGGAAAGAAAAATGAAGTAGGGACAGGAGAGATGGAGAAATAGAAATAGACCAACAGGCTGTTCCAAGAGGTCACATCTTTATACAAGTACTTCGTAGTATAGAAAGCCTCTTAGATTTTCATCAGTTCCAGTTCCAGCCCAGTGCTTTAGACCTAGAACTTTTTAATTTTTTTTTAAAAGCAGGGAAACATATAAATTATAGTGCTGATTCCACTATATGCTGCTTCATAAGCTCCTGGCTTATAAAGCCTTCCTTCCCTTCAGAGGCACTGTAATTTCACACTTCAGAGTTAACCTTTTTATTATGCTAACTAGCAGGTAAAAAGACTTTCTTAAAAGAAAAATAATTATATAAAAACAATAGCAGATCATCATGCATTTGTTCAGAATTGCAGTTATCACAGATGGTTCACAGTGCAGTACCTTCTCCGTTAGCGAGAAGCAAGACTCCAGCAGATCACTGCTACTGCAATTTGTGAGGTTTATTCTCCGATCTGGAAGTTCCTCCATGATGTGTTTGTGAGCTAAACTCAAAGCAGCAGCTTACCCAAAAGATGATGAAGTACCAGCCCATCATACAGATCTTCTTCCAGACTTTTAACTACTATGTGTTCCTCTTTCAGAGTTGTGTTAATCCAGTCAATCAATAACTGTGGAGGAAAACAAAGCAGCTGGCAATTACATTCTTGTTGTTTAGACAGTATAGCACTCAGTGCTATATTGTGTTTCACCTTTCTCTTTAGTCCCTTATCTTGGTTTGCTTTCAACCTCCACTTCCTTTGTCCTTTGTGGTTGTTTTTTAAAGAGAAGTTAAGTATCAGTTCTCCCTAATTTTCAAGCGAAATAGACATCTCACAAGTTATATTCCTATGAATTTTGTAGAAATAATTATACAGGTGGAGAGACAGACCCCATTCCCACTTCCATCACAGAAAAGGCTACAGAGTACACTTCCCAACTCCTGACTTCATTAGACATCACAGAATTCACACAAATTCAACTGTCAGACAAAAGTTCGTTAGAAAAGAGGCTGCAGTCATTCTGTTGCTTGTTCCTTATAGTCATTCATGTTACTAGCACTCCTCCCTTTCCTATTTGTGTTTTCTTTTTCTTTCTGCAATTTTATACTAATCGCTCTCCAAATACCTTTTCAGGGGGAAAAAAAGCATTTTGTTTATTTTGCTATCTTGTGTAGCAGTCCTCCTGTGGCGGGTTGACCCTGGCTGGACGCCAGATGCCCACCAAAGCTGTTCTGTCACTCCCCCCCTGCCCTCAGCTGGACAGGGAAGAGAAAATATAACAAAGGACTTGTGGGTCGAGATAAGGACAGGAGAGATCACTCACCAATTACTGTCACGGGCAAAACAGACTCAACTTGGGGAAAATTAACTCAATTTATTACCAATCAACCAGAGTAGGGTAAGGCGAAATAAAACCAAATCTCAGAACACCTTCCCTCCACCCCTCCCTTCTTCCCAGGCACAACTTCATTCCCGGATTCTCTACCTATCCCCCCTAGCAGTGCAGGGGGACGGGGTATGGGGTTTATAGTCAATTCATCACACATTATCTCTGCCGCTCCTTCCTCCTCAGGGCAGGACTCCTCACACTCTTCCCCTGCTCCAGCGTGGGGTCCCTCCCACAGGAGACAGTCCTCCACAAACTTCTCCAACGTGGGTCCTTCCCATGGGCTGCAGTTCTTCACAAACTGCTCCAGCGTGGGTCCTTTCCACGGCGTGCAGTCCTTCAGGAGCACACTGCTCCAGCATGGGTCCCCCACGGGGTCACAAGTCCTGCCAGAAAACCTGCTCCGTGGGCTCCTCTCTCCACAGATCCACGGGTCCTGCCAGGAGCCTGCTCCAGCGCGGGCTTCCCACGGGGTCACAGCCTCCTTCGGGAACCCACCTGCTCCGGCGTGGGGTCCTCCCCGGGCTGCAGGTGGAGATCTGCTCCACCGTGGACCTCCCTGGACTGCAGGGGGACAGCCTGCCTCACCGTGGTCTTCATCACCACAGGCTGCAGGGGAATCTCTGCTCCGGTGCCTGGAGCATCTCCTCCCCCTCCTTCTTCACTGACCTGGGGGTCTGCAGGGTTGTTTCTCTCGCATATTCTCACTCCTCTCTCCGGCTGCCTTTTCTGTGCCTCCTGCAACTTTTTTCCTTCTTAAATATGTTATCACAGAGGCGCTACCACTATCGCTGATGGGATCGGCCTCGGCCGGCGGCGGGTCCATCTTAGAGCTGGCTGGTATCGGCTCTGTCGGACACAGGGGAAGCTTCCAGCAGCTTCTCACAGAAGCTACCCCTGTAACCCTCCCACTACCAAAATCTTGCCACACAAACCCAATATACCTCCCATCGCCCTTTCCAATATCCTTCCTGCGTTTGCAAGGGGAAGCTGCTCAGGAAGCCAAGGGCTGGCTACAACTGGAAAGGAACCACGTTCCCAGTTACATCCCTTGGCCCTGCAGCCCATTCCTTCAGCACTGTGCTCCTACACAGGAGACCAAAGGAGCCCCTCAGCACTTCCCCAAGCACGTGTTTTATCCACATATGTGGATAGAAAGGGAAGATGACCTGCTGAAGCAGAACTGCAAAGCAGAAGCCCCAGCTGGCTGTTAACAAGAACCTCTCGAAAGAGGGATGCGTATTGCTTGTATTGCTATTATTGCTACAAGTGAGTGTCTGGAGTTTGTTGTCTGGATAATATCCTTCTCACTCGCTGTAAGCAGAGGAGAAAATTCAGAGCAGATCCCTGTAAGTTAGCCAACATTAACAAAAATGTAAAACGAAGTTTGAAAAAAAAGAAATATCACCAAGATGCTTGAAACCACACAAGAAACAAAAATGCCTGGCGCTGGCACTTGTCTGAACTGAGAAGCTGTCAAAGTGTTTGTAATATACTTCCTCAGCTAAGAAGTAAAAAGAATTTTCTAGAGCAGAAAGCTGTTCTCCTCAGCTAATGCTTGCAGGTTAAGACCTGGCAATGCTTTAGATGTGTGAGGGATAGAGCGGAACCCCAAACACAGCGGTACAACCAGATGGAAGTCAGAAAAGCAGAACGTACCGCTGAGTACAGATCTATAAGATCCCTCATGTGCTATCTCGGCTCTCAACAGCCACATCCCCCGCCTGCAGCTCACACACCTCTGCTCAGACCAGCTGCTGGGGCCCCGCTCGGCTGCGGAGCAGAGCGTTGTGTCTAAAAATGAGTAAATAGGGAAAGGAGAAAAGGAGTACTTCAAGAAGTTTGCTACTGGCTTTCAGATGTAACCGTCTTCTATTTTACACGCAGTTCGGTATTTATAGTAGCTATAGAGAGCCATTTCACATTCCTTAGTTCCCCAAAACCACCTCAAAATGAAAGTGCAGCGGAATAGAGTCTTTCTCCCAGGCAAGTTTCTTTGCTTCCCTTATTCCTCCCTTGAAGAGACCTTCCTGTCCCATCCCCACCCCATCCCAATCTGTTCTCTAGAGGAGCCATGAACTCTTGAGATTAAGGCGGCAATCAGTGGCACCCATGGGCACCCAGACGACTGCCTCCCTTGGGACCCAATTTCCACCTCCTCATCATCCAAAGAAAAGAAATTAGACGGTAAAGGACATTGTTTCAGGAGTCTCTGATGGGAAATGGATTAAGCACTGAAGCTCACAGAAATCTTCATAAACTGAGCAAAGCTCTTCATTTTTGGCAGTTTGGAAAGAACAAATTCAGTGCCTCTGTAGGCAACATAATTGCATTTTGCAGCACCACCTTTCAGATTTTCTCTTTTTTATAAAAACATTGTGAAAGCCTGACACAAAACCTAAATCTTTTTGATCAAATGTGCATGAAGGTTTAAGAAAACGTAATATAGAAACATATGTATTGATGGATTTATGAATGCCATATAATACACACATCAGCACGTAGCCTAAGCCGGTTTTCATAATATTTATAACAATTTTAGTGTCTCCATAATGTAAGAAGTGCTGGTCTCATAAGAGACATGCTACTTTTCTTCCAGGACATTTCAGTATGCTAGCCTTCCCCTGGGCTGCACCATTAAACACTGTGATTGAATGCACAGGAGAGATTTTGAAAATTACTTGGAAATAAAGTACTTTCCCATGAAATAGGATTAATCTTTCACAGTTACCTGAAGCATATAATGTACCATACAACAACTTGGAAGCTTTTCTCCTGAATTCTGCGTGACTTGCCTACCCTTCATCCCTTCTCCCTCTGCTCTCTGCTATCGTCAGGCTGCATCGCAGCCGAACCAGCTGCCGCCGGAGGTAGAAGACAAGAGAGAAGACTGTTGCAAATCAGCACAGCAGTCCTAAAACTTGTTATCATGGGATGAGGGCAGCAAACTTGCACGTACCTGAACATCTCTCTTTAGTCACAGCAAATGCTGACGTGGGTTTGCTTTTGGTCACGGTCCACTGTTCCAGCTGGATTCTATTGCTATTTTACACTGTCATTACAATGAAGTAGCAACTGGGTACTTCTGGTGTGGCTCATCCACACTTCCCAAGTTAGGAGAGGTATCATATAAGAAGAAACTCAGTTTTTAAATCTACACTCCCCTTTACACAGGACAGTGACCACTCTTGGGTGATGCAGGCATTTGAAGCTTGGTCTTATTTGGCCCCAGCCGTCCTGCTGCTGCGCTTAAGCAAAAGCTCTGGTTTACTTGTGTGGAGCCCAAGTGCCAAAAGCACAGCTCCTCCCCATCCACAGAGAGTGGGGGACTGCGGCCAAAGTGCTGGGTAATTTACAGGGCTGAGCATTAACACAACAGGTTAAAACAACTTGAGGTGAGGGTTAAACAATATAGTAAAAGAAATGGTACCAGTTTTAATTCTTCCAATTTGGGATTGTTGCTTGAGGTCGGTTTTATGATTTTCTTCTTCTCACCTATGAAAGGAAGCAAACAAGATCCATTACAATGATCAGATATGACTAATGCAAGTTTGCTGTAAAATCTGCTATCAGTTTAATATTACCCAGTGTCACTAACTGCCATATGTAGAAACACTGTCATTTTTTATTTTAACTGATTCCTTATGAGCAAGAAAATGGTATAACAGACTATTAAGACTGCTGTTGGAAATTATGCTTCAATGTAAGTGAAACCAGTAAACTCTAGACGGACAATCCTGGAAAGAGGAAAACAAACTTGGTCAGATCCTTACGTGTGAAATTTAAATTTCATTTACAGAACCAGTTAGAATTTGTGTTGCTTCTTCATGATCTGCCTCTAGAGGGTCTGCACCCAACTTACATGTACAGAGCTTACTCACTGCTGATAAAACCATGGGACCACTGCTGAAAAATATGTGATCCATTTGTAGTGCACATTTTCTGTTTGGTTCTTCAGGTCATTCTTTGGACCTTTTCTGTCCTCGTTCATAAAGTACATACCTTGAGCTATGACATTTTCAGCTAGGAATTGATTAAGTCCAGCAGGCTGTGTAAACACATTTAAAAAGTCTGGATCCATTGTCTTTTCTCACTCCTGGTAAACTGGTAAAAAATACGGGAGGAAAAGGAACATGAGAAAAGGCATGTAAAGATCAAAATTAGTGCTAAGAAGAAAACAAACAAACAAACTGAAGAGGATTTTTTTAGTTACTATGTCATGACTGGTGGATTGCTTTTTAAAAAAAATCTGAAAATCTATTTAAATGTGTGTAAAGAAAAAGAAGTTGGAAAGAACTTCCCTTTTTCTATTAATCATCAAAATGTAGGAAAAAAGCCCCGAAGCACTAAAACTTTCCTTAATTCCATCTAATTCGGTTTCACCTGAATTAGATTAGTAAAATCCTATTTCAACTGAAATGAAAAAGTTTTCAGTTCCTAGGTGTCAATGGATATCTGCTATAAAAATGACCAATACCTAAGAAGTATTAAATCAAGAATACAGTAGTTAAGTTACAGAGGCAAGCTTATAAATATGAGCAGTTTCCTTTATTAGACCAGCTGGTAGAGCTGTGGGGAAACAATGACAGGCTTCTGAGTAGACAATCCCATCTCCCTGTTAGATTAAGTTGCATGGCTTCTCAAAGACTTTTTTAAACACAGACTGGAAAACGACTTTCCTTCCCAACCCAGATGTCCTCAAATGAAAGCAGAATGACAATAAACAACACAGTGGTGAAAATACCTTGCCAACAAACAGAAAACCATGGGCAAGGTTTTCCAAAACAGCTAAGAGTCATGTTGGAGGACAGCAGAAGTCAGAGAAAGGCATGGGGTTGTCGGAGTTGGGTGGAGAGGCTGCACAGCCATCTATACGTGCTGTCCTACCAAACACCAGCTGAAGTTCATCTCTGTCACCAGCAACTATCTACGAATAAGAAGCTGGCTCTTCTAGAAGCTGTGACTCAAACCACAGTGCAAGTGGAGACGAGTCCGATTTTTTAACCATGGGTATGTAATGCTGCCTACGCAGACAACACAAAAGATAACAGCCGGGCTCTACAGGTAGCTTACATAGTAGGAAACATCCAGTTTTAAGTGCTTGCTTTTGCAATCTTAATGTTTGCGTAAAGGTTTTTCAGTCAAGTCCACAAAAAAACTAGGATGCTTTAGCTTGGCAAAGACTAAAACTCAATAAAAAGTTACAGACAGTAGAATCTGAATAGTCTCTCTTACAAACTTTATTGTAGAATCATAAAATCATTTAGGTTGGAAAAGACCCTTAAGATCATCAAGTCCAACCGTACACCTAGCACTGCCAAGTCCGCCACTAAACCATGTCCCCAAGTGCCACATCCACACGTCTTTTAAATACCTCCAGGGATGGTGACTCAACCACTTCCCTGGGCAGCCTGTTCCAATGCTTGATAACCCTTTCAGTGAAGAAATTTTTCCTAATGTCCTATATAAACCTCCCCTGGCGCAACTTGAGGCCATTTCCTCTTGTCCTATCACTTGTTACTTGGGAAAAGCGACTGACACCCACCTCACTACAACCTCCCTTCAGGTAGTTGTAGAGAGCGATCAGGTCTCCCCTGAGCCTCCTTTTATCCAGACTAAACCACCCCAGTTCCCTCAGCTGCTCCTCATAAGACTTGTGCTCTAGATGCTTCACCAGCTTCATTGCCCTCCTCTGGACACGCTCCAGCACCTCCATGTCTTTCTTGTGGTGAGGGGCCCAAAACTGAACACCGGACTCGAGGTGCAGCCTCACCAGTGCCGAGTACAGGGGAACAACCACCTCCCTGCTCCTGCTGGCCACACTATTTCTGATACAGGCCAGGATGCCGTTGGCTGCCTTGGCCACCTGGAAACACTGCGGGCTCATATCCAGCCGGCTGTCAACCAGCACACCCAGGTCCTTTTCCGCCGGGCAGCTTTCCAGCCACTCTTCCCCAAGCCTGTAGCGTTGCGTGGGGTTGTTGTGTCCCAAGTGCAGGACCCAGCACTGAGCCTTGCTGAACCTCATACAGTTGGCCTTGGCCCATCGATCCAGCCTGTCCAGATCCCCCTGTAGAGCCTTCCTGCTCTCAAGTAGATCAACATTCCCTCCCAGCTCGGTGTCATGTGCAAACTTAGTGAGAGTGCACTCGATCCCCTCATCCAGATCATTAATAAAGACATTAAAGAGAACTGGCCCCTAAACTGAGCCCTGGGGAACACCACTTGTGACTCGCTGCCAACTGGATTTAACTCCATTCACCATAACACTTTGCACCCAGCCATCCAGCCGTGCAAGAAGATGGCTCTTTATTAAACCAAATGTATGTTGATTTGAGTGCAAGAAATCGGAGTTATATACTGCAACTGTTCAAATAAATGGTTGCCTGCAGAGGTGAAGGGAACTACAGAAGGATCACGGCTCTCCGTCCTGGACAATCATGGCAGCATACGGTTTGTGTCATGGCAGCATCTGTACTAGCATGAGTAAGAGATCCCACCTTTCCTGACAGTCCTAAAATCTATGAAAGCCAGAGCAGAGGAGACAACAACATGGTGACCAGGAAGACTTTTTACACTCCTCTGAATCATCGAATCCCAGCTGCTGCTGGACGCAGGGTACCCGCCAGGACGGACGGCTGCTTTGCTAATTGGGAGCACTACCTGTTTGTGGATGGGGAATGCTCTCCCTTCTCTCTGAAGTTCAGTGCTGCAGGGCTGCTGTAGGAGAGGGGAGGCTGACTCTTTTTGTTCTTTTTTAGCAGAAAGCGAGATGCCCTATGTTAGAGGTTCACACAAGATGTCTACCCAAGATGCCCATATTAGGAGCCCTGTCTATCAAGGCTCCCTACGTAATGAGTGGACGTGGCACCTTTAAAGAGCAATCCAGAGCATTTAAATGAGAGTCTAGCCCTGGCTTGTATTTTTCAGTTACCACCTCCATTCTGTTACCAAAGAGAGCCTCAGCTGCTACCACTGGTGCCTGAAGTGAGATGCTATGATGACCCAGCCCTATAAGCACAGTGGAGCAAGGCAGTTGCTGCAAATGCTGTTGCACAGTGCCCATAGAACATCTCCAAGGTGACATTCATCTCCTTGATAGCTTTATATGCCAAACACCATGGTGCTGCTCTGCAGGATCTCTCTCACATATTTATTAAAGGCTCCAGTCAAAGTGCATTATGAACACGTATTTCAACATGGATTTTGCCAAGCCAAGAATATTGGTAGAAAATAGCAATTGGATGCTTTTGCACATCAGTCTAGTAAAACAAATTAGGTACAAAATTCCCAGCAAGCCACTAGGGGAAAGGGTCACGAGCGAATTAGTTTCATTATGGTGGCTGCAAAACTGAATGCTGTCTCTAAAAAGCTGCTTGGTAAAATAAGATAGGAGAAATTGAGTCATTTAGTACCTAAACAACTGAACTATCTGAATTAAGACTGCCCAGATGAAATTAACTGAGAGAGAAAAGTTAATACGGGGCAACCTAAGGACAACTTTTAATTATGTTTCTGACAGTTGTTATCGCTTGGGAAGTTCTGCTCATAAGCCTTCCGCAATCATCTGTGTAAACCACCATTTACATTAACTCAGCTTTGCTGCAACGCTCAACTTGTGTATCTCTTACATTTCCTTTGACTATTTACACACCAAAGTGACGTGTACTGCCTGCCGCAGCTTTGGTCTCTGTTTGGCCAAGGAACCCAAATATCAGAAGCCAGTCTTTAAAATTTGGTAGCCTGTAGGAAAGGGCCTGAAATTAAGAATTTGCAATAGTGTAAGTTAATATCCTTTAAGGCCTCAGTCCTGTGTGTCCTACTCTGAGCATTAAAGTTGCTATACTGGGTAAGACTAGCTCGCCTAGTGTCCAAGTGCCTTATAGCACCCAAAAGCAGAAGCTTAGGGAAAAAAAAAAAAACAACATAAGCAGAGCGAGCATTAACAGATACTTCCCTAAAACACTTCCAACAGCCTGCAGCTCAGCCTTCCTAAATCAAAACTGGGGTCCTGGTAATTAGAAGCTGTCAAGACGTTTACTTCCCATTCACCCCTTGAATACCTGTATCTCCCACCACTGACAGTGAGGAGCTGAAGAGCTGCCCTTACCTTGCGTGAAGCACCACCTCCTGCCGCTTGCCCTCATCTGCCACCTGGCAGCTTCCCCTGAAGCTCCCCACTACGTACAGTGCAAAGGAGATCAACGGATTCGCATTCTTCACGTCACTGTGTTACTACCCCATGTTACTGCTGTCCTACTATCCTAGCCCTCGACAGTCATCTCTTTCCGAAACTGAGGAAGCACAGCCTACATCTTAGTCGTCCTTCACAGGGAAACCCACTCCGTAGTACCTTTGACCATCCCAGTCGCCCTTTTCTGAACAGTCTCCAGTGCTATCACGGCCTTTTTGAAGTGCTGGGAACCAGACCTGCACAGATTTAAGGAGCTGCATTGCAACCTCTCTTTGTTCCCTGCGTTGTTTTTCATTCCTCTCCTCCTCATTCCCAACACTATTTGCTTTTTTGATGACTGCTGAGCATTGAGCTGACACTAATGGAACTATCTATTATATCCCCAAGATCTTAGTCCTAAATAGCAACACTCCACTCAGAGCCCATCATTTATCTGGAGAGCTAGTATTTTTTTTTCCCCCATGTGTTTCACTTCACATTTACCTACATTGATTTCCCACAGCCATTTCAGAGCCTGAGAACTGCAGTTCCTGAGCATTTAACAGACTCATTGCTTATTACTAATAATTAGCATTCACGAGCAGTCCTTCATGTGGCAAGTTTCATTTCTGTGAGGCTTGATCCTAGACAGCAGCCTTTCAGAGAATAACTTACTGCAGAAAGAACCTAAAATGGAACATGACTGGGTTGGGACTCCTTCTTGCGGTTAGCCATTTAATGAGAAATAGGAAGGGATGGAAGATTTGGTTCTCGCATGCAAGGTTCCATGTTTGCTGCAACCAGCTTCTGCAGCCCATCGTTCAAATTTGCCGTTCAGAGTTGCAACTGACATGCTGGTTTTTCCAGCCTTCATCCTCTTGCATGCACTATTTATCAGTACTTGCAGAAGAGATCATTGTAGGAGACAGCAGGTTGAATACTGATTGCAGAGGTATTTCACTATGGCATTTTTAAATAAAACTGAAGTTTAATTATTGACTATTCAAACGAAATGGCACAATTTGATCCTTCATTCTCTGTTACTGAGACAACGTCATAGATATTACAGGCTTGTCCGTTTTAAAGTCAAGGAGTGTTTTATTTCTCATCTGTCACCTGCTGAGGCAGCCAACAATTTTTCTTAGGCCAAGAGCTAGACTACTGCACAACACTGCAATGCCACAACTACGGACAGGTAAAACAACTAATTCTCCAAGTGGGTCATATCAGCTCACTTTTCCTCCACAAGTCTTCACACAGTCTGGCTCCCATATATCTCTGATACACGATACAAAGCATTAACGAGCTACCAGTGGTCTCTGGCATACCAACTAGCTGTAGAATATACACAAGGCACTTACTGATGTTACCAAATTGTTTCAACTGTTTTATTTCCTGTTTGAAAACACAAAAGCCCTACTCCGCATTACCTCAAACAGATTTCCTAGGAACAGTTGTCTAAACAGATCACACAAAGGAGGGAACAAAAACCAAGTGGGAATGTTAATAGTAATATTTCTGCCTTCAGAAAACTAGAATTAAAAAATAAATAAGAAAAAAAAAAGAGAATATGCATTGTGTGCCCAGTTTATAACTTACTTTTACTTCCTTGTTTAGTACCAGACCTTTCAAGAGCCATTTTTGCTCATTAGCATCAGAAGAGATGTCATCCTAGCAAGAAGAATACATGTGGACACAGAAAGTCTTACAGTTAAAAAAAAAAAAAAAAAATTTTAAAAAAAGCTCCCAAAAGAGTCCTTTTTCCCAAACTTACCTGTCTCTCCTTCAGTAATTCTCCAGAAGCTCTTCCAAGATCTTCTCACAGCAGGCGCAATGAAATTTTTGGGGAGAGGGGAGTGACCCCCAGGCTCAGAGCGTCCTGCGCCGAAGCTGCAGCCTCCCATGCGGGGCAGCACAAAGCCCACAGAGTATGTGAGCGGGAAGTCGTGCCGCGCGGTACTGACTACTCTTAAAAACGAAACCACAGTCATATCCGGAACTTAATTGTCTATGTGCTTGGTCCCTGCTGGAGACTAAAATAAACAGAAATACAAATGCAGGAAACATGCAACCCCACAAGTCCTGAAATACCAGAAAGTATTAGAAAGGTATGATCATTCTTCCACGGTACTGCATGGCGTGACTGTTTGCTAGTCTGCGTCTGGGGCAACTCACGGTGCACTTCTATTATTATATGCAAAGAAAAACAGCCAACCACAGACAAAATCGTCATGCTACATTACACCTTTTACTCATGGTCCTTTGAGCATTTGATAAAGCACATCAGCACTACTCTACGTACCTGGTAGAAGGTGAAACCTAGGCAGAAGATTAACTCATTTGTCTTTAGAGAGCTAGTTAGCCACATCAGGGCCCAAAACGCTCATCCGAGACAAGAGTTATCTCCACTCGGCAGTGCTGCTGCTCTTCTTTCCCTTTTCCATCATTGATTGAAGAGGGAAAGCTCCCTACCGCAACCGCTTTCCCTGGACATTTCCTTCAGGTACCAGTTACATTCGTTAACTCTTCCGGAAAGCAAAAGCAACTCTACAGTCCTCCACGAAATCCCCGAATGAGACAGTAGACAGCCACACTAATTAAGCTGGTCCGTTTTAACACTCTTAAGGGACTGACTCCTGTGTTTAACTCCACGCCATAGACACGAACGGATAGTTTGGCATGAGCTAAATGGGATAAAGGAAAGTGGGTTGAAAACAGATTTTCGGTTGCCATGAATTCTTAGTAAGTAAGAACATAACCCGAAATCCTTAATCAAAGGGCAAACTTAACTGTATTTTCTAATCAGATAACAAGCACAACAGTACATCAAACTAGCAAAGACGCAGAGTACCTTCTTACCTACACAGAAATGCATGCCACAGCCTAGAAATACAGTAAGTAAAAAACAAAAGGAAGGTATAGTTGAAGATGCTATTGGGAACTTTGGACAAACCAGTTTCCTATCAGCAGGCAGAGGGACCAGGAAGAATTAAACATTGGGAAATCCATCTGTAATTACTGGGCCTCTCCCTGCTTCAACTGGCAACTCAAATTACTTCTTTCTTGAAAGCCTCATTCACAATACAGCGGGTCAGTGCTAAAAGAACAAGTCTAAAACACGTGATGGACAAGCATCTTTTTTTGTCCAAAACCTGATGTTGCCACCAGTGCATGAAGTACCCAGTCTTCTGTAGAACAGTGCTAGTAAATTCTGTATCAGCCTCATTTGATTTCATGCCCATCTCCCCCCCACTCCCCGAGTCTTTCTGTACGTTCCCAAAGCACACCTCATGCACACCCCCCCACACACAGACCTGGCCCTCACATAAAAATAGCCACTGCAGAACAATTCAAGGAATCAACAGCACTCCCACCAATAACAAGTTCTGATAATGCATTTTCCTGCTTCTCCGCACAGCCTTGCTTTATTGGAGAGCCACTCTATGCTCTCTCCATACCAGAGCGAAGGGAAGCACACAGGCATTTTCAATGTCACTCCAGGCTTACTTGGGCTTCTGGCTTCCCAAGTGCTCTGTAGACACAATACGGGACTGGCTTCGGCATGCCAGGCTTCCCTCCTGCGCCTCTGCGGAAGAACTGTGCTGTAAGTCTTCGAACGGTATCAGAGAATGTAATTCAGTTACTTTCCTCTTGTGGAAGAAAAAAGGTAAACAACTCAATCAGGTCCAGTAGCTGAGCAATATTAAAAAAAAAAAAAAAAAAGCGGCTGATGACACCTACAGAAGAGCTAATTTGGTCTGCCCGTACACCTCATCACCTGTACCAGGGCCAGAAACATGAGATCACTGCTTTGCTAGGTCTGCACGGATCATCGTGTATCTAGGACCCCTGATGAAGAAGACGGCTGAAGGTCACCTTTCAAAAGTTCTTCCCACAGACTTGTCCATTTAGCAAAAAAAAAAAAGATGTAGAAAAGCAAGTGATCATTATTTATTTATTTATTTGAATAAATAGTACAATTGTCACAAACCATGCATAACACTCCTGCTGTGATTTTTAGCAAACATAGCATTGCATTGTAACTTGCTTACAGTACACAACTCTTGTCACAAAGCTGGATGTCTCCAGCACATGACAAGTCCAGAATTTTATCTGCAAGGCTGGTTTTTAGTAGTTAGAAATCCAGAGTAAACAGTAAAACAGAGTTAAAAACAGTAGAAAAGACTCTTAAAAAATACATTAATACTGAAAGCACCAGGGTGTGGGGAATAGGGATAAGAAATCCTGTAAGGTTTAAACTGATTTTAAAAAATCTGCCACTGTTGGTTTTTCATCTTGAAAAACAGGTGCAGCTGAGGAATATCTGGGCTTCTTCTGTGGTAATATAACTCACTGGAACTGAGTAAGTCAAGCAGATGCACCTAAAAGGCAAGTTGTATGGACTGGAAAAGACAGATATTCATTAAGTACTTACAAATGTGGAAGCTTTAATGCTGCAGAGCATTCAGCATTCCAGATGAACTCAACAGGATTTGGATCTACCCCACTGGCACCCAGGGAACATATCTAAAACTCCAGTAACACAGAGAGTTCATGAATAACATTTTTAACATTGACTTATCTTTTTGAAAGGAAAAGAAGTATCATGCATATGTAACAGAAAGGCATGACGAACGCAGGTGTTCAAAGAAGCTTTACCTACATTGCTCTTCCTGGAAACTGGACTGATTGGGATGAAGCTCCAGTTCAGTTAAATCCACCCTGCTCCCAATCCAATAAATACAGCGTATACAAGGAAGAGTGAGCTGGCTAGACAGCAAGGAGCCAAGGAATGAAAAATGTGTTTTCCCTGTGCAGCATTTACCAACAGACTTAAAAACATAACAAAACAGGGTATGACAACTGCCCCCAACCTGTTCAGGGCATCAAGCCTGCAGTCTTGACTGACAGGGATATTAATGTAAGGAATGCTAAAAGGGACTCATGCCTCAAGTTGTAGAGGAGGGACTCCGGTTTCTGCAGAGTGACCAGAAACACTAACTGAACAAAATGGGCACTCTTTTAAAATGCGGTAGTATGCTCACATTTGCTCACATGCAATAAAGATGCCAGCTGTATAATCCCATCTCAGAAATAGCCATTTCCCCTCCCAAAGCCAAACTGCTTTTATCAGTCTCCTCTTGTTATTTTCTGTTTGCTTTTGATATTAATATAGCTTGCAATTTCAAAAACTAGATTCTCTGGAGGTCTTTCCCAGCAACTCAGAGAATATAAACAGCATTGGCACTTCCACATCACCTGAAGTGAGGTGGGTGGAATGACAGCTCTTTAATAGACTTGTTTCCCACAAATAACACTGCATTAAACTAAAAGTTTGAGAGACCTTTCGGTTCAATCACCTTCCAGCCTCATGATACCCCTATTTCACAGCACGAAAGTTAGACCAATTTCATTAACTTGCCATGACAGCTGACCCACCAGGCCTTAGTGCCTCTGGAAGTCTCCTCTGTAATAATTGCTAGCGTCATGGTAGAGTCTAGTGGCCCCATCTGAAATTCAAGCCCAATTGTACTACACTCTGTATAAACAGCGAGAGCTCAGCTCCCTCCTAAAGTACAGGCAAGCAATGATTCCCCACAGAACCTTGTAGAGTAGATGAGATCTGAATTTTTCATGGAAAGAAAGGGCAACTTCCTTCCATCTTTTTATTGGAGGTGTGAGGGGAGGTGACCCAAATAATTCAAATACTAGAACTCAGAACCCAAAAATATGAAACAAAGAAGCAGAAGCCCATTTCTCTCCCTTTGAGATTAAAAAATGTTTAAGGAGGGAAGGAGAAAATCCTAAGTGTAAAATCATATCATTCAAATAGCACGTTTCCAACTGAACTCAGAAAGGTAAATAATGTTTGGTCTAAGAAATCCATTCTTAGGTAAAGAAGATGCCTACTTATAACAGGACTCAAGTAAGCCCGTGGAGCAGAGCAATACTACCTGCTTACTCTTTGGGGCTCTCTGCCTAATGTTTCACACCAAATCATGGCTGCCCATAAAAGCTGCTGCTGTGATACATAAAAGCAGGAGTCAAATCTCTCCCCTATGCACTCCAAGGAAAGGAGTGCGGTTATATGCATATTTCACAAATAATTTACTCTGGAAATTACAATCCCATTTCCTTTGCACAGCTCTCCTCAAAAATCTACTCAGATGGCTCATCTTCCAGCGCTCCTTGTACACACTGCTGCTCCTAGCACATCACCAGCCAGGAACAGCTCTACAGGTGAAACCTGCTAAGTACTATGAGGTAACTAGAGTCTACCAGATAAATCCAGCAATCCTTTTTTAAAACAGATTCCCACTAAAATCTGTAACAGCATAAAAGACTACAGGACTAGGCCAGAGCCTAGCAGAGTATTTCTTGGGAGGGCACAGGGCAACTCGACAAAATTAGTTTGAAGCATAACTGATCACTAAAGAGCTTCACATTTAAGTGCTAACCATTGGCTTCCACTATGTATACCACGTCTTACATAGCCCAGTGCAATCCATAAGTACAGGCAAGCTCTTATTTTTACAGGAATTCAATTTTACTGTTTAGGAAAGAAAATATATAAAACTGTTTATAAAAGCCTTACCGCCCAGAACTGTACAGCTGCCAGTAACTCCAACAGGAATGAATCTGACCCTTTAACTCAGCTATGTGAAATGAAGAGTCAGCCTTTAAACTGCCAAGCTCATTATTCCACACGTTTGTTTCAGAAAGGACTGGGGGCAAAATGCATTAATCCAGCCTGTGCCTATTTGACCAGCTCCTGACTGACCTGATTGAAGCTGTGTCCTTAATGGCTAACAGTGGTTCTAGCAACCAAATTTCTCCTAGAAAGGAGATGAAATAAAAAATAGACGTCAAAAGATTAGCTGGTCATCCCATTGCAAGACTTATTCTATGTAAACACTAAACAGAAATAACACTGAGTAGCATGAGGTTAACACAAAACCTGCAGATTTTGCCATTAGCTTCAGATAGTGCTTGTAATCTCCCTCAGCCCCACCCACCCAACAGAACATACAAAACCTTATTTAACAGAAAAGGCTCAGCTTCTAAATAAATTCCAATGCTGAATTTCTACTGCTAACACTTAAGCCTGGAAAATCATCAAACGCCAGTTGCAACCAAGGAGTACGCCAAAGAAAGTCTACTGTAGAATCAAAGAGTCTCCAGCCATGAGGAAAGTCTCATGTTTTCCCTGCTTATTAAAGTAGTTAGTGGTATACTTCCTTTATCAAAATAACATTTGTTGACCATAATAAACAACAGACCCAACAGTATCATCTGGTAAAAGTGTGAAATACCTACACATTTTCAAGTGACCTACAGAATACACATGCATTATTTTTAGTGGGATTGTCATACAAACAGCTACAGAGAGACAACATCAACTGTAGAAAGAATGCATGAAGTATAGCATAAGGCACAACGGGAGCATGCAGAGGGTGTGTTTATTGGAATTTCTGCCTAAGGAGGTTGAAAGGATGAAGACCTCAGCAGCTTCCAGGATCATTCAACATTCTTGTACTTTGTGAACAGGTTGTATAGAACCCTGAGGGTAGACTTCAGATCCAAGTTGACAACATCTGTGGAAGAAAAGGAGAAATCCTTACTTAGCTTTTTGTTCTCCCTTGTTTGTCCTCAAAGGAACAAAAGTCCCCACATCGCTGAGCCACTGGGATTAGCAACAAAAAAACCCACTGAGTTCTGATCTTCCCAAGTCAAGCTTTTTAAACGTCCTACATGATGCACTTCAAAACACCTTCACGATAATACAGTCACAGCTAACTTCTCTGGGAAATGGAAGAAAGATAATTCCCTTCCTCATCTAAAATTGGTTACAGAGAAAGTCTGTTTCTGTCTGAGACCTGGGATAAAGGCTTTGGGAAATACTACCGATAACTTCACTGGCCACAGAACCAGCAAACAAGTAGCCACACACATCATATGAGATACTGAACCTCACACATCGACAACTCTGCAATGATACAGTCCACGAATAAACAAAGCCTGAATTCTCTTAGCAGACTCATAGCTTTCTGTTATCTAATATCCTTTCTTACTATGGTAGGCCAGGGAACAGGTCTAGAACAGTTCTCAACAAAAAGCTTTTCTGCTAGCACCTCCCAACCTATTACTATAATAAAACACCAAGAAATACCACAGTGTCGTGGTTTAAGCCCAGCCAGCAACTAAGCACCACGCACCCGTTTGCTCACTCCTCCCTGCCCCAGTGGGATGGGGAAAAGAATCAGGGCTGGAGGGGGGGAAAGTAAACCTTGTGGGTTGAGATAAAAACAGTTTAATAGGACAGCAAAGGAAGCGATAATATAAATAAATAAATAAATAAAAATAAAATTATACAAAACAAGTGATGCACAATGCAATTGCTCACCAACCACTGACCAATGCCCAGCCCAGCCCAGGCCCAAGCAGTGATTGCCGCTCCCCTGGCCAACTCCCCCCAGTTTATATACTGGCCATGACGTCACATGGTATGGAATACCCCTTTGGCCAGTTTGGGTCAGCTGCCCTGGCTGTGTCCCCTCCCAACTTCTTGTGCCCCTCCAGCCTTCTTACTGGCTGGGCATCAGAAGCTGAAAAATCCTTGACTGAGGATAAACACTACTTAGCAACAACTGAAAACATCAGTGTGTTATCAACATTATTCTCGTACTAAATCCAAGACATAACACTATACCAGCTACTAGAAAGAAAATTAACTCTATCCCAGCTGAAACCAGGACACACAGACATGTAATCCAGGGACTATGGGGGGAGGCATAGCACAGGGAAGGCTGAAGAGGTAGAAAGAAATGTTGGATACAATATGTAAGAAAGGAGGAGGAGGAAGTAAAAAATTAGACAGTAAACAACATATATGGAAGCAGAAGTAAGGAAGAGCAGATAATTAAAAAATCATTCAAAGAACTAGGAAGACAGCAAACAGTTAACAGACTAAGTACAATTACTGTGAGGTCCAGGGGAAACACCTACTGCCTGTTTTCTAAGAATCATTGCCAGGACCTCTCCACCCTTCCCTCCCACCCCATACTGGATAACACTCTAACCCCCACACTTCATCTGGTATTTTCAGTAACCTCTCACACTTTTCTTTCTACCCTTTTCCCTGTATTATTTTACATATTTCATTTATGAGTTTGTATTTTGCATTTGCAAAATAATATTCTCCTGCCCCAAAGAAAGGAAAGATCCTAACTGCTGTGAAGTAATACACCCTGAAAAAACAGACGTCTTACCTGGATAACAGAAATATGAAACACATTTCTAATTCTTCCAGGTATCATAGAAAGTGGCTTACTACCATAGCATTCTCAGTAAGGTAACAGCCAGAGTCAGCATCGGTTCCTCTGTACCAAGACCCAGGTCACTCAGAGACGGATTTAAAATGTTAATTTCACCATGGGAAACAACACTTTGCAACAGCCATGCATTTCTAAAGCTGGGAAATCAAGGCAAATATCTAGAGAAGAGACAACTACCAGCAGATTTGACCCACTGATCCTGGCAGTCACTTCTGTTTGCTGAACAATTAAACAAAACAGTGCTGGCACTATGAAAATGCCAAAAAACCTGGCCCAAACAGTCAGCCCTGTAGTGGTCAGCGATTTGTAGTGTCTGTTTTCCCACTCCTCCCAAATGGTTTTCTTTTCCCCATGCCACCCATTTTCAGCTTCGCACTGAAAGCAGGACGGGTCTTGTCCCTGAGCCACCACAACCTCCACCTCGGCTGACGTGGCCCGGAGCGGTGTAATCAAGTCTTGCAGGGTTCAGCTCCTGCCGCTGGCTGGCATCACTTCAGAGGCAGGAGCTGCCTGTGCTGTAAACCAAGGTCAAGGTGCCAGTGGAGAGAAATAGAAATCTGGAGGGCAGAGCAGAGACATCGCTGGAAGCCAGAAGCACAGCTAGGAAACCAGGGCACATCCCAGGGAGAGAGAAGCTGGGAGTGAGAGGCAGCGAAGCCCCAGAGCAAGGGCTAAGAAAGAGCACAAGCAGAAGCTGGAAGGGGGCCCAGATCCGCAGCACTGTGCTGGGCAGGTACCGTCCATCTGCCCTCATGGAGGCATTTAAGGCTGGCTCCTACTAATCTCCAACAGCAGTTTGAGCTAGGTACCTGCTGCTGATCACCCCTGGTCATCACCCTGAGGAATAAAGGTATGGGAGGCCCCATCACTAAAAGAAGGAATGGACCCAGCCCTTTTATCCGGCAGTGTAATGACACGTAAATTTAGGGTCAGAAGGAACTATTGTGGTGACATAGTCTGACCTCATGTACAAAACAGTCCTTAGAGAACTTTACCTTGGAAATCCTGTATTGAGCTTACAAAGCAACCTGTGGCTAAATTAAAATATAAGCTTAACGTTGCAGTTTTGGATTTTTGGTTTTTATTTTCCTTTTTAAATCTTCCAGTGGCGGAAATTCCACCTCCAACCCTTGACAATTCAGACTGATGGCTAATGACCTTCACTGTTGCAAGTTATACTGTAATTCTAGTTCGACATTTTCCTAACTTTCAGACCTTGTTATGCCTTTGTTTGCTGCATTAAAGAGTATAGTAGTGTGAGATGCATCCTCCCTGTGTGGGCGATTACAGTGTTCTTTACTGATCAGACTCTAGCAGGTATTCTCAGGAACAAGCATATTCTCAGCCTCCCATTTCTTATTTTAGAGATGAAGCATGCACAGTCATAACATTTTATTAGTTGTTGTTGGTAATGTTAACTGCAAGTAGCCATAAATAATCAAAATAGTTTAAAACATTCCATCAATTTAAAACTTTCACAGTCCATAACAACCCCATTAGAGGCTAATAAACTAATCCACTACAACATACTTTTGCTGCAATAACTCAGCATCAAGTTCTGCTGCTAGCTCAATCTACTGAATTGGGCTGGAAGAACAGAGAAGAGGAGCTGTCCTGTATGCTCCTATTTACGTTTATCACCCATACAAAGACACACTAAAATATTAAACAAGACCTCTTTCTTGCAAGCACTGCAGAAAGCATGGGCTTCAGAAATAAAAACTGTGATGTTCTGCTCTAGACAACGTTTTACATGAAAATCCTACAACTAATTCAAGAGGCATTTACTACTCAATTCACGCTAAAGGACATGGATTCACCTAACAGGTTTTCCAGCCTATTTAGGCACAAACAATAGACCAGTATGGCATTAACATGAGTATACTATACACAAAGCTTTTTGCAGAGCATCAGTCTCTATGACAAAATGAATTCTTGTTCCAACACATATCACATGACTGTACTGACTGTCAAGATCCTACAGAGGATTCAATGAAACTATGGTGACAAGCAAAGCCCAACATATTATTGTCCTCTCCACAGGGGCAGCTTTTCAAGAGGAACAGTCAGTTTTACAGGCAATTCCAGCCACACAGACACCACATGAGCACATGCACTCCAACAGCTATGAACTACTGCTGCCGGGAATAAGTACGTACACAGAAGAGGAAGGAATACACACAAGAGACCGTACACCCTGCAGCAGCAAGAAGGAATGTTCTATGAGCTAATCTGGCTCTCTAACTTCTATTAATAATTAAATTCTCAATCAGTAAAACACTTAAACATTTTCTGCTACTTACTGAAACTACACACCTTGTCCAGAGCAAACAAAAGATCTGTTGTTGCCTGTTACAGTATTCTATCACACATGATAGTGTAAGGATATAAGATAGCCCTATGGGAAGGTAATCTCCTCTGTTAGATCAACCGATGAAAACAAAACAAAAAAAAGGACAAGCTTTCAACTAGAGAAGTCTTCTCCTACGTTCTTAACATTTTCTCTCTCTCGAAACAGGCTTACCTAGCCTATCCGGTCTCCTACTGCAATCTCTTTAACACTTCCACTCAAAAAGCTGCCATTCCTGATTGTGCATTTGTATTTCTCCAGCCTCCTTGTCCTCCCCATATACCCCTTGACTCAGCTCCAATGCTCAGAACACTCCTTTACTTTCCCAACTTAGTGTCGTTTCACTGAATTCTTCAGAAGCACTTTTCACACTCAAATTTAAAAGAACAGCACTGACAGGATATATATGCATTTAATATTGTCTTTTGTCTTTTTTTCCCCACTATAACCAGCTCCACTATTTGTTAATCTATTTACTATCACCACTTTGTCTCATTTTAAGTCAGACTGAACATTTCTTGGGGGCTCCTCATTTTTCTTTGTTCTGCGGAAGCCTCTAACACATATGTGGTTTGTAACACCAGGAATAAAAATTGCTCATTTAGCAGTCATAAAGTTTTAATTCCTCTTTTTATCCCTAGTGCAAGCAACAATGGAGAGCTCATTATTAATTAATTTCAAGGTTCAGAGACTTTAAAGGAAAAACTCAGTTTTTACACCTTTCAGTTCTGACTCCAAGTCCACATAAATTAAGAAGAGAGTTTACTATCGGTTCTCCTAAAAAAAACGCAAAAGCCTTTCAGTTATCTATCACTGAAATCTGTTCACAAGAGTCTAGCTGTAAGAATTATAAGAATTAGACCATGAAAAGCTTCCTGCTTGGATCGTTACTGAGAATACCAACTAAATTTATAATATACCACTGAACAGCTCTTGGATCATTCACTAAAGCTAGACTTGTACACCTCAGTGAATCTATTCCAGACAAGAAACACAGGTAAGGATATACCCCAGATACAGACAATGAATACTTCGGAAAACTGTCAAGGGGCACATTTACAACTCCACTTTGTGGTACTACTGCTACGGGCTTCGAAAGGAGTTGCACTTGAAATGTACCTGCTATTATGTCCTTTATATTCAGTTTAAAGCCACATGGCATGTCCATACCTTCAGGGCGAGCTTTTGGTTTCTTCAGTCCTCCATCTTGCATCAGCTCAAAAGCAAAGGAAACATTATGGACCTGAAAGAGGTAAAGTGTTTAGAACCTCAAAGTTATATAGGTATTAAAAACCTTTAATCACATTTTAAAACCGCCTTATTCTCTCTATGCTTGACATAGAGAAATGGTAATTCTATTTAAATCAATATTAAACATTTACATGTTTAAGCATGGCAGAAAGTACATAGGAGAGATTAAGAAATGAAAGCTTGTATCATTATAGGGCAAATATTCACTTTTTGATACAAAGGAGGTAATTTAAGATACCCAAATTTCAAGTGTAAAAATGTGACTGAGTACCACATAAACCAGGAAACCCCATTAAGCCCCAATCTCAGTCTCTATGGCAGAGGCCAGAAAGCTCCCAGTAACAACTACAACAGAGATGTATTTTGTCAAGTTCTTCCTGCCTGTACCCAAGATCAACATTTCCAACTACAAGGCAAGAGATCACTCGCCACCCAGGCAACAAGGAATGTAACAGAAGTGACATAACTGAACAGAGATGAGAAAATACATATGGGTGTGTAAGTGAGAAGAAATAAGGACATTAAATGGAATTATTTTCAAACATTAGTCTTTTCTACATCATTATCAGCTGCATGTCAAGCAACATCAATATCACACCATCAAGGAGCCAAGCTGCTTGTTGCATGACCTTGTGCTAATCCCTTAGTCTCTTGGTGCTTTGGCTTCCTCTACTTAAAAACAGAGACAGAAGTCAAATTAAGTTTCTCTAATGAAGCAAATGCTTCAAAAAATGCTTCGTGATGGCAGTTCCCAGACAGACTGTGCAGTGAGCTTGCAAAACAATCTAGGCACAACTGTATAGAAAGAGCTTCCTGAAAAAGCCACCAAAGATCATACACGAACATAAAGTCAGAGGAAAGAAAATGGACAAAAAGAAAAAACGCAGGAAAGTGGGTGTCTTCTTTCAATCTCTCCTTTGAGGAGTAAACATTATGGTTTAAAGGGATCTGCATAGCAGCTTTCTCATCCACGCTTACTGAAATTTAAGCAAGGTAATTTGGATTATGAATTCTGTGCATTTTTGTTACTGCAAATGACAGTTCTGGAGATACATAGCAAGGGGGAGAGATTTAATTAAAGCTACTCATCTTGAAAATCAGGGAGTTACGCATATAAAGCTCCCCTACAATAAGGACGAAAGGCCCCTTTCACTGGCGCTTATTGCTCAGGACTTTATTAATCTCTTTTTACCTGCTACATTGTGACAAAACCAGTCACTTTCAAGAGGAAAATATTTTTTCCTTTCCCAAAAACACAGAGTCCACCTCTCCTTCTTTGATTTACAAATCCCCTTTCCTCAAGGCAGAGCATCCACACAAACCCACAACATTACTTCAAGAATACTGGATAATCTTTATGAATTTAAACCGTTAACAACAAAATCATAACTGAACAGGTGCTGGATACAACTCCACATCCTGCATTTCGACATGGGCGAAAATTCAAGATACTAGGATAAAAAAGCAGTAGAAATCTGTAAAGGAGAGTTTGTATAAGATGTAACAGAGAACCATTTTCCCACTGCTCTATCAAGGTGCTGTGCAGTATACAACATTTAAAATGAACTAATCCCCGTCCTATCCACAAACTTAATACCTAAAGAAGCCCCTCTTAACAGAGCCTGATTTCCTGCCTTCAGGGAGCCCCTTTAAGCTCCCACATAGCAACTAGTCACCTCCTGAGAAAGTCAACAAACCCTACATAACCTACAGAACCAGCAGACTCAGCATGTTAGCCTGGGTCTGTAACAGCGCTCATTTGGTGCAGCTTAATTTCCTCTTGCAATGCTGGTACGATCCACGCAGGCAAAGCTGGCTTATTCTACCAATGGTGAAGTCCCATCCCTCAGAGAGCAGGTACCTTTGCTGAGGGGTGCTTGACAGCAACAATCTGCACTGAAGTCACTATGAAAACCCAACCATTTTAAACAGCCCTCGCCTTACAGAGCATTCGATCTTTTAACTTTTGCCAATGTTTCCACTCCTGACCTAGCCATCTCCTGCTCCAGCTCAGCCAACGCAATACTTGCATCCTCTCCACTGCAGAACCTGGCAGAATAAAAAGCAGGGGGCAGACGCGTTACTCCAGCACAACCAGGCTCAGAGTATTCTGATACCAGGCACTGAATATACACAGATGTGTGTGCATGTTCAGGAACAACTGCAGAAAGACGCAAACTTTTGGTTATGACAATGAAATATGTTAAGCACTCTTCTCATCGTTAGCACTAGGAAGGACACATGAAAATGGAGCAAGTGTGGGACTAAGACCAAGATACTTATTTCGTCTCCTTCCATCTCTAATACTCTGATTATGAGTAAGACAATCTAAGACTGCAAAGAATCCACTCTTCTTCCTCAAAGCTCATTTTGTCTGAGACACTGTTAGACAGTAAGTCATTCACTCCTTTCCAAACAGAAAGGAATATCCAAAAAAGACAAGTTAGCACATTCTCTCAAAAGTTAACATCAGCAATGTTGGCAATGATCCTGCCAGGAACTGGACACAGAACCAGAAGTCTGTGCTCACAAATTGACTTCAGACAGGCCATTGTTTGCATGCTCCCTCCCTGGCAGGATTAGGGCATCCATCTTGGCTTTAGATCAGCTCCAAAACATGTTACCTGTGAGCATTCAACATACAGTCTCTAATCCCAGATCAACCAAAGATCACGGCTCAGGTACCACCTCTTCTACTACAGTATCTCATTTACATAAAGTAATGATATTTATTCACTTGGTTTGTAGGAACATTAAATAAACTACAGAAAAAGAACTAATGGGTATTAGGCAACTGATATTAATGAGATGAGGGGGCATGTTTTAGGGATGACATTCTCTGACCTTGGGAAAAAGCTCTACCTCCATGTCAATCCCAGTGTACAGGATGCCTCTAAAGCAGAGCTTCCCATCTCTCATGTTTTGTCTTTCTTGCCTATTTACATAGTACATACTAGGCAAGGTCAGGCATCAGCTCTGCTGTCTAGCACAATAAGGCATCCCTGCGCGCAAAAACACTTCAGGCAGTACTACAGTTTAAAAAATCACTTTGATTATGCAAAGTACTACACAGTACAAAGCACTTATTACTGATTTATTCATTCCGGATATTCATGAGCTTTATGTGTTGTTTCATGCTAGTAACACAATACCTTTGTTTTGTAACTATGGGGAATTTACCCATTCATTTCACAAGCAACTTTTAGTGGTATTAACTATCAAGTGTCACAGCCAGTGCATCTTTGCTGCAGCTCCTGAAAAGAAGAATATGTCGTGTTCTGATTTACTGGGCACAAAGAGAAAGGACACAATGACTGGAAAATATCATGTGGTAACAAAGCAAAAAGAATATAACCTGGAGTTTCTACCTACCTTTTGATCAAAACTTTCAGGTGTTAAGTAGAAGTTGTGAAGTGGAACAAAATAGTCTTCAAGGAGACCCATGAGCAAAACCAAGTAAACACCATCTGCAAACTAAATAGAAATACGTATGACATTTCTAGGTGAAAGCATCTGTTTTCAGACAAGCATTCATAAACAAGCAGAACAAAGAATGCTTGGCCCAAATTATGTACTTTGATTTCTACCACTGTTGTTCGCTAGCACAGAAGTGTAAGATGGTTCAGGAATCACAGACTGCTCCTTTCAGGCATAGCAAGGAACTGACAGCAAGTGTAACAAGCATTTAGGGGTTTGTTTCATTTGCTCCCTGGATTGACCTATACCCTTGCAATCACCAGTGCAGCTGAGCAAGGTAAATCAGTCTTTTCTTAAGAGCCTGTTGACATAGCTGCTTTCTTGTCAGTTCTCTAAAGAAAAGAAAAAAACAGGATACAAGGCTTTCTCCCTACATTTGGTAGCATTATTTCCCCTACTCTCATTTCCTGAGCAAAAGAAGCAAGCCCATCAGCTATTGCTATAGCATTAACCTATGCAAGATCATGTGCCAAAGACTATTTAAATTACTTACATACAGTAAATAGCTTTAAGCAGAAGAAATTAAAAGTAATTCACCTGGGAGTTATCTACAATTTGTACTCCTTAGTTGTGCAGACTGTTTGGTCTGAAAAGGCAGGGACTGAAAACAACATCTTCTTTATCTCTAGCCAGTTACCTATTTACTAGGCTACTGAATACTTTGAGGTGAGGTTAGAGTATGTAATCTGTTCTTGCTCTTCCTCACATTCATTTTACTTGCCTGAGGAATCATGCCAATTTCACTACTGTATTTAACAAAGCTCTTTGGGTTTAAAAAAAAAAAAAAAAAAAAAAAAGACTTCCTGGGAAACATGTTTGCACATTATATACTCCCAGTCCTACTACTACAGTACCTGGACATTCAAATCTCTGCCCTTAATCAGAACTTGAAATTAAGTCTCCCCTGTCACAGGTAGGAAGTTTAACTTCACAAAAGATTTTTTTTTTCCAAGTAAAAATAGATTGTTTACAGTTTCAGTAAATACTAAACAATATACTAAATACTTTCAGCAATACTATTCAGTATTCCTACCAATAGGATGACCACTTACTGGCTAAGGGAGGGTAATGTTATGTATTTCTAACAGACTTCTCACTTGTGATCCTGATATGGGTACGTGATATCCCCTAACCTTTTCAAAAATAAATTGTTGGGTACTTCCAAGGCATTAAGCAACAATTTCTTGTGACAAATCAGATCCAGTCACCCATTTATTTCAGCAAAGCTATAAAATAGCAGTGAATGACTGGCATTAAACTAAGCCTGGCTCAAACCAATTACCTGTACTGCTGGTATAGTTCTCTAGATGCCATGCTTATTTTTTTGCCAGGACAATAAGATAACCATCTCTCCACAGTTCAGTGAACTCTGGAAAGAATATCTGCTTCTGCTAAGCCAAGCCCATGACTGAAAATTGCTGAATTTTATCTGTAGAGTGAGAACTACCCCACTGACACTGAAATTCACACTTGAGGTTTCCAAGCACATTCGGCACCAGTTCTGCTCTAGAGACGGAGAACTCCTCAGAGCAGACGGTGGTGGTTGACAGTCACCTCCGCTATCTTGAGACAAGCTAACCTGGAGTCAAGCCACTGCAGCACAGGAGCTCTGAGTCATTAATCCACGCTGCTGAGAAGCAAGCACAGTGCATGTGCTCACAAGACAGCAGAGTAAAGAGGAGGATATGAAGGCCTTTGCTGCAAGAGCAAAATTGTTTCCAGTCCCACTTTGATGTGATCAAAGCTAGTACTGATATCTCTATGACAAACTGCACATTGCAGTCCACACTCCTCCCAAGAGCCCCAGGCACCCAGCGATGAAGAGCTTGTATCGGTTCATCATGAACCCTCACAGCTAGAAAAAACACAACCCACCATCCACCCATAACTATACCAACGGCTTTGCAGAACTCCACTTTGATACGAGAGACAAGCTTTCCTGAAATCCAGCCATATTCTACAGTCATTAATATGACGCTATTAAATATCCAAGAATTTCACCTTATAATACAAATCAACAGCAATATGAAGTACATGTAAACATGAGTAAAGGAAGCAAGCATCAGCAAATGTCATTGCTACTTAAAACACAGAGCTCTTATCCCCTAAATTAACGTGCCCAACAGTTCCATAACAGGGTTTTATGGAGCGAGGGCCTAGATTTGCAATTTACACAGTTAGATTACATACAAAAAGACAAAGTCTCCTACCTGGGTTTCTAACTCCGTTACTTCCAAATTCAGTTTATTCAAGTGTTTGTTCACAAAGGTGATCAGAGACTATAAAAGAAAACACCAGAACCAGTGATGTTAGATACTATAGTCAGTGCCTATGTGAAAGGGTTAACATAATCTTTTAAGACTTTTTTTTAAAGCTTAATAAATATGCATGTGTGCTATTTGCTTTTGCATAAATAAGTACATAAAACAACTCAGTTGTATAGTCATTTTTGTTGCACCGTATGCCAGAAGTCACCAGATGGTGCTATTACATACAGCTTACTAGTTATTTTTCTTAGCACATAAAGCATACTTTAGTGTCATGGGAAAAAGCTGTGATGACATTGGTTCTTTTGTAGGTTCTTCGTGAAGATGAAGCAAGCAGTTGGTGCATTCACTGTCCACACCAATCTATTCAGGTTCTTGGAGAAGATCCACTGCCTGGGAGCAAGGCATCAGCAGCACTGAGCTAAGACTCCCAAGAGAAGATTCCAACAGTACACTGTCCTGCACACACCTCTGTTCCTGGAGTGATGTGTGTATATCAATTAGCAAATTACAGTCAGGATGTAACCCAAGTCTGGCATTTCTAGTCCCATAGGAAGCAGACATCCAAGATCCTGCTACTATGAGCCGGATTACGTGCTCATGTATTGAAGCACAGAGATCTGCCAGCCTGCTTATAACATTTTGAAACAAGACATAGAATTGGGTGTTAACACTTTCATTGTGTGGACAGAGTTAACTTAATTCTCTATCAACTTTAAAAACACTCTTCTAGAAGATGTTTCAGACTGGAAAGATAAAATCTTCCAGAGACTTCAAAGCATTATTTTAAATGCATACATCCGCTGTTTCATACAAAGTGAAGGGACAAATTACAATACTGATCTTTGCATATTACTGTTCTAATAAATAGCTTAACAGCCATGTTGGAACAACATGGAGTCTCTTCCTTATGTGTTCTCTAAAACTAACAAGAGCTGGCAGAGATCAACACCTACTTTACCCCTCCACTCTGCCTAGCACAAAAAGCCATGTCAAGAATATGTCTGGATAGGCATGCTTTGCGATGATGCTCAGCCTTGGAGGAGAAACCAGAGGACCATATGAATTAGCGTTAAGTAGAAGAACCCTGGGACAAAAGCAACTCTTCTGTAAAAGCTTTATATTTAGTAAACTTATTTATGGGTGAATCACATTTCAGGGTACTGTGGAAAAAATCTTCCAGTTATGGAAGATCATCTTTAGTACAAGAATGAGCTGAAAACCAAACAGCGAGTGCTTCTTGGGGAGACTAAGGCTGAAGACACACGCATGACTGTGGCTGCCCTAGTGAAGGGGTCACCACTTTAACGAGCCAGCCGCTCATTAGCCTCCAGCCCAGCCCCTCCTCGCTGGAGGACAGTGCCTGGAATATAAAAGCATGTACAACTGTCCAGTCAGAATGATCTGTACCACTGCAGAGTACTACAGAGTAGCTTTTTCTAACCTGCGTCATTTTGATTGAATCCAGCAGCACTACCTAGCACTACCATTAGAAAAGCCTTGGCCAATAAACCAGCGTAATGAGACAAGCCTGACCGAAGCCAATGAATCCAGGTATCACCTGGCTTTGAAACAGTGACCTCTGGGGGATAAACACGCTTCTCACTATTTCAGCATCCTCTTCTCCTATCTATCTCCTATCCTATTTTCCAGATCTTTCTGGATATCTTTCCAAAACCATAAGAAAAAAAGCAATGTAGAAAATAAAACTTGAATTTTATTTTTTACCTTTTTGACTACGCTGAGTTTGTCTGGTGCATGATCAAAAAGTGTGTCAAAGGCATCACGCTCTGGTTTTAGGGGGGGGAAAAAAAAATAAATCAATACACCTCCAACAGCCAACTATGGGAAGCAGGTTATGTGTCCCAAGCTTAAAGGTCTTTCTCAGAAAACCACATAACAGAGACTCAAGCTAAAAGTTATCACCTTATTTTGGTGTCTAACTAAATGCCAGAGCAAACTCCCCATGGAATTTTAGAGGTAACTGAAAATAAACATACCATTCACTGATTTCCCTTTTCTGCCATTCATAACTAGTCCACAAAACATGTAGGTGGAATCAAAATTAAAATGAAACACAAATTTTGACTATGCCCCAATCCTAACTTAAATAATGAGCCACTGAAACATCACCTGGTTTTGATGCACTACAGCTACAGTGATAGCTATGGTTGCATCCACCGCTCGGTGTCAAAATCAGATATTAATTTGGTTAATTTAAAATTACTGTTAGTACCCCTGACTTCAGGAAAGCTTAAAACTGAACATGAGTGAACCTGACTCAGCAGTGTAGGAAAAGCAAAGCTTACATACAGTATGAACATTTAAATTATGTTTAGACTTTCAAAGCATTGCATAACAATATCTAATTCAATCTAAAATCTACTAAATTGACTATAGTAGTGCAACATTTCACATTGTGGCAGCTTTGGGCTGACTGAAATTTTCCAAACACTGAGCTTTTTGGATTACAACTGTCATCATCAGGTAAATCAAGAAAAAAATGGAAATCTAACCAATTGCAGTTGCATTTAGTAAAAAAAAAAGCATTAAAAAATGCTGGAAAAGTGTGCAAGTTTTAAGTTGTTAAAATTTTCAACATAATTTTTAACAGTTTTTCCAATTTCAAATTCTTTTTGTTTCCCTTTTAATAGTTTTCTATTATTAAATAAACAAACATATTTATTATCCAAATCCCTTTCGTATCTGAAGAAATGTTATTTAGTCCCTATAGCACCCTGACATTACTTATTTTCCAAATACCTTATTAATCATTAATATAGATATTCTGCAAGAGGGGAAACGATAGCGTTCACATATTGCAACCGGGGAACAGAGAAACTAAATTACTTGTTCTTCATCAGGCACAGTCCTTTACAGGAGGCCACATCTCTTCAGTGAGAAGTGGTGACTTGATGCCAGTAACAAAACTAAATGCAAAAAGAGAAGTCTCTTGGCAGCAACACCAAAAAAATTGGGTTTTGTTTAGAAGACCAAATCTACGGTTGGCAAGGTATAAACTGTAAAATCTAGTGAACATGGAGGAGATAAGATACTCCACGCAAAGGAATTATAGAGGGCTGACTGGCTGCTGAAAGCGGACAGATAAACAGAGCTTTCTTAGACCTGGTACCATACACCTTTGCTTCAGTAGTTTTCATGTATTCATTTGTATATAAATTAAATGGTCACATCATGAAGAAGGTGTAACTCTTATTGCTGGGGGTTGCAAAGATTTTTTTTACTTGCAAGCCACTAACAACAGTACTAGGAAATACTGCCCTGTGCAGCATTTTCGCTACTCATTACTTGCAAATGAAAACAAATCAACAGAGACCAGTCTAAAGAGCACAAGCAGTATACTGGATGATCTGGTTCTACCCATTACGCTCCACATCTCTGTGGAGTAACAAAACCTGCCTGCGCAATACATTCCAACCCCACAGAATTGCTCAACCTATTGTCTTGATCTGCTGAAGGAAAACAGACAAGATTTCTGTGCCTGACGCAAATTAAAAAAAAATTCAGTCAACTTTGTTACTTACCAAATCTTCCCATCATCATCCTGCAAGTCAGAGCATTCAAAAATATCTGGTTAGTTCACAAATAATCACTTTGAAAAGACAAGACCATGGGCTTAACGGGCCTTTTCCTGCAAGATGCCGAGGGATAACCACTCCTACCAAGTCAGGAGGCTGAGCATGTTGCAGACCAGACCCATCCTGCTGCAGGAGTGTCCCCAGCAGACCGCCAGTGATGTCAGGGAGATACATTTCAAATTAATGGAAATGCGTAATTATGTTTTACACATAATTACGATCTCTTATGCATAACTATTTTTATGATGAAGAGTGAACAAATGTAGTTCTGTGTACAGTTTCCACAAATACAGTCATCAGATGCTACACCACACAGCTCAGAAGGAGCAAGGCTATCTATCTCACTTCAATCTGTTCTCTCTGAAGAAAGAAAACATACATCAGAGCTGGATATTATGTAAATAAAACTGCCACATATGAATTATATACACAGCCAGTGACATCACCAGACATATGCAGATGTTTATCAGCTGAGAATCAGGCCCTGATTTGCACAGAGGAATTTGAAAGTATTCAATGAATGCTGGATTCTGCTGATCATTGCATCTTCCGTAGCTATCCTTATAACTGGGTGTGCAACACATTGAACAGTAAACCTCTTAATATTGTGTAATATTAAATAACTTAATAAATAAATGTATAAACACACACGCAAATCTGTAAACATGTTTCTTGCTAAAAAAAGTGTCTAAACCCCACTCCGCAGATTACATCTTACAAACCACATCTGAAGGAGAGGACAAGCAAACTACATTGTTGAAGAGCATAGGAGTGAGGGGAGGAATTTTGGCCCACAAACCTGAGGCAGAGCTCTGATCCTACAAAAAACACTATGAGATCTTTAATGTCCACAGAGAGATGTTATGATCTCATTTTTGAGCGTTTCCATCTGAAATATCTTCCCCACTGAGCTAGCCACATGGTACTTCATTTATCTTCAAAGTCATGGAAAGCTGAGCCAACTCTACAGGGAGCCAATACACTGATAAACTGAAGGAGGGCTCATGCAAGCCCCTCTTAGAAGAGTTGCCTTCAGGCCACGTGAAGGAAAATCTCAGCTTTTATTTGCAGCCAAAGTGCATGTCTAGCCTTCACCCTATAAAAAGGACTGTAAAAACATAAAGTAAAGTAATCCGTTGCAAAAACTGGAGAGGGAAGAGGTTTATTTATTTAATTTATTTTCACTGAGCTCTAGTCCTGAAGTACTATTGAAAACAGAGATCGCCTCTCCCTACAATTTTAACAGGGTATCACTTCAGTTTTGAAAGGTATTCCAAAGAATTGCCTTTTGTCAAACTAATTCTTCCCCAAAATATCTACATGGGCCTTTCACTTGAGAGAGGAAACAGCACTGGGCAGAAATTAGTTATATATATATGGCCACCTCCAGAAGGCAGGGGGAAAAAAAAAGGCTCACAAAGGTCACTTTCAATGAACTATTCAGTTAAAAGCTTCTGTAATGCAAGAATGTCAAGAAAATACTTTTCTCCTTTGTAACATATTTCCCGAGACCGAGTTATTTCTGTATAGTTAAAAAAGCACCACATCAGGGGATTTTGTTAATTTAGCAGGGGCAGGGGGAAGATTAAGTCTCTCTTTCGTCTTTGTAAACTGTCTCACATCATGCCCCACAGATACACTTCGAAGCTAAAGTGGTTTGTGCTTACTCTGTTGTAGTCGTCAGCTCCTCTGTAACATGAGTGGTCTGAAGGAGGCCTTCACGTTTCTGGAAAGGAAGATGGAGTTAGAAATGAGATGGCATTAGTAAAGAAGAAGCTCATTAGGGGCCCTGCAGCATTCAGCATCTTTCAGAATCCCAGAGGATAAAACTGGATAAAGCGTGCTTGCTAAGTTTTGTAGAGGTAGAGGTGAAACAGCTGGCACAGGAGGGCTCACTCCCAGAACAGTGGCATTTATCAGGCCGACAGCCAAATGGAAGTTTCGGAAATATATATATATATCTGCAGCCAACAAACTCACTAACAATTCTCCACCTGCAACCAGTCAACATCGTGCCTGGAACACAAATTAGAGAGAGTTTGTCAGCCCCATCTTAAATTCCCCAAGGGCGCTCGTTCATGTCACAGTGTCAACCAACAATTTGACACAACTGGCAGCCTGGCTCTAGGGAGAGGTCTGGGGCTGAAATAATGTGGATGGCTGCCCCCAGGCCAGGGCTCCGGTGTGCATGAATAGTATTTCCCTGTTACCAGGTTTTTTCTCCTTGGGATAATTTTCTGCATGAATAAGGATTTTCCTACCCAACAAAAAGTTAGCATGTGGTGAGACTCAGTTTCAAACCAGCTTTATAACAGCCTCCTCAGCTCTGTTAAGACACAGCCCCCTGACACAGGTGGGGTCAAATGTTTCTGAGCCTCTCCAGAGTTTTGGAGACATGGCACGTACATCTCGGAGGCTGGAAGTGCTTTTACCCGAGTCAAAAACTTTCTTAACATCTCTATGGGTCCCTTCCAAAACTATGGGATATAGCCTTATGCCTGAATGGAGGAATGTCTTTCCTCCCTTCTCTGTGCTTAAAAAGCTGACACAAAGAGCTCAAATCTCAGCAGCCATCTAGGAACCAGGTCTGTCAGAATGACTTACGGCAAGGTTAATAAAGCTGCTAGCTCACGTAAGCAGGGAAACCACCCCTTCAGGCACAAGCTCCATACACGTATGCCACCTCAATCATTTTTCACCAGCTGAACCCCAAACAAGAAGTTATTAGGGAGAACAGCTTTGAAGAGAAACACATCCTTCCCCAGAAGCAATCTAAGAAATAAAACCCGAAATCTAAAAACCCGTAAGAAGAACTCCTGCCCCCCCACTCCCTACTCAATGAATGAAGGCAGCGTTGCTTTCTCAAGCCACCACCCAGGGAGCCTGGCTGAAAGCACGGTGGGAGCCGTGGTCTCTCACCACTGCGCTGTTACAGCTCCGCGCCTGAGCTGGATGCCGCCAGCTGGCCATGTCCTCACAGCTCCTCACCTCCCTATCACGCATCCATCTCATCCCGCTCCCCTGAGGGAGCCACGGGAACAGCGCCAGAAGGTTTGGTGAAACAAGCCAGGATGACAGCATGGATGGAAAAATGAGGAAACATCTGACAGGGCAATGTTTTCTTGCATGCAAAACAATGTTGTCTTTATTCCATCCCACCACGTCTCTGCTTTATTAACACAGGTTTCTGGACCTTCCAGGCACCACATACCCCAGGGAGAAGATGCTATAAACTGTGAACAAAAACTCAGTAAGTGGTGACTAGTGAATAATGCCTCCAAACGCCTGATAAGAAAGAGGAATAGATGCCAACGCTGACACCCCGACAGGTGGAAACGGCAGGATTTCTGCATAGCCCCCTCCGAGGCAGCTGAGCATGCTGCTCGCATAGCAAGCCCAGGTCCCTTGGCCTTGCAATCCAAAAGCAAATGTCATTCTTTGATAAAACTTTGATTCCTTGCACCGCTACCACTAGACACATTCATTCTTCATCCTGCCTTGCCTCTGACCTTTCAGTCTACAACTCAGACTACAAGGGAATTACTGTAAAAATACCTCAGATCTCCCAGCAGCATCAAGGTGGAACATGCTACAATTTTAAAAATGAGGATGAGGGAAGCTAAGTGCAAAAGGCAGCAATTCCTGAGCCTTGTAAAAATACCCAACACAGTGAGACTTAAGAACAAATTTTACACTTACTTCTGAGAACATTTTTGTTTTCCTGAATTAGGGTATTCCTTCATCATTCAAGTTTATGTTTCAAATAACAGGTAGTAAAGTCAGCTGGAAGAAAAATCTCAGGATTTTCAGTTCTCACTGGAAGCACTCACTGAAAACACAAATTTTCTCTTCTCCCTGTCCTCACTGAGGAGGGCTGGAACAACAGGCACATGCTGAGTGACACCAGTATTAAAACATGTAGCATCTTAGACTCTTAACTCAGCACTTAGCTCAGGAGCAGCTATCAACAGGATCTTAACTAGAAGACCCACCTAAACCCTTGCTCTGCTAGGACACTTCATGTACAACTTGGACATATATTGTCATGGTAACAAAATTTTCTATTTATTTCACACAAAAACCACCAAGAAAACCAATTTTGGAGGTTGATTTCAAAAAGGTTTGAAAGTAACTAGGTTTCAGGAACTCTGCTCTTGAGAGGGGCTACCTCGTGGTGCCCATTATAAAATAATATAAACAAAAGTGTTTTCTGCTGGGTTAGTCTTGTTGTTGTTCTACGTAATATCGACAGACAGACAGATAGGCAAAGGTTCTTCCTGCCAAGGAAGGTAAAGCAGAAAGTCCTCTCCAAAACACTTGTGGTTTTCTGAGCAAACTAGACAGTGCAGGACCAAAAAACAAAAATGTATTGTTTGGCAGATACAGATCCAGCTACAAATCTTTCTCAGGCTCTAAATTAACTATTTTTAATCTTGGTCTGTCACCTCAAGATGCTAAAGGAATGGAAGTATTTAAGGGAAGGGCAGAATCACCACCAGTCTGTGGAGATCTTGATAAATACTTTCCATGTAGCACAGTGCTGTTATAATATTATCTCATTTTATGGAGCAGGACACTAAAAATTAGAGAAGAAAAAGCCCACAACACTTACACAAGCTAATAAGGTATTCTGCATTGCTCTGAGATGGGCTATGGAAATGCACACAACTTAGCTAAGCAGTAACTTGCTAAACCAGTATGACTCTCTTATTTTCATAGTGTAAGCACAGCCCTTCTGGGCAAGGAGCACCTCATGCATCTGCACAGTGTGAGGACGGCTCAACAAAGTTGATAATGATAATCCTAAGTGCCAAAGTCACCCGTGAAAGTGAGACTTAACTAGTTTTGAAAATTTCAGTGTGGGTGTGTTCTTGCACAATACTCCACAGCATCTTGCAAGGTTTTCTTGATGCGGGGTCAATTCTGCAAAGCTTACAAAGAAGTCACTTAAACTGTTGATTAATCCCCTTAAATGCATATTCAAGCAAGAAGAGGCATTTAAACTAAAACCTTTCAGAGCAGACATCTTATGTTCATTGTGATCTAGTTTGACAGAACCCTAATCATTATCAGAATCTGTAGTAAGAGATCACTTCACAATAAATTGATAATTATAAGAATAATAATCTTCTTAATAATAGTTATCTTACTTGGATTAGAAACAGTATTAACCTCATTACCATTCTTCTATTTGTCATTAGTATAACAAAGGCTACATAAAATCCATTTAGAGAGATCTGTGTTACTGAACCAGCATCTATTTTTAGATGAGAATATGGATGCTGAACCACAAAAATTCAATTTACCAAACTATGAGGCAAAAGTTATTGCTCCAGAAGAAACATGCTTCAGTTCATACTGTGTCTTGCCTTCCATTTAAATAAACAAACCTGAAGAGTTGCAAGCTTTTCCTAGCAGTGGGATAGGGGGGCTGAAACAAGCCTCCTCTTGCACAAGGCCAGCTGAGGCAGGCTCACAGCCAGCAGTTGCCATAACCATCTCCAGGACTCCAGGCTCTAGGTCCAAGAGCAAGAGCTTACAGCCTCTCAGGCTTAAACTCTCATTGTACCATTGCTCTGACACCTTCAGGCACTACCTTGGGGACACAAGAGTTGCTCTTTCTCTTTCTTTCTTTCCCTGTTTCTGTCAGCCTTTATCTCATCCTTTCTTCACCTCAGCCTTGCCTAGTCTCAAGATGCAGGGACTCTCGTGAACCAGATGCTCTCAGTAGGTGTCTTCTCTATATCCCTCCAACAGGAAAAGATGTGAAAATACATTCTGCACAGCCTTCCCTGTGCTACAGAGGTGGAGGGTCCTGAAGCTTGAACTAAGGACAAGGAAAGGGGGCTTTACCTCTTCACCTAAGGTTTTTTTCCTGACTTATCAGTTGCAGAAGACACTTCACTGTACTGGGCAGGAGGAGATTTCTAGCATCAGGGTGTCAGAGGACTGTTGACCACCTTGTATTTACATTTTCCTCCTTACCTTTCCAAGACAGTCAAAAGAAATTTAAGAAGAAATTGGTCTCCTATTTACATTCATGTTACTTTATACCTAACTCACCATTAGTTAAATGAAAGAACTACAGCAGCCTGAAAGCAGTTCAAAATCACCTCTTAAAGATAATACATACATTTATTGTGAGCCAGGGAGTATCCATCAATTACTCACTTACATCACACCCTGTACCCCTAGAGCATTCAGGCAGGCAGCCTGGAAAATCCCATTATTTAAATGTAAAGCAAAATGAGGCTTGCCTAAGCAACCACCTTGCAATCACATCTTGTAAGGCGATCCACATTCGCAAAACAGAATCCAAGATCACTTTTTCTTCTTTATTCTTGAAAGGAAACCTACTACAACCTGACAGCTCTAACAGTAAAGCACTTCCACAGCCTGTTGCCAGCAGCTCAGCCTGCCTTGCAACGACAGCGCTGAGCAACAGCAAACAGTCACGGCATGATCAGAGTGCCAGCTGGAACAGCTCTGCCTGGTGTTTCAACAGCTGTTGACAAAAGCTGGGTTCGCATGCTACAGACTGAACTGCCACAGGAGCTTCAGTTGGGATAGAAGGCAAGATAAAAAGTAAGAGTACATGTGCTCTGACAGTAAAGTCTTTGCAGAGTGAAAGGAAATGGTCAACACCAAGCAGAGAAAGGAATAACTAGAGCAATATCTAGGGCAGGAGGGAAGAAGTCAGGGTTCCTCAGGTCAGATCTCCTCTCCATATCCAAGGAAAGCTAACAAAAACACAAGGCTGTGAAAGAAATTTTGAAAGTCTGTTAGCATGCCAAGGAAAACAACATGTCTAAGTCTGCATAATAAGTCATCGGGGAAAAACAACATCAGTAACAGGCTTCCCAGACTAGGGAGATTCTACATGCTGAAACTCCTTTCTGTGCTGTTCATGTTTCAATGGCTTCTCTACATAAAATGCATGGCAAAACCCATTTACTAAAGTGCCAGAAATTACGGATACAACTCTCTCTTATACAAAAACCCATCACATGTTTTTAGCTTGATATTGCAGTAGGAAATGGTGGTCCCAAACATATTAAAGATATGATGTTCTCGGGATCACATTTGAGCACACCAAAAATGCATTCCCAGGACTGGGACTCACTAAACAACTAGGACAAGAATTTTGTAAATTACAAGAGATCAGGGGACAATGGATGGGAGCAGCCTAGTACTGAAAAATCAGAGTGATAAATAATGATTGTTCTGATCAATTTCTCTCATGAGTTCATACTCACCCGTACAACTACCACTTGTACAGACACATGTTCAGGCAGTCGAATGGGAGCCCGGAAATGCATTGCCAAAGCTACCAGAAGGTGAAGAATGGCAATCAGATTCTTGCCATGGATTGCTGCAGGGAATAAAGAAAATGAAGCAAATAAAAGAATACTGAGGCCTTATTTTAAACAAACAGCTCTAGGAAAAAGGCAGGGAAAAGGCAGTGAAAAATGCCTTTGGTGAACACTGTCTTTTTTCTTTTTATCCTTCTTTTTCTCCATCCCAAATTAACAAGGCCTACAATATAATTTTACAGGTAGCAAAACCTAGATTCAACCCTCCCTTTAAATTACATGCCTAACTTAGGAGTCCAAACACTTCAGCTCCCTCCCTAGTCAATTAAGACAGGCAGACTCAATCACTTGCCTTCCACTGTACCAGAGAATACTGGAAAATTCTTTTAGCAGACTTCCAAAGTGTTAACACAAGCTTTCCTACCTGTAAGGGATGAACCCAACCCCACTACCTAGGTGAAGGGACTTCTCAAATTCCGCTCTCACTTCTGGATTGCAACAGGCCATGCTTGAACAGAGGGCACTTTCTGCTTAGCCTGTCAGAAGCTGCATCCTCCAGCAGGATGCAGGATCCTTTTACCCTCCCTGTGGTGGCCTGAAGGGTTAGACGACCCTCTAGTACTTGAATGACTAACACATTTCTCATGCCTGTGGGGATTCAAATTCAGGAAGCAAACAAAAAACTTTCTAATGAAAGCATATTCTTAAAGGAACAAATTACTTCAATTATCCCATAGTGATGTACATCTGTCCTTAAACAAAGACCACAGGTGGTACCAGCTACAATCCATGCATGGATGTGGTAACACCCTCTACACAATTAAATAAATAACTTTTAAAAACACGCTGCATCACAGAGAATATGATCAACCTATTGATTATCATACCCTCCTTGCCTGCGAAGCTGAGAGAGAAAGCACAACAGAGTCCTTACAGTCAATGTTCCACTTGATTGTCCAGCCATGGGGTCGGAGTAAATCATGAACAGCTTCCAGGACCGTCTGCAACTTTTGTTTCTGACCAATTTCAGATTGCGTCACTTCTGCCACATTCAGTTTACGGTCAGCCAATTTTTCTGTGTTTGAAAAAAAGAATAACAAAAAGAACAGGCAAAATCAGATTAAACAAAGGCCTGGGTGGGAATAACAAGCACAGAGCACTGGTCAGAGCTGGACTCTGCTAGAAATTTTCCAAGAGAATGATTTTCCTCAGAAAGCAAAACAGCTGAAAGCAAACCTTTCATCAAAGTGCATCAATTCCAATAAAATCTGTGACAGAAAACTGCTAAGGTCTGGCAGAGCATGCTCATCAATCAAGTGTCAAAATATAGAACAACTTTCAGACAGGCACCAAGTTAGTAATAATATTTATTGTACTTCCCATTTTCTTGCACTGCTGAAAAGCACTTGGCACAACACAGCCTTCACTGCACAAGGAATCTCCACAGGTTCAATGGACTTTTCTAATAACAAGTTAATTTAGGACAAAAATGGGGAAATATTGTGTGAACATTTACTTCAGCTTGATAAGATTTATTTCAGGTTAGCTGAAGGCATGAATTTAAGCTAGAGCAAACTTTGCCTCCTTGATAAACTATCATGAGTCACAGACTCGTATGACCAACAGATTTGTACTGGCTTAGTGGAACTAATTTAAAGAAAGAAGTAAGTTGGTACAAGCTTGTCATGTTGTTATGACATTGTCACATCATGGTTGATTACTTCCAGAAATGAACTAATGCAGGAAATTTTGTAAAATGCCATTACTATAATTTGAATTATGTTTCTGTAATATAATTATTTGTTGCCAAAGTCATAGACAAGTCATTCTTCTCTTCCTCTGCATTGTGGCCCTTGCCAAAGACACAGGAGCTGAATTTCTCTAAAAAAGAAAAAAAAAGAAGAAAGAGAGCTGAGGAAGGTGGGGTAGAGTCCTCCAGCCACCAGAGCAATGAGAACAGCTGATCTCTTTTCTTCCTCCACCCTGGGGAAAAAAAGGTCAAACTCACTCTGCTGCTGGGACTGGGAGGTCAGGACTGGTTGAACATATTCCAATTATATATTATTATTCCAGTCTTTAAAACAAAAAAACATACTTCACCAAAGCTGTTTTCACAAAATGGGATGGGCTTCACCTCTAAAGATCCTTTCAGAAACATTTCAGAGTTGTCAAAACCTATTATTCCAATAATGGAGATATTTCTGCTCTCAAGTTCCAGAGTATGTTTCTTCTGAACATTTTACCTAGCTGAAGATATATATATATATATCTATTTTTAAAAAAGTGACAGAAATACAGAAGTACATTAGTACCCAAACAGAAGAGACTTGCAGGTCACAAATACTTTGAACATTTTGACTGTTTCTATCAATCTACAGTAGGAAATTTTAATCAATATCCAAATAATATTAATGAGAAAAATGTTATTTAGCCAAGACGTCTCGGAGTCTTTTTTAAACTGACCACCAAAGCATGCAAATATTATTTAAAATTATTTTAGACATTTTTAAAAAAAATTATACTCCAAGATTCATTTTTTGGTCACTTGTTATGGCTCCTATCTATTCTCAGCCCAGGTTAGCTGCCAGTCAGCAAGCAGAAATTTATTCCTTTCACCCTGAAACCATGCATACCAAGCCACCCCAGCCCCTCTATGTGGCACTACTTGTACCTCGATAAAGTTAACTAAAGGAGCTACACCTCAATCAGTCAGACAGCCATTTGGTAATCTCTTACTCCAAACTGCTTCAAAATAAGCCCACTGACAAGCTGTTGTCTTTCATCTTTTTTTTGTGTGTCTGCCTATCAAGACAGATCTTTTTGAAACATCTCTCACACACAAGGAATGATAACTACTACTTGAAGTTTAATGACCCTACTTCATTAGCCTTTACTACAGGCACCAGAAAAGACTTGCACAACAGAGGGCTGACTCAGTTCTGAGGCCTTGAGCATCAGCGCCACCACAAGCACGATGTGCTTTTGCCTCTTGCATCAATAAGACAGCACAAAGATAAATAGATTCAGTAATACAAGTCTTGCTGAAGAAACCAAGACACCAGTGAAGAACAACAGAAGATGGGGGCTGAGTTGTGATAGCTTCAGGTCAGGGGAGAAGCTTTTGCTCTCCAATCAGAGGCCCAACAGGAAAAAAATGGGCGAAAACCAGTCCAGTTAAAGTCTCAGGCTGCAAGATGTACACGCCCACCTTCTCTCCTGTAAGATACGCTAAGTTCAACGGAACTACATACATATGTATGTATGTACAACTAAGCACTTTCTAAATGTCTGCAGGCCTGAAGGTGGAAACCATAACCTCCACAGGGAGCGTAAGAAAGCAGTGATACCTATGAGAAATCGCTACAGTGAAATGCACTACCAACTGCAGAAACAGCAGTGTCTGTATATTAAGAAGTACAACTGTATTCACACAAATACTCCCCAGCTAAAATTAAGTCCACACCCCTGCTCCCCACCATGTCTGAAGGGTCCCAGCTGCAGTCTAACCAAGCAGTGTTAGAAGTACTCTTGTTTTATTCCTGAAGTTATTTTTGAGGCATTTTAATTGAACACAAAGTTAGTTGCTGTTAACCAATTTTAAAAGCTTGTGAATGTTCACCAAAATGCAGCAGACCTGTTATTTAATGGACATATGCAGTAAATTCAGTAAGCAGAATCCCTTAGCACCAGTGGAATTAGCACCACTAGGTCCTCTTGCCCCACTCTGACACATACATCCCACATCCCAGCCCACTCTTGAAAACATGTCATAAGTAAACTGAGAGCAGTCTGACTATCTATCTCCAAGAAACAGTGTGGATTTACAATGGCACTTGAAGCTTCAAGTCTCTTTGTTTGCTAAAAGCACCCCCATAAATCACTGCATCATCATAAGGTTTTCTCCATTGTGCTGCTTCCGTGAACACACACATTGCAAAGATGTAAGGGGGCTGCAAAATCACAATTGCTTAACTGAGTATATTCTCTCATGAATCATTCGCACAAAAGTGCACATGATGAGTATGTGCCTGCTGCCATGCATTCTCTTTTTCTCATTTTCTTCCCCTTAAGTAATTCTATCAGGACCTCAAGAAAGCTCTCAGCCCAAGAGCTTTCAGAAGCAAACTATACAGACAAAACTTTGGACTACATGGCTTCTGCTTTGTTCCTCATTGTAAACACAAATCTCACCTTTTTTCTGCCACATATTTCAGCTGTCTGGACTATACTTAGTCCATGAAACAGATGCCTAGGAATCATCTGGATTTCCTCCCCTTTCAGCAGACAGCCTGAGAAGAACAGATGGAGAAGCTGACACCGTAGCTATCAGTGAAACAAACTCTATCCCTGGTGAGATGGTTGAGTTACTGCACAGACCTGCTGCTGTCTGCAGCTTTGGAAGAGATTAACTTTGGGCCCCTTCCAGACTTTGGGGCCGCCTTCTCTTGTGTGAACTCACCTAGCAGCTTTTGCAGCACCTGCCCATCATAAAGGTCCTCTTCAAGCTGTTTGACGATGATTCTCTCCTCCACCAGCACATCATTAATCCAGTCAATTAGAACCTAGAAGTACAGAAAAAAGGGGGCAAATGTCTAAAAACCACTGAAATATGTTTCTTCCATTCAAGGCAGTAATCAAGAATTTAAAACAGAGCAAGAATAACCATATTTATGTACTTCCAAGTCACATAGAAATAACAGACAAAGAGATGCTTTTGCTGCATTGTTTTTAATTCAGGTCTTACAGCATGGCAATTTTAGTGCCCTCTATTTTTCCACATTAAAATGTCTCCTTATTGCACTAATTCTAAAGCAAGTAGCAACTAGCAGCTCTGCACCAATAACCTCTGCTAGTATCTATGTTCTCCAGGTCCAAAAACTCATGTCTTACCTGTTTTATGTGAACAGCAGACCTGCCAATAGATGACAATAGTCCCACGCTCCCACCATGATCTCTACCCTGAATAGATGTGAGTGGTGTGCCAGAAAGAAGAGCTTCAGAAGGGAAAGAGTGAACATTTATAACAGGAGCTAAACAGACCCACTAGCTAGATCCCAGCCATTAGCAACAGGACAAGGCATTTTATCTTAAGCTATAGCAGGATACAGAAGGATACAAATTAAAATTTTTGTCAAATGGACATGATAACCATTCTACAACATATATAATAGTCCCCATATGCTGACTACTGTAACTATAAAAATCATTCAATCACCTGCAAAACAGGAATGAACATAAAGAACCTTTAAAAAGAAAAGGAACTGAGTTAAGTTTTCCAGGTGCCAAAGATAACAATTACCAAACAGTTACAGGAAAAACAGCCTTGACTGTTTGAAGTTGGCAGTAGTGCTTTCCTCCAATTTATTATTTGGAAAATTAAATTACTTTTGCAAAAATAATATAGTTCTGTGGGAAGAGACGCAATGTTAAATCCTGCTAAATCCTTGATTCTATAAGAGGAGAAGAATATTGCCATAGACATGCAAAATCCATTAACTAGAGCCACCTAAAGCAATGAGCCTCATTTAAAAATTCTGTAGATTTTAATTTGCTTCATATAAAATTGTGGATTCTTTAAATTAACTTTCTGATTAGATCCCATACTTCTGCCTCTTCTCAACAGTCATGATGGCTAAGAGAGTTTTAGGTTTTTAATATACAAGAGATTGTGAAACAAAGGAAAATAAACAAAATTCAGACAGGCTTGCACCAGAGAACACACACCTTGGCCATCCTAGGAAACATGAGCATTTGAATATGTTGGTCACAAGGACATTTAAGTAATTCAGCCTGGCTACTGAGGTTCATTGAATCTACCAACCTCAAGTAAGTTTTGCTAGACTTAGTGTCTACAAAGAAGTTTACAATCCAAACATGAAATACTAATGCTTCATGCACCTCTAATCTGTATCTTTAGTACTTCCAAAGCATGCTGAAAATGTGAGGGCTGAAACTCGGCTCTAAAAATAGTGTAAGTGGCAAATTTTAGCTGGGTGATATGGCAACCAGTCAAGTCATGGAAAGCAAGGCTCGGCATCAATGCTTACATATGTAAATCGCTTTTGCCCTCTAAGCTGCCCAGAGGGATGAAAAATCTCAGTAATAAAAATGACTCCTCTAAAGAGCTTGCTTTCAAAATAAAGTTTTTCTGGTAAGTTATTCACTAGCCGGTATCAGCAACTTGTATCAAAAGCGGTCTTCTCTAGAGCGGGTAAAGGAAAAGCGGAGGTGACATTTGAAGACAGATGTGCATATACAAGGATGTGCTCTGCACCGGTATTATTGCCCCAGTGCTCCCCTGTGACCTTGCAGGAACCTTATCTACCACTTGGGCCATTCCCTCTACCAGATGGCCTCCACTGCGAGGTTACAGCTACCACCAGTGTTCCAACACATGCCACCAAGTTGTTCCACACTCTCACATCCACCTAATGCCTTTTATTGGGAGGAGGATCATAATTTCCCCCTCTCCTTCCCCTGCCTCATGCTCCCCTCCTGCAACACCTTCATGGCTTTCACTGCCAATAAATTGACAACCACACTTCTGCTTTAGCAGCCCAGCCTGCTGGCACGCCAGCTACCCCTGGTACTTGGGGTCCTGGATTGAAAGGGGTATTGCAGCACCGTGCCCTGGCAGGTACAGTCATCCTCTCAATTCGGCAGTGGTCACAGGAGCAATGCTGGGAAGTCTGTCTCCTGACACATGCTCCAATATGTCCTGGAAACCATCTTGCTTCTCTGTCACACAGCCTGATATCTATCTATCTATCTATCTATATCTCACATATGGGCAGGTAAAAATGTCAAGACAATTGCTCTTCCTGCATTTCACCCTCAGGATGCCTCTTCAGCAGCGTCTTGATCAGGTAAACTCTCCCTGCCCAGTGCTTCTCCCCTAGGTTTAAAGCTAAGGTTTTCAAAAAATTGTAACGTGTCACCTATCACCTGGCATAGGGCACCAAACCTTTGGATTTCCTTTGAAAACCCCAACCAAAATTAGCTCATCAGAGAGCACAGCCAGCAAAAGTTAAATGCAAGAAGATGCAGCCCAAATAAAACAGTTAGCAGACCTCTGCTCCACAGGTGGGGAACCATGACCACTTTTGGAGAGAAAACTCCAATCAGCTGCTCTTGGCTCTTTCAATCTTTTTCAGGGGATAGAAGAACATTTATGGTAAAGGGCTGGAGAGAGTCATTAGACAAGTTAGCAAAGGATTACCACAGCGGGAAGACAATGAGAAGAGGGCTACCATCTTTCACCTCGAAAACTGCTCACCAGTGATACAGAAAAGTGAGTCCTAAATAACAAGGTATTTTCTTGTCCCAGATCATCTAGAAAGAGATTTTCAAAGCCTGTCAATAAGGTGACTGCCCAATTCCAAAATGATACAAGTTTGACACACATAGACATCAATAGAAAAACAACAGAAGAAATCAAAGTCACAGAAGATTTAGGTCTTCTGTGAGATTTACAGAGCAGACTTTCAAAAATTATCTGAAGTTCAGCTGAAATTATCATTTGATAATCAGATCCCATTACAGTCCCTAAAGGAAGAGGCCAGATTTCCAAAAGTCTTCAGAAGCTTTGTTAAAAGAAGACTCAGGATGCTAAACTATTTGAAACCATTAATAAACATTTTATTTTGTCTGTCCTGTGCTGAATGGTACTGAAGTCAGAACCTACAAAATGCCAAGGAATTACAAATAAAAGTCTGGAAGTACCTTCTAATGTAGGAGCCAATATCCCATTTCCAAGTGTGCACATACACAGGAATCATAAAGTGGCTTTGGGTACAAGGTGTTAAAAAAGGGAAATACCTACACTATGTGCTACTTAAATGTTTCAGGAAAATTTAGCACCGGAAAACTTTTGGAAAAAAAAGTACATAAAAGAGATACAAATTAAACAAGGTCTAGCCATAGTTATTTTATTATTTTAATAGTTCAGCATCTGAATGAAAGATAACCCAAAGAACATTCTAACTTCTTTAGTATTCAGACTACAACTCCAGCTCTGCTAGAAAAAAATGAATTTGCAATTTATATTTAAGAAAAAAAAAAATCCAAGGTTTTTTTTTTTTAACAGCCCTTCAAGACTGGCAAGTGCTGTAATTAAAAAGCAAACAAACAAACCCCAAAAATCTGCTGTCCCACCTCTTGATTTCCTGATTGTGTCTTAATTAGGAGCCTGGAAAAATCTTTCTGCACAGAATTTTTTTTTTTTTTTTACTTTTAGAAGGGAAATAAAGCATCATATTGCTTATTGAAATGACAAACATGCAGAAATACTCTCTAACTCTCTGCTCATGGATAGTCAGCTCTCCAGTTCTTTGTAGTTGCTCCCTCATGCAAAGACAGAAGCAGAAAATATTCAATAACCTGAATGTCTAAAAATTTAAACAGCTTGATACAGGCACAGAGTACTTGGTGGGAAGCAGACAGAAGGTGCAGACAGAGAGCTTTTCCGGTGCATGAAAATATGCTTAACTTCGATCTGTCTGGTCTCGCACTCCTCTACCCATTCCTTCATTTCTGTGCCTGTACTTCATACATCTGCAGTTCGATATTGCCTTTTAAGCTCAGGCTACATTTGCTGCATTAAATAACAGGGGTAGGAGAAACACTGCAGGACTGAGGGAGTGCTTTATTGCAAAGCCTGTTCTCCCAGCGTCAGCCCTAACACCATGCCTCCCCTTACACGCAGTGGCTGGTGAAGCCACTACAAGATCCCACATGTAGCTAATGATCTTCAATGCACCTGAGACTCATCATCTTGTTCAGTACTTGGAGACTCACAAAACAGCCTGCAGGTACAAGAAAATGTTTGTTAGGTCCCTTATCATACCTTCATAAAAAGCTGCTTTTCTATACTATGTGGGATTAGCAGCATTTAAAAACTTCAATACAATATCCCCATGTCCTCAAAACCACGCCTACCCTTTCATGCATATCCACACTCATATAAAACATCTCTGAACTGCGTCAAATGCTCAGACACATGCGTTTGTAGTTCTAAAATTTCCAGCAGTGCTTTAAATTCTGACACATCCATTTATCGTATCATTCTTAAGACAAATGCGTATGTCTGGTTAAGTGAGCCGTGTTGCATCACTAAACACTGGGCTGAAAACTGAAATTTGCCACGAGGCAGACAGCTGAAACAAAAGAGTGCTAGAAATCTAGAGAGGAAAAATGAGTCTGCCTGGCCGACTTGTTTTTTTAGTTCATGCAAGATGGGGTTTTACATCAAACTTCACCAGCTCGGTGAAGTATTTTTGTTCTGCAGGCTGGCTGTTCCCATGGCAGTGAGGCACATTCAGAGTTAATGTGCAGAGTTCAAGGGCATAAGGACCCTACAGTCACCGCTATACAGTAATGAACAAAATGAAAACCAAGAGAAAATACATGAACACATCTGGAACAATGGGAAAACAGGAAGCCCAGTCACCAAAAGCAGCAAAGAAGAAAACCCTGATTTCAATGACACTTTTCCACGAACTTCTGCGAGAAATAGGAAGCAGAGATCAAAGTTATGAAAGCTTAACTGGCTTCAGGGTTGAGCATGGAAATTTATTAAAAATTCATATTCAGGCCTGGAAACTATTGACTAAGCACAAAGCACTGGTCGCCTGTAAACAAAGAGAAGGCTTCTTGTTTTTAAAAGCAGACCATGGAGAGCATTTAGGAAGCACAGTCTCATTTGGTCACATGAAACCTTACCAAAAGGACCGTGGCTTCATTTTGGTTTTCTCTTCACCACAGTGAATTTTAAAAAGCCATAAAATTAGACATGGAAAAAGGTGATAATTTCTAGGACAGTGAATGATTTACTACAAATGAGAATGTTTAGTCATTTCAGGCAGTATCTAGAGCACCAGTGCTTGGCTCTGTATTAAGTTTAGATGAGGCTTTAAGGGCCAAAAGTTGTTGCAGTATCAGTCAATCTTGCGGAAGTCTTTGCAGGGAGGGAAAGCATCTTGCAACTGTGACTTGCTGTCTTTTGTCAAGGCAAGGCACTTTCAGACAGGACCCAATTCTCACAAGCTGCTGTTCTAAAATTTTGGATTCAATTAGTAGAAGCTCTTCTTCATACTTTTCCTACCGAAATACATGAGAAAACCCTAGGAAATCTGCCACTTATGTCAAATGTTAAAATATCTTTTCAAAGTCTCTGACTCAATTCCTACAGCCTATTAATTCTAATTATGTTTAGGATGACAACCAGCAATGAAGGTTGTGAAACTTTTACCCGTCAGCCATATCCAAACCAGAAGGGGGGAAAAAAGATTCCTTCCACCTTTACACCCAGTACACAAAGAAACACACATGAACAACAAGGAAAGCACACATACATCAGCCGCCTCTTTTTTTTTGAGTATTCGAAAGAGACCTAGAAGAACCCCTACACACTCTTTACAATTAGCGACATGGACCAACTAAGGGAACTTTATATATTGATGTAAACTGAATTTTAAACAGATTCACAATAACATATAGCCCAGAAACCTGACTCTGAAGTATACAAAAAGAAACAATATTGTCAGAGCACACCTCTGTATCTGATCACAAAACAGCCCAAACTTAAAATTCAAATGCTTATTTAAGTTAGCTGTGCACTTGTCACTTGGCAAATATTGGGCACTGAGTAAAAGAAGCTCACACATTTCAGACACTAGAAATAGAGTATTTTGTGAATAAATTATTTATACATATATAAATAAAATGATAACTCATCTCTCTTTCCCTGATCTGAATTTTCAGCTTTAGGTCTGTTCAGCCGTGTACCAAACTGTGTTTGATTACACATAGAGCAAATTAAGTGAGGACAAAAAGGCTGCTGGCCACAGAGGGAACTTATTTGAAGACTTCATATGGACAAATTGTGGCCAACTATTTTTAGAATACCATCAATGATGACAACAAACAACACTTTGAGGAATAATTCTAGTTCCTAATGATTTTCATATGTGCAAGAGGACTTAAAGCAGGTATTTTAGCATCCCCTATTAAGCAGCCTTCAACAAGGGGATGCACTGTATATTTGCATTAATAAGAGTGAGGAATGAGGCTTTTTATTGTGGGTTTTTTTTCTGTTGGTCTCTCTGTGTTACCACAATGCTATACAATCTGTCTCTCCAGAGTTACAACGGCTCTGTCAAAATCACTTCCAAACACTCACACAAGCTTGCGCTGATCAATCCATTATGCATATCATCCCTATGGCATGAGGCTAGCAGAAATTAAAACAACATTTTGTGGAGACAAAGAGATATTAAAGCAGTGTCAGCAACAGATCATCTCTGCTGCTGCTTTGCACTGAGATCCATTTACCCAACTGCATTGCATGTGACTGACAGAACAGAAACACTCAAAATCAACGATGGCAAACCATTGGCATGTCTAACTCTGGTGTTGAAAGAGATTTGGGCTGGCACCAATGAAACTAAGTGATACTGCCAAACTTCAAAAGGCATGAGGCTCTATTGCTGCTATTGACACATTCCCCTCTGAGGGGAAAAGAGCGAGAACCACTTTAAACTACAAAAACCTCCATCTATTCAACTCCTCACTCCTTGCTAGTCCATGGAGATCTTTGATTTCAAGCTGTGTGGGGCAGGCAATCTTTTCTGCTGGCTGCTGCTGTACAGCACTTAGCACAGCTAATTCTCATCCAGCAATGGGGCTCCTGGAAAATGCCATTAACCACTGAAGAACAGAAAAAAAGGAATAAATTGCTCATTTTTTTGCATTATCCAAACTCCATGGCATAAAATAGGTTTTACTAACATAATTCAGACCTCTCCCTGCTTTACAGATTCACACCAACATAGTGTTAAATATTTCTCTAGCTGAATCTCTGTAAAAACTCTCAACTGCTGAGAGGTATGCAAATGATTAGCAATTACCTAAATTACATAATTTTCAAGTAGGCACTCTACAGGACACAGCTCTCCTTTGAGGATGATCCCAAGGAAACAATCTGCAGTTACATGCTGTTCCCTGCACCAGCTGCTCCAGTTCAATTGGTAATATGTTATTCTCTCTTCATGCAAGTGTAAACTGGTGTAGCGAACCAGAGCCTCCTTCTGCAATGTGCTGTAAGCACTCAGACACATTCTCAAGTGCTGCTCTAGCCCTGATTTTCATTCCTCCTGAAGGTTTTCACGTTTTTAAACTGGAAAATACAACCTTGCTAGACTCTGACATCCAGGGAAGACTCACCAACTCCTATTAAATTCAACAGCAAAATTCCCAACTTAAAAGCAATTCTGATCTCAGTTATCGAGTCTTCTGCATCACACAGTGCATCTGGTTCCTTCACTGCAATGACTCTTGTTCAGCTGAATTATTCATGATAATATCGCTGCTCCACTAGCAAAGAAACCACAGTACATTTTGAAAGAGTGATGCAAGACCACTGTACCTTTTGAGAGAATTAATGGATTTAGGTACTAACAAAGAAAGAACATGCAAATTCACTTAATTTAAAACCACAATGTATTCCAGGTAAATTAGAATAACAAAGAAATTTGAGTAGAGCTCCTTGCTAAACTTGGTTTGATGAGGTTTTATAATCTTAAACATGTTATTGCAGCGTTAATAACAGATCACTGGGCTTGTTTTAAATATGTACCAGGTGAGCAGTTTGCTCAAGCATTCTGTGAAGCATATGCGTGCAGCCAAGGTGCACAAGGTTTCCTGAAAGGAATGTGCCACAGCTCAACCCCCTATCTGGAGATGTTATCCAAAGTTTTCAGACCCACCCAGCTACAGCTGCATTGCTGTTCCTAACAAAAATAATTTTTAAAAATAATTTAAAAATAATAAAGAGGAAGTGTAGCTGGAAGTATAACACAAGCTCAAATGCTTTTTGGAAAGAGATCACATTTGTTCAGAATTGCCATCCGTTCTCTTCCTGCTCAAGCTTTCACTGTGTTCACCTCTATGACTTACTGCATAGGAAAGGTTCTCCTAAACACTAGTCCCTCAAGATCAAATCCTCCATTGTACCTGGCAGAAACTATGAGCACTGCTGAGGCAGAAAGCCACACTTCACATCAGCACAGCTGGGAACACCATTATCAGTACCTTGGGCAGATGACTCCAGTGACAACAGATTCAGGACAATCTGGCCCCTGCCCCAATCACGCAGGTAAACTGAGGACTCTTCTTTAAAAAAACCCAACAGAATACAGGGCAAGAAGAATCTCAGTTCCAACTCTCCTGTAACACCAGAAGTCTCCTTGTTGTCCCCTACCATGCCCTTGCTCATTTCAGTCCTACTCTTCTCCTGAAATCTCACTAATGCTTTCCAAAGCTCCTTCCCCATTTTCATAAACAGAAGGAACCTAGGTTTATGTGCAATGACTGCAGGTAGATTCAAGCTAAGCACTGATCCTCACTGTGATAATCACAAGGATATAAGTGGACAATGGAGCTTTACTCCATAACTACCATGAGCACACTGACATTCAGCCTTTTCTTCTTTCTCTCGTTGTTGCTTTTAGCCTTACCTTGTTGATGACCTCAGTTTTCACAGATACACTTCAGTAACAAGTTGTTACTCCTCAACTGTGTTCTTGGTAAGCAGCTTGTAAATGACTCTGGCTCACTAGTGAAAGATTTGAAGAAGGACAAAATAGTGATTTCCTACCTTGATCAGTTCTTTGAACTTGGGGTCTTCTTTTGAGTTAGGATCAATCATAGTGCGTTCCTCATTCTCCTCTGTCCAAGTAAAATGGGAAACTTTAGTGAGATCCACTTCACACACACACTGCTGAAATACTGCAACGATTCCTAATCATGAAGTGGCCTGTCAGCTGATCAAGAAATGACGGTGCCTAGTCATCATCTTAGCAAGGGAATATCCAATGATCGAAGTGTTAGGTATTTTTAGAGACACACAGAGAGATAACACAGCCCAAACTTCCTGTTGCGGTTTCAGCCCAGCCGGTAACAAAGCACCGCGGAGCCGCTCGCTCACTCCTCCCAACACCGCTCCAGTGGGATGGAGAGGAGAATCAGAAAGGAGAAAAGAAAAAAAATGGAACCTCGTGGGCTGAGATAAGGACAGTTTACTGGGACAACACAAGAAGAGAAGTTACAACAACAATAATGGTACTAATAAAAGAATACACAAAAGGAGTGATGCACAGTGCAACTGCTTATCACCCGGAACCCGACGTTCCACCACTTCCCCCACCGAAAGCCGAGAGGGCACCCCCCAGCCTGCTCCCCAGTTATATACTGGGTATGGCGTCACAAGGTATGGAATAGCTCCTTGGCTAGTTCAGGTCAGCTGTCCCGGCTGTGCCCCCTCTCAGGTTCCTGTGAAAATTAACTCTATCCCAGCTGAACCCCGGACACTTCCCTAAAAGAAGACTGTTGCCACTGGCCTTCCCCAGCTCAGACCCTGCTGTATGGAGAATACTTGAAGAAAATCACCATCCTCTATACCATGTGGGGCATGTTAATATTAATATGCCAAAAAGTGCAGTTGACTACTTTTCTCCCTCTCCTCAATTTGTATTTAGATTCTATTTGAAAACACCTGTCCCAAATGACACCATCCTGAAGAGTATAGCAAGCTTACGGCACTACACTCAGTGCAACTGCTGAGACTTGGGCTGATAGTTGGTGCCTGCGCTCTCTGGTTCCCTGAAACTTGGTCACGCATGCAGCCCTGAGTGCATGAACTCCTTGCACGAACCTCTGGTTACACTGGAGAATGAAAATGTATATCAGTTGTGCATGGGGAAGAACATAAAACAGATTTCTCAGGTGTAAAGTCTTCTATTTCTTCTGTTGCTGGCAGATGTGAGAAATGCTCTCCGATGGCCAGCAGGACAACCACAAGAGGCATGAATATAAAGATTAATTTTTAGAAGGGATGATTTGATACAGAAATGTTGGTAGAAAAAAATCAACTTGAGCTCAGTAAGGCTGACAATCAAACAACCTTTGGCAGAATTATGTTCACAACAGCACATACAGACACATGCATCATGTGCATGTTTATATGCTACTGTAGGTGTGGATACCAGTATTTAGGAAGCAGCTGGAGCAAGTGTCATATTTTAAATTCTGGTGCTTGCTTACAAGTAGCAGACCTCTCCCTGCACCCTTCATTTTAGCTCCTTTAGTAGCCAAGTGGTAGCTGTGATCTAGGTTAGATCTGTTCCTTTCAGTGGAGAGCAAACCCTGGCTACTACACAACAGGAACACAAGGATAGTGACAGTGTCACAGCTACGCGAGGAGATCCACATCTTTTCAGCTAAAATAATTATTTATAAACCCCATGGATTTATCTTTAGCTGTGTCTAGACAGGCCATATGGAATCCTATTTTCCTATTGATTTCTCAATTCCTTTCAGCATGACAATAAAGGAGGGGTTTCGGTATGACCATTGGTCCGGCCATTGCCACACTGCATAGAGGAACCCTTTAAAACCTGACAACGACCAACCTCCAGTAACTTCCTATTGCAGTGCTAGACTTCACTGCTGTCAGATGGAAAACACAACACTCGCACATCCTAGACACAAGACAGACTATACCATCTAACTGGTTACCTTAGACTTCACCCAGACATTTGGGTTCAGTATTTTCCAAAACCCCTTATCTTTATTAAAAAAATAAGACCCTGCTATCTGAACATACTTGACAAATTTCCACAAACCTTTGAAAAAACATGAATTCTTTGGCTGCTTTTTTCCCCCCCCCTGTTCCTTTACTTCCTCCTTACTGCCTAGGATGAGTCAGGCAGTCTAGTCGTAAGGAAATGACACCCACTACACACCCAAAATACTGCTAACTGAAACCCCGAACAAGATTTGACCCATAATGGTATACGATTCACCACAGAACTTTGCTTAAGGTTCACCAGTGGTCATGTCTTTGCATGACAGGCCTTCAGGAGTGGTCCTGCATCTTCTAAATTCATACTCTCCTTTAGTGGTACCCAGAAGAAATCGCTGGAGACACTCCTGATCCACATATACACAGAGCAATCAATGCTTTGCCCATATCTCAGAAGAACAGTACTTTGCATTTCCTACTACTCTTCTAATCAGAAAATCTAAATGACTAACCCTTTTTTGTTTTAATTTACTGTTTTATTATTTGTCTCCATGACAGCTTGCTTCAGCTAATTCCATAGACTGAGAGACATATGGCCAGGAAAGAAAAAAGTGGTTTATTCCAACAAGTTTTAAACACTTTAGCTGTTAAATTATGCTGTTGCTCTTGTAGGGATTCGGGGGGGGGGGGGCATGGGGACGGAATGGAGAGAACAGAAATTTGAATATTTACCTTCTTTCTAGAAAGCTTTGCTTGTTTTACATACTTCTATCCTTATCACATTTAATTACTATTTTCAGCAGCCTAAATGCTCATCTGTTCATTCAGCATCAGGTCCCATTTTGCTGTACTGTCACTTGCAAAGTGGCAGAAGTAACCCAAGGAGGAACATGGCATCCAGTAGTTAACAACAGTGTAATATGTACATTGAGACAAGGCAGTCTGAGGGTTCCACAGGAACCACAACACACAATTCTGCTACAGGCTTTTTGTGGGTTGGTCTTCTGGCACTTCAGTTCCCCATCTATACATATACAGAGACAAGATACCACTTCCTTACCAAAGAAGGATGTCTGAGATGCACTTGACCAATGAGTTAATGGAACTGAAGTAAATCTTAAGCAGACAAATTCAGCAGTATTTTCCATCTAATTCTTTGCAAACCTCAACTTTCCATCTACTTCCAGGCTGATCACAGAAGAACTCAAGTTCTCTGCAATTCATTGAACAAGTCAATTTTCCCATAAACTACCTAGTTTAAGTGTATCTGCATAGCTGGCACTGCTCTTTAAACTCCATTTTAGCCCTTCTAATTTCTAGTCTACATGTGACATGCAACAGTTTTCAATTCTCATGCCTAATTCTCTCAGTTTCAACTGAGCAATCTACATTCAACAGTAAAGCAATGCATATGGGGGTCACAGGGGCCACCTTCATTAATAATCGCTTAGTCAAGGTCTGTAGCATGAATACTTTACCTAATAGTGTGTCTTCTGGATGGATGTCCACAGTGCTTGGGTTCATTGGTGCATTGATAGCATTTTTACCTTCTTCTTGGAGGTCACTCACTGAATAGAGGAAAAAAACAGAAAGAAAGACTGTAATAAATGCAAAGTTTGCAGATATGTAGGGGTTGAAGAGGGTATTCATAATAAGAGAAAACATCTGGTAGATCTTTTTCAAAACAGGCCCACAGTTTATGGAATTAAGAACTGCAGCCGCAGTGGAAAATAAAATCAAAGTAACATCCTTTTATAGCTTCTTATTAGACTGAGCCACCACACAACTGGCTGAAAATATTTTGCAAGAAACCCAACTTTGTGGTAAGAGCAACCTCAGGATGCTTGCTTCTCCAGAAGGAAGGGGTGTGAGCTTTGTCTGCAGGACGGCCCAGATCTAGAGCAGACAGCAAACTGTAAAAGCAAACTCATTTTCTGATAGCACAACCACCACTCATTACCACCTTTTCCAGCTGCAGAACACCAGGAACTGCAGCTTGCTACTGGCCTTATTAAAAGCCTCAGAGAATCCCAGGGAGACCTACCAAATAAAGATGAAAAAGTATTTTTTTCTAGCATTGCCACCAGCTAAAAATAGATGTAGCATGATCTGGTGAACACAAATCTGGGATTTGTGATTTCAAGCTCTTGTCCAAAACCTACAACTCTCATTTGGGAAAGTCAGTAAAGTAACCTTCATCAATAAAATGGATATTAAAATACTTCCCTACGTCCTGGGAGGAACTGAACTAGAGGACAAGTACTGAATAGTTCTTTAGTATCTTCACAGAGCTTGACAGTAAGAAAAGCACTAGCAATGCTATAACACTTTCACTCTCCAAGGCACATCTCCCCCCAAACTCAGATAACGATTATTTATTATAAGCCAAGCTATTGAAATACATGCACTTGAAATAGGAGATACAAAGAGACTGTGACAGGCCCATCTATTCAGTGACAGTTCTGTGTTAGCATGGGCTAAGATAATTTGTGGCAGCACTTGTGGTATTGCAGTCTCCTTTGGGAGAGGTCCAAGTCCCATACTCTTTTCAGAGAAAAGCAAGGATGTCCAAATAAGTAAGGTCTGCTAGACAAATTTTCTGGGGAAAGAAAAGGAGGAACAGTTAGCTAATAGTCACAGCATCCCAACAAGCACTTCCTTCAAGAACAGTCACTATTCCCCTTTCCCACTGGAAAATCAAACCACAGGCTAATCATTTGCATGCAGTCTGCAAAGGTTACAAAATCCTGCAGCAGTACTTGCTTTTTTCCTGCTTGACGGAAGGGGAAAACACAGAGATGCTACTGCCCCAGAGGAGGACAGGGAAGAAGAATACACTACAGTCCCCACTCCTTCTCCCACAGATACCTGAAACAGGTTCTTAAAACAAGTTACCACATTTCTTAATTGCAGTTCCAAGATGCTAGTTAATTCTGGTTCACAGCATGATATTGAACATGACTAAAATACTCAGTTACGAAATGCTGTTCTTGTGTTCTGCAAGCAACAAATACCAGTCCCATATTTTGAGACCTTATGGCTTATGAACCATGTTAAAGCAGCTGGTTAGAGCTGACACGGTACAAAGCCTGAGGGTAAGGGGGCTGCCAGCAGTAAGCACGGCTTGCTTTCTGTATTGTGTACCTTCTGCAAAGGGAAGGGAAGGAACAGCATTCTCGACTGTAAACAGAATACAATGTCTGCAGGCTGTGATTTAACCTCCGAATGAAAACTGTTATTAAAGAAACTCTTAATTACCCCTTTTCTGCACTCATTCTCATTTTCTTGGAAAACTCTTCAAGCAAAAGTCAGGGAGCTAAGAGGCCTCATGCAACAGACCAAACCAGGTCTAACAGCATGCCTTACCCAGCCCCGTTTGCATTACGCCCAACTAGAGCTTTCTCACCCGAGCAGCTCCTACGTTGTGATGCCAATAGGAATACAGCCACCAGGAGGCACAAGAAAAATCACGTGGAAACTGGACATTACAAGTAATATTTTTAAAACCCTGCTAGGACTGTAAATGCCCAAATTCCACTTAAATCAGACTCTTTTTGGAAGTACCAGCCTTGTTTTTAGATGTAACTCTCTCTTCATTATTATAGCATTGCTGTCATTCTGGGAAAGCCAAGCGTTCAATAAGGTCAGGGCATTGCTGTTCCTAATGCTCTGCAAATGCAGAGGAGAGCTGCTTAGTTCCTCTGGGCAGTGAATACATGGTACTGCCTTCAGTGTATGCTATATAAAAAAAATACTGCATACATTTCAAGCCAGAATACTTTTAAATGCAGCTAAACTAGTTTTATTCCCAAAAGTTCAATTAAGATAACACACTTGCTCTTTTTTTTTAATATAAAAATGATCTCCACTCTTCCTAACAAAAATACCTTGTTTCTGACCACTTTACTAAACTGAAAGAAAACATTAATACAAATGTATGTATTAAGCCCCCATCTCTCACGACACAAAGAGCCACATAAAACCCTTACACTTGGCTTCAGACCCGGTGCAGCTGGGTCCGCAAAACACCCTCTCCTACCACGACCAGCAAAGCACGGCTATGTCAGCAGAGGGTCTCCCAAAGCCTGCTGCCCAGGGAGAGCCCATACACAGAGAGGCCGTACACCAGTTCCTAGGCAGACAGCTTAGGAGAGATTCTTGCTACAAATGTAGTGTTTCTTACCTCCTTTTTTGCGCCTCTTACACAGGAGCCCCGCCATGCCGGCCCCAGCAGCACAAACAGGTCGCAGATGAACCGCGTGGGCTGTCCGAATGCTGAAGGAGCAGCAGCAACTGGATAAGGGGCTGCCACCTCGGGACTGCCAAACCTACGTTAATTCGGGCACGGAACACGGGAGGAGGCACTAAGATAGCCTCCCAGCTGCTAGGTGAGGGGGGGCCGGGAGGGAGGACACAGCACTTGGCCCTGGACTCCCAGCCGGGAATCTCTCCCTATCCTTGCCGCTTCTGTGGATAGCCAAGTGCCTCCCTTGGGCCGCTGCTGGCCGCCTAAGAGCAGGCATCTCAAAGATGGCATTTTCTCGGCAAGGACCGTCCTGAGAAAATTATCTCCACCCTCCGGGCAAAGCACGGTCGGGCTCCCCACCGTGACATCTTGCCCCAGGAACACAGACATCCACAGAGCAACAGCCAGCACGCAAAGAAGCAATTGCGCTCAGGAACATAAATTTGTGAGGTTGCAACACCTGCTGCACTCCAGAACCCTTTCACGCTGCACTTGAACAAATGCTGAGGACTTTTTCCCTGCTTGCTGCCCCCAGTATTCACTTATCACTGCCGAGCAAAGAAACAGAAGCAGGAAAAGGAAACCGAGCCACAACACTGGGAAAAAACAGAGAGCCCACAAACGACCAAGTGGAGACAGTTAAAATAATCATCAGGATGGAGCAACAGGTACATTTCTGAGAAGAACCTGATATATGTTTTAATGCAAATTTACACCAAAGAACAGCTTTCAGCCCATGCTTTCACAAACCCAAAGGTACTGTAAAAGATTATGGATATTAATCAATTGGCAAACGCCACCCTCCTCGACTTTGTATCAGCAACACTGGCTTTGCTGTAAGATTTATATGAGATCCTTACATCGAATGAGCCATCCATACAAGAGGGTGTTTTACTGGTAGAGCAGAGCTGCACCTGTACAACAGGTCATAGGCATGGTAGGTCCCACATGAGGTATTACTGCTCCTTGCCTGCTCTCCACCTGCCCATTCACAGATTCCCATCTTTTCTCCTCCCCTTCCCTTCCCCAGAGGAAACACCTTCCCCTGCTGTGTTGGCATAGTTCTTTGTAAACGAGATCTGTGTAAAACATCCTTCTCTAAAGCCTGATCGTTTAATTTCATAGATCGGTCAGAGGAAACCTGCGGTAGGGGAAGACAGGAAGGGGTAGGAAATTGAGTACAGCTGGAGTATCATCACTCATCCAGGCTGGTCCCCAGCAGAACCTTTCCTGTATCTGTTGCCCCCGGCCGGTTTGTTTGCTCCTGCTGGCACGCCATGCCACGCCAGGGCAGAGGTGTCCCTCACACGTGCCAGCAGCACTCGTACGAGCAGCCCCAGCACCCAGGGAGTGCTCTCCTGCCCACGAAAAGAGTTTGCCCCCACCGTGACCCAAGACACAGGCTCTGCTAAATGTTTAGAGCCTTAACATAAAACTTGCCAATGGTCTAAATGACTCAGCTGTGAACTTACACAGGACAAGTCAGGTGTTACTACAGGCACAGAAAGATGATGCCTTGGGAAGGTATCTGGCAGAATTAGACATGATTTCTCCCAGATGTCTGCTGTAGCCTCCCTCCCTTCCAGCTAGAGATCTCCTCTCTGAGCAGATCCTCGATTAACAGGCAGCACTAGTCCTCTGAACCGCTTCAGTACCCCATCAGCCAGCACTAGCAAAATGCAAAACCTGGAACAGGCAAGTGGCCGAGGCATTCAGCAAAAACCCTGAGTATTTCACTAAACCAGAAATTTAAATTCACCAGTATAAGGTCACTTCTCTACCAGTCCCCAAGAAAGCAGCAAGGGTTCCTGGCAGTCCTCTGATGTTTTAATAATCTCCTGGCAGTGTCAGCAGTCAACATGATTTAGTCACATTGGAAGCTGTGCTGGCCTTTCAAACAAATTAATATAATGAGTGGATCGCATACACACATGCTATACAGCACTGTATCTGTAAGCCAGGCAGTCTGTCTCGGTGCATGGGATTACATGCAAACTGCACTGAACAGGAGCAATTAGCTGCAGCAAGTTGGAAGTGCCACCAGAGCTGTCAAGGATTTCTCATAAGTCAGGAAATGGCCTTTAAAGTCAGCAGGACTATAAAAAGAAGAGATCTCCCCACTTTCTCCTTTTTATAAGAAACAGCAAGCTGATGTCAACAATTTGATCCTTTCTACCTTCACTCTTAATAATTTTAGAAGATATCAACAACAGCACAGTTCACCTCTTAAGTCTTTACCATTCACTGCCTTGTTATTAAAAAATTGACCACAAGCCTCTGCCTCTTACAAAACCAGATGGCAAATGCTACTTAATTTTAGCTCTAGTTATTTCTGACTGCAAGGCTGAATCCCACCCTGCAGAAAGCAGCAGCTGTCATGATGCTAATCATGGGTTTCTGGATACGGTGCTTTCCTTCGCATTCAACCAGTGCCGAGCTGGCTCTGCAGCGCTGCCTGACCACAACTTTTACATGATGTACTTTCATCTCATGATTAAACCCTAACTTTGGAAGCTATTAGACTGCTTTGTTACCCTTGGCTCCGTTACAGATTATTTGTTCAAGAAACTTTGTCATCCTCTTTGGTTGGAGCAGCACGCAGACGGGAAACGTGCAACGACCATGGAACTCGAACTGCACGGGAAGCTCTTCCTGCCCCCAACGTCTTACTGCTTCCCAAGTTTCCTTGCTCTTCCCAGAGACAAAACCATGACCAGCTGCACTTTTTCAGACAGTGACTCACCTGCCTGCAACTCATATCCTAAGAGTTCAGATAATCACATGCAAAACAGAAAGTCCATATTCAAGACCATCTCTACCCCATCCAGACCAGTGACATGACCCTCATTCACTCACACCTCAGGCGAGACGTGACCACAGAACAAATCCCCCTGATGAAGCAGCCAACCCTCACCTAAAAGATCAAATATCTGCTGGAGCTCCCACTTCCCACAGAAAGTGTCAGACCAGAAGGCAACAGGTCCCTGGCGGGTAAAGACCCTGCACTGTCTGTCTCTTAACCTGCTCCTCTATTTGCCTATCACGGACCAACACGTGCAGCCATGCACATGCAGAATTTCCACCTGACACCTAAAACTCTTTCACAAAAAGTCATCTTCCAAACTGTAAGCCTTCTAAGAACATTTAAAAAAAATAAAGTTTTACAAAAACTGGCATTTTCCAAGAAAAACTGTTGTATTGAAAGATTTCAAAACCAGCCCCAATCAACGCATGCTGATAAACTGTGACTCGACAAACCACACACACAACTCACCAGTCTGCTACTGCATTACTAATCGCTTAACATTTACAAAAGGCTCTGAGATCTTTTGATAGAGACTGCAAGAGAAAGAGAAAGCCTCCATTAATTATAATAGAGCATTAATAATCCTAGGCAGATCAAAGGCAAAGACTTGATCAAATCCACATAAAGGCACTGTATCAAGGGACTGCATTCAAAGTAGAACTGTGGTAATAAAGGAAATTATTTATATGCTTCAGTAGGCAGACAAGGCACTTACAACGGCCAGGCTCTGTCACTTAAAGACCTAAAAAAAGGGAAAAGTAAAACTAAAGGCAACTTTTAGGAAAGGGCTGTAATAATGCTTTTCGTTTAGTTACAAAGAGCAGGCCACGGTTGCTTATATGGATGTGTTAAACTTACGCAGACGAGTGGTCTATTCTGTGACTGCCAGAACAAAGGTCTCCCCTTTATTTTTGCCAGGGGTAAAATATGTATCTAGCATGGTAGCAGCATATTCAATACTTGAGCCAGCTGGAAACATTTATGAGAAGCTGGGGCTTTGTTTTGTTCGTGAGGGTGAAATACTGCTTTCAGATTTTTGCCCATGAAAATTCTTATCTTTCTATTGAGTTGTGGGGTGAAAAAAATCTGCATTTTTTGGTGGGTGACACCTGTGTTGAGATAGCCAATACTTAGCGGTTACAGCTCTCCTGGCCAAGCCGTGCACATGTACCAGCCCTCCTGAAGAGACGAAGGGCACGCTGAGGCAGAACAGAAACAGGCAGAGATGCAGCAGCTCGGGAGAGAGGAGCACTAAACAGACTGCAGCGGCCGCAAGCGGCTTTCAACATCGCCAACGCTGGCAACTGAACACCAAATCAAACAAAATGAGACTCTGTAATTACTAAGCAGACAGATCTTTAGCCAGTTACGTGGCCCACTTTAATTCAGCAAGAAAGCAAGGAAGCCGAATCCTGCAAAAAGCAAGCTGCTGTGCGCTGAACCAGTTTTCTGCGCCAGCTCCCCGCAGGGCCCTGCGAGTGCCGCGCTGGTGCTGCGAGGAGAAAGGAGGATTCTGTCCTCAGCCACTGCCACGCTGGGCAGCCTTACCTGAGTCTGTCAGCCACAGACAACACCACAGCCAGGAAAGCAGGACTGACTACCCTTGCTGTCACGCTGCCGGAATAACTGAACAGATAGATCCCCCCTGCGGTATTAACCTGGCTCTGATAGCAACTGACAAAGCCAGAGCTGACCTGCAGCTGCCTGGGCATAAAGTGACAAAAGCCACGGTGAGCCCACAGTACCAGCACAGAGCCATCGTCTTTAACATTCGGGTCTTCTTTCCAGCAGTCACACTAATCCCATTCAAGCTACCAAAAGGACCAGACCAGAATTCATCTCCATTTAGCTCCCCAGTTGTTTTAGTCTCCTTCTGCTCAGCTCATGCAACAGGTCTAACACCCACTCGGTAAATACTTAACTAGTAATCCTTCAAAATAGGTTCTGCAAAGCAGAAAAGGGATGAGCAGACTCTGATGGAAGCATACAGAGAGCTATGGAACTAAAACGAAAAGTCAAACTTGGGATTCATCATTTTGCTCTAAGTCCCTGTTTCTCATTTCTTTCATTATTGTCTTAAGCCATAGTTATGTAGCCATTTTCATCAGGCAGGCACCCATGCTGTCAGCAAAGGGGCACTCCAGACTTTGCCTCCATCCCTAGCTGCCACTCACCGCTTCCCTTTTGCTGGCACAAGTGATTGCAGAAGCCACATTATGGCACAGAGCGAGGACACTGTGCCTGAAAACTAACCAGATAAGAACGGAAAAAAATATAAAGTCAATTTGCACTGTGTGGACACACAAACACTAATGCTGGCCAAAAAAAAAAAACCAAACAAAAAAACTCCAACCAGCAGAAATAAGAGTGTGAACAAGAGTGGTGTTTATAAAGTTACGCCTACAAAGGGGAGGTTTTCAAGTATAAAAAAAGCCACCCAATAGGATACTGAGTGGACATACCAACCTACTGGCCTAGTCAGCTCTGCTTCAGTCTCCCTGCATTGACCTTACAAAGGCAATCCCACAGTTTTGAAAATCGCACATTTTTTTAATCACTTTTCCTCATGCCTGAGAGGTGTAAGTATATGTTTTAGCAGCTCCCAGCAAATGGTTCTGACATTTTGTCCTCCCTGCCCAAAACAGAACACTCCCCTTCGTGCAAATGAGCAAGGAGAAAGTCAACAAGCTGCATTTGTCACTTGTCATGTGCTGCGGTATTCTCAGGATGCAGGCTGGCTGTTACAGCTCAGTGTTGCTTAGACCCTGTGTGCGCTCTGAGGTCTGGAACCAGCACCAGGCCGGGACCAGGACCCCACAACTTATCCATTCATTTCATGGATGTGAGATTTTTCTCCCCCATTTCCTGCCTCTTGCACTAGTTTTTGCACAGCCTTGTTAATAAATGGGAAAATGGTTCAGGTAAAGAGAGTGTCCCAAGCCAAGCATGTATTTATTTGTAAGGCAAAAATAAAATACTCTCTAAAGTATCTACCACTTACCCAGCTCTCCTAAGCACTAACATAATACACCCCAAAGCTATGCAGCTTCTACACTCCAGGACATGAACTGGGCATACCTTTGGCACTTGCTTTGTCCTGAACTTGAAAACAGATTGCTTCAATCCCAGAGTTTTTTGACAAGGAAAAGCCAGTCTGCTGCCTCAAACATCACAGGCAGTAACTGCAGCTTGAGAGGACCCTAAAAGCAACTAGGGAAAGCTACACTCCTCGCTCTGCACACAAGTTCTACTTGAAAATGGAGAAAACATACTTTCTCAGCCTCCTCAGTTACAATTCCGTCACAACATACAAAAGGTCGTTTCTTCCCACGAAGCAATGGTGAAGGATTATGTTCTCCCAAGCATACCGCATGAGCACCAGGACAACTTCCACCTGTAAGAAGGATGTGGAGTCAAATCCGCCTGATGAGAACAGAGGGAAAGAAAAAGTCTGGTAGGAAAAGGAAAGGATTGAAGGAGACTTCTGGCCTGTATCTGCCCTCAGTAGAAAACCTGCAAGGCATTTTAAATTACTGCCGCCAATTCTCCATGAAATACTGTATTCCACTATATAGTGCATAGTACTCTCCTTTCTGTGTACTCCTACAACCAAAGCTGATGGGCAGAAGCAGGTAGGGAACAGCATGTTCACAGGCTAGGAACTCCGTCTGAGATCCCCAACAAAGTAGGCTGATTTCTGCAAGGTGCCAAGTACCAACAAGACTCTAACCAAAAGCAACTCCAGAAACCAGAATCAAGTCACTGCTTAAAGTGTCCATGTTTGATGGGTCCAGACAAAGCAAATCACCAAGGGAAAGGCTAGCAGAAGCTGTCAGAAGCAGAGCTAATAGCATTACTCTGGAATGGAGATGCCTAGTCCCGTCATTCAATTCTTCTGCATCATGAAGAAATCTGGGAGAAAACAGCACTTCAGTTTATTGCCTCCTACAAGCTCTATCTCTGATCCCACATACAAATCTAACTGTGAAAACTTTATCAAGCAGAACACTCGGCATCATAAAAGTCACTACTGTGGCTCGTGACAACACATTTTACAACTGAGCTGGTTTCCATCCCTACACCAACTTCCCTCCACCTCCTTCTCATGGTTTGACACTTCATTTGTAAGTACCCAAATGAAATCCCCTTAGTTAACTGCCCAAGCAGTTTTACCTGCTTCAGCTTACTGCTTTCCCCATACCCTTCACCTTCACCCCCCTTTCCAAAGGCATGAGAAGGTTAAGTACCACCACCAAAAGCAGTCTACTGTGCAAATATGAAAACATTTGATGTTGCTTGTTCTTCTGAACATGTCAAGAGAAGTACAGAGTAACAGACTCACTTCTGAAGGCAGTGATGGCAGGTGAGCACAAGAAGTAACAGAAGGGCACCGTCTTCTCCAGCTGGTAGTACAGAGCTCAACGAACAAACTTCATGCAAATAGAAAGGAGGCTACAGCTATGACTTGCAATTCAAAAACAGCAACTTTTTTGCTTGTGCAACATGATTCTACAGGAAGAATAAGCTGAGATAAATGATCCTGCAAACCACAAAAAGTGCACATGCCTAATTGCTGGAGTTGCTGAAATGTCACCCAGAAAGACAAGGAAAACCCTGAAAAACACTCATATATAGCAACTTTATTTGCAACACACATGTTGTGGGTTTGCTAGTAAATACTAGTTTTCAGTTCAACAGTGCACAGGACCAATGGAGGGACAGGCAGTGCTCCAGACTAGAAGCTTTAACCTAAACACTCAACACAGTTTTCAGAGTCCCATATACTGAGGTTGCTCATGCCCAGCTCTACCTTTCCTGTGTCCTACGTGCATCCAGGGCAGTAAAGGAGTGTACTGAAAATGAACTGAAATATCTCACTATACAAGCAGACGCTGCAAAATACAAATAAGTTTTCTCAATGGTTTCCAGACAAGTTATATGTGGAAAATTATTTTACTTGTTGCTTTGAGCACCAGAGGAGCCTGCCAAGACAAGCACTTCAGTGATAAGCACTACAGACCTCACAGTAAAAGAAAGTCTGGAACTCAGAGCCCACGGTCAGATAAAAGCCCATCCACAAAGGGAAGGTACAGTGAAGACAAAGGCTGCCATAAAAGCATGCAGGTGTTTAACTCTGCCAGGTTTAAGTAAGAAATAGACAACACCATGTCCTAACGGAGCTGCTGAAGACCATGTAGAAAGAGTGGAGCCCAGGCCTCCAACTGCCATGCCAGTCCAGTCTCCCAAACACAGCCCTCAAGGGATAGCAAAATGCAATCATGAAACAACAGCCAGCCCACGAATCAAATAGAGTCCAAAGCACAAGAAAATGTCACATTTCACCAAGTATCAAAAAGACCTGCAGCTGTTGTTCTTTGTTTACTCAGTCAGCACACCAAACTTTCACAGGATTTGCAGTTCTAGCTTTCTGTGGTCTCTTTTAAAGCTTTTGCGCTGTTAATACCAGGTCCTATGAGCTAGACAAGATGGCGTTTCAATGGGGCTAGACATCTTAAAGACTTTCAAGCTCAGCTACTGGTCAGTCCCAAAATAGCTTTCTAACTACACAGCCTCTCCGACTCACCCTCGCTAAAGAAGCAGCCAGAGCAGCAGCCCAGTGGAAACCATGCTTTCCTCCTCACTAAAAGGTTAGACAGGCAAAAAAGACAGGAAAAAAAAAAAAAAATTATACTTTTACTAGTACCTCAGTGCAAAACCAGTAGAAGGACCCTGATGACAAGCACAGTTCCACTGCACACCCTTGTATTCACATGCTCATAAATCATCAATCCACAGACTTCATGCCACTTAAGAAATGTCCTTACTCCAGCCTTTGAAGGGTCTAAGCTGTCAGGGAGCTGCATAGTATGACTGGATAATTCAGGGTGGAAAGGACCTAAGGAGGTCTCTAGCTGAACCTCCTCCTCAAAGCAGGGTCAGCTCTGAGATCAGGCCATGTTGCTCAGGCTTTATCGTGTCACATCTTAAAACCTCCAAGAATGGAAGCTGCACAAACTCTGTAGGCATCCTGTCCCACCGCTTCACAGTGCCCAGCATGAAAAGGTTTCTCCCTTTGTCCAGACTGAACCTCATTCGTTTCAGTTTATACCTGTTGTCTCTCTCCTCCGCTACGCACAACGATGAAGAACCTGGCTCCGTCCTCTCAATAATCTCCTCACAGCTATCAGCAGACTGCTTATTAAAGATCTCCCCGAAGCAGTCTCTTCCACAGGCTGAACAAGCCCAGCTCCCTCAGCTCTCCTCACAGAGAGAGGTGGCCCACTGCTGAAGGGGCTCCACTTTAGCCAGGTCTTTCCCATATTGAGGAGCCCAAAACCGGACACAGTCTATCAGCTGGGATCTAAGAAGTGCTAACTAGAGGGGGATAATCACTTTGCTCCACGCACTGGCTGTGCTCCTGTTAATACACCCCAGGGTATTGTTGGTTTTCTTCACAGCAGTGGCATGCTGCTGGCCCGTGGTCAGCTCGCTGCCCACCACGGCCCCCAGGGCCTTTCCAGCAGAGCTGCCCCCAGGCAGGCAGTCTCCAGCCTGTATCATTGCAGGGGGCTCTTCTTTCCCAAGTCCAGGACTTTTCACTTGTTCTTGTTGGATGTCAGAAGGTTTCTGTCCGCCTGTTTCTCCCGCCTTGTCTACGTCTCCCTGAGCGGCAGCCCTGCCCTCGAGTGTATCTGCTGGTCACCCACTTTGGTGTCATGTGCAAACTGCACGAGCGTGCGCTCCATCACCTCCTCCAGGTTGGTGGTGAAGATGTTAAACAGGACACATCCCGGGATAGAACACGAGACAAACAGATCACAGGACATAGGGGCAGTGCCACAGGCAGCCACGAGGATCTTTTCCCCCCTTTTCTTGCACGGGGATCAGTTACTCTGTTTTCACTCTTCCAATGTAATAGATATGAAATCTTTCACGCTCCCAATACGGCTCCACAGAATCATATGGCCAGCTGTGCTGCGACACACCAAATTAACTCAGCCTTCCTGGAACAACAGTGCCCATCTCCTGTGCATTCAGTACAAAAGCGGAATTCCCCAGCTCAGACAGTTTCAAAGTAATTGTGTTTGCATTCTTGGAAAAACCTCTTAGGAACCACTAGATCAACAGCACATCAACAGCAAATGAAGGAACTCAGTGAGGATGCCTTCTACCAAGATTCTGGGTGGTATGGCATCTGCACGTAATGCCATTCATGGGAAGAAAAGTCACTCACTAAAAATTACAATTTGTTTTGCCAGTTTGTCCACAGAAAAGAAAATACATACATGTTCCCAGTTGGTTAAGAACTGACGAAAAAAGGCTTTTTACCAGGTGCTGAACTAGCTTGGAAAATGTTGGTACCTGTGATCTGTTTGTTAACATGTAAATGACAGGAATTAAGGGATCAGAAATATACAGTTGCAAAGACAGTATAAAACAAACACCTTAAATGTCAGAGTCATGGCTTGGTCAAGCATAGCTCCCTAGCCGTCTCATTGCTCTTACTACTGGTGTCAGCAGAGCAACACAGCCACCACAGTTTAGTTTTTTAAGCTAAATGATACGAAGCTAAATGATACTGAGGATCCAACATGATGATTTAAACTATGGCCCCTCACTGTGTTAATGCAGCTACAGCTGCAGTGCTGTAGTAACAGTGGGCATTTTCAAGACACCAGTCTAATTATGCACATCATAATTGGTCAAGCGGGAAACTATTAGTCTGAATCTGTGTGAGCAGTCAGAGGAAAAACTCACAAGCACACAGTTATCCCGGACACATCATGGAAACAAATATATACCTTTCTCCTTCCACCATACAGCAGAGGGTGGATACTAAGGCCAGTCCCTCTTCCCTTCCCATTACCAACTGTCTCGCTCCCTGACGAGGGACCCGCAAAAAAACCAGCTCCACAGAATCACAGAAATTTTGATTGGAAGGACCTGCCAAGGTCCACCTTGGAGCTGGACTACTGCCACATTAGATGAGGCCAGTCATGACTGCTTCTCCCCTTCCACATGCAAAAAAACCCCTATCAGTTTGCGTGGCAAACAGCATCAGATCTGCTATACAGGCAGCAGATCTGGTTTGCTCCTGGAACAGCAGGACCACTTGGAGCACGACATCCTGCACCCAGTTCAAATCCAGTTTCCCAATGATAGGGCTCCATTATACATGCTTATTTAATAGAGAGTCAAGATCCCTGCCAGACCAAATTCAGTACAGATCGAGGATACATGTATAGTGTTACCATTCTTGCAGCCTGCCTAATTTTCCAATGGAACCAATTCACTGTAACAATACTGGGAGCCACACACAGGGAAGAAGGCAAACAGTAATCCTGAGGGACAATTTTATAAACCTGTTCCTGAGAAGGAATATTAAGCAGAAAATGCAAGCCTGGATGGCCTGGTACTTTCTCCTATTCTACTATTTCTGAAGAAAATCCTGTCCATTTTGCAAAGCCTCAAAATCCATCTGCTGGACTAGACAAGCCAGAGAGCAAACAACACTATTCTATTTTAAAATGACAGAAGTGTCTGCATCTGTTTAATAACACACATGCATACATCTGTCAAACAGACCTAGTGAAAGACACTTTCTGAGGATTACACGTTTTTCTATTTAAAGGCAGTAAAAAAGACACCATGCCTCTATACAGACATCAGAATAGCACTCCTCCTCATCCAGCTCTCACAGTCTCCTTCCTTACTCCAAATAAATTGTGTATGCAACCATCTCAGCTAATTAAAAATTAGCAATAAGGCCATATGGCAGCTATAATGGAAAATCCTATTTCTTTTTTCAGTGGATTTCACTATGGTACAACAACTTAATGAAACAAGTACTAAAGAAGGAACCGGAATTCCAGGAGCCAGAACAGCTTGCTTGTTTTATAACCAAAACGCAGCATACATTGAAAAGAGATTTTGTAAGAGTATATGATCGCCAGGCAGGTCTCAGGGATTATAAAGAAGCCTTTTTTAACTTGGAGAAACAGTCACTGAGAGGCAAAACTGAATTCCCAAAGATCCTGTTGCTCGCCACTAGCAAGGCTAAAAGCAGAATCCCATCCCGTGGCCTCCCCTCTCAGCCTAAGGGCTCCAGAGAGGGGTCTGCAGCGGGTGCATGGATACAAATCATGTGTACAGGATTTATAATTAGAAGCTTCGTTGTGCGGATATATGTTCCTCCACGAGGAAGTGACAGTGATTTAAGGGCCCAAAGAGTAAGGAGCCACTGCTCTCGGCCAGTACACGCTGCCAGGTGTTCATGTTCTCTCCACATCTGGTTTTCAGAGCAAGACTTAATTGGATTCAAATTACAAAACCCTGAAACCACATATGTTAGTCATAATACTTTTCCAACTAAACTAGACATACACAACAGAAGGCACGAATTTTGGGTTACGGCTTTCTACTTGGCCAACAGAAGAGTACAAATTAGGAAGTCTATACCTGAGCAGAATACACTTCACCCTGGAGAGATCTCTTGGCCACTGACCTATTAGCTGTGCAACACAGAGGTTCCTGTTCCCACTTCCCCTCCATGCTCAGCCCACCCCCAAAGATAAACGGGGGTCACTGTCAGCCATGCAAGAACTGCTGGTGTAGTTCCCCCCCCCAGCCCCTCCTGCGATGGTGGGGATGGCACGCACCACCACCGAGCAGCCTGTCCTGCAGCAGAGGTCCCAGGATCCAGCACTCCTCCTGAGGGCAGCCTGGAAAAGCCCCCTGAAAAGCAGGGCTCTCCCACTGCTCACCCTGCCCCTTCTTCCCTTCCACTTCCCTCCTCCTCACCACAACGCGTGCCACACTTCCCAAACCGCCCACCCCTCAGCCCAGGGTGAGAAGTACCAATGCAGCCTATGGCAACGACCAGAGGCAGGTACACCGCAGCCCCCAGGATGGCATGTAAAGCAAGGGCCAGTCCATTTATGCCATATAGACCCTGGGGAAAACCTGCCGCAAACGTGTATACTTTGCAAGTTAGAGTAGATAACTCTGAAAACTGCATCAGTTGATTTTGCTGTGCCCTGAGGAAAAAAACTAAGCTTCATCAGTGACAATGCACATATATAACACATCTCACCAAGCAGGCAGAGGACGTACAAGGGAGGGGATAAGCAACTACCAAAGTCACCATGCAGAAGAGCTCAATTAGAGGGCTGTGCAGAGTAAAGCATGTGGACATCATGACAGCTGACCAGAACAGAGCCCATGCCATCAGTCATGTCCAGACACTGGCACAGGTCAGATCTTTGGAGCCATCTGGATGACTTTCAAGTAGGTGGCTTCTGCAACAAAATACCCAGATCGCGTTAGTTCAAAGAACCTGGGGGTTTGCTGAAGTCGTGATTCCTATAGTGAGCAGAGGTCAGCACAAGGAGAAGCCTTTGGGAAACAAGGCTTCCCTTCCTTCTTTCTCGCTGGCGTCCAGGTCTCCTGAAACGACTGTGAGGAACTTGAGGGCTAGCCCTTAGCCTGCTGCTGCAGTGAAGACCTTGCCCCACCAGCATAAGAACATGGATAGACTGAAAACACTGAAAAGGCAACAAGACTCCAGGGTAAAGAAGGCACACACAGAGCCTCCTGCATTACCAGCAGGAGCAAGGGTGACAAGGATCACAAAGAGATGATGTTATAGGTGAGGCAGAAAAGTCCTCCTCCTTATGATACATATCAGTGTCTCTGTACGGTTGCATGTCCCCATCAAGACATCATGTCTTGACACAAGACACCCTGACACAGACAACCTCCGAGGTGCGTATTTGCAGGCCAAGATTTCTAGTGGTGCCCAAGAGATTTGTGCACTTGACTCTAGGACGAGAGGAAATGGCCTCAAGTTGAGGCAAGGGAGATTTAGGTCAGATATTAGGAAAAATTTTTTAACTGAGAGCATTGTCAGACATTGGAATAGGCTGCCCAGGGAAGTGGTTGAGTCACCATCCCTGGAGGTATTCAAAAAGCGAGTAGACGGGGTACTTCAGGACATGGTTTAGTGGGCATGGTTGATGGTTGGACTCGATGATCTTGAAGGTCTTTTCCAACCTAAATGATTCTATGATTCCCTTTGAAAACTAACAGCAATTTGGCATCCAAATCCCTTATGAGCAGCTTTGAACTGGCACTTCCACAGCCACAAACTTTAATCTCCTCAGCTCTGTCCATGACACTTGTATGCACAAGGTACACACACTAAATTTCCTTCCCAGTTGAACAGCAAAGCTGTAGCTGCTGAAACACTAATTCCTGCAACTAGCAGACTCTCCCTTGCACCGGCCTTGCCACAGACCACATATCCCTGGATCCCTTAGCAACAAGTTGTTCTGACATGCTTTCACAATGGAAAGAGCTTGCCAGTTAATCTCCCCAATCTCCTAACATCAAAGTATGATCCAAAGCTCAAAGCAGTGCATTGGAAAACTCCACCAGCTTCATCTGTTTTCGGATCAGCCGGCCTGTAACAGTTCTTGAAATATATAAAAAGACATTTAGCACTGTTATGCGTAACTATACTAAATCTTCTGGACTCCTGTATTGCCGACGTGCAAATCAGTAGGATGCATTTAGATTAATAAAGGGATCTAAATATCACAACTCTTAAAAACACAAGCACTAAAGTCAATATGATTAATGCATTTATGATAATGCATTGCAGAGCACAGCCTGATCTCCCTGCACAGATCCACCAGTGGGACGAAGAATCCCCCCTTCACACCGTCCAGCAGAGACCATCGGCACAGTCCCTGCATGAAGTCGTGACTTGGCCAAGCTCCCCCCATCCATATCAGATCCATGTGCAGCCCTCCACACATCAAAGTCTCACAGGGCTCACCCACACGCTCCTCAGAACAGAAACAGCCAGACGCCAGCTTCTAGAAGTCTCTCCCAAGATGTTAGTATTAATAAATCCTTTAGAAGAAATGAAAATAGGTATCATTGAATAATTGCTTTTAAGTAAGGGTAGACTTTAAGGAGAAAAGGAGTCCCTTTCCAAATCCTTGCATTAGTATTTTTAAGAAATTCCAAATCTAGTTCTGGATAATCACAAGTGTTGATAACCACCTTGCTAAGGTTTTACAATGAAACATAACAGTGTTCTTATAATGGATCTTATTTTAATGATTGCAACTGTGAAAATAAAACCTTAAAATGGCTGTTTTTCTCAAATAAAAGCAAGTCACTTTCTTCAATCCACTGCTGAAGAGCTACAGAGCTATTTCGCATATCTTGCTGCATCCTGTCTGGAAGAAAACTTTCAGCTGTAATTCAAAACTCTATTGTCTCACCAAGAGACTGTGCCTAAAGCTGCATTGGGAGAACCATCCTAGCCTAGCTGCAGTTACAGGAGAAAAGCACAGGTTTTATGACACTATTAAAAGGATGATTCCTGTGCATGTAAAGTTCATTTTGGTTGAGACGTTGACACAAACTACATCCACAGCACAGCTTTTGCCAGAATAGAACACAGTGTCAGAACCTAAACTGGCACTGCTCTAGCAAGGCTGAAGCCAGACCTGGTCAGAGGTATGCTTGAGCCCTACAGGAGAAACTCAGCAATTAGGCTACACAGGTTCCAACTGGAAATTTAGGTCTCTGTTTAAATTAGTAGTAGAAAGGATAATAAATTGAACCTGAATTTGCGTATGTATGTCTGCACAATCTTTCTATGGATATACACACATACCTGGAACAGTATGTAGCTTCAATATAATTATATGCAAATTACTCTCTTAAAAAGCAAGTAATTCTGCTTAACCAGCACCCATCTCATCTTCTGTTTGCATATTTCAGCAGCAGTAGCCCATTACAATGCACAGACACGCTACACAGCCAAGTATCCTCTCAGACTGCAGGAAATATACTTGTGTGAACCAGGACCACAGAATTAGACCCTACATACTTTGTGTTTGTCTCTCCATATGGCTAAGAATTCACTGCCACATACATACTACGAGCAGGGAAAGTAAGTTAAGATGGGGGTGAGCTCCAACACCAATCTATTGAAAGGAAGAGCCTTAAAAACACATTGAGTATCAGCTCAGGAGACGGTAAGAAGCAACCGGTTGAAACTGATCTCAGATTGCACCTCAAGGATCTGTGAGAGGCAGATTTGGTCATGAAGTTTCCTGTTGGGTGAGAAATACCACAAGACTAGCCAGCACCCTGCAAGTTGCCTGGCACTTCACCACCAGTCAGAAATGCAGACATGCCTCAGGACAAAAGCTAGAGTGCAGGCACCACACCAGCAGTGCACCTCCATCCTGAGCTTTCTAGGCACCAGGTGATGCCAATGTCCCAGTTCTTCCACATCAGAGAGGTTAGAGCAATTACTCCACCAGCACCAGTTCATGAAGGAGGATGCATGGGCACAGCCAGCATGAAACGCAATCTGCAATGGTCAGGAATGGTTGTGACTGGGACAAATCCTGGGTATGAATAATACCACCAATACGAGTGACGCCTGCAAGGTGAATGAAGATTGAGTTAAGGATGCCTTACAGCTTTACATCTTTTTAGGATCTATTGAACAGGCATCTTTCAACATCATTTTAAAGCTAAATACATTTGTTAGAAATCCCAGGCAGCCACTAGGCAGTGACTAAAGCAAACGTGCAGCACACAGAGGCAGAGAAGTTCAATTTTTTGCAGTTTGTTTACACAGATACACCTCTGGAGACCGCATAACAGACAGCATTAAAAAGAGATTTTAACTATTTTCGGTATACCATATTCAAATGAAAGATGAGATCCATTTTCTAAGCAAGTCCAATTCTCCTATCCTCTTGCATTCAAGGGGATGCCTTACAGGCCTGAGATGCGCTCATCAATACAAAGGCAATGAAGTAGATCTGGTTTTGAACCTCTTTTCTCTCCAGAGAGCAATTACCCCCACAAGCAGCCCCATCAGTTTCAAAGGAATGATAAAGAAACTGTTTCCTCCAATTTAATTCTGCTGTTGGGCTTATTTCCCCATGTTCTTCCCTCTAGAAAGCCAAAGTGGATCGGGCAGTACGAGCAGTCCCCATCTGAACAATTTGGAGATGGGTTTTAGCATGGGTGGAGCTGTGGGAAATGGGCAGATTATGCAACACCTTTGCCTAAAGATCAGGGCAGGAGAGACAACCCCAGAGATACAGTTTCTTTCCCTGGCTTTGTCACTGGCTTGCCAGATGACCTTGAACAAATCACTTCACTTCCTCACCCTCCACCTTTTCTCCCTGCAAAATAGAGGCAACAACTGCCACCTTTCTCTGGGAGAAAAACCTTGCCACCTAGTGAAATATGCCCCTACCAAGCTATTTACCAAACTGGTGTGCCTCCAGGCAAATGTAACAGTACACTTTTCACAGCCACACCATCTCACTGTCACACTGAGCCACAGACCACAAGAACAATACTTAAACCTCCCTTGATATGCATAAAACCTTCGTATTATTCAGCTGCTGTTGCAATAATTCTGGCCTCTGCAGCACTGTCACTTCTCCCCTTCTTTCCCCCTCTCCTATTGTTTTCATCAGGCACAATGAATCGCTCTTTTCTGGAGCACATTCCTCACCCCTATGCCCACCCTCAATCGTGTCAGTGGGAAACAACACTACGCAATTAAGTCTGTTGTATTTCTCTCACTGACTCCTCCATATAGGCTATATATACACACACACACGTACACAGATACAATAATAGAAGGTTTATTTAGCCAAACACCTGCTGCCCAGATCTTTCATACAATGTGTTATGAGGAAAAGAAAACAAAGCTTTGCAAGTAGGTTTGGAGCGAAGCTTGGAGCAAACCCCCTGCTGTATTTCAGTACAAAGACATCACTCTGACCAACAGGAAAGGGGAAGGTTTTTTAAGTTTCATTTAGAGATGGAGATGAAACACAGCACTATCTAAAACACTATCTTTTACAGGGTCTGAAAAGAAGCTAAGGGATCATCTAGCTTACAAACTGTATCCTGCTATGGGCCCTGCCAGCACCCCAATAGTTTTGTAAGGTATTTAAAGCTGATTTTGGAGCTCCTGAACAGTTGTGGTAAGTTTATTAATCATATCACAGATGTGGCACATCTTGAAAGCCCAATATACACCAAGACAGAGCCATGTCACAGTAACATGAGGCAAACAGATTTTTACAGATTTCCACATAGCCTAGTTGGGGAGTGGGGGAAGTAAAAACCAAGCAGTCGCACAAACACTGGAACTAACACATCCTGCTTTTCTAAGGATGTGTGTCATGACTGATTGAAAGATTAAGAACGCACATCTCCACACTGCTCTCCCCACAGATGGGTCCTTTCTCCAGCCACGTCCCTGCCACATGGGCTCTCTAGTAGCGTGTAAGCGTTGAGCTCATCTGCAGGTTCTCCTGCTGTGGGACTCCACTAAGGTCTTTCTATACTCACTGGTGACCCATTTTGACACAATCCACAGTCATTTAATAACCCTTAAGATGGGTAGTTTTCTCTCAGGGGCATTTTTAGCTAAACTATGGGTTAAAAATATTCCTGGGAAGGAAGAGGAAGGGAGGAGCCAAACAGACAGTCAGATCACCCACCCTGTACTTCCATAGGAAACCAGGGTAAAAACAGCTTCCCCACGAGCAACAGTGGCTGCTGCTTCTTTTGTCAGGGCTACCTAATAAGTCAGTTCAGCCATAAAAATTCAGAAACATAAATATAAGGTGTAATAGTGTAAAGCAGAGGTTTGAGGTAGAAATTCAAAGGGTTCCTCAAACAGTTAAGCAACCTATAGAATTTGACTTAAAACGTTGACAAATTTGACCTGAGGTCTCAACCCTACCTCACCTGCCGGCACCCACTTACAAAGCACTATGTCACGCCATACTGCTAAAGCCAAAGCAGCAGCAAAGTTGTTTACATGCTACAGTAAATACTTCGAATACTGCCACAGTGACTATCGCAGCATACCTAGGAACCTTATTTATCCTCCCGTCACAAAGCAAGGGTATGAGCTTACAGTGGCCGACTTGATAAGCCTAATGAACCCTCCTCTCCCAATATAGCTTCTCTAAAAATAGACTGCAGCCTGTTATAAAGTAGTTAGCCAAAAAAATATTTAAATTTAGTTGCTTATGGGTTGGTAGCCACACATTATGGTTATTTATGACATAGCTGCCACCCATGATTAAAAATAGAAAATCACATAAGTAACAAATGAAAACTTTTTCAGTACCATTATAAGGATCTTTGAGCTGTGTGGCTCAGAAGTGATGCACAAAGATGAAAAGGGTTAATATAACTGGATTAGAGCTCTTGCACAGACCAGGTTAAAGGTCGTTATATGAATACAGTTGACATGATGATAGCAGGCCCGTATTTACACTACGGTTCAAAAGACAGGCAGTGAAAGCAAGAATTATGTATAAAGAGACCTCTGGCTCGCTTGCTTTTCATGCTGTTAGAGGCAGAGAAGGCAAGAATGATTTTTGGTTTCCATTTGCTATTGTGGAGAGTAGTTTGTGGAGAGGGTAACATTTACTCTGGGAAGATCACTCTGACCTCTGCTGGTCCCCTCAGAGAAAACCAGCAGAAACCGAATGGAGGGAGGGAGGAAATCCCTCAAGGGCAGAGCGGTTCCCAAGCTCACAGGAAAAGTTGACCACATGGCTCCTATATGGTCTATCAACTCATTCAAGGAACGCCACTCAGGTGAGCTTCCAATTTACTTCTGCTTCACACCCACAAAGATTTAGTTTCTAGCCCTGAAATTTGCTCCTGCGGCCGCCCAGGTCCTACCACAAGCCACGGACCAGTCTCTCTCCCCCTGGTGCAGACCCCATCCCACCGCCTCATCACTGCTCAGCCCTTGGTCCCCTCCAGTTTCACAGCCATGGTCTGGAGAGCTGGCATTTGAGCGCCACCCCGCAAAGAAAGTGCGAAACGTAAAAGGGTAATAAGCCGTTTCCCCTTTCAACGAAGGGCCTCAGCCGCTGGCAGCACCACAGCGTGTCACACCCAACGGGTGGCTCCACGGGCTCGCAGACAGTCCTTCCTCCCTTCATGTTTTCAGACTGGAAGGAATACTCAAACTAAAAGCTGCATCATATGTTTCAGTTTCCTCCCCATCGCACTGACAGAAGCGTGACCGTCATGCTTTACACTACCGCAGCAGCAGTTCCCCACCAAGCAGTGACGGCAGTAACCGAAATGGGCCCTTCCATCGCCAAGAGGACCTGCAGCCACAAGAGTAGGCAAAATAACAGGCAAACTCAGCAAAACAAATGGGTGGCCCCTGCTGAAAGCGGTTGCCTCAAAAACATCACCTAGTGATGCCGAAATTTCTCGTTTAAGAAGGGATGCTGCCAACCTGTTTAAGCTTAGAAGCCACCTTTCAACAAAACACATTCTTTCGGAGCATGTGGTCGGTATCCCCCGCTGGAGATGAGTTTTCTCCACCATCTTCCTTCAGAAGCAGATGAGATCATCAGGAAGGCACGACTGTTTCTGCTGCTCCTCAGCAGAACCATGTTGAAGAAACTTGAATAGATAATAAAGGAAATACCAGTAAGCCACACCAAGGGCCAGCAGAAGGAAAGAGAAGCAATTTCCCTGAGCCAGGTTTTGAGGCCAAATATTTTATTGTTAAATATTAGAAAGCTGCCTTCTAAATGTTGCTGGCAATCAATAGACTCAATACATGTGAAGCATGTGCTCACTCAACAGCCAGCTGAAAGGGGGCTGAAACTCAAATTACGTCCCTACCCTACACCCATCAGACTCTAGAACAAAACCAAGGCCAGTTTTAACCAGCCAGAAAGTGAAAACTGCATTAAACTGTAAGGCAAGGACACCTAGATTTCTTGCTAGCAGACGGCTGCGGTCTGGGCATAACGCGGAGGGAGTTTCTCCGCAGAAGCCGGTATTTGGTCAGTGGGGGAAGCAGAGGATTGAGTAAACCATCCTGAGAGGAGACAACGCTCCGGAGAAAGGAAGACTTTGCATATACACAGGGATGAGCCATCTTTATCAAAGTCTAGCAGCAAGACGCCACCTCCCTCTCTACAACAACAACAAAAAAACCAGTCGCGTTGCTCGAGAGTGAGCGGTGCTACCTCCGCGCAGCTGCCGGTGCAAGCGGCCCGCCGCGAGGCGGCCTCGTGTGTGTGCCCGTGTCCGAAGGCCGTGCCGTGAGGTGGTGCTGAGCCACCCTGACACGGGTGCTGGGAGGCTGAGCCACCCTGACACGGGTGCCGGTCCACAGGGTTTGTGCTGACGGAGCTTCTCCAGGCCCCCCTGCGCGGCCGGCAGCCATGACCCCAATGAACACGCTGGGTGTACCCTGTGAGCGCACCCGTGCGAAATCCGGGCACTCGAGGGCTAGATGTTTTTGCCGAACGTATCTGGTCATGAAAAACACCCTGGGAAAAGCGTCTGCGCCAACATAAAGCCTACAGATGAAGCGGGCCTGGAACGAAAGGCGGGTGGATTGAAGGGTTGCCTCGTGGCTCCCTCAACTCCGACCAGAAAAAGAAAACGACGCCCGCAGCCTCCTCGCTCACCAGAAGTTTATTTCACAGCAGATGAGCGGGTTCCGGGGCTCCCGTACGAAGAGGGCAGCCGGGCAGCGGGGCGGCGTGAGCGGCCGAGCCCGCGGCCGGCCCTGAGGCGCGTCCGACCAACGGCCGCCCCACAGGGGCGTGTGGCGGGAAGCGCCGGGCGCTGCCGGGCGGAGGGGCCTGCCGGCAGCCGCGGCCGTGCCCCCTCCGCGGGGGCTGGCGGAACAAAGCGGGGTTCTGCCCCGCAGGCTTCCCGCCGACGGACGGGACGGGACGCGACGGGACGGGACAAGCCGCTGCCGAGTCGCGCCGGTCGGGCGGACTTTCCTTCCTCCCCTCCGCGCGGGCGAACTCACCCTCCTTGGCTTTCTTCTTCCTCGCCAGGGTCCCGCCTAGCTTGCCCAGGAACGACTCGTCTTTCTTCATCCTGTGGGGCCGCAGCGTCGGGGATCGGACGGGAGCGGCGGACATCGGCTCGGCCGGGGTAGGGGGGGTCAGCGGGGAGCCTTGCCCGATCCCTGCCCCGCTGAAGCGGCCCGAGGAGCCGAACAAAGCCCGGCAGCGGCCGAATCGCCCGGCCAGCCGCGACCGAGCGGGGAGAACCGGCAGCGGGAGGCGGTGTGCGGGGTGGGGGGGGGGTGTGCGAGCTGGAGCCGGAGCCGGAGCCGCACGGAGGGCAAGGGGGAGGGTGGGGGGGCGGGCTGGGAGCCGCTGCCGGCGGCCACAGCGCCCTGCCACGGCCTGGAAGTCCGCGGGAGGCGGGGGCGGGCCGCCGCGCCGAGCCGGCCCCGCCGCCTCAGGCAGCCCCGCGCCCGCTGAGGGGAGCCGCCCGAGGCCAACGCCGAGGCGGCGGGCGGCAGCGAGCGGCGAAGCTTCTTCAGCCGGAGGGGGCCGGGCGGTTCCCTTCGCGGCTGTGTGGCGGCCGGGACAAGGGGCCGGGGCCGCGGCTGTGCGTGTGCGGTGACAGACCCACCAGGGTGGGGAGAAAGCGGGTAAAAAGCCTGGCAAGAAAAGCAAAGCCCCGGGTCCCCTCGCAGCCAGACCAGACCGCGCCACAGAACTGAGGGCAAACTCTGAGCCTGTGCCGTTTGTCAGGGCTCCGCTTAGCCGCTTCGTGCTGGCGGCATCCAGGCTTGCCTCCTAATTTTGCAGCCAAGGGACTCTTCTGCCCGGCTAGCCTGCCTTCTCCTCACGGCGCGTTGCCTGTTAGGTTTGGCATCTCCCTTGGGGTAAAGTTGAGGAGAAGGGGGCCGCAGGCTCCGTGTTTGCCGGACTCGGATGTGCTGAGTTAGGTTTGGCATCTCCCTTGTGGCAAGGTTGAGGAGAAGGGGGCCGTGGGCTCCATGTTTGCCGCACTCGGGTGTGCTGAGGCCCGCAGGCACCTCCGGGAGGGAAGCCACCACCTCCCAGGTCCCCGAGCGCTGCCGCCGCCGTCAGCACAGCGTACGCTCACAAAAACAGCCAAAAACGGAAAGTCGGTTTTGATCCCACAAAGAGAATTCTTATTGCTTATCATTTTACAGCACCTGGGAGCGTGATAAGGGCTTTGTGGAATACGCACTAAAAACAGACCCTGAAGAGTTTATAGCGTTAGGCTCTGATCCTGCAAAGTCTTATGCACATACTTAACTTTAAGCCACCGAAGTGGTCCCATTGACTTTAATGAGACTACTGGGTACCTAAAGTTATGCACATGCCTTTGGCTGTGCTCCCGCAAGCGGTTCCCCCCTGTCAGCAGCCCTTGTCCCAACAAAGAACCGCATTCAAATCAACGTGACTTGGCACAGCATCCACACACCCAGTTTACAGGACAGATTTTCATGCTTGACCTGACACAACACATCCAGAGCATAAGAGAGCAGAGATACTCTTCCCAGTGTGTAGTTTCACAAGACATTTAACCCAAGCTAATCCACTCTGTCATGAAGACCTACTCTTGTCCCTCTCCTCCAGCTGCTTGTTGCTTTTCTACAGGCACTTAGGCAACTAATCAAAAAAAAAACCCAGCCAACAAACCAAAACCAAAATCACCCTGCCCAGCTTCCCAGTGTGACTGAGCATAAAGTCACCCAAGGGCAAGTGCCAGCAGAAGGGAAGCGGAGGTAACACATGACTGGGGCTGGGAAGACCCTTTCGAATGGCAGCACAGACGTCTGTGAACTGGAGGTTATCATGAATTTGCAGCCTGATACATGATGGAGTGATGACTTATTTCAAGTAGACATTAGTTCTTTGGGGATCCAACTCTAAATGCATTCAAGAGTGAACACTGCCTTTTTTTTAATTTTTTTTTTTTTTTTTTTGAGATAATGTTTTCAGAGGAAGGTGCCAGACTGGACTGACACATTGTAATCCAGCTTTGCAACTATAAAGACATTACCAAAGACCAGGAGGGATGCTGCTGCTGTCAGTGGCAGAACAGTGGATAAAGGAAGTTCAGGTGCTTTTTAAGAACTAGGTGTTTCAGGAGTGGGCAGTGCAGTCCACCAGCTGAGACACAGCAGGGAACTTTAATCAAGAGCCTGTAACTCACCTTGTGGTCACAGGCCAAAGGGACCCGCTGCACCCAGCAACTAACTATCCCACCATGCCTGTTCAGAATATGATACTAGTCCAAACAGGGCAGGGCTGCCCTAAACTGCCAGAAAAGCAAAGCTACACAACACTCGGCATTTCGTGAAAATGCTTTTTCATTAAATGAGATGGCAGCGATGGAGGATCCTTTAGAATACAAATCCAAAACAGGAGGGTGTTTAAACTAGAATGTGGCTTTTTGTCCAAAGAGGAACACAGTGCAGGATGCAGTTTGATTTTGCCTGAAGGTGTTTGTAAGAAACTGAGCATTTTGCGTTTCTGTCACAACTGCTGTTAGCAGAACACGGAGCAGTTTCTAAATATAGAGATACTGTTAATTTACCTACATCACATTTTAAAATCTGTATTTTTTTTATAAAATCTGTAAATTTTTGTATAAAAATATTTTGGTTGAACGTAATATTTAACACAACAGCTAATGAAGGATTCAAAGCATCAATGTTTGCTCAGCTGTTTCTCTAATGGGTTCTCTTTCTGCATTTGAACCATAGGTTTGCCTTACAGGCTCTATTTCTGTTGTGTTTTGCAAATCAGCAGGACAGTGGAAAATAGACAAATACTGTTTCAAAGCATAGAACTGAGGGGCAGTGACATGTTGGGAGAAGGACCTGCAGCTACTTCTAATATTCGCCTTTAATGGATTAGATTTCAAGTTTATAGCATTCCTTTGCTCAAACCACCTACTGCTCCAGTACAGCAAGGTCCAAAGTCACCCACAGCACCACTGTGCATCGCTGGCAAAAGCAACCGAGAACGAGGAGTGCTGTTTCTACATCTCAGAAGTCTTGCATTGCAGGGAGCTTGGACCAGGGGTTTCTGATCAGGTTAATGAGCAGTATTTCCACATCTGTAATTTCCTCCAGCCCCATACTACCATTACATTATGTGCTACCGCATAGTCTGAATATCTCACAAAATAATACATACTGTGGATTTTAACATTATGACCACTCTCACTGGCTGTGCAAGCAGCATTAGCTGTTCCTGCAAGCCATGTTTCTTGTGGGCTGCTCCACCAGCCAGACTGCTGAGTGGTGATCCTGCCCATTCAGGAGCCCCAGGAATGCTGACCTTAAGAATGGATTGGTGACAAACAAATATCTCGGGAAATCCTGGATAAAACCTCTCTGAAGAAAGTATGACTTTTCTTAAAAACAAGCAAGGCAAAAATAAAATTGTAACCACACTATGCTTGAGAACTTCAGGGAACACAGCAAGCCCCGGTGTAAATTAGGGCAGTCCCTCATATCTGGCCCAAACCTGAGTGCAACATATGGATTCACTCTAATTGATCACAGAATCCATCATGGAAACAATTATAAAACGTCGCTATTTTGTTTGCATAAAGAGCAGTGAGAATTACTAGGAAGAAGATACAAACAAGGCATACCCTGGCACCATTGCATCAACAGTGCATTCTGCATTTTCCAGCTTCCAGTAGGTGTAACCCCCAGACCAGACCAGACCAGACCAGACCATGGTGCCCACCTCTTCTTGCTGGGGTACTGTCTACTACAACAAAGGCTGCAGGCACCTGAGGAAATGACCTTTGCTGACCAATCCACTCATTCAGCCCATGTACTGTCTTGGAGGGGTGCAAAACAGTTTAATAATTATGACGACCCATTTGCAGCCCTTTAAGAGGCACTGCCTGGAATGAAAAGAACCACTCTGTCAAGTTTAGGAGCTGCACAAACAAGAAGATGATGCCAGAGATCTTTAAGGGCTCGTGTTAAATTGGTGTCCAGATAAATATGCCTTATATTTGCAGTCTAATTTTTTTTTTAAAGCATAATTTCTTGCTTTAAGCACTCATCAATAAGGTAACCTGAAACTTACACAAAATCTATTTTCTCATTCCTTCCCAAAGTTTCTTTCTCCTGATTTCAGAAATCAATTTCAGTAAGTGTAAATCCTGCTTAAGACATGGGTTATTACCTGAACTTCTCTTCCCGTTTCCTTGGCAAGTCCCAAACCTGCCAATAGCTTTCAATTCTGACCTAGTTTTATTGCAGAATACAAGGAAGCATCCTGTGATCTATGTTGCATGGAGCCTACAGAAGGGATTTTATAAGGGTCTGTCTGAACTAAATGTTTAATGCATAGCTGAAGCAGTTGCAGTGACCACACAGTCTTGTTCTGCATCGTCCCAGCTCCACATTCCCACGTACCACGCACTGTGACAATCCTCTCACATGCTCACCTCTTCTCTAACCAGCTCTGATTTTCATTAAAGGTTTGTGCTGCACTAGGATGCTCATGTCTTGCTTTGTTACAGAAATGTTTGCCTTAGCTCATAGATAACACTGCCTTTAAAAAGCTGTGAACCTTATGCTATGATGATTTTGGAATGTGTAGTAAACATAAAACTTAAAATGGAGCAGTTTGTTCTTAGACAGCCCACTGCCCCAGCTTTAGTCAAATAATCTCTTCTTTGTAAATACTTGATCTTTAAACCTCACAGCAAGATAAGCCTGTCTTGTGTTTGCCCATCAAGGCAATGATGATGATTATTTTTTATGGGTAGTGCTTCTTTGGAAGAACAAATAGATTCTGTTTCCTGAAACAACAGTGTGTGGCCCATAGCAAAGGCTTTTAGACTGTAAGTGAGAAGTTACTGAGGCTGGGATCAATATCAGTTGCAAATCTGCATCTCACTTAAATGATTTTGAGGTTTCAGGCTATACCTAATGAATGTTTTATGATGATTTCCTGTGCAGGAGAGAGTTCCTCCCGGTGCTCTTGCTAGTGGAAAAAGTGGATTTAGCATACCAAAAACTTCAGCTATTCTACTTTGTTCAAATACCTGCACTTCAACTATTACACATTTTTCTGGTGAATATTTCAACCCTTGGAGTTGCTAATGAGATACCCAGTTTACCATCCAGATTCACATACGGTATGAATACATGCATCTTTCACACAGTTCTGTCTACATAGCCAAAAAACAGAGCTGCCACACTCCTTCAGTACCAGGTTTGCCAGTCAAGTGTGTTGTTGCTGCATTTAACAGCAGTAGTGTCAGTACTGTGAGTGCTGAAAAGTTGCGTAATTTCTTAAATAACCTAATTCAAATACAGCTCCTCCAGCTTTTTGGAGGAACGCTCACAAAATCTTCATAGAGTGTAACTTACAGGACCTATGAGACTTGTGTGCACAATACAAGCACTGGCGGTAAAATTAACTCCCACGCAGCAAATGCACCAAGACAAAGACCAGGCACGCATTGTGAGAACAACACTCCCTGCAGTTCTTTCTACGTTGTAACTTAACATTATAATCAATACTTGAGGAAAATAGGAGGGGAAAAAAAAAGGTAACTTAAAAAATGGAGTAGCTTTAATTATGCTGGAGATAAGCAATGAATGTCTTTCTATGTACAAATTGCCTATTTCATTTAAGGTTATTACACATTTTTGCAAGATTGAATAATTAGCAAGGAAGTCAACTGCATTCTCCTGGTACAGGCCAAATGAGACAATTTACAAATTCAAGCTTCATTTTCAATGCATCAAAAATAACCTGAATCCATATTAAAAGCACCAGTAACACTAAAGCACACATAAATGTTGATCTGCAGCAGGACTAGCAGAGTGGATGTTTCATTTCATAAAATTCATACCAAAATCTTAGGTTACACTTAGCTTTAAGGCAGTGTGAAAAAAGCATTTTATGCAGCCTCTGGGGGAAAAAAAAAATAATCAATTGGTTCCCATACCTGAATGTTTTTATGAAATTGTAATCAGAAAGTCTTTTGAGTACAAACTTCAAGCAAGAAGCCACACAAATGGGTTCACAAGCTATACACACAGTCCAAACAGCGTATGAAACTTCACTGATTCTAGTACAGCACTCAAAACATAACCACTTATAAGCAAGTATCTTTCAATAATTGAAATAAAACCAGAGAGATCCATTCACCTCTGACTTTGATGTCCTATGTATTTATAAAGAAACACTTAAATTTGTAGCATAAATAGAGAAAGTATGTCAGCCTATTGCAAAGTAAAAGGAGGATGGGTTGTTTGAGACAAGAAGAAAGAGCCTATGGCAAAAGAAAAGTAAAATTACACTTTGTGAAACCCTGTCCTGGTTTCAGCTGGGATAGAGTTAACTGTCTTCCTAGTAGCTGGTACAGTGCTATGTTTTGAGTTCAGTATGTGAAGAATGTTGATAACACTGATGTTTTCAGTTGTTGCTCAGTAGTGTTTAGACTAGAGTCAAGGATTTTTCAGCTTCTCATGCCCAGCCAGGGCACCTGACCCAAACTGGCCAACGGTGTATTCCATACCATGCGACGTCCCATCTAGTATAGGAACTGGGAAGTGGGGGGTGGGGAATCATGGCTCGGGGACTGGCTGGGTGTCGGTGGGCGGGTGGTGAGCAATTGCCCTGCGCATCATTTGTACATTCCAATCCTTTTATTACTACTGTTGTCATTTTATTAGTGTTATCATTATCATTATTAGTTTCTTCTTTTCTGTTCTATTAAACCGTTCTTATCTCAACCCACGAGTTTTATTTCTTTTCCCGATTTTCTCCCCCATCCCACTGGGTGGGGGGGAGTGAGTGAGCGGCTGCGTGGTGCTTAGTTGCTGGCTGGGGTTAAACCACAACAAACCCAAAACAAAACCTGGAATCATTCTGAGTCACATCACAGTGTTTCAAAGAAACAGTGCTCTTCTAAATAGGAAATGAAGAGCTTGTATCAGTACTTTTCATCAAGTGTGTGTTAGTCTTTAGTAACTCAACTGGCTGATGGCCATTAAAAGTGACACAGCTGCTGCTGCCGCCTGAGTTCCACTTGAAGTGTGTATTGTCTCTAAAGAGAAGGATGAAGAAGGCCAGCTGCGTTATTCATTTAAACCTTCCATACTGAATAAGATACCAGCACCCTATGTCCCAGAAAATTCTCTCTGGTACCCTACTTCTCATCAGGGATGAGATTCCTGTGCGTGTACATTCATTAAGAAATCTGTTGGAGCATAAACATATCTTTTCACAAATACAGAATTACACTGGAAAGACTAAACCTAGTTCTAAATCTGTTTTTAATTTCAGCCCTGAACTGTTAGCTTTAATATTTAGCTGAACATTTAAAAGTCTGAATTCACATTTATTCATTTTAACATCGCTCACCTTCTTTTTTATAGAGGTTTTCTGTTTCCTCTACCATAGCCTTACAACATTTTATACTGTATTCAAAATTTTAGACTACATGAGATTACTGTAAGTGGGTGTATCACAAAATAATGCTGACACTGAATATATGGTCTCTCATAGTTCTTCATGTATTGGAACAAAGCAAAATAACCTGCTATTTAAACTAGAAAATCATTACATAACGGTCTTGCTCTATTATAATACTACCTTTACTGATTTTTCTAAGATGATAGATATCTTATAGACACAAGACAGTTAGAGTTAATATTTCTTCCTGGTCTACCAAGTGAGTGAAAATGTGTTTGGGGGGGTGGGGTGGTTTTGTTTGTTTTTTTTTTTAAATAGCATTACTTATTTAATACTGAGGTAGAAATGTACCACTGAACTGACGCTACTTATTTGCTTCAGAATAATTTCTATTATGTATTCTATCTAACTGAAAAACTTTTAAAAAGACCATTTATTCCATGCAGATAATAGCTCTACCAGCTGCAGATGGGTTGCATCTTTTGCTAGATGACAGAAGAAAGCCAAATGCTCCGACTTGCTTAGAATACGTCCAGCATAAAGTCTCATCCCAATTAAGTTAAAATCGTCCAAGAGCGCTGCAGTTGCTAACAGCGATTTAGCACTGCTGTCATAAAATGTACATTCAATACACTACGGCTGTGGCTGCCAGGCTCCAGCCCTTTTAAAGACAAGAACGTTGGAACAAACCTACAATCCTCAATCCTCAAATTCTGTAAATTTAGGATGGTTTTCTTACGTTATCCTGTACAAAGTTCAAGATAATCTCCCTGATAATCTCTTTAGACATCTGACCAACTCCTTAATATTCCCACAAAGGAATAAGGTTTTTTTCCCCTGGTAACATCACAGTAAAATTTTATTTTTTCATTTGAGTAACTGCTCATGCACCCGAGAAGGGGGAGCCAACCTGACCCTCACTCACTTTTCTGTGGGCCTGTATGTTTTAGTACATACGGGAGAAGAAGATTCTGTATGCTTCCCTCAAAGGACTTGACAGGGACAGCAATTTCTACAGAGATGCTCAACAAAACCTGGTGTTTTGGAAAGGTAGTAAGTATCAAACATTAGCTGCTGTATCTCTGCAGAGATTTGCATTGGCAGCAAGTGCAGACCTGTACTAAAAAAAGGCACAGAGCAACAACAAATGTACTTGCGTTGAAGTGTATTTCCATATTACAGAGGTCAGTGTCATATTTTTTTTTTAAAGCTTGTATTTTTAAATCAAATGCAGTTATGCTCTTAACAACGTGACAGCAAACCCACCCCCTACATTCTAACAACCTCCTAATTACCTCTTCCATCCTGCCCCAAAGCTCCCTAGCAGCTTCCTCACGAGCAGTACCTAACACTACCCAATCTCCCAAATATAAAGAGCATTTTCAATGTTTTTATGCAGGTGGAACAGCTCCAAGAAATCACTCACTGTCTTACAACTGGCGATACAAATATTAGCCCTATGTCCGACCCATTATTGCTGCCTTCCACTGGCTCGGAGGAGCTCCCAGCACAGCAAGACTGTACAGCCCTTGTCCCCAAAAGCCCTCCTCTCCTCCCCAGGCCTCCTTCAGCCCCTAGAAAGGACTGTAAGCAGTAAAGTAACAACACAGCTGAAGAAACTCTGTGCTTCAGGTGGTATTTGCAACCTCAGCGCTCTTCACATAAAATTGAAGAGCCCACAGGCACGTGAGTGGTCTTTTCAGGCGTACCATTTGGAGGCATTTATCGCCATCTTACTGTCCCTAATGGCGGGCACGACTATAAAAGCAAGAGCATCTTGACTACTCAGTAGGTAAAGTGATATCCAAACTACCTATTTAAGCAAATACCATGCTTTTGAATCACAGTTACGACTGCAGGCCATCCTTATGCCTTTTAGCCTTTCACAGATATACTCTGGCCAGAAATGCAGTAAGCCAAAAGGAGAACTGCTTCAGATCTGCCCAGAGCTGTTCTACACCACTGAGTCTGCTTAGCACTACAGCAGCTTCTAGCGGGATTCTGATTTCTATTTTAACCATCCTAATTATTAGAGCCTCTGCAAAAAAATTTTAAATGGGAATATATTAATCATATCAATATTCTGTAGAAGTAACCACGTAATCCAGATGTTGTTTCCAGAGGAATACAGGAATACTTTATATATCGTGATAGCTTTTGTGCACTTCTTGTATGCCATAAGAAAATGTTATCTTTCAATGTAGTGCAATACAGGTAGGGAAACAGTGACCCAGGTAAAGGCTCATATAACATGATTTTTCTCCCTTTATTCTTACTGGAGAATTCTATGGTGTGCAGTAGAGCCTGGTGTGTCAGCACATGTGCTTGAAAGGCCTCTTCAGCCTTCAGCAGTTTCCCCCATTCATCCCTTATTTCTCATATTGATTCTCTCAAAACTTAACTGTGGACTAGCTGCTTCTTAGGGTGCAGACCAAGGCTGAGGCTATTTCTGTAGGCGTGCTCAACTCAAGACGACTACTACGCCCTCTAAAACAGCCGACTGATACTCACTTAGGGCGCTCTCATGTAGTATTAAAGTACTACACTTGAGCAGCCTGTAGTAACAAACGATGTGCATAAAAAAAGAGTTCTCAAGGCAACAGAATACATCTAATTTTATCAAAAGGACCAAAATAAACTTCGAACTCCTAGGAGAAAATCCTAACAGTATTTTGGTATCTAAACTTTCCCATTAAAAATATTTTTATATGTCAAAATGTAGATAGTGCTGGAGAAAAACTAGTAACATTTGTTGACATTCTTAACATAGTGTCATATTGTATCTCATAACAACAAAAAATCATCAAAAACGCTTCGTTAAATATGTATTTGCTACAGTAGCTGTTAGATACACACACTGAAAAAAGTTTTATATATTAAATTTTGATATTTGAAGTGGGCCTGACTTGTGGCATTCATACAATTTTCTGTTTTGAACATATGTGGTGAGCCTGTTGCTACAACTTTATAAGAAGGGAAGGATGTTTAGTCAAGCAGAGCTCTGCAAAACCAGGCAGACCAGTTTCTAGCCTTCATATTTTAGAAAATGAGTTACCAACACAAACAGATTTAGTTACTGTATTACAGCAAGAGCAATGTATACCAATGCTAAAGCAACGTATAAAACTGTGGTCTCTTAAGAGAGTGGAGTCTCGGTGCTAACTTGACTGGGAACAAGATTTCATGGCAGTCCTGATAGCATTCAGCAAAGTCAAGTAGCATGCCAGTATGTCCAAACCTGTGTCTTTAGCTGAGCAGAAATCAGGAGTATAATAGCTTGTGTATTTCTGTTCTACTCTCCCAGAATCTTCTTGGATTTATGATTTTAAATTTGCCAACACTTAATAACAAGAAAAAAGTAAATTTAGATGCAGGGAAGTGGATTCTAGGTTCAGATTCTCTTAGGATAACAACTCAGGATTGACACATATAAAAAAAGTAATATGTAACTATCTTCAAAGATGAGTTGTTAGGACTAAACTAGTGAATTAGTCTAACTTTATAAAAACTGGAATACATGCCAACTGATAAAGCAGGTCACTTTTAAGTGAAAATAGCATGTAAAGAAGTCAGTAGAAGCATGCCCCTCACACAAAAGCAAACAAAGTAGTAACACATGATCACGTGTCTAGACATCCCTTCTTGCAACTGCTACAAAAAGATGTGTTTGCAAGACCCAAATCAACAGCTTCTCTGAGAGCATTAAAACACTCAAAACCGCCCCAGAGTTGAGAACCCTGAACCTTTCAAAGTTATTCCTGAATTTTAGTATTTACTGTGCTAGACAGTTGACTCGAATTTTTACAATATGCAATTCAGATTGTTAGGAGGCATTAAATATAGATGATTTACAACAGTGAAATATATTCAAATAAGAACATTTTGGTTCACTTACAACCATTATTTGCATAAAAGAATTTTTGATGCGTAACAGAATTTTTTTAGCGTCATTTGCTCACAGAAGTTGATGATGGAGAAAAACTGTTCCCCCTTAATTTCCACTCCAGCCACACTCACATTTGGTCATCCCAACACTTGTGAGACTTGTGGTTGGAAGAGTGAAGGCTGTGCAGGCCAATGACAACTATAATCATGTGAACCGTGTATCCAGAGCCAATTTCTGACACAACTCTCTAATATTTTAAGTAACAGCTGTAAGTTAAAATAGCTAGAATCCTACAAACACTCTCCCATCTTTGATAAGAATCAGAGGTACAATGAACCTTTAGAGCATAATTCTTTAATGTAGCTTCCTGTGGAGTCTGAGATGTAAATCACTCAGATGTGTATCTGTGTTTCAAGAAAAAAGTTAGACCGTATTGAGCTATATTATAGTCTTGACTTCAATTACAGAGCGCAATTTCATATACTGATGTAAAATGTTTCCGTATTATAGAAATCTGATTCCTGCTCCAAACTGAACACCATCACATATCCTGAAAAGAAACAAATAATAAACAATTTAAGTGATAGATAAGGTACTGATAAAATTAAAATCAATTCTCCCAATCCCCAAATTCCCAAGGTTTTCAATCTTTGGAAAGTTACAATTCAAATTTTAGCTGACAAAGGCTTTTTAAAATAAATGCTTTCCCAATCTGTCATCCAAATGGAGTATTTATGTTTGCAAAATAAAGCCCATATTTTCAAATTGCTATTATTCATTCACATTTCACATGAATGACAACTAGAAACATAATCCAACCCCTGTATGAAATACAGGGTACCTCTCACAATATTCACAGGCAAGAAGAGGCCACCTGTCCTGGGTTCAGCTGGGATAGAGTTAATTCTCACAAGAAGCTGGGAGGGGACACAGCCAGGACAGCTGACCCAAACTAGCATTCTAGGGGACATTCCATACCATATGATCTCATGCTCAGTATATAAACTGGGGGAGCTGGGGGGCACAGGGGAGGGAGGCGCTGCTCCAGAACAGGCTGGGCATAGGGTTCCGGGTGGTGAGCAATTGCATTGTGCATCACTTGCTTCGTACATTCTTTTATTAGTATTATTGTTATTATTTCTTGTCTCCTTGTGTTGTCCTATTAAACTGCCCTTATCTCAGACCACGAGTTTTTACCTTTTTCTTCCGATTCTCCCCCCAACCCACCAGAGAGGGGCGGAGTGAGCGAGCAGACACATGGTGCTTAGTTGCCAGCTGGGCCTAAACCACAACACCCCCCTGAAGCTTTTTTATTGTGTACTATAATATTTGCTTGATGTAGGCTAATTGGTTGCTAACAAATTAATTTGTTCTCCCTTTCTCTTTATCTATAGTTAAACTTATTTTCATTTTTCAAGCAAAGACATTAAACTCAGTATTTATCCAATCATTTGTTTTTGGAAGGCTTAAGAAAATCCCATGAGCTGTTTGAGTGATCATGTCCCCTAAAGAAATAAAACCTGCTACACAGCTATTCATACATTTCAACAGCTGATCTCAAGTTCAATGAATTTTGAAACTTGAGAAACAAAGTCTTAAACCAAGAACTACTGTGACACCAACATGAATATAGTGAGCTGAAAGAAGAGCATCAAGTGCTGAAAAATCTCTAAACTGGCATAGAATAAACAAAATTAAAATGCAGCAATTCTCTCTGACAAAACCAGATAGAAGTGCAGTAACCTTTGAAACCAGTTACTACTAAAGAAATTGGTGTAAAAAACAAACCTGTCACCAGATTGTACTCCCATAGGGAAACAGTAGTTCAGTTCTAATCTAGCAATGTTTCCAAGTCGGAGCACTATTCCAGCACCGTAAGACCATCGGATATACTCTGCCAGCTTCTGCAGGTGAGCTCTGGGACCATCACCTGAAAGCAAAAGAGCAGGAGAATAAGAATCAAAGTAGACTGTCAAGGTGGTCAAAGGCTAACTGGATTTTCAGAGGTAGAAGACAGACTACTTAGGAGCACCTCCTGCAGATTCAAAATTTATTTACTACCTCCAAGTCCCATAAACGCCAAGTACCTTGGACTCAGACTACTATGATTTTAGTTGTATTGCTGGTTGATCTTCATCTGCCACCATAGGGTACCTACTTGCATGAATCTGGAAATAAGTACTAAAGACTTAAATGTCTTCAGTGGTCTCTATGTTTTAAAGTTGATTAATCTGCTTTTCAATTGTGCGTAGTGTCTCACTCCCATATGGATGCTGCCTCTCTTCCATCAAGAGAGGCAGACATCAAATATCACTATATCCCAAAATTGATTGAAATGATATTGAAATGTCAAACACTAATACACTGAAATATATCTTGAAAAAAGTTGGGATGGGAGAAAAAAAAAGTCACAGCAGCTACCGCACCCTCATCTACACTCTAACGCCACCACTTTTTATTTAGTTCATCCCAGTAGACATTAGAATCCCACTAAAACATCATCTTCCAATCTCCCTTCAGAATGGTCTAAGATAGCAGGTGTTAATCAATTACCTCACTGGTTTGCGAGCACCACCAACTCACAGATAGTACGGTTACCATCCTGGCTCTTTCCTACAAGTTGTGCTAGAATTTATGTAAAGCTCTAAAAAAATTACTGGCAATCTGTCAAATATGTAAGTTAATAGCAGCAGCTTTTTGACAGGCACCAAAAATATAAGCAGTAAACAAACTGCTACTGAGTAAAAAGACACAGAACAGCTCTCCTTTTTGCTTTTATATAGAGAGAAAAGCAGGTTTTGTTATATACAATTCTATTGAGTCTTACCATAGTTAAGATTGCAGAGGTTTCCAGCATTAAGGAAAAAATGTGTTCGGAAAAGGTCTCCAAACCCTCCCCGGCCTGGCCGGAAGGGAAGAGGGGTGTATAGATGCAAGCCTCCAGCCCAGTAGGCTTCTCCTCCCAAGTAATCACCTATTTAGGTAAAATGTTGGAATAAAAGCATTTACTGTGGAATACATTAAAAGAACCAGTTGTTAAAGGTACAAGAACACATCCTTAAGTTGTTTTACATTGCACTTCTACCCTTTACAACTCTTGCCACTTGCTTCTAGCTCTCTTCAGCCTTACCACTATCTAAAAAAATTAGCACTTACACAATTCTTTGACCCTTCCAAGTGAAGTGCCCTTTTCCTTCATTCCCTCACCAGAACAGCCTGAGGCATGCACCTACTTGTGGTTCATCAGAGACTACCTCCTAAATACCTCTGAAATACTTGCCTTAGCTTTAAAAATGGGAAATTGATACAGTTAAACAAATAGCTTTAAAATATACTGAATGGTGAATCCACTGATAACAGCAAGTCAGCAGCAGAGTAAGGAATAGAACTGAGGAAGCTCCTCGCTCTCAACACACCTTTGTTGATCAAATTACCTTTCCCCTAAGCTACCTGAACATATGCTCTATCAGACAGACATTTAATGTGACTGTCGCTATAACCATCTTTTTGGAACTTTTTCAGCTTGAAAGTTGCTTAGTAATTAAAGTGACACACTGGAAGCATGCAAGTCTGAACACACACTTGATTTACAAAATTAGCTTACAGCTTAACTAAGAACTACTGGGCTTTATTCCATTGTGAACTAACATATAACGATAGATCAAAGAAATAACACTTCTCGGATTCAGACTGCAGAATGAGTGCAATTATTTTTAAGCTACACAAAGCTTAAGGACAGAATTTTACTCTTTGTTACACATTAATATTTACAGTATTGTCAGAGGAGTGAGATTTAAAAGTTTCAGACCTTCACTCTGGGGTCCAATGCTGTACATACTGAATCCACGCACGCTTGTTGGTCCACCAAGGTAAAACCTAGTGAATACAGTCAAATTTAATTTATGCTTCACTTGAAAGGACATATTTGAAAATATCTAGCTTACTTCTAACATTGCTTTTCAGAGTTCCAGGTAACTTTGCAACAGGTTTAGTAAAGTGTATTTAAAGAAACACAAGAAATTACATCTAAATCTAAACCCTGATGCATCTGGCAAAAAAAATTCAAAATAAATGGAAGTATTAAAAATAAAAATCAGTCTTCCATCATTTACAAAGATCAAAAGGGAAGGATCCCCAGCACTGAATAAGAATCAGAATACTGTCTGATTTTCTGTTTTAATAATTTTGATAGAAATACTGTAGGTAAGATCTACCATGTGAAGTTGACACTTAGTATTCATTGTAAATAAATTTAAGTCTAAATGGTTTCTGCTAGTGATCTTTAAACATAGGTGGTAGAGGCCAAAATTGTCTAAAAAGCCAACATAGTTACAATATGGCTTTACTTCCAAAAATATCTACAGTGTTACCTATGCCTGACACAAAATTTTGCAGATGGTAAATACTATTTTGCAACCGTAAATATTGGCAGGCAGAGCTACTACATAACAAATTATAAATTTATACTACCCCAATATGAAAATCAAACCCAGAAGGCATGGCTTGAGTACTAACATGCTATTAAAGCTAACTAGAAACGTTTTATTCTCCTCAGAACCAGAACTACTACTGCTTCTCTCTTCTACTATAGTTTTCTTTATACATTATCAGGATTGACTGAAAAAAATTAAGAAACATTTAAAAAACTTGCCTATCAGCTATACTGGATGGCTTGTCTCCAATAGGTACTAGCATTCCACCCCAAAGTGATGCTGAAAAAACCTTTGGAGAGAAAAAGAGTTGTTTATTAATACATATTACTTAATTTCCCTAAAAACAGTATTAGTAGAATTTCATCACTCAGTAACAGGCAGAGCTCCCATTAGTCTGACAGAAAGTTACAGATGATCACAGCGTATGCATGGATAGCACACCAACAGTAATGGTATTTTCAGGAAACTCTTAATCATTGCTGCCCTCTTTCTTTTATGCAGTGCTACATCCTGAAAAAATCAATACACCACATTTGAACCAAGTGCTACTTTCACAATAGCTAAGGGGAACACTCATCCAGCTCCTATTTTCTTATAAATTTTCATGTCTTAACATAAGACAACACTGCTGATATAAATTACTCCTGGCAATTTTAAACCCATAGGAGGCTAAGTCCAGCAAATAGCTACCAAAAATGTACAATTATTACCTCTCTGTAAATTAACCTTGTAATTAAATGAAATGACCTTCTGCAACTCATTATATTGACATCGAATACACATACAGCATTACTGCTTATCTGTACAGTAATTCTTGGGAGCCAAATCACTATAATAAATACATTTAATCATTTGCTTGCTGCCGGTGTACCAAGTAGAAGTACTACCGCCAGATGGTGAGATCTATTATCAATACCTAGGCAAAAGGTGTTGGATAATGTCTCTAACTGGACAGCACACTCCTGCTACCTTCTGCCCCCAAAGTCCCCAGATGCCTCCCCTGCCATTATCAGATGTGAACTCATCAGGCGGTACACGCGTATCTGGTCACACAACACACAGCATATGTAAAAGCCAGCTGCACACAAGTCTATGCTCATGAACAATGGGTGACATAAAATTATGTACGTGACGTGATGAGATACGCTTCACTTTCATTCATGATGTGGGCATATTAGCAGTCATGGGAAAGAGCAAAGTCCTCTTAGCATAGCCATGAAGCCATTAAATTACTTCATAGGAGAATACGCTGTCTTTCTCAGCTGAAGGTCAGCAAATAAATGTAACATGATTAGAAGTGCACTCATAAGGCAATGCCTTTTCTTCCACCACATGGAAGGTGCAAATATAATGATGTAATAACAAAAGGGTATAGCAAATAGCCTTAAAATGCCCTTCTGTGTTGGCCTCATTGGTCTATCTAACTCAAGAACTTCATTGCACCGAGTTGCCTCAGAACAAAAGCATGAAACAATAGACTGACAGATCCTTACAGCATCAGTTCACTAGTATCTGCACTATGGAAGCAGCTTGGAGTTTTTCAGTTGTACTGTTGGCATAATGCTAAGAAATCTTCCAGTCTCCTAGAATTTCTTCATTATTCCAATACTTCTTAAAAAGCTTTCAAGATGCAGAGATCTTCTCAACACTTTTTTGGTTTGGTTTGGTTTTTCCTAGTATGTTGGGATGCAAACTATTGTGACCTCCGATTTTTAAATCTTCATCATGGAAGTTGCTGCTTAATTCTCCATTCACCTACGAGACAAGAACTTACTGCACTATCACCATATGATAAAGAACTTCTTTCTAAATACAGACAGAAATATTTCTAGTATATAGCTAAATTCTTATTTCACTAAGCAGAAAAACACCTATTTCCACCTAATACTAGCTCTATGCTGTTAAAGATGCCTGAAACTTAAGACCTCTACGTTCTCATAAGAAGCTGGAGTGCATTAGACATGGAGTGGAGTTATCCAGTGTCATTTCCTCTGAAGGAAATCTAGTTGGTATACACAAGAACTGCTCTGCCAACCAAACCAAGACTTCTAAGTGATGATGATACAAGGATTTGCTTCAAAACCACACAGTGACTCCAAACCAAAGTACTAATGTAGACACACTATAAAATATGTGATGTGCTCTGCCTACCGGGTGGCAGACTGGGGTCTCCTATAAACTCACGCTACCTTGTGTCTTTCTTACTGGCACTTAAATCATTTATTGTGCACAAATATGAAGTTCAAAATGTTGTAGTGCAAGCTTAGTGTTGTAGTGAAATGACCCTTCCCGTTCTTGACCAATAATTTTACACAGAAGAAATAATTACATGCTATGATACCAAAATTAGTCGTCATATATTCATAATTTACAATGACAAAAGAAAACTAAACCAAGATTAGTCAGAATATTCATAACTAGGTGAAAGAGACAGAACAAAGGCTGCAATAAGTTTCTGAAAAATCACTCTTAAGAAAGATCACAAAGAACAGACATGCCCAACATCACTTCTGAAAGGAAAATAGTTCTTATGGTTAACTGTCAAACAACTTGTTCTTTCCAAATGCCCACTTCTGTGCATGGCAGGAATGTCAGGTTAAAAATAAAGAATACTTCACTTCAAAAAAAACAAATGAAGATATCTACACCATCCATCCTTCACTTCCACGATCTTTTTCTAATCCATGGTGAAAAATCATCATAAGACATAGATTCAATAACCTCGTTTGTTAACTCAGATCAATTACTAAATTATCTTCAGAAAAATTACCGAATCCCAGAGAAGTTGCTTATTCAGCTGAAATTCAAAATCCTCTTTTAGAAAGCTCACATCTCCACCTGTATAGCCAGCCAACTCCTGCAAAGACATAAGTTTATGAAAGTTGTAACGGATTTTACAAGGTTCTTCCCCCAAAAAGTTCATCATGTCTGCATCAGCATAAGCAGTGTTTTCTGTACAGGGAAGACAGATACACTGGTATGGAGAGACAACTGAATTTTGGACCAATGAAAAAACCACGCATGACCCTCAGAACAATGAGCTGCAATCTTCTCCTCCAAATATTAAACTAAGGTATTGTTTTCTAAGCCATTTTGTAAATGACAGCAAAATAGAATGAGGCTGGAAAATTCAGCACCCGAAATCAAAACTCTTACTGTACTTGCCTAGACCTGAGCAGATTCCATATGTACTAAAGCAGGGCTGAAGAACCAGACAGACAGTTGCATTACACCAGTGCTAGTTGAAAATAACAAGTGACGTGACTGAATTGGTGTTAGAGGCAACATCTAAGAAACGGTATGTTAACTAAACGCTGAATTATAACCACCTTTCTCACTCACAAACAGAATCGTTCACTGCTCCAAACAGGAACACTAGCACTTCAAGTTCTACTGACATTTCAAAGCAAACTGCTTCTAAAGCACTGCAGAAGTCAATGTTTCTGAAGTATTAACCCATACAGCAGAAAAGCCAGCTTTTCTAAAAGCTCTGAACATAACAAGAGTGAAAACCATTTTCTGTGCCAAAATGATTCATGTGTATGCCTTTGAGAGTTATTTTTACCCAGTCTTTCATTTTTAATTCTAAGACTTACAAACTTTGTAAGTAGCTACAGGACCCACTGCAAAATGTAGAGTAAATACTGTCAGGGATAATGTATCTCAGCTAATAAAATATTTAATGCTAATGGCGAGATAAAATGGCTGTGCTGCTTGACCAATGGTATACAAATGAAAATTTGCCATCATAAAAAAGATTTCATGATTTTAAAAGGCACATACTGTAAAGATAAAAAGTAAATACTGACCATCACTGTCTCCTAATCAATTTATGATTAATTTCTAACTTTAGACATTTTTAACATGAACATCAATCAGATAAATTAAGACTTACTCAAATATACTATTACTGGATTTTATCTGTAAGTGTAAGTGATTTAATACTACCTGATTAATTTTTAGTAAAGCACCTCGTCTTGGCAAGATTGAAGAGTTCCGGGAATCAATTACCATAGCGTGCTGAAAAGAATCAAATAATTATTTTTAGGTTCTCATATCTGTTGAATACCACAGAGTGACACTATTATTTTCCTTCAAAAACTGGGCACACAGTGGAAGACAGCCACAGCTCCAGCTAAGGCTAGTGCAGCTCCATGGAGTTGGGAGCAATGTACCCACAGACTTAGTTCTGACTTCAGAAGCCACATCAAATATGTATACATTTATACCTTTTGACCATGGTACACACCAGAAATATGGCAGCAACAATGCCCCAGTGTAAGTCACTGATTTTGTGACAGTAATCTGCAAATAGTTTATTCCTACAATTTGTAAGCTACATGTTAAAGATGACAAGTGACCAAAAACCGGCATAGGAAAGAATATTTAGAAAGGGCATAGCAACTGCAGGATGAGGAAATTTACTGATCCTATCTTCTACAAAGCAAAAGCAAAACAATTCTGCAAAAAGAGACGGCAGATGACACGGAGGGAGGCCCTGCAGAAACAACAAGCCAGCCTAAGCAATAGCCAAAATGCAATGGTCCACTATGAAAATACGTTTTCTCTTTGGACCTCCTGGATGACTCTGTGTGAATGACCAAACACAGCAAAAGACGTTTGAAGTAAAACACACTACCTACTATGACAAAAAGTTCCTTTGGTATCATTCGTAAGTATTAAATGACTCAAAAGAATGTGCTTTTAAAAATTATCACGAAAAAGCCTTACAGAGAGAGAAGATTTAAGAGAGTGTCCACTTTCTTCTCGAACGGAAAAGGATGCTGTTCTAGCAAGGCAGCCAAGCTCTCTCCACACACCCTCCCACTTCAGTGTGTGATTGGTCTTCCAGATGGGAAACTACAAATAAAGAATTGAGTAAGACATGAAAAAATTTTTGCCACAAAAGTAAAATAAACACTTCCCTGAAAAATCTCTCTCTCTAAAGTTTTTTATACATGAGTCTATGCTTTTTCTTTCCAAACTTCTTGGATCAGAGAGAAATCCTTTTTCATTTCAGAGTAATGCTAATTCTGCTCCAGCCAAGACAGTTTCTCCAAGTAGGTGCACACTGTTTAATCCATCCCAAATGAAAAATATCTTGAATTGGGCTGATACAGTCAGCTAGGCAACCAGCTGCCTCTCTGAAATGATACTTTAAACGTTAGAAATTTGGAGAAAAACGCATCAGTATTTTTATAGGGCCAAAATAAGACTGAGTTCTAACAAAAAGACTAAGGTGTATTAATTACCTCTGTCATTTTAAAATTGTTGCCATCTTTCAAATAATGACAAGTCAGGCCTGTGCACAAGTGTTTCAATCATTAAAAAAAGTAAACCAAATATTATGCAAAAGCCAGCTGTGACCTGCATTAAATGGAAATGAAGCATGTGTGCCACAAACACTTGTGCTACACTTACATTAAATTCTGTTGATATTCCTCTATCAGTTTCACGAAGAGAGCTCCAAGGGAACTGTCCAGTTACTTTATACAGGTTAACTGAAAAACTGAAACACAACATTACTGGTAGTTTTGAAAGTGAAACTATTTAAGTAGGTGGAGTTTTAAATTATCACAAAAACTTAAGAAACTAGCTCTGCTACATTATTAACAGACCCTCAGCAAAGGAATAGATTTAATTATTACTCAATGAAAGATCTTATTAATTGGTTTATATTCCTTCACTAAAAAAAAAGTACTAAAAAATGCATCCCCTACTTTCTTTCAAATTTTCCAGGCTGTGGTTTGAAGAATGACAGGCCATATGAAGTTTCCTTTGTTCCATAGGAGAACTGGAAGGTTACCTTTTCTGCACGTCCAAAAAGATTTGGGAACTTGAGCCCAAGTACCTACGGAACATAAAAAAACCCACAACTGTTCATATAGTTTGCCATCTTGCATCTTAACTGTATGCTGAAGACAAGCATATCTACCATTGGAATGAGAAATGAAGACATTAAAAATAGCTGTAACTGAATGTGTTTTTCTTTTAAATTAGGTTTCTCTTTGCACTGGCAGCAAAAGCCATCACAACAGCACAAGTTACACTTAATCATCCAGTTTTTGTTGCTGTCCAGTCGTTGCTGACTTAATCTGCATTCTCACTGTATCATCAGTACTGCTATTATTTCAAGCAAAATCTCCCAGCCAGTCTCCAAGCCCAGAATGGTAAGTCTTTGGCATAATAAGCAGCTGCTCTGCAACTGCAGACTTTCAAGGTGATCATCAGGAAAACTACTTGTCAGGCAGAGTTCATCAGAACCACAGCAATAAGCCAAATGAAAATTATCAATACAGAGTCACTCCCCTGTATTTTTGAGTAACAAGATGCTTTTGCAATCAGTCCTGATGGCAGTACAACATATCATTACAAATCTCCAGAAACTAAACACTTTCACCTGTTCTGACACAAATTCCTTTATCCCTTTGGCAGCTCTTGGCCCTTTGGCAGCAAGGATGGAGCAGGTTTCCTCCAAGTACAGGCACTATCAGGACTGTTCTACTATTGTGTGTTCTATTTTAAAAGAATGTAAAAAAGCTACCAAATCCTGATCACCTTTGTCTAACCACTACTGGAAGCAAATCAGTCACCGGAACTTTGTGATAATGGCTACTATGTAATTATCCAACTAACCAGAAACCACTAATCCAAAGGGCTATTACTATGAAATATTAGATCTATAGGCTTCAAATTAACTTAAGGGATTAGAATAAATGTCAAATCTATTTAACTCTTAAGAAAACATAACCTCTGCTGCCAGTACCAGCGTATACAAGTCATGCTTTTATATCATTCAAACGTTTTACTTCTCTACAACAAATTACAATCAAATAGAGGGGGAAACTTAGTACAAAAACAGAATCCACAGTAGCTTTCCAACTGTTTTCAGACACACTAGAACCAACAGGTCGGATTCCCCACTGGTTTCATTCAGGCCATGACACCCTGGACGTTGCCCTCAGCAGCAGGGCCACATAAGCAGCTCTCAACTCACTGAGTTCCTATTCTCCCTCCACTTGCAAAACACCCTCACCTGAGTCGTGCAGTATCTTATCCAGGTTAAAAATACCCCTAAGAAGAACAGTCCCTTGATCTGGCTTATCTAGCAGCACCAGGCACAGCTGCACTGTGCACATTAGAAGGCAGAATGGGTGCAGGAATAAGCACCTGAAAGCATGATCTACTTACGCCAGCACGTCTGTTAGAAGGACATTAAGAGAACAACAGTACGGCTGTTACTTTTTCTGTCAATTGGTAAATATTTTTCACGCAACATTTTAATCTGATGCATCCTTAATTGAAGCAAATGCAAACAAGTTCTACAGTTTGTATGGTTCTGGAAAACCTTGCATTTTGCAGCCCAGAATAACTGGTACTGGGCTAAACAGTGAAAACCAAGAAAACAGTTTGTAAGTCAAATATAAAGCATTTCGACTGAGAAGAAAAACACTTTAAATAGATCTCATAGAAACATAAATGCCAAACTCCTTACTAATCTCTCCAGTAGATAAAGCGTCTTAAAATGACTTAAATTATTTCTTGATAATACTTAAGAATTAAAAAATTAACATACTGAGTTGGAAGCTACAGCATTCTCCCCTAGCTCAAAATAGGCTTTTGCTGAATGAAAGCCTGACTAATACAAAGACTCTTTAGAGACAAAGGTCTGGCAAAGCCTTAGTAAAGCTGGATCAAGAAAATAATTTGGCTTGGATCAAAGTCCTCACTTATTTAATCACCAAATTCCTTGCTAGGTTTGAAACATGAAAGTAAGAGGAATATCAAAAGGAATTAATAATTATTTGAAATAATCCATACCATACTGCCTTCATTGTTGCCAACCATAGTATTATAGCTTCCAGTTAGTCTTCTCAATTCTGTTACCTCAAAGGTTACATCTAAACCATTTGGAAGGGCGTCATCTCCTACACAGACAAACAAACAAACAGATGTATATTATCTCTAAAGAGCTATTTAAAAAAAAAGCAGACAGAAGATGACTTGAATTATTTGAGAACTGGTTGAATTAAATGATAATGAAAGTCTACATTACAAAGAAAAATGGCTTGAGAAAAAGATGTCGTTCGGGTATGAGTGCAGAATTTGGTTCAATCATAGCATGACTGGCTTTAATCATCAACATGTTAGTTTAATTATGAAGTAGTAACATTTGTTTGTTACCTACCCACTAAAAACAAATATGTACACAAATCCTTACACTAGAATAAACAGAAATTAAAGTGGTCCAGACGTGGCAAGAACACCACCATCACTAGGGCAGAGCTCCCAGCACTCTGCAGGTAAGTGCTAAACAACAGAAACCACCCAGTTCCCTCAGGGCTCTGGCTATGGCAGCTGTTCCAAAACAGAGGTGTCAAGGGTACCTAATTCTGCTTGAAACAAATGAGACAGCATCCCATCACCAGCAACCTGTGGGACTGCACTGTGTTTCCTTCTCAATAACATGACTTTCCTCTGCTGAAGAGAATAGCAATGGGTTTGAGAAGCAACCACAAGCCTGGGAATGTCAACTGAACCTTACTGTGAAACCCGCATACATTCAGCTGCCCCACAGATACTATTAATCACAAGCACTGATACAATTACCTGTATTTCCTTAAGCACCAAGGAGGTGCTGCTACAATGTCAGTTATGTGATGTGCTAAACATGGAAGCACAGGACACATTTTCAAGCTTTTCCTCAAGTGTTCCTCTGAAACTTGGGATTAAGGGTTGTGTACCGTAATCATTTTAGTGCTGGAAATTCACTCATTTTTGCATCTACACAAGTAGTATTTATATATGCAGAGATGCAGACATATACAAATACATCTTTTTCAAAAGGATAATGGATGTAGACACATACATTCGTATATATAGCATACCTACATGTACATCTAAAATATATAAAGGTATATGAGAGAGTAAGTTATATACACAAAAAATGTCCAACCTGTTACATAGGGAAATATACATAGGTATGCACATGCCTGTGTGTGTATGAGGAAAAAAGGTGAGGATTAATGAGGCAATACATACCTTGACAGGTATCAATCAGAACCTCTACCTGTCTAAAGATTCCTAGACGAAGCAACTTTTCACGAGCTTCATGCGATTTTCTCATCACCTACAGGATGAGGTAAGTAGCTCAGTCTTTCAGGTTATCAAAAAATAACTAGGACAAAATAGTTAAAATGCAACAAAGTCATACAATATTCACAGATTTTGTATACAAAGACACATATATGCGCCTTCAAAACAGATCACAACCACTTTAACACTTGAATCTGTAAAGAAATAAATTAAACCCAGAGCATCTGGCTCAATTCCTACCTTCTGTTAGTTTGCAATCTAACTGTTATAATACTTAAACCTATTATTCAAAGAGGCTTCAGTACTTAAAACTTATACACCTATTTAGGGGGCCCATGCTTTTCGCTAAAAACCCACGCGCCCTAATCTGTTTAAATTTAGACCAATTCACAGGTCTAACTGCCAGCCATACTCCAGTAGGAATCATCACCTAAAAGTGCAAGGACATACAGCCTAACTCACACTTTGATCCATTGCGGAGACTGGCATCAGTTATCTGTGCTGAGATCCAATAATTTATCTTAAGCAAATTAACTGAAAGTGTCACCTACACAGTTAGCAATTCTCAAATGGGAAGAGTGAAGCTGAAAAAGTATCTGAGAGTACTGTTTGCCATTTCACAACGTCTTTGACCTGAATACATCAAAAAATACAGTATCTGCCAGTATTTCATATTTAAGTTTGGCTTGCACATCACAGGATCAGAATCATCACAAAACTTGACAAAGTTGCCCCATGTCTGAAGGGAGTAGCCCAAAGCAGGAAAAAGAGAGAAAATCGTAACATGAATTTTTAAACAGTAGCTCTGATATTCACTACAGTACTTACATCAATGAGATTTTTAGCCTTGAAAACATCAGAGATTTCATACATGATAATGTCATCTTTGGTCCTTCCAAGTCCATCGAAGTGCACATGCTGAACCACGACCTAAACAGAACAGATGTTTAAACACAAATACTGAATTTGCATCTAATAATGAGTATCAAAATCACCAATGCAGAAAAAAATATTGTTGTCCAAGTGAAAAACCCTGAAGATTCCTAGGGTAATCACTGCTAACCTACATTATCAGAAACCAGTGCTAACTACAATTCTGTAAAGTTGTTCCCTTAACATGAAAATTAAAGAAAAAAGAATTCTAATACCAAAGCTAATACTGATTGGAGCAGAAGAGACAGTAACAGACTGTAGCTGCTGGGATTTTAGTCGTAAGTGTTGTATGGACAAGTAAGTCACTGCAGAAATCACACTGAGATATTGAGACATGTAAGACAAAACACGTAGCTAGTCGCAGTTAGCTATTTCTTGTATCAGCTACACATAAGCAAAGAGTTAAAAGACGCAACAAACAAACCTACAAGCCCTGGAGCGCTGTAGTTTAAAATGCATACTAAGATCACTAGTATTATGAGGTTTTATACTTTCTTAAAATCATTCATCTTGTTATATAATTATCTGAGATAATTTTACCTTAAAAATCACAAAACAGTCCAGGTTAGCTGGTACAAATGGACTACAGTGATTGCATTTCCCTTACTTTTCCAACCTTTTCAGTGTATTATAATTTTAGGGGTAAGCATAAAAAAAAGAAAAATCTGCAAATGCTTCATGTATTCACATATAATAAAACAGCAGAGTAAGAGCGACCTAGCATTACTGCAAATTGCTTTAAAAAACCCTATCAGAATATATACATAATGAACTAAATAAAAACTAAATGTTATTAGCAAGTTTCTAGTGAGGATGACTCTGAATAGCATAAGGGAAAGGAAAATTTTAATAAAAACTAAGATAACACATGATATCTCATGCCTCTAGCATGGCTAAACATATGGGCCAAGACAGACCTGCTCTTACATGTGAAATACTAAAAAAAAAAAAAAAAAAGTTACCATCCTCTGCTGAAGTTAGTATTTCCTTTAGTAACATAATTCACATGGTGGTACTTTACCCTAACCTGGCTAATACTGCACTCTAGCAGATTAAGGACAGTTGCTTGGTTTGTTCCTAAGCAGCATTGCAGGAGCAGTAATCTCTTAGGAGAGAGAGAGGAAAGCAGCATCTGGAAACAGGTCTGTTAGCTCAGAGCTGAATTTTAGTAACAACTCCTGTGGTAGGGGAAAAAAAGAATAGGAACTAGACAACATCAGATTAAATTCACAGTATTAAATTTAATTCTTTCACATCTCAAACGATAGTTTAGAAAGTTCCTTTAGGAAAAACAAGCAAGCAAGGGTGCCAAGACATTTCTCTTAAGAAAAAAATCAGAATGTTGTTCAGGTACTTACATCTTTGTTTTCGAGAATTTCCTGCTTGGCCTCAGGTTCAACTTCAACCAGTTCAGCTTCCTCTCCCAGGGCACCAAAGTCTGGCCCACCCATTGGAAGAGGCTCCAAACTCTAAAAGCATAAAAGAAAACTGCGTTTAATATGGTATGCGGATTTGTGATTTATGCCTTTTGCAAAGGAAAAAAACTATGGTTCTTGACACTGTGCTCATCAGATCCTAAGGGAAAAGAAGCAAAAGAGAAGAACTAAAATAAGGGGAATTACCAGCACGCTTGTCACCTACCTGCTTGCTGAAATCTTTAATGAAAGCTGAATAGCTTCCATGTCGAATGAGTTCTCCAAAATACTCTGCACTCTTCCAAAAATAACCTTATTTTTAAGGCATGCTTCCTGTGTTAAAGATGAATTCTACCTTCTTAAACAAACAAACAAATCTAAAGCATCAGGGTGTCACTACTTAGTTTGGTGTTTTGGGAGGGAGAGGAGCATGAATGTTGAACAATTAAAAAAGAAAAAAAAGGTGTTTTCAGCACGTTACTTTGCTTTACATATATTTATATTTTATATTTTTATATTTTAATATTTCTTCTAAAAGTAACCTTCCAAGTAATGCTCAAGAACCTCAGGCCCTATCCATCAGAAGTGAACATTTTAATGAAAAAGGTTTCCAGCACAGCGTGGCTTTATTTACTATACCTGAAAGAATCCTAAAATAAGACTTATCAGAAGATAATGGATTCAAGCATGAATAGAGGGTTATCTGCAAAAGCAGAGGTCAGGATTGGATAACTCAGTAAATCTACTTTTAGTCTTAAGTTACTAATACAGTACTTGCTGCATTATTTAAGGATAGCTGTTTTGCTGGAATAGTAAATTGCTGTTACATATCAGAATCAAGTTAAATGAAGACTGAATCTCACTTCCAATAATTTTCAGCCAAGCATGAAACACTCTGCATCCACACAATATTGTATACCACTTTATACTACAGATGGATACAAAACCAAGAACACACAAAAAAATTTGAAAGGGAAATTGAATTAGTCATGGTAATTAGATACTCTGGAGCCCTAACAGCCCCCTGCAACTGTTCCTCAGTCTAATTAAACACTATGTAAAAGCCTGCTGGTTTTCAACAGGCTCACAGAAAAGAGGTATTCTACCTGGGACCTTGAGGAATCATCCAGACCATTCTTAGCCCCCAAATAAGTCAGTCACTCATTAATCATACCTGAATTACCTACATCGCAGTTTTAAACACCCCTATGCAGGCTCCCCGCGGTTGCTTTAAGGGGAAAGTAATTTAAGCTAAATTCACAAGGTATTTCACCAAATGAACTTAACATTTGCTCTGTGATTCCTTTGCTTTACAGTCAACAGCACCACCAACCTTTTCTGTGTTACACTGATATTCTTAGAGCTTGACTTTCTCATAACCTGCCTCGCACGGCTCTTAGCGCTTCTCCACAGAGCGGACCGCTGCTCTAGAATATCCTGAGAGGTGCTTCTCCAACGAAGCCTTGAGGCACGGAGAATTCACCGCCTTCCTAAAGTATCTCAGACCCTACGCATCCTTATTCTTTGAAATTATTTCCTGAGGGTTAAGCCAGGCTTCCTCCCGTTGCCATTACAACCACTGCTTCTTTCTCCTACCGCGACAGAAACCAAACGCTCCTTCTTTAAGCAAACAGCTCTCCGGGTTTGGAGAGCGATGCGTTTGTTCACCGAGACCTGCTGCTCGCCGTCCCCGTCCCCCCCCCCCCCGCCTCCCCGGGGCCTGGCCCGAAGGTCGTCTACCGACGACCTTCGGGCCAGGCCCCGGGGAGGCGGGGGGGGACGGCGAGCGCCAGCCGCTGGTCCGCCAGCCGCTGGTCCGGCGGGTCCCCCCCCCGGCGCTTACCCGTGCGTGCACGGTGCCCATGGCGAGAAAAGCGGCGGCGGCCGTGAGGGGCCGTGAGGGGCTCAAGGCCGCGGTCCGGCAGCTGCCATGACAGGAAGCCCCACCCCGGTTGCCATTGGGCCGGGGGAGAGGGAAGAGGCGGGGCGAAGCGTGCGTGGCCCGGATGTTTCCCGCCGGCGGGCAGGAAGGAGAGGGCGGGGCTGCCGTGAGGTGAGACAGGCGTCATCGGAAACGGACGCCGGGATTTGGGACGTTTTACGGGGTTTCGAACAGTTATTTAGCGCTTGGTGCCTGCGCCGTGCTGAATTAGTGCGTTTTAACTAAGCGAGAGGACGGGGAGGGTTGGAGCGTCCTCTGGTTTTGGAATTGCTTCTGTTTAAATACAGAAAGTTATTTGTGAAGTAATGGATGGCAGACGAAGTAGGAGGCCGGGTGACATCCAGGTCCAGCTGCAGCACGAACAAGCGACTCTCGAGAGCAGTAACCAAAGTCGCTGCTCTTAAAAAAAGACGCCTCGCAACCATTGAATCTTAAACGTTCAGTGAAATGAACGCATTGAATATTTGAGTTATACTCAAAAAAGCTTAGAAAACATGGAAGAGACTGTCTTTTTATTTTAGAAAAAGGAGACAGAGCTGGAGCTGTGCACAACAGAAGAAGTGGTCAAGGTTGATTTAAATGTAGTTAATAGAACTATTCCAGTACACAGGAAGCAAAACTCGGCATTCCTGCTTAAATTCTAACGCCTACTGGTAAAACTAAGATTTTTAACTAACATTATGAAATTAAATTCTAGAAACTTTACAATTTTAAATGAAGACAATATAAACCAGATCTTGTATCTTTTAATTGTAGTGAGAGGAACATTTCCAACCTTTGCAAAGTTGAAGAAACATACACAGAAGAAACAAACAAGAGAGTTGAAGTAAAATAGCACCAGTCTTCCGTAGCATGGAAATGGATAGCTTGACACTTTCTCCCCTGTCCCCCACCATTCTAAAATCAATTTTAATGTTGTAAAATTCAGCACTTCAAGCTTAGGGAAATCACAGCTGAGAAACTGCTTAAAGGCTGGTCCAATTCAGAAATGCTACATTTTGCTATTTGACAGCCTTCTGGATACCACAGTTCACACTCACAAACTTCCCTCTCCTGAGCATCACAACCTAATCACTGCTTCTCCTTGTACAAGATGCTCTCAGTAAGCATCTATAGTCTCTTCCCTGGGCTGCACCCGAGTTGCATAAATGAGAAGCTCTCAAATGTCACACGCCTGCACCCAAACACGTGCAAACTCAACTTTAAAGCCATCGTTATTTCCTTCTATTTTAAAAAAATTGTACAAGTCATGATAACAAAACACCAGAAGAGTAGATAATCTTAACAGTTATTTACTTCTCCTGATGTAGTCATACACTAATGCGTTGCCTTTATTAAAATTATGCAGAACCTTTGTAGCGGAAAGTGTTTTAAAACGCTCGTCGTTCAATACAGACAGGATTTGGCAGACTTTCAACCCATTATTTGAGACCTTTGCGCAGCCTCCTGGATATTGACACTTCCACTAAGTCTTACACATTTGCTGCTTCTAACAATCAGTCTTGGAAAACTTCCTTTAGGTTATCATACCTCACTGAGACAGGAGGGACCCCTTTTTTCTTCCCTCCTTTAGCAAGAGGGAAGCAAAAGAAGGGAAGAAAAATCTCTCAAGATGAAGCGGGGAAAAAAAAAAAAAAAAACGAGACTGATTGGGCAGCAATTAGAGAGAAGACCTCAACATCATTCACTACTTGCTATATGTTGATTTACTTCTGTAAAGTTTAACGCCTTCTAAAATTACTGTTTGCTACTAATCACAGTCACTATTTTACCTACTTTTCAATACTTAATCAAGTATTAAGCCCTTATTAAGTACAAAAAAAAAACCAAGTCCTGTGAAATCACTGAAACTGTACCTGTTTACACTTCAGGGGAATGTGCCCCATTTCTTATGTCTTTTTCCCTTGAAGCATTTGAAGGGGGAAAAGAGCCATAGAGGAGAAGTAATATCAACTGTGGAATACATACAACAACCTAGAATAATACTGTTCCTACAGTATCTCGTGCAGACAACTTTTTGATAAACACAACAGTATGTTTAAACATAAGGCAAACAGACAGTGGAGGCCACTAAAAAGCTCATTTGTGTGTTTCCCTTTATGAAGTGAAGTCCAATTTCATTTAAGTGCTATAAAAGTAATCCTAACACATAATACGGTTAAAAATTATGTTTTTAAAAAGCTGTTGTTATCAATGCTTGTTTGTCTAACAATCTGTTTACAGAATTTACATTTTTATGCTGAAAGTAGATTTTTAAAAATAATTATTTCCAGAGAGACACTGTTTACTACAAGTCTTACTACAGTCAATTGAGTGGTGCCTTGACAGAATTGTAGTCTGTTACTAGTGTAGCAGCCACTGTTTTTATAATCCTTAAAACAGTAGAGTTCCCAAGGCAGATTTTTCAGGAAGCTGTAAACAAATTATTTTCCAAGACTTATTGGCAATAAAGAAAGTGATCTTTAGTCCTTTAGGATTTAAATTTGTCTGCCAAACTGGAATATTGGAAACTTTGGAATCTACTTCCAAATTAATACTCTGGAGCAGTTTGGAAACTTGTCTCTGAGGAAGAGTCAAAATCTATTTCCAACCCAGTCTCATCAGAATTTGGGAGAAAATTAGGATAGGAGTTTAAGTCTGAACGCTCCTGCATATTAGCAGAAGCATTTTTCATAGCTGAGTGCATGAAGCATGAAGGTTCCCAGAGCCGGGTTTCAAGGTCCGCAGAAGAGTGAGGCATTTTAAGGTGGCAGTATGAAGAATGAAATTCCATAGTAGGTGGGACAGTTTGACATTTTCTTAGTGATGCATAATTGTCTTTCCTGTTTAAAAAAAAAAAAAAGAAAAAAAGAAAGAGATTATTAGTGTTTCAATGACGTTTCTATTACTGTTCGGATGTCTGACAGGGAAACTTCATACAAGGAAGAACACTAGAGGAAAATAGTTAATTCTAAATGCATTTAGTGAGTTAGGGTATGGAACAACAGGAAAAGGATCTTGAAACAATCACATCTAAAAGAGGGGCAGTCTACCATTACGTGTTGTCCTCAGAAACAGATATACAACAGTTACATTAGAAGTCACACCTTTCTGATGAGCTCAGAGGGGCAGACCCAAGTTTGTACATTACCTCTTAAATAGTCCTGATGTCCCCCCAGCTATCCACTTGGAATATTTGCTGATTTATGAATCACAGCACTAACTGAACATTAACGGGAATAGCCTCAACATTTACAAGTTGAGTAGAAAATACAGTTGTTCAACTTCCCAAATGTCATCTCTGCGTTCCACTTGATAACCAGCTAATTATCACCAACCTGAACAGCTGGAACAGAACTTCCTTACGCTCTAAAACAGCACCTGAATCACCAGGTTAGCCTTTTCCAGTCTGAGAAACAGGAAACTGAAGTTGTCACCAAGAATACCCAGTTTTGTCTTTAAAGTTCTCCCTCCTCTCTTGCAGAGCTTTTGGGAAAAAACCCAAAACAACCCATAATGCCCCCCACTCACACACAAAAAAACCCAATTTGCCATACACATGCTTCAACACCAGTTTCCATACCTGAAGTTTAGGTGCACTAGAAGATACCATCCACCAGGTTAAGTTTCCTAAAAGGATTTTCAAACTGTAAACAGTGCAAATTTTCATGAAATTTAAGTTTGATTCCAAAACAGAAGCTAGATCTGATGACACAAGGGGAAGAGCATAAAAAAAGGGGGGGGAGGTGGATTACTTTCTGTAAAAGCAGCAGTAAGGTCTTGGCGGATGCTGAAACAAGGCACAAGCCCACAGTCACCTGTAGAATACAAAACAGGATTCTACACACAGAGCCTTGGGACCTAGCTACCAGAAGAGGGAATCCGCTTAAAGGAAGGCTTCAGAAAACTTAAGACTTTTGACAGTGTAAACAGTTCAGTGGGAGCTGATCACCCTGAAGTTATCATAAAAGCATACAGCAAAAGCCACCCGACCACCACGTTCTGCTTTATGGCCAAGAGCTTGCTCTTTCCAAAAGACGAGAAACAATGTTCCTGGTTAATCAGGACTCAATGACCAAACAACCCCTCTGAGAAGTTAGATCTGAGACAGTCTTCTAATATTGTGCCTTCCAAATGCCCATTTCAGATGAAGAGCCTCACGATTGGTAAGGCTGGAATACGAACAACGTCAAGAAGCTGCTAAATAAGGCCAAAAGCAGGAAGATGACTATACCGAAATTTATTGTGGAAAGGAGTCAGAATATCATTAAGAAGGAAAAAAGGACAATGGATTACATGTGGTATCAAATAACTGGGGAGATGATAGTAGGACAATAGCAAATATATATACCAAGAACTACATTTCTCCTCAGAGAGATGGTCTGAAAAGCCAACTAGTGTTATACAAAAAAAGGCTTTAACTGATTTCAGAAAGGGAGAAGAGAGGCTATTTGTACACAGGAATTAAATGCTTCTGAATTCTGGATAAAACTGAATATTGTAAAAAGAACACATCTTTACAACCTAATATTAGAGCCACCATTTAATACTTCCAAAGGGGGAAGGAAACACAAGCTTCAACCTCATGAAGTTTTCCATTAAGCCAGAACTTTTAACAGTAAGTTTGACTACTAGTCTTCTAAGGGATGGAGCGTATGAATCGGATCTTTCACGATGCCAATTCAGATCTTGGCAAAGCTTCTTATAAGGAAGTAGGATCAAGCAGTTCTTCTCAGACATATCAAACCTGCACTTCTGATGGGTCAGTGTGTAGCATTGTCAGGGCACAAAAGAGCATCTTTGATTTTGCTCCTTATCTAACTTTATTACTAAAACCAGGAAGACAAAAGCTCAAGAAATCTTGGCTCGAATAAAAGCATATTTTTCATTTTAATTTTAAAATGTGCTGTATATAGAAAATGGCAATGCTTTAATTGAAATAACTGCTGCAGTTAGGAGTCTCCAGTGCTACAGCTATCTCTTGGAAGCTTTTATGAAGCATTTAAGAATTCTGTTCACTCCTAAGAGCTTTTTGGGCTAATTTCTCTCTCCCTTCTTCTACCTCCTACCTAGCAACTCCAGAAGTTGAGACAATCATCAGAAAAACAGAAATTATCTATTCTGCTGAAGTGTGGATTCATGCTTTTTCAGACCAAATCTTAGGAGACTTCATATTTATAAGCATTTGGACCTCAGAGAGAGCCTATGTTTCTCTGCTTATAGCACTATTCTGACATGGCCTCAGCAACAAGTCCATTTTTTAGCACGAAAGTAGAAGCTGAATATTGGTCATATTCACTTTGTGAAAGTTTGCAGAGCTCCTTGGGCAAATACTACACTCCCCAGCAAAAGGTGAAACACTAACGGTATTCTTAGATTGATACTGAGAGGTGACTTGTCACCGATTCCTCCATACATATAGTGCTACAAAGTTTAACAGAAGTAAAAACTCTGAAAGGCTAAGTCTTACACCAGTTTGCTAAGAGAAGCATAATGAACCTAGTTACAACCAGGTTAGAATAGAGGTTTCTCTTCCACGGAAATAGAAGGTCCTAAAAATTCTCCGTATGCGTCTTATTTTAATTCTTCCGAACTATCTTACAAGACTGTCCTTCATATTCATCTACCTTTTAACTCTTAAACCTTTCCTGTCCAGACTCCTAAGAATCTAGTCTTTCTCCCAGTGTTTTCCAGTTCCTACCTGCTACATCTGATTTAAAACATCTTGAGCAACCTTTTTCTCCTCTTCCTGATTGCTCCAGCTACTGTGGAGAAGAGAAGAAAGGAGGTCTCTGTTCTCAGTCCAATGTCTGCTCCATAACCTACCCTTCTCCCCAAAAAGCTTACCAACAGACAACATGATTGTCTCAACTCCTCTTCATCTACAATATGTAGCAGTCATTGATCAGTTATAAACAAGAAGCACCAGAAAATATACTTAAGAAACAATGCTAAGGATTAGAGGTGGCGAGAACTGTTTTGTGTTACCTTTAAGAAAATTATGAAATCCTGTTTTAAGAGAGAAACTCAGTAGTACTTGAAGCTCTGACAAAAGAGAGAATTTCTAAAAATGCATCATTTGCATGCAGCAGCACTCCACTTTACCTGGACATAGAGAACAGCTTGCTTTTAGCCTGGGAATAAACTGTACCAGCAATCCGACAAAGCTGTTCTTGCATCCATCGAACATCAGCAGGCATGTCAGGAAACCAGTTTACTAACCTACAATCAAAACCAAAATACAATTGTTGTTTCATAAGCAGTAGATCCAATCTGCATTGTATTCTTACAATGTCCAACATCCAACGAAATAACACAGCTTTCATTCTCCCCAAGTTAACTCCCCCACCAAAGTCTCCAGGTCTTCCTAACCTCTCAAATTTCCATCTATTACCACTCATTGCTTTTCTATAAGCTAGGACAAAGGGCAGCACAGACCACTGCATCTCTGATCTATGCTGAGCGGCTGACCAGTATGTGCATTCCACACCTCGTGACCAACATTTAGGAAGCCTGCAAAAAATTCCTGTCTCTGAGATCTCGTTCTGTGTGGTAGGAACTTTCTGGTCAGTTTGAAGTTAGGTGGGAGAGCAAGGAAGAACAAAAGAAAAGCACAATGGAAGAACAAATAGAAGGCGGAAACAGAACAATGCCACAAATGTTGTTGTTTTTTTTTTCCTTATGATGGTCTTAACAGAAGTCAGTTACACTGGAGGGAGATGAGGGGAAAAAACATATTAAAATTCTGTTGAAACTTGCTTCTTCCCCATCCACCAAAAAATGGCACAGAAGTGCCACATGAAGTGGCACAGAAACGAAATATTTTACTGGAGTTCTGCATGGTTCCATTTATAGAACATTTGATTTTTCAAGTATTTGCTAAAGATAGTAATGACATCTGCTGTTCAAGGACTGGAATTCTCTTAAGCAAGCACAAAGCTTAGGGTTCATGGTGCATTCATTTAGCATAATTTCTCCTTCATGAGATTTGAAGAACTTATAAGATTAAGCTCTGTTTCAAGAGCACAACTTCCAGTCAATCTAAACAAACCTGGTAAGAAAATTTACATGGTAAGTAAACACTGGACTTCACTCCTGACTTCAGAAAGAAGCTAAAGCACAAGAACTATCTGGATAGAGTTCAAATATCACTGCAGAATATAGTAATAGTAATAAAGAATGTGCTCCTGGAAAACACAATTGAAGGTGCTTCTTTCGAGCAATTACAAGACAGCTATTAGTAATAAGAGTAAGTTGCTTAGAAATCTTCTTAATATGTTTATTTATCTAGTCTTAGACTATAGAGGCCTTAGGAAGATGCATTATGTAGGTAGAAATAATGGTGTTTGGACAGTTACCACTTGTATTCTAGAGTACCAGAATACCTACAACACTGAATAAGTTCTCAATAAGTAAATTTCCAAAAGTGTAGTAATTCTAAAATGGTTCATTAAAAGTTCCTTACCGTAAAGCAACAGAGTAAGCGGACTCCACTGGTAGCGTATATGGTAGCATCAGATAGGATATCACCCGCATTGGGAAGAGTTTAGAGAACTGAGCGTAGAATCCATTCTGTTCTTTACAAGCTTCTTGCAGTGCTTAAGAATAATTATTTTTGAAAAAGATGTTAGACTATTTGAAACAGTTTAAGTAATTTGCTCAAAGTTTGGTAATCTTCAGTCAACATTATCAAGTGTTACTGAATAAGGCTCAGATAGAAAATGAAAGAATTCATCTCAAGGCACTCTTACCATAAACCTTCTCTACACTATTTTAAAATATGGGAAGCACAGACTCATACCACAGGGACAAAAGGCATTACCCAGAACTTTTAAGCAATAAGTCTAAGAATTAATTTATAATAAGAGGATGTAAAGTTCACCTCTCCAAAAATACTTATATGTTTTAGATAACATTCCTGTCTTGTTAGAAACTCTGTAACTCTAAGGAGTTTGTTTAAATACTAGAGTTCCACATATTCCAGTTGTTACATGTAGTGGTAAGAAATATCACACTTCAAATTTTGTACTCCTAGGTCACTGGGATCACAAATTTCAGATCTTGAAAATACCCATCAGCATCCACAAAAAAACCTAGGTAAACGTTATAGACTAATGAAATATCAGAAGTGGTTTTGGTCTATTAACAGCTTATTAAAAAGACAGGAAAGCGAGAGAATTAGAAGTCTACAGAAGTCTGTTTTAAAAATAAGATGGGGATAACCAGTGTTTGGATTTGAGGTTCAACTTTGGTGTGAAATATATGCTTACAAAAATACTGTGCACATACAAAGTTTATCCAAAACCAAATGAGAATTCAATTCACGACTCTGCAGTGTTGAAAGCAGCTCATTCCTCCTGCTTCAATCTTATTTCTGTAGCTAAACCAAAATGTACATGTTCACATTTAGTAAGTATTTAAAGAACTTTTTTGGGTTGAGATAGTCTCTAATTTTACAGGCAGTTATAAGATTGAATAGAAAGCATCTTATGCAAATTGTAAGAGTAAGCAGGGGAAAAAAATAAATCAAAGTTTGCCATTCAAAGTTACAGGAAACAGTCTGAAGAATGTACCTTTACGAAGTCTAGGAGGTAGACTCTCAAATATGCTCTTCTCCAAAGGCCATGGATTTTGCTTCAGCTGGTCATTAAGTACTTCCATTTTCAAAGTTTCTATTGTGTTATTTTCTGTCATTTTTTTTTTCTTCATATGGTCAACATGTTGTGCAACCTCATGAGGATTTCTTTTTGTGAGGGACAAGTGGATATAGATTGAGTCATTCAGAATACCTGGAAGAGTCAAAAGCTTCCACTTAGGCTTGTTCCACAGGTCTTCAGAGTACCTGTACAGTACCTGTAGTCTCGGTATCTGTACAAAGGCCTATCCTGAGGAAACGTTATCTACCCCATGTCAAATACACTTGCTCTTATAATCCCACAAATGTTTAATCACACTGATGAATACTCTTTTGAAGGTTTAGGTCTTACTTTAAAACAGGTTCTGAAGAAAAGGAAAAAGTAAACGATTAACTGAAACTGCACTGGAAACATATAGTCATTTACCAAAGTTGTTTCCCAGCAAGAAAGCAAATGATTTAAAGGAGAGAGAGAGAGAGCAAATGATTTAAAGGAGAGGAGGAAAACTGATTTATATTTACTTGAAAGAAAACACCTACACCACATCAGACATTTGGAAAATCTGACATGGCAGGTATCACGTGAGTACTCTGAGGCATTGTTACAACAGGGTGGAGAAGGAAAGCAAGCAGGGTATTGTTTTAAGATATATACAAAGTACAGATCTAAATCAACATTGGTTGCCTTGCAAAACTGGTGCCGATTAAGAAATAGCACTGATAATTACCTTAGAAACAAGCACTAGATAATGAGCAGAAAGTGAAAAAATACAAGGAGGGTATTTATATTCAGTTTCCAGAAAATCGTTACAAAGTTATTTATATACAAAGACTACCAAATTTGACTAGGATCCATACCTATAACAGAATCTGTATCCTACTTACAATTACTCCTAAAAGACAAATGTCAAAAGGATATACAGTGAATTTATCAGAAAAGTTATCTGAAGGGTTACAGATGGGGGGGGGGGGGAAATGAACTCCTACAGTTGAAATAACTTAACAAGAAAGTAGATGCATCATGAATGAGTTTAGAAAGGTTATAATTATGACTGATTAAGCTTTAAGCAAGACAAACCTGTGACAAATAAGAACAAAGATGATCACAGGATCAGTAGTGTGAAAAAGGAGGACAATAGTGCAATACACAGAGGACGTGGGGGACAGACACTAAGGAAGAACTGCAAAGAATCTCAGATATTAGTGTCAGCGATGGAAACATGCACACAGGAAACTTGTGGGTGCAGTGCAGCAATGGAACCCATCTTAGTATGGACACCCACAAATTACAGGTTCTTTATATAGCTTGTGCTTTTAATCACCTGGTAAAAGGTATAAAGCAGGACTCTCAAATATTTAATAACATCACTAGAAAAATCAAACTCTGAAGCAGAACCGTGACATTTTTCACAGTGAAGAAAATTGTTCTAAGAAAACATGAATATTTAATGGTTAGTTACAACAGGGTATAAGCAGTGAGCACATCCATATATGACTGCATTACAATACTGCAGCTGGTACTACCTGTATTAGTGCAAACATCACATTTCAGTTTCCGTTCCTCTAATCCAACCCAGTACCAATTTGCTTCTGCATCCAAAGACTACAGGGGCTGGGCATGTTTAACACATGGTTAACTTCATGCTAATATCAAGTTACTATTGTTAACTCATTTGTCTCAAAGTGTGCAGAGCAATAACATTTATTTATATAAAATATGTTACTAGAATTCTAGGAGTAGAGCAGAGCAACTTTCAATTCTTCTTCCTAAACTTATCTGGGTCCCAACAACTGCTACATTACAAGTCGTCATCTTCTAAAATCTTTCACAATACAGACTAAGGATTTGTTTGTGACTGAGTTTATATTGTTGTTAGCCAGCTCCCAGTTCTGGACTATAAGGCTTTATCTAGAAATTTACTTGGATGATAGCAGAGAGGAGGTAATAAGAAGATACAGGTTTCGCAGGAGTAGGAAACAATAGGCTATTCCTATCCTTCACAATTAACACAAAAGAAACTAATAATATTATTTCCCTAGAATTGAAATTATTTGGTAATTTCACTTAACATTCACTTCACGCAAATTTGACAGAAACCCTAAAGTTCAATTTCTGTGTGGCACCACAACTTACCTCAGGTGAATAGTTACTACAACTATGTGATTTCTATGAGAACTAAACCTACCATGATCCCTTCAAAAAACTCAAAGACCTAGCCCCTTCTTAGCTACATACAACCCCCTCCCTCATCCTTTTTTTTTTAACTCAGGTTAAGACCACATAATCAGTAATTATCGCAAAGTGTAACATACCATTCTCTTTCAAGAATTTAAGAGCATCTGAATATCCTTGCTCACAGATCTCTCCTAGTACCTGCAAGCATAGGGTAAATGAGTCAGACAAATAAAAGGAGATTCAACTTAAGATCAACAGTTTCCAGAATGAAAAGCCACTTCTATCCACCCTCCACTCTTGTAAGAAAAATTTACATTGACAATTGCTATAGTTCAACAAGTTTGGGTTAATATGCCTACTGTGATCATGTACATGTGATCGTGTATGCATCAACTTATCTTTCAGCTGTTACAGATGCATTGAATTGTTAAAAGGACAGCACTCTAACAGTTTGCAAGAATTTCCTCCCCTTTTGTTTCTTTGACTAGACTTTCAGCAGATGCAAGCAGCAATGAAAGAGAGTGGCTTGGAGTCTGCCAATTCCCCTTCTTCCCTCCCAGTGCTTCCCACTTCCCGAAACTATGAAAAGTAAGCTGTGCAATTCTCATGCTCAAACTCAGACTTAGTCTTCCATATGAAAATATCTTTCACCAGATGCAACACCAGCTCACCTACACAGTAGTCCTAGATAAAAAAAAAAAATAAAAATTAAAGCCTACATAAGTAGAATTTAACATTTTTCTTCAAGCGGTCAAAAAGCCTCCAATTAAAAAAATATATCTATAGCAGTCAGGAACATTACTTCTCCTCTGTAATATATCCCAAGCCAATTGTCAAAGTCTGTTTTCATTTTTTCAGCTTCCACAACAGCAATTCAAGAGCATTTCCCTCATCAGATCTGCAATTAACAGCACTTGAAGTTTAAAGGCAACTTGCCTGCATGAAGTATTGATTGAGAACCTTACAAAACCATGAAGCTTTAGAACTTCTGCTAAGTTCTGAAGCACCTGGTTAGCAGGTAAGCATGAAAGGACTACAAACTGACAGTTATTAATTTACCAATGTTGATTTTATGACAGAATTCTGTGCTACTTCCCAAATAAATACTGAAAGCCAATACCAGGACAGGCATTTTTAGTCTGAGAGAGACTGAAAATAAGGAGAATGAAGACAAAGTATGAAAAAAATAGAAACAAGAAGAGAAATGTCACCAGAAAGGTTTAAATGACTAGATGAAATGCTAAGATTACTGTAGCTTTCTGCAAAAGCAAGGCTTTTATATGGAAAGATGTTTTAGTAACCACGTCAAGGCAGTGAGTTACCTTAGGTTCTGGTGGAAAGAGCGCTTGTGTTAAACGATAAAGATTCCCCAAACTAAGGTGAATGCTGGCGTTAGTCACAATCATTTCATGAAAGCTGGCAGAATTCCCTTTTGGACAGATATCACACTCTCCAGCGAAAGGCGAAATTGTAATGGTATTCTTAGATTCATAGTGAGGTAAGTTGTCACTGATTCCTCCATCCACATAGCGCTACAAAAATTAGCAGAAATAAGAAGTTTCAAAGGCTGAAAATTTCTAACTAGCAGATTTCCCATGCAAGAATTAAATAGCATTTAAGACTGTAACAGAACAGTCTCTGCCTATGCTCCCAGGCTAAACATTTTGAGTAGCATGCTCTGTCCTCTAATGCCAGTTAAAAAGCGCTCCTACCTATTGTTCCATAGACAGCCTAAGAGTATTCTATTTGGGATTTTTCTGTATGTTTAAGAAAGAGCAAGTCCATTTTAAAGATCACAATCCTACACAACATGCAGAGAAAAAGTAGTGCAGCTGTCTTCTTCCTCAAAGGCAAGCACCAACCAAAGAGCTACCAGGGTACTTCAGAAAGAATACGAGTAAAAGAATAGCTCTACACTTCAAAGCTCAAGTTCTGTGATACTAAACCATTCAGTTAGAATAACAGTAACTTAAAATTACTCTTAGTAATTAGAATTTGATATGAAGTGTCAAAAATATTTGGACATAAAGAAACTGCAAGTAAAATGGATAATGCTTCAGAAGCCTTGCCAGCAATCATGGATTATCTCTTCTGCTTTGAGTGCAAGTTTAGAAGCTGTTCCAGGTTGCACTTTTGTCTCCTTCATGTTGAGTTGCCCATTTCTGCAGTTTTAGTGCATCATCACCTCACGCATTTTAAAATCCAAGAACTGAAGAGTTTTATATCAGGGTAACTAATCTATAGTGCAGCAGCTGCTACGGCCAAAGACAACTCCTCCAGTCACTCACAAGAGCCATCTTTCCAGCAGGACCAATTGTAGCCAGTTTGTTCTGACAGCGGCAGAAGACCACTCCACATTACCAGCTTTGCTGGTTTAGTGGCTGCATTTTCCTTCTTCCTAACTAGGCAACAGACATAAACTGTAGGTCCTTGTAAAACGCAGAGGTAACAGAGCAGGTGTTTTGACCACGAGCAACCTGGATTACCAATTTCATCTGTCTTCACACTCACTCCCCGACCATTCTGAGAAACAAACTAGGAATTAGGAAAAGGACAGCTCAGAGCAATTTATCCAACGTACTCTTCTACAGCAGCTTGCTCCTGCCTGTGAGCTTTCTTGGGCACTCTCTAGACCCAGCAGCATGCAGCTACTGACAAACTTCCTATAGGTGCATAATGCAATCACCAAGTCCTTTGTGGAAGTTTCAAGTACAATACAACAAGTTTGGCAAAGGAGGAGCCATTCTCATGAAATTATTAAAAGGTGGAAGTACACATCTGGGTCACTGTTCTACAGAGGTAAATGGTTTTAATTATTTGGAGTTTCTGCCTGTCTATTCCCCCTAGTAATTTTTTAATCTAAAATTATTGATGTGTTTGAAAGGGCTAAAAAAACCCAAACAAAACCCACCACACCCAAAAGTTTCACAGCTGGCTGTTAGATATACCTATTGAAAGTTATCCTTAAGTCTTTGTTTGAAAGTACACATGCATGACGCACCAAGCCAGTAAACAGCAAGATGCTACAAAGTTTACACACTTGACATTCTACTGTGTTTAAGCCTTACAGGAGTCACTGTAGTATTCTTACCAAGTAACATCAAAAATGCTTCCTAAGTGTTAAAATCGTATCAAAATAATTGGCAAGATCAAAAGGATACAATGATTTCTTCCCTCAAAATAGGACCAAAGGAAGCATCACTCATATGGTTTTGTACTCTGAACTAAGCCTTTTAAAATAACATTGTTGTCTGGTGACAAGAACTGAACAGCCAGATTAGCCTGGATCCACCTAAACCCTGGATTCAGTCCAACATCCTGTTTTCATAACACCTTTAATCTGGAAGAGTTTAAGGAGACATACAAGGTTTAGAAGTACAGATAAAGAAAAATCCCTATACAGTTCTAATCACTTTTGCTTAAATTTCAGCATGAAGAAGAAAATACATTTCATGTCTTTCCTTGACCTTTCAGCACTTCCACATTGCCTTGAGAACAGTCTGTAATCAACCACTGTTAAAGATGTTTTGAGTTTTCTTTCCATATTCTTCCCGTCTCCTTGTGTAAGGAGCTCCGAAGTTGGAAGGAAAGCAAATGCAAGCTAATACAATACTACAAAAAGCCATGAATGTCACTGCCTTGATTCAAAATGCATGTCTGCTTCCAAACCTGTTAATCAAAGCACCTACAGCAATTTATACTAACTTTTCTGCAGTTGTTGCCCCTTTAGTGGGGGATTTTCGAAAACCCAGTATAGCCATGAAGTATTAAGAGGTTTTGTAACCAACAGTTCCTGTGGAGTAATAGAACTGACTAATACACTGACATTTTACCTTTAAAAAGCAACCTTTCTTATGCTGAATACAAATGGCAGAAGACATTAAAAAGTTTTGTTTATATCTAACTGAACACAGAACTTTAATCCAGTTTTAAGGCAGATCTACCTCCAGCAAGAACACAAAGATATACAAGAAACTATCTTACAAGATTTTTTTTTTAAACAAACAAGTATAAATGACCGTTCCTGTATATTTGTGCAGATGAATAAGCATCACTTTCTTCAATAAATATTTATCCTTAAGTTAAATACTTGCTAACTTAGAATACCCTCTTTTAATTACTGCATCAGCAAGCAAGAAATCTGGGGGGCCAAGAGAGAGCATGTATGTGTTTTGCAGGGTGGAGAAGAAATATAGAAATATATATAAATATATATATGTTATGTGTATAGAAATATATATAACAGGTCTTCCACACATTAAGTGTTTCCTTGCTTTTTTGAAAAGTTGTAACAAACAGCTACAGTACTAGAAGCTATGATGAAGGTATTTATTTTACAGTAGGATAACTGAAAAAAACATATACATTGTCTCCTAATATTTTCAGAACAGCTAGATCTATTTTTAGGTCTTAACAATACTTACCACACCTCTAAATGACGGTGGAATTAGGCCACAATAAATAGGGACAAATGAACTACAGATCAAAGCCTGTAGGAAAATGAGACCATGTAAATTAAATGGTAACTGTTCTATTATTGAAATTATCATTTATCTTTATCTCTTTAGATGTTAGCAAAAACAACTGAGCAAGCAACCAAAAAAACCCCCAGTAAGTACACTTGAATAAAAAGAAAGGGGGGGGGGGGGGGGGAGGTATTATCAAGCATTATTTGAAACAGGATGAAGGTTTTCCACATTTCTTCTTTAGAATGTAACCACACTCCATCTAAAAAAATTATAAGACTCACTAAAAGACCATTTCTAGAAATGCTAATTAGCAAGGAAAAGTTCATGATCATTCACTCAAGCTATACATTTTCTGAGTAATCGAAGTAACTAACCAGGGTCTCAAATATCAACAGTCTGGGATCATATTAAACTAGCTTTGTAACTGGTATTAAGAATTTGAAAAAGCTATTTTTGATCACCCCTTTTGTAAGAACAACCTTAAAAAAAAAAAATCTTATTCCTGAAGGATACAGTTTTATTAGATACACTGCACTTTAAAGGCATTTATCCTTTTTAAGATTGATCCCTCGCACGTACTCACTAAAACAGTTTGCAGATACATTGACTGGGAAAACTAGTAAGTGAATTTAGTGTAGTGAAGCTCGAGTTAATCTTCAAAATACTGTCAAAGTCACAATATCCTAAAATGTTTAAAGTGGAAATCCAATGGATGATGTTAAATGGACTTAAGATTATAGAAACTTTTAAAAGTTGCCAAAAATAAACATACCTGGATAACTTCTTCTTTAGAGTTAAAATTAGATATCAATGCATTTTTACCATCTGATACTCTGGTTAGTGAAATACATAGTCTGCCCGATGACAACTGGTGAGTGTTTTCTGGAAGATGTCTCATCAGTCCATCTCTTAGTATCTTTATCACATTAAAGGAAGGATGAAGAGGACCAAGATTTCGCTTTCTAGCTTCTTTGGCTAATGCCAGAACATCTGCACAAGCCTGAGCTGAAAATAAAATGAATTTAAGAACGGAAGATATGTCAAAACCCAAAAAAAATGCACTTCCAGTAATAAAGCATGTCTACAGCTCCAACTTTTCTCTCTGATTCCTAGCATGACAATTCAAGAGTTTTTTAACAGATAAAATAACTGTCCACTAGTGTGTAACAGAGTTTAGGAGTTTTCTGAGGAAAAAAAAAAAGTCACTTCAGACTTTCAAATAGAACTCCTGGTGAATACTCAGGTGCCAAGTTCCTCATATGTTATATATACATAGATCGTAGGTGTAAAATACCTATATAAGATGCTTCTGTTAGGAATTATTCATTCCAGAAACACATTATTTAAGAAAAAAAAAAAAAAAAAAGATGAGTGACCTTCTGTAAGCATGGATACATGGACTTACTCCATATGCAACATCCATAAAAACCTACAGCGTATGATGCACAGATTTAAGGTCCACAGTTTGCCTGCTGAGGAAGCAGAGCACCTGGGTTCACCAGAGCTAGTAACACTTGTTGGACTTTAACCAAACTTAAGGTTCCAGGGCACCATTTATCTTCATTTATATATAAACACAATAAAGGGAACGTTAAATGTGAACTTATTGTAATGCATTTCGTGGGAAGGTTTTTAAAGCAGGGGGTAAGGAACATGGAGGAGACCTGTAACATCTCTCACACAGGTCTCTACCTAAATAGGTGCACTTTTACCAATACGTAACAGACACATAATAATTTTTTCTCACATTAAATCAGCATTTGGGAACTAGATCAAACCACTGCAGAAGACACAACTGTTCCCAAAGAACACTAAAATAATTTTAACAACCACACACCTAGTCATAGTAAGAACGGCAGCTCATCCACCTGCAATGTTCTGTTTGAATTTTTAATGTTGTGTTTCTTCAAAGCATACTTTGAGAAAATTGCCTGATAAGCTCGTCAACTTGGCGGAGGAATGGGGGTGGGAAGGAAGGTCAAAGTAACAGGTTATTAACCTGAGTGATATGCTACAAGGTCATCTAGAAGTATTTTCAGAACTTGCATATTTTAACTTACACAGACTCTATCTAGAATAGACAGGATTCAACTTACCAAGTTAAATGTGAGCAGTGCACTGGAAACAACTCTGCTTAAGCCTTTGAGTTCAGATTAATTTCCAAAAAAATTATCTTTCTACAATATTATTTTTCCCCCTCAAATAGCAACACCTAAACCTTTCTCATTCTTAACATAGTAAGCCAAGAGCCTATGTTCAAAAGAGTATCCCTCAAAATACCTGAGGTATCAGACATACTCCATATTTACTACTACAATTTTTTCATTCCATCCTTGCAGAGTAAAGCCTTGGGCCATGAATCCATTGATACCAGTAGTCTGACCTCACCTCCCACTCCAGAAGATGGCAAACAATTTAGACACAGCTCACTGTTCATGGTCAAATATATGCTTATGTTAGCAAAACACATTTTACATGCAATTAAAAAAATGGCACAAGTCACATTCTGGCAAGTGAAGAAGTTATTTCCAAGAGGAGTTACGTAGACAGTTTTAGCAGTTCTATTCTTCATGCACTCAGATATAAATTACCACCTCTCTTTTTTTTTAATAAGCTAATTTAGCAACATTCAATCTTCTGAAGTGTCTAAAGAGAGACAAATCAGGCACACTGCAGGAGTCTGAGATACTGAACTACCAGGACTCTGTCCAGGAACAGCAGTGTTAGTGCATGCATTGATTTCCTTTTGCAAAATAAGTACATTTCAAACACTTATGCACCATGCAAGAAAATTGCTTGTCCTAAAAAAAAGACAAAGAGCACTGGGTGCATGGACACATGAGCAAACAAATACACATCTTCTCACTTCTCTGCCACATCTTGACCCTGTTTTTCTAGCTAGCATCCTTGTCAAATTGAAGCTCAAGCTGTTACTTAAGTTTGAAGCATGGTAACATCTTCACTCATTTGCACTGCAGGCCTGTTTCTGCAGTAAAAACAAAGTAAACTAGTGCCCTCTACTAACCTTTGTGTTGCGATTATTTACCTCTCACTGTAAAAAATGTTAACAAGTATCAGCTCACTTTACATAACCCACTAAAGGGCTGCAAAACCGATGACCTCCAAAAGTTTAGATTTGAACTCCTCTCATTTCAACTTCCTTTCAGAAAATAAATACCCATCAAAATGAAATCTGATTTCCATTTACCCATCTCTTCCGCATACAAGAATTTCTACATTTGAGGTAGTATATGGGGGGGAGGGGGGGAGAAAAAAAACAAGTTTACATATTTAAGTTATTGTAAGCTATTTTAAATACAAGAAGGGCTCCTGGGGGGGGGGGGGGGGGGGGGGAATGTTCTGTCTACCCAAGAGTATGTGGTATTAAAACACTGAAAATTTAAAAAGCTGTTCATTATTAATTCAACAGACTTCAAAGTAATCCAACTTCTTTTCCTTCTCCCTTCTTTCCCCAACAGGACTAAAATACAGTTACCTCTTAGGCTGGTGTATTCCAAAATGGGATCTTCTCAGGAAGGGACAGAGGGCTAGAGCTCAAGTCAGACTGGGATTTTAGGCAGACCTTGGTACATCTGTTTTATTTTTTGAAACACAAGAGAGCTAAAGAAATTAATGCTCCTATTAAATGTGAACTGTTCCTAGTTATATTTCTATATTCCTAGTTATATTTCTATATTCCTAGTTTTAATGGTTAAATAACTATTCATTTGTTTCCCACAGAGTAAAATCTGACATCATATTTACAGCCCCCACCAAACCTGTTCTCTTTCATGCCACACTAGAATGGATGACCACATTGCCAATGAAATACCAGATCTCCAAGACATCCATGGGGAAGATGTAACAAGAGGAGTGCACCTTAACAGTTCCAGGAGATGAATGCACTTCATCCTCAGAACAGTGACCTCTAAGCTTCAGTCTCTACCTTTCCACAAATTCAATGAAGGAAACTTCTTCCTTAGTCTGGAAAAGTACACTTCTTTTTCCATTCAATGGCTAATGTTTACATTTATTCAAACCCGAAATTCTATGGACTCTCTGTTTGCCTATCCAACAGGTAACATGAAGCACAAAGAAAACTGTTTACTTAAAACATCTGGCTTCAAACCTGTAAGATGAGATGAAATATGCATGTCAATTTTAGTCAAAAACCCTGTTCATACATATACACTCAGAGTTTTATGTGAGCCAACAAGCATACTAATTCAGGGCTGGGTCCAGTCAAGTCTTGAACACCTCCAAGGATGGAGATCCCACAACCTCTCCAGGCACCTGTTCCAGTATTTTACCACCCTCAAGGTAATTTTCTTTTCCTTATGCCTAATCAGAATTTGCCATGTTCTAGGTTGTGTCTGCTGCCTCTCATCCTTCAACTATCCATCTCCGAGAAGAGTCTGGCTCTGTCTTCCCACAGTGAAACCATGCGGGACTTATAACCACAACTGCAGAAATAACAAATACTGCATATTAAAGTATATCAATGTGAGGGAGGTGTACAATACAAACTGATGAAATATATCAAATTATTATACCACACAGTTGTTTTTTTAGAGCTTATTAACAATCCTCTGCTTTCACACAAACTCACAAAAAATTATCAGCTAAAAAGATATAGAATTAACATGGGAATACCTTCTTAGTTTGATAAATTTACAATGATTCACAGACATTAGAATGTGGCTGGTTTTGAATTATCTTCCAACATTCCCAAGTGGCTTTTTTTTTTTTTTTAAAGTTTCCAGAAGAAATACACTTGCCCATGAAGTGGGCAGTGATCACACACAGACTAGCTATTCTATTAGTTAGAGAAAAGCAAAAATCTCAGTTGGCATACGAGAAGGGAAAGACAAGGGAATAATTTGAAGTCTGCAAGTCTCAATTATTAAAATGCTAAAAATTTCAAAAGCTGTTAATAACACGTACTTTCAGGTAAACTATATACATTTTTTGTCCTTAGAAGCACTTCAAATATTTAAAGCAGCTTCCCTCTTAAATTATTTACAATGACTTAAGACTGGATACATTCTAAAAATAAATAGTTATTGTGGATAAATATGTTTTGTTTTAAAAGCTGGTATTAGGCTCATAATAACTCAAGTGTGTTATGTTAGGACATTACAGCAAAATTAAACTAAAAAGTTTAAGTAGCACAAGTTTATTGCTAAAGCTTTGAAGAAATTAAGCATACGTAATTGATAGAGATCAGTGGCTAAGCGGCAGGGACAAGCATTCCACAGCATCGCTCCCTTGCATGTACAAAGAACTTCTTTTTTTAAAGTCAGTAAATTGTTCCCTCGGAAAGTTAAAAGCAAAAGCAAAACCCAAACCCTCTCCAAATTCAAAATAAGTACTCATTGTTTTTCTCCATCTATAAATAAGATGAAATATGAATTTACAAAAATCTTCCTAGTTCTAAACCTGTTAAGGGTACTGTTAACAAAAACAGCCAGTGTTGAATCATGAAATAGACAAGCTTTTATTCAGTGGATTTCTTTGGTTTAAAAGGAAAACATTGTCAGTTTTCCAGATATTTCATATACCTTTTTAACTGCATTCCAGTCACTATCTTAAACACCTTGATTTTACTTGTATCAACCTTGCTTTAATGTCTAGCACGTCTAATTCACTAAATAAGTGTATATTTGGGTTCTCGTGAGCCCTAAACAGGTAAAAGCAAGGTATACTTTTCCTACTGCTAGAAATAAGCATTTATTTCACAAGAGGGACTATATTTAGTTGCAAGCTAACATCCTTATCTGGTATAAATACAAAACAAGATTAACTCTATTTCTTAAATCACAATTAAAATCAGTGATTTTAATCAATCCACTGTTTCTAATCATACACCTAAGTGACCTATGCAATATATACTGTGCACAGATTAAAGAGGAAAAGCATGTTAAAGCTAACCTAAGCCCTGACCTTAACTCTCTTAGCCTTACCCCAAGAAAGGAGAAGCTTTAGAGGAAGCAAGTTAAAGCTAACTGAGACTTCACGTCCAAACGTAACTAGAGAAGAGACGCATTATTTCCCAGTACGGTGCCAATGTTTCGTTTCAAGCTACCGACAGAGCCAGCCTCTTTGCTTTAAAGGGTGTCAGGATTGAGCTGCCTCCCGCTCCCCCGACAGCTCTTAATTGCTCTGCTTTCCGCAAAGCGAGAGCAGCTGTCAGCAACCCCGTATTTGCAACGCCGAGCCCAGGAGGCGCAGAACCCCCAGCCGGACACACGGACCTGCCCCTGTACCTGGGGGAGGTAAACGCCGACCGCCCGAGCGCTGACATTCACTGAGGCTCCCTCAAGACCATCTCTTGAGCCCGGGAGGTTGCTAAATGCCCGCCCAAGGTGAAGACACGCTAACTTTACCACCTGCCTCTTCCCCCACCCGCAAGGAAACACACGATTTTTGTGTGTTTTACCGGGAGGTAAGATGTGCACGGGATGGGACGCACGGGAAGAGGGAAAAAACAAAACAAAACAAAAAAAAAAGACGGCCCGGCACCCCCGGGGCCACGTAACCCGTTCGGATTTAACTTCCTAGGAGGGGTCGCAAAGCGAGAAAGAGAGAAAGAGACCCAGCCCGGGCCGAGGCGCTCCCGGGGCCGGGCCCGGCGCCGCAGCGGCAGCCGGCCCGGCACACCTGCCCCGCCGGGGGGCAGCCGGCCCCGCCTCGCCCCCCCTCAGCCCGCCGGACCCCTCGCCGCCGCCGGCGGGGCAGGAGGAGGGAGACGCTGACCCAGAGAGCCGCCTCCGACGAGCATGGCGCCGGCGAGGGCCCCGGCCGAGGCGCCGCAGATGTGCCGGGCGTCGCGGATGATGTGAGGGGCGCGCTCCTGCAGGCAGGTGGCGGCGCCGATGTGGTAGACGCCCAAGAAGCCGCAGCCGGCGAACGAGACGCTCCAGCCGCGCTCGCGGTCCAGCATCGTCGACCGGCGGGCGAGGGCCGGCGCCACGGCCGCCGCGCCGGCACCGCCTCGCCCTCCGCCGCCGCCGCCGAGCGACTGAGGCGCCGGGGCCGCCGCTGCGGTTTCCACAGCGGCCGCGCCGACACCGCCCCGCCCGCCGCCGCCGAGCGACTGAGGCGCCGGGGCCGCCGCTGCGGTTTCCACAGCGGCCGCGCCCAGCGCCGCCCGCCCCGCGCAGCAGCCAATCCTGCGCTGCCGGCTCGCCGCGCCCCGGTGGCCCAAGGCCGCCCCAGCCAACCCAAGGGCAGATGCAAATGAGATCCCGCCTCCTCTCGCTGCTGCCCGTCAGAGGGAGGGCGCGGGGCCGCGGCCCCTCGGCCCCTCACGGTTCCCCCCCGGCCCCTCACGGTTCCCCCCCGGCCTAGGCCGGCCGCCGCGGGGTCCCCGGCCCCGGCTCTCCGCCCTGCTTCTGCCTGCCCCCGAGGAAATCGGGCCCGCCGGGCCCGTCCCGCACCAGCCCGCCCGCCCAGAGCCGTCCGCCGGGAAATGGGGCCCCCCGGGCTGTCGGCAGCCGGGTTGTGGTAACGCCGAAACGCGCCCTGCCGGTCTTCAGACAAGGACGGACGGCGGCGGCCGGGATCTGCGGGATCCAGTCACGGAGGGGTAGCGGGACGCGGCACAGCGCCCACAGCCCGGGGGAGGCAGCGGGAGGTGCGGGTTTAGCAACCGGCCCGGTTATCCGAGGCTCAGAGGAATAAATGCGTCATGCGAGCGCCTACGATCGCTCGCGTTGCACGACCTGCTGTAAGAGCAAGCGCTGCTTAATAAGCCTGTAATAAACTTTACGAGAAGGAAATTCGTGGTGGTAGTACTAGGCTTGTAAAGGGAAGGTGATGGAACAATCTGCTTTTTTCTGTCTCGAACCATTAACTGCACAACTCCGCGTTCGCGTTTCGCCGACGTTTTCCAGACCAAAGTACAAACAAAGCAGCTAAAAGCCATTCAGAGTCCAGAACAGTGTCATCGGACGGTTTCAATAGTACCCAGCTGACCGATCCATCAAAACCAGGCGTCATAATGGCATCTTTAAGCACCTGAAGACCTCCAGAAAATCTGAAGGACACTGACAGCGATTGACACCAGCTGGTTAAGGTGATCACGTGCAATTGTCTTTACAGAACTGCTTAATGCAGCACCACATCACGATGTCTAACTTAGTCGCAAGCAGGTCCGTACGTTTATTAGCACAGCACTGTGTGAGATCTGTCTGTTTGGTACACAACGTGCCTGTATGAAGAAGGTGCCGTGTTGGTGTCAGCCAGCCCTGACGCTTGTCTGCGTCAGTGTAGCAACACCATCACGCTTTCAACTCTGCAGACTGTTTTCCTCACCACTGGTTCAGGTATTTCTGTGGAGTACTGCATTGCAGGCCAGAGGTGTGCCCTAAATGTTTCTCTGCTGAAGTCCTCTGGAAGTCTCAAATGCGGCTGAACACATCCAGGCAGGGTTCAGCTCCCTGCAAAAGGTGCTGGTTTCCTCAGAGTTTTACCAAGGGGATTTTGAACAAGCCGCAGACAAAACACTATGATGAGAAACTCGGGATTCTTCCCCTAAGTGAGCACCACAAGCACTGGGCCATACTTCCAGTTTTGCCACCTCTAACTTCGCTCTCTAGCCACCTCTGCCTTGCTGGGCTACGCATCTTCATCCATTCATCATCTCACCTTTTCAATGAGCACAGCAGAGAGTGTCCTCATCCAAATCCTGCCTGTCATTTAGGCGCTTCCCTTCATTTAGGGAAGAAGAAAGTGTGAGACTGAACTCCTTTCAGTTCACAGGGAAGGAGGGAGCTGAAAAGGGAGATGAAACCATATCCCACGCTTCTGAGAAGAGTCCTGTTTCATTAAAAAGGTGACTGTGACCCCTATCTTTTTCCATTCTCTTCTAAAGGAAAGGGCCAGCTTGGCTGTATTTTGTATTCTCTCCATGTGTGCTCTCACGCTATTTACTCAGAGCCTAAGTGCAGGAGAGTACCATTTTTTAATCCATGTTTTTGGAAAAGCAACACTGAGGTGTTCAGAGAGGGACATTTCTGAACATCTGCAGAAATTTGACAGGGAGAGCCAATTAAATGGCAGGGGAGCAGGGGATTTTCAGAGCATTATTCCATCAAGGGGTGTTTCACGGCTAATCTCAATTTTGCCTGTAGGGATCAACTCCATTTAAAAATATTCTTTATCCCTAGACTGTCAGTAGAAGGCTGTTCCTGAACCTCATTTCTTTAATAGTTAGGAGCAGTCTTATTTCTCCCATAGAATGATACATAGCCAGTTCACAACCATCTGCTCTTGTACTTTGTCCTTTTACATTAGTACCTCTTACCTGTCACTGACAATGTTTGGAGTGATAAGCCTTATTTCCTGCCAGCCCTCATTCTGTGATACTTGGGGAGCTGAGCTCCTCTAGCTTCATCTCATGAGAAGGGTGCTACAAATGCTCCCCGACCAGTACTGCAACCAGTCTTTCAGCTGGGGTTTCATTAGCGCCTTACACAGTCTTTGCTAGGAAAGCTGAATCACTGATTCATATTATGATCCAGGTCCTTCCCCATCTCAGCTTAGGTCAATTTTTCTTAAATGTACTGCAGTTCCCCAGTAGACAACACCAAGTTTGTTCCCAACACCAGACTCCCCTTCCTGCGTATGCCTACTCTTTTTCAGTACCTGTTTTTATCTCCTTGGGCTGCTCCCTAACAGATCTTGCAATTTCTTCACTATGTCATCTCCAGCTTAGCAAATAGCTTCTCATGCAGGAAAAAAAAAAAAAAAAATCAGCTGAGGTACACATAGACAGGATGGATCCCATTTCCCTTCCCAGGAAAAGCAGCTGCCTCATCAAAAAGGTAGATTAGTTTGACACACTGAACCTTTGGCTAATCACTGGCTATCTCATCTCCCTTTTATCTCCAGACCTATAAAGATAATTGTCCTTCCTCCCAAAACCTGTTCTAATCCCTTCTTTTTCTTCACGTTTTTCAGTTTGTTTATTTAATTCCAGTTACAGGTTTAGCTGCCCTGCACATAGCTGTTTAGGATAAAGATCCTGGAGCTAGCTCTAAAATCTGGGACGTCTGAGAAAACTGATGCAACCTCATCACAAGCACTACCAACTAACCCTACTGTGGTTGTACAATATGCAGTTTCAAGATTGTCCCATTTATCTCAAGTATCACTATGTGTATACTATGCTGCAGTCTGTGTTGCAGATATGTCCTAAATCCTTTACTGAATCCAGTCCATAATAATTTCCCTGTAACTCCAGGAACATGAAGTAAGGCCTGAAAGGCCACGTGATGAAAACCAAATATAGTCTGGTGAGGGTACAATCTACCAGGAAACCTGCATGAAGCTTACAAACTTCGGTAAACAGACGTTAACCGAACCCATGTCTGGCATGTAAATTCAACAGGCATGCTATCTGTCCATCATTTAACCACCAAAAGCTTCTCCCTTAATCCTTTCCATTTAGCTACCTTGTTAATTATTATACAGGCATGCCACTTTCCTAAGATACGGATTAAATCAAATCTATTGTAAAAGAAGAGAGAAACCAGCAGAGGACTCGTAAAGTGCCTTTAACTCCTTAGAAGAAAGGTACCATTTAAGTACTAGGCTAGCTGAAGGCATATAATTTATAGGAAAAGGAACCATGTAGGATAGAACACCAGCAGAAGGTAACAAGAGCACTACTGGACAGGTGGCAAGTCATCAGATCTGAGATCTTGGCCAGCCTTGAAAATCTGATGAGAATTTCTGTCATCAGAAAGAGGATATGAGCTCCAAGAGATGATTGCTAAGCCCTGCTTGGAAACAGCGAATGTTTTCTATGATCTTTTTGACTTTCAGGGATTCATTAGTAATCATTGATCTCACTTTTCATAAAGCATTTTAGAAGAGATTGATGTATCATGATAGCCATTTTCATGGGGGAGGTGGAAAGGGATACGGTAGTGGTTAGCCCAATATCACTCAGTGAGGCCAGTTTCAAAGTTGGAGGAGAAGCCTGATTTACTGAGTGTTAAGCCAGATCAATAGCCTAGCACTTCTCCAGAAGGATGACAAAGTACCTACTAGAATTTCTGGAACCCAGGAAAATTGCCTTAACTTGTTAGTGCAGTCTGTCATGTATGTGTGTGAGTGTGTGTGATATTATTCTGGCCTTATCAAGTGATAATCTACCTAATCTAGAAACATCAAGGCCTCATCTCTGCCTAACACCTTTCTGGGAATGCTCTACTGTGAAAAATTTCTGAAGAAACAAAGCATTTGTTGGCACGGTTTAGTTGCCTGTGGTGAATAATACAACCTTGTCTCATGATAGAAAGCCTTGTTCTCCTCTCCCTAAAAGGACCCAAAGCGCAAAAACAAGGGATTGCTTACACTCCCTTTGAGATCTCTTTATATGGGGTGCTGTGAGTTTACCCCTCTTGTTTCAATGCATGCAGGGGACAAAAAGTATGGGCTATGCTGTCTTTCCTACTCAGGTAACTCCTGTCCATGTTCCCCTGAAGATGCCAATTTGTCACAGAAACTATAATCAATAACAGAGATTAATTTTACTCCTTTTGTATGATCATCCTGTATGATCATCCTACTTGGGCAGACCATAAGGGAAATCCTACTGGATCAGTGACCAGAAGACTGTTAAACAGCCTTTAGTGTTTAAAATGCAAGAGGAACCACAGGGCAGGAACAGAGAAGTGTTGAGTTACAGAGGGAGGTGAGCTGAGGACAAACACTGATCATAACCCGGACAAGGAATCCCATTACAGTCCTTGCGCCAAGGCCCCACAGGCACACTGCACCGCTCCCTTCACCAGCTTCTGCTGCAGGGCTGTGACGCTGGGGAGCAGGGACAGAGAAAGCATATTTGAATTTTCCTGGCCAAAATAAGTTTTCACAGTTTTTAATCTGTTTGTAGCACCAACTGAGATACCTTCACTACACTTTATACTAACCTTCACAGAGAAACTACACTCGGCACAAGCATCGTTCTTGCTCCATTAGCAGCTTCCAGTTCTGTTTAAAACAGCGACATCAACCAGCAAAGACACAGGCCCTTGGTGGGGATTTCTTTCTCTTTGCGTGTCGTATCATGGCCCATTAAGCTTGCAAAGGTCTCAAGTTAACTACTCTCAGGTTTCTTTGGCAAGAGATGGTAAGTAGGTCATTTTAGTGAAAGCTATTGATCTGCTTTTCCCTTGGGCCTGATCTTCTAGTGTTTGAGTAAGATTTTGGGGTTTGGGTTAATAATCTGTCTGGTGATTATGTTCCTAAGTGATTATGGTAGTGCATAGTAAAGCTGGAGAAATTTAAAAGTATGGTCTCAAAAGTTGGTTTGTACACATCTAATACAGTAGATGCTGACAGTTTGAGCAATTTTAGCGCAGCTTCCAAGCTTCACAGCACAATCCTAATGATTGCTTTGAACTAAGCTAAGAAGTCTGTTCTGAGTTTTAGTTGTGATTGTGGACTAACAGGCTCCGGTTTGGGCAATGGGAAATCAGCTAGGAATATCTGTATGAAAGGAGCAATACAAAAATCTAAAACCAGATAGATAAAGCAACCTGTGGAGTTTTCTGTAGGCTTCTGCCATAATCTTTTTTAAAGCGGGGAGGGCGGGGAATCAAGCATCCGTTTCACATATCTTTTGCTAGGATCCAACACTAAGTCATTCTGCAGAAGCAGACCCCTATTTTCTCTGTAATATGTCTGAAACATGGGGGTAGTAGGGCTATCTTTTGAAAAATCTCTTGACAGGCCCTCTTTCAGGCTGCGTGCTCCTAGAAAACCAGGAACTTCATTTTGGAAGCTATATTGGAAGTACTTTCTCTGGTTACTTTGGCTGGTATTGTGTTTATTGTTACTATTTTCTAACTATTGCTGAATCTCAAAATATATGGGAGGTTCTCAGATCTAGGTGCATCCCATGTCCTAAAAATTCTGTCTGTTGAAATGCTAATTCTGCTGCCAACCCTCGCTTACTCCCAAGTGATGTGGGAGGGAGAAATGTGGTAATCCAAATTTAGAAAAGATAATACAAAACATGTGGTAACTAACGAAACATGTTGAGCACATTTGCCTTTGATCAACTTGTTTGTAAACAGGTCTGTCTCAAGAACGTAATGTGTTTTAAATGACAGAAGAGCATGGTGCAAGGGGCACACGCTACGCATCATGCACTCGGCATCGCTGTGCTGCTGGCAAGGGTCTAGTTAATCCACAGTGCGTGTAATCCACTCACCAATAATCAAGAGCTATCCACCTCATGCTAAAGGAATGAAAACAGTGACTGAGTTCTGTGACCCGAGTCTTGCTTTGTCAATTTATTTCTAAAAGCAAGAAAAATCCTTCAGCACTTAGCATATTTTCATATTGGAGGGTGGCTGGAAACCAGTGTAACTGGTTCTGGCAGGAGAAGCAATGAATTTTCATACCTTGAATTCCTTGGTGTGATCTCTGTTTTTCATTCTCAAAGTTAAACAGATAAATCCTGAGAGTTACAATTTGCTTCTCAGGTCTGATACCACAACCATTGCCTTTACTCTTCATAATTTCAAAACTATTGCATAGAACAAATAGCCTAATACTCTTTCACATGAACAGGGTCCATTTTTTTTTATATTTTCACATTGGTTTTGTTTCATAACTTTGTGGCCTGATATGTATGTGGCAACAGTTTGTTGCAAAAGATCCCATACAGCTTTATATATCCTACAAATGAGACACAGCAATAACCATGGCCATTGCTAACTTGCAACATTAGCTTTTTTTTTATTTGTTACTTTTGAAGGATTTGTTATTAAGACAGAAAACTAAGAAAAAAGAGCATGGCTAACAAACTGTGGGGGAAATTCAGGTAGCCTCCAGAGTTAGATTTTTCAAATCTTGTCTTGCAGAGCGCAAGTTCCTTTTTCTGTTTGTACTGGGGCTACTGTTTTCTTTCTTAAGCTGTGTCATTTCTAGATTAACTATATTATTATTTTTAATTACAATTATGGATATTACTATATCTGGTAACTGCTGGGTGGCAAATAATGTTGCATGTTAAAGACCTAATATCTTGTCGTAAAAGGGCCTAATAATTAGCACCTTACAACAGCTGTTGAGACAGATTCTCAGCAAAGCCTTCTCCTTGGTCTTGACCTAAGAAAAGATCAAAAGACTTCAAACCTGTTATTGCTCTAAAGACTAGGACCAATAATATTTAGGGAATTATTCTAGAGATAAATGTGTACATAAGGAACAATTTCTCTGGCAGAATATTTCCCAAGAGTTATGACGCAAGTTTTGAATCTTGTCTTGCAGCACAATGATCCATCAGCCAGGAAATACACGTGAAGATTATTTTATGTTCACCTGCTTACAGACGTTCCCATTCTGTAGAGAAACTGTGGACACAGGAACAGCTTGTCCTTCATTCAGCACTCCTGAGAGCTGGAAATTCGTGAGAATGGTGTGGAACTTACATCTGTAATAAAACAAAATGATTGCTTGTGTAAATAGTAACCCGTAAGCTGCTTAGCATGCATTAGCCCCTTCTTAACATTTGAAAATGTGGTAAGAAATTCTGGAGAGGAGATTATGGAGCTGAACATAGGTGAAGACGCTGTCAGCAGAGTGTGTGGGTGGGTTATAAACATATGCACTGTGCATAGATATAGGCCTTTGTAGTCCTGGTTCCCTTGATTCTTTAAATACCAGGGATTTAAAATTCTTGGATCTTTTCCTTCCAGTTAGAGAAGGGAAGAAAATTATACCAAACAGTTGCACCTTGCACCTTGCAGATGGCTAAACCAACCCACAGGCTGGATGATAGAGTCACATAACACCAGCACAAAAGAAGCAGGGACTTCACAAGTGCCACAGAATGTTGCCCAGAGGAGTTCACGCAGTTTGTCTCGCAAACCAAAAATTTCCAGTGAGCTTTTGGGCAACAATACCAACCTGAGCTGTCACTGCCAGCCCTCTGCCACCCTTGGCTATGCTCATACAAACATCCATGCACAGTAGACCAGCTGGAGGAACTGCATTGCCAGGAAATAGCTTTTTTTCCTCTGGGGTGTTTCTCAACTTAAACCATTCTGCTGCTGACCAGCTAACCACCCGTGGCCTCGCCATGGACGAGCTTCCTTGCTGCTTGTGACCAGTAAGCCAGGTGACCTGGGGAAAGGCATTCACTGGCACGTAACAGAGGGTGAGGGGAGCTGAGAGGGCAGGCAGCCTGGATGGGGGTGATGTACACTGCATGCTGCACAGTGTTTAGAGACCTTTCTCTTCAAATCAGCTATACTGGAGATTTGAGGGACTTAATGAAAGTTATCCCTGTGTTGTGAAGATGTTGGACAACCGGCCGGTGCCCATTGTGGCCGGTCACACTAAAGTAGTTCTGTAGCCTCTAGGCTTCCTAAAAATCGGGAGGAAAGAAAGAGGAGACAATTTAGGCTTCTGCCTTTTCCCAAAGGCTTCTGCCTTTTCTTCTGCCTTCTGCCTTTTCCCAAAAGGTCTCTGAGGACCCTGTTTGTGGAGCTGGAAGTTTGGAGCAGCTATTCCAGAACATGGCTAGAGAAGAGTGGCTGAAACCATCAGAGCTGGCTACAGCTTCATCTATGGACCAAGCAGCTGTGTTATAGAAGTTGTTGTAAGTGACCTTCCTCAGCCTGGACCTCTGTTTTAATCATTGAATTATAGTGCAAGGAGGAGGACTTGGAGAAGGCTCTTTGTCCTATATCTCTGCTTTAACAGGAATAGAGAGCTTTTTTTGTTTGTTTATAGAGGAAGGATGTAATTTAAGGTCAGTGAGGAAGGCATCTAAGCTATGCATCACATTGGCTTAAAGTAAACATCTGTCTTCATCATCCTTCTGTCAGTTTTTTTAAGCAGCTAACTGTGCAAGGCCCTGGCTGTTGTGAATCCCATTTTGAAGAACTCACCATTCTTCCCAAGTGTTGTATGGGGTTATGTAGGCACAGCCTTAACTCTAGGCTGTAAATTTTATCCCAGGGGATCAAGTGTTTCAAGAGAGCCGATGAAATGGCGAATATAACAATACCTAATTCCTTTTGTTGGTCTAATTACCATTTCATTTTCATCTAGATGGCACTAGATATGATCTAATTGTTTAGTAGGCCAATAATCTATACAGCAGAAAATGAGAACCTGCTACGCTCCCAACTTAACCAGGAATCCTACAGAAGTTCACAATCAGCAAGAATATTACTGTAGACTTCCAGTGTCACCAGTTGTTTAAATGCCATTACAAATCAACAACACCCTATCCATTGGTATTAGGATTTAAAAATAAATGCCAGGTCCAGATCTTCAATTGCTGCAAATCATTGTATTCACATTTCAAATCTGCTGGTGAATTTGCATTTACTTTTAGAAATCAGTAAATTGCTCTGCTTGAATAACACTTTTACTCTGAGTAGTTCCTCTTACTTCAGTGATGCTTTTCAGTGAGAAAAATAGTATAAAATTTGTACCAGAAAGACAAAGTATTGTTCTATACCCATAAAATAGGACAGCAGTGATGACCTGAAAGGAGACATGCCACCTATGTGCTATGGCTGCTTGAACTTCAGTTGAGGAGCAGGGTTAACTAGAAGAGAGGCTGCATGTAGTTGTGGTATGGTTTGAGGTGAGGAGGGAGCTATGATCCTGAGCAAACATGCTACCCTGGGTGGTGAATGACAGTGTGGGGACCGCTGCCATTCTCTTCTCCTGCTAAAGCATGTCCAGAGAAGGGAGCTCTAACTCCACCTTCAACTGATGAAAACAGCAAAGAGGAGGAACAAAGGTAGGGGCAGACAGCAAGCACAGAAATTAAGCACCTCTATGTAGTCACATTAGTTGTCTTCTACACGTACGATGCTGAGAAGCTGCCCAATGTCCCCAGTCAATGATTAGTATGCTCAGACCAATGCAACTCCTTCTCAGTTTTGAAACAGTTGTATGAAAAGGAATTTCTTATAGAACAACCATCTCTCTACAAAGTAAGCATTTGTCAGGACTTACCACTTCTCTCACTATTGTGCAACAATCTTATAAGCAACTCAGCAGAACAAATTAATGAGGGATTTGAGGACACATAAGATGACAATTGAAAGATAGATTCCCCACCTCGCTCCAGCCATTAATGTTTATAATTAAAATGTACCTAGGGTTACTTCTTCAGCTAGAGACAATTTGCATAAGCAACATTAACATCACAGTCTGCATCCTTCAAGAAACTTCTATTGGCCTCCACAGGAAAAGATTGAAGGCATTTAAAACACCGTGGTGACCAGAGTTGTCTAAATTGCAGCCCATCCCAAGATTCATCTTCTAAAATACAAACATCTCATTTCCCTGTTATAATTGAATTATTCTGAAACTAACTCATGTAGCTCATCCAGGAATTTGACGTTTTATGTAGAGTGAGTTCATTTTAGAGTTATTTTTATAGGTCAGTGCTGACTGCTACAGAGTTTTTTGTTGTGGTTTCTCAAGAAAAAAATTCCATGCACGTTCTCATTGTACATTTCCTGTTTTTCTACTTCTGAGTCAATCAGTTCAGTCAAATTCATACTACAGGGCTCATTGTCTAGTGTTAAATGAACAGCCCGTAGCATTACACATTTTATAATACAGATTTTACTTTGATAAGTATATATGTTCAGAATTTGTCATTAGAGAAATAAACTAATACAAAGAGTTTTGACCAAATTCTTGAAGACTGAAGCAGATCTCCCAAGCAAGCACTGTCAGTTCATACACTGTGCTGATGCTCTGCTAAATTTTTGTTTCACTGCAGCATCTGGTCTTCATTTAAATATTTGCTACAATTTGATAGGAACATTTCCCTAGCATGTTTTTCCTCTTGACCTGATATTCATATCTGATATTCATATCTGATAAATCCTATTCTTGCATCAGCAAAAGAGAAGCTGAAAAACGAGAACAGAATCAATACATCCTCTTGTAGCTGTTTTGCGCTCCGTTTTTTATGATTTTACAGCTTGTTTCCTCTGAGAAAGTCTAGTATTTTCAACTCTGATTACATTCTGATTTAGAATTTAAATCCAGACTATTTTTCTTTTGCTATGAAGAAGAAAATAAATGGTTATTTGGAAATATTTCAGTGTGAAAATTCAAATGTTTCCTTTGAATAAGTGGTTTTGGTAATGTTAAAGTATATAAACCAAATTAATATTAATATGGATCTAAAACAAAATTAGTTTAAATATTTTACCTTACTGGAAGTAAATTGGTTATTAAACTTAAATATAAGAGTTGAAGCAGTTCTTTTATCATTGAAAATTGCTGAAACTGTCACATTGCTGTGATTTATTATTTGCAAGAGATTGAGTTTTCTGAAGGAACAATATGTTCTATGTTGTTTGTCTGTAGTTGAGTTGGAACTGATATAAAACTTTATTTTTACCTATTCATCCTTTGGCCAAACTTTAAATCACAAAAGTTTGAATATTCCTCCTCTTTGATCTTCACTTGTGCTTATGGACAAGGCCAGTGACAATTAAACTGAGGGCCACATCTAGGACATGACAGCCTCAATTCACCTTAAACCAACTGTCCTTTCCTCACTCTAATAATAGCCGTTGGCATCTACAGACGCCCATTGTTTTCACAATAGAAATACGTGAATGTATTCTTAGGACATATAGGTGGTTGCTTATCACTTCTTGGTCCCTTTTCTGTAATAATTACTTTGTCTATTTTCTCAGTCAGATTTGCTCAAACCCCTCATGTAGAAGGACACCCTGTGCTCTGGGACCTTCCTTGCTATTTTATCCTTATTTGTAAGATTGCTTCTCCTGAAATAAGTAATTATGCAGCTTATGGTAGGTGTTTCTTTGGACCAGGAGTACTGACATCTTTCCCAGCTCTGCTCTACTGCAAGACCAAGGACTCTTCACGTCCTGATACTTCCATATTTCATCCCTTTGCCCCTTGTCCGCTCCGGATTTCTCTGTTCCTTCCTCCTCTGCTTCTGTGTTTGTATGCCCTCATCTTCCTTTCCTTCTCCTGCCACTTCTCTGATCCTGGGCTTAGCCAAGTCAATTAGGTAAATTTGAAAAGACAAAAGCGAATAGTTTGCTGGGTTAGAAAGCTGAATTGGCGTAGCAAGGAGCAGCTAAGCAAGTACCAGGGGCAGTCCTTCCTTTCTTGGCAGGAGCCAGCTGGTGGATCGGCTCTGTCCGTAGCATAACTTCACCGTAAGACGGGGGTGGGCGCAGCGAGGCTGTGGGTGCTGAGGCACATTTCTAATCTCCTTGTGACTGGTGGGCAGACCCTGCTTCCCTCCCTTGGCCATGTGAGGGAGAGGGCACAGCATGGTGCCAGCCAAAGCTGGTTAGTGCGTCAGTCGGCTGCCTGTGGCGTGGGGAGAGACGGACCTTCATCTCTTCTGCCCTCTGCCATTCCCCCCAAAAAACATGCCATGGAAACCAGACTGCTGCTGTATCTGCCTTTAGTTCCTTCAGAAGTCTAGTCTTTTGCAGTTTCTGTCTCTGCTGTGACGAAAGCCTGACAAAAGGGTGGGGGTTTTTTTGGTCTGCCCTCACCCCCGCCCACCCAAATCTGCTCTCTGTATACCCCAGGCACATATAGATGCCCTCAATGTACTTCTGATGTCTGTAGGTGTGCCTTCTGAGAAATGCTGCAGTAGACCACGCTGTTTACGTTTTTAACCACCTTGAGTTGTGTACAAAACAGTAATTGTCACCTTCTCGTGCCTTAAGTTCTTGTCCACATACTGGGAAGGCACAAAATCCCTTTCTCCCCTTCCCTAATCCATTCTAATTACTAATCTAGGCCACTATGTCACACCACCACCCAATACTCGCCACTCCCCCCTGCCCTTCTTTCACAGCTGCCAGATGTTGGCTTGCTGTAGGGAATTTGGCTGTGGAGCGATATGTCAGTTATGTTGTGAAACAACCAGACTCTGATCTTAATTCCCAGCTGGTACATTCAGAGAAAGTCTTAATTTCAACTTTACCCACAGTGATAGATCTGGCCCTGACTTGTCATGTGGAATGAATTATCTTACTCCAAAAATAGGGAGGAAATACAACGATTGTCCTTTCCCTAACTAAATATAGACTTTGGTCAACCCAAGAAACAAGGTTTGTTTGCTCCAGTCAATTTCAAAAGCAAAGAATAAAGTTTAATCTCACTGGAGTCAAGTTCTGAATAAGAAAATTCCCTATTTCTATCCACCCCTCTTCCAGGGAACGCTGTCTCTCTCTGCCCACTGATTTCCCACTCAGCCCCCCCTCGGTACGTACACATACCTAGGCAAAGCACAGTCCCAAACCCATTACATCTAGCTGAACTGTGTTCCTCATTTCAGCAAAAGATGATGTTCGGAATAAGACACTGCAGTCCTGATAGCTACAGACCAACCCCTTCTTTGCCACCTCTAGAAGGGGAAAATATGTACCTCACTGCACAAGAGATGAGGCTAATACTGATTATTCCCAGGAAATACAGCAAGGTCACAGGAAGGTCATAAGGACTGCAACACGTGCCAGGCAGAGGATTCACTCTCCTATAGCAAGCTCTTACTTTTTTTTTCTCTGAACTTTTTTTTTCTCTGAACACAACAACAGGTTTTTTCCTACCATAGCAAAAGTGTTCCATCATTTCTGGATGCTCCATGGAAGGGGGGAGGTAATTCTGGACTAGCTCAGAAGAAACACCACTTCTTTTTTTTCTCCTGCCCCAGGCATGCAGCAGCATAAGTGAAGATTAACTGGGAGACTAGGAGGAAGAAAGGATACAGGTAGTTGGGATAAGCAATCTTATCTTTAGATGACCTCTTTTAATCTCATTCGTTGCCCAGATCAACATAAGCAGAACTTCTGCATATTCAGAAAACAAAAAGACAATGCACTTAGTAGCTTTAATCTTTATCTTGCATTAAATTCGCCAAGTGGAACTAGAGGCTTAGCATAATTTCACACGCGCGTTTCAAAGTTCAGCTAGATAATCATGCCTTATGCACAGTGTATCATCAGGGTAAGCTGTTTTTCTGGCATAATTTAAGGCACATATTTTGATATCTCTACTCAGAGAAGACTTCGATGTTGCTTTGCCTACCTCCACTGTACCATGAAAAATAATACATAGATCTACAAAACAACTAACAGCATAAGCACTTAAATACAATTTTATGTCTTTCGCTGCATCATAGGTTTATAAACTGAGGTATTATTCTATCACAAACTATTAGCATAAATGGTTTAACTACATAGACACATATATGCTTATAGACACACTTTCTAACCTTGGTGTCTGCTTGCATTTTTCCGCCTTTTTATGAGTACCAAGAGAATGCTGTTCTTTGTGGGGCCATGGAAACCCTGGCCCCAAAGAGCAGGGTGCAGTCTCTGGAAAAAACAAGATTCAGTCACGATTACCTGCCACAAAGGTGGATACAACTTGTCTCAGTCTGTGCCCATTGGCTGTTACTGGGCTGTTCATTCGGTTTTGGCAAGTCTCAGACCACAACCTTGCTATAAACAACATATAGACCATACTGCAGCCTCCAGCAAGTGTTTCCATATCCAAAGCTCTATAGGCATCCGTTTAATGGCTGCATTTCACATCTAACAGTTACTGAGGTTGAGGTATGTCTAGTAACATAATTAAGATCATAATAGGGAACAACTGAGGTAGAGGTTCCCCTTTCTATTTGCTATCCAGACATGATGAGAGGTTGTTTCTTAGAGAGGCACTTGACAGCTGTGTGCTCTAAAGTCAGAGAGGTAAGGCATATAGTCGTGCACGTAGGGAGCAAGGAAGCTGGCCTAGGGGCATGTCTAGCTAGACAAAGCTAGACAAGGAACAGGGTGAAGGTCAGAGAGAAAGACAAAAAGATCAGTCTTGGGAGCACTTTTTTTGTAGACGCTTGGCCCTGCCCTCTGGGCATAGGAAGCCTGTTCCAATAAAGCAGGGTGACTCCTCGTGACCCCAGGTAGCTGTACAAGCTGCAGCACCTGCTCAGGAGTCATCAGCTGCTCTTTTCGGTGACTCATTACAGTAGCTGCTAGAAGAGAAGGTGACACCAGCTGGGTTTACATTACCAGAACTACCATCTTCCTGGCATTAGGACTGCTACCTCTTGTGCTTCTGCCTGTCCTTGAATGTCCTTCTTCCTTGCTCTGTTCCTTTGCCTTTTAGCCTTTGTAGGCAGCAGATTCCTTGCTCTGTTGTCATAACACCAGGCAGTACTCCAGCCTTCCTCCGGCACATGCTGCAGCTCTGTCCCCATTAATCCAGCCAAAACACTTTTCAAAGTGGAAACATTGATAAACAAGAGACTTTCTCCTGTTGTCAGGTGCAAGCAATCTGTTCTCTTCATAGAAAATATCTATTAGCAGTGGGTAAGCTGTGAAAGCCAGCCCTTGACAACAATAATTCGAGGGCTGTCTGCCTGATGGAAAGTTAAAAATCCAGAAAAAAAAACTTTTCATGGATGCCATCTTAAAGAGGCATTAAGAGGTTTATTGAGTCTACAGCTAAAAATATTTTCATGTAGGTCATCCCTGATGGGTCAACTGAGATTAGTTATAATTCTCTAATTCTTTCAAGGAGCATATAGAGACAAACCAGCCTTCCCAGATCAGTTTCTAAATTGGTGGGGTAGGGGTGTAGCTAGTTTGAAAGGGTCTTTAGACAAGTCTAAAGTTACCAGTCACTTTGTAAAACACAGTTTCATATAATCTACATTCAAATCCAATGTCCAACAGAAAGAGCATGTGGGAATTTTATTTCCCCCATAGTTTGATGGGAAGGTCCAGCTAGAAGCTCTTGGCTTTCCAGCTGTTAATCACTCACCAATGAATCCTAGAAGTACAAAGGGTCCGACGTCAGGTGGAGGCCTATTGTACACAGCTTGCCCTGTACATATCCCAAACTGCTCATGAGCACTTTATTCATCCTGAGTTGTAGACACCTCAGTCAGCTCTCAGCCCAAGACCTCAAAAAGCTTTTCAAAATGCAACCAACACTGATAAAACACATTCCTACAACTCCTGATCTTGTGCGTTGGCTGCGATGTCCCCTGCTGAGGGGATGCATCCATTCCCTTCCTTGTTATCTGTTGCTAGCTTTAGTGAATCCAGAACTTCAGTTCCAGTCTTCTGCTTAAACCAATACCATTATTCCTTTTCCCTTCCTGAGAAATCAAACCCGACCAAAGCTGTCCTCAAAATATACCAAGTCTCCTGAATGAAGCCATAACATACTGCTTCCTAGCTCTGAAGAAAGTGTGCATAATTCCAATTTAGTTGCCTAAGAAACTCCCAGAGAAAATGTGGAAAAAAGAAAGTTTTCCCCACATCTCATTGTGATCTTCAAGTTGCAGCTAAGTGACTAATTCCTCAGATCCCCACATCACCTTTAAAAAGAGCAAGAGATAACTCAATGACCACTTAACCGTTTTCCAAATAAACCTAAGGAAATTTGCTCAGTATTGCCATCCTGGTCACCATGTACTACCAATTAAATACTAGATTATAAAATCTTTTTATTTTCCCAGAATGGAGTGGGATTGTTTCCATTTCTGCCAAGATTTCTCTGTTCTCTTTCATGTACTGTGGCCCGTCAGTAGGGCACAGACTCTAGGTCAAAGAAACAGTGCCCTGCAGTACCAACAGGGAATAGTTCTATGTTGTATTGTTCCTAATACATATGTATTTCTCATTTTCTTCTAAAGAAAAATCTTACCCTGTATAAATTCTGTATTTCATTCACTGATATTCTGCCAACCAGAAGCCCGACTCCCTAATGGAAAATCATTTGCAGTTAAGTACTTACTGTCAACACCCTCACACCTTTTATTTCCTCCTCCCAATAAAAACTCTGAACTTACAGAAGACTGCAGCTTATCCTCTTTCATCATGGTCTGTTTTGCAAGGTGAATGAGCAGCCACAGCAGCAGTCAAAATAACGCAACTAAGAAGCTGGCACAGGAGCAAATAAGCAAGAATGAACAGCTGAGGCTGGGGAAAAGGAGGAGATGGGGAAGTAACTGATGAAGAGAAAGTGTGGTAGAACAGCAGTCTGAAACTGTTCTTTAATATGCTAAGCTTTTTGTGGGATCAGGGGTATGTGCTGTCATTGCTTCACAACAGGAATGGTTAAGTTTAATGCACACAAAATAGCTGCTTTAATTGAGTTTAAGATGCAGTTCTAATTCTATTTCAAGATTTTATCTTTTGTTAAAAAACATTCCTGATGTCAAGTAGGCTTGATTAATTTGTAGTTTCCTGGAATGACAAAATAAATTAGATACTCAAAGCAATGCTGCAAAGAATGACAATGCAACCAAGCTTGTCAAATGTTTATTTCACAATTAGAAAAGAGTACAACATAGAGAAAGAAAAACTTAAATCTTGAAACAACTCTTAAAAATATCATAAAAGAGATTATAGAGCAGAGGAAAATATTGCATTGCAGTAATGTCATTTTCATAAGTTCTGAGGCATATATATCAAGCATATATGAAACTGCAAGTAAAATCTACATAGTAATAAAAACCCCAAAACCTTGCTGCAGCTCATAAGATCCAGTTAAAATCTCTGAATGTTATTTGACTTATAGTCCATTTTCTGTATTTCAGTAGTCTGATTTCTCTATGTAACAGCACATTCAAAGGACCACAGAATGTTACCTCTGTATTCATTATTATTAGTGCAACACCATATGTAGAAAATATAACTTCTATTTTTCTCATTCTAACTCCTCTGCCCTCCTTTACAGAGAAGGAACAAAAACCAGATCCAAGACCTAACTGCTCACCCACTTCTTGCAAATCACAAGGAATCATATATAAAAAACAGACCTTTTTTGGTTGAGGCTTTGCACTTAAAACTAAGATTTGTTATGACCTAATGGGCAATGTATCACTAGACATTTACAGGAGGAAAAACATAGCACTCAAGTATTTAGCTGATATAAATTGTCAAAGAGCAAACAGTGAATGGTGTTACAGTATTTACAAGTAAATATGCGACCAGTAGTCCAGTAACTATTATTTTCCTTAATCCTATGGCTTTTCATTTGTAATGCCAACAGCAGTAATCTAGAAAGCAGGTCCAGCACAGATTAATGCAGTCCTATTCCCAACATGGGGTTTACAGTCTCAGTAGCTGGAACGCGCATACACAGGCAATGGGGGTTCTGATTTCTCAACTCCAAAGCCAGACCTATTAAGCCAAATTTTTCTTTCTTATTAATTTTCTCCAGTTTCATTTGTGTGTAACAGCATGGAATGCAATATAAATCAAGTGAGGGAAAAGCCAGGTACAAGAGAACTAGGAATTGATTTAGTTTGTTGTGCAAGAAAGAACACTTCCCTTCAAGTCAGATTTTCAAAATCTGGCAGGCTGAATTTCTTGCTACATTCTGGCAGCCCCATTGGACAGGTGCCTGGCTTTTGCAAATGCAACAGTATAATTAAAGGATAGTTTAAACAAGAGTTACAAAGGTTAGGTCATGCAGTACCTAGAACTGGGGAGGAAAACAGACTCCTTATTACAGCTAAAGTGCCATTTGCTTTCTCCTTGCATATATTGTTTACTTAGGCTATGAGGTGTCCTTTTTTAACCAAAATCCATTTAAATCCATATTTAAATCCAAGACTGCTTCATCCCTGTGACAGAGGAGTGATGAAAAGCAATGCAGTTTATGCTCAATATGTCCCTAGTGTTGAGGGATGACATCTGGTAGTCACAGCTGTAGCCCTCAGTTGGAAACCACCCCCTTGAAAGAGAAAGAAGCATCTGAAGCTGCATCAGTCACTGCAGTTTCAGTCTGTGAATGCAAATTGCATTGTCTGAAATTGCAGTGTAGGAAATTGTACACTTTTTTTGAAATTGCCTGGAATTATACTGCTGTTAAGTGTATTCTCTAGCACTGGAAATATTGCCAGATGAAACATGAGCAGTGGATACTTCCTTCTTATTTTTCATAATAAAAAAAGTATTCATTTTGAAACACAGCAATTGTGACTCAGCTAATGACTATTGCAGTGCAAAGCAAAAGCAACATAATCACTGAAGACCAAGTATGCACTATTTAATTTGTCAAACATGAGCTTGGCCACAAGTTCATGCTGTATATCTACGGAGCAGTTGTGTCTTGTTCGTCTCTCTGTTACTCCTTCCTAGAGATCGCTGGTTCCCACAGCAATGTTGGTAAAAGCCATGGAGCACACGTTATTTGCTTCAATGTGAAGTCATTCATTTTAGTTTTATTTGCTATAGAAATGCAAGAGTGACGGAGCTAGCCTGGATGACCTAGTAGTAAAGCAGATCAGAGGAGCGCTCACACAATGAGTGTACATCGCTACTGCAGGACTCTGGCTGGGGGAGCAGGGACACCCATCCAAAACACAGCAACTTCCCATCACTTGAAAACGATGGCCCTTTCTTCAGGTGAAGGTCACATCAGGAATGAGTAAACAGTGATTCTAGTCAAAGATAGTGCTCCATTTGAAAACTAAATTTGACAAGAACAATGCAGGCTACTTGTTCAGCACAGCCTGTAGTGAACGGATAGTGGTGCTTTGGAGAACCTCTACAGGCTATCTCCAGTTTCAGTGCAATTCACAATGTAAATACCCAAGTAGTTTAGGAAACATTAATGTTTTTTGAACATATGGCCCTCCATTATGAATAAGAAGTTGAAGCTCGATAATGGATTTGGGTCTATGTGTGAAAGGCAGAGCAGACCTAGCCAAAGAGCATTTCCTGCCCAAATGTACCACCACAGCTGAAGCCTTTACATCCCTTGTTGTAAAGGAAAGCCTTACCTCCAGCAGCAATCCAGCGTATCACCCTCAGCTTGAGCTTCTGAGAAAAAAAAAATAAAAATCAAGCTGTGCTTTGGAAGACTATACGCAAGCAAGAGAATAGTAAGGACTTGAACAATTTCACTGTTGTTAAAGTTTAGAGAGTGCCCCTGTACATTTTCCTTTTCCTAGTGACTGTTTCAAAAAATCAAACTTAACTGTTGTAAAGCATAAGATGTTTGGCACATCACTGCCAGTTGCACCTCACTACCTAATAGCAATGTGAACGTCACAGCTGCAACATGAAAAGTTAAGGCACTCTGGCATGGTATTTAGAGACTTACAGGACAGATTTCTCCAGAGCATGCTAGCTTGAGTAACTGGGATTGAGAAGCTCTTTTCATATTCTCCTGTTTCTCTGGTTCTGACAGACTCCTAAGTACATAGGACCCTTGGAATTGCTTTTGCCATTGCAGTAAACCTCTCTCCAAATCACCTCCATGATGAAAGTACTTTTCTTGCCACAGCCTTTCAGGACACCCATCACTGATTTAGTAGCTACTGGCTTGGAGTTAAAATGTCCAGGAGGCTTTTATCTGTACTAACAGCAGTTGAAAACCTTTCATGCTCATCTGCACATAGCTCCTTTAGGATTGGCTTCTGTCTTCATGTTGATTTCTCATCTGCATCCAAAGAAATCTCCTTTACTACCCATTTCAAAGTAGTGGCAAAGATTCAGTAACAGATAAACCTATCCTGATTTCTATCTGCTATTTAGTACTTTGCTGAGTACAGGATCTTCAGATGTGTAGAATATCTTCAGTTATGGCCTGAGCTGTATTTATTATGACTATTCAGTTCAATTCAAGACAGTCAGTCTGAGGAACTGTCTACCATGATTTTTAAGAACAAAGAGGAGAATGAAAAAAATAATACAAATTTAATAAAAGCATTACCTGTAGGGCCCTAGAGCTGTGTACTAAATCCCAGCCTGATCACAACTGCATCACTAAGCCAGCCAATGGCCCCAGCACTCAGTTTGCCCAGTACCAGGGGAAAGAAGCCAAAGACTCCTGGGAAGCACTTCTGAAGTTTTCCCTCCTCCTGGCCCCAAGATTTTTCCAGTCCACAGCATCCACAGGAAGCATGGGGGGGCCTTTATTCTCACCCAGTGTATAACCTGATGACTAGGCCACAGTCCAGGGAGATGGGATGATGGGGATTTGAAGCTTTCTCACAAATGTGTTTTTCATCTTTGTTTGCCCAGGCCCTCATTCAGGTTCCTTCAATGTAAACACAAGAAAGGCTCATCTGCGAGAAAACAAGACTTATTTCAGAAAATTAATGTAGTTGGTTCAGATGGCATCTTAACACAGGCAGACTCGGACACTTTGCCTTCTGCTTCTGGAATGGCTTCCTGCACAAGCCACACAAGGTACTGAACATAACCAGAATAGCTTGCAGCACTAGGTCAGAAACTCCCAAGCCTGTCAATGCAGAACTTACTGGGCAATTGCTTCTTTCTAACAGCCTCTTTCCCCAGCAATTGTCCTCTCCGTACCAGTGCTTGATACAGACAAACTTCATTTCCTCTAAATCCTTCCCACAGAAGATTTTTATTATGTGCTCATTGCAGCCGTCTCTCAACTAAAAATAAGTTTTTGCTCAGTTTTTCTAAGTCATAAAAGTAGCTCTGTGCCTTAACTTCTCCTATTACCCCTTCCTGTCTTATACACGCTATACTAAATATGTGGGCATCGGGTGTTCCCTGAGTGGATTTGTACTGTTCATCTCACTAGGTGGTCACACATACATGTCCTGGTGCCAGAGTTACTAAACTTGTGACAGAAGACAAGTAAGAGGATTAAGTTATAATAGTCTTGCAAAGCCATTGTTGCTCTGCTGTGTAACTGAAGGTTGAACAAGTATGAAGTATTAGGAGTTTGAGTTTGTGCTAGGAAGAACACAGCACTGGACATGTGGTAAACACATTTAGCTCAGAAGAGGCTGCTGTAAGGGAGGAGGCTTTAGTAAATCCATCATAAAGACTCCAAGACACTAAGACAAAGACATTTGCTGCATTTTGTAAGTACAGAAAGAGGAGGTTTAAGAACTTGAGTGGGGACATCAAGTAAATTAGAGCAAAACTGGGATTAGAAACGAAGACTTCTATTTCCCATCCACATGCTTAAACTTCAGAATAATATATCTCTCCTGGACTACATCTGATTTGTATTGTTTCTCTTTTTAGAGACTAAGCCTACATCCCTAATTCATATGATCAGTCCCATAGAAACTGGTGAGAAAAGAGTCAGGATCGGGCATTTAAATTGCAGTCTTATGGTTTTGTTGGCTTTTTTTTTTTAAACCCAGCACCTATGCTTTCTTAGCACTCAGTACCTAAACTATGATAAAGGTTATTAGGAATAATAGCAGGTTACTATATTCCAAAGCCTCCAAGTTATATTTTGCAAACAAGTAGGCTTGCTACTGAGGGTGTAACATAAAGTGTAAGGAAAACATACAGAGCTATTTGCCAGCATAATTAATGAGTCTGGTTAAGATAAGTCATATTACACCTGAACATATGACATACTCTTTAAAAATTGTGACCTCTGTCCTCATTACAGGTCCGCCCACAGGAGATGACTGCAGCCATTTGCAGAAGACACGTTACATCATCACAGGTGCTTTCGTCATACAGCTGATGATACATCCAGAATCATCATGATACCACCACATGCCAGCAGATAATGTACCATAGCCCTTCTGACTGACTGTCTGAAGAACCGTACTGTTAGCTGTAAGTGTTAGGATCAGGATGGAGCTGGAGGTGGTCTGGAACCAAAAATCTCTTAACTTTGCAATAGTCAACACGTGAATTTGGCAGCTGAAAGATGAACCGCTTCATTTCCAAATACAGCAAGTGCCACTAAAAGAGCCTGCTTTTCCACTTGCATTTCACTTCAGAACTTGCAGGGCAGAGTGGCCTTGAGGCCTGGAATATAGTAATGCGGGTTTTTAAACTCCATTACAGACACCTAGGCATGATCAGGCCACTATGAATTAATACCGCTGTTCTCACAGAACCAGTCATGGAGTCTTACACACAGGGAAGGTTCAGTCAGTTTTGTGTAGTCACTCTTCGGTACCTGAGGGTTGTTCTCCCTGTGCCTTATGCAATCCGTGCAGACAATGCTGAAGGCATTGCTCATCTCTCTTCCTGATCCCTGCTGACAGACTTTGTGGTAAGAAGAGAGGAAGAGCTTGGCATCTCCCTTCCCGCACCACACTAGCCTTCAGGGAGCGCACTTTGCACAAGGAGCAACAGGCAGGATTGGAAAGAAGACATGTCCTGAAGAATATTACAGTGACTGCCACCACTCACACAACAAGCCTTAGCAAAACACAGGGAAAGTCTAGGCAGCAGTTTCTCAAGTGCTAACAGCTATTCTGTCTGCACTCCATTCACATAATAAGAAATGTTATTCAAACACTTGTATGAGAAAATATCTCCTTCCCTTTCAGCAGTGTAAGCCTGCTACTGCACAGTGTCTGGAATAATTGTGAGGGGGGTTTACTGTGTTCACCAAGCAGCAAGATCATGGTCCACACCTGCAACTTGTACTCTCTATACTGTGAGCTGTAGGAATGATATTTTGATGCTTTGAGTAACTATCCACCTCGAGGCATCTGTCATGACACTTCCTTCCACCTTTTCAAGTTCTTTCCAATCACTATGCTTTCCCACTGCTGAGTATTCTGCTAGAATCTAACAGCCACTTTTCCTCAGAATAGCTGCAGCAGCAGCAATCAGTAGGTGTCCAGGGTATTTACCCCACAGAGGCTGTCATCCTGGACTGCCTACGATTACAGAAAAGGAAAGTCCCTTAAAACTCCTCTTTCTCCACCACACACCTAGGAATCAAATGAGTGACTAGGAAACAGCTCGAGACAAACTTCAGACTCAGACAACAAAAAACCCAAAGCTTCCTCTGAAGATCGAAAAGAAGCACTCTAGTTGTATGATAAATCATATGTGGTACTAGCTACTTTGACTTGAGAACGTGAGACGTGTTCAGCCGAGGACGGTGTTGGACGGCAGTACTGTTGTAGCTCAAGTTCGCAGGTAACATACCAGGCACCACCTGCTCCAAAGACACCGACCAAAGAGAAGGAAGGAGGATTTTGCATTGATTTTAGTCTATAAGAATTATGTTCTTACAAACAGACTGTTCACGATAGACATTTTGTTGCTATTTAGTGTCTCACATACAATGAAGGTAGTGCTTACCCCAGGATTGTCCCAGGAGTTAAAAATAAGCAGCAAGCATATTTGCAAGAACCATGTGAGCCAGCTGCTTAGTGTCCCAGATAAAGGTTTTCTCATCACACCTCCCAAGTTGTATGTTTCGAGGCTCAGGTGATACAACTTACAATACCAGACTCTCTCAGAATGCCTTTGAGAATGAGTCTAACCTTGACAACTGTCATGGGTATGTGCTCACATGCAGACAGAATATAAAGCAGAACAACTTGACAGAGGAACTGTCAAGACTGAACTCAACAGCAACTATTTTCTTGATCATCATAATTAGCTTGACTCAAATCTGTCCTGAAGCAGTAGATCACTAGTTAAATGCATATGTACGTGACACATACATGGATGAACATACAGAACATTATGCCAGTTGTGTCACTAATGACATTACCACTCTCAGTTCCTGCTCAAAGTTTGCACATCTTAACACCTTTATTATTGACACATCAATGCAATAAAGTATTAAAGCACATGGTCATTTTAAGTATGTGAATAGCCACATTCATGCTGATGGGCTCATGTAATTCCAGTCAGGTATTCTTCAATGCCTGCATCTTAAGTCCTAGTCAACATTTATAGTAGTTTAGTATGGATCATATTACTACATAAATCTGCTCTTACCTTTTTTTAGGGCCCTTGTGTGGTCTTCCATTTCCCACCCCCCTCAATTTCTGTGTCTTATGTTTCTGGGACCTTTAATGCTCCTGACTGCAGCAGGCTCAGTGCCAAGCCATCACCCACTCTTACAAGCAGTGTGGCACGTTCATTTCAGCATCCAGATCCTTCCACCCCTATCTGGTAAGCACTTCCACTCTTCCTAGACTGACCACATTTACACCGCCTGTCTGTGATCATCCTGTCTCTTCCCTGACATTCTAACTTGCTCACCTCAGTAGCAGAGATATGTTTCTCTTTTATTAATGCTTTCCCCTCAATCTCTTTAATCTCTTCCTTCTGGCCTTTCCTCTCCCAGAAATTCATTAGTAAATGAGGCAGAAAGCTGCCTCACAGCTGTGTGTCCAGTCAGTTTTCTGTGTTGATGCGACGCAATTTTTGTAATGAATGTGTAGCAGAGACTGTTGTTCTGTACCTTTCTGAAATCATATAAGAGATTGTCTAGGATGGCATATTTACTGCCTTCTGAGCTAAGTAGTCTACAACCATGATCAACACTGGTTGATGATTAAAACAATTCTAGACACTCCTCAGAAGCCCAGCTGAGCAGCTCCTTTCTTTGCTGTGACCTTTTACTGCTATCTATATCCTCAGTGTAAAAATGACTGCACAGCTATAGTAGCTAATTTATTTTAACACATTTGTTCCCAAATTTCAAGCCTGGAGGCCAGATTTATAAAGCTGTAATTGCTAGGAGATGCTGATCAGGTATCTGAGTGGTTTTACAAAAGTACCTTAAAAGTAGGCATTGCAAAGCACAGCACAGAGTCCCTAGCAATGGCATCCCAAGCCTTTAAATCCACACAGTTGCTCAGCTGCACATGGAAGGCTGAGCTGCTGTCCAGAAGCACTGAAGCCTCCCTACATCACGACACAAAGCTGGCTATACCACAGCCTGACTTGTGCAGTCAGCTCAGAGTTGTCTTTTCATGTACACATGCTCCCAGTTAACCAGGCATGACATGACATTCTGCAGCTGGTTGAGCAGCAGAAATCTGGTACAAAAGCACGCACTTTAAAGTCCATTCAGGAACTCACAGGGTCTTGTGTTGTTGCCCTGGTTTCAGCTGGGATAGAGTTAATTGTCTTCCTAGTAGCTGACACAGTGCAATGTTTTGAGTTCAGTATGAGAAGAATGTTGATAACGCTGATGTTTTCAGTTGTTGCTCAGTAGTGTTTAGTCTAAAGTCAAGGATTTTTCAGCTTCTCCTGCTGGAGGGGCACAAGAAGTTGGGACAGGTGGTGAGCAATTGCACTGTGCATCACTTGTATATTCCAATCCTTTTATTATTACTGCTGTCATTTATTAGTGTTACCATTATTAGTTTCTTCTTTTCTGTTCTATTAAACCGTTCTTATCTCAACCTGCAAGTTTTACTTCTTTTCCCAATTCTCTCCCCCATCCCACTGGGGATGTGAGTGAGTGGCTGCGTGGTGCTTAGTTGCTGGCTGGGGTTAAACCACGACAGTGGTTTAAGGCCCATGACTTGAAGATTATCCATCCTTGTACCTCTATGCCCATGTTTAGATAAAAAAAATAATAATACACTTTTAGAAGCATAATACAAACGAAAATTTTCTCAGTGATTCTTACCAGGGACAACTGTATCTGTGCCATTTCTACAGCAGCTTGCTTTGAGATAGATAAATTCAGAGGCATTTAGAAGGGAAAATAACTCTTGCCTATAGCACTAAAGCAGCCACATCCAGTTCACCTCCTATTAGGCTTCAGTTTCTGTGGTGTTGCAACCGTAACAATCACAAAAACTCCCATAGAACTGATTTGTTTTTGTGTTATTGAATCACTGAAATGTTCAAATCAGGTCCCTTAAAAATAAAGCAGTTTTATATGAGGTAGCTGCATAACCTTTATTATGCACAGATAATGAAACTAGCACATCCAAAGGCCACTCAGTTGTCTGCCTCTCCTAACACAGTGAAAACTAACAAATAGTTACTGTAAGAATACAGTGAAAGCCACATTAATTACTGCCTTGAAATGACCATTTGCCTTCAGTGCCCTAGTCTTACTTAAGTGACCATTTAAGTTACCCCCAGTTTGTCTTCAACTTTAGTGACACAAATAATGAACATAAGACTAGTAATTAATAAGCATAATTTATTGATAGCATTGTTATATATCAGTGTTGAATTGGACTTTCTCCCACGAACACATAAATACGATCAACTGTCTCTGTCCCCCTTTAAAATGAAGGGTGACTGAAGTGAAGGGTTGCAAATTCACATATGGAAGTGGCAAGTTTGCAATGAAATCCAGATACTTGACATCCCAGGCCAGCACTGTGCCTACAAGGCCACATTGTGAACATTTCCAGTGAAACCTAGGGCAGATTAAGTTAGAATTTTTCTTTCCTTATGGCTCAGTCCCAGGCATAAACAGTTATGCTACAAAAATTATCCCCAACCAAAAAACCAGCCCTTTTTTTGAACAGAAGTAGCTGTTAAAAATAGCCACAAATTGAAAACTGTGCGAGAATGGAACAGATAGAAACGTGCAGATAGCTAAAGCCATCTACAAGCCACTACGGAAATATTTACAGCGTGGCTAGCCAAGTTATCCAAGGTATCCCATACTGTCTTTTCTGGTGGAATTATCATTGCACAATTTGTCGTGGCTGTTTACAAAACTGCAATTCTGACCTTTCAGGAAAGCAAAGCCATTAATTCACAGTGGTGACTTATTTGCTGCTCATCTCCCTCACATGTGATCTTTGCTTTGACTCACGAAAAATATTGGGGCACCTCTTGCATTTTTCCTTTGAAGTGATACCACAGCTTGCTGATTATTTTTGGTTACTTGCCTTTTTGTGTTCCTGCCCTCGTTTAATGCGTAATGTATATGACGCATCAGCAAAGTGACCACACATTTCCTTATACTGTTTAGGCTGGTAGTAAGGCAAGCTCATCTTGTCTGAAAGTCTCTCCCTACACAGCCCGCTGGGAAGTGTAGTGCTAAGAATAAAGATGATACATGATGTCTACTTGCACTCATGATCCAAGTCTGCTGAATTTGAAGTGCTGTAGGGTATAATTTTAGAAGCACTGTAAATTTGTGAAAAGTATTATATGGTAAGGACCTGCCTCAGAGTTGGCACATTGAGTGATTTGCATTGCTACCAAATTTAACACTAAGTGGTCTTCTGCAGCTCGGAACACTTTTAAGTACCAGTTATGACCACTTCTGAAAGAAGTACAAACCCTTGCATTCTGACTGTATTGATCAGGATCACATCAAAGAAATCATGATTTGCATCAATCTTGCCTCCTAGAAAGACCATGAATCTTGTGCTTGTGTAATGAGAGGCAAGAGATGTATCTTCAGATAGCTTTGTGAGGTGGATTACAGTAGTTGCACTGCTTTGAGAGGTGGAAATTAAAGCACAGGGAGACTGAATTAGTTGAGGTTACACAGAAATACTAGCAGAAAAGGGATCAGATTCCTTAACATCCTGGCTACGAGGCCAGAACACTCATTCCTGGTTACAGGTACCAGAAACAAACAAAAAAGATGGTGAGTGCCAATTAACAGTTTGATCTTCAGCCACATTCAGTAGAAGGATTAAATGCTGTGTTAAGGATCATGTGCTCAAACGTCACACAGCTATGGCTCATACTTTGCCTGAGTCAGTAAGAAACATTCTTGAAAGTTCATGTGTACTCACTGAACAAATGTAAGCAACTAGCAGACAGCAATGTATTAGAAACACCTATCTATTGCACAGCTGTTTACAGCATTAATACAATACCACATGCTGTTATTAGGGTATCACTACATTTGGCTTCATGTAATACTTATGGTAGCATTTACAGATTTCATGTCTAAAACTAAACTGCAGTTGGCACCCCAACAGGTGCACAGTTTATCTTCCTCTGAACATGTCACTCCAACCTTGATGCAGGTTGCTGTTACAATGATTTAATAAAAAGGTAAGACAAAACGTTGCCAGATTTATCATTTTTCATCAGATAGATTTTGAAAGCTGAAACTCCATTTTTGTGTGTGCAACAGTACACACACATCTCAAGACAGGGACATTCTTTACTGTATCTTCAACTAATAAGTAGGCACATCTGATAGCAAAGACAAGGAGACACTTTCTGATTCTTCAGGAGTACAAAGGCACAGGAGTGCTTTTCGTAGTGACAGACCACAGAAATACAGACATACCAAAACAGCATAGGAACAGACAGTCTTTTTCCAGGGTAAAATCCTACTTTTGCAGATCTTAAAATGACAACGTTTTCCTAAGGTAAGCTTTTAATTCTTTTTCTAAGATCATATTCTTTTCCCAAGCTGCTTCTTACCCAAGTTTTATACAGAGGGGAGTCTAGTGACTTCTGTGAAGTTGGTCCCAGTTTACATCATTGTGAGAGAATCCAAACTTTTTCACCTACATTTCTCCTGCTGCTTCACGGGGACACTGAATAAGCTATACATTCTGGGATCAGTTACATTACAGAATGGTCTAAGTGTTACAGAAAAGGCTGGGAACACAGTCAAGTAGACCAAGATACTGTTAAAATTTTTCTTTTAAACAGAAAAAAGCAATCTACCAGAAATTACTTTGCAGACTACATATTCTGATTCCCTCCACAACTCCTCTCTAGTTTGAGGGTGAAACACTCCAGTGTGGTTCATCTGTTACAGCATATTTGATTTTTATTTAGCTATAATACTGGATCATCCTCAGGTCATTTGCATATACCCTTAGGTAACTGAATGATGGTTTACAGCTTCACCATTTCTGTTGTAGCCTACCCTGTTTGTGAATGACACACTGCCTCTGAGCACAATGTACTGACTGTAGTCTTTTTTTACAGGGAATTCCTAAACAAATGGCTTTCACGCATTTTGTACTTCAGCTGTCTTTGAATTCCCAGCAAATCCAATGTGTCTCCAATATGTCAGATCTGAGTAAGCACTAGGCCAGTGATCTGCACGCATGCAGTAAATCCTCTACTCTTAGTATCCACACACATACATCAGCTGTGCTATTTGTGCACTATACGTCCAACATCCCTACATTAGGATTTACTTCACCTGTAACATAGGGATGATCTTTCCAAGTGCAGTTAAACCAGGGTACCTGGATTCTCAGGGCTCTCACATTGGGCTCCAATTGCTCTTTCATTTGAAACATTGTAAGGTAAGTGAAAGCATCCATTGCTAAAGAGATAGCTCCAATTATTGTTGCATCCCTTGTGGTAACGCCTGCCTGGCTTTTTGCTCTACATAAGCTGATATTCCACCCTGAGATAAATTTGTACAACTCCTGTTAACTTAAAGAGAAAACAGAAACTGTTTTTTCTACTGTCGGTATGGCTCCCTCCACTTGACATATTAAGCAAAGACCACATCCATGCCTGAAGACTACGTCAGGAATTTAAAAAACTAAGTTAAAATTTAAAAAAATAGTAATAGAGACTGGAATTGAAGTCTGTCTGTTTTGTTGGACTTTAAAGTTACTTATTACTAGTATAGCTTAATGCTTCTAATCATCAGAAAAGACTAATAAATAAATTTTGCCTCAAAGATTGGCTAGAAGACCCCACAACTCCACTTTCCATAGAAAATTGCAATTTTGAATTATTTTGTTAAGCAAGTAAAAGAAGAAATCAGATCATTTAAAACACCATAGGAAAGAAAAGAACAGGCACCAGAGCCAGAATGCCCTGAGTTTACAATATTATCTTAAAATACAGAACACCAGCTGCCTGTTATTCTTGTCAACCCACTTTTTATCAAAAACTTGATTGGAAAAGTTCTTTTAGATATCAACAGATAATTCTGATTTCAGTGTCTTGAAGAAGCAGGCTCAAAACTAAACTTAGTATCACAGGTACTTGAACCTGCATTATCAACTTCTAGGGCAAGTCTTACTAGTCAACCACTGACTCTGGGATGAATCTTTTTAAGCTTGTTTTGTTTTACCTAACACATTCCTGCAAATCATTTTCATTCAGTGTGATAATACTTTTGGTGTTAGTTTTTTGGTGGACTTTTCCTACGTGGTCTAACCATAGTTTTAATGTTTGCAGTTTACTATTAATATGAACAAATATAAGTAAACTACAGTAAAAGTATTGATTTATACATGCTGGTAGATGAAGCTATAGAAGCTGAAAGCAGTTACTGACCTCAGCTGTTTTCACTGTTGCTTTTCCTGAGGTTGCTCCTTTAGAAGGGACAGTTTGACAGGACACACAACCTCCAGCTAGCTACAGTTCAGTAGACTCAATTGAAATTAACCATAGTTTACTGTCTAGTACTTAGAAACATATATTTTCCAAGTCACTGTATCCTCTTCCCTTGCTTTACTACTTCTTTATATGCTTATTTTATTTCTTTCAAATGCACATCTGCTACAGATGCTTTGTATCTGAAGCTTTCAAAGAACTTCTATTATGTTTTAGCACTGTTACAGAAACATACATAATTAAACACAAAATAAAGTAGCTGTTACAAGGCTGATAAACATAAACTAAACCAAAACGCTTCACTAACCTTTCTGGAAGTAACGGAATTCTTAATTTGGTTGAACTACTGCTAAGCTTTTCATTCACACCAGACCAAACTGCCTTCATTTCTGTAATACAAACAGATCTCAAGAGAGGTTAGAGTTTTTTATACCTTCCCAGCAGGCACCAACAGGCCTTAAATACTCTGAACAGCAGCACCTGGGCTATCTTGCCCATAAGTCCAATTAGGAGTGCTAGCTGAGTTCTGCTACAGACCTCACTTGTACTACCAGGAGCAGACAGGTTGGAGCTGTGGCAATGGGGAGGATGAGGGATGAGCAGGAAGAAGCAATGGCGCAGGTGGGGCTGTGTCCTCAGCAACCAGCCCCCAGCAGTGTTGGGGAAGGGGTGGTTTCTGCTGCCTAATGGCCACCAAACAAGGTAAGTTAATGAGTCGGCTCTGATGCCAGCCTGGGAAGTCCAGGGAGCAAGTCAGAATTGGCAGGGGATGTGCTGGGTACCTGTGCAGGCAGGGGCTTGGTGCTCAGGCCTGTGCCTGCCTGCAAGATGCCTCACGCTGTATGTAATGAAAACTGTTACCCCACGGGATACAAAGAGGTGGCATCCAAGAGACTGGGAAAAGGGAACCAGGATGACGAGCTCATTGTGTAAAAAAAACCCAAAAAACAAACAAACCAAAAAAAACCCCAAACCAAACAAGCTCACCCCCCGCGGCGTGCCCCCTTCCTCACCCTTTTACCCCCTCCTCCCTCCCAGCCTGCTGCGCGTTGTGCCTGGCCTCAGCGCACGGATGGGGGCGAGTCCCCGTTGCTGCTGCCGCCGCTCACCCCCCTCTTCCGCGCGTCCCCAGCCCGCCAGCTCCCCTCTCTGAGGCCGGGCCGCCTCCTCCTCTACCGCAGCGCCGCGGAGCTGAGGTAAAAGCGGGGGAAGGCAGGTCCGCCCTCCGTCCCCTGGCCCGCCGGCGTGAGGCTGAGAGGAGCGGGCTGCGAGGGAGACCAGCCACGCGCTTCCCGCCCGGCGGGCGCTGCGGCTGCCGCGCGTGACGTCACCGTGCGTGCGTGGGTGGGCGGGGGCGTGCCGGGGGCAGGGGCTGCCGCGCCGCGCCCGCCGCTCGCCCGCCTGTCAGGGGAGAGGATGGCGGAGAGCGAGGCCGAGACCCCCAGCACGCCCGGCGAGTTCGAGAGCAAGTACTTCGAGTACAATGGGGTGCGGCTGCCGCCCTTCTGCCGGGGCAAGATGGAGGAGATCGCCAATTTCCCGGTGAGGGACAGCGACGTCTGGATTGTCACCTACCCCAAATCAGGTAGGCGGGCGGGCCCCCCGCCCGGGCTGGGGCTGCCCCCGGGGCGGGGTGGGCTGGGCTGGGTGGCGGGAGCCGCTTCTCCTCTCCCCTCGCCCTTCCTCGCAGGGTCGTCGGCCCCGGGGCCGCGGCGGCCGACCCCGCCCGGCGGGCGCTGTGCGGCGGCGGCGGCGGAGTGTCCCCCGCGGGAGGCCGGGGCGAGGCCTGCGCCCTGCCGCCGGGAGGCGAGGGGCCGCCCTGCGGGCCGGCGGCCCCTGAGGACCCTCAGGGTTCAGGGGACTGCCCGCCGCGGGGGGGGGCGTCCCGGCCGGCGTGAGGGAGAAGCCGGCGGTCCCGGCCTCGGCGGCCCCGGCCTCGGCGGCGCCGGTGCCCGCCAGCCGAACCGCTCGGGGACAAAGATGCCGCTCCCGGCAAGGGAAATCTCTCCCGGCGTAGGTGTGGAAAAGCAGGAACGTGTTACGGCGTGCGGACAGATGCCTGATGCGGCGTACAGGTTTGCTGCCTCCTCTACCGCCTTCCCGACTGCGCTCCCGAGGCGGCCGCCCCGGTCGCTCGGGGAGAACATGAGCGCAAGGTGCGTTCTCGCTGCGCTGCCTGAATCGCCAGAAATATCTCCTGCTAGCAGTGAAAGTGTGCGTGCCCCCGGTGAACGCATCCTTCGGCTGTTTTAGGCCGTTCGGGCGTCTGCTTTTAGTATCGTATTGCTTGATTTCCCAGTCTCTGCGTTTCTAAGCAAAAGTGTTTAAACAAAACTAACGCCGATGTAGTGCCTGCAAAGAGGCAGACAACATGGTAGCTTTGTAACCCACCTGATAGAACCAGGTAGACTCTCCGTCAAGTGCATTCTTGAGTGACTTTTTTTCTTGACAATAAGATCTCTTTCTAGAAAAGACAAAGTCCACTAGAGATGACGGATGCTAGCTCTGTAAATACCCTTGTAAAATGACGTTTCAGTATCATAGGTTTCTGACTTATTTGTTTGTGGCATGAATGGATGATGCTTTTCAATTTCTTGGTGTGCTGCTTCAAACATATACACGTTTTCTACAATGCAGCATCTATTATGTTATCATTTCTTAAGCAGTTTCAAATATTTGTCTTCACATTTTTTTGATATTTCATTACTAGTGATGCTGTTAAAGACTGGGTAGAGCTTGATAGAAGCATGCATTAGATAAGGGATAGTATGTAGAAGGATGGCCCCCCAAATTCTAGGATTAGGAGTAGACAGCCACATCTTTATTGTTCTTCTAAAGATTTATAGCATGCAGCAAGAACACTGTTTAATTCTTTCAGTTATAAGATTTCAGTTTTGCAAATCTGTGTTTACAATGTTCCTGTGTTGATATTGCACCCCCCCTTCATATTGGTGGATCGTTAAATATCCTCAGCTAACCTCGGTTTCCAGCAGCCGGGTACAATATAGCTAATATATTAGCTGGCAGCAGCCTAGTTTTGATGGCTATACAGTTGGCCGTGGAAAGCCAGCTTGCGTAATCATATTTAATTTGCTATTGTTTTGTGAATATAGCAACATCATATTAGGTCTCTTGGGGTCCCAGCTGAGGCTAGTGACAGGGAACTGTCCACTTACAAAGGTAGTGGCAGTGCTTACTACAAGAGGATTTACTAACAGTCACTGTGGAAGAAGGAAAAGGAAGATCGAGAACTGGGGCACCAAAACTGAAGGTACGGTGTTGTGTGAAGGAGCTGGGGGAATAGCCTTGGGATCAAAATAGGTGCCATAGTATTTTACTTGCCAGGAAAGAGAATACTTAGGTCTTGAGAAATCTGATGCCTTTGTCATGGGAATAGGCTCTAGATAATAATAATGTCTGCAAGTTCTACCTTTAGGTAGCCTGAAGACTACTGAGACCCTTGGAACTTGTTTTGTCAGCTGATCCTATGTGGCTTCCAGTTCAGTGCCTTATTTAGGGCTTCTGAATCAATTATCAAAGGGTCTGCTGGCTAGGGACAAGCATGTCAGTAGAAATTAGGCTGCCCTAATATGGTTCCCATCGATCTAGCCAAGGTCATGCAGGAAGGCTACAACAAAGCCAGAAATTAAATCCAGAACCCCAAGCTCTTCTGCATTACCTTAACTACAACTTCATCTTCCTGTCTCTCAGTAGCATTGACAAAGATTCTTCTCTTTACTGGAGCTAATCAGAATATTCATAATGTTGCCGTAATCAGGAAAGTAGGTTTACAAAACAGATTTCATGCACAAAATAAAATTCTGTGGGGTGAAATACTTTAACTTTTTTGGTAATCTTTAAAGGTAAAACGTGGTTGGGACCACTTATCTAGCTCCTGTTAATAAATTACATTTGAACAAAATTTCAATAATATTTTTGACAACAGAATTTTAGGAAAAGAAAAATGCACCAATGTCAGATAGATTCGGTAGAAAACTTTTTTTGTTGTTCTTAAGGAAATCAGTTTTGTTCAGTGTTTCACCGGCTCTCCATCTGCTCAAACTGTGGAAAATACACAAACAAGTCTGTCTGCTAGATGTGTGAGAGGCCAGAGCTTCTAGCTCTTACTGAGCCCTGTGCTACAATCTAGTAGCAGAAGGCTCCATCAGTAGCTGTTGACCGTATGTTGGTTTATCTGTCAGAGAAAATGAACAAGTGGCTTATAGGGTCAGGACTACTTCAGTAATCCTAGGGACTGATGAAGTAGTACGTATGCCATTTTGAAGACATTATGCTCTGCAAGACTAGACAATACAGCTCTAAACATGTGAAATGGAGATAGTGCTTGGAAATAGTTACAAATATTGGTAAATTGGGAGTGACCCAGGAAAAAGCTGGTCCAATAATGGTAGAAAATTGAATGTACCAGTGGCCTTACTAGGAATAATGTAATAAGCCTAATGGAAGATGACTCTGCTTTAATGTAATTTCCACTGATGGATGGCTAAATAATAATATTCCTTATATCTTTAATTATTCTTAACACCTGGTGTCCAATCAATGTTAATAGCTTTGGGGAGGTGCTGGACTAGGAGAAGCTTATGCCTAAAACCCAGAGACTCATTCAGACATGTAAATATGTGAATGTGCGTAAATGCTTATACATATGCATATGGTAGAACTGTAATTACAGAAAACCTTTTTATCATGATGCATGATTTAAAATCGGGTGCGCTACTGCTCTTGAAGAAATGAAATCACAAGTTTCATCTTTCATATAACTTTGTAGTATAGAATGGGCAGGCTGAATGGGATGCACTGAGATTTACAGTAGCTGCAAATGTAAAATGGAATACCATTCTCTTCAGCATTGAATAATTGGAGCTCGCGCAACAGATTGCTTCACAGGTAAGATACAGATGCAATGTTTGTAGGAAATACTGTGCCTCTGTCACAGCTTTTCTTGAACCCTCTCATACTGTGGGCTTTTTGTACCCTACCTGAAAATTAAAATTCTCCTCTACGAGCTTAAACTACAGAATTAATGAATAAGCAAATTCTTTCGTGGTATTCCCTCAGTCACCATGCTAAGAGCTAGATTAGCCTGTCCCTGTCTGTTAAGGTCGATTATTTCAGTGGAATTAAATCAGTCCCTAAAGATAGTATTGAGTCCAGGTTCACTTGGTATTTTGCTGTGTCTTAACAATGCTAACCCCTGACTGTACACGATCTGTCCATTTGCTTTACACACAAATGGTGTAAACCAGCTCTCAATACCATCTTGTATCTGTTCTGAACGAATATGCATTTTGCATTCTTGGGTCAAAGCCCACAAATTAATGCCTTTTGCAAAACTGGTAATTTGAGAAAGTGAGCTATTTACATTAATAATGAAGCTGTCTCTCCCATGTTGATTATTTTGCTAAATAATTTTCTGGAGTTCTGTGTGGGAAAATGTCAGTTGCTGGCTGGACTTGAAGCTGATACTTGCCCAGTTCATGAGAATGTTTTCGTTTAGTGCCAGACAGAAGAGCAAATTCTGGATATGGCCTTTACCTGTCTGGAAGTGGTTTTTTTGTTATAGATAGCATTTTGAACTTTCCTTGCAGCACTAGATTTTTATAACTACCCATTTGCTTGTAGGGAATATGATGGCTGACTCTAGGCATTTGACTTGATGAAGTGTCAGCAGTGAATTTGCGGATCAGTTCAAGGACAGCTTTCTTGTGTGTGTGTTCATTGAGTTCTCTTTCAGATTCTTTAATGCTTACATCCAGTGTTATATGAAATCAACCAGAGAAAGTTAAATTGAATTGTCCATTATTTTATTTGCTTAAAAGTTTATGTATGTACAGAAGAAGGTCATGCTTCTCATTGCATCTGTTGGTAAAGTGCATTGCATGCATTGTGGGTTTTCTGTCTCCTGCTCTGCATGCCTTTCCCACTGCATGCATACCACTCTTTTATCCTCTTCTATTTCCAGCGCTCCTGAATCCAACCCCTCCTCTTGCTGGGACACTGGTGTGCCCCAGTCCCTTCCTTGGCTGATGGGAGAAGCTCTGTTCGTCACTCTGTCCTTCCCCTTTCTCTGCCACGTGTCGGGGGCTCTGTCTGCATTCTTCCATGGCCCATTTCCCTTGTACTGTAATCCCTGTTAATCTTTCCATGCCAGGGACGCTGTGTCCCAGGGTTTTCTTCTGTTATGGGGAAACAGTTGTTCGATCCATTGACCATTACAGCAGTGACAGTCACAGCTGCTGGGCTGTGAACCAGATAAAGAGGATACAATGTAAACCTCACTTTTCTTGTTTGTCTGATTCTCCACTAAAATTAATAAGACTGCTCATCAGCATCTAGAATATTCTTTGATCAGACTCAGTGCTCAAAACTCAAGAGTTAGGCAAAGGGAGGCTTGAACCATTGGGCACGTAGACACATGTAGCTTTTCTGTGGCTGCGAAATTGCTTTAAGGATTTCTTATCTCTGGCCTCTTGTTTCTTCCCCTTCACCTTCCAATCAGTCTTAGCTGTCTGTGGGACCATGTTATAAAAACATACTGGCAAAATGTCTTGATTTAAGAAATACACCATAAAGAAAATGTACCAAATGACTACGCCTTGTGTGAAATCTTGCTTTGTTTGTCTTGCGCAATCCTACCCTTCATGTTTTCTGCAGACTATAAAAATCTCTTGGCAGTGAGGTTATATTTACTGGTAAGATTTGGTTTCTGGTTCTTTAAGCATTATTGTACTGCACAATAATACTCTTATTATTCAATTTAAAGAGTATTATTGCTTGACTAAGGTTATGTGGCTACATAGGTCATATGCTTGCAGGGGTGTCCTGCAGTCTGTGGACATCTAACCAGCTAACATTATCTGCACTTACATGCCGTAGCAATGGGTGAGTAGGTGACAGGTCCGCACAGAGCTATGTCGATTGAATATTATGTCAGGGAATCACTGTGTCTATGTCCTCTGTTACCTGCCTGTAGGCATACCTCCATTATGGCTTGGTAAGTTGTACTTTCTCAGTGCCCTGGCTTGCTGCCTAACTAGCTAACATGTACTGGTGGCCTCTGCATGATGTGACGGGCTGATAAGCCTAAGCACAAGGAATCCAATTCTTCCCACCTACCCAGATATGCATAGGTCCAACACTTCTGACAGTCCTGATTTGTGGAGTCATAAATGAAAGGAGAATCAGACTGAAAGGTTGCCCAGGGATGTGCCCAAGCTCTGGGAGTTTCTAGGCTGGGAGCTGTCAGACACAGTGACAGGAGGCAGCTGAGGTTGATTGCAGAGTTTTACCCTGGTAATAGCAAGTCTGAGGTGGCCCTTACGCCATTGTAGCTAAGGCTCCTCAGGGAACGTGAGCATCCACATGGATGTTTGTGTGTTAACTCAGTTGACTTGCCTTAATTTCCGGCGTTCTCGTATGGAACTCCTCCCAAGAGTTTTGTTGGCATTTTTTTATAACAACAGTTTTGCAGTTGCAAAAGAGCTAGATTCTGCTCTTCTGGATTTATAGTCCTATTCTCTATGCGGCATTTTGATGCCTTAAGCTTAATCCATTTTCATTTAAAGAATGAATGGAAATGTTACTGGCCCAGAAGCATGCCTCAAGAAATCATGAGGTTGGCTTAAAAATAGAGATTTTTACACAAAATACATTTGGGATTCTTTTCCTTTGACCTTTGTTTTTTGAGGCAATGTTATGCATGCTGACAAGCTCTTCCCTGTGACATGGAATGATAGGAAACATCTGTTAGTTTCATGAATGTGGATGAACAAGTTAATGTCCTTCAGATCAGAATATGGTATTTAACTTTTTTACAATAACATCACAGTTACTTGGTTCCTCTATCTTAAGTAATTATTAAAGCTCAGATATTGTTCCATTTTAATGCGATATGAATGTGCATCAGTTCTCATACCAGCTGGCCAGAAAGAATGGACTTCTTACGGAAACAGAAAGGGAACAGCAAACTGCATTGGGTGATGGAGATATGTTTTGTGGGCTGTCCTTTTAGGGACTGACGTACAGGCTCCATATTTGAATCTGATTTCATGCTCTTGGTGACTGAAGTCATGGACCTTCCACCAATTAGAAGAGTAAATACTCTGCTGCCTAAACTTGCTCTGTTGAGGACCACTCAGGTGCAGAAAGTTAACACCTGTAGACAAGTGTTTCTGGTGGTTAGGGCCACTCATTTCCTGTGCTTTGAAAGTCCTTTTGAGATGGATCCATCTTGTTTTATTTATGTATAGCTCAAAATACCTTCTGGTATCGACTCAGTCTTAAATACTGCTAGGCAAAGAAATGATAAATAAAAACATCAAATAATAAGTAATTGAAGACAATGTTAAATTTGCCACTAATGCATTTGACTTGATTTCAGTGGTAGTAGAATTGAATAGGTCCTTACATGCCTTGAACAGGAAATAAGGGTGCAGAAGAAAAATCAGTTAAGGAGAACTTGTTTGTTATCTAGCTAGCAGTGTTTCTCTCATGAGCCTTTTATCAAACTAGTGGAGAGATGTTACTAGAGACAGAACACATGGTTCAGAAGAGGTAGAATTCTCCAGCTACCTAATAGGCTTTGCTGGGTCTTTTGCAAATGTAGCATAATTGCTTCCCTGCTGTGAAGTAGTGCAAAACTCAAGCAACTTGCTTTTTGAAAGCAGGCTCAGGAAAAAAAAAAAGAAAAAAGTTTTACCCTGTGTAAAAAGTGTAATCTGGACATGTGAAATCACTGTTAACTGGATTAGATGATAATGACCTCAAAGACTAAAGAAGTAGAAGATGATGTAAATCAGCCAAACCCAACAGCCAGTCATTCTCGTGTTAATGTTCATCTTTCATAGTGAAGATATTAATGAAAGGAAGCAAAATGCTTGAACATTGGACTGAAGTAGATTAAGCACACATCATTTTTCATTCTTATTATGCAGTCTTTTATTAAATGAAGACTTTTCTCTTGTTGGGTACAGTAGGGATTCATACACCCTATGCTGGGGGGAAGGAACTACGCCCTGTATTGTCCCATCAGTGCTGCTTTTTTTCATGTGCTTTTACCCACCTGCTGTTTATAGTGCAGGATGTGAAGGCCATCATCCTTTATAAGGCTGCAAGTTCTAGATGAAATATAATGACATTAGATCACTGTATGGGATGTAGGCAATGGTGCTGAATTAGCCATTCACTGCATGAGTAATAAATTCATCTAAGGCAACAAAATGAGACAAGTGTGAAGCAGGTGAAATGAGAATCATGTTCAGAAGACACACACTGACTATACATGCAGTAGTCCAGATTTGGCAGGACGTTGGCTGCTTTGCAGTGTCCTGTTGATGCAAGGCAGTCGTAAACCTAGGTTAACCATCCAGTTAAAAGCCTGTTTACTGCTGATCAGGATTGCCAAAGTAGCACAGAACAGCTACAGGCATTGCGAAAATTGGATTGCTCTATGCATATATAGCTGAAGTGCACATTAATAATGATCAATGTCAGTCCTTTTATTGGAACACCAGTGTTTTCTATCAGAAATAGTGTGTCCTTTTCAAGGATTTTGCTGCAATACTGAGAAAACCCATGGTGATATAGATTGGCTGATCCTCTTTTGTACTCCCAATTAGATCTATTTCCATTTCTAATTCTGAAGAGCAGCCAATAGGAATAGAATAGAAATGGCTGTAGTTTGCATTCAGCAGACAGAGGGAATGACTGTGTGCTAAATATGAGTGGGGACATAGGTACCTTGCAGGAATGGTTTTGCTTAGGGCAGCTATAATATGAGGAAGATTCTGTTTGAGATAAAATACTTTACTCCCTGACCTTAGACAACCAATAGCTGACTAAACAGGCTGTGTAGTTTCATGAATAAATGGTAAACAATATTTCTTGAAATTCTGAAACAAAAATGTGCTGCTTTTTTTTTTTTTTTACATGTGTAACTCTTATCTGCAATGGTTTCACATTATACTATTGGTGTGCTGCCTTCTTGCAATTTAACCACCTAATATATGCAAATACACATTAATGTGTAGGCAGGTTTTGCCTAACAAATTTCCTGGAAGGGTTTGAAACTGAGGCATAAAATTGCATTTTAAGTAGTGACAGATGTCTTCTGAAATGCACTAACCATATGAGGAGAGGAACATGTTCACATCAAAGGGTATGAGAACTACCTCCACACAAGTTTCTAATATGGATGCCCTATTGTCTCCTGCCTTCTGATCCTATTTCAATCGGCAGAGCTCACTGTGAGGCTCTGCATTTAGCCACAGACCATATTACGACTCTGTAGAACAGAACACAGAAAGTGATATAGTTACCCTTAGCGCCACTGATTTCTAGGACAACTATGCACTTCTCTTCGACATAATGAAGTCCTTGAGAGTGATTTTAAAAAACAATGACTTGTCGCTACAGCAGAGTTCTCTTCTGCATTGTTCTCCTTGGTATAGTGTTGTGTGACCCATATGAAAATGAAGGGAAATTATTCATGGTGGGGGGACTTTGTTGGAGATTGTGAGCTCCTGCTGGGGTAATGTATGATGCAATTTAGGCATGTTTTTGATACAGGCTCTAAAAGGTTGGGAGAATAGGACTGCCAGATGAAGCAGAAGGGCAGGATACAACTGAGGTAAGATTGGGGTAAGCGCATGTACCTTCTTATGTGTGCTGCAGAGAGGAGGTAAGATTTGAAAATTTGCTAATATACCTTTTGCCCATCAATGTGAGGAGGTACTGTTGTTAGTTTACATGGCCAAAATTTGCCAGATAATTTTCAGGTGTTTGAGACAGCAGCTGCCCTGTAGCATAGATGAGCCAATAAAAGTACTCTTCCCCTGTGAATTACTGTCCTGTTGGCCAACGCTTTGGTGTGACTGCACAATCCTACATGCTCACGCTATTATCATGAAAAGCATGGTGTCTCTTAATTTGGGTCGTGAGGATGTCCATCAAAGGGAGGAGCCTGGGGAAAGAAGGTAAGGACTGAATGTACTGGGTTGACTTCAGACCTGGTCAACCTTGAATAGGTTGAAAAGGTTGAAGGGTGAAAAGGGATGTGATTCTGCCAGACAGCTGTTAAGGGAGCAAGCAGGCTTATCTGTTATTTTCATGTTCCTGACATGTTATACTATACATTTTTTTCTTTCTGTTTTAGGATGATAGGTGTTATGCTTTCTTATACCATGGGAGCATGTTTGGCGAGTAAAAACTGAAAGAGAGAAATAATCTAAGGGTGTAGGTAGATGTCCTCTTTTAAAAGCATCTGTGCTAGTGCAGGATGTTGGTGTCCTTAGCCTGCTGTTTGTCGTTTCTCTTGAAGAACCACCCGCAGAGTATTTTGTGTGGATGCATTCTAGTTTGTCTCAGGCAAAAATTGCTAGGTAAGTTGATGCCAAAAATAGAAACTCCTTAAGCTAATTTGGCTGATTTAATTTTAAGTGAATTGGAGTAACTTCACACAAACTGCCCCATTGGTGATGACAGCTGGTGCAGACATGATGAGCATCCATAGACATGAACAGATTTTACCAGCCCAGCTAAAGCCTGAAGAGAAGAGTAAAATACTTTTCCTTTTGAATATCTGATACCAAGAAATATCAGTTACCAACCAATATCAGCTGTCAGTGAAGGACCTGTAACAAAATCTGGGACACCTAGATGTGATGAAATCATGGATGTGGAGACAAGCATGAAGACACAAATTAAGACTCATCAATCAGAAGGCAAATAAAGACAAACGTGTGATTTCTTGTTGTTTTTGATCCCTAGATTTTGAGCAATCTGTGGACCTGACTCCTAGTTCTTAGAGCTGTTAGTACACTACTTGCCTAGTCCTTGCTGCAGTGCATGTGAGGATGTTGTGGCTTATTAAGAGGGACAGAAGAGAAACACTTTTTGCCCCAGCTGTCCTCAAGAGGTTTTGCCTTGTGGACCTCTGCCTGCTGGGACACATGGGGGTAGCCATTGGTTAGATGCAATGGTTAGGGAGTATGTGACTCTTGAGCTATTTTTCTTCTGGTTTTATAAAGTCTAAGGTACGCAACATAGACAATCCAGTTATCTGCTTCACTGTGGCTACACTAGTACACTAGGCAGAGGCTCCAACAGGCTGTCATCCATGCTATTTTCTTGCTAGCGTGTTCCCTGACAGTTTTGCTCTCTCCCAGACAGCATGCTCCCCAGCATGGTGTGGGAGGTAGCTGGAGCCAGGGACTGTTCCCAGGAGGCTACAGACGAGGCTGCCTTGTTTTGGGAAATCAATCTCTGTGGATGTGGGTTCGGCTGTCCCACATGTCCTCCCAGAGAACAGGCCCTGGTGTGTTTTATTTACTAGTGTTGCTCCAGCTTTAGGATCCAGCATGCGTAAAAGCATCACTAGGCCTTTTTCTCCAGGCTGCTTCTGTTGGTGTTATGTGTGAAACATACTGCATTGCCTGCCTTGCTGTGTGGAAGTGGAGATGCCTCAACAGTCGGTGCCTGGTCTGAGATGCACTGTGGTCGATTCTACACTTTTCATCCTGTCCTCTATTGAGTAGTTAGTATGCTAATGTAAGGGAGAATTAGGACTCAGGCCATTTTTTAAAAATAGTACTAATGCATTAGCTGAAAATAACACTGTTTTGTAACCAGTTCATTAAAGCAGTGCTTTAGGATACTATATTATGCAATATATATTAGTAGCAGTAATTGTATGGATAATATATGTATGTAAACAGTTCAGTGACAGCTTTTTTACCAAACAGAAAGTACATTTTAGTCCTAAATAGAATACGGTTTTCATAGTTTGCTGCTTACAGCCTCTGGTGAAACACATTCGAAACACAAGTCAGACCTAATGGACCTGTGTCTGCATTCTATGATATAAGTCTAGTGAAAGACAAGCAGAATTTAGCCTGTTGGTTTTCTTTTAAAAGTCAGTATCTACAAGTGGAAAAATAAACTGATTAGTAAGTCTAAAAATCCAAGACTCTGCTTACTGAATGTTACTGGAAGCTGTGCAGTTAACACTTGTTTTAAATCCAATCTTATTTAAGCTGTTGCCATCAGTTTCAGAAGATCTGAATTCAGTTTCCTCATGTTCCACAGAGTCCCTTGACAGGTCACTATTAAACTTAGGGGCATGTAGGCCACATAAAAGGGACATTAATCTTAGAGGATGAGTATTCAGGCCTTTCTGAAAATTGGGCCCTTTAATATATATTTAATTGGTCAGTCAAAAATATTGGCAATATAACATCAAAATTTCAGCCTTTATTCTGAATCCTGAGTCATCTAGCAACAGAAGAATTGGAAAATACAGTATCAAGGTGTATACATTATTTTTATTATTAAACTGATATGATTTGATATCACTATCTGATAATGAAAATGCCTATTCTTAAGCCAGTTGGAATTCCAAGATGTAGGAGAACTTGAAAATAGAGACCTCAAAAGGAGATATTTTTATGGTTTGGAAATTGTTTTCTTCTAATGGAAAAATCTATTTTTCCCTCCACTATTCTAGCATGAAGATGAATCTGTCATGCTTACCTGGAGATATACACTGAAATTGGTGAAAGGGGAATGAGCTTGCAGGCAATTAGAACAACTATGTGGGGAATCACTTTACAGCACTTGCTAGGCCAATCTGACAGCTTTAGCAGGCCTCATTTTTAATGAGCACTTACATCTACCGATGTTATAAAAAAATTATGAGTCATAATGGGTCCATTGCATTGTATTAGCTGAAACTTGATCAAGCATTGGTAGATCAAATGAAGTGCAACTAATTGAGAGTGCTAGAAGACTGTTAGTATTAACATGAGTATTTCTTTATTTTATTTTTCCATGTGGTTTCCAAACAAGGGGTTAATAACAGGAACATACCAAAGACCTTTGCATCCTTGAGTTGCAGGTTTGTCCCATGTTAGCTGATATGGAGGGCAGAAAACTGAAATAAACTACATTAGACACCATGTAGGGAAGCAAAATTTCACAGGAAATTTTATGGTTTTATATCTGCCACTTCACTTTGAACAAATCTGAGGTTCGGTGGCTGCATGGGAATGTGCCAGTGGCCAGAAAGTAGTGCAAGAGCCAGAGAACAGCTGCACTAAAGAATATTTCTCCCTCCTACAGAGACCAAGTTTGACGTCAAAAGTCATCTAACACCTAGAAGCAGAAAGGAGTAGCTGTGGTGTTGCAGAGTTTTGGCTATCTTGCTATGCTGTCTGGTTACTGCTGCAGCAGTTACATTTACTGATAAGCAGCAGCAGTGTGGCCGTGAACTGACTTTGCTGTTGTTGCTGAGGCATTGGCCATGAAGAAGGGTACAAACGAAGAGTTTCCAATCATCATAGCAGATGCTGTAAGCATGGTAGGATTCTTAATGAGTCCTGATTTCTGTGCATGATTAGGCATCACAGAAAAGGACAGTGCAGCTCAACTAGCAGACTTTCAAACTGCTGTGACTGGGCTGCTTTTGTACATGCTGTTACGCAGAGCAGAAATGCAAAATGCAGGTTCACAGATAATTTAAAAGGCTCTCCTAAGCTACTGCTAGAATTTGCAGGTTTTTATCACAGCTGTTTCCTATCCTATCTCTTGCCAGATTTTGTGAGATAAACTGGAACACACTGTTTTCTCCTGAGGTATTGACATAACAGAAGAGCTTGTCAGGGAAGAGCGTTTCTCAGGTACAGTGCACTGAAGTTCCTCAGATGGGGACTGGCTCCTTTTTAGTTGGAATTGGATAAATGTAAATGAATTCCACAACTCTTTTGGCAATATGACCTCAGAGGTAGCAGGGCCAGCAGTATTCCTCCAGGATGAGGTGTGGATCTGCTGCAGCTGGAAGAAGGAAGGGTAGAGTTGCTGGGTACTTATGAATGTTGCATCTGGTCCCTCATGCCCAAGGCTGACAGATTAATCCTGTTTGGCAGTGACTGTTTGCTCTTTCTGTACCATCCCAAGTGAGGCATGCATGTACATGCATAAGCATTGAGCAACACAAGGAGAAAATGATGGAAAATACTTGAGATGCACAAGATCCACTGATTGTCTCCAAGAAAACCTTAGCTTCATATGCCTACATGCTAGCTTTTCCAGTTAGTGACCTAATCCTTTAATTTCACTTAAAAAGTGAGTAACCCTCAAGTGACAATAAATCATTGTTGGCAGCCAGGCCAGAAATCTAGGGAGTATAAAGATAAGCTCTGCATCTTTTTTTTTTTTTTCCTTAGGCTTCCTTCATCTTTTTCTTCTCTCCAACAAGTATCATCATTTTCCCTTTTACTAAGAAAGTTTCTGTGACATTTAGATCTGGCCAAGTTTTGTGATAGAGTAGGATTATCAGAGGTTATTCCCATAATCTCCTTTGAAAATCTCAGTTTCAGCAATTCACTCTACCTTCCACCCGTAAAATAGTGGTTCTTGCACATCCCCACAGGCATCGGTTTAAGTCAGTTTGTTTAAATGGCCAATTCCTGTATGCCTTATACACAGATGAGGCATCAGGGGCTACACCAGAAGACTCGCATTCACCTCCCACAGTGGCAAATTTAATAAATTCTGCTAGCGCCAGTCTAGGCTTGGGCCTCTCATCACAGGCATGGGTACAATACCCCAGTTTGTTTGGCTTTCCAGCCAGCTGGTGTTCTTAGGGGCTAGAAAACCTTGCCCTAGCAGCTAGGTCTGGAATTTGGGTTGCCATTTGTCTATTTCTAGGTTAATCCACCATTTCTAAACCAAAAGGACATTCAGCTCTGATGTCTGTAATTTAACTTGAGTTGTCTTTAACCCTAATAGAGATGTGAGGAGGTTGTATATATCTAATTATATATATATATATAAAGGCTTTTAGTTTATTGGCTTTCTGGGTTTTTTTTGTTGGTTTTTTTTTAAACAAATAAGCATGTGGTGTTTCAGGTTTTTTTAAAACAGGATATCAGGTTGATGATAATTTTGGGGGGCTCTTGGGCATGTGTGTGGGGGATAAATGATAATTGATTAAGGGTAACAAGTTGTCGTGGTTTAACCCCAGCCAGCAACTAAGCACCACGCAGCCGCTCACTCACTCCCCCCCCATCCAGTGGGATGGGGGAGAAAATCAGGAAAAGAAGTAAAACTCCTGGGTTGAGATAAGAACGATTTAATAGAACAGAAAAGAAGAGACTAATAATGATAATGATAACACTAATAAAATGACAACAGTAGTAATAAAAGGATTGAAATGTACAAATGATGCGCAGGGCAATTGCTCACCACCCGCTGACCGACACCCAGCCAGTCCCCAAGCGGCGAAAAACCCTGCCCCCCCCACTTCCCAGTTCCTAAACTAGATGGGACGTCACATGGTATGGAATACACTGTTGGCCAGTTTGGGTCAGGTGCCCTGGCTGGGCATGAGAAGCTGAAAAATCCTTGACTCTAGTCTAAACACTACTGAGCAACAACTGAAAACATCAGTGTTATCAACATTCTTCACATACTGAACTCAAAACATAGCGCTGTACCAGCTACTAGGAAGGCAGCTAACTACATCCCAGCTGAAACCAGGACACAAGTTAAAACCCCTCAAAAGTTCCCTCAAAAGTTAAATCTCTGGTTTTCATTTGCATTAAGACTCTGAAAATCCTAAGCAGAATAACTTGAGTGCTAATGTGGAAAAAAAATCAGGCTAATGTAGTGAGTGACAAAAGTGAAAACTAGCAGAGTTCATGGGTGGGAGAAATCAGGATCAGTGGCCCTACTGCAGGTGTAGGGAGGAGAAATTCTAACCTGCTGGATGAGCAGAAGCCAGACGTCTGTCAGCTTGCAGTCTTCCCCTTTGTAGAAGAAATACTGCAGAAATAGTGTTTGCTGTGTGAATTGGAATAGGATGCTGGAAGATGTGCAGCACTACATACATAACTACAGTAATTTGTGTATGTGCATGCTACTAATTAGCACTGAGGTTCACAGATTTAAAGCACTGTTCTAGAGAACCTGTACTTGATGGAGATTTTTATTTTTCTGCTTTGAGTACCTGCCATGTGCACAGCATTACTCTTTCAATGAATCACTGTTTTTGATGGAAGCACATTTAAAGACTTCTAAGCTTTCAAAGGCCTACTTCCTTCTGAATCAGAACCCTTCTTCCCCATGCCTCCTACATCAATATGTAATTTCCTATCTCTGTAGTGCTCCATGGATCTGCTAGCAATCAAGCCAAGTCTAGTGCATGGCCAAAGGTCTGAAAAAGAACTAGGTAAGACCATGGGGGCTGTGCTCCCTGCCCATCGCCTCCCACTTAGCTGGTGGACTTTGTGGAGAGCTGGTAGGGAACGTGCTGCTCTCCTGAAGTTTCAGCATAGTTCTGCCTTAAAACCCTGTGGTCCTTTGGTATTCAGAGGCACCATGGAGATGGCTTCTTTTTGCCTAGAGAGCAGCTGAGTAACAAAAAATTAGAAAGTCCTGGTTGTGTTGTTTATCCACATACAGCTATTCCTTTTCCTTTCATGGAACAAGGTTGCTGTAATAGCATTTTTCTTTGCAGGCGGAATTGGAAATACAGAAATAAATTATGGAGAACCAGGGTGTCTCCTGTCAGAATAAATATTTAATGAGAACAAGGGTTGTGCTCATTCAGAGTCACAAGGACACATACTGAAGTACTGTATATATGTTAATTTTAATGTATAAAATATATGCTTGGACTTAAAAATGCAGAGTGAACAGCCTCAGGGGCAAGTGTGTATTAAGGCTGTGACAGCTGTCTCTGTGGGTGATGATAATGTAAAAGTTTCTTTTTTTTCCAAGCCATTTTAATTTACCCACCAATCAGTCAGAAGACAGAGGAATCTTAAAGTACTTATTCTCCAAAGCAGTTCTTGGAGGCATGTGTTCTTTCACGTTGTATCCAGACGGTGTTCATTTTAACCAGCCTCTAAAGCACATCAGCTTTTTGTAACTCTTCATAGCTCAGATTAAAAAAAAAAAACAAAACTGAATAATGATACACTAGTTTTCGTTGTGTTGGAGCAACATACAGAATTTGTACAAAGTGTGCCTGTTAGTGTGTACAGTCATGCTAGTTAACGTGAATTAACCTAGTGACTGTTACAAGTTACTTGCAACTTGCAAGTTATTTTCAAGTTAAAACGAGAATGAAAGGCACGATCTCAGAGTTTGCAGCTCATCTTTCCAAGGATATGGGATGTTGAGGTGGACTGGGGCTTTCTAAAGAGTTCTAGAACAATTACTCGTTCCTTTGGGCAACATGGGAGAGAGAATAAATCCTGGTCTCATTTTCCTTACCACTCACAACTCTTAAATAATTGGTCTATCTGTTGCAGTATCCAGGATGTCCCATGCCCGTGTGACTTGTCATCTAAACTGTGGAGTCCCTTCCCTGCTAGCTTGCTTTGATCTCTCCTCATTCTGTTCCTCCATCTCACTAAAAGCCCACGCCTTTCTCTTCACAAGCATGTCAGATATCTCTGAACCTTTGTTTGCCTGTTTTGAGGGTTTCGTACCTGCCTGAAGGTAAAATCATTTGAAATAGTTTCCTTGTTCAAACTTCTATTTGGAATACCTATTAATTTTCCAAAGTGCAGTCATTAAGGCTAGAATATCTAATGTTTGCTTTGTAAATGTCCTTGGACTGGAGAGGGGGACGTAACTGGGGCCACTAAAGCTTATGACGAACTTGCTATGCATTTATGCCTTCAGTGGTTTATCCAGTCCATAACGTGGAGGTATAAATAGACTCTCAAATCATTGTGTAACAGTAGAATTGCCTACAATTTAGCATAGAGGACACTGGCAGTCTCCCAGTATGGCCGCTAATGCATTTTGTGAACTTGGATGATCTCTGCCTCGTTTTTTTTCATTTCTAAAATGGAAATAGTAGTATTTTGCCTAGCTAATGTTCACAGGGGAAAAACTTTTTTAAAATGCTTCGCAATTCACAGGTAAAATGATTGGGAGATAGAAACGTATTTACATTATTACTGAAGAAAAATCTGAGGTCTTCTACGTGAAAGGAGATCTTCATGTGTTTAAAATAAAACTAAGGGAGCAGACAGACTGTGTTAAAACAGTAGTTACAGACTTAGTTCACAGCAGACTGCTAAGGATGGAAGTTATTATTTCTATGTCTAGGTCTCCCTTCATATGCTTCTGTTTAGATAAGAACTGTAATACAATCTGTTCTCTTTCATTGTTTGGTTTGTGCAGGCACAGGCTTGCTACAGGAAGTGGTATATCTAGTGAGTCAGGGAGCTGATCCAGATGAGATTGGACTAATGAATATAGATGAACAACTTCCAGTCCTAGAGTACCCTCAGCCTGGTCTGGACATCATCAAGGTACAATTTATTGCAAAGAAAGTCTTTCAGCATTTGGATACCTTTTTCCTCAGTTCCATATTTATCACTTCATTTCATCCTGTGCCCTTGTCCTTTTCATCACTGGACTTGCTCAGTTTGTTGGAATGATTCAGAGTATTATTAGGTTATTTTAAAGTTGCTTTTATTAAGCTTTATTATAAATACTCTATTTAATGCTTTAGATGTTTCTCCATGTCCTAAATATCTTGGCAGTGGGTTTTCTGAATAAAAGTTCCAGGCCTCCCTTGCTTACATAAAGAGAAGCTGCCCAAATGAGGCAAATTTGCTTTGATTCCTTCCCTGGGTCTGCAAAAGAAGAACTACAAATACAGAGATCTATGGATCTGTAGACCCACTGCTCTGAATTTACATCTAAATCCTTAGAGACCCAGAATCTCTGGATCTACAGACTCTGTAGGTGTAGTTTGAGGAGTTTGGAATATTCTGCATGAAATGACTTCCACACTGTTAAGAATCACTCAGAGACTGGTGGCATGGCATACAAGTGTGATCTTGTCATTGCTGTAACTACTTCTGATATAGGCGTATCTTGGAATGATGAGGCAAAATACTGGGCTCCATCCTATAACAGCTACAGTGCTTGTTGAATTGAGCTACCTAAGGCTGGCATGGGTAGATTTAAGCTGCTTCTGCAGCATCAGCCTGCTTTAGGCTGAGAGTATTTAGGGGTCAGGGGCTGGTTTTTTTTTCACCTGTGTGATGCCTAGTCCAATGAGACCTCAGTGCTACCTTGATGCAAATAAGCGGTGGCAATAGTGAAAGGTTTAGTCTGAGATTACACATTGTTGCCTATACTATGTGCTAGAAACTTCATCCAATATGGATTTATGCAGTTTTTAACTATTAGAAGATTTGTGTCATAAGACAATTTTCTCTCAAATTATAGAAAAATACTCTGTTTGAAAGATGTTCACACACTCAAATAAACCTTTGGACTGTCGGGCCTAATTCTGAGGATAAAATAAATTGCAAGAGTAAAATTTTGAAGTGAAGAAGTTAGGGGTAGGGTTTTCAGAGCTTCTAGTATTTCTCAAGGAACTTTAGTGGAAGCACCACTGGAAACAAAGTTAGTTTGATACTAAGAATCTTAAACTAGTACACTCTCTTCCTGAGAAGGTCCTACAAATGGAAGTACTTTGAAAACAAAAGGGGGAGAAAAACCCAACAAAACCCCCCCAACACATTATCCAGCCTTTTGATATTTAAAAACCAGATGTAATTCCCTGACCTAATTTCTTGTCCCAGACCCCTATTAATTTAAGAAGTGAATTTGTGAATGTGACTCAGTATAGCAAAGGGCTTCAAGACAGTTCAGGACAGCTCAGGATGTGCCAAAAACTAATGCACAATAAGAAATGTTTCTGTCTGCTTTATTTTAGGAACTGACATCTCCTCGTCTCATAAAAAGCCACCTACCATATCGGTTTTTGCCTTCGGACCTCCATAATGGCAATTCAAAGGTAAAAATGAAATGAAATCATGTTTGTTTAACTATATTGGCAGCAGTTGTTTAAGTGCTTTGGGAGAGGGGTGGGGAAAAAGCTTTCAATAAGATGATTTCTTTTTTTCACCTCCCCGTCATAGGTAATATACATGGCTCGCAATCCCAAAGACCTGGTGGTGTCTTATTACCAGTTTCACCGCTCCCTAAGGACCATGAGCTACAGAGGAACGTTTCAGGAGTTCTGCAGAAGGTTTATGAATGACAAGTGTAAGGAGCTGTTCTCTCTGCACACGCTGTTACACATTTATTTTCATCTCTGCATTCCTTCTGCAAGTACAGAAATGAACTGGATAAAGGTGCATTTGTTTTGCATATACAGCAAGGACGTTGCTACAGATAGTGCTGCGTGGACTTAGATTTGTCCATGCAAACTATGGCGATGCCTTGTAAATAATTGTCTTTACAATATTTGACCTCCTGGGCTCAGCAGTGTTCCACTTAGCTCAGGCAAAACTCTGGTCTACTCTTCTAAAATTTAGTTTGCAAGGTACCAGGTACCTTGTGAAAAGTGGTGAATACTCCATCATTTGATTTCAGTTGTACCTTACTGTTAGCTACTTCTCACGAGTCTTTCAGTTCCTCAGGGTTTGGGTTTTTTTCCTGGTAATTCCTTTAATATTTTTATTTAATCCAGAAATTCACGGTTTGTCCCTTGCAAGATACCAGTTAGCACACAAAAACCTCCAGTTTGCATGAGACTGATCTGGAGTACATCAGTAAGTTGAAGTGAGCCCCTGTAAAAAGGCAGTTGCAGGCTGCTACCGTCTGAAAAATACACTCTATAATGAGAATACAATTAACCTGCTTCACAACAACTCATCAGCTGCTCACCCAGTAATCCCTTTGAGCAAGGGCTGTTTCATGACACACCCACCCACGGTGTTCCCACTCAGGCTGCACTGCCTTAAGTAGCTCCATTGCACTAGCTCAGTAAACTTACAGGGAGGGCAAGCCCTATGTTCTCACATAACTGGCTGCTGCTGGGCTTTTTGCCAATGGATTGCCACACATTCTAGCTAGGAAGAGAAGAATTTTTTACTGCCTTCTATTTCTCTACAAAATCTTCTCTATGATACCTTAATGTGACACTAAGAATTCACCAGGTACCTTGTGCTCTGAGAGCAGCATCTCCTCTAGAACCAGTGCAGCAAACTTTTCTTCAGCCTGGAATTTGGAGGAGTTGATGATAAAGGAGCTATATAAGGGGAAGAAAAAAGTACAAGTAAAAGCCTACCAGTGGAGGTTATTTAACAGGCCTTAAAAACCTTTGCTACTTTCTCCTGCAAGTTTGCGCAGGGAGGGTAAATGCTCTCCTTCCATTCCAGCCCACTTTCAGCTTTTTCTTTTGCATTCCCTGAGAATGGGATGTTTGTCTGTAGCCCATGATCAGGAACTTCTAGACCGGAGACATACGAAAGACACATTAGAAGGTCTTCTAAAATAGGAAGAAGGTTCTGTATTCTTTTTCATGTAAGTATCGCAAGAGTTATTTATATCTTCATCTAGTAGCAGCTAGCTGATTTATCATAACCTCCCAGAGTCAATAAAACATCACAGTGTGTTCTTTGTCCATAATTGTGCAAATGGAGTGTTTCGTAATACAGTAAATTTAGCATTTAGCTAAATGTTTGCATCTGATGGAAGCAATGCAGCGGCAAAAAAACCTTTGTAAGAAGTCAAAGTACTGCTAGAGGGAGAAGTACTGAGCCCAAACGACACAATCCCACTCTTTTTACCCCTTCTTACCTGACCATCTTGAAACAAATTCAGTGCATGTTAGCTGTGTTGTTTGAAAGCATACGGTTAGATAGGGATTAGTCTTGAATGTGCTAATTCTTTGGCATTATCCTCTATAGCTTAAGGGAGTTTCTTACATAAAGCATAGGTAAACTCTGCTAACATAATCTTAGTGGATTCTTGCCCTGTACCATCAAGAGCAGCTAGAAGCGCTTTTTGCTTGACTGATGTGTTAGCTTCATGTGTGAATTTCTTTAGGGGGGTGTGGAATGGGATTAACAAAAATGGAATTTTTCCAATACCTTTATAGAAATTGAAAATGAGTCAGCTGTTTAAAATAATTTTACTATGATATGGCCCTCTTTGTCCATTGAGAATGTTTCAGTTACCAAAATTAAACAATTATTTTTCAAAGGGAAAAGGTGGCTTCAAAATACAAAACTAAAAAGTTTAATATTTCTCTATAGCTGCTTTGCTGAAAAGATGAAATTGACCAAAAAAATATTGGGAAAGAATGTGAAAAACTGCTCACTGTATTTGCTTAATTCCTTCTTTGATTATCTGAAGTACTTTGGGGGAATTTATCACAGGCAACAAAGAAATATGCAGAATGCATTTCTCTTTGGGTTGTCTTTCCAGTAATATTGGCAGCAAAAGACATTCTCTAGATGATAAATACCAGTGTCTGAACCTCTGCTAGGCACATGTAAATTGACTGAAATCAGTGCAAATGTGGAATTTATCAGAGAAGTGAAAAACAGAGGAAAGTTTTGGGGGAAGGGTTGAGGCTTCCAGTAACCACTGCCTCAGCAGTACTGGGAGCACAAGTCCTCCCAGCATAGCACCTCAGCTTCTCTTCAAGTCCTAAACCCCGCACAGCAGGTATGGGGAACTGAAGACAAGCTGCTGGTGGCAAGCAGGAGGTAGGAGGCATAAGCTTTTAATCATTGGCAACGCCGCACACTGGGCCTGCTCACAACTTGTGATATATGGGAAGTACCTCATCACATCACTCTTAAGATTTTGGGAGCACTCAACACCTCATGGGCATCTAGTTGTAGTCTGGATTTATTGTGTAACTGAGATAACTGATAACAGTATAACTGAAACTGTGTTCTGGCATGTCCACAGAAGTTGTGTGGCAGTGTTCAGAAAATAACAATAGAAGGAAATAGGTCTGAGATTTTAGCGGGGAGGCAAAAGATGTAATGATAAATAGAATATTCTGTCAGTACATCCTACATTTTTGGGAATGACCATGAAGCATTTTTATAGGTCTGTTTCCTCAATACTTCTTTAATTAAGAAAGGACAATGGTTGTTGGCAATTCTTTGTCCATAGTAGAGGGTGCTCTATGGAACTTTCCACGAATGATGTATCTAGCTGCTAAGTGAAGGCAGCTGCAGTGTGGTATGTTAATTGCAGGAATTCACACAGGTTGGAGCCGCTGGAAATTTGCCTTCTGCAAAGCTCTCTGTGTAATTTTTATCTTGGCTCAGTTTCCATTCAGTAGTCAAGAGTTATTAATACTGAGCTCTGAGAGGTCCATCATGAAATGTGGTGGCATTTTCAGCTGAACGTTTTATCTTTATGATAAGTTAGTTCTTTTGAATATTCTAAACTGATAGAAAAACTCTTTTTTAATTAAGTTCCTTGCTGTGCATGGCAATGGGTGAAAACCAGACAGTATTCTCCTGGGGCTATGAGCCACTCCAGTTAATTTATTTTTCTCCTTTTTTTTCCTTTCTGAAAAGGGCTTAATAACAAAAGTGTTCATTTTCCTCATGCCAATCATAATGTCTTTGTAGTAGGATACGGTTCGTGGTTTGAACATGTGCAAGAGTTTTGGGAACATCACATGGATGCCAATGTACTTTTTCTCAAGTATGAAGATATGCATAAGGTAGGTTAGAAGTAGCAAAAAGGTACTTTAATTGTTTTAATATTTTAATATGTTTAGCATCGTAGTGTTTAAAATACATAAAGCACAAAATTTGCTGCTTATGTCCATATTTGGGCTCCCTAATGTCTGATACCATTTTTAAAGCACTGGCATTCAATAGCTTCTATGGACTTTCAGCACTTTCATAAACCTAGTAATTTACTCAGGAATGTGCCTGCATCCATAGGCACTAAACTACTTGCAGAGATGTGTAACTGTTCAGTGCTTGCTACACTCAGCTCTGGGCATTCGTTTAAAAGAAATGTCTTGCTGTGTGTGCTGTATCAATGAGAATAAAAAAAAGCACATCATCAGTAATTTGTCCAATATATTTGGTATTTATTCTGATTATTTGGTTGTTCATATTGTCTTCTGTGAAACAATGTTGAAAACAGGGATGATCGTGTAGCATAAGGTGAACATAATTATTGGGTCCTTATAGTATGCTGGCTAATAAATCCACTTTATTTTTAATCAGAAATTTAGTGGAAATACTACATAGAACATTGGTTTCCATTTCCTATTGCAATAATATATTTTTGAGAATTAATGAAAATGCTTCAAAATGTTTACTTGACTGGAACATTAATGGGAACATAGGAAAAACCCAGCTCTTATCTCTTAAACCTACAAAAAGGCAAAATCAGCGTGGAACTCAATAAAGCTGGGTAAATTATAATTTCAGCTTTACTGAGCCTTCTGATGGAGTGGGATGCTAAAAGATGATGTAATACAATCAAAATAATTGCAATAGTAGAAATTATTTCAAACCCGTGATGTTGAAGGGTGATTTATTCCTAGCTGTGCTCACTGATGGATGCTCTTGAAAGCTGGTGGCATCACAGTATCTTCTGCTTCCTGATAAACATTGCTATTTTGTCCTTGCAACTACAGAAGTCTTACTCATACTGAGGAACCCTGGAGTTCTGGATATGTAAATTAATGACTGCTTATTCTGAGGCCACCTCACTAGATCCTTTCCATCTACATGAATGCAGTCCCAGAAGCTAACAATGAAGGAAGGCTCCAACAGTTCTAACAGTTGTAGTCATTTGTTTTACCATGATCAAAATCAAAGTAACTTTTAATTCCTCCAAAATACACTGGTATTCCCAGGTGATCAGTTAAGGGCCTGGTGTTGTCTGAAGTGGGAAGATCACAATTACTTTGCAGTTCCCTGTTCTAATATTTGAAGAGGCGAGCTTACGTGACTCTGTTCTCTGCTGACCTGTCTTACCCTAATTACTTGCAATGTGTTTATTTTCAGCAAATGGGAAGGTCGCAAAAGTTTAAGATGGTGGTGTTTCTACAACTTCTGCATTTGTATTTTTCACACTCATCAGAATATCACTTATTTTGAAATACTGAAACTCATTAAAAAGGTCATTTAAAATATTGTAAAATAAACTATTTTTTAAATACTGTTTTACAGGACCTAGCAACGATGGTTGAGCAGCTGGTGAGGTTCTTAGGAGTTTCTTATGACAAAGCACAGTTGGAATCCATGGTGGAACACTGCCATCAACTCATTGATCAGTGCTGTAATGCAGAAGCACTTCCCGTTGGCAGGGGTATGTTTAAAACGCACAGTAAAACTCTTATTGCGGAAATTGCAAGAAGCAACTGACAACTTAGTAACCTCCAGGATGTGTTAAGATATTGGCAAAATACTGCTATGTAAATGATGGGAGGTCACTGACTGTTGGTGCAATATAGGGCTTGGTTTGTTTTGAAATAAGGTTAGGTAGAAGTGACTAAAAAGGATGGAAACATCCAAGATCAACAGGGTATATTCAACACCACACAAACTACTCTGTTAGAGAGTCTTTGGCTTACTTCAACAGATTGAGCTATTCATGCTGAGAAGACTGCACCGCTCCTTCTGACCTTTGGCATGTCAAAGCCCACACAATTTCATACAGTTTATCCTGGCCTAAGCCCTTGGTTTTAAGTATATCAGATTTTCTAGAATAGCTGATAATTCTAGTTTGAAGGCATGAAATGACAAGGACCTGTAGCTTTCCTTATGAGCTCTTTTCTTTTCATTGTTTACCTCAGCTATTCAAAATGTGTTTAGCTTCTAGATGTTTATTCTGGTGAGGTCTTTCTCTAGGAACCTGAAGTGCCCTTTGATCTGTTGATAGATCTGTCCTTTGATAATGTCGAGAAATCAAGTCCTTTCTCAGTTGTCTTTCTGATCAGCATAAAAGAGCGAACTTAGTAAGTCTCCCTCAAATTATTTTCTGTAGGCTGCTTTACAGCACTTAACGGCTCTTTCTAAAAATGAGGGAATAAGATCAAGATGGACAATTCCTATGTCAGCCTCACAAATGCCTTACCCAGACATAAAGTAACTTTATCTACTAATTTAATCCAGTTTTAATTGGAACTTCCTCTCTCCCTCTCCCTTGTTTGTCCATCCATAGCCATGTCGGCACTTGTTGATACAGCATCATACATGAAGCATGCGTTTGTCATGACCACAAAGTCCTTTCAGAGGAATTGATTTACAGGTTATTGTCCTTTACTCAGGGATCATGACCTGAATACTTTATTCTTCGGTTTCTCTGTAGGAGCCTTTTCCATACTACCTCTCTCAGCCAACCTTCATGTGATCTGCAAATTATATCAGCGTAATTTTTATAATTATTTTCAAATCTCTGATAAAAAGATCAAATATTTGACTACTGATTCTGACTTAGCCAGTTGTTTATTCATTTATCATGCATTTTGTTGACATTGTATAGTTCTATTAAAAACCACTAAAATCACATGCCTTACAGAAGTCTATTGGTCACCGTTAATCAGTCAAACTGTAACCTTACCAACACTCAGTCAGGTTTGTTTGAGAGCAAGTTTGCTTTCCCATGAAAGCAGGTTCACTGGTATTCTATACTACCTTTGCATCTTTCTTGGCAGACCCTTGTGCCAGTTTTCCATTACTCAGCTCAGGCTATTGTCAGAGTAACTGACCCAGGATAACTTGCCCTGTTTGTATGCTGGCACAAACATTTCAGAATGTCATTCTTGGTAAAAAGCCATTGCTCACACCTCCTTGCTTTTATCTGTGACTTTGCATACCTGGTACGGAAAGGCTCTTCATACGTTCTATAGGGGCTATATGCTCCGGTCATTACAGTAAGGCTTGGAAACAAGATTCCTATGGGCAGTTCTCTGTCATAACTCTGATATCGCACCTCTTTTTGCCCCAGTTCACTGACATTATGGTAACGATCCATTCTTGAAATAAGTATCTCAAATTTGCTGGCTTGAAGTAAAATTCCAGTGAAGACAAAAGAGTTTGTTGTTTCACTGAAAGACCTAATATATTCCCTATAGTTTCTGGTAGAGTCTCCACTGGATGGTGTGTTTTCCTGCTCTTAGTTATCTTGCTTTCAACTCCCATCCTATCCTCCCCTTACTACTTCAAACTGAAAATTCATCATGTAACACAACTTGTATCTTGTGTGAAAACAACAGACTATTTCATTTGCCAGTAGGATTTTACGGCGCGTTGCCTAACTGATTACCAACCCGCTTCTCTGCTATGAAGGCAAGATCACAAAATAATGAGTCTGGTAAGACATCGTGAGGGCCTTGGATAGTGTTCCATGTCAGTGCAAGATTTTACAAACAACAGAGCCATGTTCTCCTCCATTGACTTGCACATAACACAGAAACCTAGGTTTGTTCCTAACCTCCACGACCTGGAGATCTGTGGAGCAGCAGCACTGCCGCATGCTATGCACAGTCTAAATCCCCGCTCCTTTTCCAGTGAAAGCCAGAAAGGTGGTTGTGAAAGAAAGGTGAGGTTGTAACCCAAGAGAAGAGAGAACAGAGCTGCTGGTGACACCTTTCACAGGCAGAAAGGTCAACTACTGTCTCTGCTGGCCATTTCATCTGCATCCAGATAAACAGGGCGATGCCCACTTTTGCTGCGTGCACCATTCTGTACATGGTGTTAGTGTTCATTGTTCTGAAGTGGAGCCTGCAAACCCCCAGTCAAGGGGCAGAGCCTCTTATTTATACCATCTACAAATCTTCCAAAAAGAAGCCTCCATTTTGTGATAGAGAAGGAAGGGAGCTACAGCACTTAATTTAATATTTTGTCATTTGTTCACTGTGTGCTTTTTATTAAAAATATCCTTATTTTGAATTTCTTTTGTTTGCTGTCTCTGGCTTTTACAGTATTTTGTTACTTCAGAATGCAGCTTCATTAACAGTGCTTTGTTCCTTCTCTGTTCGTTTCTGTGACAAACAATGGTGGCAATAACATGACAGCTTATTGTAATTTGTTTCAAATATTTTTAATTTGTCATTAGTTACATTTACTTTATTATTTTGCTTTATTTTAGTTCTTCATTTTTTTTTCTTTTAGCACATTGATCTTTACTCTGAAGATAATCCTGAGCTGCTGTGAAAGCAGAACAATGATTAGATATGTTACTTATATTTGACTCTTATCACACCATAATTTACACAGTTGCATGATTCAAATCATAAACCAGGTGGGTGACTTTTTGACAAGCTATCAATTCATATGGTAAAAAAAAAAAGATGTTACAAATAATCCACTGCATATGTCCTTTATAAAACTTGTCATTTGTCCATACATGTTGTTAGGGAGATTGAGAAAGAAAAGGCTTATCTTTACCAAGCAGAGGAAGAAAATGTTTTATTATTATTATTGAAAGGGAAATACAGGCTTTTATGTTTCATGCTATACTTTATGCAATTATAGTTGCCAGAGCAAAATTGAAATCCGTATCGGATGTTTATGATTGCAAGCGTTTTCTTAATGTGTTTTTTGATACAGGAGAAATTTGGTGAAAACAATAAATGATGCATTTTCAGTCAGTTTCCGGTTCTTTTGATCTTAGGATCCTGAAAACAAACCAGAACACTATCATACCTTCAAGAGTTATAGGAAAATCCCGATTTCACAAAACGGCCCTTGCCACACATACTGCACCATCATGTTAATATGTAATTTGTAGATGTTTCAGACAGTTTTGTCTTTGGACTCAATTATAGAGTTGCTGCATAAAAGCAATGGTAATTAAATTAAATGGGTATTCTTCTTATGCATCAAATGCATAATTAAGCTCCCTGCATGTAGTTTTGTTCTTGCTGTTATGATTAAACTCTCTGGTAGCACTGTCCCAATTCTCCTTTCATTTATTCCAGTTGAACAAGCCTGAATTTTGTCTTTATTTATAGCCAACATAAATGAGAAGAGATTTGGGCCTCTCAGTCTGGTTACTCCGTGGGGATTATTCACCAACAAGTAACCCTGGCTGACTTTGAGTTAAATAAATTTTGGACTGCAGTGAAACAGTGGTTGGGGGCCGCAGCTTTTGACTGGCGGGTTCAGCAGTGTCATCAGGTTATGTTACTAGTTGGGTTCAGTAGAGTAGAAGAATACTCCATACAAGGAAAAAGTGTTCAGTGTCCATATTGCATCCACTAAAAGCTACCTATTCCTCGTGTACAAAATTGAAATTTAAATGGCATAAACTGGGTGCATGGCACTTGTTCTCTTCCATACATATAATCTAGGCACTCATATTTAACAAATAATTCTCTCCATATTGAGGAATGTAAATTAATCTGTTGAACTTATCTTTAAACATAAAATAATAGAAATTAGTAATGATAATATTACATCTCAATAATCGGAATTCAGTGATCAGTTTAATACTCTGCATTCCATGTACCTTTTGGATAGTTCTCTAACCAGTGTATGCTGAAGGCACAGTAATTTTGAAATGTATTATTGTTAGCTGTTGGAATTATTAAACAGCCATAGTTTACATTGAGACCAGAAATCCACTTTTAAAGGAATACCCAAACCAAAATCTGTATTCATTTCTGGTTAAGGGTAGAGCAAAATCTCACAAAAATCTGCATTCTTCCTGTATAATACTTGGCTGGTGCAGATGACAAGGTGTATGGTACTTATTTTAAGGCTTTGCAAGGGTTGTGGCAGAGCAACTGGGTAAGACAACGAACAGCCTTAGGTCTCATTGAGCTTTCAATGAAAGCTAAGACTGATTAGCATCTCACAGATGATACTTGGTGCCCTGCACAGTTAGACTGTAGATACTTGGTGTCCTGTTAATGTCTGCTCTCTGACTTGTGTTCCTTCTCTGTGTTTCAGGACGAGTTGGGCTATGGAAAGACATCTTCACTGTTTCAATGAATGAGAAATTTGATTTAGTTTATAAACAGAAGATGGGAAAATGTGACCTCACATTTGATTTTTATTTATAAAAAATGCATGCATATGATATCCAAATATAGCTAGAAGTGCTTTATGCATTCATTTATTACTTGCTGGACAAAATACTGTAGCTATTATGTGTAACAAGATTTAAAGAAAGAAAAACAATCTAAGTAAACCATATCAGATACAATTATCTTTGATCCTAAACAGCTGTTTTTCTTCTAGTATTGTAATCCTTTGTCCACATGCAAAAACTTCCTAGACAATACTAGAATATTCAGCTGTTACGGAATGTGTTATATATGTATAAGCTATGTATCATATATGCAACTAGAATGTACACCTTTTCAGCCCGACATTGATTATTTAATGTGTTTTATAAAAGCTTTTCACTAGAACCTAAATAAACGTCCGTAAACCAAATAAAAAATTATTTCAGAGGGAAACAAGTAACAGGCCAAAACTGTATGCTAGAATGATCTCAGGGGTTAATCGTCACATTTATTTTTATAGCAGGTATATCAAGTATAAATAAATCCCATTCCAAAATAGTAACTGATCAAAGTGGGGTTCACATTAGGTTCTGCACACCCTTACCTGTATAATCTGAGTAGGTTCCGTGCACTGGCATACTCTGCAAGACAGGCCTTGTTATGAAACATAGCTGTGATTGTCAGTCTAATCCCAAAACCCACCCATGCTTTCATGGATGACGGCACACAGCTGTCTTCCTGATGGATGAAGTTCAGCTCCGTGCTGAAGGTCAGCAAACAGAAGCCTCTTAAGCCCCAAACTCTAATTCAGTCCCTCAAAATGGGGCTTAAAAGCAAGACATCTGGCGCAGGGGAATCTTGAGGAATCAGAGTCTCTGACCTGCATCGCTTTCCTGTGTAGATGTGAATTTCACCCATTAGATACAGAAAGAGAAGAGAAGGTGCTGGATATCCTCTAGTTCCACTAAAAGTTAAGGGCACCTAACACTGTTTACAGTTTGTGCTACTGGACTCCACCAGACCTAAGTGGAAGATGAATATACATGCCAGTGTAAGCAGGCAGAGGAAACAGCAGCACTGAAGGGAGTTTGAAAACACGCCACCAGGTGGGAGTATTGCACAAAAATTCATGCAGAATACAGTTGCAGTAATTGTTAGCCATGACTGGTCTGGATTATAATCAGGATTCAAGTTTATTTCTGTATCTTTTTTTATTTTCTATGACAGGTACACAAACAGCCTGAACCAGGCTACTATCACTATAAAACTCTCCAGAATTATTTTATTGTTCCGTTAGGTAATGACATATATGCTTTTTAGGTTCTCGGCTGCAGGAGGCCCATTTTTGCTAGTCAAATATTCAGGCTCACCAAAAGCCATGAGGAAGGACTAGCAGATTTTTAGTGTTTCAGTTCTGTTGGGAAACTAACTGTCAGTTCAGCAACTGGCAAGTGGTATAGCATGATGTGGCTTGACAGCACTTTTCCTTGTATATTTGTGAGTGAAAATGCTTTCAGTGAAATTTTATTTCTATTTTTATATTTTTAGTACTGTATGAATATTAAGCACTACACATTATACTTCTGTGCTTGCTTGCTTATTGAATAAAAGATGTGTTCCATGCATTGTGGTTTGCTCATTTTCTAGACCTCCTACTCAGGCCAGGTAGTCTTTGTACAAGCCACAGATCCTCTCCCCTACCCACACCTCCTAACTTAAGACAGAAGAACCACAGAAAGATGGCATCAACTCAGACAACCATCTCACCTAATGAGCTGTCTCTGACAGCAGCCCATAACGAATGCCTGTGCAAGAGTACAATAGAGAGCACAGGACTCTGTGAGCATCTTTGTGTTTAATAGCCCTCCACAGGGTTTTCTTCCCCTCAGGTTGGTATTGACACCATCCCATGGCAATGAGTTCTTCATCTAAATGCACACTGTACGAAAAAGGACTTGTTTGCTTGGAGACTGCCACCAGATAGTGTAATTTGGTGTTCCTTTGTTCTTGCACTATGACATGATACCCAGTCACTGTTCAATCCACAGAAGATTTTACACACTTTTACACCTGTTGGGCAACTCCGTGCTGAGAAGTCCTACTAGTCTCTGTCCTACAGGAGACCAAAACCCACAAACTACAACAGGCTGGAATAAGGCAGGAGTAGGAGAATTCCTTCTTGCTACAGAGGAAGACAAAATCTCCCCATGGTTCCTGCAGATTAGAGTCAGAAGAAAATTTCATTAGCACCAAAAATCTTCTTAAATCACTTAATCCTGAGGATGTATGAACAATACATCCTTACTGGCTGCCTAAAAGGCTTCTTGCATTTCTGAATACACCAGGGAATCCTATTTTGGTTCCTAGGCACAGCTTGTCTCCTTTGCTACAGCAGATGACCACCCCCCAAAGCCAAAAATGTTCTAAGGCCACATTTTTAACAGCCAGGTGTATACACATGCCATTGCCAAACTCAGCCTGTGCAGAGGGCCACCAGCTACCAGGCTGGAGGGGGAACAGCTAGTTTGGCCAAAAAAACATTTCCTTATAGTAAAGAGGAATAACCTCTGTGACAGTCTATTGTGCACCTACTGCTATGCTGGTGCTCCTTGTTTTAGATGACAAAGTTGCTGTGTGACAGGAATCTGCCTTCTAGCCCCAGAAAGACTGTCCTCAGCCAGAGCTATTCTTTCCTACCCCTTGATTCTGTTGCCTTCTGTGTTATTAGGTGAAATTCATCCAAAGCTGAAAGCCTGGTCAAAGCCCATTCCACATAAGCCATGCTGAAATTCTACCTTTGGATCTCTGGTCCTTGAAAGCATTTCAGTCTTTCTATTAAAATCTATAGGTCGTAAGCTCCTTCCTACTTTGACAACTTGAACTTTCAGGACTCGGCCAAATGTCACCGTAACTCTCTTTGTACAAACACAGACACCCCTTGGCCAAGTGCCCCAAATTGTCTCTGGTGAGAATGCCTCATTTATACAAAGGCACTGCAAGTGAAGAACAAAAATACCAGAAAACCAAGAGGTTTTTTTTTTCTCCCCTCAGCATTCGAATTTGGTAAGCTGCTTCTGCTGAGGTAACTGCTGCAAAGTTAGCATGCTAGCGAGATTTATCATAGTTACGCGGCTGGTAGCCCATTTAGTGATACAAATGTGCAAGATGCGGGGAGGATTTGGATGGCTCCGTTGCAATGGTATTTCAGATCACCAGCAGGCTTCCCCCTTTTCCTCTAAAGCACCGAGTACCCTCAACGTTAGTTCAAACCAGCCATCGTTGGCCATATACCTTCATGGAAATACCATATATACCACTTCACTGGATCAATCCGTCACTATGCAGGTGCACACCACGCAGTACTCGAAAGGCCGTGGCCGTCAGGCCCCCAGAAAGCCCCCGGGCTGTGCTGAGCACCGCCGTGGCTCCTGGCTCTCCATCCCTGCAGCTTCAGTCGCAGGGATGGCTCAGGTGCCAGCAGCTTTAAGTGGCTTGCCTCAGTAAGAGCCCTTCAAAGCATTAACACGAAGGAACTGAGGGGAAACTAATCTAGATGAGAAATTTTTGCACGGTTTTGTATACAAAAGGTTTAAGTGTTCATGGCAGTGAAGCTGAGCAGTGAAGAGGAAAGACAAGAAAGCTAATGAGTAACCATTAAAGATTCTCAGCACCTTTGTATAAGCATCACAACACAACATGGCACCAATAGTTCTGGCAATAATTATAAAGATTTATAGGCTTGAGTCACCATTATTATAAGCCATTCAGTCTTTCCTGGGTTATAAATAATGCTGCTTGGTAGCTACCAGCAGAGGTTTAGAGGGAGGATTAAGGAAGAGCATTTGTCTCTTAGTCAAAAGAGAAAGGCTAAACAGATTCAGCTGAATCAAATAATATTTACAAAAAAATCCCAAATCCAGTGACCACACCCATGGGAAGGACACAGTACAGAAATTATGATATATAATCTCACTACATAATCCATTTGATTTGTTTACTGTAGATCTGCAGACTGCTGTCCTCTAGTGTTTGAATCATGAAAAATATGCAGATAAGTATTTTCTGCTACCTGTCGTGGTGTATATCACACAGACAGAACAGAAATAATTGCAACCAATAACCAGCTTCATTCTGGCAATGGAAAGAGAGTGTGCAAAAATGAGCACCTTCATTTAAAAATAAAATTTGCACAGATTTTGGCATAATGAGGTTTAGACCTTAAGTACTGAGTCATACTCAAGTAAAAACTGTTGTTCTATCTCCAGGAAGGGGCAAGGAAGTCAACAGCACTGATGCCACTCTGCCCCTATCTATCTGCATAATAAATCACCCCTCTAAAAGATGGGAAAGCGATGGCAAATTCTGCAGGCAGACTGGAACAATGCCTCTTTCTAGCTCTCAGGCTTGAATCATACATAGGTGCATGTAACGTCCAGTGTCCTGAAAGCATCCAAGCTGTGTGGTCTTTAAAAACGAATGGGAGAAAAGTTCACAAAAACGCAGGGCAGTTTTCTGTGCTTTAGGACCCCAACCTGTGGGAATTACTATTAGCAGCATAGGACTCCTTACCATAAATTGGTTTTAGAAACAGTGAAGCTGTTTACACCAATCAAAGAGAGAAAAGAAAGAAGAAACCTTCGTACTCCCTGCTAATGCAGGAACCTACATGAGATTCTTTTGGTAAGCTGTGCTGTGCCAGGATCATTTTTCTGGATTTTGCCACTTCATCAGTGGGTAAAATGGTAAAGCCACGCAACAACTTTTGCCCGAGTTCTCACCGTGCACAGATGACAAGCCCTGGCAATGCACGCTAGAGTAGTTTTAGAAGCTACCACCTCCAGCTGTCCACTCTGCCTCTCTGCCAGAAATGGCCACCGTGGAGGAGAGACAGCAGAAGCAAATGTGTGCTGGCTCCTCAGCTGCTGTAATTTACAGGCTGACATATTAACTTAAACTGATATGGATGGTGGTTTCAGATAATAGGCTGATTTGTGAACTGCAGCTGCAAGGAGCCAAAGCATGTCCTCGGGTGCTGCCCTGGCTCGGAGGTGATCTCCCAAGACCTTGTCAGAGCTCTTCTGGAAGCACTCTGCAATCGGCCGAATGCAGTGTCTACTTGGGAGCAGTCCGTTTCACGCATGGACCAACTTTCGCCTGCAAAAGATAGTCTATAAAGGTGAAATTGTATCCTTCAGCAGGAAGGGGAGACAGATCCACACTGCCACATGGAATGAATTAACCAAACCTGCTTTTGGAAGGAATATTGTTTTGTAGGAGGGAGTGCTGCAAGAAGACATGCTGTGTGACAGCATGCAAGATGCAGAAAGAACAGTAACGTAATGGCAGCTGACTGCTCAGACTGATTCCAATCACAATCACTAATATGCTGACTTGCTTGATATGTGTGGTACGACTGATATTCAAAGTAACTGCCACCCAGACGTTAAATCCACTGTCACCATCTCTGTCACATACTCAGCTTTTGCCAGCACTGAACATAAGATGACAATTTAATCCTCGCACGCAGATAACAGTAGCACAGCTGGTGTAACAGTGTGCTAAGACTTTAGCCTTCGCAGGCCTTACATCTGCTTTCTTACAGCTTTGGAAAAGTCAACCAAAAAATATGTGAGAGCTCTAAGAACTCGGCACGAGCGAACTATTTAGAACAAAACAAGAACCAAGGAAAACATTTAGATTTCAAGCTCCACTGGGAAGGCAGTATTTTATTTTTGCCCATACATCACATAATCAAATGTATCAGGCGTAATAAATAATAAAAATTTACCAGAGGAAACAAAGGTGATGATGAATATTGGCTACTCAAAGCTTGCACCACTCCAGATTTTAACTTTTCCCAGGTTATTCATGTACCACTCTTGTTTGCTTCTGGACCTTCATTGTTTCTGCTGCTGTAACCCCTCCAAAAAAGGCAGTTCTAACCCTACTAAACCCTGGAAATGCTGCAAGAGATTTTCAGTTCCTGGGAGTGCCACCACTCCATAGTTGGTAGGATTTAAACCCACAGAGGAAGATCCACAGTGGGTTTCCAGTTCTGTTCTTTAACCACCCTGCTTCAGCCACACATGCTTAGGGGTCAGTCTCTCTTAACAGCCAGACCCTTTTGGACACGTTCCTTGTTCCTTCAGTAAATCCTACTGAGATTAGATGGCAAAACTAGTTCTTTGTTTTTTATTTTTAAAGATCTTGTAAGCCTGTGTATTCTAAACGGGATGAAAAAGGAATATAAACAAAAATTAAGTTATGGGCCAATTCAAGCTTTGGTTTTTAACCATGCAAGTATGGATCATTCGGTTACTTTTTTTACTCAGTAATCTGGAGCAATTTACATGGAGGTTTTGAAATGAAGCGAGAATTTAAAAATTATTCTGTTTTTTCTAGCAATAACTGCAACACTACGCACTGCCATTACATTCTTGCAATCCTATATGCTTCTGCTCAAGTGACTGTCTCTGAAGGAGTACGACCGCTGAATTCAAAGGGACCAGGTATGAAAGTTAAGTTACATACACAAATCTTTGTGGGAATCAAAATTTTAACATGCCTTGCAGGGCATTAGTCTACATCAAGAACTATTGAAATACTGAACTTGTTCATGGACTCTTGAAAATAGAAAGCATTATTGGTTACTTGCTGATGCGTGGCCAGCGTGTCTGGACTGTGCAAGAGACTGTATTTTTTCCAGACAGTGGCTACAATATAGTTTTCAATAAGTTTCATTCCATTTATTGAAAAATAACCAAACCCACCAACAAACAGAAAACAACAAAGACACACACACGCACACACCCCGCCCAAAGCTTATGGAAGGCCACAGAATAAGGCTTCTTTTCTCACGTCCAACTGCAATAATTTACGCAGTGCTTCTGGAATCAAAAGGACTCAAATCAAGATGGAAAATGCCCAACCGATACTTCACATGGGTCACCACACCATCAAAAAGCAGGCGTTCTATACCGAATCGAACCTTAAAGAGCCCGATTCCTCACAGAAACGCTGGGCGCGGCCACGGCCACCAGAAGCCGCGCCCGGGGGCGATCCCCGGTTCCCTACGCGAGGCTCCGGGCCCGGGGCCCTGGGGCCCAGCCTCCTCCTCCCGAGGGCTGCGGCGGGCCCTGCGCTGTTACCGGCCCGGCAGCCGGGGCTCCGGGGATGAGCACGACGCGGCTCCGTTGCCCCCGTTACCCCCTCACCCGCCTCCGACGGTCGGCGACGGCCCGACCCGCTCCCGCCGGGAGGGGGCCCGGGCGGGGCGGGGCGAGCCTCACCACAACGCCGGCGCCGCACCCAATAGGCACTTACCTTACTGCTGCCACGCGAACGGCGGCGCCCCCGCCCAATCAGGTGCGAAGGCCGTTGTTACCACGGCAACGGCGTCCCGGCACCAGCGGATCCCAGGAGGTGCGGGACGATGCCGGCACCGGCGGGCCCCGCTCTCCCATCCCGGGCCGCAGGTAACGACCCGGGGCTGGGGAACCCGGTAGACCGACGAAGGTCAGTGCGGGGAGGTGGTGGGGAGCAGCGGGGGCCATCCGGGGAGCCACGGCAGCGTTGTAGCGGCGAGCGGGGCCTCGCAGGGCGGCGGGAAGGCCCGGTGTTGGCGGCCTTTTCGTGAGGGAAGCCGGTCCCCGGCCAGTGGGTCAGCTGCCTCCCTACACGGGCAGAGCGCTTGAATCACTTTAATTAACTTTTCTTTTCCATCGTCTAACGATGAGCAAAGCCCCAACCAAGGCAGAAAGTGCTGCGGGGTTTGCTTGCACCAGACTGCTCTGGAAATGGGAATGAGGGACATTGCGGTGAGCATGGAGGGAAAGGGGCCCCTCTGCGTTCTGTCAGGGTGAGGGCTGCAGGTTTGGACTGAGGGAAAGGACGGTGTGGCTGTTGAAATCCTCTGCTGTTATGTTCAAGTGGAGGAAAGAAAGAAAAGAAATTCTCTTAGGGGGCAGGCCATCCCTAATTGCTCCTGATAAAGAAGAATCTGGTTGGTGTGTGGTTTATTCCACAGTTCTTTTTGCCAGGAGTTCTTTCACCTTTTCTCTGAAATACCTAAAAGAGACATGCTTTATAGTTTAGGATCTTTGTGGGCCAGTAGTCTGTCACTGCAGCCAAACTTAGAGCATGTCCTGATAATCAGAATGACCTGCTCACACTGAGGAAGTACAGAGCAGTACAGGAGGCAGCCTGTGTGCTATTGAACTTCCTTATTTGATGTGTTGTAGGTTGGCTTTAACTTCGGGGGAATTTCTGCCTTTGGGACACAAAAGTACACAGTCCCTGAGCTCATAATATATAAAATGCTCATTGCAAAATAAAATGCACATCCTGTAGGTTATCTCAGTCTTTTGCATTACTCATCAGAACTGAATCTTGGAGTGAAACTTTCTGTATTTGCTGAAGAGCCATCATCTGCTGTTGTGAGAAGGCTATCACCACAGATTAGAGTGGTGCCAGGTCCCTGCCTGATCTGTTGGAGGTATGTTTCCAGCTGTACCACCTTGTTTGATAAACACAGGAACAAGTGAACATGCTCAGCCACTTGAATAACATTAGACCTTTTAAGGGGCAGGAGCCTTGGGGGTGGTTTGTCTGTGTAAGAGGTACACGTGCCAGAATCCAGAAAATGCTGCCTTAGTATGTCATGCAGGGACAGCTTACATGCAGGAGAGGATGTGGTATCTAAGTGATTGTTCATTCTTTCTAGAGAGAGCTTTCATGTTTATTTGCTTTCATGTTTATTTGCTGTTTAGCATTTCCCATAAAGCAAGTGCTACTACTGTTTTCCCTGGGTTTTATGAAGTGAGGAGAAAACTTCTTTGGTCATCCTAAGAGTAGGGCAAAATCTGGCTCTAAGTAGCTGATATTTCTAGAACCAGCCTTTCCCCCTCAAGCCATGGAAGGAGAATAGAGAGAAGTAGCAACTGCAGTCTGAGAATATATTAAGGATTTCATAATTGGAGTTAGGGAGGTAAGAAAAGGAAGGCAATGAGAAGACACCATCTTTACAGTGGAGAGTCTGTGATTTGCACACCAGAATTTTTCCTACGGCTAACAAACACTGGCGAAGATGCTGCATGACTTAGAGACAGGGAGCTCCAGGAAAAGTTGTGAGGTGGGAGGTAACAGCGGCTTCCCAGAAAACCTCTGCTTCACCCATCATTTGGATTTTGGGGTGACTTGCCCTGTGTGTTGAGCGTAGGTGTCAAGGTGTTGGTAGTGGGGGGCTGCAGGGGGAGCCTCTGTGAGGAAAGGGCAGGAGCTGCTCCTTGCCAGATACAGCTGCTTCCAGCTGGCTCCAACAGATCCACTGCAGGGCACAGGTAAGCCCATCAGGTGTGGTGAAAGCATACTTAAGAAAGGGTAAAAAAAAAAACCAAACAACAAAAAACGCAGCATAGCTGTGTTGAGAGAGTGGGGATTGAGGGGAAAGAAAGAATTGTGAGAAACTGTCCTGCAGATACTGAAGTCAGAGAAGGAGGGGAGGAGGAGGTGCTCCAGGCACCGGAGCAGAGATTCCCCTGCAGCCCCTGGAGGAGGCCATGGTAAAGCAGGTATTTCACTGCAGCCCATGGAGATGACCGTGCTGGAGCAGATATCCATACTGAAGGTCACAGAGGACCCCACATCAGAGCAGGTGGGTATGCCCTGAAGGAAGCTGCAGCCTGTGGAGGCCCCAGGCTGGAGCAGTGAGTGAAGGACTGTAGCCAGTGGAAAGGACCCACACTGGAGCAGGAGAAAAGTGTGAGGAGGAAGGAGTGTCAGAGAGAAGCTGCTATGGACTGACTACCACCCCCCTTCCCAATCCCCCTGCACTGCTCCGGGGGAGGGAGTAGAAGAGTTGGGAATGAAGGAGCGAAGTCGAGCCTGGGAAGAAGGGGAGGGTGGTGGGAAGGTGTTTTAGGGTTTTTGTCTTTGTTTTTCACCATCCTATTCTATTTTTAATTGGCAGTAAATTAAATTAATTTTCCCCAGATTGAGTCTGTCTTGCCTGGGTGGTAATTGGTGTGTTCTCCTGTCTTTGTCTCAACCCATGAGCTTTTCCATCTTATCTTTTCCCCCTGTCCTGCTGAGGGGAGGGAGTGAGAAAGCAGCTGCGTGGGCAGCTGGCAGCCAGTCCAGGTCAAACCACCACAGCATGGAAGCCTCTGGTAACCCATTTCAAGTCATGCAGGAGCTTATACTCTGATGTGGTTCTGCTGCCAGTTGTTTGCTATAACCCCATCATGAGAACAACAAATTGTGCTAGAGCCACAAACTGTTCACCCTTAATCTGCATGGGGGAATTCGTAGCCTTAATTGTTCTCTGACAATTGCAGAGACTGTCACTCTTTCAAGGGGAATAAAACAAAATAAAGGACAAAGTGACAGCGATCCTTTTACATTAGGTTACATAAAATGTGTCAGGCTTTAAAAATAAAAAGAGAACTAAGAGAAAATGAAGGTGAGACTTGCTGTCTGTCTTGCCAAACACAATGCAAAACAGTGAAGCTTTCAGAAACAAATGGAAAAAGCATTCTATTCTAAAGCTTCATTCATTCTTCCAAGAAAAGAAAAGGACTTGGTCCCATGGTTCTGACTGAAACACTGTAGCAGATCCTCATTATTCTGCCTGCTTTCTACATTTCTATCTAAACTGGCCAGAAATATGTGTATACCATTTGCAAGATCCATCCGTCTTGTAACTATAGTGAAACATGCCTCAGATGCAGGAACTTGGTATGTAGACACTTGGGAAAGTCTTATCAATTAAATTATTGAAATGAGAGGAAATGAGGGCCAAATCCCTTAGTGGCTATAAATGCTGTAATTCTTCTGAAGATAGGAAAGCAAGCAGAGCTATTCTGATTTATGGTAACTGAGGATCTTGCCCTCGCACTAGTAGGAGTGTACTTAAAAATATTAGCAATGGATCTGATTTATGACTTTTTATGCACCAGCATGAATTCCAAGTAACATATAAATCAGAAGCTATTCAGTGCAGGTAAGTTATTCTTGATTCATGCACTGATATTTTGCAGGTGTAAAGGCAGTGTAAGTGAGAAGAGAACCAGGCTCAGTATCTGATGAAACTTTAAGTTTGATTGCTCTGTGTCTGCAATCTTTGACTTTCAGTATATAGACTTCTTATGGACAACGGACTGTTTCTGAAGGGTCTGTGAAAGATAGCTAAGAAAGGCAAGCTGACTGTTAGTAGACCAGGCAGACATATATTTCCACAAGAAAATGTCTAGAGTCCAGAAAATACCAGTTGCACTTGATTTTTACAGGAGTACTTTAGAGATCCATCCTGATTTTCTGAAGAGAGCTTTGCTAATGACTTCAGCAGCAGCAGGATGTGCTTCTACTTACCATATTCTTGTTGTAGCCTAGTTACTGAGCCACATAGCTGTTGCTACCTTAGCTGTTTGAATTTGCTAACAAATTCTGAACCTGTAAAAAGGGCAGAGTAGTATTGAACGGTCCACGAATTTCCCTCTGGCTTGGACATGGTACAAATAGCTGGCACAGCCTCTTTAGTTTCAAACCCCCAGTACCTGAGATAGAGCTTGGTGGTGCCTGAGGAGGCAATGGCAGAATCAGCTTGTGTTTGTTTGTTTCAAATACACTTATTGTCTGCCCATATTTATGATGGGGTAGATCTTGCAGCCAGAACCCCTTCATTTGAGCTCTTGGCCTCTGAGAAATGGACCCTTCCTGCTTACGGTTTCTAGGGAGCCAAACTTGCATGGGTGCCACTGCAAGTGTATCAGCCAAGAGACTGTAGTAATGATGACACTTAGCCATGTATCAGATGAAGAAGAAAAGGTTGTTTTCCACCTGAATGGTGGAGAAAGAATGCTTGGAGGCTAATTTCTTTTAATGGATGGCTACAGAGCTAGGACATCTGCCAGGGGTTACTGCTGTAGATGGGCTGTGCTAGTAAATTAAGTGTGCTTGTGACTGTTTTTTGGCACTGAGGCTAACTGGCATGGAATAGCCTATGTCCAGACTGTTAAACACTTCTCACCCTCTGAAACAAGATGGCTGCGTGCAAACTGCCCATGGGGAATGGTTCCCGACCAAGCTAACTCCCGAAATGTGCCCAAGAAGCTGCTTGACCCAAGCTTGGATCAAAACCCAGTAAGAGATTATTCTAACAATTTGAGTGTACAGAGGATGAAGATGCAGTGCCCAGTGACACTACCCAGCAACTGCTTAATTTGCCGCATGTTAAGCAGTGGAGATGGTCTACTCAGATCTACTTAATTTCTGTTTGATAACATGAAGATAGGATTGCTTAAGTTGTCAGAAAGGTGTTGTTTTCCTTTCCTTTCCTCGCCAGCCCCCCCCCCCCCCCTTCTCCCTAGTAGTCCAAAGCACTGAGCTAGGTAATGAAAACTTGAAGTGTTTGAACCGTGGTGATTTTGTTTGTTTCTTAATTTTGGATGTTTTTTTGAAGGGAGGTGGGGAGAGGGCAGAAGGGCTTTTCTGCCTGTGTAAAATGCTGCACAGTCCTGCATTTTTGCTAAAGGACTAGTAAGTCTTGCTGTTGTCCCACTGTTTTCCACTTGGCTGCGCAATGTCTGCTTTCTTTTTACTTCTCGTCGCCATTTACAGAGAATTGACTGACCCTCCTTATATGGCCTTTGTCATTTGTACATAGCATGCTAGATTTTCAGAACTCATAGAACTCCCTGTGCTAATGCTTTCTATACTGTTGTAATTGAGTGGCAGGAGCAAGGTGCTATTGATGGGCACATATCAGAGAGAGGAGGAAGTATATTATACTGTCTGACTGCCACTCAGTTTGGGGAGAACCCAAGTTTCTAATTTTGAATTACATTTGTAATAGAGAAAACAAGGCCTTTTAAAATATTTCCTTTGAAGTGTCTGATTGGGTTAACTACATAAGTATCAATAGAATTACCCTGCGATCCAGTGCATAAGACCGCCAATATTTGAAAGTATTTTTGTGACTAATGATTGTAAAACAGCACGGAAAAGATTGTGTGATAGCACCATCACCTGGATCTCCCTTATTTTATTAGCACTCAAAACACATTCCATGTGGGCAAAGACAAATGCCTCATCATACCTGAATAAGCCCCAGAGCGGCATCTCCCAAAGTTTTGAGTGGTAGAGCATCATCGACTCTCCGCATTCCTACTGGGAGTTTGCATAGTGGTGTTTGCAATCGCAGGCGCTGTTCAAGCTGTATGGTTGCACAGAGCAGATGCAGACCGTTTAACATTGCCTAGCGGGTCACCAGTGAGCCACACTTACGAAACTGTTGCATATGCCACGCAATACTATCTCTGTCTGATTGTTATTTTCCCAGTTAGCTCTTCTGTTTATACTTACAGTATAGTTTGCCTCAGATTTCCTGGTGCGGAAAATTAATAATAGCTCTTCATAAAACAGAGTAATTACTGTAATGAGCTGGTGTCTGGTACATGCATTTTTCTCCTGCAAAAGCCTAAAAGTCTAAATAAACATCTAAGCAACTGTACTGCTTAATAAAATAGCAGGCTTTCTTAACTAAAAGGTTGTGTTTTTAAAGATTTTTAGAGTACTTTAATGTGCATAGCCTTCAAGATAACGGGCAAAAACATTTCCAGAGGTAATTCTGTGTTATTTGGTAAAGGAGTTAGTTGTCTACCAGTCTGGTCTCCTACTCTAAACTGCGTATCTGAAAGTGCTGACATAGGAGATAGCTCTTGCTGACTAACAGTGACTAGATGAGAGGAGTTCACAATTTCTGTGTTTGTGCTGGACACTATCTCAGTCAATATTTTTATCAGTAAATTAGATCTCATGTCAAGAAATCAGGTTTTGTCTCGCCCGTCGCTGTTGGCAGCCACAGTGCTTCTTATTCATGTCCTATATTCTGGTGTGTTTAAAACATAATCCTGTTTTAAACCCAGGGGAGACCATGGCCAGAGTGACAACTGCAGAAGACCTCAGTGCCTTGCACCTCTCCTCTCAAGGCATCACATTTACCGCAGGACCTCATTCTACACAAAACAGAGCATCATTGTGTGGCAGCAGGTGGAGCTCAATTAAATCGGCTGCAGATTTGTACCGAAGTCTAAGTGCTCACAGCCTTGGGACTTTAAATCAAAATCCTCCTATTGCTCAGAGGACAAGCACTGTGTAACTTGCAGGTGGCATCATCCTCTCAGTCCTTTCTGTCCTGTTGTTTGCCTGGGGTTCAGTGGTGCCTTTCAGTGTAGCAAGTTGCAGTGGCCAGGGAGCCCTTACGCTGCTTGGGGTTTGGGGCACGTTTCCCTCAGTACTTTGAGAGAAGTTGTCTGTTACAGATACACCATGTTTGCTGGATCCTGTGGACAGGAGCAAAATCAATCTAGTTCTATTGATGGAGAGAGGGTGGAAGAGGGAGCCATGGCCCTTCTCACCCAACTCTTGTTCCTCCTGCTTGTATGTGAGGAAACAGAGTCTCTATTTTCTTCCCTTCTCTGAAGTCCTCTGGAACTTGAGAGAGATGCCTTCTTTGGACCACTGTCTCGCTTCTGTTCTGAAGTCACTACAAGATCACTGTTTCCAATTATAACACATTACCAGATTTGATATATATCTTGTCCTTTGGGAACTCATTTGAAATGACTATACCCTTACCACAGAAAGCTCATTTTCTGGAGGAGTAAGATTTATAGTTTGTTCCAATCAAGTATGAATTTGCTGTTAATCCCAATGTGGACATTCCTCTTGCAAGTAATTTTTAATTATTATCATGTGAGGCTTCCTCCATCACAGTTCGTGTCACTTTTCCTCCTCTCCTTGCCATGTACTTTTAGACTGAGGGTCAGATTCATTGTAGGAGTAAGCTGTGACAGCTCTATTGATTTCACTGAAGCTGTATCCAGCTGTGAATTTGAATGCTTTCTTTTGTCAGAACGGCTTGAAGTTGAAATGAAATGTGCAAGGTGCCCATGATTGTATACTTTCATTGTAATGAAGAGATGAGCATAAGAAAAAATTTGGCTCTCGTAAAACTGCAGCAAAGCTGTAAATAACAAAAAGCTGTATTTTGCCATCTTGCTTTCTGTAAACAAAGCTTCTTCTGAAGGCAGTTACATTTTGTTTAAGGGCAGATCCTAGATTAACGTTTGGAAAAACCATAAATGCCTATGAACTAGCTTCAGTGTTCAGATTTGTGTACAAAACCTTCTTTGATTCAAGTAGAAGGTAATTAAATGCTCATAGCTGTGGCTGGATTTGGCTCATTAGGAATCCAAAAGAAACATCAGGGCAAATCTTTTGGTCCTTGTTTAGTTCTTATTCAAGTCTAATGAGAGCCAGAGGTGTCTTAAGTAATATAAGGCATCCCTGTACACTATATTGCACTATCAGGTACTTCCACTCTCCATTGCTGGCTGTGTTTTTCATGGGAAAGGGGCTGGCATGTGCTACAATACTTACCAGCCATAGACTCTATGTACAGACAATGAATGTTGACCCCACTACTACATGATATCTCTACCCAAAGCTCAATAACTGAATAAAGTCTCTAAATTTTACAGGGTGGAGAGATCCTCTCTGTAGTTTGAAGTGGGAGGGCTGCCATCATGGAACACATCTATGCACTGTAACTTTATTGGTTTTTAACTTTTAAAACTTCAGTGTATATTCCAACTTACTGTTTTGGCTGTAGTAGCAGAAAGAGCAACCCCAGAATCTTTTATTTAAATACTTATAATTGTGTTTGGTTATTTATTGCTTTCAAATCAGTAGGCAAACAATAACCAATTTACTTAATATTTCTAGGGATGAACTGATTTGTATTGAATTCTCAGAAAAATATGTGATTTTGCCAGACTTAGGGGTATCTGGTGACTGCCTGATATATTTTACAGTTACGCCTGTGAGCCCCATCCCAGATCCCACATTATTCTCCTGGGATGTCGGGCAGATCTTACTTCAAAAGACAGCTGATAAAGAAGATGAACTGAAAAAAGCATTTCAGATGCTTGATGTTGGTCAGACTCTGACAGTCACAAAGGGTGAATTCAGGAGAGTGATTGAAACCTTTCTCTTCCATCTAACAGAAGCCGAATTTGATACTGTGCTGGCAGAGGTGTGCTACGTCATTGCTGTTTATAATCATTTAGAGGCTGTTCCTGTTTACATCTAGAGCAAAATTTCAATGGGAGCGGGTTCCAGACCAATATTATCAAAAAGATGCTAGACATGGTCAAAACCTTTTGTTCAAGTGAAAGCCATAGAAAACTTGCAAAAGCAATGTGAGGTAAATTTGACAATTGGTATGTTTATATGAGGATTTTGTCTGTGTAGTGTGTCTCACTATTTGAAAGAGTTGTCATTTACTAGCAGATTTTTTGATTTAAAAAAAAATCTCACAGCTTAAATTCATATACATGCAGTGTTATGAATATGCATAGATTAGGTTGTGAACTTTGAGTCAGAGACCAGCTGTTTTTTGTCTGCACGAGGAGTTTCTCAGCTCACTTTTGGTATTTGCTACCTTATAAACCATCATCAGATTGGACTTGAAGGAACATTGGGTGTTTATATGATATCATGACTGACACTTATCAAAAATAAGGGAAGATTCTGATGCCAATCTGCACCAGCATTACTGTACACTTAAATTTCTGTCCTGAAAGTGTAGGTGACTAATTTTTATATATATTCTTTTTTTTCTAATGTACTTGACTCTTGTTTATTTGTTTAATTTGAATGATCTGATCTATTACATTTGCATTTTAAACTAATCAGCCTGTAATGGGTTAGGCCCATTTCAGCCAAGATTGATGTTAAATTCTTTGCTAATACTACGTTGTCTTTAGGGGTACACATATACACCTGAAGCAGAAAAGGCCTTGGCTCTGTGTAAGCACTGCTCAGCAATAAGGAAAACATCTCCATATTACCAACACTGTTTTCAGCACAAATCCAAAACATAGCTCCATACTAGCTACTATGAAGAAAATTAACTCTATCCTAGCCAAAACCAGCACAACGCATTAAATAGTCTTTTGGAACAAGAGAAGGATGCATCAGTGACGCTGATGAGAATGGATATACTTTCATATATACATGTGAAAGATCATAGAGCTAGAGAGTTGAGAAATCTTTATCTTACGTGATGGAAAGACTTGTAGGTTGTAACTTGTTTGGGAGGGAATTACCAGATATTAAATTAATGCTCTGCTTAATTCTTGACAAGTTGCTGAGAAGTAATAATCCATACACAAAACAAAACCAAAATTATAAGATAGGTTTATTTTTGCTGTTTAAGAAAAGCACGAGTAACGCAAATGAAGTATTTAAACAATCTAATATCACTGTAGGACTTATCCATGTATATTGAAATACAGACCCCAAATATTGGCAAAGTTACTGTGCCATATCTCGACTTCCTGTCAAAGTTCACTAAAACTGCCAGGAGTACCAGCATGCTCAAACGGTAAGTGTTCCATATTATGCAGGCAAATTGCTTCTAAATTGTACTCATGAATCACGTGTGAGTTGTCTAACTCTCAAGGAGGAATCTAGCTGCTAATGTAAGCTTCTAGTGACATAGAGATATGATACACTTTTTTCTAAAATCACTTTTTCTGTATGGGTAATTGGCGTAGTTGCCATAGGAATGTTACCTGATTGCCAAAGGGAAGGGAATGGTCTGCCAAGCCACTGATCTGCTACTGGGAAAATATGAACCTTTAAGACTAATCAGTCTGTTCTCTAAATTAACAATGAAAGTTGTTGTGTATGAAAGAAGTTATAACTGATTCAGTTTAATAGGGATTTGAAAGCATGCCACTCAGCTTGACACGTCTTTAAGTGAAACATAGAAGCTAAGGCAAGGGACCCAATAATGGGAAAGTTATAGTGTTTCAGGATTCAATCCTTTAGGAGTAAATAACTCACATTCATCTTCATTTCCAGTGCAAGTAATTTTTCAATAATAAAGTTGAGAAGACACCAGCTGTGTGTGAAGTGGGGTTAAGTTTGGATTCTTACTGTCAATGAAGTAAATGGAAAGTAGAGCCGTACTCGATGTAAAAAAAAAATAAATAAAAACAAACAAACAAAAAAACCCCAACCCCAAATCTGTACTCTCGCGGTAGCTTTCTTAGTGAGTACGAAATATTTGTCACACCACACCCCTCCCCCCCCGCCCCCAGTAAAACATAAAGGGTGAAATTCTGCAAGGGGATCTGCAGGGAAATTCCTTTTCCTTCAGTTTGCCCTGCGGGTTTGTATGATCTAGCCTTCAATAAAGAGTTGCCTCAAAAAATATTCTGTAAATTCCAGTCCGGCTTTGTTCCCAGCAAGTGCAAAGCTAAGAAAACTCTCAGACAAAGAGAGAATGAGGGAGTGTAATACTGAGGATACAAAAATGGGATTAGGACTTTGAAAGGAAGCAGGAGGAAGAAGAGGAGCAGCAAAAGAAAAGAAGAAAAAGGGAGGGACCTAAGCCACTTTCTCCCAGAGAGACAGGGGAGCTTAAAAAATTCTAATTAATTAGTGAAAACTAATTAAATAACAAATGAGGGATCTTTCCTGGAATAAAAGGTTAATCTTTTCTTTATTACATGCAATATAATAAAACGGTAAAGCTTTTTGTACGCTTGGGGTTGGATTTTCTTCCGCTGTTCGAGGAGAATATACAAGACGTGACTCTTGATTTCCTTTTAAACTCCCAAAATGCGGAAAGTAAGGATCAGGCTCAGACGCTCTTGTCTTCTGGCCGGCGAGTTTGCTGGGGAACCGCTCCGAGGTGTGCGGGACCGGCCCCGGCGTGGGTTTGCGAGAGCCCCCGGGCACGGACGCCCGTGGTTTGCCCACGGGAGGGCAGCACCGGGGCTCTTCGCCGGGAGTTCTGCTCGGAGCCGCTTCTCCTCTCCACCGAGAACTCCAGCCATTCGCTGAATGCGGAGGCTGAAACGATGGCAGAGCATGGCTTCTCGGACTTCATCCCGCAAATACAGATATGAATAGAAAAGGGCCTTTCAGGAGCAGTCAGTTAAGGCTGAAACCAGAGAAGGAGGTGCGGAGAGTGGAATTTGGCACCCGCAGAACCCACCAGCGAGAGTAAACTTGGCTGGTAGTTGACTCTGAAAATGACCCGCTCTGGTGCTTGGTGCAAGTCAATAGGATGAGGAAACAAAAGCAAAAGCAAGGCGATGTATTTTTAATTTTTAAAAGCATTTTAAAAGTTACTGGTGACAAGTGGATCTCAGATTTGTGCTGGGGGAGAAGGGGAGGAGGAGACACGCTTCTTGTTCTCTAAAGAACACTTGACAGGAGCAGAGGAGAGGGGAGAACTGGCACTCTAACTTTCTTGACCTTGGGACTCCCTAGTACTCTGTCATCCCAGGGGCCAGATCAAGCTCCTAATAAGCATTTGTGTCCCTTACAGCAGCCAAAAAAAATCCTTCAAGAAAATATATTTTACACTAACAGTCATCACGCTTGTGGTAGAGGAGCAGCTGCCACATCTCCGTTCTGCTCAGGGATGCAGATTTGTGGTGATTTTCTCCAAGACCAGTGCAGAGCTGTGAAGAACAGCCACAACGAAGGCAGCGTCAAGCCACTTTCTTGCATTTATTGTTGTTCACATGCTAAAATAAAACTCTCCCATTGATGTCCCTACAGTGGTCGGTCTTCAACGGTACTGTGATGCACTTGTGGTTTATGTTCATCTAATCTTTTTTATTATATTTATTTTCAGGTTGAACAGGCACAGTCACCAAACAATAACATTAAGTCAGCTGGAAACCCTGCTCAAGGAGAAAGTATGCTGACCACGGTAATAACAGAAACCACATGCTGGGGTAGTAATTCATTTCAGATAAGTAGATGTTGCTCTTGATGTACCAATATCAATTTGGTAACGTGTTTAAAAGGATGTTGCCCTGTTGTATCATGAGGACATGGTCATACTTGTATGCTTTTTTGTAGGGTTTTTTGTTGTTGTTTTGCGGGTTTTTATTATGCTGAAGTACTAAGTAGTATTTTAAAAGCCTCTCTGATCCACACTGTGAGTCCCTTTTTAGCATCAAAAACCTAAGCACTCTTCTCTTTCAAGCAGTCTTGCAACAAATCTCTGGTGTAGGACTGGCATAGTCCCACTGTGATTTTATTTCTTAGTTACTAGATGCTTGTGGCTTGAGTAACAATGCTTGACTTATTTAAGAAACTAGATTCTCCATGGCAGTACAATTTCTGTAATTGTTTAGCCCTTTGCAAGACTGATGTAAAACATTTTGTCACATCAGAAGAACGGTATTTTATGCATTTTGTACTCTTTTTGCTTAGAAGTGTCCAGCCACCTGAGAGCTCAGTCTGCTTAAATCTCAACACAAATTTGAACTGCACAAACCCACTTTTTTAAATTGAGGAGAAAGTGGTGGTGTGACTATGGGAAAGCTAGATTTTTATTATTTTATTTTTGCACAAACTGAGCCATGAAAATCTGTTTATCAACATCATAGTATTTTATTATATTTGGGCATTTGCAAGTTAACCTAATGTCACATATCATGCCTAATAATAGTTATTATTTACAAGGACACAGAGGAGTATTCCATGCCTTCTAGAGCACTGTGTGACAGTCTGTTGGCTCTACCCTAAGACTGTTCATAGAAGAAATACATTAAACATAACCTGATGTAAATTCCAAGGAAAATCCAGTCTCCTGCTGTGCTTGGCATGGGCTTGGCCTGTAATTTGGGAGGGAGAAATAAAATCTTTCTGATTTCACAGCTGTTATTGCACCTCAGGGCTGCAGTAGTATTTGCAACCCATTTGCTTCCCTTCCACTGAGTAGGACATCTGAATATATCCTCACTCTAGTCTGAATAAAATATTAACATATCGCAAGGCTGTTAGGACAGATTGTATCCAAGACAATCTTTTCTCGCTGTGGAAAAGCCTATCAATCATAACTTGGTATAGTTGTTATTAATGCCATAGCTTTTATTCATTTGGCTATATGCGGCTAACTGAAGAGTAACATTTACGTTTTCATGTTAAGCGTTTCCTATCACAAAAGAAACTGCTGAAATATATTCTTATTACAGAATTTATGAATTGAAAATATCCTCCAAAGTCCTGATTAGAGGTACATTTAATTTACAAGGTTCTATGTGTGGGTTTTTTTTTTTAACAGCATTGTGAAATAGAGCTGTTATGTATATTTTAGTACATTAACAGAAAACATCATTAACTTAAGGCAAGGTTACCGCCTTATATATATCCCAGGAACAATTCAGTTAAAGAAGTACTGCAAGATATATAAATGCATGATGTACACAGATAATTATTCAGATACACTTAACAGTTCATATACTCTTTTAAGTATTTATCTGTAATTTATCACAGTGGTTATTCCCAAGCCGAACCTTATTCTGCTCCTGTTTGGATGCACATCATTAGTCAAGGATACATTTATATTTGTAAATCTGATTGGGTTTTGAATATGTATGTGCATGTTAAAAAAAAAAAAGAAATAGTTCTTAATGTCCTCAGTAAAATACAGAATAGTAATTTTCTCCTTGTATAGGCAGAAAGCTGTATTTGGACCACCTACCACATGTACCTTTATTTAGACATCATAACTAGCATAATGGCCAAGATCAAGTGTGCTGGTTTTGGCTGGCATAGAGTTAATTTTCTTCACAGTAGTTAGTATGAGGCAATGTCTTGGATTTGTGCTGAAAACAGTGTTGATAATACAGAGATGTTTTTGTTACTGCTGAGCAGTGCTTACACAGAATCAAGGCTTTTTTTGCTTCTCTCACCACCCTACCAGCGAGGAGGCTGAGGGGACACAAGAAGTTGGGAGGGGACACAGCCGGGACAGCTGACCCCCACTGACCAAAGGGATATTCCAGGCCATAGGACGTCACGCTCAGTGTATAAAGCTGGGGGAAGGAGGAGGAAGGGGGGACGTTTGGAGTGATGGTGTTTGTCTGCCCAAGTCACCGTCACACATGCTGGAGCCCTGCTTTCCTGGAGATGGCTGAACACCTGCCTGCCAATGGGAAGTGGGGAATGAACTCCTTGTTTTGCTTTGCTTGCGTGTGCAGCTTTTGCTTTACTTACTAAACTGCCTTTATCTCAGCCCACAAGTTTTCTCACTTTTATCCTTCTGATTCTCTCCCCCATCCCACTGTGAGGGAGGTGAGTGAGTGGCTGTGTGGTACTTAGTTGCCAGCTGGGGTTAAACCACGACATCAAGAAAATCAGCAGGTGGTTCAGAGCATCTTCTAGTCAGTGAAAAAACAGGGGGGAACCAAGACCTGACAGGTGGCCTTGGATTTCTCATCACTGTTGTGTACTTAGAAACTCTAGCTATGCTGACAGTTCACTTAATCAAATGATCCAGGGCTGGCCTTGCCTGGTTTTATGACACCAAAGTTATTGTATTTGTTGGAAGTGAGCCTTAGTGCCTTTGTAGTCATTCTTACTTGCTCAGTAAAGCATAGATAAGCTAGGAAAAGATTTTGAGTATTTCAAATGCCAGGGTGAATCTCTACATTTAGTTTTGACTTTAGGAGTCCTTCTATAATTTCTAGTCAAATGTAGTAAAATATTACTCCTGAAGGTCACTGTCTGGGGAAAAGCAGGTTTAAAGAAAAACCAACCAACCAACCAACCAAAAAACCCCGAACAAACAACTGATCAAGAAAGAAAAGTAACAGCAAATTGTAGGAAAATGGCCACAATGTGTAGGATCCACAGTGCTGCCTCCTAAGAAAAGAACAGCCTCAGAAGGGGGGCCAAATGCTGAACAGATGTGTGCCTGGGAATGTAAATGGTGGTGCATGAAAGAATTCGTTTTCTACTGACTCAGTGAGTGTTCAAGGTAGTAAGGCAGCAATGTAGTAGGGATACTTATGCACTTCTTCATGTGCTGTAACAAGAACCAGAACTTTCATAGCATACCAGAAGCCCAGACTCTTCTTTTCCATGCTCCTGGCCAGCTGATGCCCTGGCTGTATGCTGCTGTCCTGGCTCAGTAGAGACCTCTTCAATAAAGGGCAACTTGTCTTCTAAGCATCCAAATCTGTCTTCTTTTTCTTTATAGAGTGCGATTTCACTGACTTGGCTGCTAGGACTCCAAAAATAGGGACAGGATTTGTTCCCCAGTGATACTTGCAAAAGGACATGGCACCACACAAAGGAGCCTCAGCTTCAATGATGCAGTGTTCCTAAATGTTAAAAAAATAAAACTTTGTTCAAGAAGAGCTTGCAACCTGAAACAGTTTTTTAATGGCAGTGAAAGGACTCCCCTGAAGTGAGTCAGCCCCTCCAAATAATAGTCTCCTTAAGAAAGGAATCCAGCAAGTATGAAAAAGAAATAACTAACACTCAGTTTGCTGGAGTGCAAAGATGGCTCTGTACTGCATGTACACATCCATTTTATGTGGAGGTCTTTTACTCATAGCTGGATGGTGGGAGTGGGAATATTATATTAGCTAAGTTCAGGCCCCAACTGTTTCTCTTTAAAGATTACTGAAGTACTGGGATTGATTTGCATTTACAACAAGCCTGTTCATGTAAAGCAGAATGTAAAGAGAACTGAAAATTGATTTACTTTGTGTACGCATTGCACAAATTTCAAGGTCTCTAAAAATTGCTAATGGGTTGTAAAGGGCTATCAATATGAACAAGCATCAGGCCCATATATTTTCCTCACTCCTCCTACTCTTATGTCCCCTCCCCCATTAATTTTTGATTTTATGTTTATGAGGATCTGAAAATAGTCTAATTTTTTCTATCTGGTTTGGGCCTATCTTTACCAGCTGGTAAATAGGAAATGTTCACTGTAGGAAGCCAATACTCTGCAGAGTGTAAACAGATGGAATCAATATAAAGTGACAAGTTAGACTGTGCTACTGAGAATACAGAGCCAAAACTAAGAGCATAACAGTCACGATACTTATTTTGTTCCAATTCATTTGGTACTGAATAGCACTTCATATATGCACAGCTGTGTCCTTCCGTTTTTTACTTTCTTTCTTTCTTCTGGTTTGATGATGACAATTTCAAAGAAAAACTTTAATTAAAGATTTTACACAAAATGGCCCAAAGTAGAATATAGGGAAAATGAGCACTGATGTGTTTATAGCAAGAGAAGAAAATTTTTCAGGCATTTATTTTCTTTCTTTCTTTTTTAACAAAACAAACAAAATCTGATGTGTGTATCTCTCTGTGTGTAATATGCTAGATTGGTAGATCTTTGCAGATTGAAATATTCCATTTGCCGATAAGGTATAGAACCATACCTCTAACAGCTTCCCCATTATCCCCCTCGTTCCCCCGGTGCCTGCACAGGAGGGTGCCGTGAAGGGCAGGACATGGAAGTGTACATCTCTGCGTGGGTGCGCTGGCCGAAGGGAAGGGGACAGTCAGGCAGAGAGACTGCTACAGCCTGCTGTCAGGCTGTCCTGAGACAGACTGGAAGCAGAGGGACCGAGGGTTTTCCTTTTCCTGCCCTGGAGCCCTTGCCTCACGTGCACCTCCTCCACTCTCGAGAAGGGTGTTTTGGAGACCATGGATCTGATGCACAGTCCCTTCAGGGACGGTTAGAGGGGTGGTAAGCTTCCAAGCTGTCCTGTGTTGCAGGGTTTGCCTTGAAAGCATATCTGAGCTCTAGTCCTTTTGCCAGAGAGAGTGCCAGGTGTTATAGTACGGGTTTTTCTTTACTAATTTATGCATTTTTGACACATTTTCACAAAAATGGAAGAAGGCAGCATGTTTTGCCACTCTGTCCCCAACTTGTTCCTTGCAGCATATTTCTTAATGCTGCCATTAAAATTTTGCTATTTTTGCTTTCTTGGCAAATAATAACCCCAGATTTCCCATATGTTGTTTATTAGGGTGACTGTATGGCTTTAATGAGGGGCAGCAACCACAAGTTTGAACACAGATATTTCTTCTGATACTCACGTCAAGGGCAAGCAGCTTTTGTTCCTGCAGAAGAAACACTGGGTCTGTCCCGGTCTCCTCCATGCATATCCCCCTAGGTAGGCAATCCATCGTAGTGCATCTGTGCAGAACTTCTCCTCCCCATCCAGCCAGCTTCCCCTTCCGCAAAGCACGATTCTTCTAACTATAATGCTAGGGGCCTGCTTGTCTCAGGGATTCCCTAAAACCTCTTTCAGACTCATTCAACATCAGAAGGAAGGTATATGTTATTGTAGGCAGAATTCAGGAGTCTGGGGTAATGGGAATGCATGAAAGCCCCTTTCCAGATCTCCTTCCCACCCTTGCCAAATACCCTGAGCCACCCAGCAAGTTCCATAAAGGCTGGAAGAGGGAAGCAACGCGTGACGCAGGTGGCACCTTACAAGCCCAGATCCATGGGACACACAATCGCTGAGAAAAATGCCTCGATAAACAGTGATTGGCCATACTTGGGTGGGTAGCAAAATGAACTTCAGTGATTTGTGGCATGAAATTGTCTCACACTAAGCTGCAGTCTGTGTAAGGGAGGGTCTGGAAGTTCCTCCTGTTGCGATGCCTGTAGAGGATGTGTTTTCAATGGATATCCTTTGTGCTTCTGAAGTATAAGAAAATATTTAAAATAGTCATTGTCTTCCTTCTTCCCAAGGGATCCCCAAGTGCTTTACATGCATAAATGCTGCTGAAACGCGGTCACTGCTGGGGTGGGGAGCAGCAGCCAGCTGGCATGTGTCAGTGACAACAGAGCGCGTTATGCCAAAGACACTATGGCAAGGTCCTGTGGTTGCTAAAAGTGCTGTGATAGCACTAATACTCCAGGGAACAAACAGGAACATTGCTTCTGGTGTCTTTGCTGAAAGATTCTGGTAGCATAAACTGGTTGGTACGTAGCTTATCTAACCTCTACGGACAAATGGCCATATCAAGCTGGCAGAAAAATGTACCACCAGTGCCAGGCACCATAGTATCCAAACCTGTGCTTCACTCATTAAATAATACTTCTCAGTTCAATCTGATTACAGGCAGAAATGAATCAAGATTGCTGCCTTTCTTTCTGCATGAAAAGCTTGGAGTTGTGATGGAAATGTTTTGCTGATCATGGCAAGGAAGAGAAATCCTAGCCTGCTCTGGTGAAGTCTAATCCTTTCTTTGAATTTGAATTTCCTTTGTTGTTTTATATATCTATCACCATAGGAAAACACTTTTTCTTTTAGTGAATAAAAACTGGCTTTCCTTCTTCATGTCTTTAGCCGGATAAAAAGCTTTATCCTCTTCCACTCTTTTTTGCCAGGCAGAGTCGCCAAGGAGTAGTCAAATCTGCCTGATTCAGAGCTACTTACTTTGGGCAACCTTTGCTTACATCAGTGGATGGTTGTAGCCACAAATAGGCCTATTCATTCTGCACAAATGCTCTGCAGTGGGAGTACTGGACTTGGAATCTCAACTCTTTTGGTGAAAACGAACAAGATACGAAATCTTGGTTCCACTGAAGTACTGACTTCACTATCATCAGGACTCCCTCCAAGGACTTTTCTCCTTCTTACTCCTGGTAGCGCTACAGAATATATGCAACTGAGCTGGACTTAATTCTGTCTCAGGCAGCTGCATTTGAATGAGTGAGTAAGGAGCAGTGGCAGAATCTTTATTATTGCTGCTATTATGTGAGCCAGAAAGAACACAGCCTGACTCAGCTCCCCAGTTGCATTTTCAGAAATAGCAGTTAAAAAGAGTGATATTTTTAAACAAAGCTTTATTCTTGTAAGCTGAACAATTCAACACAGAACAGAGTAAGCATGGAAGCTGTCAATACTACTTTTATTGTCAGTTTTCAGTTTGTAAGCTTACTTTAAGTTCCAGGTTGCTGAGACTTTTAACAGACTTGGAGAAGACAGTTGCAATTGCTAGAATGTTAATATATCTGTCAGTTTGTCCCATGTATACATTTTCTTTCAACCCTTAAATCTTCTTGATTTTGGTAATTTTTGAAGTGAAGGGGGGAAAAAAAGAATGCTTTGGTATATGTAGAAAAAATAATTCACTGATATTCTGGAGTTCACTGATACTTACGAAATGTATACCTGCCTTGATCTTTGATATTTGGTTTCCAGCAAATCTCTGGGTTTCAGTCATTGAAGGAAGATCATCCTCTGCCTACTGTTTAAAATATATGAATCATATCTGAAATTCATTGCTTTGCCTAAAAGAGTTTTGCAGTTTACTAGTGCCATTTGAAGAGGAAATTGCCTTAGACTCGAGTAAATGCAAAATATTCATTTCTCATAAAGTGTTATTGTAAAATTTTCTACTGTGCCAGGGAAGGTTGTCCTGTATTATCAAAATAGGTATAAAATGGCATTTTGTATTATACCTTAGCAAAGCTTTCCAGTGCTTGCATTTGTGTCAGTTGTGTCAGTATTGGTTTCTTGTTCATTGAAATCACCTGTAATTTGTAGATTGCAAAGAATGTGAAAAACATTATCAGGTGCTGCAGACTTTTTAACTACAGCTGTGCAGGGTGGACACAGAGGCACACATTAAGGCAAGTTCTTGAGATTGCCTGTTTTAGGATGAAGGACTCAGAATTTGAAAAGTAGGTAAAGAAACAGCTGTGATTTTTCTGTGAGACTAATAATATGATGTTCTGAATGACAGTGGCTGGGGGCTGCTTGCAGCAGGCTAATTTGCCACTTTATCTTCTGTATGCAAGTTGCAGCCTTCAGCCTTTCTCTGACTAAATGCATGCAATAGTAGGCAAGGATAAATATGTTGGTAATTCATTCCAAAGGGATGAGTCCTGCATCAGAATTCATCCCAATCAGATTGATTTTCAGGATGGGGGTTAAGATACTAGAGGGACAATGTGGGACTGCTCTTGCCTGCAGTCTCACAGAGTGACATTGGGGGTGGATGTTCTTGGTCTCAGACCAGGACAGGGTTGAGGAATCTGAATGGAGATGCTGGTGCCTGCTCCACTCTGAAAGCTGAATAGAAGAGATACTGAGAACCCCAGAGGCTTTTCCAGAGGAAGAAGTAGTGCAGAGAGGAAAGGATTTCCTTACCCTGCTTATAAGAGGTGTTAGGACAGCCTTTTGCTTGTCCCCTTCAGTTCCTTTGGCTGACATAGGGTATATATAAGACATTTTTGAAATATTATTCCCCAGAACCAATGTATCAAGAGGACAATGTGTGTGTACAGCACTTGTCTACAGGAGGCAGGAACCCCTCCCTTTCACAGCTGAATTGAAATTGTTGGCTTCTGAATGAGAAGGTGTCTTCCCACTCCTGCTGAGACCAGTGAGTGGAGAAAGCCAAGAGCCGTTGCCTCTCACTGGAAAAAAAGATCCTGATAGCCAGATGACTAGTGGAATCTTGCCTTTGAGAAAGACAAAAGCTCTGATCAGCTGTTTTGTGCTTCTGCTGAATTCCTGCAGGTAGTTTGAATGTGACTTTTTTTGACCATGGGGCAGAAGAACGCTGCTGTTTGAAATCAAATGGTACCGTGGCACATCTTCACATCCTGTGCGGCTTGAGGCAGGGAGCAGGGAAATGTTGTATCACGGGTACTATGGTCTGCTTCCTCTCCCCTTAGCGTGCTTTTCATGTGAAGTGATATGGTGGAATGGAAACTCAGAGGCTGCCCCCAGGTAAGGTGAAGCCAGAAAGCAAGGAGCAACTTGATTCAGTGACCCAGTCATCTAGGCTGGGCACTTGGTTCACCAGCAGCCTCAGAAGAAACACTTACCCTTTTAGGGCTGTGGTTTGCACAGCTACGTGAGGGAAAAACACTTATTTACCTCAGAGGTATGATGTGAGCCTTGATTAATATTTGTGTAGTGTTTGGAAACTAGATTGCTCCATTCATCAATGGCAGAGCAATGGCTAAGTATTAATATTGGGAGTCCATATGCGCTTCAGATATGATGGATCCAGCGTCTCTACTAGTTTGTCCTGACAGAAGCTGTAGCAGAGCCGGCTCTCTCAGAGCAGGGACGTGGGGACGGGAAGGAGCCGGAGCTTTGATGGCAGCAGGACCAGCAAGGAAGAAGGATGGCCCGAGCATGATGCGGTAAGAGAGTGCATTCCCAAAGAGCACGTGGAATACTTGCTTAGTATCCTTGCCAACAGGCTGCTGTGAAACTGTGCTTGTAAGGCACAGCGATGGAAATATTGAAAGAGATCAAGTGATGACAATGCCTGTGAATTGATGCCAATGACATGCGGGGAGATCAGCTACAAACTGCCTTAAACCAACATGAATCTGATGTTACATGCTCTGTTTCCAAAGAATGCTTAGTGTCTTATGATTTTGAATGACTTTCTGTGGATTTTGGAGTCTATGAAATCCATCAGGAAATACCACTGGAGATATTCTTTGCTGGACAGGGACTTAAAAGAAAATGAAGCAAATTAAGATGGTACTTTATAGCTTGAGGATTTTTGTTTGGATTTTTTTATTTGGATATTTTTTTTCATTGTGAACATCTTCCAAAATAATTTTTGTCAGTTCATATTGCCTGGCTACGCTATTTCATTTTGTGTATTTTTTTCTGGTTGGGATACTTTCCAGAATTAGATATCAACAAACCCAATTAAATAATTTGGTACAGGCAATTATAGAACAGAAGCAATACTCTTCTAAAGCAGGCAATCAAAAAACCAAAATGATACTTTATTTGACAATAAACCTTGTGTTTGGCATTGCAATCTGAAAGGTAATAAATCTATAAAAATGTTACTACATCTCATAAGTGCTGAATAATAAAAAAGAACACAAATTTTTGTTTGGGGGGTTTAAAGCTCTAAAATGATGAGATTTTATCAGAAAAGCTTCTGAAGCTTAACAAATAAAAGTAAGGGTTACAAGTCTCCTCTGTATGAAACAACAGAATATCAGAAATAATACAGAGATTAAATGTAACTTTTATTTTCTTACTGATGGAATATCACACAAATGACTTTTGAAGAAGCCTATTAAATTTAAGAATGTTTAAATGTACCCAAATTATACCTGACTTTCTTATTATGGATGAACCTTAAAGCAACTGAAAGTGTATTCTCTTCTCAAAGCACAAGTTGCAAGATAACTAATGTTAATAATACATTTAAGGAGGGATATTAATGCCCTAGTCAAAGGAACCAAATGTTTTTCTTTTGAAAGTGTGGTTAAAATTATGGGCCAAATTCACTTCTGTGCTGGTAATTTTGCACTGATCCAGTTAAATCTCAAGGACAACATAAAACAAAGGAGTATACTCTGCTCCTCTGTCTGCACGTATATTAATGTACAAAAGCTATACATCCTGTAGTCATCATGCCCTAAAATAATGTTGTCCATGTGAATGACTTGGGTCATAATGACTGGGTTTATTTTGTCTATATTGTAGGTGGTTGGGGAGGCATGGGCAACTCAAGAAATTTGAGTCTATATGTCCTTGCTATTTCAAGTATGTCCATGCTTCCCTCTGAATTCCTGATAAACTGGGCAAGCACAATACTTTTTTTTTGCCTGTTGGGAACCTTATCAAGTCACTTGACTGCTCCATAAATCTGCACTGCTGACAGTAGTGATAATGGCTGAGAAACTGGAAAAATCCAAAGTGAACAGCAAAAAAATTTAACTAAAATGGGTCTCCCATGGAATGTTTAGGTTCTCAAAATCACCATCCATCAAATTCCTTGACAAAAATCAATAATCCCTGGGCTTCTTAGGTATTTTTTTAACTTGTCAAGGGCAGATAAGCAGGCAGGCGAAGTAAATGCTAACAGTCTTTTTAGACTGTTTAGATATATCTACCCCCCTTTATTCCCACTCAGGTCCCTTCCTTGGGCAAAAGATTGGAGTGTTGTATTCCAAACCCAGCAGCCTAAAATGTTGGTTTCATCAGAAAGAAATTTTCTTCTCTTTTTGAGGTTCCTGGTGAGATTTCTACATATCTAAAGAGCCTTTGCTTCAAAGCTGTGGGTCCAGGGATGTTCTAGGGCATTGGGTGCTCAATGCTTAGCTGCTAGGCTATGTTTCTTTGATATGACTGTCTATCACATTTCTCTGGACAGTATATCTTTCATAGCATGGACCTGTGGCTGTGACTTTTAGAGAAAATGCATCTTATTTGATAGGGCCTGGGCTCCTGCTGTCCTTCAGGTTTCTAGTTTTGAATTACAATATAATATAATCCACTTTAAATGCTTCTCTCTGCATTGATCTTGAAAAACAACCAACCACCCAATATTGTTCTTTGGACCAAGTTTTGCTGCCGCTTTTCTTTCTGCTGTCTCTTCACAGTGTGGTCTCCTGAATTGATTTCTGCTTTTGGACTCCGCAGCTGTTTCTGATTCAAGCCAGAGCCTGCTGAATATTTGCCTTGGATTGATTAACAAATATTTTTTTCCCATAGTCCTGTTATGGTTGTTCTGGGACACAGTGTCGAGACTCTCAATTAACTTTAATGGACTTTGGACCAGTCCTGTAATTATTAAAAGGGCTTTTTCTGTCAAGATCCTGACATAAGGTACTGCCCAGACAGATCTTTTGGGCTGGGGACACTTACTATGTAGTCAGGGGAAAATACTCATTTTCAGAGATGTGTCTTGGATGCACAAACTCTGCCAGAGAGCCCTGTTTGTGCTCATAGCATTTCTTTCAGCTAGGCCAGCCCAACTCCAGAGAGACAGAGCAATTGTATTACCTCACCAAAAGGATATTAAAAATTTTCGGGAAAAAAAACCCAGAAAGCTAACAGTTCTGAAACCCAGCCTCTGCTAGGAAGAAGTAAACCCTTTTTGGATGGACCTCCCATCTAAAGATTTACTTGATTATGTGAAAAATATAACTCTCCTTAAGACCAGATCCCAGGACTTCAGCTTTTTACAGTTTTTACAGTTACTGTTTTTACAGTTGGACAGTCTTGATCATCTAGTCCTAATGGTCAGGAAAGTTATTTAGATTTCATACCAGGGCTACATTCTCCAGTTTTGTGGGGAAAACCACCCATGAAATACATATATACCTATTTCCTTAACATCCCAATGACATCCTGAATTCATTGCAGCCAGGCAATACAAACCTTCATTGTTAGATAAATGACTGAAAACATAGAAACAAAAGCCATCTACCTGACTTCTTCCTATATGCGATAACTGGATTTAATTTAAAAATCAGAGAAAGAAAAGGGATATGGCAGCAATTTTTAAATATTGAACTTAAAAGCTTTTTCTTAAAAGTCACATGCTCAAGACGAAGCTGTCCCTAGGCACCTTTAATGTACTCATGTGGCAGTTATGCAGCAAATAACTCAAGGTTATTTTCTTTGGCAGCAATTTCAGAGCAAATCTTTGTGTAAAGAATGATTTCTTTTCCTTGAACAGTGGGCTGGATTCATAAAAAGTATAATGGGTACATTTGTTTGTTTTTCAATTTTAACAATTAGGAGGTATTTGTATGTGTGTAAAAATAGAAAGCAGGAAAATAATGAATAGTTGTACTTATAATTAGCATATTTTGATACTTAGGAAACCAGAACCCATTTCTATGCTTATTAAATGTGCATTGTCAGCTTCAGTTTTTTGGAAATTACAAACTAAAAAATAATTTCAGATTAAGTGTTGCTTAAGGAAGATATACTGAAATTAAAAGTAAACCCAGACTTTAAAATGTCTAGAACAATACTTAGCTTTCTTGTGCTTAGAATCATAGAATGGTTTGAGTTGGAAGGAATCTTTAAAGGTTATCTGGTCCAACCCCCCCCCTGCAATGATCAGGGGCATCTTCAACTAGATCAGGTTGCTCAGAGCCCCATCCAGCCTGACCTTGAGTGTTTCCAGGGATGGGGCATCAACCTGCTCCAGTGTTTCGCCACTCTCATCATAAAAAACTTCTTTCTTATAGCTAGTTTGAATCTACCCTCCTTTAAAACCATTACCCCTTATCCTGTTGCTACAGGCCTTACTAAAAAGTCTGTCCCCATCTTTCTTAAAAGATCCGTAAGGTCTTATAGGCTTGTTCCTGTAATAGTCTTATCGGCACCAAGATATGTGCTAGTCTTCTAGCTTTTAAGCAAAACTTGTGCAAAGATTTTTCCATTGTGGATCTGGGTAGTCCAGCTATATTCATGGCACTGATTCAAGAATATTATGGCTGCACAAGACGGGATGCTTCAGCCTATCAGAGCCAAAACTAGTGGTAAAGTTAATGTAGTTGGGATCCATGTGCTCTGAAAGACTGTGTGTTTGCAAGAACAGGGCTTTAGAGAGGATTGGATCCAGAGCCCCTTGAATGTAATTAACATATTTTCATTGTTTTCAACTGGTTTTAATCCAGTCCTTCCATCCTGGGTGTAGAGAGGAAACAGTGATCAAATTTAAGCAGGTATAGAACATAAGCATGTACTGGAATTTTTTTTTTTTTCAGATTATAATCTGAGTATAGATAGGGAAGTCACGGACATAAATAAGGAAATCATTAAATGACAGGAAGGGCAAGGCAATCCAAAGGCTAACTTAAAATACCTGAGGCTTGTTGCCCTTTCTAGTAAGTGAAAAGATATTAGCATATCCAGAGAGCAAGCAGATGAGAACTATAATTTAGGATTTCTGAATGACCCTGTGGTAGTACTTGTTTTCCTCCTTCCCTACATCAAGAAGGGTAGAAGAGACTGCTGCCAGTGTTTAAAGCTAGTCTTTGGGAATACGTTCCTTGGACAATAAATTCATGAAACCAAACTAATCATTGTGATGATTAGGACCAATAATTTGTTTTTTTTAAGGCATATTAACATAGATGAATCAAGAATGATGCTACATAACTTGTGTTCTCTTCATATGCCCAGATGAAGGCAATAGCAAGTCTCCTATTGATTTTTTTTTTTTTTTTTTTTAATAAAGAAAACAGGGTCTGGCCCAATTTTAATGGCTGCTGCAAAGACCAACTCAATCTCCATTCGTTACATATCCAGATTGTATCCTGCCCCTTCTGTAAGCATGCGGTTAATGGTGTGCAAACCATGATGGTGATCCTTGCCTATTCATGGGGATCCTGCGTAAGAAGCTGGAGTGTAAAGAACAGCGGGCAGAAGCACAGTTTTGAACCAGTAATTAGTTCTGTATTTCTATTTGTTTATTAAATGGGATTGACTTTCCAGCCTTGATATATGTAGATCCATAATAAGCCATTTTGTTCAAAACAGCAGAAATTGCCCAAGAGTAACAGTAGAAAGTTCCTAGGGGAAGGAATGCAAGTGTTTTCATGTGACAGAAAACAGAGTACCCCATGGGTTGCTGAAAACTGTCACTAATGTAGGATAATGACTGAAGAGTGTTCCTGTTCTGTAGTAAGGCCATGGTAATTTGTGCATGTATCTGGTTTTTGTTGTAGGCTGGGGTTTTTTTCATAGTTCAAAAACTGAGCTGTAAACATGGGAGAATTTCAGACACTCCGAAAAAGTGCCAAAGTATCATGACTGGTGCTGAGATTTACTATTAACCTGATTTTTCTCACAGCGTTTTCGTAAAATAGAACTGTCAATCCCCAAATAATCCAATCACACAAATGTTTTTGAAGTATTCCTTTCATTTTTAATGTATGCATGAAAAGTTTGTTCAAAATGGAACCAAATCTATCCATTTTATTATGTATGTTTCTACTGCGCTTCACATATGTCAGAGTACTGTCTGTATATTCATTCTGTATTTCCATATGTACAACTCACAGCTAACATAATCTTAATCCCTTTAAAATTTCCTTGAAAATAAATTCACAGATAATCCTCACCCTCTAGTAAGAGACAAAGAGAAGGCTTGAGGGGAAATCGGATGTGGGGGAATTGCTGGGGGAAAGAAGTGAAGTCCTCCATGAATTATGCATATATCACAGGTGTATGGTTTATTGTGATAACCAGGATAGCCCCATGGGTTGGGCAGGATTATAATTCAATTTTTACAAATGGGAAATCAAGGCAAGAGGCAAGCCAATGGCTTCCCAAGTTTCTTGAGTAAATTTAATATTGCGATCGGGAACTCTTGTCTTTCACTAGACCACAAAAGTGGTGCAATTACGACGATCTTAGCAGTTAATCACTCCTTCACACTTTGCCAGACAACCCAAAGAACAGAGAGGAGAACAGGGTATGTTACAGTGCAGCTCTATTCTTGTTCCAAATGGAATTTGCTGAATGGCTAACTAGGTTCTCTTCTCTTTGTCACCTACATGGTCCCGTAAATCGCAAGTTGAATTTGCCCCTCTCTCACCCCTGTGTTAATGCAAGTGGTGGGTTATAAATGGGTGGTATTTATCTTTTTTTTCATAAGATCTTGGCTTCTACTATGCGGCTGTCCGACAGGGTTAATGTTCCAAACACGTCTGGAAAAAGTTCTGAGCAGAAATAGGACTTTTATTTTCATATATTGTCAAAGTCAAAAACAGAACACAGCTTCACATCAGGTACTGTCATTCCCAGGATGCTAGAAAACTATAGGAAAAAAAGAAAAACAAAAAAGCCACAATCATGATTCAAGGGATGGTGTGGATGCTTTAGAGCTTATTGTTAGCAGACAATCTGTTTAGCCTTTGAAAAAGGAGTTTAAGAGGTGACTACATTATATGGTGTAATAGCTTCACTAGATAGACAAATTCAAATGAAAAAATAAGGCAATCAGTTCTTCTGAGTCCTTGGAACAAATTCATAAGGACTAACTAGATGCATTCTTGTCAGACATGCTTTAATCAAGCACAAGTTTTGTTGTATTTAGAGACTAATTATGGGGCTAAATGCAAAGGAAGTTGAGAGAAACTTAGTTGCCTGGCATACACAAGATGTTCTATGGTACCATTTTAGCTTTAGACTTTATGGATCCTCTTTATGCAACAGAATTTTAATTTTCATTTTAAAAACTACATCTTTCTAGGTTTCATGATTAGGAAGATAAAACATGAGCATGAGTCACAGCATTGTTTTCTGAAGGGGATTGGAGATAAATCCCACAGTGACTTGTGATAAACTGGTCCTGGATTCTCTAACGAACTGTTGTTCTGAAAGGTGAAAAATGCTCATTTTTTCCATGCATTTGGATGCAATCTGAGGATGGCAAGTGTATACAGTATTAACAACTTCACTGTCAATCAGGGGAAATATCTAGAAAATAAATGCTTGTAATCAAAGATTAATTTCCAAGCTGTAGAAGTTAATACCATGTGGAAATGAGTCCTAACTGCAAAGTGAGGTTCCTGTTTAATTCAGATAAAGCTGCTGCAAATTTTCCAGCCTGCTATAAAATTCAGACAACTTGCTACAGAGTTTGGGTATGACTTATAAGTTAAACTGGAATTTGTTTAAGAATATCATAACATATTATTAGAAGAGAAATATCCTTGTGCGGATATATTCAAATTCATGTTCATGTAGATGGCCAAGAAAATGGCACTGCGTGTAGGATTTAAATGATATTAGGCAGACAACTTGTATACTATAGACAATCTTGGGTAGAGGAAAGAAACCGGAGAAAAATGTAGTGGGAAGGTAGAAAAAAGTAATTCGCTGCTTATTTGTTTTTCACAATTGTTTACATATTGTGTTTCTAAAGATTTCATAAATTTCCTATTTCTTCAATTCACTACAAGTATGATCTAGAACAGCTGTGTTCTCTGAAAAATGACTTTTTCTCTAGGCTGTGGAACTGTTACTGTGCTAGAGATTCTAATGTGATGGATTATAAAGAATTTTTGAAGAATTTTGGCATAAGTACAGACACAGCTAAAGAAAAAAAGCACAGAAAATGAAGTTCCAGGTATGTGCTCAGAAAAGGAGTGGAAACTTGGGTACTTTTCCTCTTTCCAGTTATATCAATAGAAGTATTTCTGTTGGCCTTGATGGATCTGGTTTGCAATTTTGTAGGACATTGGTAGCCTCTGATTCTCAACAGACACAACCAGGACAGGGAGGAAAAGAAAGCCAGGTCCCTTTGGCCTGGGAAATTCTACCAACTGTGCGTGAAAACTGCCTTTAAAATCAAAGGATGACATTACATGGGCCAAGAAATAAAATCACCATTACAAGCTCATAAACTCCAGATAAAGAATTTGTTACTACAGCTTGGAATCTTGTAGCACTTGGGAACCTCGGTTTTCATCCAGTATTCAATCATACTGAATTTTGCAGGTAATCTTTGTAACAAAGAACTTACACGCTAAGACAGTGACAAAATGGTGAACTTGGACAGCTTGGGGAGGTCAAGGTGACAGTAAGACATTTTTTGTCAGCCTGACAGGAGTAGTTTCAAGCATAGCAGCAACTTAACTTATTGGAGTCTTTGTAGGCATCAACTCAAAGAAGGATGTTTAAGAAGGATTGACGGTCAGTAATTAAGTCAGTTTGTGAATGTGTATAGGCAGGTCCTCTCAAATATAAAGGTCACCATAAGAGTAGATAAAAACATGTATTTGTTTGAAATTGCAAGAACCAGACAGTCCAAGGCGGCACAAGGGGTCGTTCCTGAGTGAAAGGTGATTGCATGGAGGACGGGGGCTGTGGAGACCCTTAAAATGAAGGCATTAGCTTATGTTTGTTGTCTAGGGAAGGAAGAGTCATTGATAAGAGCAGGATATGGTTGTTTTCCTCAAAGACAGAAAAAGTGTGTTTCAGTAATTCAGTTGCTGGATGAATGGAGGCAGTGAAGAGATTTAGCCCTGTACGTGGATAAAAAGGGTTGTGCTTGAGAGGTTATGCAGCAAAAATCTGCCAGATTTACCTGTAATATGAACGTGAGGATCTATGGAGATATGAGTTTAAGAAGATAGTGAGAAAGGCCCTTCCAGGACACTTCAAAATAATGTAAATCTGTTTTCATATCTTGAAATTTAATTTAGTGTATTTAACAAGGTATTTTGTTCATCACATATGTACACATATGATATTTTGGCAATAGGAGTTTTCATGAGAGTGAGTTTAGCTGCTAATTATTTTTTCATTTATTTTTATTTAAAAAGAAGCATTTAAACTTACCTTTGCTGAAGAAAGCCAGTACAGACTTACCTGTACTTTGCAGGCTAAAGAGCATTAGCTTCAAACATTGTCTCTTTCATTTCTACTACTCAAAATTTAGCACTTCATGAAGACAATTCTAGAATTTAAAAAAAGAATAAATAAAAAAATCTATCCTGGTCTAGAAAAGAGAAGCTAGCAGTCCAGAAGCCTGAATTATGATTATCCTCTTCCTGACAGAAAGTCTTCCCTTGGGTGGTAGGAATTATTTTTGAACCAATTTTGAATATATGGCCTGACGTTCAAAAGCCCTGAATACCAACAGTTCACATTGGCTTTAGTAGGATCAGAAGAAGCTGAACTCTTTTGAAATCAAGAAGTCAGAACATCTAGTATTTTAATAATACTTTTCTTCTCACCATTTTACACAGCCGTGGTGTGTCTATATAGAGGTTTGTAAGTTTGTGCAGTACTATCAAAGATTGTTTTGAAACCATTACTAGAAGTAAATATAACTACCAAAAATAGAGGTTTTTTTTCCTGTGTGGGGTACTGAAATTGTGGAGAAATAATCTTACGAATTAAGGCTCCTCCTCCTTCCTAGTACATGCTGTACCTAGCATTGTGCATGATTAACCCTCGTAATTAACCCGTCTAGTTAATGGGGCCTGGGACACAACCTCCCCACTCATTCTACCATAGAATGCCTCAGTCATCTGGAGACCTTGCTTGTGGTTCCTGCAGCCCTGCTGTACTGACAGTGTCTTGCATTCACCTCCTGCCCTCCGATTCTCAGTTCCATCTCTTTCACCCACCCACTTTGAGAAGTGGAGCCTTGTCCATGTAAAGTAGATATAAAAAAATTACTGATCAACGTTGGTCTAAAAATAGATTTTAAAATCATCCAGCTAGATTAGTGGGAACCTCTGGTGCATTTCTGAGGTGCAAAACTGAGTGCTATCTGTTTATTAGTAGCCAATCAACCAAATTGAAATAGGGCAGTTCTAAATGGAATTGAGCATTCACACAAATAATTTTAAAAAGTTGAAGTAATAAAAAGTATAGCTTTATGTAAACAGGAAGGCAAACCCGTGTTCAGCAGGCCACTGAGCAGGCAGAGGGAACAGGGGAGAGCAAGCCCTAAGCAAATGAGTATCCTTTTCCATATGGAGCAGCATTTTGTTTCCTATGTAGCCCCACTGGAATAACTTTTGAAAGAGTTTGGTGCACATACTCTTTGTGCATAAGGTTCTCAAAATGCCTGTGTCTTGTCCGTCACAGGGGTTGCTGCTATGCTCTGAATCAAGTATAACACATCCATAGCAGAATCGTTATCCCAAAGCGTGTACATGCCAACAGCGCGTTAAGTAGAGCAGTATACAACAAACCACCATCACAAAATGAGCTGCTCAGCCCAGCTCTAATAAATATTCCACAGAATTGGTTTGGGTTTGGCGTCTGTTTTTTTTGATGGGGAATCATTGAGGAGGGCTGTTTGACTTACAGTAACTGGAAGCTCTTCCAAGGACTGTGGGAGCTAAGATGGGCCAGTGGACAGGGCTATGTGAAGGAAATGGAAAAGAGAAGAGCCTTTTTGAGGTCAATAGGCATGCTTATTATCAAAGGCCTATAAGGACACTGTCTTCCATTTCCTGAAAAAATATTTTTGGTAGTGGATCATTCTGAAAACATACTGACAAAGAGAGGGAGCTAGTTTCTAGTAGTACCTTCTAATATTAAATGTAATAAAGATACCTGTTAAGTTTGTAAGTTGTGTGAATTATGTTTTAAAAGAGATATGAAATGAAAAACTACTACAACAAATGCACAGATTAGTTAGCATAATTTTAAACTACTGATCAAGTTTGAAATACAGGAAAATACAAGAAAGTATGTATTTTCGGTTTGGTTTAGTCTTTTTGTACCTAAAGATTTATCCAAACAGCCTTTAAGAGTTTTTGATGGCTTTATTTCTTTGAAGCTGACAAAGCTGTGGACTTCGCTAAATCAGGTTTCTTAACAGCACTAATCTTCCAGAAAATAGAAGGAACAGAACCAGAAAAAACTTCTTCCAGAGTCTTCACCAGCAAAACTTTTCCTACAGCCTTCACCAGCTGGGTGCGTTGTGACAGAGTGCAGCATGGAGAGCACTAGGAGGGCATTTAGAGAAAAGGTACGGGAGTGCCATTAATACTTCGGAATACTTCGACAGGTGGAGAATCTGAGCCAGGCATCACAAGAAAAGAAAATTGCCAAGCTTTGAGGCCAGTTAATTATACCAACTTCTTTTATGAACAAATTCCATGCACAGGGTTTCTTGTTTGCTTTTAAAGCCAGATAGCAGAAGCAGCAGTTCATTTTTATTTTGTGTATTCCAGTCTTGCTTATTAGATTCACAGCCTTAAAAACATACGTATTACAACTACAAATTCCTTAGGCTAAACCAAAATGAGAGTGCATCGAAGCTTCGTGGCTAAGGTGTTTCCTAATGAGAATTGCTAGATCGCTCTGTCAGATCAAAGTAAGTAATGACTTACACTGAGTAATGACTAGTTATCGTTGTCTGACAATTATTTTCTGACCTGCATGAAATAAATTATTAGTGGATAGGTGCTGCTGCAGAAACACATTTTTTTTGATATGTGGTGGCAAGCTTAGAATAGAGAGTGGAGCTGGAATAGACATGGCAAATGACCTCTCCTTGTGCCCTTAGATGTGATCTTAACTGAAGAGGACTGGCGAGTGTGATGGTGCAATGTAACTGTATTCCACCTGCTTTATGGGAAGGTGAAAAGAAAATTTTCCAGCACTCGCTCTTGTGCCTTCATGTAATGAAAATCCTGACTCTCTAAGAAAAGAGAAACTGATACTGTGCACCAAGTCTGCATATTCTACCACAAACTCAATTACACAGACCTGTAACTGTGCTTTCTCAGCCTTCAAAAGACAGGGGAGGAGGGACAAACAAGGCTACAGGGACATTCAACATCTTGACCCTTTTTCATGTTGTATATCTTTGATACAGAGTTCAAGGCCTGGATTGGAAGCACAGTACATCTCACCTTACAATCCTTCCCAGTCCTTGATGTTTATTTTGGGCTTTCTAAAGTCTCTCTATACATTATCTTTACACTGTGTTTTCGGCAGTTTTGAATGAACAATAATCAGCTTAGAAGCAGATGGGGTACTTGTCAAAAAATGGTGAGGGGAGAAAAGCCTCGGGGATGCTGGCAGTATTCAACAACCCAGTGTGAGCTAACATTTCAGAAAAACAAACCAGTCTTCCTATTGTTTCATGAGCCTTATCAAAATCTGCAGTAAGTCAACTTTCAGGCATTTTACAAGTCCCATAAGCAAAAACACATCCACATAGCTCCTTTGCAACAGCCCATGAATTAAAAAAAAAAAAGCAAAGAAATGAGTGATGTGTTTATACAACAGCTATGTTAACTATTGCATGTCTTCTAACATCTTCCAGTATTTATTGTGCTAACGACCCATTTTAATAAAGGAAACCTTGATACTAGGTTATGCAGTGGATGGTTTTAAAGTTACGTTAAGACAGGTGTTATCAAGCAGGCTGATCCACCAAGTATTTTTAGCTCTGAATTTTGAGGCAGAGTTATTATTTGAGAAACTTGTCTGACTTGTCATTTGAGAGTGTGTGATTGGGAATACTGTTTTGTAGTGAGCTTATTAATTAAACATCTGACGGTCAGAGCATGCCGGGGTAACCTATTTGATCAGTTCACAGAGAAGAACATTTGAAAAGGTCTTGTAAAAAATGCATTATTGTTTTAAAAGCTTCATGAACTTGACTTTTCTGAACAAAACACTATAAATTGTATTCATTACAGCTGTGTTCAGCCTATCAGGACATTGAAAAAGCCTTCAGAGCAATTGATGTCAGTCGGAGTGGATTTGTGTCTTTGGATTACTTTAAGTCAGTCATAAACGGCTTTATATTTCCTTTGCCAAATGAAACTTTTCAAGAGCTAATGAATAGGTAAGAATCATGTTATTTTCTTAGGGGATGTTTTTTAGCACTGCTGCCTTATAACTTTATTATTGCTTTTTGTGACTACCATCATTAATTCATCTTACTTGTGCCTGTGTTGCAGTATGTATGGCACAGTATGTAAAAGCTGATGTAGGTGGGTATAAAACCAAGCTTTTTGCAGTAAGGTACATAAGTTTAATGGAGTAGAAGCTCTAAGTTACTGCTTTCTTACTTCTATTTGCTCACAAATTTGTATTTAATTTCTTAAAGGGAGCGTTGCTATCTTGCATTCAAATGACTAGTGATATAGGATGGTGTGAATTTGCTGGAAGAGCAGCTTCACAACTGTCGGCACCATATTTTCATGGTGATAGTGTGACTCTGCAAGCCTGTCCTTTTATATCTGCTGGTTTGGCAAGGAAAAGAAAGGAAGAAGCAAAACTAAAGTCAATGAATGAACTAATGGTGAAAGCTTTCACTCTGTACTGCTCATTGTCAGTCACTGAAAAAGGTAACTGAAGGGACATTTCTGTGCTGCATAGTAAAGCAATTTCATACCTGGAAATCTGAATTTAAACTAAAATGAGGCAAAAATCTTTTGAACCTAGGTTTTGACATTGTAAATATTTTTATTAAAACTGCTGTGAACGTTGAGAAATCATGCCAACTACTGGATTCAAGTCAATGTACTATTTTACTTTAACCAGGCATCTTTGTAGTATTATGACTAAAACTCAAATCATCTTGTGGGCAGTATAGTGTACAGAAGATAAATGGATAGAAAACATTTTCCAGCCCAGCTTCAATGATCTCAGCAGAGTTTAGGCCACAGGACATTTTCCAAAATATGATTTCCTGGACATGATCACTTTAGCTTATGCTAACTAACTTCCTAAACTCATATTTCCTTTTTAAAGCCAAAATATCACAAGAATGGATGTTTTTGTGGCTTTTGGTTAAATCTAGACCAGAATCTCTCATGATTAATCTTTTGTACTCAGAAACCAAAAACTGTGAGAAGAAAACTGCCAGAATATACTTTATACTTGTTGGCAACAGTGCCAAGGGCATATGGCCAGTCAAAGAGAAAGGAAGAACAACTTAACTCTTACACACCATTTTTACTCCAAATATTACTGAAGCTTTCAACAACAGGACAAGGCATCCAAATCATACTGTGTGAGGAGGTCAGTAACCAGATCATGCATTACTGCTTAATGATTCTGCAATTTATAGTTTATCTGTTTAAATTGTTGGAAGAATATAATCATCCATGTAAATAATCGGTTATTTTTTTCTTTACATGCACTAGTTAGCTGTAAAGACCTCAGTGCAGATACACATTTTACAGCAGCAGGTGCTGTATGAGAGTCATCTGCAGTAACCATATTGCTTTGTGCATTCAGCAGATAAATCTGATTTGCTTCTAGTCATTCACAGTGTGATATAACAATGATCAACTATTACTTTGTAAAAAAATTGCTATTATAGTTTTTTTTCAATTCATGTCACTTGCTAGTTTAAATCTTAAAGTAAATCTTGCTCTTAAAAGCAGTTGCATAATGGAAAGATTTCTGCATGTATTCTTCCACTGGAGCTTTCTCTAGCATTTGAAAAATATAGTGACATTTTAATGATGCTGTAAACAGAAATGTTCAAGCCTATGTATGCCATATCTCTTAGGTGATATTTCTCAGATAATGTAATTCAAAAGATCCACCAGGTGAATGGAACAAGAGCAAAAGTTCCTCATAGTCATCTAATTCTAATAACGAAGTAACTTCATTGTAGCTGATAATAAATGTAATAGTAATTGATGGGCAAGGGACATGATTTCAAGGTTTTTAAGATTCTATTTAAATAATATGACATGAGATGTGCCAGGGAGCTGTTTATAAGAAATAATACATGACAGCATTTTATGGTTGGTTGAGATATTTACATCTCATGGGCTCCTGATATAAAATTCGGGGCCCATTGAAGTTGATGCAGTTTTGCCTTAGACTTCAGCTAGGATTTAATCCTTGACTGGTTTAGGACCAGATTACCCACACACACATCTCTCAGTATATGTCCCCACTGCAGCAAGTTCAGATACATCAGAGGGAGACCATTGAGGTGTAATTCATTCAAAGGACATCACTCATCTGAGTCCCGAATTCCCTGAATTCCATCACTTCTACTCTTGAAAATTCTTTCACTTGGAAGTAAAACATCGTGAACTTGAGAAAGTTGCATAAACTGAAGGAATTAATTTCACAGTATTTCAGCATTCCCATGTAAGAAAATATTTTGGTTGTGTTTTGGAGCTTTGCTGTGGATTGTGTCCCTTCACAGGTTGAGGGGTGTGAGTGAAGGGTGTTCTTGACAGTTGGGAGCAAATCATACATGACCAGTATGAAGGCTTTGCCAACGGAGGGCCTAACTTCCAAGACTCTTTTCTGGTGGCTGCCAGGATTTCTAATTATGACTTTTATTTGTGATATGAGGTAAATCATTGTGCTCATTTGCCCAGGACTTCAGTGAACATATTAGTTAAAAACACAAGGACAGTTTTCAGCAGCAGAGGTAGTTATAAACTTTTTGTGTTACCCTCATGCTTCCTTCCTTTAACTTATGATTTGCATAAAAGTATCAGATGCTAAGGCACTGATGGTTAAAAATTTCTCACTGGGTAGTATTTTGTAAAGGATCTCTATGAGATGATGTATCACATGACGTTAGCAGGTATCCATGCTGTTACAGCTCTAACCGGTCATTTCTTCTGGAAGTACACTCTGTTGTACTTGGACGTAACCATAAGCATACTTCCAAAAAGCCATGCAGAATTTATTTTTATTACTTTAATAAGTTAGCTGGCCTACTATAGTGGTTTTTAAATAAAACCAAAAAAGCCAAAGTCCTTCCTCAGTTTTTAGTCTCACTGACTTAGCTTTGTCTAAATAAGGCTTTCTTTAATTTGATCCACGAAACTTAATGCTGGGGAGTTCCTCCTCCCCTGCTGCAAGGGCCTGATTCATCCCTTTCCATGATAAAACCTGCAAGAGAAAAGTCCTGTTGGCCAGCCACAGGCAGAACTGGAAGAATTCCACCATCCATTATCCATCTGCAGAAAGGGGGAAAACCACTGCACCTTGTGGACTGATCAATGGCACCACAAATCAGAGCTAGTAATGCCAGACACATCCGCATTGCTATTTCTTCCTAAGTTCCCTGCAGCTCCCAGGATTTTGGCAATTGTCACTGCCAGAGTCTGAGAGGCAATTGTAGGGCTTCTGAGCAAGGAGGTGGAAGTGGAGAGGTCTGTTGCGCTGATTGACGCAGCTTTGGCTGGTTGCTCACTTTCAGTGCAGAATTGCTCTCTACAGGGTGATTTGAGTGATTTAGTAGTCCATAGACATTTGAGTGTGAAGGGATCTCAGCTGGGGGCTCAAAATAACAGTTGTTATCTTGGCCTTAATTTTAAAGATCATCTGTTATTTCATACTGTTTGTTTCATATTCATTTATCCAAGACAATAATCAGATATGAAATATCTCTCCTTCCCACAGCTTTTTTTTTAATAACCCATCTCTCAACAGCATTGTTGGCAAAGCCCCTCCCTGCAGGGAACGAAAAGGCTCCCATGGTGAAATCCAAACAGCAGCACTGCCTCTGTCTTCACTTACCCTGAGTCTTCATGCTTGGTCCTTCCCAGCCCCTCTTCTGGGCTCTGGTGCAATTGTCCTGCCTGTGCAGTGGGAGATGCTCAGCCCTTGAGCCACTGAGCCGGGGCACGTGCATGCTACTCGCGGACAGGACTGTAAAAAGTCGGGTTCCCTCCCCTCCCATTAAATACCCTGTGCTGTCAGGTTGCAGTCAGCCAAAGCCCAAATGCTGTGATTCTTGTAGCTTTTGGTTTTAGCTTTGTTGGCTGAGCTTGAGAAACTGCCGGGTAGTCCAAAACCTGGAGTTTTTTTGTAAAAGATCCAGGAAGTCTTGCATACCTCTGACTGCATTTGGTAATTTTTTAGGTTTGTCCTATGCATCCTGGATTAGCAAATGCTCTAAATACCATCTGCCACCATTTTAAGGAGCATTAGGAGTTTTAAAAGCTTTTCTGAGATGATGACAGTAGCGAGTCAGCACGTTTCTGGTACTACGTGAGGGATGTAATTGCCTACAAAGCGCCATCTGAAGTAGGAGTGTGTTTAGCCATGAGCATTGGAGCTTTCTGCAGTACCACTGAAACTGAGTGGGAGATATGCCAATGGTTTGGGGGGTCATGGGATTAGGTCCTTATTGATTTTAAAGTAATTATTCATAGAATAAATGATGCTAGGTGACTTCCCAGGATTTTTAACATAGTTTAACACTTCCAGTACTTTTTAAGTTTTCAAATTTGGATATAGTGAACATCATAACATTTTAAAAAACAACATACTATTCCCCTTAATTAGTTTCTCTACTGTTACGTGTAAATAATGAGAAGGGATGCATTAAATACTATCTCATTCTAGACATCTGTAATGTGAATGTCTACGCCTGAACTGCTCCTCCTAGACTCCATTTTATAGTCACTGGAGAGAAACAACGGGCAGGATTCATCTAACCAGTTTTAGATGTCTACTTTAGGATGAGATGAATCCTGTCCTGAAAGTGTCTGTCTCTCCCCAATGACTATAAAGGGAACTTAGAGTGACTCGCTCAGGTGCAGGCATGTATATTTGGTTAGATGAATTCTCACCTGGGATCTAGTTCTTCCACAGCTAGACATTTGGAATTGAGAAAATAAGTTGGCTCAGTTTGCATATTTAGTAACAAAGAAAAGCTATGCAAGCTTACTCTAATTATGAATGTTGCACACATTGATATTATAACGATGATGTCATGTTCTAATTCAAAATTCTTCTTGGAACATAGAGTGTTTTTATAAGGAAATATTTTAAAATTGTTTTCTTTTTTAAAAAACAGATTTGGCCTGAAAGCCACAGGTAAAATTGCTTGGCAACAATTTTTAGAAAAATTCTGGGATCCTGGGAGCACCTTTGAAAACAGGCAGAAAATTCCTATGAGAAAAAAAGATAAGTAGGAAGTACCTTTTCTATGTGAGTAACCTCTGGTATACATATTTATTGAAAATGAGAAGCATATCCACTCAATGGTCACCCTTGATTAAATTCAGTTAAAAAATCTTTTGGCAATGCTTTCTCTAAGCACACTCTTATTTTGAATCCTATCAAACCCCGAGTCTTAATGAGGTGATTTATTCTTTCTGCTCTGAGAAGAACATAGTGAGTAAAAGAGGGTGAGACATGAAAGCATTGAAAAGACTGTCTTTTTTCTTCTTGCAGAGTAAATCCAGCTAGAGGAGATGAAGCTTTCTCCAGTGACACTGTTCTTCAGAAGCCATGCAGATGCATCCAAGATGTTTATCCCTTTTTAAAGCAGGCATTCCTTACGCTTGATGAAGTAAGAGCAATTATTTTTAGGTGTTGCCTCGGTTAATTACTCTTACAGCTAAACATTTGCGTCTCATATCTGCTTCAAAGTAATCTGGTGGTTGCCAGTCTTTGTTTTCTGTTACAGCAGCACGCAGAGTCTGTTTTTCAAGTTTCTTTAACATGGATATGTGCAACTGGGGACTAAATAATCTGTAACAACCTCTCTGATAAACAAAAATTATTGACCTCCTACAATTTCACTGGAAGTCGTGTTGGCCAGTTCTTTAATCATCCCTGTGGCTGCCTTTGAACTCCTGCTAGTTTTTCTGTATATTTCATGAAATGTTATGATAGAAATGAGAATTGGTGCTTTCATAGAAGTTGCACTGGTACCAGAAAAATAAATAATATAACTTCTCAGATCCTGCTAAGTGTTCCCCTGTTTCTACATCCAAGGACTGCCTGAGTCCCTTGTGCCTAACATCGTACTGGCAATTTATTTATGCTTTGATTATATATTATGACCTGCAAATCTTTAAGAGTAACTGCTCCTTATAATTGAGATTCCTCTTCTATTCTGGCATATGTTCTCCATTTCTTATATACTTTTATAATAAAAGCTTATTCTTTGCTTGTGCTTATTCTTCCCAGTCATGCTGTGTCAGTGGTTTGTTCTCTTCATTGTTTTACCTTTCCATTTGTCTTTTATTTATCTATGGTCATCTGATGTTTTAAAGTTTTGGGTGGTTTTTTTTCCAGGTCATTTGTCCACGTGTGTATGTATATATGTATATAAATATATATACAGAAAGCAAGCAAGCTGTGTTTACGCTGTTTATATACAGACACACACAGAGACACATGTATATCTACGTGTGTGCATCAAAAGGACGTATAGCACAGGGCTAAAAATCAGGCCCTGCAAGACCTCATTAGAAACAGACCTACCTGAGAATGGGTTATTATCTACAATTCTATGTGAAGGCTTCTGTTATCTGGTTCTGTTACTTATCACACTTGTTTGATGCCTGCCATTTGCATCCGTAGTGTTCTCATTTCTTAGTCAAAATGGCATGCCACTGGGTATAAGTAAAGTATACGGTTGCCTTGGGCAGCAGACTGCCCCAGGACAGCAGCACAGGCAGGGTCCCAACGCCTGTTTTGCCTCTACCAGAGTCCTGGACAGCCCTGTTTGCTGCTACTTCCAAGAGAGGGATCCAGATGTGTTAATTTGCAGCTGTTGACATCCCTATGTTGACTGGTACCATTGGTTACCTCAGTGTTGGGCATTATATCCTGATTATGCAGGTTTCACGGCCAAACCTGGCTCTGCGTTCCCTCTCCACGCTCTTCCTCCTGCTCAGGACTGTCTCTGGGCCGAAGTGGTTTGCCTCCTTTCGTCACCTACCGCAGTCTATCGTCAAGTGTGGTAGCTCCCAGAAAAGCCGATTTCCTTATTGGTAAAATGAAACGCGATACCTACTGGCTTTGACACTTAATGAAGAAGGTATGCTATGAAAAATGTTCAGTCTTGTGATCAACACAAGAAAAGTCATCTCGGATGTCATATTTCCTTTCCACACTAAGATCTGCATAGTAAGATTTAGCAAATACTATTCTCCTGGTCAGCTGCTCTATGTAATGTTCAGTAGAACAGTGATCTCACCAGTGAACTCATTATTAATGTCTAAATATGTGTGAATTTGTAACATTCCTAAATATTTACATAACTGTGTGAGTGGGTTTTCAGCTATTATGAAAAGCCCATGTAAACCAAGTAAAGACATTTCCTCCTGTCTTAGAGTTAACAAAAGTAAGTTCCTTGCTCTCCTTTTTTTCAGGAGGTAGAAATAGATTTGAACTTGAATGTCTCCTGTTCCAGGACTTAAATACAGTCATGTTCTTATCTAAAAGTTTTTAATAGGTTCATGCAGCATGCTTCTGATTCTTCATCAATCACTGTCCAGCCCTCAAGCAACTGCCTGCTCCCTTTTCTTCCAACTGATTTTTTTTCTGAATTGTTCTTGATGTGTTGGAGTCTGAAATGCTGCTGGTCCCTACCTGTTAATCCATATTCTGAAAACAAAATCCCAACCTAGTAGCAGTGCTTTCTAATGTGCAAGCTAGAAATATAATGTTCCCTGTAACTATACTACAAATTTGACTTTAAAATGTTGAATCAGATTGATGTTTTATAAAAGGATGAGCGAAGCACCCTTTGATGTTCTTTTGTTAAGTCTTGCAATATTTTGTCATTTACTTTAAAACTCAGATCCTGGAAAAAAATAGTTATGCAAGTGTTTCAATACCAAAGAATTAATAACAAACAACCTCTCTAGCCTCCTAGAATGTTTTTAGAAAGTTTCTGCATATATTCTGAAACACAGAAACAAAAAGGCATTAAAAATCATTTGTGTGGGCAATATTCAGTATAAATTAGTTGAGCATTTTTTAAAATTAAATTATTATCATTACTATATATCCTTATTTTTATATATTCCATTATGTGGAGTGCATTGTTTGATAGACCTTGATCACATGTGGTGCCTCAGTCACTTAAAGCACTGGCATTTCCGTCATTTGAAGATGTGACATCGTAGTTTTTTCAGAGTCATATTGTTGCATCTCCTGCAAATTTAGAAATTTAGAATTGCAATATCAGGTTGTAATTTTTCACCTGCATTGTTTAATTGTTTTTATTCTAGTCTCTTTTAAAAAGAGATTATTCATCTCAGGGCAAGGATTTCAAGTAGTATTGGAAAGTCTCCTAACTCAAGTTCTTAATTAAATGCATCAGATTCATAAAAGAAACTAAAATGGTTTTTGTCCTGTGCTGAAACCTGGCTTCAGGTAACCTTCAGAGTGTTCCCAGCATTGCAAAAAGGTTTAAAGGAACATAGTTAATGGCTTTAATACTATATCTTAATACTACAGAACATGAATACCTATTTAACATTATATGCTGTAGGAGACCAATTGGTTGTGATTGACATTTAAATTAAAGATAGGCGTTAATATGTACAGGATAAGGCTACACCTTAATCTGAGATACAGCATTTTGGAAAAGAAGAGAGATGTCGTAAGTGTGTACATCCAAATACACTGCTTAGCAATGAATATACATCCCCATGGTCCCTGTGCACACAGGAGAAATTACAGACAAAGCAAATCTTTTTTGATGAAAGGATAAAATCAGTATGATAGGTAAAGTTAATGAGAACCAGAACTGTGCAGCAATTATTATAAGCTCATATTATGTAATATAAACAGAGAGTGCTATCATGTGTTTGTAAAAGGTTTATATTTGCAGTTTGTCATCTGTCAGGTAGACTGTAACTTAGGTGTGACACTGACAATGTTGAGCCTACTGTTGCATAGTTCACTCCAGTTTCAAAAGTAACTTCATCTGACTTTTTCTAGACTTCAGATTACCTTTTCGTGTTTAGTTCTGGAATATGAGCTTCTGATAAAGAACTGTCTATCCTTACCAGCTCTGTGGCCCTCACAATGTACAGAACTATGCTAAAATGCCTCTCTGTCAGTTTTGATGGAATGTCATTATATGTATGTCCTGTGGACCGGCGTGTGTGATCAACCCTTTAGTGGACAAGCTGGATTTTTTTTTTTATTACTTTGATTTGCTACATATTGCACTTCTTAAATTGTAGACTCTGTTTCTGAATTGAATGAGCAAATAATAGACTGAAAAAATTAAAGCTCTCAGTCTGGTTGACACAAGCAAAAGGAGCACTGGGCATATCTTCAGAAGTCGTATCGGCATTTTTCATTAGATGGTTTTATATAGATGATATATTACAATTCCTTTCTAATATAATTACATAAAACCTGTTCTTTTTAGCTCTGCGGTATTTCATCTATATACAAACATATATATATATGTATATGACCACAAAAAGAAAGAATTCATCTAGCAATTTATAGGAAAAGAAATCGGTTTTATACACTGCAGTAGATAATAGTAACAATGCCTAGAGCATTCAGGCCATGATTCAGTAAGGCACTTTACTACATGATTTTAATTCATTTACTGAACTGGAGCATTACTGAATGAAATTGTTAACAAAGGCAGAGGTATTTGAGGTGGCAGAAAGGCTGAAGAAAGAACCATTTAATCCTCAGCATCTAGAGGCTCTCTCCGTGAAAGAAATACATGTAAGAATGGTTTATATTTATACATAACATCATGATTTTTCTGTTGGAATAGACCAGTACATCCCCAGTCACATCACTGATGCTGGACTGACTTAGATAATGATCTGGGCAATAAGTTAGTTCCTTTTAAATAAATAAAATTCAAGTTGCAAGGTGACCAAATAAGCAAATGCAATCTGCTTAATAAATCCTGTTGTAGTATATCTTAACTTTCCTGTATTATCTAAGGTTTGAACAAAATGTAATTTATTTTCATCGTAACAGATTTTTCATCTTCATGGGTAAGACCTAGTCATTCTGCACAATTGTTTCTTGTGAAGTACAAGCTATCTTTGTAGCTTCAGTATCAGATTCCCTAACTTATTTACTGGGGGAGGTAGGTATATTATCAGGTTTTGCTTCCATATGATTTAATGCAGTGACAACAGTCTCTAAAGAAAATTCAAATACCAGATAGTAGTTTCACAAGACCATTATCTTTTGATTGCAAAACTTTAAAGTATTTCCCAGACCAACTGATGAAGTAAATAATTGCTCATCCTCTATATTATTACTGCCACCCTGGATCTCTGTGGGGGACTAAAGGGAAACAGAATTTTCTTAGGGTGAATTTTATGAACAAAAAGATATTTGTCTAGTGCTTAGCCAGGAAAACTGAATCACTGAAGGAACTATTTACTCCTAATTTTTCTGCTATTGTTCCAAAGCCTTTATTCCACTCTTTCTTCTTCTTTCCTCCCATTATCTTTCTACAGGTTTCCTTAGAGAAAACAAAGAAACAATTAAAAAAATAGTAGAAGTTCAGGAACAAATTTAAAATTATAAAATGCAATAGACAGTCATAGAAAAGAGTTGGTATAAACCCATATTTAAAACTATCCTACATAAATTATGGATATTACTTGTCATGGGAACTGAGATACAAACTATGCCTATTACCTTACAGTCCAAATGAGTATCCATTGGCATGACAATGTGACAGGACATCAGGCCCCAGATAAAGATTCTCCCTGAGAGCAAATTCACCCTCATTAGCCAGGTCAAGAATGCCAATAGACCCAGCCTAGCTGTATAGCTGATTTAAAGGATGCACACTAAGATGCAAAGGAAGCATGAGAAAAGAAAGAGGAAGTCGAAGGACAGTAGGTCTCAAACATTTTGGGTTAACGCACCGCTGCCAACAGTCAGAATTTCTCAAGGCTCACCATGTACTTCTAATTGCATCTTTAACTGAAATCACCATAATGACCCAAGTGTTTGCACAGCATTTACTTTGGCCTTATGGACCATCATGGCCATGGACCATATCTGAAAACTGCAGCCCGAGAAAAAGCTGTGCTCAAACATAAAATGTTTAGTTGAGTTTTTGCTTGTTGTTCTGAAGCTAATCATGAAGAAAATCCTGCCACAGATGAGTGAGCACTGATAACTGTAGGCTCATGTGCTGTTTATGAATATGCTGAGAGATCTATTAGGATCTAACAGACATCACTTGATGGACTTTTGCATGGACTTACAGCAATGGTTGGGGTATGTCATGGTTTAACCCCAGCCAGCAACTAAGCACTGCGCAGCCGCTCACTCACTCCCCCCCACCCAGTGGGATGTGGGAGAAAATTGGGAAAAAGAAGTAAAACTCGTGGGTCAAGATAAGAATGGTTTAATAGAACAGAAAAGAAGAAACTGATGATGATAACACTAATAAAATGACAACAGCAATAATAAAAGGATGAGGCTGTACAAATGATGCGCAGGGCAATTGCTCACCACCCGCCGACTGACACCCAGCCAGTCCCCGAGCGGTGATTCCCCCGCTCCCACTCCCCCCAGTTTATACACTAGATGTTACGTCCCATGGTATGGAATAGTTTGGGTCAGGTGCCCTGGCTGTGTCCTGTGCCAACTTCTTGTGCCCCTCCAGCTTTCTCGCTGGCTGGGCATGAGAAGCTGAAAAATCCTTGACTTTAGACTAAACACTACTGAGCAACAACTGAAAACATCAGTGTTATCAACATTCTTCGCACACTGAACTCAAAACATAGCACTGTACCAGCTACTAGGAAGACAGTTAACTCTAACCCAGCTGAAACCAGGACAGGGTACATGATAACAGCAAATTAGATGCAACTTGACTCAACTGAGTAAAGTTCACACAGATCCAGCAACTATTCAGTCAGACACAACTTTGTGCAAACATTGATTCCAGACAATGTAAGAAATGAAATGCAGCTGATAAACTGACCTGAATGTGAGCTGGTCTGTGCAAAGCAAGTTTAAATATCCATTCACTTGTGGCACAGTTTACCAGCAAACTAAATAATCTATCCCAAGGTAATGGAAAGGTCACTGTAGTTTCATTCCCATAGTTCTAGTCATCCATCAGTAAATATTGCAGTTGCATGTTCACTGGGAACTGGAGTAAAGGTACTAAATTCAGTATACACAAACTACAGCTCTCAGAGCTACAGAGCTCTCAGTTTTTGTAGGTCAGGATGATCTAGCAGTGTAGAATGGCATGTTGGAATCAGCATTGCTTTAGTAAATGTTCATTCTTTTTTTATGCATGCTTTCTTTTTTTGTCTTAGAAATGAGATGGAAAGATCCCAAGAAATGACCTTTGTCGTGTTTTACGTAACTTGATATTTCAAATGAAAGGTAAAGACTTCCAGGAGTTAATTGAGATAATTGATCCAGAACAGACTGGATACCCTGACTACCATGAATTTTTAGACTTGTCTGAAGAAAAACAATCAGTAGTAAGTGTTTACTTTTAATTCTCTAATTGTAACTTCTTTTATAATGGCTGTGGCAAAATGCTGGATTGTGTGTGTGGATGTGGTAAAATGTTGTGCTCCGCATACAGTTTTTGTCTAAGTTAGTAGGTTCACATTCATTCCAGCAATGGAATAATAATAATCAGCACTTCTAGACTCTTCTTCTGAAGCATCAATTGGAAAGCAATCTCATGGTTACTGCAGGTTTTTGAAAACTCCAGCAAAATCACTAGCTCACGCATGTGTGTACAGCAGAGGAGGAACAGTAGCAGCACTTCTTAGCTTTCAGTTGTCAGATCTGTTTTGCTGATATTTCGCTGTTTCTTGTTTTATCTATTATTCTTTATAATATACATTGGTTCAAACTATATGCTATATACTACACAGACGTTGCATATTTTCCTGTGTACAGCTTTGACATCTTCTGAATTTGCAGTCATCTTACAATGTTTTCCTTTAGAACCATTCACCGAAGGTTGAGAGGTTATGTGCTGAAATCCACAGTCAACATTTCCATGCCATATGTCTGTTTCCTTTGACAGAAATAAGTCAATACTTTTTTGCTTACTGAAGTATTCTAAGAAATAACCTAAGCTGTATTTGCAAATCTACTTCCTAATACTAAGAAGCTGTTCATAATTTTCAGTATCAACTCCTAGGTTTGCATTAGTGTATCAACTGACTAGCTCCATATTTAGCAATTTTTTAGGTAGTCTGTCTAGAGTTTTTGAGACAAATCAAAGGACTGCAGTAGTGTCAAGAGAGATACTAGATGCACATAAAGAAGGTCCCATTGAACAGCCCTCAATGGTGTGCATTGCTTTGAAATGCTTGATGTTAGGGGCTGGAACAGGCTGCTTTCCACTCTGATGGCTCCAACAATAGCAACATTTGATGCAGCAGCTCAAGTGTCTTCCAGCTGGTTTTGAGTAGAATAATGGTCTGGCTGAAATTCTGGGGCAAAATTTAGTAGCTGTAAAATTAGCATGCTGGGGAAAATGCAAATGCCAACGGTGCCTACATGCACAACTGATGTGCACACTAAATGGGATTTACAAATTAAGCTGGTTAGACTCAAATTAGAGATGCACACAGATAGCTAGACATTTTTGTTATTTAAAATAAGCATCCCATATGAAGTAAATGCTAGCATGAGGGAAGGCAGGTAAAGGAAATGTTAAACATCACAGATCATTGTCACCTTGGGATGAAATACCACCAGGGATGACAGTGGCCACACATGACCCTGGTGGCTGTGGTTTCACACTTTGAGAGTGATTCTGCCCTGAGGAGTAGGTCTGTTCTGGACTCTGTGGCTGGGTTTGTACCCAGATCTTGATAAAAAGCAGCTGCAAGGAAGCCTGAGTGTCTGGAAATCCTTTTGTTTTGTGTCCTGAGTGGTAATGCCACGTCCATCAGTGTGGCTTATCCTGTAGAAAAGACAGATTACAGGTTGTACAAATGAAAGAGGACAACTTTTTCAAGAAGTTTCTTCATTTTTATCATTTCTCAGAAAGGGTTTGGTCAGAGGTATCTTAAAAGCAGCAATGGGCAGAACCAGGACCTGGAACCAATCTAGGACCCCAGCCAGCTAAGATAACCCAAGGGGCATCTCCACCTCCTTCTTTTTACCTGAAATTTTGCATAGTACAGTGCTTGCTCAGATCTGCAATTATGCTGAGGTATTCTGTCAAAATGTGATCCTGTGTTTGTTTCTTCTCAGAACCTTCTGGTTATAATGTACTCAATTTACAAGTGAAAAACACTTTAACTGCCAGTGCTACAGGCAGATCCTAAAGCAGGTTCAGGAAGCCAGATTTTGTCATTATTTTCCCCTGTGCAAGCCCATTGTCTTCAAATTATGCCCCGAGTAAGCTGAGTGCCACTTGCAATTCATTCAGTCCTAGTGGATTTTGTTTTACAGGACTGAGGGGAGAAACAACAGTAAAAGCTCTGCGTTGTTATCAGTCAGTAGACGTTCCTCTTCAGTCACTTAAAGAAGGAGATCTATGAAGTGAGGTATACGCTTTCTTGCAGTCACTTTTCAGTCAGTTTTCAGAACAAGCATTTTCAAGGGTAAATTTTGGGCATGATGTTGCATCATGCTGTGAAATTAGTACACTAATATTGTTTTAGTTGAACAGAACTTTGTTTTAAATTAGATGGTTCATGAATAGCTTAGTGGAACAAACAAAATAAAGAAGCCTGCTCTTGTTCTAGCTTGTAATACTGTAAGTGATAACACAGCTCATTTTGAGTTAAGTGTTGGTCTTCCAACATTAGATTTTTTATTTTAGTACATTTTTTTCATGTGGTAATGCTATCATAGCTTAACCTCAGGGACGTTTTTTTTTCTTTCCTGCATTATTAATTCATTTGATTGTTAGGTGGAGGAGATCCATTCAGGTAAAATCACAGAAAATTGGAAAGATTTTTGTAAGGCTTTGCAGTCCTATCATCCTAAGTGTACTGGCATTATTAACAGAAGTCATCTAAGAAAGTCCTACAGCTGTGTTGTCCCTCTTTGTCAGATCAACAATTTATGAAGTAAGTTGATGATGTGTGAGTTGTAACAGATTTAATGTAATTTCTTTTCTTACCGTATATTTTTTCCTGTTTTTTAATTTGAAAGCTATAGCTGGAGGCATTAAGTATTTTGGTTTGCCTTAAGCATAGAGAAGAGAAAAGGTTGGTGGAAGAGATGTCCCATTCCTCATGCGATCAGCTTGTAAATCCCTCATTTATTTTCATAACAATTCCATGTTGGAAACTCTCAGGAGTTTGACGTTATTTCAGCATTTCAGAGATGAGACAAGCCTTTTCTACAAAGGAACAACTGATGTGCTGGAGATCCAAGACATTATCAAACATTATTTAGTATTTTCAAATACAATGTAATACAAAATTAATTAAATTAATGTTATGTCTTTCCTCAGTAGACTATTGTTGTAAAGAAGAAGGAATTGAAATTTAATATTGTCAGCAAGAAATCTAATTTTCAATGTGAGCAGGCTCCCCAAAGCGAGGAGTCAAAAGAGCTAGAAGCGTGGGGAGCATGGAGTCAAAATATCTATGTCCAAAGAAGAGGGAATTGTATTAGGCATTTTACTGCAATAACATTTCAGTCAGGTTATAACTGGGTCTAATCTACTCTCTCAGGAGCTCTGTTTTTCTCTGCTTACAGCTAGTGACTTTCAGAAAGGTGTGGAATTCTTTCCTACCTTTGAAAACATAATAGGAAAATCAAAGAAATGAGTTCCAGTCTGACCCTTACAACCCAGTGTCCGGCTGATCATTGTGTGTTAGGAGCAAACACAACAGCATCAATAGGAAATGGCTTTTGGAAAATAATCTTTGATCTTGAAATATGAATGAGCATGAGCATGATCAGTAAAACCAATTCTACTGTATGCATTTTCCTTTCTATAAATGTCTTGGAGAAAACTTCAGGTGCTGTGCGTTGGGTTCATAAAAGTCATGTTCCCAGCACTGTATTATAACTACATGCTTTCATCATCTGTCAGTTTTATAGCTCTGTGTTTTGTAGTATATAATCAGTGGTCATTGATCATGAACAAGTAATTATCCTTTGAATTACCTGGGACTCAGCAGTTATACAATTTTCTAAATAATGTTTCTACCATTATTTGTGTCAATGAGAGATCTGTACTATAAGAAAAGTCAGGAATTACAGCCACTTTGAATTGGAAAGTGGTCTTTACTTGAAATTCTAAACATTCCCTATAAGAAAATAATACAGAGTAAAGCAATGAGAGGCAAATAGTTAAGGTTTAATTCATTCATCATTGTGGTCAACGGCTGTTTTGCTTTTGTTTTAAAAGGATGCAAGATAAGCCTGGTGAGATCAGTCTATCAAAATGCTGAACACAGGTTGTGCTCTAGCAAAGCACAGGAAGAAGTGGGTATGATACTTCTAGGATTTCTGTTACGGTGAACATTGAGCACATTTGTGTATTTGCTTTATTGAACTGTGGCACTGTTGAAACATGCAGATACCGGTGTTTAGCAAAGGGAGATAGATGGGATGAGTTTGGAATATTTTTATAGAAATAGCATTATACATCTAAAAGATAAGGTTTGGATTCCATTGTCAAAGACATTCAGGGACATAGAGTCTTGCATTGGCCATGTCCACTCCATGAAAACAGGGTCTTAGTCACACCATATTATTAATTCTTCTGTAGTAAACATTTCTAAAGGTACTGTTCTTAGGGTCATGTTCTAGAGAGCTGATGCCCATACTGGAGAAGAAATGTAATTCTTATAATAAGATGAAGAGAGAATTTATACTTAAGAATGCAACAGATGGCCTACTTGATTGGAGAAGTATTTGGTTTTATGATAAAGGAGTAATAATATAGCTGATTAAGTTAGAATGGCTCGTCCACAGGTGAGCAGATATTTGGAAAAATCTCCTTTGTTGTAATCTACTTTTAGAGTTGCCATTCTATGATTTAGCCTGACTCCTTAAAAATATGTTTTGACTCACATCTTTTTACCAATCTGTATTTCTTTGTTTCAAATGTGGCATAAATTTTTATGTTAAATCTTATTTAAGACAATCCTAGGAAAATGTTGTGGATTATGCAGAGAAACAGTGGATGGCACTGTTCATTCGCTGCTCTAAAGTCATACTAAATGCCAGGTTTTAAAAGCTGTATTTTAAAATAATAAGCAAAAAAAAAAAAAAAAAAAGTAATTGACTCCTCTAAATGCATACACACTGGGCTTAAGACTATCACATCTGTGCTGGGAATGTCATAACCAGATTGGGGATTTAGCACGGGTGCTTTAAGGGATGCAGGGTTTTTGAGTAAAAGGTGATGAAGTGACTGAATTACATTCTGAATTCCAGTGGTTCAGCTACATCAGTCTTATTTATTTGAAATGATACTTCTGCTTTGGGGGGCTTCTACTATAATTGGACTTTTGCATTGATGTGACTCATCCTGAGGCACTTGAGGACAATACTGCTATCGCTGCAGCAGAATAGCTGGCATGCTTGTCCCAGATGGCTTCCTGTGAGATGACATTCAGACTGGGGAAAAGAAGGAACAATTTTTAAGGGCATTTGGAAGCCTTTTATGGATTACACTCACAAAGCAGATGTTGCTCTGTAGTGTTCACAGCCATTTTCTGTGTGAAGGCTACACTTGTTTTAGCTGAGCAGAGCTTCACAAATACTAGAAAATGGAGACTATTTCTCCTCCCTCTCACCCCCCTGACACTTTCTCCTCTGCAATGTATATGGTGTGGATTGGATTTCTCAAAAGAATTGAAAGCTTTGATTTCTTTTTCTTTCTTTCTTTCAATCTTCCTTTCTTTCTTTCAATCTTCCTTTCTTTCTTTCTTTTTTTTTTTTTTTTGTTTCTCAGAAGGAAGGCATTGAAGCACTTGATATCTTAAGTTACAAGTGTTTTTTGCCACAGGTATTTTTTTAGTGTCATTCTAAATAGAACGGTTACTTGGGATAAGTGGAGTGCAGAGAATGCCATGCGTCCCCAGCACAAGGACAGGAGCCTTCTGCTTTCACCCAGGAATGCCCCAAAGCTTTATGAACATGAATGAAGTCCTGGAAGGCTGAGCAGCTCAGTGAAGCAGCCACACAGTAATGACAAGGGCTCTGATTCATGAGCTCTGCTAATTTATACGGCAGTGATTTAAGAGGGTAATTTAACAGGCCCAGGGAACTACCAGCTTGACCTCTTTGCTGGAAGTTACCCTCAGAATAACAGAAGGGGCTGAACAAACAGTGTGTCTGCTCCTGGGCTGCTAAGGTTCACATCCAGGAGTATTAACTTAGGCTGCTAGTGATTTCATGTTATATTCATATGCCAGGCAGCAAGTTAAGGTAAACAAGGGCTTTCATTCATGATTTCTGACAGATTTAGTTGTGCCGTGGCTGCGATCTTAGCTCCCTCTTCCACTAAAGCAGCTGAATTTGACAGGTCAGTGTTGAGTGGGCCAAGTTGCTTCCAAGTGTCCACCATATAATTCAAGCACTAATTACGCAGGGTATTCATAAAGGGTGACTGTAGGTAGGGGAGGCTTGTGTCCTCAGGCTCCTTCTAGAGTCAATGGAGCTCTTCCAGGTAATGATACAGTGTTTAAGTTAGGTTCCTGCTTTCTCTGTAGGCTACAGAAGGAGCCTGAGAAGGCTAGTTTCCAGTGCCTAAGGATAGCCTTCTGAATAATGCCCTTAGCTGTATATGGAAAGGAAATGTGTTACTTTGATCGTCTTTGCCTTAAGACGTTTGTATTATGCATTGTTCTCAACCTCCCAAATTATTTTAAGATCTTATTTTATCCAGGTTATGCTATAAATACAAGGATAACTCTTCTGATGGAATCTTTTACAAGATGCTTTTGGATAACTTAAAAGTTGCTGTTCTTTCTGGTGACTTAAATGGCATCAGCTCACATATATCAAAGGAAAAAACAACAAAGAGAAGAAAAAAGGCAAACAGGGATTTCAAAAAGGTACTGTTATTACAGACAATTTTCTATTTAATGTAAAGAAAATATATGTATAGAAAGGAGACTTTCAGATAAACTGAGGATCTGTGCTGTTTTTCTAATGGTAAGTACTGTCCTGGGCTGATCTGTCTTTTCGCAGAGATATATTCAAAATTGTGCAACGCTCAAAGCATTGCATCAGGAGAGCAAACACACATGTATCATTCATCAAAGGTCCTAGGATTCAGGTAAAAGTGGTTGACCTCACTCTACAGGGTCCACAAAGATTATAGCTCACTGCATCACTCAAAAATTGGGGGTTTGCCCTCTAGATAACATCTGAAGAGTAAGCCTATGATCCTCTGTAGAATCAGTGCGGCTCATTATTCAGGAACTGGATTTGAACATTCTCAGCAGATCAGGAACTCTGGCACTTCTGATGGCTGTGACTACTGCAGGCCACAGCTACAGCCTCCGACTGAACCAGCATCATTGATATTGGCATCCAGGTTAGAAAGATGTATGACCTACTGATTGTCCTCACTTTTTACTGTCAAATACATGTAAATGCCTGTATAATCTGGGGTGGAAACAACAAGCTTTCCCTTGTAATGGGATGAGCTCTTCTTAAAAATACTTTTTTTTCTTATATTTGCATGATAATCTACATGTACGGTCATACCCGGGACACATGTATTTCATTTCACTTGAATCCAGATAATGGTTTACTCTAATATGTCCATGGAGGCGTGCTCACTGCCTATCTTCCCTCATTTTTAGGCTGGTATTCCATAAAACGGAATGCCCTATGCAAAGCTCACGTTTCTGTCAACAGCTCTCAGTACAGGAGTATGCCCTGTCTTGCGCCAGATTCTCCTCAGACTTCTTTGTTTCCTCTTCAACAATCTGACTTTTTTTGTGTTTCTGAAGTCCCCATTTGAATCCCCTTCAGAGCAGCTCTAGGGATTGCCTTGTCTGTGTACTCACACATCGGAACTGGCGGCTTATTCCTATGGCTCAAAAAGCCCATTTCTGTTGTCTCTGTTCTGTTGTCTCGGAGCCTTGCCTCAGGATCTCCACACACTTTTCAAAGGAGGCCAAATGTTGCAGGGACACCAAACACAGGTATAAACGCTGGACGCTCAGCTCTAACCCTGAATACCAATTCCAGTGCCGCTCTTAATGCAGCCTTCAGCAGTGCTCTCACAACATGGTTTGTAGGCCCACCCGGACCTTCACGTTTCTGTCATGAACACAGAAATCAGCAGTGGATATTTGGCATTTGAATTGGCAATACGAGGATTGGAATGCCAGCTGAAGGGCCCTGCCGAAGGACAGCTTGCGCTCACCGGAATTCTCTATCGCTCCTTGCCAAGCTCTGCTGTAGGAAGACAAAGCGGAGGAGGAGCATGCTATCCATCTTCCGAAGGCCTCTCAGGCACCGGGACATCCTTCTGTCTCTTCTAGTGAGGTCTTGGGAAGATACAAGCCTTCTGGATATTTTTAAAAAGACCACAATCTCCTTTACCTTCTTGCCAAGGTGACTGTTGGGTATGAGGCCTTTCAACTCCTTCATACAGTGTGCTCAGCCACTAGCCGTTGCGCAGATGTCAACCGTTTGGAAGTGTTAACCTGACTACCTGCCAACCGTTCGTGTGAGACAAGGTCTCAGGCACATGGCTTGAGTCATTTTACTGTCAGGCCAGCGCAGAAGTGAGTCAATCCCTTGTGCAGAAAGCTCCGACTGTGCTGCAAACGTACTAAGTCTGACCTTTTATTTATGACGTTGACCAGAACTGTTGGTTTACACATACTGACAAGTTTAAAACAGAACCTTTGGATGTTCAGTTTCTGAATTGGTCAGTGTCTTGGAGCTATGTCAGATGAGTTGCTCCTTCTGTAATTATATGCAGTGGTTTACATCTTCCCTTCAGTTCCTCTTGCCCCAGTGATGTGGTGGCCAAGTCAATTCTGGTACCAACACCTTTAAGCCTCCTAGCCTGGAGTTGAAGGCTTCTGTCCCTCCCCCTGAAATTGCTAAAATGAAACTTCAGTATCCTTATGAATCTTAACGTTACCTCTTTCCTTGTTATATAAGGGGTGCTGTGTGCCTCTCATTTGCAAATTATGTCTGCTCCTCTCTTTAGCGAGAATTTGTGACAAGTAATGGAAAAGAAATATTACCTGAAGTCTCTAGGGAAGCAAGTCTGGCCTCTTTCTTACCAAAGTGGTGATTTTGGACCAATGGTCTGCAACAGGTGAGATCTTGATATTTCCACATCTTTCCACCTGTAAGGTCTTTAACAGGTTGGGGTGGTGAAGGTGTCCCTACCTGTGAAAGATCCTGTTCCACAATGGCCTTCATCTTAATCCTCAGGACTTTTAGCGGACTGCCTCTCTCTCTGAAATTTTCCTAATTTGCTTTTGTGAGACACTAGGAAATATCTAAGATCTTATGGTTGGCTCCTTCTATGTAAAGGTTTATGGGAACAGAGTGTTCCTGCAGATGCATTCCAAGATTGTCCCCAAAGCAGAATATGAGCTGTACTTCAATCGAGAAATCAACCTGTTTGTCTTCTGCAAACTGAGTTTGTCCCTCCTGTTCTTGAGGTCAAAAGAGCTTTCTTTTTGTATTGGTAAGAACAGATCTTTCAGAGATTCCCCAAGGTTATTTTTACTGAGCTCCAATGCCATTGCTACTGATAGACTGTCAAAGCAGAGAGTTGGCAAGATAAAAAAAATGCAGATGACTCACCAACATGGAATACAGTTCTGTCAATAGGACACAGTATGCTAAACTCGAGATAAATCAGTGGCCTCACTAATAAATATCTCTGTCCTTAACTTCTGCTGAGCCACCATCTGGAGCTTTACCCATACCTTCAGCAAGCGTTCTGGCACCCAGAACTGACGTGTTAGAGTAGACGGTTAGGTCAGGTTTGTCAGGCCTGAATGAAGAACTTTGAGACCCAGCCCCAGTGAGATGGGAACGTGCAGGGAGTAGGGTTTGGTGTCTCACACAGTTGGTAAATGTACTTGTGGCTTATTACTTGAAGGTGGAAAAAGAACATACTTCTCACTAAGTACTTCAAGCTGGCAGCTGGGCAAGAGAGAGTGCGTGGCTAGCCCAGAGAGGCACATATGCTGATTGCTTGGCTAGCTGCTAACAAATGGAAAAGATAATGTCCCTGCCTTCCCAACTAGGAGAATGGAGAGTCTCTCTCCTTTACATGACTGTCAATTTCACAAAACTTGTAACCGCTGCATCTGAAGACTCCTACCCCTCTCAAGTTTGACTGAAATTGGTAGATGGACTCCAAATTTAGGGGAACGGCTGACAGATGTGGATGAAAAGAAAAGGCTGATTACATTATTCTTATTTCCCTAGGAAACCAAGGTAAAAGTGGTGCTGGCTAGAGGGAAGTATAATTTAAAATATAAGCTTGCCTGAAATCAGGGTAGATCTCAAGGATCCCTAGTGGGTCTTGTGTCTCTTAGCAGGCTTTGAACTCTTTGTGACTCTATAATTACTGCCTGAAAGCAGGAATAGATTTCTTAGAAATATGTCAGTAACTCTCCAGTTCTTCTCCTTCCCTCTTTTTAAAGCTAGGTAGTGTGTTTGCTTTTCTGCATAAATTTGGGAGACGATTTTAGCCAGTTCTTTAAGAACCTATATGAATACATAGCAATATTCTGTAATTTGTTCTTTCCTTATTTGTTATTAGTATTCACTGTTCAAGCAGCCTGCTTATATTTGACTCTTTATTGAAGACGGATACAAAAAGAGGCTTTAAGTGCTTCATCCCCTTAATGCAATCTGCTGGTAGTTTCCTTTCTCTGTTGAATAGAAAGCCAAATATTTTCTTGATCCCTCTTACATTACTGAAGCATTTATAGAGTGAGTTCTCATTACTCTTGATATTTTTTATATTGAATCTCACATTGTGTTGTGGCCTTTCAGATTTTGGTCGTATGTACTCATATTTCTCTCTTATAGTGTGATGGCATGTTTCACTGATACACTGCCAGCTCTCCTTAAATTATTTTCCCTTTAGACCCATTTCTCTTGAGACTTTAGTTCCTTGAGAAGGTAGAAATCTACTTTTTTTCATTATTCTCCCACCTTCCTTTTACAAGTGTCATAAACTCTGTCATTCCATCATCATTCCTGCCTAGGCTGTATTTCACCTTTTCAAGCAGTTTCTCTCTGTGTTAATTAGGATGAAATTCAGAAAGACTTTACCTTCACTAGATTTTGCAGCATCGACAGGATGTCACTGACACATTCTGATAATCTGCTGGACAACCTGTGTTCTGCTGTAATCATTTCCCAAGCAATTACAACCAGCTCTTTTGCCCCACCTGATTCTGCCTCTTTTTTTCTTTGTCTCAGAAAAAAATCTCCAAATCTCCAAGAGCTTCAAATCAAGTCCTGTTTTCCCTGTTTTCCCTGTTGGTGATGTATTGCAGGCATCCTATCATTGTAGCACTCATAATATCATAGGTTTTTATCATTAGAACTCTAAATAAGGTTTGATTTACTGAACTGTGAGATTGCAGGATCTTCCAAGAACCATAAGGACTTCTAGGTCACCTTCTTCATACCACGTTTCTTATATTCATGTACTGACAACCAGCATGCTTGATCCATTCTGTCTGGTTTTGCCTCTTCTATGACCCTGTAATGTATAACCCTAATCCAAGTAGTTTTAGGTCCTCAGCTAAGTGGCTGTGGTTAATACCGTCCTGCGAGGTTTTATGCTAGCTCCTTTCTCCAATCTAGTCTAAGGCTTCCCTACTAGGTTATAAAGGATAGTAGATAAAGAGACCTTTTTGTGAATAAGCCCCTGACAGGGAAGGTGGTCATTTAGATGACATCCTGCAAGTAATCATTCATTTATTTCCAGGACACATCCAGCCTTTGCCTCAGTCTTGAACTTAAGGAGGAAGGGCATAAAGAACATTTGAATTTACCTTCATCACCTGTCCTGTAATTACTTTTTCATTCTCTCAGGGTCACTCATGGCAAGGCCTATGTTGATAGGCAGGAGAATATAATAATCAGTGGGATGGGGCAGGTAAAGTTGGTAATGTTTTGGCAACCTCTTGCATTCAGGCAAGATAACAGATATCTCAGAAGACCGGGTGCCTTCAGCAAATGAGTCCATCTGAGATCCTGAGGAGGGAGTCAGCAGTCACTGTCATCTTTTGATCCCTTTTGGGAGGCTTAGAGTTAATCTTCTGTGTGCTGCTCAGATCAAAGTAAAACTCTTTTCATTAGCATATTTTTAGAATAAGAGTTAAAATGTTAAGATTATCTTCAAGTTTAGGGAATACTATAAAACACACTTAATAAATCTATAAAATAAGACTGGTGAATATTTCTGCATTTTGCTTATATGGAAATACATGCTCTAAAATTTAGCAAAAATAATTGTTATACCTTTCCTTTTCATGGGTTACAGTAAATCCATAACAGATGTAAAATAAGTACAAAAGTGGGACACATTACATACCCTTTAATTTAATTTCTTTTCTGTCTTTAAAAGTTATTAAATATTTAATTGTTATTTATTTTAATGGCTTATTGATGAAGGTTGTGGTATTTCAGGAAGAAGAGTATATAGTCCATATCTATGGACTTTCTTATCGGGCCTGAGAAAGAAAGGTATCCTGGCCATCCCTCCAAAGGGAAAAAGCATGAATGTGATTTACTTGGTATCCTGGAAGAGAGAAAACATCATAAGAGAAATTTTTTCCTTTTAAAATCAATGGAAAGACTTTCATTAACTTCTTTCATGTTAGCTTAGCCATCTCATGTTAACTGAGGAGGTATTAAAGGGTAAAGATGGCTCTGTAGCTGATGTAGAAACTTGGGCTGATTAGAAACTAAGCCTGTGATTTGGAGGTTTAGGATCTCCGTTTGCAAAAGAAATACTTCAGAACAGTATCAGTCAATTTTTGGTTTGTTTTTTTGTGTTGGTTTTGGGTTTTTGTTTGGTTGTTGGTTTTTTTTCTGTAAAGCAAGCTATACATAAGAAATGTTTGCACAATACAGGCCTTGGAATCAACGTGTGCTCTAACTTGATCAACCTATCATTTTGGTTTGCATCAAAGAAGCTTCTTCCGTGTCTATATCTTGTTGTCATTAAGGCAGTCTTGTTCATTATTGCTGAATCAAATGTTTGAAACTACAAAAAATAAGTGACTTGCCTTCATGCACAATCTTTCAATTTTAGAATCAAGCAGATTGAAGATCAAGCTAACAAATACGCCCAGAATAGAACTGTTGATGAAGTAATTAAAAGGCTGAAGGACAGAGTGATACAACAGGCAGCAGCTATCAAAGACAGCTTTTTTTGCCTACAACAAATAATCACATGGGCAAATTAATAAAGCTCGCTTGTGGCAGGTAGGAAAAATGTTAGCTATTTTTCTCTATCCTGTACTTTTCCCAGAAAGATACTTAGTGTCTTAGCAATGTGCCTGCTCACACAGCTAGAGTTAAATCCTCCAGGACTGTTTCAGTTACTGATGAGCTAAACAGGTCTCATGCAGGTTATTGTATGAGAAAGAATCTCAACTTGTCTTTAAAGACATAAAATTGTTATCCTGTAGCAGTATTACACCTTGAAATCTTCAACTGCTCCCAGTTGTCAAAAAGAACATGTATGAATTGGGACTGGCAAGACACATTTGGGACTTGGAGGTCGAATGTCAACCAACAACACACCTCTTATGAGAAGTGAGTGGGCATACCTTAAAGAATCACCTAAGCCTTAATTCCGAGTCCTTAAGCCCTCTTTGCAACTCCACAGTGGTAGCTGGTAGGAACTGGATATAGGTAGGTGAAGAATAAGATTCTTAACAGATACAGCATGACACTACAGGGACAATGACCTAAGCTAATTTTATACGATCTTTCAGACTTCTGAGCCGCAGCTTCCTCTGAACCACTCATGGACTGCAGTGTGGCTTGCAATCACAGTGGGACTGGGGGGGACCCCTGGGGTCTCTGGCTCTCTTCCTTGCTCACTCTTGCTCCGCTTTCAAAGGAGCCTACAGTGACTGTGTCAGGGAAATCTCCCCTGGATGTCTAGTAGTATTTCAGGGCAGAGACTGGTCCCCAACAGGAGAGAAGAACCTTTCTGTAGCTCTCCTTCAAATTCAGTGGATTTGATCATGTTGTAAATTTCCAATGTAATTATTTGATGTTGGCTGGCTTTTGATACTGGGTTAGGTGATTTGGGTACAGCATCTCTGCACTGAGAGGATCTACAATAACACGAATGTATTGAAATTGTATAGTTTTTACTTGCCAAGACTTCCAATTGAATTTTATAGGTGTCTTTTTTGAGGTAGGGTTTTCTGTGGTGTTCCCAGGCCCCATCGCAGCCTTGATGGCTTATCTGACTGCATGTTGTGCTTTGGACAGACTTATGAGGTCAAGGATTTGGGATTGTAGCTACAATGCTAATGGCACCTACCTGTACATTTCTTTTGTTTCATATTTCAAAGCAAAATACTTTGCTGAAAGTTGAGACTGGGCAGGAAAAGAGACATGGTGGCAGTAATATTTCCGTAGCCTACCTAGGTTTAAGCAGGAGCTGCTGCTGAATAGTGTTATGAGAGTAACGCATGCTCTGCCCTTTGCCTCGGCACGGAGGTAAGGTGAGAGTCAGGAAGGGTCAAGCCAGAACTGTACCTTTGAAAATGGCCTGCATAGCCCCTTGAGAAAGGTTGTCCCAATCTGTTTTTGCTCTGGCTCAGTAATAAACATCATCTTCCCATCCGTATACCGTGGACTGTACCTGTTTTCACCAGCTACTCTTGTGGGGCCAAATGTACTGACTGTGAGGGGGTGACAAGCTGTTGCCTTCCTTTCTCCTCTTCTCAGCACAGACTCACGAGGTATGTGCTCCACGTCATATGATGGGACGAAGGCTGTTACTATAGAGCCTTCCCCTGCAAACACTGTAGCTGCATTCAGCCGCACATCTTCTTACCCTCAGGTGGATATCTTGCTGCAATTGCGTGCAGGCAGTGAAATTGCTTTGAAATGAAGGGGTGGGAAAGAGGGAGGACAAAACACATAAAACATTTTCCATTTTTCTTAATGTTTTCTTGTTAGTAATATACTTATTAAGAATGTGTTAAGCTGCAGCCCTTCCTCCTATGCAGATCCGACATCTGTGGCACATACCTTTGGGACATTGGCTTTGGTTGCTGTGATTTGCACTACAACGTGATACCTAAGAGGTTTATATGTTGCCTGCAGCTAATGCAGTAGCATGCGTTTTGTCACTGTTCGGCAGAACAAACTCATTCTACCTGCTGCTTTTTCTTCTGTGTTGGCTGGCTGTGTACAACTCACATTTAAGATATTTGTATAGCACCAGAAGCTATTGAACAGTTAGTCTTTGTGATTTCAGTGTTCTTTTATTACACTATGGATGATGCATTTCTCAAGTTTTGGCAAAGCACAAAGGATAAAAAATCGTCATGTACCTGCAGCCAGGTATATGCATCACTGCACTGTGATGTTCTTGGACCCTGCATGCTCAGCAGAGCCCAGCTGGGTGGAATACTGCCCGGGAACTCTGCCCTGCTGCTGCTGCTGCTGATCATTCAAAAGGGGCATGCTTCCCTGCAATAGTCCTGTTCTGCTTTGCCTTGTGCTGAGTGAAATAAGCCTACTCTGGAATGAATGAGGATGAGGGCTCTGTGCAAATAAGGGTGATTAAAAGGGATTCCTCATCAGAACTGGAGTGACAGACTACCTTATGTCTCTGGGAACAGCCTGGGCGTTTGTGTTTTCAGGTGAAACGCAGACTGAAACTGATTCTCCATCACTTGTGGTCTTCAAAGGTCTCTGCACCTTTTGCAAAAGAAAGGGTTTTTCCAACTCATTGCCTAGGTAGAATTCCAACTGGGAGTTTTCACATTCTTCTTGCTTTAATTTCCCTGACAATTCTGTCAAGATGTTCATCAATCCCTGCCCTGGGAGCACAGCTGCTTCTCATCCCAGAGCTCATGGAGTTTCAGTGGTAGATAAAGAATACCTAGAAATGGCTGTCTAGCACCCTTGTAGGCATGACAGGGAACCTGCCCTGGCCTCCAGCTGTTGCTCCAGAAGGATGTAGGACTCTCTGTATCACATCTGCCAGCTGCATGTAGATATTTTGGATACATTAGGTTATCGCAAATGGTGTAGACAATATGACATGTCGCAAGCACATTTAGGTGGGTAGGTTGTGAGGCATTTTGGGGTGCCACTGACGTTAAAGTGATCTACAGTGGTACGCTGTTCTTTGACTGGATCCTGACTCTGGAGCTTGGCAGGTGTGCCAACACCATTGCCCACCTTATTGGCGCATTTGAAACGGCTACTCTGATCTACAGCTTCATTTAGAGCAGCCAGGCAGCTAGTGCCAGCGTTGCTTGTCCTCAGAGGTGGAATAGGTTATTCAAACAGTCATAGCATAGTGTGATACTGGTAAACATAAAGCATACTTGTTTTCTGATTTGTTATTCAAAGCCAAGCCATAGAAGTGGTGTTTTGGGTTTGTGTGGTGGGGTTTTGGTAGCGGAGTAGGGTCCGCAGGGCCAGCTCCTGGGAGAAGCTGCTCGAAGCTCCCCCGGCTCCAAGCTGGACCCGCCTCTGACCCAGGCCGAGCCCCTCAGCGACGGCGGTAACACCTCTGGGAGAACAGATTTCAGAAGGGGAATGCCCCGAGAGTCAGGGGAGTAGGACGTGAGAGGAACCCCTCTGTGGATCCCGAGGTCAGGGAAGGAAGAGGGGATGCCCCCGCAGCCCGCGGTGAGGTGGCAGGCTGTCCCCACCAGCCCACGGAGGGGAGCGGGGGAGCAGATATCTACCTGCAGCCCATGGTGGACCCCACACCAGAGCAGGGGGATGCCTTCCAAAATAGCTGTGACTCCATGGGAAAGCCTGCGCTGGAGCAGTCTGTGCCTGAAGGACTGCAGCCCATGGAAGGGACCCACGCTGGAGCAGTTCGTGAAGAACTGCAGTCTGTGGGAAGGACCCATGTCAGAGAAGTTCATGGAGAACTTCTTCCTGTGCTGGAGCAGGGGAAGAGTGAGGAGTCCTCCCCCTGAGGAGGAAGGAGCAGCAGAGACAACGTGCAATGAACTGACCACAACCCCCATTCTCTGGAGGTAGAGAAAATCAAAACTGGGAATGGAGTTGAGCCCGGGAAGGAGGGAGGGGTGAGGGAAGGTGTTTTAAGATTTGGGTTTAGTTCTTATTATCCTGTTTTGATTTGATTGGTAGTAAATGAAATTGATTTTGGTTTTTTTTCCCCAAGTTGAGTCTGTTTTTTGCCTGTGACCATAATTAGTAAGTGATCCCTCCCTGTGCTTGTGTTGACCCATGAGCTTTTCTTTAGATTTTCTCCTCCCCATCCCACCAGGATGGGGGAGGAGTGAGCGAGCGGCTTTGTGGTGCTTTGTTGCCAGCTGGGCTTAAACCACAACAAGTAGGCAAAAGCTGTCTGCCCAACTTGGAAATGGATAAGCTCTGTTTATTTGTATAACATTATGTTACAGCACTATTAAGGGAGTGGGCAGAATGCACCTTTATATTCCTCTGAAGGGTAATTGATCTTGGTATGCCCGAATAACCCAAAAATGCAGACATAGAATCACCAGTTAACCTTTGCAGGGTTATACCAACACTGTCGGTGCTCTGTGTTTTTCTTTCTAGCTTACAGCATAAGGACACCTTTTAGCTGCTTGCCTGTGGAGTACCAAAGGTGTGAGGCGGGTTAGTGAAGGGGTTGCCAAACTCCACCACCTTTACCAAAGAGTAGCATAGTACCTCTGCCTTCACTGGCCTGGATCTCCTAGGAACTAGACAAGTTCTGCCAACTGGACAACTGTTGCCTTTGCACCTTTGGACTTGGCAAAATTTTAATATAGTTCAAAATCAGGAAGATGGTAACTGAAGCTCTGTCAGGGGTCCTGGGGTAACGTCCACAATTTGCATGTGTGCCTTCACTTTTCTGAAGGATTACAATATGTCATTCCTGTAAGGGTGTCATCAATCCTCTTCCTTTAAATAAGACTTAGAAACTATGCCTTTCGTGAGCCATTCAGCACAGGACAACGACCTAGTCGTACAATTTAATATGACTTAATCTTGCATGCAGTTTTCGTGGAGTTTTATCACTTTTTTTTCTCTAGATGAAAGTGCTAATAGTTGAGACTGTAGTCACCAACATTACTATTGTGACTGATTCTCTCCAGCTTTGATTGGATTTGTGTGGCCAGATTTCCTTATCGCTACTATTAAGCATTTGATCTGATGGTAAATACTTGTTCAACTGAACATAAAATATGCTTGCTTATCCAGAAGCTTTACATTCACAGAAAGGAATGATAATTTGCTAATTATTCTCACTTTTTTAACACTCCTTATGCTGTTCAGCTATTTAATGATTTTTTTTCTTTTAATCTGTACAATTAACTGAAATATAATGGCAAGAGTAATCGCTGTAGGAACGCTTGGAAAGTCAGGACAGAGCTGTGCAGGATGCTTGTAAAGAAATACATCCAAATCAGGAATTACAAAGCAGTCAAGGAAATGAAAGATTTTGGAGAAAGCCCTCAGCAGCAGCAGGGGCTGCAACTACAACTCTTCAGGGAAACAGGAGGTGGGAAAAGTAGAAGAAAACCAGGGACCTCTCCACAGTTGTCTGCAAGGTAACATTAAGAGGGACACAATGGGAGACTGCTGCCACTCCGGACTGCTGCATCTCTTAGATGCAGAGAGGTAAAGGGTCTGCCAAAAAAAGGAGAAAGGGACATGGGAGGCATGTAGGAAGGTCAGAAAGTTCCTTGCCAAAATAGATTGCCTAAAATGGATCCCCAAATATGCTTCGAAGAGCAGCAATGCAGAAGGAATGAATCATGCCTTCCATGTCGCTGCTGCTGTATGTGGTTCAGGGGCCTGAATCCATCCTGCAGCATTTCTTGTCCTGGAGGTAGTTGTCACAGGCTTGTGGGGAAAAGTTGTAGCAGCAAATTCTACAAACGACAGTTTTCCTCCAGTCTGCTAAATGAGCTAACATCATTTCTTCTGGCACTTTTTACTTTCCAGGTGAAGTTTAATCTTAGCCTGTCACTCGGAGCTTTTGCTTAAAATGCCAGTCAGAAAAATACAGTCAAATTTTGCTCTCTGTCTCTTTCTGTATAGAATTGAAGTTGTACAAAATAGACCTATATTTAAGTGGCTTACGGTAAATGTAAGGAAGAGAGAACAATTTTCAGAGTAATTTCAAATTGAGCCATAGGATAAAACACCCAGATATTTAGTATTCAAAATGGCATATTAAGCAAGAAAATAGGCCATTATATAACTTATTTTATTTCTCTTCTAACAGGTGTTGGAAGATCATGGCATGCCAGTGGATGACAGTCAATTTAATCTAGTAACAGAAAAGTTAGGGTTACCAGATGGAGGGTTGAGTTATCTGGATTTTGTGGCAACACTGGCAGGTAAAGCAATTTTAACAGCAATAAACCATGAAACAAACCTTTCCTGGAAAATCCAGAACTTTTCTCTTTCGAGAAAAGGCTATTGGTAAAATCAGGAAGATATCAGTGATATGATTTTTAGCACGTGGATGACCTTCCCATCTGTAGTTCTTTGACTCCTGATCCAGCTGAGCTGCTGAGTAGCTAATTCAGGACAAGAGGAAAACTGGAACATGTGGGCTGTGAACTAACTAAAGGTCCACAGAGAGGTGCCATGGAGTTGTCACTAACAGTTTGCAAAAAATAACTGACTGATTGCTCTGCCTTGAGTAGATCCTTGTCCTCAGCATCTGTAACTCTTATTCACAGTCTTGGAATTATCCTAAATTCCAGTGGATGATTTTATAGTAGTGATGTCCAGCAACTTCTTCTATTCTGTGTAAAAAGCCAGAAGACAGTAACTAGTCCTTTCAGGAAAGAAGGATCTGTTAGTAAGCCATTAGTGATGAGTTTCAGTGGCAGTATATACAACTGGAGCCCTGTGGTGTGATCTGGTTATTTATTGGTTTATGGTTTTAATTTAAAGTACTGCTTTTGAACGTTAAAGCTCCTAAGGGACATTGCTACTAGAGAATGCTGAAATGTGGTTATCTATAAAGTAATTGATAGTTTTATTAGAGTATCAAGAATCCCAGTGAGAGAGCAAGGTTTACTGTTTGTGCAGATATAGATGTATTGTCCACCCATATAATGAGGATGTGGTCTTCATTGATTTACTGTTGCTGAGGAATGAATACCAGAGGAATATATTTGTAATTTGGGAGCACATTTTGTCACCTCAGCTACTTGCCTTAACCCATCAGTAATTTCACTGATTTCAAGGTACTGTAAGTAAGGGGTTTGATTTTCAGCTCAAAAATTCAACTGATGGAATCTGAACTCATTTCTTAGGGTGGAACCCTGAGTGCAGACTAAAGCTAGTAAGTAATTATTCATTTCTCATTTCTTTTATATTTATGCCGTAAGTCTAGATTTTGTGGGTAAAATTCTGATGCCACTGAAGTCAATGGCAGTTTTGCCCTTGGCTTCAAGGCCTGTTTTAACTTCTGCATTATGCCTCTGTTATTTTTCTCAGAGGTGCGCATTTACTTTTTTCACACTGTTACTATTCTTTTCTGCTGTCATTATTTCTCTTCTAGAACTAAGACAAGAAGGAGAACTTACTTGTGGCTGGCTGACATAATATTCAGGTTTTTCTTCATTCAGGCCTAGAAGTTTAGAAGTTTGTGAATATAGCCAGCTAACTATCTGTCCACCAAAATATGTGCGCCTTCATCCAGTAGCCTAATAAAACACGTTTGAAACAGGTTAACCTCGGGGAAAATGAGTGTGCCAGCTCTTTGATTTAAATCAAGAATCAGCAGTGTTTTGTCTGTATTTAAAGCTTTTGCTTTTGCCAATTATGAGAATCACAACTTTTCTTTCCATACGTTACTATATCTCATAGTTGGAAAAGGAAGCGTGACTCACACTTAACACAAAGTAAGTATCAGAAACCAGAAGGCAAAGAAAAAACCCTCCTAACTTTTATTTTTCAATGATTTGTGATTCACTGGGGTGGAGGGTGGTCTGTAGTTACAGAAAAAGAGACCTGATTTTCTTCTTATAAGCTTTAGTGGGAAGACAACACAAATATAAATTTTCTTGGCTAGACTTCGGTAGAAACTGGAATTGAAAAAAGGGAAGGATAGTGCATGTCTGTAGGGGGAGTAGGATTTAAAGGGTAAAATTAGGAGAAGTTAAAATGATGCAGTGAATACTATTTAGTGATTCTTTGGAGTAGTTGTACAGGCTCTTATGTGTCGGTATATGTAAATCTTTTTAAAAGAAAAGAAACGTTCCTTTAGAACAGACCACTAACAGCATTTTTCTTATCAATCAGGAGTAGGGTGTAGTGAAATGTCAGTGAGTACATTCTTCTTTGCAGGTTTTTCCCATTTTAAAATCTGACATGAATTACTTTACTCCTCTATATGGCTCATATGTTGCAGAAAAATTGTAAAATGTTCAAGAGGCTACAAAAGATGCTTGGTCTCTTTTTCCCCAGAAGGAAGGCAAAATAGGTTCCTAGAGTATCACTGCACAACGAGAAGAAGGAATCAGATCTGGAACAGTGACCAAAATAGCTTTTCTATGGCCTAAAAGTAGTTTAGCCCTTCAGAACTGGAAGTACACGGGTGCCCTGCTGGGAAGCTGGCTGTCGCCCTTTCCTGGTCCTGCTGGGCTGTGGTATAATAAACTTCTGACAATATGAAGCTGCTGTTTGTGCAGGACTGAGTCTTGCCAGAACAGAACATTAGGCGAAATAGTTTCAGGGATGATGCTTTGTTAAGTCAGGAGTGTTTTGATGGCAGATCTCCTGAAATAGCTCACGTCGGTTCAAACGGGAGGAGAGCTAAGCCAGGATAGAATTGCTCCAGGGGAGATGGTCTAGTGTGGAGCGATCGTGCTACACAGTCAAAGATGTAACAAATTACTTTCTCTGACACTGTCTGCAGCTCCTGTGTTCCCTCACTGAGACAGACGGGCGATATGACAACAAGTCACAGCTTTCACGGTGCTCCTTTCCTCCTCCTCCGGTCTGATACCTCCCTTCCTCAAAGCAGCCAGACACCAGAGAAGGCTAAGGCAAAGAAAAAGACTTTGTTTCAGCTGTGCTTTCTTCAGCTGAGATTATCTTTGCCTTGTGCTGGGAAAACTATAGCAGCTGAGGCCATTACTGTAAATTGAGTGGACACCACTAATGCTTCATACAGCTATTGGACTTAGTCATGTTTGGGGTGTAAAGAATATGGTTGCAGGGTTTCTTGTTTTGTTTATGTTACATTACTGCGCTATTTATCAGATATGTTTAATATAATCTTTTCAATGTTTGCTATAATTTGATTTCGTTATTGCAGATGCCAGATTGAATGGGCCGGGAGCTACATTACGTAACAGTCCAAACCACAGAGTAAATGATGCTAAATATCACTACATGACTGCTGAAGAGTGTCTCAATCAACTTAATGATAAGCTGATGGAAGTCTATGAGATAAACACATTGAGCCATGGTTTGCTTTGGCAGTGAAGCTGGTTGTTATTTTGATATAAACATTTGTTTTAAAAGTTGGTTTGGAGGAGCTGTCAGGAAAGTGACTCTAAAAATTATGTTGGATTTCATGTCTTCTGTGTTCTCAGAAACATCCAGTTCAAATACTTTCAGTTTTCAAGGCAAAAACTTTTTTTTTCTAGTTGTCTTCTCAGCAGCCTCTGCCAGGAAAATAAGATCTGAGTTATTTATTTCCCATCCTTTTGTGAGCATAGCTATTAAAGATTCTTCAATTAGAAAAGAATAACTGTACTACTCATTCATGGAACAGTCCATCTAATCATGAGAATGATCTTTCAAGATGACGTTCTTAGTCCCTAAATCTTGCAACACAGTGGTCTTAATAAAGAGTTGTTTCCCAGCTTTTCTGTGTTTGTTTATTGTTTTCTGTAATTACCATTAGAACGTATTCCTTGAATTCCCTCCATGGATATGCACAGAGTAAGAGAGATCACATTTTACAAAGGAAAGAAGCCACAGTCACTACCCTTTTGCTCAGTTCATCCCATCCCATCCCTGTTCCCTGGGAGAAGTGGAAAGATCAGCATTCAGGAAACTGATCCTCTGTTCAAACCAGCTTGGACACACCTAGCAAAGCTGATCATATTGATCATAATTACTTCAGATTTCTGAAGAACTGCACCATTTTAAAGGTGTTTGAACATTTTGCATCTATTTTAACGGGAGAAGCTGTTCAGCTGGTAGAACAATTGCTGTAAAATCTCTCTTCATTACAGGTTTTTCTAAGGGTGTGCATGAGTAGAAATGAGGTACCTCGCAGTATAGTACCGATGGAAAGTAGAAGTTAATTTGTAAATTGATATGGGGGTGGCTTTTTGATGCTCCCTACTTTTGCTCAGTTCTGTACATGCTTGAGATCAAAGCAATAAGACTGCAGTTTACTGCAGACTATACCAAGTGTTTAGTAAGGCAGTACTATATAAATGCTTTGTATTCTCAAACTGCTTTAAAATATTTGCCTGTTGTCAAAACAAGTCTAGAGCAATCATTTGTTATTTATGTTTAAAAATATGTTAAATATATTTAGTAAAATATTCCTTGTTAGGACACCTATTCTGTCTTCCATGAAACAGACAGTAATCATGACAGTATCATCAACTTGCTTGACTTTTGGCAATTCTTGGACAGCTTTCTGCTTCATCTTAGAGATGAGGAATTCCTGCGCCTGCTTGGTTTGTTGGGAATGAACGTGACCTCCAGGTTAAATTAGCAAGCATTCTGTCAACGGTTCCACACCCAAGAAACTAAGGAGGTACCTCCTCGGCTCACGCCATCTCAAAAGTAAGAAAGAAAACATTGTGTGGTACCTACAGTAATCTTATATGTTTACAGAAATGAATATGTTGTCTGAAAATTTATATTAGATATAATTGAAAAAAGATACTATTGAAATATGTCTTTATCAAGCTGAAGTTGGGTAGCTTTACCAAATTCTCAGTGATTTATGACTCCATTAAATCAGATATTGAATCCACCACTAGGTTAAAATGCCAGAACTACCCCTGGGGACTGCTTAAATCTGTAAGGTCAAACATATATACTGGTGCCTGAGTTGGAGCCTTAGAGGTGAGCTAGCCTCCAAACTGGACAACTTTGCTGCATCTTCCACGCATGCGGAACTGGGGATATGGTTTGGGAATCAGATGTCATTTGGGATTGAGAAGCTGCCAGGTTATTACCCGTTTGGCACAGTGTCTGTCAGTTCTGAGACTAATATTGTTGTTAGTGAACATTACAGTAGCCCGAAGCCTCCTGCTCCAGACCTTTATGGCACCAGGGCACTGAGAGCAGACGAGGTCAGGTGAGGTGCACAGCAGCATTGGGGCACCGTGGAGCGGGTGGAGGGTAGGGAGAACAGTGCTGCTACCTCCCTTCCTGCGAGAAGCGATGCTACTTGAAACGTCTGGAATTTTAAAGTTTGAGCTTAACTTTAACGATAATTGGCATTTAGCCACTAAAAAATTCATTCTAAAAACTCAGTGTGAAACTCTGTTTAACTATGCAAACACAGATAAATTCATAAAAATAATGACAAGATACAGCAGGACTGAAAAAGCTCCTGATCAGCAGCTCATCTCTGCTGCGGCAGTGAAGATGTGATATATACACATAGGCTTATTTCCCAGTTTTTATTTGTCTCTTACAGCATTACTGTTGGCTCTGATATTAGTAATATTTATCTGCTTGGTTTGTTTTTTCCTGAGTTGGACGACTGAGTGAATCAGGGACATCACTCTAAAGCAAGAAAGGAAACTGATCGTGACTGAGTCTTGCTAACAGTTGGAGTCAGAGACTGTTACTGTTGTGCTCTCATTTCTGTTTCAGTTTGGACTTAGCTAGAAACTGAAACATTTTGAATTTAGCTCCAGAATTTCCTCGTTTCAAATACTATTACTGTTTCAGAAGTCCAGCAAAGAAAATACAGTGATTGAAAGCCTTAAGAGCACCTGCGTTTTCCCAGCTAAATTTTTAGACCATTTTTTGTTGGTCAATTGTTTAGGCTTATGCAATCTTCTCTCAAGCAGTGGGAATGGGGAAAACTCAGAAGGTTCCCAGGCACCTAAAACAGATTAATGTGGCATTCATGTTTCTAAATCCAAACGGAGCCCTCAGCAAAGGCTGTCAAGGCCCAGAGCCCCAGGAGCTCAGAAGTGGCAGAGCTGACTGTGGTGCAGTTCTCCAGGACTTAAGCTCTGGTGTGCACATACCACAGGTGGTACGGAACTCAGTGGGTAGGTCAGATGTAGTGACCACGTCTCACCTGGTCTGCAGACCCAATATTCCTCTCCCTCTTGTTTGAGAACCTTGGTCCAGGGAGCGTATTCCTGCAGTGCGGCTGAACCGGGCTCTGAAGCTGCATGTCTGCAGCATTTCCTCACAAAAACTTCAAAGGATGGTGAGACATAAGATCCCCTCGATTCTCGGGTACGTGTGTCCTTGCACAGCACACAGATTTAGTCAGCTTTCTGTGTAGTGCTACAGCTATGCTGGATCCTAATCCGAGGCACCCATATTCCTCTGCATGCTTGGATTCAGCCAGGCCCCCAAAAGTTAGGCACTTGTGGCTGAATTTGCAAATGTGGGTCTTACTCACCAGACTTACTAGCCATGCCTTGGTGACTTACAAAGACAGTTTTGATCTACGTTATTGCTGTAAATCAAGGATAATCTTCCTGGAATCACTCCAGGATGTAATTGTTTCTGAGATAATTAACATTTCCTTCTATGCGTATAAATGATCCATGCTGGCTCTTGAGTTTGAGGGAGAATTGAACAACATTGATTTGAAAATAAATAGGGAATTACAAAATTTAAAATATCTTCGCTAACCTGCAGCTAGGGAAATAAGGCAGTATTTAAAGAATTACGTTTACACAGATGTGAAGTAACAGTCTTTAATGGGTATCTTAGAAACTAGGAAACAAAACCACCACTACCATGAAGAACAATAAAAAGGAAGGAAACTTGTGGAGATTAAAGATCCCAGTAACGTAAAACATAGCTATTCGTTATTCTATTTTTTTTTTCTTTTCTTAGAAAAAAACAGATGATAACGGATGCAGAGCTAGCTTGTGATCACGCTCATTACTACCTTGTTATCAAAGCAAGAACCAGATGGCATGACCTAGCAAGGGTAAGAAGAATGTTTTCTTTAAATAAATAAGCAGCACTAATAGATTTCAGAACATTATGCAATGTTGATCTTCTGATTCTATAAATATTCAGAGACCCTTGCAAAATAGCTCATTAATGATAAAAACTTACTATGTGATTAAAAAATCAACAGTTTGAATAATACTCAGTTTTTGTAACATTGATTATGTAGTAGGTGCTATTAAACTTATTTCTAAAACTGTCTTCATATTTTACTATTGTTGGTTTTATTTAATGGTTCTGTTGTAAGAGCAGTAATGAGCTTCATCTGAGGCCTGTCTGCCTACGCGCTGTACGCAGACACGCACCTACTCCTGTGCTGACACCCAGTGTTGCCCAACACAGTGAAGCGTTGACTGCGATGCTTACGCCATCCAAAGAGACTCTCACAAAACTGTCCTATAAAAATTATTGCTACTTTTTTATCTTAACTTGTTGAATAGTTGCAATATTTGGACAACAGCGTAGCACAAAGAAAAATGAATGTAATATTTTCATTAAATGTTTGCATAAATCAGACAATAGTACTGCTAGTCTCAGTTTGCAAGATGAATGGTAAAAAAACCAACAAACCCAACCAACTGACCTAAACACAAAGCAGAATCAAATTCATATTGGGTATAGAACAATTTGGGGAGCAAATCTGAGCGTCTGCCATTTTCCAGTGCCTTCATCTTCCACTGGCAAGCTTCAGCAGTGGGCATACCCGCAGCTGCAGGCACACATCTCTTGCTCATATCTCCTGTGTTTGCCATCAGTAAGAAACTTTCCACACAGAGGGCATCATCACCTGAACACCTGTAATGTCAATCCTGATTCAAGCTTTTGAGAGCTGCACATCCATAGTGGAAAGTAGGAAACAGTAAAAATCAAATGAAAAAACATCAAAAGGTGAAATTCAGACGTGCATGATTTTCCATTCCTTTCTCAATTCCCATTATTCATTAAGCTTATAGAGAGATCAAATATTTTGTCAAACTTGTTGATTCCTGTTAGTGATGATTTCTTTTACATTCCAGAATTTTCAGGAATTTGACAGTGAAGGAAATGGCATTAAACAGCCGAGGGACTTGAAGAAAGTCTTGTTCAGATTTGGCATTCCAATCACCCTGGAAGAATTTAAGCAGCTTTGGGCAAGGTATGACAACTCTAAATGATTAGCTTTTGCAATAATGTATCTTTTATAGGATTACAGAGCCTTTGGTAGTGCAGCAAATGACAGTCCATTACACTGCACAAGGAATCTTTTATTTTGTTACGATTGTGACCTCAGATCATGACCCTGTGTTAGAGGTGGCTACATCTTATTATACGAAGTTCAAGAATGCAGTTAGGTCCATCAGTTTCCAATGAATTCAAAGATAGGACTTTCTCTTGGCTTCAGTATTACCGATCCCTTTAATTTAATGTGCATTTTCTTCTTGGACAGCAGGCACCTGAGGTCACTGGTTAAAGTAACTTGGTTTTCATCAATTTTGTTTGTACACACACAAACGCCTACCTCAGTTTGTGATGGTGAAAGTCAGTTCCAGGTGTCTCAGGTCAGGTGGGAACTGCAGACAAAGCTCCCACAGAAAAGGTCCGTGGACAGTCCGCATCGCGTACCCAGCTGAAGGCAGTGCTACCAACGTCTCCTTTTCAGAGCACTACATTTACTTGCAATATTTTCTACCCAAATAAAAGTGACTCAGTCAAAAGAAAAATGCTACATACCAAACACATAACAAAAGAAAGTAAGGTAATTTCATGCTGTGTAAAGATGGCAAATAATATCGTGAAATGTTTTTGTAGACAAGTAATTTGTTGTGAAGTGGGGGAAAATACTTGTCTGCCTTCCACAAAGAAGAGCTGTGCTATAAACTGTGTTTGAAATGGCATAGATGTCAGCTATATGTGACATTAGATAAAAAGCTACCTTCATTACAGGTCTATTTAAAAAAATAATCACTCTGTCTAACATATAGAACCTGAGTGTATTGCATTTTGGTTTGAAACTGCATTAACTATATAGATTTTTCTTAGCACTGATTCATCTCTGACTAATTTTCTACTCCATTAGATTTTACTTTCCATTCTTATTCCTTATGGATGCCACGGCACATTGAAGAGTATCCTTTTCAAGCAGTTATCTGCTGCACAACTTCACTCCCATCAGCCACTCCTTTTATAGAATAGCTAAAATTTCTTACGTGCCTGATATGACTGTAACTTGAATAAAGGAATTAGAGTGAAGCTGAGGCTAAATTAGGAATTACCATGCACCGGAGCACTAGCAGGGGGAGAAACTGCAGGGAAAAAAAGCCTATGGAAGGTTTTATACCTAAGAAAATATGAAAAGTGTTTATGAAGCTAAATCTATGTTTCTGAAGGATGACTACAATGCTCAGCATCTCAGACTTGTGTGACCAGTTTGAGACACTTGAGACTGGAATTTTAGGAGCCCAGCTCTCTGCATCTCAAGCCAGACACTAAAAGGCAGCAGTACGGAGAGCTGGAGAATACTCCTGACAATTTGGTCCTCAGGGTAGTATTTGCAGAATCGACTCTGTGATTACAATGCATAAGCCCTATCTTTCGAGTCTCATACAAAGTCACTCATTCTCAGTGTGGTGTGACACCTCTGTAAGGAAGGGAAGTCAGTGAGATTTAAGCTGTTAAGTCACTTAAGGACATCTGTAATGCCTTTCTATGAGGAACACATGAATATTTAAAAAGAGCATTTCTTTTTCAAGGTATGATGCAGATGCAAAAGGATATCTTACTCACCAAGAATTTTTACAGAAACCAGGGATAGAGTTTGCACCCGCTGACACAGGGCTCAGCAGACACATCATGGAAGAAATCTATGCATATTTACAAGCACATTATAATAATCAACAAAAGAAGCATTCAAAGCTGGAAGAGCAGCAGAAATGGCAAACTAAAGCTCTGCATGTGAGAGAAATTAAAAAGCAGATCAAGTAAGTTAGTTATGAGCTTAGCATATAACTTTCTATGTTTGCGTTTAGTTTGTTAAGATGACACTGTGTACAATACAAATGTAATTTAAAAAAAAAAGGCTCTGAAAAGGAATCTCAGAAGGTACTGGACCAGCTTATCCATAGTGTTATTCCCTTGATTTGCTGGAGATAAGCCTACCTCAGTGTGCACTGTGATACTTTTTTTACAGATACTCTCCATGGCTTATATTACTTATTTTACAGATTTATGGCAGCATCTATACTGACAAATCAGAATGTCCAGAAACATTCCCAGACTCAGTCATCTATGCTGCTAGACTGCCAAAACAGTCCTCATCATGCTTTGGCCTGTGTCAGCTAACGTTTTCTCTGATCAGTCCCAGCACCGTTTGGGAGCAAGAATGCTTCAAGGACCATTCCTAACAAGCAGTTTGCAGGCAGCTGCTCCCTTTTGGTAGCTAAGAAGGTTCACTCTGTGCCTGGAGCACTTCCTGGCCTTTTTATTGGTATCGTCCCAGCTTGTGGTTCCAGTCCTAACACTACTATCAGCTCAGATTGAGGGAGAAGAGCAAGTGCAGTTTTGTCAACCTGTGGGTCTCATCTCAGACTGTTTCAGGCAACGTAGACTTAGACCTACCTGATTACGCTCAACGGGGGCTTTTCTTGCAGCTGGACTGAGGGGGCGTGTAGGACTCAGTGGTCCCATATCCTACCCTGTCCCTTGGATGAGGGCCAAGTAGCAAACACGGTTGGTTTCACATCCCTCCAGCAGCTAGTTAAATTGTTAGTAAATGGCTTTGTAGATGCAGCAAAAAACAGCCTTGACAAAGATGGACCTTGGCTCCATATGACAGAAATAAGCATCTTGTCTTCAAGCAAGAGGAGTCTCTGCCTCAGAGAAAATCAACACTCATAGAGTTAATAGGTCATTGCTCCTGAGAAGAGCATTTGACAAACAAATGCCAAAATGATACCCTACTCGGAGTGGAGACTAATGATCCATGCTTGCCCTAGTGAGTCAGCAGTGATTAACCTGCTGCTGCTACAGGGTTCCTGCACCTGCCAGCAGATTGAGGCAGCAGGAGAATCCTCTGCCCCGGTACAATGCTGTTAAAACTTTATATTTCCAGGTTGTGGATAGACACCACCTGGATGCTTACCATGTTTTCTGCTTGTGCTTTCATTCTTCTCCTGAACTGTTTGTTTGTTTATGTGTTTATTTATTTATTTATTTATGAGTATAAACCCTCAGGAGCAAAAAACTTGTAAAAATATACCCCCAAGAGCACAGATTTGCTTTCTTTTGTGCTTGGAAAGTGTCTGGAAGTTGTAGGAACTAATAAATTATTATTGATAAGAATGATAATTCCCCATGACGTTGTTGGTAAAGGTGATACACTCATAAACAAAGAAGAGCAGCCTTGTCTTGCAGATAAAGAGGCAGCTTGGGAAATCATTAGACAAAAAAAAAAAAACCAACCCAAAAACAAAAACAGAGAGAGAAGCTTGTAAGCTAAGGCTTTTGCCTTTTCACCCTGCTGTTTTTTTTAGATTCTGTTTTTCAGTATCCCAAATAAGCTGAAGGAATCAAGGGCAAAATTGTCCTTTCTTTTCAGCATCACAGCTCTCCCACCTGCATTGCAGCTTTCTGGCATAAACTGCACTTATGACACCCAAAGGTATCAACAAGCATTCCACCTGTAAAAAATTGCAAAATATACAGCAGAGATGGTTAGGCAGCTGCTGTGTTGTAGGCATTGCTTACTGCTGTATTTGTAACTGTCTGACGTGAAACTTTGGCCCTAACTCTTTCATACTGGGCTGTTCTACTCCATTTGTTGTACCAGCCAGTTGTCTCTAGTCTTAGACTTGGATGAAGAGTTATTTTGGTCAGGGACCTTCTATTTCTTTCCTGTTAGTGCAATGCCAAATGCAAGGCAGCCCTGCCTCCAATGCTATAAATAAGAAGCAGCTCTGCAAGTAGGGAAGATGCTGTGCTGCAAGCAGGAATTATGCAGTGTGGCTCAAAGATGCAAATACTCATCCTGAAGCAGCTGGAGAGTAATTAAATCAATGGGGAAGACATGCCGGGTAAAAATAAAATAGTCATGATGTGACATGCTGGCAGGTCCATATCATTTAGAATTATTTACTTTTGAGAACCTACCACAACAACAACTATGTCTACAACTATGTATATGGTAACTATACACACAAATACATACAGATAAGTGCATAGCGATTGCTTAACCATAATTTGGAGGAAAACAGAAAGTGGCAGGCTGGGTCAAGTGTAACTGGATTCAGTTATCTGCTAGCAACCGGAGCCAGATGTTTCTGGTTGAGGTGGAGCAGCCTTCTAACAGATGGATGTGGAATATTCTGCCCCCTGCACTGGGTCTGTCTCATCCTGGGAAATGATGGGGTTTGGTTTAAGCCTGCAGATGGGACTTTTAATATCCCTTTCAAAAATCATGTTCTAATTATTTGTTAGATTCTGCCTTCTCTTGATATATATATATATATAGGACATCCAGTTCTGTTCTCAATCTTTTGAAATTTCTGGCATCTGCAGCTTTGTCTGGGAATGAGTTCACAACTTAATCGCTGGTGGTCTGCAAATGTCTTGTTATTGATTATTGCCACCTTTCTGTTCCGCTGAATGTTCTCTTTTTGTCTCCCACACGTCCTCACCCACCTCCTGGCTGGTGGGAGCAGTCCCGCGCCAGCAGTTCCTCCCTGGTTTTCTCTCTTGGAAAGCTGAAAGTGCAAGAGTTGAACCCAGGCCTCTCAACTCCCCAGATTTCACGTAAGGCCCTGGAAAGCCATAAACGACTCTTAAGCCGGCGTCATTGCCAGACGGATGAAACCCCTGGGCGCGGTGGCTGTGAAGGCAGCGATCGGGTCGAACGCCAGCCTTCCGCTCCGGGACCGCGTAAGAGCGCTGAGGTGCGGGAAGCGCGGGTGAGCACCGTGCCCTCCTGCCGCGAAGGTCGGTGTAAGGAGAGCTGCTCCGGGTTGGGAGAACAGATGCGGTGGCTGCACAACTTAGCCACGGTGATCCACGTGGGTCTCAGCCCCCACTTCATTCTCAATGAGTTGGAAAAACGATGCCTTTCACCTGTCAAACTTGGACTGGGAGGACGTATGCCTCAGGTGTGCACTTGTTGGTTATGGGACCCGCTTCAGCACCGCTCCCCCTTCTGCGATCTCGCTTAAGCCCTCTCGTTTCCATTTGCACAGTGGCTGCATCCAGCCTGTGTCCTTTCTTCTGGCTTTCCGCAAGGGCTGCGAACCTCACCCTAACAGCTTTGGAGCAGTTTCAGCGCCCTGTGATTACACACTGTGAGGCAGACAAAAGCTCTGGACATCTTAACAATTCAAAACATACTGCTGTGCACTTTTTTTCCCCTGTTCTGCTTTTGTTGTAACTCACAGGAACAAATCACCCAAATTAGAAACAGACATTGAACAGTGGCTCTCCAGCTCTTCAAGAAAAATACAAAACATTTGCAAGAAAATATTATTTTTTGGCATTGTAACTTGATCTATGGTTTTAATCCTCATTTTCTCCACACACATATTTACTGCTGTGAGCGGAATAATTATGGCTTGGAAATCTTTTATCAGTCCAAAAATGCTGAATGCCTCAATTTTCCAAAAATATGAATCTCAAAACCTGTTTAGATTTTACTTCAGCCTTTACTTTCTTTGGGAAGTTTTAAGTAGAAGATGATAGTGCTGATGAAGAGTGGCACTGAAAGTAACATACAGTTGAAAAGGGTTCCAGAATTTTTCTGCAGTGAGGGTACTACATGGACCATACCACACCTTCAAAGCACACCCTTGCAAGATGGAAGGAGCAGTGCTAAATAGTCTCCTGGGGCTGGAGATCAATCTCTCACTGAAATCACAAACTGCCCTGAGGGTGCTCAGCTGGTTTTGGCCTTTAGGCTGCTGTATCCTGCTTCCGAGGTGTGACTCTCTTGGTCTCTTGCTGGGCCTCAGCACCCATCCTCCTCCACCATTGCCCCTTTGCAATCGCTGTAAAGCCGTGGTGTTTAAGCTATGGCACGTTACAGTAACTCAAAAAAAAAGCAAACCCTCTGTCAGGAGATTTTAGATTTGTGTCTGCTGGAAAGTCTGTAGGCTTCTGAACATAATAAAAGTTAAAACTCAGAGATGTAATTAGCAGATGTTGGATCTCTAGGGTCTCATATCTAAGAGGAGGTTGAACGAGTCTAAGCTGGTTAATCAGTAATTAGATACATGGAGATTCAAGACAGTAAAGCCACCTTGAGTGCAATGCAAGTGCACTCTGACTGATGTGCACCCTCTGCAGCATACTTCTATGCTCTTTCCAATATGAGTCTTGCTTTGAGTGTAAACCAAGTACCACATGGTAACAGGAGCAGACTGTGAAAAAGAGGAAGGAATTAACCAGAAAAAGGAGATTTGAAAGTGAGAGAAAAGGTGATAGCTCTTTAGGGGCTTTTAGAGACTCTAAAACACACTGACAATATTGCCTTTCCCTTGAAAAGATTCACATCATGCTTTGAAACCTATATACAGTGGCTAGATTAATCATAAGGAACCTACAACTATTTTCTGGAATATTACAGGAGTAGGAGCTATCAAAGTGTTTAATGGCATGAAACCAAGCCAGGGTGAAAGGGCAATCCATGCAGCTACGGAAAGTAAGTTGAAGGAATATTGCACTCCCAAAGAAACTTGAACTTTTGAAAGACACAGGTTTCATACGAGAATGCAGAAGGAGGAATCCTTTGAAGAATTTTTGGTTGATCTTAAAAAAAATGGATCAGTCAAGTAGCTATGATGTTTTCAGAGATTCCATTTTAAGGGATCAGATAGCAATTGGCATTTAAGATCCAAAGATACAGAAAAATCCCAGGAAGGTAGGATTAAAAAAAAAAAGAGAGAGAGAAAAATCTGTTTAATTGAACTAGGACAGTCATAAGGGACAGTATGGAAATATTAGAAGGGGAGCAGGACATGCTGTCTGTCAGGAAAGGAAACTACGAGAGTTTTGAAGAGACTTTTCAGAGCTACCTGCAAGAAGTAACCAAAGTGAAATATATGAAAATTCACAGATTCATATTATGTCCAGGAGTTTAGAAATTCTGCAGCAGCTATAAGAAATACAGTTATTTTGTGAGACCTTGGAACTGGAAAAGCAGAACCAAAAGAGAATACCCTCCATATCCCCAGATCTATGTGATGGTGCACAAACCAACTATACAACAAAATACACATAGACGTTTTGTGCAAAGGCTGCACAAGGGGGCTGCAGACTTAGCATAAGCACCTCTAAATTCAAAACTGGCGCTCAGTCAATGTGTACCTCCAAGCACACTGTGAAAAATCTGGCTCAGGAATCTGAAGCCATATGAAGAAAGACTATTGAAACTGAGGGTGTCTACCGAGAATCTAATTCCTTCTAAAGGATTGTATGAACTAAAATGAAAAGTGAAGATAAACACAGTAGTTTAAGTTTATAGGCAGAAAGAGATAATATTCGGTCTAAAATATGCGTAGCCCTGGGCTTGGTTAAAGCAGTGAGTCTGATGATGGAACCATAAACACAGGAGATCAGTACCCAGAAATCTTTAGTGTCAGAGATAAAGTAGACACAGAATATAGAGCTGTATTTTCACAGCAATGTGCGCTGCTAGGAACATTCCTCTGGTTGTGAGAGAGAAGCTTGTAAAGGAGCTAGATTATGTAGGAGTAATGGTGGGAAGTTTAAAAATGGAAGAACCAATTAGCAACAACAAGATCAAGACAAGTCACTGAGATTGTTCTTACACCCAACAGGGCTAAGTATATGTTTGAGGACAGACACTGTCCCACAAAGGATGTTTTCAGGTGTCGTGGTTTAATCCCAGGCAGCAGCTAAGCACCACACAGCTGCTCACTCAGTCCCGCCCCTCCTCAGTGGGGTGGGGGAGAGAATCAGGAAAAAGAAGTAAAACTCATGGATTGAGATAAGAACAGCTTAATAGAACAGAAAGGAAGAAAAAAAAAAATAATAACAACAATAATAAAATTACAATAATAATAAAAGAATTGGAACATACAAAATAAGTGATGCACAATGCACTTGCTCACCACTCACCGACTGATGCTCAGTTAGTTCCCGAGCAGCGATCCCCACCCCCAGGCCAACTCCCCCCAGTTTATATACTTGCCATGACATCCCATGGTATGGAATACCCTGTTGGCCAGTTTGGGTCAGGTACCCTGGCTGTGCCCCCTCCCAACTTCTTGTGCCCCCCCCCCAGCCTTCTTGCTGGCTGGGCATGAGAAGCTGAAAAATCCTTGACTTAGTCTAAACACCACTTAGCAACAACTGAAAACATCAGTGTGTTATCAACATTCTTCTCATACTGAACCCAAAACATAACACTATACCAGCTACTAGGAAGAAAATTAACGCTATCCCAGCCAAAAGCAGGGCATCATGTAAAAGGACTGCATATGTTTTTACAGATATTAATAAATTTTTACAAAAATTACAAATTCAGATTCTTCTGCTGGATCCAAGCAAACTTCCTTGCATGACAGGAGTTTGACAAACACCCTGCATTTTTAGACCACTGTACAGGAGATTCTGCTTTCAAAGACTTCCTTTAGGCTTAAAGTCCATTCTTGAGTTTTCACAGGAAAGTGTAGGAAAAGCCATTCACTTGAAGCAACTGTGGCTACTTAAATAGATACTGAAGATGTCAAGTAGAGAGAAAACCAGTAGGGAATGTGAAAAAAGTATCCAAGAGGGCCTCAGAAGTAGGATTAGACAGAAATGCAAATGTAAGGGCAGAGAAATAACATAAAAGATTAACTGTCACCAAGATAAAACAGAGTCATTACAAATATGCCATCCACAAAGATAACAAAGGTGTCCAGAGGCCTGTTAGCACGTGAATGTTACATGAGCGTTCGTATCGCACAGGCAATCTGTGCAGGTAGCTTTTGAGATACTACACAAAATGGACATACTGGGCTGTAAACCTGGGAAGAGAATTCCCAAATTAAAGGCATGAATAAAGACAACACCTGGCCTTACGTATATTGGCACTAGAAGACAGACAAAGTCTTCAAAAGATGGCTTACAGGAAGTATTGTTAAAAAAATAATCAATGGAAATGTGTGGCCTGTGTCTCTAGGGCACTTGTCAACACCACGATTCGAGGCACAGACCGAGGGAGCAGAGCTCTGGCTCTGCTCTCTGATTGTAAGAAATGTCACATACTTGTTTATTGATCTGTTATGGTCAGTGCCGAGACAAACCACTTTTTGTAGGCAAAAGAAAGACCAGCTTCCAGAATATAAAAATAGTGTGACTTTTAGGTTGTCTTCTTTTTTTAAGGTGAAACCATTCAATCTGACAACAAAGTTTAAGTTGGAGAAGTAATTACTGATCAAAGACATACTTTCTAGAACATTCAAGGAATCTTGAAATCTCTCTTGAAAACAACAGAGAATGATGTAACACCTGGAAATACAGTTTTAAAAAGTATTATTCTATTCCAGAAGAAAGTGGGCTAGGTTTGGGGAGGCTGTACAGAAGATGATGCAATGCAGAAAGTCATGAAGGTTACGTCCTGTGGGGTAGCGAGGGCATTGCATACCAAGCCCACATAACTGATCGGATCCGAGTGTTCTGTGTTTGGCAGCACCCGCTTCAGAGGTAACAGCATAGCGGTGTCAATGTGTTATGACCTAACGTGCCTCACAACATACGGGACACTCACAAGGCTGCTGAAAAATGTGGAAGGAAAGACCATATGTTGATACATCTGAACCTGTTGGAACTACCTGACTCAGGCATTAGCCTGAAAATGCGTTTGGATTGAATTTAACATCAGAACATGTTACGGCATACATTGATGCTCTATTTGTTTGGGTATGGAGTCCCAGAAATATTGTCTAGCAATGGTGCCCTGTTCAGCAGCTCAGACCTGAAATGATTTGTAAAGAATGAAGGATATCCAGATATGCTGAGTACAATGGTGAGCTGGGCTAAAAATGTTAAAAGATGGTTCGAGCAAGCTGTGAAGCTGAGAAGTGATCCGTACTTTCACTGAACTTGAGAGAAATGTCATTGAAAAATGGTTTCTTGCCAGCTGAAACTTGGTTAAGCAGAGAGTCACGATACTCCCCATTTAGTCCCTATAACAGTGGATCGCACAATGGGTCTGAAGCATATAGTAAATTGCTAACAACCCACGTAAGTCATATCATAATTCACATTTTTTAAGGTAGGTGATGCTGTTTGCATACACAATGGTGTTTCCTGGACCCTGAGGGCTGCGGCGAAATTACTCTTTGTTCATATGAAGTGCAAACTCCAAAAGGACAGATTCTTAGGAGAAACAATTGGCAAGGAAAATGTATTGTTCTTGTAAAGACTGTACTGAACTTACAGCTTCTTGAAAACAAATGGAAAACCAAGGATTCTGCAGTGCTGCGTGAGGAAAGGCAGCACCAGTGACTGGAGCTGAGACCAGAGACCTCTGAAGGGATCCATGAGAGTTTGTAGAGCTCTGAAAAGGCTGACGGAGTGTTGCTAAAAAATATGAATTTAGCATGTCCTGAGTTAGCCTTATAACAACTGATTGCAGGGTATTCATACCAAGGGGAAACGCAAGGCTCGGATGCTGGCTCGTTGGCGGTGGCTTCGCAAGGAGCAGAGCGAGCTGGTCGGAGCCGTTAGATCCACAGACGGGCTCGGTGAGAGGCCACGAATCGTACCTGATTATGCGGGTTACACTGTTCAGGTGCGCTATCGCTGTAATAAGCCTTTTATTCTAAAAATCCTGACTCTCAGGAACCCAGCCTCCGCACTCTGCACCCTGGGGCTGTCAGAAAGAGCAAACCCAAAGCAAATGGAGTGCCACTGGAGGTGTTAGCCCAGACCCAAACCTGTCGGGTTTGCCGTAAGGGTAGCATCTTGTAAGTGCTGAATATATGTAGATAATTTATGTATACTTGGTAATCTACATCAAGACATAGTTTACAACTATTTTAACTTACATTAATCTTAAGCCACTTTGCTAGTTGAAGACATGCAGTAATGAGAGATGTTTGTGCCTGCCTTGTCCTCTTGAGCCAAATTGTGGAGAGGCTTTGGTTAAATCAAGAGGCAGAGGCACATTCCTTGAGTTTCCAAAGTTTGATCAAGAGGTCCCTGATGTCAGTGAAAGGTAAGTGACAACATAAAGTGGGAGGAAGAGTCAAGATTCTGAGGCCTGAATTCAGTCATGTGTAAGAAATGATAAATATCTCAGGTTTTAAGGTGCTGATTTGACGTCCACATAAGTCAGCAGAGCTCTGAACTTCTTTCCATAGGCATGGATCAGGCCCTGCGCTACTCCAGGTTTTGGTCAAGTCTATCTGGTTTTGTTGAAATAGTTGTTCTTACTATGTCAAAGTTTCAGGAGCCTCAAATTGCAGAAAGTATGCTGCAACGTTTATCATTTTAATGGCTGTATTAAACATTTTGTAACTCTCATCAGGACAGACTTTAAAAGAAAGAACTTTGTTTTGTATCTGCAATTCTGAACGGGGAGAGTAGCCAGTTAATCACCCAAGTAGCATTTCTTTACAATGGGAGGCCTGAGCTGTGCAATTCCATGTGCAAATTAAATGGGGGAGGGATGTTGGATTTGAGGTTTATTTGTGAACAACTTGGCAGTCTTTGAATAAATTATATGAACTTACCACACACAAATAAGCTCAAAATTTTTCTCTGCCCCTCCACCCCTATTTTGTATATTTGTTTGTATCCTTTTTATCTGATTTAACAAAGGAGCTAAAATAAACATCTGCTCTCTTTCAGGGATAAAATTAGGGATTACTTCCAAGATTTCAATAAGGCCTTTCATAAAGCGGATAAAAATAGAGATGGCTATGTAACAGTATGTGACCTGCACAGGATACTACAAGAACTCAGCTAGTACCTTAATCACGATCAGTTCAGCAGTCCTCTAAACAGGTTTGTATGATTATCTCCTAAGGACCTCTTTGGTCACACCCAGAAAAGCCCATAAGCTTCTACTTCGTGTGAGGCATATAAGAAGCTCTGGTAAAACTAATGCAGATACTCACATGCTTAAAACTGTATATGTGTGAAAAAATCTTTTTAGGTAAGGTAATGATTCTGCAGGTAATGAGAGTGAAATGGCCTCTTACATAAAAAAAAGTATGCTTTGAGTATGTGTATTTGTTTGCTGGTTTGTTTTATTTAATTAATTTCAATTTAATAGAGCAAGCATGTGAAACAGACCCTGTTCAAAATAGAAATGGAATTAAATCAGGTTATAGAATAGCAATGATTTTCAGATGATCCAATGTTGCTGCTGTGCAAAACTATGCTTTTAATTCTCTGTGTCGCATATGAGTAAGACAAAAAATCTCTTTTGTAGCAGCTGAAGAACACAAAGGACCTGCTCCAACATTAGGTACTGTGGTTCTCTGCCCCAAACAGTCCCCCAAAGGTCATACGCCTGTCAGCAGTGCATTTTGTTTTCCAGAGCCTGCCAGACCAGGCTCTTTTTTGAAATAAAATTAACAAAGTCTTTTCACAGTTCACCTTTAATTGGGTGATCAACTTTTTATGAATTGAAACCTTAATAGGAATCTGCTGCTTGTTTCTTTCTCAAAGACCTCTTGATGATAAACACCTCCATTGATTGTAATTTTGTGCAGATTATTCCGTTCTTGATCCAAAATAGTCTTTTCTAAATAATACAGAGTAGATTAGCATATGCATTTAGTTTTATTACTAAAATTTTAATGCCCACTTGGCAATTTATTTCTCTGCTGAAATGGTGTTGATTATTTCCTTTTCCACATACTGTCTCCAATATTGGAGCCAGCTTGACATGGGTAGTATGTGGGAGTGCTGTGCAGCTGCAAGATGCAAAATCAGGGCTCTTGAATATTTTTTTTTTCTTACTCGCAGATATGGGGTCTATAGTTAATTTCTTTTCCAGCCTGTTTTATAAAGCTTCCTCTTTGTTTTACTGGCTCTCCCCATTAATTAGTCATTCTTGTAACTGGATATTCTGGTGATTGGTAGCTGAGACATTGGTCCCCAGTGATTTACTGTGGAAAAAGATGATAAAAGTACGTTACACTAATTCAGTTTTAAACAAGAAAATCAGGGTTGTGTAGTGGGGCCATCTCCTCTGTCAAGTCTTGGCTCTCTAGGACTTGCCTTGACCATAATTCTAACAAAAAAGCTGAATGCAAGACTAAAAAAAAAGTCCAGCCTTTCCCCTGCAGCATAGGACTTGTTTACCTAATACATATATGTAAAGAATCTATAGTTCTGATAATTGGCTATAAAATTATTAAAGTCTATTAAAAACCTCCCCGTAGATGAAAACTCTGAGGTCAGTCTGAAATAATTCCATGGGAGCCAATAGATCTGTATCAAAATCACCTAATGTATATTGTAGCCTGGAGACTCTCTGATTGTTTTCCAGTGGCAGGAAATTCCACAAACTGAATGCACTGGCTTTATATTGGGTAAGTGAGAGCGGAGCAAGACTCTACTCTTGTATCCCTTGTGGTGATGAACTCTACAGGCTCATTAGACAGGTTTGAAGTCTTTGTTTAAAATATACCAGCTGTTTTTTCATTAAGTGGTCACAAGTCACAGGACATTGGAGGAAAATAGCTTTTCATGTAATGGTTAGTGCTATTCATCTTGTCTTAATCTTTCATGGTAAATAACTTTTATAGTCACATGTTTTCTGCATATGCGAAGCTTGCCTTAATTCCAGTCTTTTTACGGTAAAACATCTTTGAATAAAAATTAATTTAGTTTGGTAACAAAGTCCTCTGCAAAAAAAATTCCCAAATCATATGCAAGAGCTCATCTTTCCCCACGCTGATATTTGATGCAAAAATATATTCACTCTTGTTACCTGGAGCTATCTGTAGTCAGCTCTGTAACCCACTGCATTTCCGATGTGACAGAACATGAAATTCCCCAGTGTCTGTGATCCAGCAGATGTTTCAGCTGACAGACAGAAATTCGGCACGTTGCGAGTGCAGCCTGCAGAGCCCGTGGGCTGGGCCACCAGTCATCCGAAGGGAAACCCTCACCGGACACGGCGCGCCACGAGTCAACGGCGTGGGCCAGCTCTCCGTGCAGCTCAGTGGTCACACCAGAGGAGGAAGGGCCAGCGCCACTGCAGTGAGGCTGAGTCCTGCCAAGAACGGGTGAAACAATTCTCTAGTGGCCTGACAAGCTGCGCAAAGTGAAGTGCAGGTTGAGGGGGAATGTAAGCCTTTCTATCACAAACATAAGGAGAAGCATTGTAGGGAACCTGGTTCGGTTTCCTCCCACGCGGTAGAGAAACCATGAGCGAGCACAGACCTGTGCTGGTACGTCCATGAAAAGTATCACAGAGCTCATATCCTAGCTCATATCTGGTAACGGCTTACCAGGCTGTACGTGGTTCTGCTTCTTTTTCTCAGAATTGTAATGATCGCGACATATTGGGAGGCTTAAGCAGCACTTCAGCATCTGTGAGTCAAAGGTATTTTTGTAAAGCAGAAAGTCGAGGGAACGTACCAGCACCTAGCACAATGAACATCTACTACCGGACAGTCTATTAGACTGTGTTTACGCTGTGACGTGAAACAGAGATTCAGGGACCAGGCTGGGAGCCTACGCGTCCTCCGGCCACGTCGGGGATGGTAAACTCAGCAGTAGATTGTGAGCAAAATACTGTGCTGTGTTTAAAAAGCACAAAGTTAATGCTGACGGACTGGAAGGTTGTACACTTGGGCCCAGGCTAAAGCAGGTCTCTTGAGCATCTGGAGGTTGGCCTAGATCTGTATCTGAGAGTGTGGTCGCATTTAAATGACAGGATTGGTGGCTTAGACCTGAGAAAGAGCTTGGGCTGGAACTAACAGGATTTATACACTGACAGCACAAGCATATCCTGAAGTGCTGCTGCAGTACAGATCATACATCATAATAATTAATCAGTACAGACAACAGTGAGATAATTATTTAAAATCATTGATATCTCATTCTGTGTTTTTCCCTTAGCTTAGGAATCAGCATTCATGACAGCAAGCTCTCCTATTTTGATTTCCTGAGAGCAATTGATGATGGCAGAGCATCTAAATACCAACAGAGACAAAAGCAGGCTGCACCACCTGCAAGCTTTGCAGCACTCAGCTTAGAACAGACCCTGATTAAGATAAAAGAAATAGTTGCATCATCTTACGATTTGTTGTACAAGGTAAGTTTCATACGGTCACCGCATCTTATTTAATGTCTATTTTTTTCTGCCTCGCTGGGGACCAACCCAAAGGCTTCAAAACTTTTCTGCTATTAATTGAATGCTACCAACAACCTTAGCCTATGTAGAAATAGTGTCTTCTGACAACAGCAGGCTTCTTAATTGATTGTATTCTGGTAACTCCACAAAACAAGCATATCAAACCAAGCCTAGAGATTTTCTGAATGTAAGGATTGGAAAGGAAAAAGCAAATAGCAAATTATCAGGACCTTCCTCTCTTCCCCAAACCCCTTTTCCTCCTCCAGTTGTCTGTAAATTGTGTCCCAAGCGTGTAAATATCACACGTCTTTGAAATAGCTCTGTTGAGTTTCCTAAGCTGAGACTTATAATAAGTAGATATAATGTGCTACTGCAGGCAGGCATTATGGTTTTATCAGATGAAAGGATCGTGTAGCAACTGAGGATAAAGACATATGATCAGATGTGAGCACATTATAGTGGCTGCAGAAGTTAGCACCTGTCAGCTGGGGCTCTGCAAGTATCTGCATTTCTGCTCTTGGCCACTTCTGATTCTGACACAGACAGATAAGGTGCATTAGCTGTCGAGCAGCAAGCTTCCTGGTTTCCCACCTGTAAAACGAGAACAATAAAAATAACCACTTCTCTATAGAATTTTGAAAGCCCTGAATGAAAAAATGCTGTATATTAAGTAGTCTTAGACTGTTGTGTCAGAGCCTACTGAAATGTAGCAGCCTCTAGAGTAAATAATTCTTGATGCCACAGTAAGATTATTTTCAAGCATGGGAAAGAATAATCAAAAAGACCTTGAAGGAAACATTGCTACCACAAAGAACCGTAGAGCCATCTCACCTGCACCTGCAGTTTCAGGTCCAGTTTAAGCTCATGGCTCTAGAGGCAGGCTTCTGCCTGCAAAGATGGTCTTGCTACCCCCGTGGCCGCAGCAACATGGTCCTCCCACCCGCCTTGTGCGAAAACCAGCGCTTGCCTTCCTGCCCAGTGACCCGGGTCAGGGAGCTTCAACCCGAAAAAAGCCTGACCAGTTGTGTGTCACCACGGGAGAGCAGCTGCCCGCACAAGGGAGGGGAAGGGAGGAGAACAGCGGATGGGAAGACGATGCAGGTAGACATTCCCTGCCATCAATAGCTGCATTTCTGAAATCTCGATCTATGGACTCTGTCCTGCAGTTAAAAATAACACAGGCTTCCAAAAAAGACGTCACTAGTGATGTCACTGGTACCAGCACCCCAAAAAAGTAGTACCATGGGTGGTGCTGTTTCTTTACAGAAATGTCTTTTCACACTCTTTGGAGACTCCTGTGACGTGTAAACTTACTGGGGCCACGTTGCCATTTTTGGCCACATAGACTAACTATAGAACAGGATACTGAAATATTTATATAATCACTTTACATTTTTCATAGTAAGGGGGGAGGAGGGGAAGATCCTTCCTGTGCTCTGCATTATTGAAATTAGGAAATAGATAATGTCAATAGAACAGGTTACTGTTCATTAAATTTTAATAGAAGACAATATCTGTCCTCTCATCCCTGGGTGTCTTGGGAATGGAGAAGGTCACAGTTTTGTCTGCCGAAGGTATGATTTGAAAATGACTTTTGGCATGAACAAATTGTCCATTTAGTTTTTTAGGATACCATTTGGTGGTTAATATAACCTCAGGGACTGGGGGATTTTCTCCATGGAGAGCCAGACTTTGTCCACCATGCCATGGAAAAGCAGAACTATTTCTCATTTCCCTTACAAGAGAAAATAAGGAAGTTCTCAATTTTCTTCTGAGCCATTTTTTGAGTAATACTTGCTGCCACCTATGTGATGGGGGACTCTAATGACATAAGCTTATAACAAAATATTTTGTTAGAAAGAGGCAGATCTGAAAGCAGAGTTCCTAGAGTCCAGCTAGTTGAAAAAAAAACAACTCATCACATCCCATCCACAACATTTCTACAACTGAATACAGACCTTGGAAGTTTCATAACAAATAGTTTAAGAGTTCAGGTGGGTCTTCTCTGTTAGTATAGTAATTTCCCATTAATTTTCACCACTTGGTACAATTCATACTATATACTCAATGCTTTGTTTTTCCCATAAGACTTTCAGCATGTAAGCAAAGATCAAACTTTCATATTAAGAAGTTACAGAATCCTCTTTAGTGTTCAAAGGATCCCTTTCCAATATCCTTTGGATATGGTAGCATTTGTTTTGCCAGTATGGCATGGTCCACGTACATTAAATACACATTTTTAAGTCCATTATTTAGAACCATTCTAATGGTAAAACAAAAATTGCTGTATTATACCAATGTGCTATCGTGTTAGCAGACAAACAGGACTTTAACCTGAAGTTTTGAAAGGTATACTATTCATTCACATTTATGGAATCAGTAATCTATATGTGCAGCATCATAAATAAGGGGCAGAATAAAACAAGGGGACACAGTAAGTTAGTAGCAGCCAGGCTGAATGAGAGTGGATATGACCCACATTTCTAGACCTCGTCGTTCATTTGAACTACTCTCTTGCATGCCTCCTGCTGCAGCTGTGCTAAACCTAATCTGTTTCCCCTGGGAAACCTTTGGAAAACTCCCACGAAGAATAGGCTGGGCATTTTTCACAAAGGAGGATGAGAAGAGAGCAAGTAAGCCTTCAAGATGAGCTGAAGCTAATGAGGATGAAGGACTATCAAGTCCTTTACAGAGTAGAAAACAAACTTGCCCCACCAGGGACAATAATTGGGGGGTGGGAGGCAAAAGGCAAATTAAATATGCTCAGGTGAGTTTAATTTAAAACATTTTAATTTAGGTTATTTAAGGCAGCCCTCAAATATTTTTGTTTGTTTCCTCTCTTGTCTTAGCCACTACCTTTTCTGGAATGTTTGGATACTTGATATAATGCCTTTTTGCTTTTACTGCAGGTTGTTGTTTATTTCTATATTTATATTTACATATGGCACAGAAATACAGGCTATTTTGGGCTTATTTCAACAATTGCATCTCATTTTTAAAAGAAAGGAAATCTTCAAACTGAGTAAGGTTCTGAGAAATGTGTTTTGTTTCTTCATCTGTAAAGTACGTGCAAGTAAAAGGCATATGGCTCTCAGGTATTTCCATGTGAACTGCTAAATGGCTGCTGAAAAAGACTTCTCTTCTGGAATGTCTAGGTTCGCTTAAGTAATTTGTATTCTTGTTTTTCAGGCATTTTCTCTATTTGGTAAAGAAGACACTGGAGTAATTAAAGCACTGGAATTTCAGCAAGTACTTAACAATTTCTGCTTTAAATTATCAGACAAGGTTCTTCTCAAGAACCTTAATCTTTGTGAGGACTCCACAGTAGACTGGAAAGCTTTCCTGAAAAACATAAACCACCTCATAGTGGTAAGAAGAGCTAGCAAGCTATAATGTATTTCTTTAAAAGGTACGATCTGATGTGTTAGAAGTGAGTGACTGACTAACTACGCATGCAAAATTCACGTATATTTCCTTTGAGTCCTGTTGAATTCCATGACGCCCTTATCTCTTTACAAACTGCTCTAAGAAGTTAAGTCTTACATTCATGTAGATTTAGGTCTCTACGTGTAGCAAGCTGAAAACACGACCGCGGATGCAGCCAGATTGCCCCAACTGGACAATGTAGGATGTGGGATATCCAAATACACTCAGTGATCCCTGAGCTGTCTGGATGGACTGGCAGGGGCTGGGCAGAAAAGTGAGTGGAATGGGAAGCCCACCAGGTTCTTGGTGCCAAACAATAATAGCAGCGTAGGTGTAGCAGGAAGGTCAAATGCAGAGGTTAGTCAAGTGCAGAGAAAATCTTGACTGCAGTCATGGATAGAGTCTTCTGATGCTCTGAATATGCCTGTTGCAACAACTCAAATTAAACTAGAGTTGCTGTCTCTCTGTGGCAGAGGTTTGTGTCCCTATTGCCTCATTTGGGGTCGTTCACTTGGTGCAGACTGCAGGAACAGATCCTTTGGTTCATAATCACATCCTTTTATCAGTGCAGCAATCCTTACTATGTTTGTAAATAACAGGAGTATTATGAAAACGTGTAAGTAAAAGATGTCTCTGTCCTATTTTAAATTCAAAGTCCTTCCTTTCCCTCTGGCTTCTCCCCTCTTAGTCTGCCTTACCCGGCGGGAAGCGGGTGTAAGTAGATCTGAGGGTGCAGGAGTCCAAACGACATTACCGTACAGCTCATTCTGAACTTGGCTAAGGATGGGAAAGCTGGTTACTAGCTGGATAAAAAGCAGTTCTAAAAAAAAGTAAGTATTAACTTGCATCTTATGTTCTAAGAAGTAAGTATGTTTCATTTTCAAAAGTATATGCTCAAAGCACAAATAAAGTGAGAAAAATAATAATCATCACCCAACGGAAAACCATATAAAAAGCCTACCACTTTATTGCCATGGCGATAATAGAATGTTGTGCTAAACAAATCCATATAGAGCTATACAGTGATTAAATCTTGTGTCATAAAGTAGAAGCTGGAAAACCAGTGAGATCCATCTCAGCCTCTTCGTGTCCCGAGTCAAAGTCTGTCAGGCTTCAAATAATTGCAGGGCTTGAGAGATTCACGAGGGGAGGAAGAGGAAGGACCACAGATTTTGAAGGAAGGAGGACCCATGAACAGCTCCAAACACTTGTAATGTGTTACAGGCTTTTGTAGCAGGTTAGAGACTTTATCTATAGGCATCAGTTACCAATAGGCATAGCTTTACCAAAGTGCTTATTGTAAGTGTAGCTTTATTCAAAATTTTATAAGGTTGCTTAAATGTATTTTATTCTCTGAAAATTTAGCATTAATATTTATAGTAGTGCAACTGTTACTTTGTCCTTAGTGGCAGGACTACATTTAATTATAGTTATTTAAAAAATATTTGGAGATTCTAAAATATTTATATTTTCAGCTTATTAAAATGCAGTCAACAGATATAATAGATTACATGGTTCTCAAGTGTAAACAGTGGAATACTTTGTATAGGTTAGAAAATGCCGCATTTCCCTCTTTCCTGCTTTTGTGCTGATATAAATTCAGTAAGTTTCAACTGAGTCATACCAGCACAAAGACCAATTGTATGAAATATAACATACCTGCATAATTATTTTAAGAACCTATTTGTGTGCTGTAATATTGACCCACCAGCAAGCTTTCCTGTTAACTTTAGAATATGTAGCTGCTTTTGTTAGGGAAGGTTTTGCTGTAATGTCTTCTCATCCTCAAAGCAGGTGCTAAGCCTCCTTAACAACTTGACAAGCTGCACAGTTCCTGGGATCTGCAATAGTCCATGTTTTAACATCAAGTCTCTTTAACTGTTAGTCCTCCAAGACCCCAAATACTTTCCGCCTCAACTTAGCAAAAAAATAAGCTACCTCCACATCTTTCAGGAGGTACTCAGTCCATGAGAGGGCTGGAGCCTGTACTGCTTTTTTCAATATTGAGCATTCACCTTGAACAGTTTTCTGTGCCGTGTTAGGGGTAGAAGGGATAAATCCATCATTAAAATCTTAAATTAATCCACAAGGGAATGTTTTTGAAAAGACAAAACAAATACGAACCAGATTCACAGTGCCTATTCAGCTTCCAGATGCTCTCAAATCTCATGTTTTCATTTTGGGTTCAACCCAAAATTTCCCACACCTTTGCAATTTCATCCCACCCTGGGTTCACACGTATTCCTGGGCTCCTGTGCAGGTTCTGAGAGAAGGCTGGTTGTTAAATTATTCACTTCATCCAAACACACTACAATTTTGGCCTGTAAAGTATGTATCTAAATTAATGAGGTATGCAATTCATTCAGGCATGTTAGGAAAACTGATCATTATGCTATACAATTTGATCACTGAAGTATATTAAAAAGTAACAAGTAAAGTATGCAGCTTGATCATTAAAGTATGGAAAATTTACTGAACTAGTAAAGTATGAGCCTGGGATGACTTTTGTCTCAAATGGCACCTCATAAATAAAACCCACAACCACAAAGGCAAACATTCACAAACCCAACAAGCCATACAGGTTTAAGTTGTATTTTTTCCTAGAAAACAGCTGAATGAGGGGAGATGAAAAAAATCTTGTGGAAATTATTTCTAAACGTTTTATGCATCACGTGGATCTTTTGATGGTTTTGACATATGTTGATGAGCTTTACATTCTGACTAACTCTCTAGAATACACACTACAGCATGTGTATATGAGCAGGATGCCCACTGAAATACAGCTGTGTAGAGCTGTAGGGCTATACTATACAAAAATAGAACTAAAGAAACATGAAGTATTTTAAGCAATGTGAGTGCAGCTTAATATTCAGATAGGAGCGAACCATGGTTATGGCATTTAGCTTGGGTGTTGCTAACCCACGGCAGAAGAGCTGAGAAAGGAGGCAGAGAGGACATTGTCTTGGGTGGGATGGTATTAACCACCAGTGGACTCTCTGAGGATATTTGTAAAAGTCAAGACCCTGGAGCTAGGAATATGCATCATGAACTTTTCTTGGCTGGCCTGCCAGTCTTGTGATTAATAAGGCCTGAGTGGAGCTCTTCTGCATTAAAATAAGTGGCTAATGCAGTCTGGCCTAATGAAAGCTGCAGTTGGGAATTAGGCTCCCCCAAAAGAAAATGTACTCACACGTCCTTCCCCACTGTGAGCTATTTGAGACGTGGAAGGGGAAAAAGTAAAGAACGTGTTAAAAGCAATAGTTCAGGGCATGCTGGTCAGGTCTAGAACAGGAAGGTGTTCATACAGGATCGGCACAGCTGCCTATAGTGGGGAATATATGGGGAAAGGAGGGATTATGATCAGGGCCAAACAATTTGTTGTTTAGCTTTCCTGGAGCTGACACCGCTGAGTAATTTGCTGCAAGCTTAGTAAAGCTTCACCTGTCAAGTCCAGCAGTGAGGAGAAAGAGGGCAGGTCAGGTTGAGGAGATGACAGAGAGAAGTGACAGATTACCGCATGTGTCCGTGTTCAAGGGCAGGAACTGAGCTAACTAGGGGTTTGCTGACACGTGTGTCTTTCAGCTCACAAAGGAATTACTGGAATGAGTAGAAACATATTCAGCAAAGATTTTTTTAAAAAAATGCGATTTCATCTAAAATGATGAAATTTGGAAATCGGATTGAATTCCAGGACTTCTTTGCAGAACATTTCAATATCAAATCAGGCATTTGAGTTAGCTTTGTCCTGAATTTTCTGTTTCCACACTAAATTCTCCATTTTCATTTGTGTTTAGCTTCCTGTTCTGAGTTTCTCTGCAGTCTGTCTCATGCTGCAGAGTGCCTTCTTCACCAGCTGAGTGCGTTTTGTTTTCAGCCAGTTCCATCTAACCAACCTGCCTGCAAAACTGCAGGCTTGTTCATTCATCCTTGATGTTCTTCCTGCCAGAGAGAGCATCCCGCTTTTCCTTGGACCAGTACCCATGAGAGGATTCCCCCCAGTATAGCAAGTTCACATCTCTTCTTGAAGCCTGGCACTGTGAGAACTGTACTGCCAGGTCCCAGCACTGAGGTCCAGGATTAGTTTCTGCTATTCACAGTGAAAACCGTGGGTACATCGTCACGGTCTCCATCTTTGTTGGGCATGTTGCTGGTGGAGAGTCTACAGAGCTAAAGCCACTTGCTCTCACACCACATTGCTCTCAGTAGTAGCTGCTACAACCCTGTCCTGTAAAACGCAAGCAAAACAGCTTCCTTGTGATCTTGGAAACTATTCTTAAATCAACAGAGGGGACAGCACTGACACAGCTTACCAGCTCCACAAATGGAGAGTGGCTGTGCCGTGACTCCCCAAACACTGATTTGCCTGCAAGTGGTGAAATGCAGAGTGCAACTCTACCGTGTATCTGTTGTAACCATATCGTTTTGGAGCTCAAAAAACCCGTGCAACGGAGAATTGACATCCTCAGTCTTTCCACAGCCTTGCTTCCTAAACTCAGCAGCGTTACTAACCCTGTATTCAGGCGTGGAGAGCTGAAGTTCATTTTGCTGCCATAATCTACCTGTGAAATCGCAGCAGGAATATGTATGGACCTGCTCTGCAGAGGTGCTGCTTTTTCCTGTCTTGGGGGTGGGAGTTTTACAGGTTTATTCCTCACTCACTGTCCTCATCTGTTGAACCTCTGGGCCTTCCTGTTCTGGGCCACTGATTTGATCAGACACTGCCATCAGTCATGACCCATTGCACCACCAGCAGAGATTACCAGCCCTGCTGCTTGTGTCCCTACCCTCAGCCAGCAGCACCACAAACTTCATCTGTCCTCACGTAGAACAGCTCCAGGGAAATACTCCTTCTGGGATACCTGCATGTTTGCATCTATTTTCCAGTATTATATCTGCTTCAGGCTGAGAAATGTTAAAGTTTTCCTTGCACTGTGATCTAACTCCATGTTTCTCTTTATCCATAGCATACTGGTTTGAAAATTCCCCTTCCTGGCCCCTGCTCTCCTGCGCAGTTCCCTCCACATGACTACAATGTGCTGTCCCCCACTGAGCTGGGATATCTGTTTTGGGATCCTTCCCCATTGACAAGCGTGCCAAAGCCGTACTTCCCTTTCCTTTTCTGTTCCAAATCATGAAGAAAAGGGTCTAATGGAATTTTAAAATGGCAAATTGCTCCTTGGGATGGAAGCCTTTCACTCTATATTTACTAAGAGCAGAGGAAAAGGAGAAAGTAGGGATAATGGAAAGTAGGGAACGTAGTATTAGACCATCACGCACAGTGCTGATGGACTGGGCACTGCTGGGGAGACAGAGGAGCAGGGAAGCCTCACTGTGGCTCCTGCTGCCTAGGCTTAATATTTCATAGTTATTTAATACAATAGGTATTTTGATTACATTTAGAGGAATGTGGCTTTTTTCTAGACAAGGCAGAGATTGGCATGTGGGCTACCTTTGACTCATTTTGTCAAATCATTTTGTCAAACCATCATATACCATTACATATTCTAAACACTACCAAGAGTATTTTATCCTGCAAATGTGACCTCAAAACTTGAATCTATCTGTTGCAAATAGTTGGTGAAAAGGAAAATGGTACATTACAGAATGACCCTCAATGGAGTTTTCATCTTTTATTTATAATGTAGTTTATTACTGCAAGCTCCTGTTGCACACCAGCTATCAAATCCTCAGCAGGTGTAAATCAGCACTCAGGTTAATGGAGCTAGACTGATCACTGCCAGATGAGGATACAGCTCTCCTTGCAACCCAGGGATAGAATACAAGTTTCTCTAGAGTGCTGAGACTCTGAGAGCTAAAACAGGCTGGCTGATGAATTACTGGTTATCTGACCATGAGAAGAAAATGCACTTCCACCCCAATCCACGGTCAGGCAACTAACCCTGCTGCTTCCACACATCTTTACGGAAGAGCGTTTAGGGAAAACAACTTGAAGATACATGCTGTTAGGGTAAAGGAGGGCCCACTGGCCAAGCACAGAAGCCTCTAAAGCTGTGTAAACTGTCAAAAGGATGATTACTTCTGGCAAAGGTCATTCTCATGTACAAAGAGGAAAATGCGTCCTTTTTCAGGGGAGGATACAAGGGCCTTCTTGTGTAAGCTGTTTCCCAAGACCTTTGCCTTCTGAGCCTCCCCAGAAAGGGACAGAGGTCAGACTTGTGACAGGGCAGGGAACAGGACCAGAGAAATTGTAGTTTATCTTGATGTACCAATTTACTTTCTAATTAAGAATTCCTCTTAATAGAAAAATCTTCCAGAAACAGGGAGCTGCAGGAATGGAGCTTCACTGAGCAGGTGTGGGTGGCAGAGCCTTCTTTTATTACTAATCAGCATAGTTATGCCATTTATAGAAAAGGACATGAGGCTCTGCAAGGAACTTTCTAAAGAGGAAAAATACAGCCCTGCTTTGAACAGCAAGCGAGCTACATCGGGTGGCCCATGAGAAAAGCCTCGTAATAATGCCCTCCTCTCTTGGTGAAAGCAGGAGGTGAAAGTGGATTGACATGGTCCTCCCGAGGTGCTCTCAAATTCTGTTCGGAAGGGCGAGAAAGCCTGTGCAGAGCTGAGCAGAACGGTCAGGTAATCTGGATTTCACACCTTACGGCAGCAGCTGGCGTTTGGCCACGGGCAGGTGCTGCTGAGAGGCCGCGGGGCTGTCTGAGACGGGACGGAGCAGGAGCAGGCTGCAGGGTCCTGGCCCCCGAACTCTGCAGTGATATACCGACAGAGCCTGATGGGACGAGTGGAGCACGTGGCAGCCAATATCAGGAAATCACTAAAAGAGAAGTAACCCCTTTTCTATGCGATGGAAACTCTGCTGTAAATGATCTGCAAGCACTGCTAGGGCATAGGCTGCCCAGCTCTGAGGCAGCTTCATTCCTGCTGCTCCCTTTCACTCACGAGGTTCGAGTCAGACACAGCAAAGCTAAGTAATGTACCCACACTGTGCATAAGCTCAGTTTCAAATGCAGGTTTTCTAGCTTCAGTCTGTGGTTTGCAAGAAGAACAAGCAATTTATATTTTTTTTCTTGTCTCTCTAACCATTTTAAGATCAAAGTGCATCAGGTCTTATGAAAGAAACAAAAAGCTCTTGAAATTAAATAAATTAGGAAAGCTTGCACTTACAAAATACGTTTCTTTAAAAGGTCGCAGGGCAGTAACGCTTTCCCTAAATCTTTGGCTTCATTAGAATAATGAAAAGCAGCGGTACGGTGCTTTTTAGTTGCAGTAATGTCGGGCTGGCAGAAGGCGCGCCCTGCCGTGGACCATGCCCAGCAATCTTCGTTTCCTGACTACGGCACAGACTGGCTTCTGCGTCTGCAGGCACGATTCCACTTCTCATATTTCTTCTCTTAATAATAATGCAGCCGTAAAGCCTGTCCCACATGTATGTTTTATGTAAAGCATGGTTAATATTGAAAAGTGTTATTTGCATCTGAAGATGGTGGAGTCTTTTCTGATTAGGAGGCAGGTTTCTTGCAGTTCTGTAAGAAACATATTTTCTTTTCCATCCAGTTATAATGATCATGTGAGACGTGACAAGGAAACAGGAGTGCAGGACCAAAAGCCATCTGTTTCTTTTTTGGTATTTCATATTGCATGGAGCAGGAAGGTGGCAAAGCTTATATGCTTAAACATAGGGGTACAAAATATGATAGTAACATTTAACATGCTGTAAAGAAATGTCTTTGAACCAAAACCAGATTTATCTTTTTTTGTTGTTTTTACCAGGACCTCTTACCACAGCTATAGTAAAACCGGCTGCCACTTGTGTTTGTGAAAATTTTGCTTTCAAGATATTTTACGTATTTAGTTTAGATAGTGCAGTGGGTGGAAAGTCAGCTTCCATTACTGAAAATAAATAGTTTCTTCTTCAAAATTCTGATACTGCTTTTCTTTGTTATTATTATTCCACATTGTGCCATTCCTAAGACTAATTTGTAAGTAAAACTTGGTTTCATTTTAAAAACTGAAGTTTACTGCTAATTCTGGAGGTAGAATGTAATATTGAATAGATTTCATTGATATTTAACTTCATGAAATGTAGCCTTTTGCCTGCACAGTTAGACTTTCGGTGTTCTCAGGTATGTCCATACCAAAGCCTAGCAGTGCTTTACTCTGCAGTTTATTCCAACCAACTGTATTTTGTCCTTTTTATTTCTGCTTGCCATATGACCTTCTACTGTGTTTATCCAAAGTGTGGATTTCTGCCCTGCGGAATGCATAATGGGAGTTTAGTCAGTAATAAGCTCCAGCGGTAGATTTTAAAAGCCGTACACTGGTGTTAGATTTGAAAGCGACACACTGAAAAAAAGGAGTTTGTGCACATCTTGTGCTAGCATTAACACACTTGTACCCAACCCCTTCTCCATTTTCCCCTCACATATTCTGTACCTTTGCAGCCTTCAACTGCATTGTTTAGCTGCAGTATCCCTACTGTGGGTGACCAGATTAAAAAGTACCGCCATAAATATACCTGGACCTTAGAAAGGAAAGGGACATAATTGCCCCCTCTTTCATCTCAAAACTGAAGTGCCTTTTCAATGAAAGAGATTTCCACTGCTTGCTAAAGACTATTCAGATGAGAAGAATACATTTGGGATATTTGGGCCAGTTAGCGCTCACTTCCCTTTTTTCTGCATTAACAGAATAGCCCTCTTTGTAAGATCACCCTATTTTTTAGACCTTTGTAAAAGTTTAGGTCCATCTTGGAATCCTGTGCTTTTGTTGGCCTGTCACCAGTTGGATCACATTTATAGAGAGTCTATTTTTTCCCTTAACTACTTGCATAGCCCCTTTTCTCTTTTGTGGTGCAAGCCAGAATTCCTGGAAGCAGGTTTTACTGCCCACGGGATCTCTCAGGCCGTCTTCTCCACGGACGTTTCCCTCTTCTACTGGCTGAATGCCACACCATGATTTATAATTTGTTCAGTGGATCCATTATTGAATCTCTGTGTATGTTTTTTTTGTCTAGACTGAGGAAGGGCAAAAAGTCATTCCACCTAAATCTGCTTGGGAGCTGCCAGAGAGAGGCATCCTCTCACAGATACAAGAACTAGTGACTGCTGGCTTTAACGCAATTGCACAAGAGTTGAAACATATTGACTCTTCAAAAGATAATACGGTATCAAAAGAAGAGTTCTGGGATATATGTAACTGACATTCTCATCAGCTGACTGAAGAACAAGTAAGAAAACTATATAATTTTGTCGTCTTAATTTAAGTGTACAACTGGGTAAATTGGCTACGGCTAGAGACATGTGTTTGCATACTGCCGTGTATAGGCAAGTAGTTTAAAAATTTGGATGAAATGAAAATGTTTTAAGACTATCATTCCATGAACATTTGTTGCTACATTTGTGGAAGATTATTTTTTTCCTTATCTCTGAGTATGGTTATGAACTATAATAATCGCAGGCTTTCTAAAGCAAAGTCACGGAGATGCTATTGCTAATAGCGAAGGTGTGAATTTAAAGCACAGTAGTTCTCTTTCACTAGCTCTTTATCTGTATAGTTGCTATTTTAAAAGTTTCTTTTTTCAATTTTAAATTAATCCAGTTCCAGTTGATGGGGAAAAAAGCCTTCTCAGCATGGAATAAAAAGTATTTCCATGAGGAGCTAATGCAAATTCCTTTTTCTCAGTAGCTATTTTGTCCTGTCTTCCCTGGACAAAGACAGGGGCAAACATTTGACTTTCCCGGCCACCTCTCAGCTTCTTTTCTGGGTTAAAGATTCCACCAGATTAGTGTTAGCAGAGTTTACGTAACCTTGAATTTATCTATCTTGAGTGACTGAAGTCATGGCATGAATCTGGCAGTACAAACCATCTGATTAGCCCAGTGCTAATCTCAAGGGAATCTGAGAGGCCAGTCTTACCTAAGATTCTGCTTCTGCTGAATTTAAAAGAGCCATTTTTTTATCTTTGCTAATGCTTGTTCAATGTGATTTGTCCTAGTCCAAAGACTAGGTGAATAATAAAACAGAGGGAACCTTGACTAAAAGATTTCAGATTTTACTTAACAGCACTCTAACCTTCATGCTCACAATTGCATCAACGCCATTTGGCAGCAAACTGAAAGACAAGACACAGAGCCTCCAAACTCGTATGCGTGTCTGCACTACAGAAAATTATTTCAGTACTTTGCTGACTGCAGATATACCCTCTGAGTTCTTGGCCCAGCATTTTTGACTATAAATTGCTGACAGGAGAAGGGCCTGCTTGTAACTACAGCAAAGAGATTGCACAGTCTGCCGTGTTACCAGGTGCTGCTATGCATGCGTAAAGTTACAGGTGAAAGCACTGAAAAAAATAAAAATATTTTCCACTTCCCCCTTGAAAATAGCAGAAAAAACCAAAATGGCCTATGTGCTCTATTCTTAGTGGCCACAACTCCGGTGAGGTACCAAGTGCAAGTGACAGATCTGAACCTGGAGCCTCAACACCAGGTGAAAGCAAAAGTGAAAATGTGGTGACACTTTCCTCGTGCCTGTGAACCCCTGTGCAGAAGCATCAGGGTGAGCTCATGGCAGGAGAACACACACCTTCCCAAGCTGTGAAAAAATATCTCATTTTTTTTTCTTTTTTGGAAGCAGTAAGGCAGGCATCTCCAGCTGAAGAGTCCTCCAGACTAGATCCTGTCTACTTTACACTCAAGAAGAAGTGAAGGGACACGGGAGCTATTTTATACTTAAAAGAACCTCAGACAAGTGAAGAAAAAAAATCTTGATAGAAACTGTCATCCATAATAGCAACAAGAAGCAGGCCTGAGGAGCCTCATTTATATAAGCAGCAGCCTCTGTGTGAGTGAGACTCGAGCCCTGTATCTCCAGAGATATTTTGATTTTGACAGGCCTCTCAAAGATATGCCTACGTGTATCTATATGAAGATGCCCCAGGAGAGCCTTGCAATCTGGGTACAGGGTTTGCCACTGCTAATCCAAACCCCTGCCGTGCTGGTTGTTGTTGCTGCTCAGAGTTGTTACAGAAGTGTTACTAATAGTCATAGTCTGGGTGACTTCATAGAAAATGTCTTCTTTTATCCTTTTCTGGATGATGGCCACTTACTGTTTGCTATTAGCAAGGCTCAGCTGGAGTCTGTATTGAATAGTGGATGAAGAATTTCTTCCTGAAGTTTGGTTTCTTGGTCTTCTGAATTTCTGATACTGTGACCTTTTTCATAAAAGGCTAAGGATGGTAAACACGCTGCAAGCAAGGTGTTGATTAATATCTCGCCAACTGACATCCACTTTTTTATCACGGGCACTTTTCTCCTCTCTGCTTGAACTCCCTTGACTTGCTTGAACTATCTGTAATCTCCCAAATGGCTAAACTTTGTTGGGTGTTGAAATAGTTTCTAACTATAGCTAACCCAGCTCATCAGGGTATTGTTCTATTTAATTGAAGTTTATAATACACTTTGAGATCCTCGTATGAAGTGTGAAGTACAATCACAAGCACAAAATAGAATTGTTTATAATTCATAATGTGGTAGCAGCCAGGCCAATGGGGGAAAGTTGAAAGGAAATTCAGAATGTATCCTTTGCCCTTTGAAGTTTCACTGCAACTTGGCACATGCATCAAAGAGGTGACTAGCTTCCTTTAGGGTTTAAATCTCTGCCGGAAAAGATCAAATCAAAAGCAATCTGAAGTTCCCAATTAGATTTATATTAAAAATCAATAATGAAGACCCTAAAAAGGCATACTGATGACTGTTGAAACACTCACAAAATGAGTACAGCTCATTTAAGGGCAGGCTGTGATAATCCTTACTTTGATTAGTAGCTTATATCATGAGTAGTCCCATATAATTCAGTGCAACTACTTACTGAATAAAGTGCTGTTCAGTGGGAAATCAGCCCAGCCTCATCCTTACGGTACCATGTGTAGCCCCGAGGGTGGGCTACCTGCCGAGGGTGGGCTACCTGCCCTGTGTTGGGCCAAGCAGCCACCCAGACCTCCCCAGGCAGCAGAAGCAAGGGTATCAGCAGCCACCCCCAGGTCTTCTGTAGGCTGGCTGTGCTGTAGAGGTACAGTTCTTGGCCATACGTTGTAACTATATGCGATTCTAAAGGCTGTAAAGATTTCCTGCCGTGTTCTTTCATGCTGATTCATTTTTGCCCTCAGGGTGAAATAATTTGTTGATGCAAATACAATAACTGAGGAACCTTAATGGCCTCCTGAGATGGTGGTATAACTTAGGTGCCCCTGATAGCGTGAGAAATTTGCTTCAATGGTACTTAGCCAGGATACAGGTGCACCATGTATTTGATTTACATCTCATGTTAAAGCGTTATTCTTCTATACTGCAGCTCAGTCACTGTGTCTAATCACAGGGTTTAGTAGCTTAAACAGCACACTAAGGGCCCAACTCAATTAAAAAATGTCCTGCAGAAATCCTTTTTTCATTGTTTTCCCAGCCTTGTGTGAGCTTCTGCAGAGAAGCTGTGATTTTTTCTTTAATAAGATGGGCCCTAGGATTCCTTCTGTTCCAGGGCATCCTCTCCCTTTCTTTTTGATATGTTTTGTCATATCCTTAGTACATAAGGGGATTCTCTTGTTGTAAAACTAGCATTTACAAAAGTAATCTTTTGCTTCTTCATTAGTTTGAAAATCTTTGGAACACAGTAGATGTCAGCACTGGTGGACAGCTGAAGTGTCAGGACTTTTTGAAGAAGTTCAGCTCAGAACTTGTAACGATGCTGTCCAGCACTCCCAGTGCAACTAGTTCTGCAACTTCTACCAAGCCAGCTACCCATGCCGTGCAGGACCCATGCATATCTCCTCAGCCTGAACGCCCCAAGACATCATCTTCTCTAGTAGGGCAAAAGAGTGTAAGTGTGGTTATTTTATGAATTTTCTGGATTTTCTTTTCTGTGCATAGACTGAAAGTAATACCTGTGGGACTCAGTGAAGGTATTCCTATTGATTGCCCGTGAAATCAGGCACAACCACCTGTCAATAAGTAAATGAGGTAATTTGCAAAACTGTGTTACGATGACAAAAATTGGGCCAGATAGTAACCCCACTAAAGTCCAAGGATATATGTTGATTTATACCAATAGCATTCCCTGCTGTTACCATACACATATCCGCAGAGCTGTACGGCAAATAAAATTTCTGTGTTCAAGCACAATCAGATTTCTGAGAACAAAGAAAACGGCCCAAATTACAAAGGTCTGATAGCTGCAAAAGCAGCATTAAAAAATATAGATGGCTTATCTGTGGTCATCTGACAAAGGTAGGCAGGACTGGCAGTTGCAATTTTCCAATAGGTGTTTGCTGGCCTGTCCTAAAATACTCTGGTGGTCTTGCCTGCTTTCTGGTGGATGCCAAATTACAGCAGCTAATGCCTGACAGTCTGATAGACTTGCCATGAAGGCTAGTGATCCAAGAGAGTTAAGAGAAATTAATTAGGAATGCAGTAGTTCTGCTTCATTTTTGCATCCATACCTATACTTCATGTCAATAATGCGCTTTGGTCCTCTCCACGCCATGCTGGCTTCTTACCCTGGTGCTAGAATTCACAGAAAGGTGGGGAAATCATTACACACAGAAAAATTAAATATCCCCCTTGTGGAGCTGCACCTACCTATTCCACGTTCTTTAGCTACAACCAAACCAACAACAGAAGAATAAAATATTTAGAATTATTCACTGCCTGGAACAGGCTTGGATTTTCTGACTACTTCTACATGGAGATGTTTAGCTACTGAAAAAGAAATAACAGATTGAGCAAATTAAAGATGCAAACAACTTGTCAGGGCTGGTAAATCTAAACATTGGCCCATTGCTAGCTCAATTATTGCATTAACTATAGGTTCTTTCTTGAAAAGCCTAGATGATTAGCTACATGCATCCTTTGTGCTTTGATCCAGTTCCCAGAGGAAGCAAAGGAAAATTCCTTCTTACTGTCTGTGAGTGCTAGATTTGAAGACAATAGGAAGAGAACTTAAGTCTCCCCAAACTTATGGCTGTTGGAAAGACCCCAGCCAGCCTGAACACCAGTCAGGATGAATGTTCCTGCAGCACTCATTGCATGGAAACCTGTGTGAGGCCTCAGCAAGTCTGCACCAGTGAGACCCTCAAGGGAGCACTGGGAGGTCTCACTAAACATGAGATTATGTGTTGGATCTAGAAGCATAAATACCGCTTGTGCATGTATCGTACAGCAGTAGGCTGAGGCTTTGCTTCCAGCTTACCCACAGTACTGCTAAGGCAGCAGCCAAAAAGACACTGAGCACCGGGATCCTCTCACGTTACTCCTTCTGTGGCTCTGCACAGGACTACTGCAGAACTGCGTCCTCCCGGTGACAAATCAAAGCAATGTTATTTCATAATTCAGTGACTTTGCACTGGTTTGTGTTTGGTCTAAGATGGTACTACACAGCTTTTTTTGAACACAGTAGCTGTTGTTTAATAAGAAACAGTTTGGAGAAACTATAAATGACTTACAGATTAAGCTGAATTAAGAAAAAAATAGTCAAGGCCCATTAAATGGTGTTCTTTTGACACTAAGAGTGTTCTCACATCTTTACCTAGAGTTTTGCAGACCAAATTCACATCAGACTTAGAAGTGGCTCAAATGGTACATTAATCTCAAGGCTGGAAGACCAGAAACTGGATTTGTCATCTGGTAGTTTATCTATACAACCAGTGAAACTCAATAGAAAAAAAAAACCATTATCTCTTGCTTTTAGATACCAACATCCAGTCGTCCTCAGACAACAACAACTTGTTCTGCATCTGTCCTTACCTGCAAAACCATAGACAATAAGATAAGAAAGAACATCCTACATTCCTGGAGAGGCATATTGAAAGCGTGCAAAGAGAAGGATGTCGGCAAGCTAGGAGAAATCCCAGCGTCAGACTTCTTAGGTTTGTTCCATCTGAAAAGTGCTTTATTCATTTCTCAGATGCATTCTGTTTTCTTTCTGCTGTCCCAGCCATAGGAACATCTAGCCTCTAGGAAGCAGCATCCACTGCATGATTGCTCCAGGTACCACCCTGCTATTGCAGAGCAGAATAGCCTTAGCTGCAATACATTCGCATTCCTATTCAAAATTAGCTACTCCTTGAAAAAGAAGTGCATGGCTTGCTTGTGGGTACTTATGGCATGTGTACGAGTATCTCATCACCTTCCCAATACACTACCCTTTCTGTGCCCTGGGGATATTTCAATAAATAGATTCACCAGTCTTTTCCTTGTGGGCTTCTGTGTGCTTCTGGTCGCACTGGTCTCGATGGCTGAATGTCTGCTGAGTTGAAAGGACCCTGGATTTTACTCTTAGAAGAACTGGGCTATGCTGCTCTTCTGTTGTGTTCTCTTCTAGAGAGAGGATTTTCTGTGCCTTTGTTAGGATATTTGCACGTGTGATAAGACAGTGCGCACCTGTATAATCACATGTAAAGTCCTGGCTGTAAGAACATGCTAGCTTATCAGATCTTCTGTCTCAGGTGATGTCAGGGAGTACTTCTTGTGCGTTTAAAATCAAAATGACATGTTATCAATCCCCTGAAACCCTGTAAAATGTGAACTGCAACCCCATAAGTATAGGTATATGCATATACTTGCATATAGCAAGATCTGCATAACACACGCAGCAGTCACGGGAACTGATGACCTGTCAGCATTTACCTGGTAAAACTTGTGAACACAGGACAACGATTGGCTATTTTTCAGAATGACAAAATGAATATTCTTTCTTTGCATTTCAGATATAGCAGAGAAGTTCAATTTGGATTTAAATGAAGGGGAAATTAACCACATAACAACAAAATATGATTTCAAGAAAAATGGAAGATTTGCATACTATGACTTCCTTCAGAGTAGTATCTTGTTGTTAAAACCACAGGAAAGCTCTCTGCTACAGAGGATGATTATACAGAAGCCACAAAAGCCAGTAGGTACAAAGCTTATAAAAAAAATCAAAATGACTTTTTTTTTTTAGTTTCTGCTGTACTGACAGGATATTTCATTGCCTGTCTCTGTAGTCACTTTATGCAGGGACTTTCTTTTCTTTTAATCCCATGATACTAATCGCCTAGTATTCATTTGGTATCTCCTTCAGTTGGAGGACTTAACTCCTTGGGATCATGCTTTCCGTATCCAGGTTATATAGTAAATTGGCCAAATTTGCTAAAATTTGGATAATAATTCCAAATAGAAAACACAGGAGCTGACACTTTAAGAGCTTTTGTTGAACTAAATAAAAATCAAGCTAGAAATAAAAAGTGCATGGGATGTGTCTTAAGATGATCCCGACTGGTCAGCAAGCTGTGCCTCTGCTCCACACCCAGCACTGCAAGAAAAGCCCAGGGGAAGCTCTTCTCTTGCACTGCTGTTGACGGTCACTAAAAACATCTCGTAGCCAGGACCGGCCAGCACACATTGTGCCCTTGCAGCTCTCCCTGCCACACATACCAGCTCCCCAAGCTACGATGAAGAGGCAAAAGAACCCCAGCAAAACAGCTACACACAGGCTGTTCCCCTCTGCTCACAGTACTGCTCTAGGGCAGAAAAGATCAGAAGAGACACAGAAATCTGGCTCTCATGGCCCAGAAAGGAAGGCATCGGTAATAGCATCCCAATCAAGTTATGTAGTAGGAACAGTGCCAAATTCCAAATCTGCTCATTCAGCAAGCCTGCTGCATTTTTAGGCTGTTTCTGACTGTGCCTAATTAGCTTAGATATGGTTAGTAGCAGCATTTTATAGAGAAATTACATTACCAAAGTGTTTTCAGATGTGGAATGAACAGATTGCTACCAAGGTATGAAGAGAGTATCATTAGGAATTATCAAGTATTCACCACCAGTAGGGAGAGTAAGGTAAAACTATTAAGTTTTGCATGAAAGAACTTCATTATCTTACATGAGGTTTCCTTTATACACAAATTTGATGCTGTAAAATTCCATCCCAGTATTCTGGAGTGGATAAAGCAGTAATTTCTAAGTCCCTATGTAGTTGTCTTGAATAATTTTTATTTATTCAATTCAGAAAAAATGAAGGTCTCAGTCCATGTTCTGAGCATCCTTATATAATGTAATACTCAGAGTGAAATTTCCTCATAGACCTCTCGGTCCATTCCATCTAATAAGCATACAGATACACATCAAAAGGCACCATAAAAAAAAAAAAAAATTTTTTTTTTCCTTTTTGGTGGCACGTACAATTCCTTCTCTTTCTCAAAAGCCTGAGAGAATCAATGGCCTAGAGCTTCATGGAAGTATCCAGGGTCTGAGCTATGAAAATAATCCAAGTTGCAGTCACCATGAAGTGCCCTTTCCCTCCCTTCAGCCCACAAGGGTACTCAGTATTTTGGATTGGAAACTGCATTATTCATGTACTCACTCATTCCTCAGCTACACAGTCTGAAGCAGAAATACTCCAAAAGCACAGAAAGAAGGTGCAGCTGCCCCCCCAGGTCTCTTACAACTAGTGTATGTGCAGCACAGCCTCTGTGTCCACGTAGCAGATGTATAAAGCCAACTGTGCAATTCCTTCCTAAGGAGATGCTTGTAGAGACGCCAGTGACGTGCAACCGGCACAAGCGGGGCACTAGCAACTTACTCAATTACAATAATAAATACCAGGAGAATGTAGGGGAAAGCTGAGATGGAGCCATATTTTAAGAAAATAGTAGAGCAGATCCAGAGCCTGCAGGTGGATTGGGGCTTGCTGATTTTTCCCACAGTCCCTTACTCATCCCTCCAGTGTTAAAGCTTTGTACAAGTGGAACTAATTTTGCTTTAATGAATAGTTCTGCAGTTCACAGGTGTTCAGGGTACATCAATGTAACAAGTTTAGCTGGGTTAAACAACAGGCCACAACATGTCCCAAGGAAAATTTATCCTAGAGTCCAGCTGTGGAACTGCAGAAAGGTTCAAAAGCTGGTTACAAGGTATTTTATGTACCAGGGAAAGTGTACAGTAGGGTTTGTTTTTTTCTTAAGTATTGTACCGCTCCCACAGTTGGCTTGTGCATTCAGTCACTTTTAAGCAAAAATTTCACTCTGAAAAATGAACACTGCAAAGAATTAAAAAATGACTGAAAGGGAGTTGAAACAAGGACAAGCATAACACATGTGAAGACACCGAGATCTAAGCAGAAGTAACACTGACTTCAGAATCAGTTTCAAATAATAAAAAGTTAGGGCTTTGACAGTGATTAAGTAAATATACCATCTGCACTTTCCAAGAATATCAAAATGTTATAGGTTAAAATAATCTTGTGTAAACAGTATCTTGCAATAATTTGTAAACAAGTATTCAGCAGCCAGTCATAGATTAAGGCAGCATTACAGTCCAACATCTTTTCATTCTGCATTATAGTTCTTCCCAGTTGCGTTCATGATGCTGTTAGTAAATGCAAGTCATTCTCATCCAACTTTGTTAGCTGAGTCCTGGACCACAAACCACATCATTCTTCAGTGCAATGCTGAGAATTCAGCCCCAGATCCTGCACTGCTGGTGACCAATGAAGCGAACTTTTAAATCCTATGATGAAAGTCATACCGGACTGTTAAATATTGCAGATTTCAGACAAGTAAGTTGCGTTTAGCAAATAAGTCAGGAAATTACAGTTGTGTAATCTAAGCTTTCTGATTGAAGGTTTTCTGAAAAATGGTACTGAACTAGAGTGTAGAAACTGGCTCCTCTCTGTGACTTCAGCTCTGACCATTACTCACGGCAATCTTTCTCCACACATGATTACACTTCCTTGAGGTCTGAGGTCTTGCTGGCATCCTGAATAGATAACACAGAGAAAAACCTTAGTCCCTCTACAAAGTTTAAATGTGCATCTTCTACAAACACATGGGAAGGGACTAGAAGCGTACCTTCTGATGGGTTTCCCTACAGGCACTGCTACAGCTGCAGGATCCTGCAACCCTCCAACTGGTGTGGTCCTTTTGAAAAGTGGAATGGGCTCAAGCAATCCCCATTTGAGAGCCTCTGTTTCTGGTTTCTTTTTGCTTTTCTGTGTGCAGCATAATTTTATACTAGGCAAGGGATTGTATCTTCTGCAAATATTTAGGTATCTTGTATCTCCTCAAACAGCAAATACACACCTGTGTATTCTGGATATCAGTGATTCTTCATCTAGATCCATGGGGAGTTTGATTTTTGCTTAACTTTACTGATTTCAAAATCTTTGACATTGTTTTAACTAGGAATAATAATCACTATCTGTTCTGGAGTAATTCTGAATATTTACTATTCAATTGCAAGAAAAAAAAATAGAGTGGCGCCCTTAACCCATTTAATGCTGCATGCATTAGGACACCCCTTGGTATTGCTCTTAACTAAAAATAACAACTGATCAACTAGCAGACAGGATGCTCAGTTGCAGTAAGCAAATGCTTGGCTGCAATAAGCAGCGCTAAGGTGTGCTTCTGATGCTCTCCTTCCCCTGGAGCTGCAGGAAGCCAGCTTGTTGCCTGGTAGATATAAACCTGTTCAATTATACCAGTCACAGAAATGCTCTTTTAAATCTTTACTTATTTAGGACCGGTGGGAATGCGATACGTTCCGGCACTGCCACATAGCTGAAACTTGAGTCCCTGTCTGCTCCTCTCCAAAGGCAGAGGAGCAAGACGTATGGATCAACGTGGCCATATCACCTTCCTGCCTGCGGCTCCCCGTCTATCACTGCCACTTGCTGACTGCCTGGGCACTGCCTCAGCAGACCAGGCTCAGGGGAGGAGGAGTGAAGATCAGGCTCCTTTGCATTTGATTTTAATTTGTCATGTTCCTCTAGGACATGTGATGATTACCATTTATAGTTAAAGTAATGTCAACAACTTTCTCATCAAGCTTCCTAACATGATACGAGCTAAGCAAAAAAAACCCAAAAAACAGCAAAACACCAAAACAAAACCAAACCAAACCACAACAAACCCACAACAAAAAAACCTAACTCTTCATGGCTCTAGATCAAGAAGCAATCCCTGATTCCAAAATCCTACTACAAAGGTGTTAATCTGCTGTTTGACAAAATATCAAGTGATTTGTGGAGGTACAGATCCCTTTATCTCCTAGGTAACTTAATTTACTGAAACGGGGAAATTAGCTCTCTACTAACTTCAGTAACACTGCTATTTATGGCTGTACTATCTGCAAGGGGTCATTAGCGATTTCTGATGCTGAGCTGTTAAGAAGGAAAGGGGCAGACTAATCTGAGTTTGCCAGAAAAACTAATGACAACTGGCATAGCCCACAAGGACACGCTGTGTTGCTGGCCACTTTCAGGGTTTAAATTCCCAAGTGCATCTAAAACCAGAAGTAATCCTCAGAAATTAATGCTTTATTCCCCCGCCCCGCAATGTCAGGGCATTGAGAACATTTAAAACTGTTGAAGTGCTGAAAAATGCACTGGGCGAAATATTTGAAAGATGCAGGTATCTAACCTGGCTTTTAGCATCAGGTGGACCAGATGCATCCTGTTCAACCTGGGTTCCCACTGAAGCATTAGGAAGGCATGCTTACAGGCTGAGCATTTGTCCCACAGAAATTAAAAGCACCGAGTGCATCGTGGGCATTATTATATACATAGGGGTTTGTACAGTTTGAGTGACTGGATTATTCCTTCCGTTTCTCTGGATGCAAAGTCTGCAGATCACCCAAGGAGGATAGAAAGGAAGATATTCCACCTCCATCTTACCTCCAGATGGTACCGAAAGCCTTTTAAACATGTACTTTTTAAAATTAGCTTCTATTCCCGTGGGTGCTACCCATTTCCCAATGCTCCCTCAGGCAAGTGCTAGTTGGGCTAGTGGACAAAACCCCTGCGTGTGCAGGTTTTCGGATATGCGTCCCAGGGAGCCAGTATTGGCATGGGCAAAATAAGAGATAATAAAGGAAGGTTTGATTTTCTAGTATTCTGAGAAACCTAAGACAGAGTGGAGCTGAATCATCAAGTTATTTTGTAAAGAAATTTTAGCAAGATAAACTAATGTTTATACTTCTTGCTGACCCAAAGCACTAGAATAAATTTTAAAGTTGTCTGTCTTTTGTAGGTTCTTCATGAGTACAGCATCACCCTAACTGAAGAGGAGTTATTCAACGTTTTGGAATACTATGATAAAACTTTGTCTTCAAAAATATCCTACAATGATTTTCTCCAGGCATTCGTACAGTAGGATTTGGTCAAATGCAGGAAACTGTAGATAAAGACAGTGACTGATTTATAATTTCAAATTTCAAACTAATAAATTAATCGAGTATGGCTTTTTTGTATCTATTCATTAGAAAACTCAAAATACTTTAAAATTCTGACAGTGGTCCTGTGTTGTGGATTAAATCTACATAGTGAGGGAATTAATTTTGCATAATCCATTTATCAAAAAAGAAAAAGACAACAATTAACACTATCAAAATAATGCTCCCTAAGACGTCTCCAAAAGAAAGTCATTTAAGGAAATTCTTTTTTTAATTTTACGCATTTTATTAATGACATACTCTTAACTTCAGTAAAAAGGTTTACAAGACATACTATTGAATTTCCACAGTTGTCATTTGCCAAATGTATGACTTTTAATACATTAGCCTTCAGTATTAAAAAAGAAATCCTCCTATTTCTCGGAGCGTCTTTTTCCTCTGCTTGCAGTGCCATAAGTGTATTGTCAAAGACACGTTAATATGGACCAGACATTGAAATCTGAGCAGATGCCAACTGTGCATGGACACCACACCTTTCTCTGTCAAAGCTGTTCTTCTACATCCTTCAGCACACTTTCAAAAAGAAGCTACTTTACCAATAAGCATTGGCCTCTCTTAATTGCAGAGAAATATTCCCAGTGTTAACCATGAGGTTTATTTTTTTGAGGATACTATATATATGTATTTATACAATAAACAGTAAATTGCAAATAAAACCTCTGATTAGATTTCCCAGTTCTAGAAAAATCCTGTTTGAATATCTTGTGAGGTACTTGGATCTTGGTGAGGAAATTAAAAGATAATTGTCTGACTTTTGAACTCTTGTGATAGTTAAAGGATAAAATGATCATCAGAGCCTGCTTCCTGGTATTACAGCAACAATTAAACACTTACCTGCTCTGAAGAATTGTTAGATAAATATTTCACTGTCTGGTTCCTGAATTAGTTTTCATCGGTACACCGAAGAGCCCTGTCCTCATCACCTGAACTGATTTGGAATCTTCCTTTCTCCCAAGTAACTTGCGAAGATAAGTCAACAAAAATTAATAAAACAAAAAAAGAGAGCAAGTTATGGGTGTACAAACACACACACGCACACACACATATAAACACATATGTATCAAGGGAAGTCTTTGGAATGGGAAAGGATAGAGGAACGCAATCTTGTTTTTTCTTATTATTTCTAGTGAACGTGTGAACCACTGCAATGAATCTGAAAGATTCCCAGGGCAGAACACTTTAATGCATGTTTTTTCTGAGAAAATGTTTCTTCGCATTTGGTGCTTTTCAGGAGATATTTTGAAGATTTTGAGTAAAAAGCATTGGGGATGTTTTAGGTTGGATGTTCTGTATTGTTTCTTTTAGCTTCTAAGATTCGTGTGATTTGTACTCTACTATAAAATAAATACATTTGGAATTGGATATATTTGAAATAGTAACATAAAAAATACCTGATAGACTTTTTTTCCAAAACTGATGGCTAAGTCCCTGAAATTGTTGCTTAGGTATTTGATTAACCGAGGAGACTGAAACTACCATTATTTAAGGATGTTCTCCCATACTAAATCAATACAAAAATTCCTAGTTCCATTAACAGTAGTTTTTAAGAATACATGTACACATGTCAGCAAGTGACTAACAAGGGCTGGTCCTGGTCTGGTTGCCTGAACACAGGCAGGAGTTCGCTGTTCCGACCCAGCTGTCCCCGTTAGTCCTGTATTAACACCGGCCAGGCCCTTGGGGATGTCTCCGGGGTCGGAGGGCATCTCAAACAACAATAGGGAACTGTGCTTCAGTAACTGAGCTGAGCCCAAGGGGCATTCTGTTTAGCCCCATTTAAGATCCAGTTAGTCTGGTTTTGTTTAATTTTATCCTTGTAAGTGGTGTGAAGCCTCAAACTGCTCCCTTTGTTAATGGCAACTTCTTTCCTTCTCCCCAGTCAGGTGCAACATGCCTGATTTAATCTCTGTTATTATTTCATACAGTTTATGTACTGAATTAATCCTTCATATTCCTTAAAGACTTAAGTGCTATTTCAGAATACCTAAGATTATAACACAAATATTACATTAATTATTTTTAAAATAGTGGATTTCACTGTACTGATCTAACCATGGAGAAAAAAAAAAACTAGTTAAGTGATTATTGGTTAGTGTTGTTCGGTTTGGCGTTTGGGGTTTTTTGGGGGGGGGGGGTTCAGAATCTCTTATACCTCCTGTTTGATAATTGGATCTAATTTGATATCAAATACAATAAGACTTCCATCCCTGGGCTGCTTTCTGGCACAGAGCATGGCTACCATGTTTCACAAAGGGATGCAGGAGTTGCGTCCCCTGCTCTGCCATTTTCAAGATACCCACCATCTTCAGGAGAGGCAAGGGGATGGATGTCTCTGTGTTTCCTGACACATCCTGCCAGAGGATTTTTCATTAGTTCGACTGGCAGGAGTATCAAATCCAACAACTCCGAAGGGATTAAAGAACAATCTTTTTGCTGTACAAACAAATCAAATCCTGCTGGTTCTTTTAGTGAGTTCTTAAAGGCAGGGATGGCACTTACCAACTGTTTATCCAACCTCAAAAAAAAAAACCCCAAACTGAATTTCAACTGCCAGCATTTTGAAATAACTGAGGTAATTTTTCATACTAAAATTGCAAACTGCTGGGTGGATAAGCTTTGTAATAGAAGGTGGGGCTTTTTTTTTTTTTTTTTTTTTTTGCAGCCACTTCCTCTAACCAAGGGTCAGTCAGCCAGCCAGGAGGGGCTGGCAGAGATCCCCCTGTTTCTACTGTAAGGCAGATAATGTCAGCGGGATTGAGCATTATCCCAGGGTAACGGTCTCCCGCTGCTGTACGTAAACACTGCGGCAAAACTGAGGCGGTTATGAAAATAAAAACATCAATGCAAATCTCAGAAATTCAATCCCCAAGCGGAGGACAGCGATCCCGCGCCTGGTCTGGCAGGATCGCCTTTTGCTCCGCCATCCCTGGGGGGTCAGCGGCACAGGTCCCCGGGCCGCCGGCGAGGAGCACGACGCCTCGGAGGGATTTTTGGCAGCACGGGTCGCTGCCGGTGCTCCCTGCGAGGTGGCATCTGCCGCCACCGAAACGCAGCAGCAGGCAGCAGCGGCCTCCTCCCTGCCCCTCGCCGGCCGTCGAGCCGCGGGGAGCCATGGCTGGCTGTCTCCTCCAGATGTACCTCTTCTGGGCCCCGTGGGGAAAAGCCCCGAGGCGAGGCCTCTCGCCTCCCTGCCGCAGGTCCTGCTGTGGGCACGGGGAAGGGAGGCCTCGGCCTTCACCCACCGGAGCTGGGGCACGGCCCCGCGCTTGGCTTCGCGGCGGGGGGGCCGTCAAGCGTCTGACCGGGCTGATCAGGAACGAAGCCGCCCGGCGTCCCACTGGGCCTGAAGGGAGGCCAAACGCGCCCCGTAACGCGGGGAGACGTCCGCCTTCGGCAGCCTCTCCGGCAAAGCCTGGAGAAGAGCAGAGACGGGTCCCCGGGGCTTAGCTCGGCTGCGGACGACGACCCCCTCCCTGCCAGCGCGCTGCCGGGCCCTTCTCCCACCCGGCCTCAGCGCTCCCCCGCTGCCTCGTCCCTGAAGGCGGCAGGCCCCGTGACTGCCGACGTGCCTCTTCCGAGCTGGAGACGAAAGGAAAACGGGTCCCTCAGCGGCGTTCTGACGTCGGCCCATGCTTCGTGCCCTTTACTCCAGAGCGGGATAAGCTCGTTGAAGGAGGCCGAAGTCACTAACGCACCCGCTGCTGCACAGAGGCCTCACGTCACTGCCCGTCCGCCCGCCCGCCGGACCCCGCTCATCTCCCACCTGCGTGTCCGAGTTTCTCTCAGTGCCACGTCCCTCAGCAAAGCGGCCACTCACCTCTAACAGGGGGCTGCTGAGCAGGCGCCTCCCCCTCGCCACTGCCAAATCACGTATTCCAACCGTTCAGAAAACCCTTTTACAGTAAGAAAACATCCCACGGGAACACCAGCCACCAGCACGGGGAGAAGCCCCCCCAGAGCCACAGCCTGCCCGGAGGGAGCAGGTCACCACTAGCACCAGCCATTACGACCCCGCACCGCAAGACAGCTCACACTGGCCAAGCATCACAGGGCTTCCACGCAATTAAAATTACAATATAAATATCCCCCACCGCACAGAAAGCGAACCTCCTGTAGAAGAAGAGACAGAGTGTCTGTCCCTGGATTTCTTTTTTTTTTTTCCTGCCCCATCTTTCCTCTCAGTTTTTTCTCGCTTCGAAGCCCCTGTAAATATGGACACTCACCCGTAACATGTGCTGCTCATTAGCACATCCTCAAACCCACCTGAGCTACTTGGCCTCTTCAAATCCCCTGCCCTGAGGCCAGGCTGCTGCTATTGCCAAGAAGCAGGGGCTGGTTTGGGGACCCCTTTTGGAGCCGGGCAGAAAGGCATGGCACAAAAGCTGTTGGCGAGAAGCACGAGGGAGCAGGACAAGGGAAATGAAAGATGGGAATCAGTCAGAGGCGGGAAGGAAGAAATGCTTTGTAGACTCCGCGCCAGCTATTTCTATCCTAGGGCTTGGCGTGGAGCCTGCGAGAGCAGAAATAGAGTCTCTGCTCAAACGATGAAGAAGTAGGGAAGGGCAGAGAGAGGGCTGAGGCTAGGCAAAGGGACAGAAGAGAAGGGAAAGAAGGGAGAGATTCATATGGGCCGTCTTCTGCATCGGCAACTGGCATAAAGCCTGCAAGGCTAGAAATAGAGTGCGCTTCAGAAAAAAAAAATCAAACTTCTTCAGAATGTAGTCATTTGTTTGATTAAGACATTACTGTGTGAAATGCCTATATCTCTGCGCAATTACTGTTTTTATCTGGATGATATGCAGCAGGTCATGAGCAGTAAGGGATGCTCCAAACATGGGAAAATGAAAATCAGATTAAAAAAAAAATTCGTTTTCTTCTGGTTTTGAATTTTTCTATGCTCAAGACTGTCATGCCATGGAAAGAGCATTCTTATGCTGTGAAAAGAGTCATAAAAAGAATTTTGTATTATATCAATACTTAAAATATGCAAATATGATATCTTCACAACGCCCCAAAATTATGCTTGGCATGAATTCTTAGCAACAATACAAATATCATCATCTTCAAATAAGCAGGTATAACATGCTGCTCAAATAGCTGTAAAAACAACCTCATCACGGCTCTGGAGCATCCAGATTTTGTCTTTGATGTAGGTAGATTTTAAGTCGGAAAGGGAAGAAAGTTGTCTTAAACATCAGGATATATCAGGATGAGCCTTCTTGGAGCAACTGCATATTTAAAGTGGAAAGGAGACCTGCTGGTGTGCATTTACGGAGCTGCTGTCATTATAAAAACCCGGTTCTGGTACTGTGTGGGCTCAGCTACGGGGGCTGAGAGCTGCGGCGCAGCCTCCTTCTTCCCTCCTGAATCCCCACTGAGACAAGGTTGTCCCCAGGCTGCCGTCCAGCATGTTTGAGCCTTATGTTAGCTAGTGTCTGTCTTTATCACTACATGTAAATTGGCTGTGATTTTTTAAAAAAAGGAGGGGGGAAATAGTAAAAATACTATAACACAGACAGCTCATTGTGAGGTGGATACCCTTTTGCACTTTCAGTAGAAGTATTTTTACAGGGCTTGATTCTGATCCGTTAAATCGAAAAAGTACCATGAATCCCCTGGCTTCGATGGATTTATCCCAGTACTTGAGATCAGGATCAGACCTTGGCACTTCTTTTTTTTTCTGCAATCGGGTTTTCAAAAAAGTAGCAGCTATTTCTGCTCACTCCAGAGCAAGAGTGGCGGGAGGGTTTTGCCTGAGGAACAATGCATCTTTCTCCATACACTGTACAGAATTCCCATCTTGTGCATTAGAATAGATGTTGAAACAGTTCTAATTAACATTTTTAATTTGCATTTTAATTGCCTGCCAGGGTGTGAAATGACATGTCTGGGTAAAGGAGCATTTTTCTTAGTTCCAGTGGTTTGCACAGTCCCAGCAAGGCGACAGGGGTGAAAGCACCCTGGCCACTGGTTATTTTGCAGAATTCCCCACAATTGAGGCAGGGCCTGATCCAAAGCCTGATAAATTAGGCTGAAATGGCTTACATGGGTGTTTGTTTATTTTTAATGGATGGGACTCCCATAATTAATTTTTGTCTGAAGATACACATCATAGCTTGATTTTGAAATTGCCAGTTGCAAAGAATCAGCACAATCATTCCAAGGTTGTTTTAGTGGCTAATTACTCTCCTTGTAAAGAAAACACCATATACATACATATGAATACATATATATGTACTTTTAAGATGATGTTATTTCAGATATGAATTTGCCTCTGTGCAGCTTCCAGCTTGTGCATCCTGCAGTTACATAAAGGTCACAGTGAAATCATCCTGAACCTCTTCTTTATTTCAGCAAGACAGAGTGAGCTCCCTAGATTTTCACGTCTTGGGGCAAATTTTCCAGTCCTTTTCACATTTCCATGGGTCCTCCTAGTGTCAATGCCAACTTCTCAAAATCATGCTAGAGTTGGAGATGTCCAAACTGGGATGTTTTCAAATCTCAGCTATAGGGATGCCAAATCAGAGGATGCATAATCTTCTGCCGGCTTTGCCCATTCAACTGCTGCATTTGCTCTTCTGGCCGTGGCACCGACTGGGTACACCAGGCACTTTTGGCCAGCCAGACCCATATCTAAGTCCTGTTTTTTTAGAGCCTTTTTTTCAGAGCCTTTTTTTCAGTCCTTTTTCCCCGAGGCAAAGTCATTCTGGCCCATGTCCTTGTGTTTAGGGATATGACTTCATACATGGCTATACTGAAACATAGACCAATTTGCTGTACCTCATTTTCTAAAAAAAAATTGAGATTAGGGTGTACATGTGAGCTGTCCTATTCAGTATTTCCTGCAGTCCAACACTTGTTTCACCTATAAAAAGTTTCAGTAACACCTTTTTTTGGGGGGGGGGGGCAGGTTTCCCAGCCAAGATCTAGCAGTTAAATTATGTCAGGACAGGAACCACTACCTGGAGGACCCTACAAAACATATAGCCTCTTAAAGATGATTCCTCATTTAATTACATCGGTTAGGTGGTTTTCAATTCATCTAACGTGTGCCATGTCAAAATTATATCATCCCCGTTTCCTCCTCAAAATACTAAGCAATGGTGCCAAGTCATGTGCCTTACAGAAGTCTATTACCCTAACACTATTTCATTTGTCATCCAAACTTGTAATCTCATAAAAAGATATCAAATTAGTTTGAGAAGATCCATTTTACTTAAACCCACCTTGATTAGCATTTAATTTTATTAGCCCCTTTTAATTCTTTATTACTCATGCCTTGTACAATCAATCCCATCACTGCTTTTTTCTGGGATCAAAGTCAGGCTAACGCTCTCTCACTTTGGCCATCCTCTTTCCCTTTTTAAAATATTGGCACAATTTCTGCTTTTTCTGGACTGAGGCTTCTCTCATGTCCTAACATGTCTGAAAATTCATTATTAGCAGTTTAAAAAGATCCTCAGCCGACTTCTCAGGTACAAAGTTCCCAATTCAAAACATTTGGTAACTGCTGTTTAACATGCTGTTTAAGGACCACTGGGCTGAAAAGTACTTGGTCACCAGCACTGTGGAACATCCTGCTACCACCTGGCCTCTTTGTCTGCACTCAGCAAAGATATTTATTTTAAAAATCCACCTTTTTAATAATACTGTTGATTAATCTCCCATTTCCATTTGCTTTTGTATTCTTATTATTACCATTTCAAGCCATTGATACTCCCTGTGCACGTTTGTTTTTCTTGTCATTTTTTAACACAAACTTCTTCCTTCATCAGTTTGGCATACATCTTTATTTTTTTTCAGTCTGCTTTTATTTACCCTGAAAAACAGGGTGGTGGGGTTTTTTTAAAACCAGTTTGGGTCTTCCTGGATTCTGGGACTGTTCTTTGGCAAACTTTCTTAAACAGTTTGCAAATACCATCTATCTTTTCCTGTTTAAATGGCTTTTCTCCCAACTGATTTGTTACTTTCTGGTTTTGTGAAATTCCCCTTTTTGAAAGACAGCAAGTTTATCTGACTTGTTCTGTCTCCTTAATTTTACATTCACAGAGTGGATGTGATTGAAGCCAAGGCTGCTGATACCTCAGGCTGCTTCAGCATCCTTGCTCCATGAACCAGGTCTCCTCATCCATCAAGATGAGATGTGATGTAAATGTTGCTCCTGCTGGAGATAGCCTTTTTGTCAGAAAATTGTCATCCAAGGACTTTAGAAATTCTGGAAGACTAAAATCTCCAATGTATACCATTCAGAACGAACTGCCTTGCAACAGTGAATGTGAGGTATGTTGCAAACATTATTGATATGTTTAAGTAGTGGTCATCCTCTGTGGGGATGACTCATAAAGCTCAATTGAATTTAATAGTGTCAAATTACTATCACCTGGAGGGACACCGCAAGCTTTACTTCTTAGGTGCAATGGATGAATAAATATTCCAGTTAACTGACTTCATAGTTGCCAGCATCACCATTTTATACTGTGAGCCAGTTTTATTCTCCTTTTTCCAAGTTGATCTTTTCTAAAGAGATTATAAACAACTTAATCAACATTCCTGTCATGTGTCATCCTATTAGGGTTCATTAATATCAGCTAGTTCAAACGCATGTTTCTAAACAAGCAATTTCTATTCCTTGCATTTATTACCTGGGCTTCTAATCTTGGTACATAATCCATTTATGAATTTCTGCAAAGCATGGTCTTTGTCTCCGATATACGTTGCCAACACAAAGACTTTGTACAGTCTGAGGTCCCTTCTTTTCACAGAATTGTATTGATTGAAACCCCTCCTTGTAGGTCCAGACAGCCCGGTCTTCTGCAGGAGAGGAGCTCTCCCAAGCTGCAGTTTTTTCCCGTGTCCTAAAAGCCCAACTTCTTTAACTTATGCCTCCTAGTTAAGCAGCATTTTCACTGTGAGGTCCTTGCACCTTCTGATTTCCTTCATTTTCCTCCAGGATGATACCTCAGATATCCCTCTCCCTCAGCTCCTTTTGGAGTGTAATTTTTACTAAGCTGGATCATGAATCAGTGCAGCAGTGTCTTCTGATTTCATGAAGTGTTGACCTGTGTGCTGAGACACTGTGTCAGTTCATTACTCTGGTGCCAGCCTGTCCCTTGGAGAATGTTTCGTCCTCCTCTTCTCCATGCAACAGGAGTCGACCTGCCTCCCTGGTTTCGTCGTCTTCTGCTTCTTCCAGGTACCCAGTGAGGGGATGCTCTCTGCATTTCTCTGTCCCAGCACACAAAATTTCTTGCACTTGTCTTGTGGAAATAGTAAAGACTGTGCACCATATTTACTTATCAAAGGAAATCATCAATTGAACAACTTCTAAAGCAAAATCCTTCCCCAAAGAATGAACCTTTTTGCTTGCTATAGCTCAAGTTCCTGCATTTGAAGTCTCATATCCCAGCTAAACCCGAACTAAACCACCATGGTTTGCAAGTAACTACATAGTCCTGACTCTTACAGAGATAAAACTCTAGTGGCGCAGGGGCACGTACCTGTGCCCTGCTGAGGAGTCATTCCACTTTGAAGATGTATTCCTCTGAAAAGTTGAAATGTCCCTTGGAAAACAGTCACCAAAAAAAAGTTCAAGTGGGTTGTGAATTCAGATATAATGAGCACAATATTCCATTAAAACATGATCAGAGTGCTTCCCCCCTGCTCTCACGTGTCCAGGTGAAGTGAAGGTCCGGCATGGCAGTTGTCCCTCTCAACTACTCCAGCTCAGCTAGGAAAGGGCACAGTGCAGAGATAAACATGGCTACTCCCGAAAAACTGCATAAGCCTTAGGGTGAGGTCATATGAGGATGCTCTTGGCTCAAACTTATTTAGATGTTCGTTTTGCTGAGGTCAGTGCTCATACTTCTGCTGACTTAATAGGATCGAGACATTTTCCAGCACACACTTTGTCAAAGTAGGTTTTCGTTCTGCTCTCCCAAAACAGCCAAAGCAAATCAAGTTGTGGCACTGAAGACATCAGAGCAGAAGAAAGAAAAACAGCAGGCTCCAGGGTTTTGCTGTGGCTCCCCATGTACAAGAAGTTTTGGAGTGGCTGGGACAGCCATATGGACGTGCCGGCTGTCTGGAGGCCACGTGCCAGCCCTGAGCCAGCCGCCATGCAGGACATGACCACGGGGGACGTCACTGCGTAGCCACACAGGCTGGGGGGCACTGGGGACAGGGAGCAGTGCAGGTGGCTTCCCTCGGGAACACGGGACACGAGCTTTCCCTTCTACAGGGAAGAGCACTTTACACCGTGAGGGCGGTCAAACAGCAGCACAGGTGCCCAGAGGGGTGCTGAGCCCTCTCTCTGTCTTTGGAGATACTCAAAACTCAGCCGGAGGAGCCCTGAGCAGCCCACCCAGCTGGACATGCTGGGAGCGGGAGGTTGGGCTGGGTACTGCCAGAGGTGCTCGAACCTGAGTGACTCGGAAACCGGACTTGGGTCATTTTGCTCCTCACAGAGTAAGTTTGTTTGCAGATTCAATGGACCTTGGGCTTCTGACAGAGTCTTGCATGGATTCAGCTCAGCTGTGCACTCCCACTGGTATCAGCACCTTCTTCTTGAGGGAACAGCTTTGCAGTCCTCTGTAGCCATGTACACAGGAAAGGAAAAGCTGCTGTGAAGCCACCAAAGAGTCAAGAGAAGTAACTGACTTTTATTTCTATAAGGAACTTTTAAAGAATAAAACCAATCTTTTTTTTTCTTTATTAAAAAATAAAAACCCTGCATACCACCTTCCTATTTCAGCTCCACATGTGTGCTGTGAGTTCTTGATGATTTTTAGACCAACACCATAATCGCAGAACACAACCGCTGTTAATAACGCCAGTGTGGAGACTACTGAGACAATACTATTCTTTAAAGGACACTCTCCTTTTTTGCTCAGAAACAGAAATTAAGCCAATAGGAAGCACAAAACATCACCCTGACTTGTGAGAGCCCCATTCAAGTAATTTGCTTTCATACATTTTGTTGCTTTCCATCTTCCAGCTTTGAGTTCCTTTTGTTGTTTCTAATAGATAACACCAGCTTCAAAGTTTGAAGGAACCGTTCCTCTTCTGCCGCTGTTGTCCTTTTTTCTTTTATTCCTTTAGCAAATGTTGATTTTTTTGCAAGTTAAAAGAAGCTGCTTTAACAAAGCACACCGAGGATCCAGGAGAGCCGGGTGTCTTGCGCTGCGGCACCCTGAGCTCGTGGAGGTTGGGAGGACCATTTCCTCACCAGCGAAGTCAGCTGCACCCTTTGCCCCTCTGGTCTACCCAACCTTAGGGGTCGGCGGAGAAGGTCCTATACTTCAGATTAAAATCTGTCCACAAAATGTTCCTATACCTTTATTTTAAGGGACGACGTGTTTGGTAGCAGATGAATTAAAAGCAACTAAGAAATCCTCTACTTTTAACTTAGAAGAGAGCACGGTATTTCCAAGTTTACCATAGTGTTAGTGAGCGCTCGCTGGTTACAGCTGTCACACAACCAGCTCTGCCAGCGTCAACTTTAGTGCAACACACTGACGCAGAGCTAAATGCAGCTGATGAAGTGTCTTCATCATAGTTTGCTGAGTGCCTTGTCTATATTTTCATGATTTATTACTTCCCTGACTTTCTTAGGTGTTGGGAGGAACGATGAATCAATCCAAGCGTTTTCAGAGCAGGGACTGCTAATTGTGTGAGCTCTGTTTACCACTCGAGAGCTCCAGTTTTGACAAGTCTCTTGACCGCGTGTTAATACGTACGATTAATTGTTGTTACATGCATCCGCAGAAATGAACTGGATAGGTAACACTTCAGAGCTATTATTTCTTTCTGAACAAGCAATAAATATAATTATGTACACGCAGACTGTGTTACAAGCATAACAGGCAGGGAAAGAAGGTGCTTTTGAAGGTGTGTGGGTAAACCATGGCTCCCCAGCAATGGGTACCCAGAGGGTACAGGCTGAAATGATGGGGCAGCAGGTTCAAAATGGTTACTTGACTCCTTGGTGGCTTCACAGCGGCTTTTCCTTTCCTGTGTACGTGGCTACAGAGGACTGCAAACGAGGGCAGAGGCGTGTGAATGAGGGGTGGCAATGCCGGGCAGGCCATGAGGTTATTGAGACGCCAACATTTGCACCGTTTCACAAACAGATGGGACAAACTTCGATGCTGGGAGGCTGGGTGACCCTGCTGCGCGCTTGCCGCTGGAGGTTTGCCCCGCTCTGTCATGCTTCGCCTTGGCTGCCCTAGAAAAGAGCTGCCTTTGCTCTGGCTGGTGCTGGCTTTTGTTGCCCCCGGAGCAGGGCTCTTCCCTCCCCGCAGAGGGAACCTACCCCATATGCGGGTAACCCACTCACCCGGAGGGGCTCGGGGTGATGCCGGGAGATGTCCCCAGGCTCACCCCAAGCAGAAGGACCTGCCCCCTTGTCCTACACCACTCAGCTTGTTGCAGGTCTTTCCTTGGAGCTGGTGCTACTGGAAAAGGCGGCGGGGTTTGTCTGTGGGCTCAAAAGCAAAACCAGGTTGGGTTAAGGTTTGCACATCATCCTTGGGGAGACCATAAAGGTATCTAGAGTGGGGGTGCCCATGGTGAGAAGCTGCTCGGGGAGCCCCACCACGAGTACCGCAAAGTGGCGGGGACCAACCGGTCTGACCGTGGGAAGCAGAGGAGTCGGTGATGAAGGAAAGGTAATTGGCAGCCAACACGTGTCCATGTGAAGCAGCTCTCCGTTCATTTTAAAGTATCAGGTAACAGATGCAATCAGAATGGCTGCGCCATGCAACAGCCTTATAAAACAGCAGAAGAAATACAAATACGGGTTTAATTGCGCACACCACTTAAATTGCTTTATCCTGCGTAACTTCATTATTTCTAGAAAATTTGGCCCAGGACATTATGGTGGGAAGTAAAGTTTGCAGGAGGCTATGAAATTTCCCACTGCAGCAGCCTGCCAGGGCAGGTTATTACACCGTGCAGATGAGAGTATTTCTGTCTGCACAAAGGCCTCTGTCAGCACGTTGGAGGCGAGGCGCAGCGCCGCGCAGCTGGGAACCCGACCAGCGCTTCTTTGTCCGTCTCCCTCGTGTCGCGGCAAAGGGGCAGCACCACTGGTCTGAAATGGAAACCCGAAAGGATACGGAGAAGCCTCTCTCCGAAATCCACAACATACAACACCGGGGCCGCCTGGCTCTGTGCCACGCAGAGGTGCGGATGGAGTCACCCACCCCGTGCCATCGACTTCAGCCCCGTCCACCCGCAGGCAGGGTCCCTGCCGGGGCTAACTCTGCGGTGTCCCCAGCCGTTCCCCCCATGAACAAGGGGGCACTTGTTGGGGGAAGGCATCCCAGGACCCTCTGTGACCCCTTCCCACCGCTCCAGTGGCCTCTCTGGAAAGGTTCGTACCACCAACCTCAGTATCCTCTAATATTCCCAATTTGCACTCATCAGGGAGCTGGGCCAGCCCTGGCCCCCGCGGCTGGGCTCTAACTGCAGTGGGGAAAGGCTGGTGGGACGGTGCTTCAGCGTCACCGTCGACTCTCCCCAGCCTTTGCTGGATATTGGGTAGCTCAGCTGGTGGGGCAGAGCATTTTCCTTACCCTGATTTTGCATTTTAATGCCGCCATAAGCCATTGCAGCATGTTTATAGCATCCAGCATTTTCCCATCTGGCCCTCCCCAAGCTGCTAATCCCATCCAGAAAACAGAAAGCATTAAAAGAAAAATGTAATGAGAGTAAGCAAAATGGCAAACCTGTCTGGGTCGTTGTTTCCTATGGCTGTCCCCCGCTTCCGTGAGGCTCGCTGCGAGCCAGCAGCACAACCTCATGGTGCAGCGGTGCTCCCCCCGGCAAAACCAGGGAAGAAGCAGCCGCACTGCGGGGTCTGCTCCGGGCGAGCGAACAGCCTCTTCTCCGGTGGCGGGAAGCGATTTTTCCACTAACTGGGCCCGGATTGCACTGGATTGGAGCAAATGGCACAAGTGCAAGGGCATGTTGTGTGCTGGCCCGGTGGCAGGTCATAAAGTTGGTTACTTACGCTGCTCGGTTTTAGCCCGTCGTGCTCAAGAGGCGGAATACACTTCACTGGGCGGGGGGCAAAACAAAGCCGACCGGTTTGTGGAAAAGAAAAGCCTGTTCCTTTAATCTATTTGAAAGCTTTCGGTACATCAAAGTCCTGGCAACAAGAGATATCGCCGATATAATTGGTGTGGACACTTGCAAAGGTTTTGATAAAGACCTTTGTGAAAGAGCTATTTGTGGGAGGCAAAGAAGGGTCACGGGTTAGACACTGGCCAAGAAACAAAACCCCCCAAAGCAGGATGAGGAGCGGGCAAACATCACACGGCTCTGTACCTCACCCAGCAGCACCCCAGCCCCGGGGCTGCTCACCAGACACGGCGGATGAGGTGCCCCCAACAGCAAAGCCCGACCGGGGGTGATGAGGATTGCCGAGGGCACCAGCAAAGCCGGGGGAACAGGCCAGAGCAGGGGAAAGGATCCCCCCATGGACACCGCCTGGGTAAGAGCCCCTGGAGGAAGGGGGTGATGGTTGTGACACCCAGATAAGTCCAGGTCAGCTGTCACCTCTCAAAACCCAGCTAGGGCCATGGGCAGCTCACCGCAGTCCTCCACTGGGAGCTGCAAATGTATACTATTACCTCCCAAAATGCTAAACAAATGAAGAGCAGAACTGGATAGAGATCAGGAGAGAAAGTAGCAGGGAACTGTGTCCAAATGCTCAGATAGGAAGGAAGAGGAGGTCCTCTTCTGGCATCGCTGCCTCTCACCAACTCCCAAAGGACACATCAAAAAGAGGGGAGGGGAGTGTTTCCGAGATGGGGAAGTAAGAGGGTTAGAAATAGAGTCTAGCTAGAATTGAAATTATTTTAATTTCTAGATGAAGTGAGTAAAAAGCACCATAATGGCAGTATACAAAATAATGAATGGCACAAAGAAGGTACATATAAGTACTCCTATTTACACTTTTCACATAAAAAGAGAACAAAGGGACAGTCAATAAACCCAAACAGCAGCACACGTACAAGGATAAGCGAAATACTGTTTTTCTAATGCACTGTGCATAATCACCCGGGGAGCTCACTGTTCCAAAATATCGCTAAAATCACAGATGCAGAGAGACTTGCAAGAAAGGGACAGGAATGTACCTGAAAGAAAAGAACATTTGCAGTTATATTCGCTATATGTGAGTTACATTAGCAGCGAGCAATAATACAGGTTTTTAAGAGAGAAATTCTCATACGAACAAGAATAAATGGGAGGGGGGCAAAGATCCCCATGGGCAGATTATTCCAAAAATCGCCTTCTACGGAATGTCTTGTTCCTCCTTCCTCCGAAGCATTTACATTGGCTATTGGCAGCAATCAGCTGCTGGAGAAGACGAACTACTTCTTATCCCCTCCGGCTCCCTCCTGCAGCAAGGCCAGAGCACCTTCCCACCCGCTCTGTCCCTGTGCATCGCCCCGAAACGGGGGGTCTTCACCTTCCCTCCCCACAGCTACCTCGCCGGTGGAGCTGCCGCCAGCCTTGCTCCCTGCAGCAACCTCCTCGAAGATGATCGCAGTTTTGGAGTCTCTGGCTTCAGGGGCTACCAAATCGCATCATCTGGAAGCCCAAACCCAGTTCCCCAGGCTGGGGGGCAGCTGCGGCGGGTGGGGGCTGCCCGGGAAAAGGCATCTGCTCAGGCGGGTGCCGAGTCCCAGCTTGCTCGTTCCTTGTAGCCAAGGAACATTTCACATCCTCAGCCGTATGTGCCTGAGGGAGGTAAAAATAATCTTGTCTTTTTTTTCATTGACATGCAGTGATATCTCCCCTATTTGCCGTCGAACTGAAATTAATCTCGGTAACAATTCTGCCTGGTGATGGGAATGCGTGTATTAGTGATACACATCAGCACACCTTCGGCAGCAATGCTACCTGGAAAAATATCAGTGAAGGTCAGCAATGGGGAGGTGGGGCGGGAAATGACTTGAGCGAGCATCCCTGAATATAAATAGAGCCGACAATTGCAAAAGTTTGTGGAAACCTTCCTCTTCAGGGCCTCCCTAATCTGAGGTAGATCAGATTTGAGGCGAGAAGCCCAGGCCCTGACTGTGCCCATAAAGTTAAAATAAAAATAAGTCTCCTTCCCTTAATCTCCCTCTCTCTGAGGTTCGTGTCCTTACGCTCAACTCTGAGCACGAACCATCCTTCCCCCGGCTGCCGCCCATTCCCAGAGGATGGATGGCGTCCCAGCTCCCGACTGCTTCGCAGCTCTGTTGCAGCACTCCCTCACGTTCGCTTTTCCCTGCCTCCCAGGCACATCTGGCACGTTTCCCCACCCAAACACATCAGCGACAGGTAGCGGCTGCTGTTTTCCCCTCGCTCTGCAACCCCAACCTCCAACTCGCTCCCTTCGGCAGGAGCCGCGGTGGCCTGAAGCCGGCAGAGCGAGCGCGGTACCCGCTGCCCATCGCCCCCAGCCCCTCTGCCAGCCGAACCCCCAGCTGAGCCGCAATCCTTCGCGATAACGACTTCCATGTCCCGCAGCCTGGCTCCTACACCTGGAGAAGACAGGCAGCCTTTCCCATGTGGAGCTGAAGGGATGAGGTGGAGATAAAGAGGCCTTATTTTTTGGTGGTTTGTTGGTTTTTTTAAGACTTTATTTGTCTAACATGCTTGACCAAAAATTACAACAACAATCAAGATATGCCAAAATGATTAAATAATCTTTAAGCTTTGATACCCCAAGTACTTTAAATGATATTTTTGAAGTAACAGCTGCTTTCGTATCCTTTCCACATAAAAATACATAGTATTTTGAAGATACCTTAGGAAAAATTATTTTTAAGAGAATAGTTTATGGTCGACATAGAAATTTTGTTGAGGCTAATAAAAGGACCTCTTCCCTCACTTTAACATTTTAGTCTCTTAAGTAAGTGCCGTGAGCGAATGTAAACATTTCAGACTTTAACAAACAGCCAATTTCCTGTCACATTTGTTGCAAACCGCTTGAATTGTGACTAGCTAAGACACTTTTATTCTAACTACACACTATTGCTCATCTTCCCAATGATGGCGGGAATTCATATTCAACTATGAATTTCAGTCCTTGCTGATTTAGGAGCTGATCCTGTAATTTCTACACCACTAGTTTTGACAAAAGTGGCCCCACCTGAATTCAGGGCGGACTGCTCATGTGCTTGTGAACTATTCACCCAAAAACCAGCTGCAGGCATCACCGATGGCTTTAGGGTTTCATTTCAGGAAAAAGCAGCACATTAGTTTGGACCCCAAGTCACCCAACAGCTTACGAGAAATGACTTGTCATGTTTTCTGGTGGTTTCTGGTGGTCCACAGCACGTGTTAGTGACTGGGCTCGAGTGTCACGGCTCCCAGCAGCAGCTGGAAGAGCTGCTGCCACGGGAAGCCAGCAAAATGCAATGTTTCTGCCCGGCTTGCCTAGAGTTGAGGCTGACAGAGCCTGGTTTTGCAACACCAGTATTTTAAATTGTGTATGCGTACAATGTACACACAGCTGCTACATGAAGCTCACATTTACATCCATGTATCAGGCAAAAAGTAACGTACGCAATGATCCAATGCATGTATGCAGATGTGGGCTATGCGCAGATGCGGGCTATGCACAGACCTGCAAACAACCCTGTATTGGCAGCGCAATAATCTGCTCAATGTGTGTGAGCAAGATCAGTGTCTTGATGCCATGAGCCCCAAATTCAGGATGTCCATGTGCAGAATACAGCAGTTAAATTATCTCCATCAAAAAGGCTCCTATTTGAGCATGGAGATGTTTATTCGTTCAAGGCAGAAACCCATTTCTTGTAGGGCACATTTGAAGCACTTTTTTTTTCGTGGGTTTGTAATCAATTCTCAAGTTTCTGCCTAGGATGGGACTGAAATCCCAGCAGCTCCAACTTCTCTGTTAACCTGCAGCAAAGCCGCATGGGCAGTACCACGGCAGTTGGCCATCCCAACCAGCTCCTGACACGTCCCCCACTTCGCCTGGCATCACATGCAACATGACAGATGGATTTCAACTCGGTTGATGATTTTCTCTTGGGCCTCTCTCAGCGGTGTCCATGAGCGGGCAAACAGCAATGACAAGTTCTGTGAGGTGACCCCTGCTCCGTACCCATTGGGGTGTACTTGTTACTCACCGCACTTATGCTACTACAGAGCTACCCAAAAGTGAACGCCCAAACTCCACCTGGGGATGACCCCTTCCCCTCAACATCCGTAACATTCCCCAAGGACAAAATGATCATAATGACATTTAATCACTTCTGACTGGGGCCAAATTCGAACCAGTAATCTAATCATTGGCTGCATGTCCCATTAACAGATTTTAAACAAATAGTCTCAGTGGGTTTTATTGAAAATACCACTACTGAACATTGGCTGGTTTTTTTGTGGTTTTTTTTTTCTCTTTTTACATACAATCACATATCGCCTTACCATACGAAAACATGGAGGGGGGGGGTGGTCTGGGTTTTTTTTAAGGGAAATGTCATCCTTTTTTTCACAGGCGAGGCCAGGTTACGAATTCCTGAGTTTATACTGCACTTAACACAGTCTCCATTCTTGAATGTTGAGCTGTTTACAGCATGCCAGCAATATGCACCATTTCCCTTACCATCTGTAATGCCAGATGTAGTAAAACTTCATTTCACTACAGTGAATTAGGGCCTCTATTGCATTGGTTTTGAATAGATGCAAAGACTTAGACCTGGAGGACTTGAAGCAATAGGTTTCCTCCTGTGACTGGTCATTCGTGCACCATCTTTTATATTTGCCGTGTTAATTAAGGGAAAACATCTTTACCATCATTCTTCTTGTACCAAGAGCTCACTGGGAAACATCTGAAATGAGGAAATCCTAGTCTAAACACTTAAGTTTAAACTGCAAACTTTCTTAAAGAAACACTCGTTTGAAAGACATTGTTCTTTAATAAGTCCAATATAATGTACGGTATATACAAAAGTCCCTACTTGAGATATATATATATGTATATGTATATATATATGTGGAATGCATTCACTTTTCTGTGTTCACAAATATTTTAATGGTGAAATGTTAAAGTCTTTAATCTGTTTCTGGCACCAAAATGTCTTTGTTCCTCATCCACTTTTGTCACTCAAAATTTATCTGTGAAGAGCTAGCAGGGAAAAAAGAAGAAGGTTTTTGCTTTTTTGTTGAATGGTTCCCTATTGGGATTCTCAGCCAGCAATATAAAGTTGCTAATGTGTTGGGTACAACTTTAAATCCTCATTATAATCATGTGTTCCTTGGAGTAGGTAAGTCAATAACTATAGGTGGATTGAGTGGCTGGTAATTCACAGTGCACACAGATGCATTCACATAGGTAGTAGTTCCATCAGCCATGACACCATAACCTGCAAAGAAAGAACATCTCTGGTTACTCTCATTATTCATTATTACCTTCTTTCTTTTTAATTATTCACCTTTACCACACAACCATAAATGCCATATTTATTACTCAGAATGAATTAAAAAATTCTCTTCATGCAAAACATAAACGTCTCCTGAATTAATACCATCTTTGTCTTACAGCAGAACTTTTTGCCATCTTTTAAATTGTGTAAGAAAAGCAAAATGGACCCTTGCTAGCTAGTGGCTATAATCTCTGGCAGCCAGCTCACCAAACCTCCTTAGAAAGACAGATATTTCTCTCTGCAAAGCTTTTTCTTAAAACCTTCTCAGTTTTGGAAAGGATGAGAAGATAGAGCTTAGGCCATTGCAGCATTGAAAAAAACCACACTTCTGATCATTTTGGTTTGCAGTCATCAGTGCAGCAAACTTTGTGCAATTTTCATCTTTCCGCCTTTTTTTCTGTCCTGTGTTGTACATCTTTTAAGCTACCAATGAAGAAAAAGCACTGCTTGACTAAGGGGAGTATGTGTGCATCTGCACGTGGGTGGGATTTGTCCAGTAGGAACCTCTTTTTCCTATGTGTTTGAACTTGTTGACCAATTTCCACCAAATTTGATGGCAAGACACTAAAATGCCTGCCCAGGTAGAGAAAAAATGGCTTTATTAATGCGTTCTCTGACAGACAAGGTGAATTTACGCCCTAAGACACCATAACATTTCCATGGGAGAAAACACCCTTCTCTATGTCTCACCAGTGGCAAAAAAGCTTTAACTACATCTCATGTCTGACTGGACACCCAAGCCAAACAATTCCAGAGCTAAACCTGCAGAAAATCAAACTTCCAGCTCTAATGCCTGTAGAAATACAGTGAAATGCCATTTCAGAAAGTCAAGAAGCAACCTTTAACTGCCCTGGTGTTATGAAAAAGTAGACACAGTCTCCATTGTCAAAAATCTTTTCATGAATGGCTAGGATTGGAAACCTGCACTGAAACTTTATGATCAATATGAAGAAATGCATTCACAATCAGAAATATATGACTTTGGGGAAACTACCTGGTCAAAAGCATTTGTACTAAGATTCAGTCTCAGCGTTAATGAATTTAACAGTGAAATGTATTCATTGCTACATACACTGAGTTCCAGCTATTCAAATCCTAGGTACCTAGGATCCTACAGTTTTCTTGAGTGCAATTTTGTGTCTTATAGAAGCATTGATAGTTGCATAATTTACAAACAAAGAAACAGTAGCCAAATTCCTTTCTTTTTTGTTCCTTAGAATACCCTGAATAATGCAGGGCCTCCTGGACTCCCCATGGAAAAAACACACTATAATTAGGGACTACGGAGGGAAGAAAAGTCTGTCAGGTTCCTGTCACAGACATTTCTTTAAATCATTTGCTGTTTGCCACAGAACAATTGTTCTGTATAAAACACAAACTGCATGGAGGACAGTCAGCATTGCTGCTGGGACTTTCCGTCTCCTCGGCTACACATTTGGAGAGAACAGAATCTGGAAGATTCCTAATGCTACAGTTTTCACTCCTACCCTACTGCCAACAGAGTTTCTTTGGCCATGACCTCAGCCAAGTACTGGCTGTGATGGGCAAACCAGGATTTTAGCCGGAGTCCCTGCCATGCTGCTTGTCACTTCCATGGGTCGATCAGCAGCAAGCCCATGTGTAGAGGTATTTTTTGGCAGACAGCAGTGCAGAGGGGGAATAGGGAAGAAACATCTCTTCTAAGCATCTCTTCCTCCCGGATGTTCAGTAAATGAGTTCTGCAGATGTAGCTATGCTCAGTCAGGGGAAGAACTCATCTGTTCAAATCATGCATTCTCTCTACAAAGAGCAGCTTCGTTTGCACAGGCTGTCTGCAATGGGAATTCTCCTCTGCAGAGATTTAGCATCCCACTGCAAAACAGGCTATGCAGTTCCCCATTTGTTTTCTCTGAATTATGATAGTTAACAAGAAGAGTACCTTGTTTCCGATACCTACTCTGCCAACTGTATTAATTCACAGGATTTACCATTCTGTGGAGGTGCTATTCTTTTCCCTTGGGAGCCAAAGTTGGGCTTGGTCTTAGCAGATGTGATTTTGTTTACCTGCCTGAAGCTTCATGGCTTGCTAACTGTATGCTTATATCCCCTGCAAACCACTTGGCTTACAATTTCTGAAAAGACAATGAGTTTGAACTGTATTCACCAGCTCTCTTTTACGGAATCTCAAAGACTGCTCTAACAGCAAAGAGCGAGAAAAAAATACTGCCTATGCATTGTTTGTTTACTCTGTGATTTAACAGCACTTTAGACATTAACTAGGCATTAACAGGTCACCGCAGATGAGACATAAGAGGAGAATGAACTTAATCCCTGAGCTGTCAAATAATGATCTGAATGTCTTCTCCACCAATTTCACACCAGCACACCTCTCAGCAATGTCACTTCTAACTTAGCATGGTGAAAGCCCCCAGCAGCAAGTCAGAATGGGATTTCTGTGAAGAGTAATGGCTTTTCACAAAAACCGAAGTACCTGAATGCCAGCTACTCCAGTTTCTCCATTTGTTCATTTCTACACTGGTGAGACGCACAGAGATCCTACATCAAAGGCTGGAGCAGTCCCAGAAGCAGAAAACTGGCAGTTGTGGAGCACCTTTTCCTGCCAGTAAGTTAACATAGCCAAGAACTAAGCAGCTGATAATACATGCTTACATGCCAATGGGTACACTTCAGCTCAGCCCAGTGGTTTCTTTTGGTGGGGGCACTGCTTGAAGTCTTGCTGCCATGATATGTGAACAGGACAGACTCCTATAGCAGACAGCATCTACCTTTCCCTTTGCCTGGTGATGAACTGCTGTCACTGACTTCAGTGGCGCATGTTTGTCACCGTTTACTAACTTATGTGAAGGGAACTCATTTTTTTCCACTTAAAAATCAAATAGTCAAGAGAACTGCTTTGTTTTTTCTGGGTACAAAATGTTTCCCCTGCCAAAGCAAATAAATACATGAATACATATCTTGAACTTCTACACAAGTCAGTGGTGACATCCCTCTTGGTTTCAACTTCATATACGCAATGATGGGGAGAGACAACCTTTATTGTAAAATCTTGAAGGTTAAGCCTTGGAAGCACCCCTCAAAGCATTCTTACCCATTTTACAAACACAGAAACTGAGACACAGAGAGCTTACATGAATTATCTTAAGTCACAGAGATTCAGCAGAGCGAAATACAAGCCATCAATCCTCATACTTAGACACTTTCTGTAACTACTGGACTCAGTGTTCTTATTTTAAAATTCACAGTAATTCTCTGTGAAGGAGGCATCACCCTGTTTTACAGATGCAGAAACTGAAAGAAGCTGATGTACAAATATTGAAAAGCGGGTATCAGCCAATTTCATCTCCATATATGCAGCTAAGTAAGCATCTGAAATCCAGAAGTGCTTCAGTTCAGACATTTAAGTTTGAAAATGCTAATTAAACCAGACAAGTTCTGTGTTTGTGGTTTCTAAATATATATAGAAAGAAATGTGTTCTGACCTTCATGGATATGTCCAAAAACATGAAGCCTTGGCTGTATTCGTCTCTGGACGGTGTTCAGCAGCTCAACACATCCTACCCGTTGCATTTTCTTAGGAACCCAGTCTAGAAAACCTTTGGAAAAGAAATGAAAACTTTAAAAGAAGACAGACTATCTACAAAGCTGTACTGCTATACAGCAGTTCTGAGATTTCATGTCTCATGGCTTTTCATAAGCAGCCATAGAAGAATTGACAGGGAAAAAAACAGTGTTTGCCTTGGTAAGTAGAAGAGGAAGGAAGGAAAAATACTTGAGGAAAACCATAAAAGCTCATCTGAAGAAAAAGGACTATGAGAACCCCTGCCAGTTGTTTTTCAAGGAAAAAAAACCCCTGCAATTAAAGCATTTTTACATTCTTGTTAATGGGAAAACTCAATGCTTTTTCCATTCTTCTTCCTTCAAGAGAGTGAGGTGTAAAGAGAAGTATGTCCAAAGTGTCTCTAAAGAATCTAAATAAATATTTAGCTATTTAAATCTACTTCTGGGATCTGTTTTTTTAAATTGAACACTTTAACTGATGTAATGGAATCTGTGTTGCTAATAATAAAACTATATTGTTATCGCATTGAATCTTACAGCAGTGGAACCCAGGTGAGGAACCCACAGCATGCCTAAAATCAACATCCTCAAGCAAAACTGGTTTAAGCACTTCATGACACAGCAAGCCCCACTAGCCTAAATCTATGGACCTCAGACAGGAAGAGAAACTCAGCCCTTCTGCAGTAGATGTTTTTAAGTGCTATATTTACTTGCCCACAGTTTGTATAAAAATGCGGGTTTTATTAATACAGACAAAAATGTATTACCAACTTGCTTATATGTCTGAAAACATACTGCAGGGGGAAGCTTACTGCCAACTGAAGTCTCATGTTTCTTTCAAAGTAGTAGTATAAGAAGGATGTTGTTGTATTAGAGGGTTTGCAATAACCAATCTTGTTTTCTTTCTATTGTTCTGCCATCTTCATCAGGCTCAAGTTTGGAAACCTAAAAGATATAATCCTTCTGTTTTTCTTTAGTTGTTCTGGTGCTCTCCCTGTGTGCCTGTCATAGCTTTGTATCTCTTAGATTGCTGCAACAGCATGCCTTTGAGAAAATGGTAGTCAGCCAGAGAGCTATAAAGTCTGGACCTAGTTTTCATTATGTTTACTTTTGACGTCCACTCAAGCATGCCTAAATAGCAGCTAACCAATTGGCTTAAAAGACCATAACGGTGGTATTGGAGATCTTGGAAAAGCTCGCAGATTTGCTACAGCTTCAGGGTAGGTTCACACATTGAGAAATAGATGCCAGTGCTTGAAAACTAGGCTCAGTACACCGTGGGGTTTCAGAAAAATAGTAAAAATTTGCCCTTGTATCATAGTTATTCAGAGAGCTAAGTCCAATTTTCAGAAATTAGTTGGAATGCAGCATCCTAAGTGTCAGAAAGAGGAAGTTCTGATAAGGGCCATAGACTCCTAATTCATTCAGATAATGCTTGGCTCCTGTCGGAGGGATGTACAGAGAGAAAACTCCACTGAATTACAGAAAGAGCAGAGCAATGCTCAGTTCTGGTAACTGATTTTACCAGTCACTCTTGGTATCCAACACAGGTCACAATTCACTGTAGAAAATAATAAGTATTTAAGATGTCAAAGTGAGGCCAGCAACTGCTCTGGAATACAGTCATGCTTTTTTCAGAGCAAATGCATTATAACCATAGGTTTTGTTACTTCCATGATTTGAAACAGTTAATTGTCAAAATGTCTGTGGTGAACATAAAGCCAAAAGTATTTCCACTTCAAAAACTTCACAAACAAAAATCCATAAAATTAACTTCTCCATTAAATTAAGCATTATTTATGTTGAACATGTTTTTGTTTACATGCATTATCACCCTTCTGAAGCTTTCCCATATGTTTGCAGCTTATTATGTACACCTGACTACACAAACTAAGAATAATTGATTACACCTAGCTAACAATTAGAGTTCATCTTAGGGTTTTTTTAATGTTTGGTTACTTGAAACAGGTTTCTGCAGCTGTCAGGAAAGTATAAATCTTTGTCATAGACAATCAAGCAGACAGCTACAAATGAAGACTTAAAGGTGAAATTAAATTAAAAACAAACAAAGAGAAGAAAAGTGAACTTTTTGAAGAGAAACAAAAGAATCATAAATGCAGATCTTTAGGAAGCAGGTAAAAGACTTAAAAAGTTATATTATACATAAAAGTAACAAAAATACACTGATATAGAAATGAGCATTAGTACTGATCCCATAATCATGAATACTGTATTTCAAAAGCTATGAACTATATAGTATATCTTCATTAATAATAAACAGGTTACTAATAAAATGGTCAATAATAGCTGTTTTAACCTTTGCTTTCTCATCCTGTGTGAACCTCCTATGTATCCCCACCCTGGTTTCATCCCAAAGTACTACTCCAGAACAGAAAAGAAAAATTACTCTGATTTTTGTTACGTGACTAACTGACCTAGAAACACGAAGTCCATTAACTCTTAATGGTGCTTCTGCATCTATGCAGACAATTTTAGATCTAATAATGTAGTATTAATTAGTTTAGGAAGATGTGCGCTCTTTTGAACTGAGGGAATGAGAAAGCAGCACAGAAAATGGATGATGGACACAATTTAGGCAGCCATGCTGGAGGAAAAAAAAGGAATTTGCACAGATTGCTATTTATGATCATTAGGGATGGCTCTAGTGATGCTGTCCAAGATCAGAACAACAGTAATCAGCTTTCTGGTTAAAATAACTGGCTGGGAAGGTCAAGGAGGATCTTGTCTCCCAAAATGTCTGAGGACAGAGCTACACAATAAGGAGGTTCTGTAAGTTAGGCAGAGTGTTAACTTCTTTTAAAGCATCAAGTATTTGTTGCCATGGGTGTCAGGGAGACCAACAGCTGATGCCCTCAGGCAGAGGGTTCTGTGCCTGAGCCATCTATTAATGCATCAGTAAGAAAAAAGACAAAGAAATGGGAACTTTTAAAAAAGAAAATCCTTGGAGGACGGTTGAAGCTTAAGAATTCAGAAAAAAGAGAACAAACACTGAGACATGGAGATGGGGGGAATTCATGTTATCCCATTACAGCCAGTGGAGATGGTCAGCTCTTCCTCAGAATTACTACAATTATTAAATTACTTTTCAATTATTAAATTTACTATTCAATTTATTATTAAAGCATGTCTGTTAAGTGCCAGCTCTGCAGTGCTCTCTAGAGGTTCTCTTCCCTCTGCTGATCCCAGAGGCTGCCTGGAGAGGCCTGGTGGATAAATTAGCAAGGTGGCTGAAGTTGGGTGGTGCGAACCCCTCTCAACTTCCCAGCACTGGATTTCAAGTGCTAGATACAAGGATATTCTTTGGATCAGCTGAAGGTTGGGATTTCTTTACAGCTGATCAGCCGGTTTTAAAAACAGCTTTAAAAGTGCTGAAAAAGGTTCTGAAAAAGTTTTAAATATGACTTACAAATAAAACTATATCAAAGACTCAGCATCATGCCTTGGATCCTAACAGGGATTATCCCCACTACTAACCATTTGGAGCTGATATCTCAAGGTCTAAACAATTATTTCTGCCATCCACTTTTATGATACAGGTCCATATTAAAGTCAGTCTATGGCATGGCATGAGACTCCACTTAGCTGAAGTATCAGAACACATGCCCTTACTGTGAGAAACCCTGCTCACAAAGAAACCCTTTCCTCCAGGATTAGCGAGCAGTGGAATGCAAACATGTCTTTCTAAAGAAAACAACAAAACACAAACCCTTTAGATACTTTCTCCTCCAAGCTCTGAAAGAGGAGAAGAAAGGGTGGAAGACAAGAGGGTTTTAGCTTCAGGAAATTGGGGAGTCTAAAGGTTTAAAGAAACCAACTGCCTTCATTTCACACAAAGCACTCCTCCACAGTGAGACTCAGCAGAACACTTAAGTACATGCTTCACATTCATGTCCATTTATTAAATCAGTGAGAGTTAAACACATAGATGCATTAAATATAGCTTGCTCTATGTTAAATGCACTGAAAAACATGTTAAAAGCCTTAAGCCTTTACTGAATCAGGACAAGTTTCTGTGATTGTATTATTTCTGTAACACCGGTAATTTCACTATTATCTAGGAACACAAGAAGTCTCTCCTGGCTTTTGTGTCTATATTAATATTTGTAAAACACAAAAGTAAAACTATTTCTTGTTGGTCTGTTAGTGTTGCCAGATAGTATTACAGACAGGCAATTCACCCACGCTGTCCAAAGAACAGGCAAACAATGGCAGCAGTTGGGTTTGTGAGGCAGAAGATGCACCAAGTCAGCATGATGAGGAAAAAATACAGCCTCTGGGTACTTGTTGGTGGGGGAATGCTACTGCAAGTGAGGGAGGCAGACAGTCCTAAAAAAATAAGATCCCAATCCTGCATTTCTCTTCAAGAAGGCTCCACGCTTTAAATCTACTAATTTCACCAGTGGCAGAGTGGACAGATGCATAGTAAAAACAGACTTTGCTTATTTATAAAGCTTATTAAGGCTTTATGTGTTAAGGCTTTATTTTTTAAGCCATTATTTAATTCCCTACTATTAAGCATAAGTAATCATGAAACATAAACCTGAGCAGAAGTTCTGGTGCTGCTGAAATCAGTACAGATGTTACTTTTGACTTTTCTAAGTCAGGATTGCACTTTGTCTAAGGAGAGCCATCAGTTACCGTATAATCATCTGAAATACACAGCTAAGAGCACTAGTATTTTCTTACCGAGAGGTGGTCCATGTGTTATAAGAATATCTATTCCATCTGGAATAAGGTTCCATTTCTCTAATAGTGCTTGGCCTCGTGGAAGATTAAAGCCCCAGCCATAAAACCAAGGTTGCCTGCCAAGAGAGGAGGAGAATGTCTTCAGTGCTACTTCCATGTACTGGTTATCTAATTAAAATATGGAGATTGACTCTCTACTAACATGGAATTTGGAGACACAAATAGCATTCATTTTCTTCTTTGTGTGCACAGTAAAATCCTCTTTCCATACAACAGTGTTATTTAACTTGTGTGGTAAATCAGTGCAGTCCTTACCACTTTCAGTAGGCAGCATACAGTAAAATATTCACAGTATTCCTCTAACAAGGTGAAAAGTAACTCTTACAAGACCTGGATACCAAGATCTCCCTGGGTGGATTAGCATGCTGGACTCCCACAACATCTAGAACACCTATCTCAGACACCTAGGTGCGGATATATGTTTTCACATTGGCTACCGTCATGTTCAGCCCTTAGCCTATGACCAGCTGGGCAAGGACAGACCCTGGCACAGCAACTGATCCTGCTCCAAAGTCAGAGACATTATTTATGCTGCTTTGTTTCCCTAATTGGAAGCATCCCATCAGAACAAGAATACTGCTTCTTTTCTTACACATCATTTTCTTCTGTCCTCTGGTGTGCTGACTTGCTTTTAAGTAAGACTTTCCATATTCAGGATTTCTTATCAGACAGGCATTTACATTTTTTAAAACATATTTATGGAGCAGCTCATCATGGAGCAGCAGGACTGTAACACTGCCAGTCAGAACACAATTTATCCGTATCTTGCTATCCCATTGATTAAAAAACTGTATTTCACAGCAATTATATCACAGTGGTAAATTACGTCTTGCTGACTATGCTCTAATTCTAGGTCATAAAATTGAGGGGTTAGTTTTAGGTTGCAATTTTTTTATAATTTTTTGACTGACATCTTCTGGCCATATCCATATTTGGAGAACGACAAATAGGCTGCTGTGATTTAATAAGGTTTATGATAATTGCAGCCACAGTGTTTATACATACATACACATCAACCAGAGTTCCCTTTGAGATGTTACTTTGTTGAAGAAAGCTTTACACTCCTTCACCACATCAAAAGACAGAAAGAATTCTTTCAAACAAATTCTCTGAACTCCACTTTACATCATGTATGGCAAAGACAAAAGAAAATGCCCATAAAGCTATTATTCATCCTCTTCCATTACTGATGCTTGACTAACATTTCAAAAATTAGCATGTCTTCATGATGATATATTTTCTACTTTTCCTTTCAGAATGCTGTAAAGCACATGCCTATTGAAAACAGCTGTAAAAATAGAGAGCTTGCTAAAAAAAGGGATGTGGCTTACCCGAGGGTAGAAAAGAAAGTTCTGGTAAAAGGAAAGGAAGAAGGGGGCTTTGCAGAAGGTTTCTTGCCTTTCTTTCATAGACAAAAAGAGCCTCGACTATACTAAACAGATGACTGAAAGGCTCTCTGTGTCCACAGCCAAGAGCTCATCTCCTAGTTCTTCGTCACACACCCTGGATAACCAGGGTCTGGATAAACAGGTGTCCCAGGGGAAAAAAAAAAAAGGTGAAACTTTGTACATCTGCCATTGGGACCAGAAATATATCCCAGCCTCCAGAAGCTGTGATGAGGCAGGTGAAGAAGGTGTGTGAAGAAGAGATGCTAATACCAGTAGCAGTGAAGCGGAAACCTTCTGAGTCAGGTTGCTCAGACCAAAGGGGCTGGCTAAGAAAAAGACATATCCCTGTATCGGGGATATGAAATGACACTTTTCTGGTTACCTGTTCAACTCCTAGCAGCCCTTCCTCACAGAACGAAGAGCACCTGGCTCACAGGTACATGACTTCTTGCCTTCCTCTGCTGGGGCAGTAACTCATGGTCTCGTTAGGAGGCTGAGGGGAGACCTGATCGCTCCCTACAGCTACCTGAAAGGGGGTTGTAGTGAGGTGGGGGTCGGTCTCTTCTCCCAAGTAACAAGTGATAGGACAGGAGGAAATGCACCAGGGGAGGTTTAGATGGGATATTGGGAAAAATTTCTTCACCCAAAGGGTTGTCAAGCACTGGAACAGGCTGCCCAGGGAAGTGGTTGAGTCACCATCCCTGGAGGTATTTAAAAGACGTGTGGACGTGGCACTTGGGGACATGGTTTAGCGGTGGACTTGGCAGTGCTAGGTGTACGGTTGGACTTGATGATCTTAAAGGTCTTTTCCAACCCAGATGATTCTGTGATTCTATGATTCCAGTTACTGACTTACTCTGCAGTAAGCTACCAGCGACGTTACCGTGTAACACTGTCACACAGAACCAAACCCTGGTCTGTCTTCACATTCAGCTCACCATTGACAGAACGGGAGTGTCTTTATCTCACAGGAATGCCCTGAAAATAAATACACTGAAGTCTGTGAGGTGCTCAGATATTACAGAAGGGGGAGGGTTTATAAAAATATACAGAGGTCAGGCTCTTTCTAAACTGTCCATCCATTCCTGCCTCAGGATTGCATTCCACACCTTACAGCCAAGTATCTTTCCTCACCAAGAGGAAAATATTCAACTGTTTGGCAAATCATCTTTAGGCCCGGAGCAAGTTTTCCAGGAGCAAAATCTCACCGACAGAAAATATTTGCAAGGGTAAACAGGAGGCAAAGGAAGTGTCGGCATAGTAAATCACGCTCGTAAAGCCGCTGACGGGTTCAGCGAGTACAGGCCCTGCTCCCAGCCGTCGCTCCCCCAGCGCTGTGGGGCATGGACAGAATTGTGCCCTCGTCCCGCGCCCCGCACAACCGGCCGTGGCCATTCCGCCCCCCGAGAACGACACCGAGGGGAAAGACCAACATTTGCCCAAGAAGAAAAGGTCAAAAACCTACGGAATCATTATTTTAAGGATACAGTGAAGCATTTATGAAGAGAAATAATCGTGACCGCCACAGGTCTCGCCAGAAGTCAGCTTAATCCTGCTGAAATCCAAAAGACCACGAATGGCACATGCAGCTGTGAGAGTCTCTGCCTGCCTCTCTCTAGTAGGGTTAGCCGGTACACGGCCACTTCTCCAAAAGCCCGTTTCCCCTCATGAATAGGCATGATCTGCTTATTAAGACAAGAAGCACTCCCCCGTCCCTCCCTCCCTCCCTTTGTGGTGACTGCAGCGCGTCGCCGCCTGAGCGCAGGGCTGGTAAGTTATGCATGCTGGAGCTGTTCTTTTGTGAAGGGGAGATGTTACAACTTGTGTGATTTGCCATCATGCTGTCTTTTGTGACAATCCCGAGATCGAGAGAAATGTCTGGAATATTTCTGGCGAAAAAAATCTGAATTCCAAGAAAGGATTCAGCGGAGGATGTCGGTGTGCTTTCTATCTGAGAGAAGAAAGAAAAATCATACACTTCGGTGCCCCCACCCCCAAAGCAAAACCATCTTTATACGCACACAGGGATTTTATAAATCCCAAGTCCCTTTTCTGAAAATTTATTGCAAAACAGCCATCAAAGTTTCCGAGTAGGAAAAAAAAAATCTTCTCTAATACCAACTAATGAGTCTGTGACCTGGATATCGTGCAAAGACAACTTTGTCTAAAATTTCCATTTACGATGGAACCTGAAAGCAAAGTTAAAGTCTTCATACCAAGCACTGAATTTCTAGATCCCCACTTACTGCTTGCTCAGGAGAAGTGCAATCTTTTAATTAATTACTTTTCAATAGTATTTTACGGTTTACAAAGAAAATACTGTCATGTATGTTCTGTAAGAGAAAAATCCGCTGTTCTCAAAAAAACCCCAAGAAAAATGTATTTGGCAATTAAAGACATACATCATGAATGTATTTCACCTCTGAAGCGAAGCGCTCATGTGTAGAAATGTACTTTGATTTAGGTCTTATCTTCTTAAAGCGAACGGGTTGAGTCTCTCCACATACTACTGAAATTCAACGGTATTATTATTATGATAAGAATAATGATTGTCTACACGTAAGACTCTAGGGGGGAAATATATTGGAAGGGAATTTGTTTACAGCACAATTAACCTTATGTTAAAAACATATGAACAAGTCTTGCAGGTCAAATAATCTACCATACAAAAAGGGCTGAATTATCAGAATTTGTGCTAGCAATCGGATGTTGCTTTATGTACTGAATTTCTATCTTTCTGTTCTAAAGTAACCATTGGAATAATTTTCTTACAGAATGATAGTTGCTATGACAACCATAGCAAATTTTCCTTTTCTGAAACAGATGTCTCATTTAGTTGAAAATTAGAATGTGAAAAACCCATGGGAAAAATTAATTCAAACTTTAACAGAACACTGACTACAATGTAATCTCTTATAGGTTAACCCCTTAACATCTTTCTGCACTCTTATAGTAACCTTCTCATAAATTCTAATTAAACCAGTTTAACCTCCTAGGAATGACCTTCTTAGCTATCATTAGCACTTTAGTTGTCTTTGAAAGGGGCATTTCTGTTACAATAATAACAGAAAAAAGTCACAGTAATAAAACAGTGGTCAAACATATTACCGCCTTAATTATTTATTAGTTTTTTCTTTTCTTCAGCTACTACCGGGAAAGAGCTACCACATAGTCCAAGAATTCTTTTGTCATTTAAATGTGGCATAACTTAGTTTTACATGTGATTTACTGTAAGGGGCAGTGATGCACTACACAGATTTGACCTGTAATTTACGTGAAAATTGAAGATTTTCAATTTTCAAACCACTGGTACCCATCTCAATCTGCTCAGCAGACATACAAAAAGGGGACACAAAAAAGGATACTTGACTGGGGAAAACTATCAATGTGCATGGATTGTTCTATTACAAGCAAGAAGAGAGTGAAATCTGATTTCTCCATTACCGTGATTCAATTTAAACATTTTAACTTTAAAGAATGGATTCCTTCCTCTCTGTACACTTACCAGCTCAAGGGGACCCTCCACCGTACTTGGTCATCGGCTACAAACGAACAGGGCAGGCAGCCAGTGGGCAGTCGAAGAAATATTCCCACCACGGCGCTGCCCATAGTGCTTGCGGGGTGTCAGCTACCCCCAGAACTTCAGGACTACAAGATTTACAGTAGCAGCTGCATCTAGGTTGTCCAGTTGACCAAGACAAATCTTGCCACCAGTAGGCATGCAATTACTCTCTTTGACTTCAAGGGAAAACTGCCTTGCATAGTCCAATACCTGTGGAGAGCTATGGGTGGCAACTTACTGAATAGCCTTTAGTCTATCAAGGGGACTGGTGGGCAGCATCTTGCAAACACCTCGGTAGCAAAAAATACAGAACTAAAACACAACGATCAATGTACCTCCTAATTTCTATAAAGTTTCCTACACAAATCTTTATTGTAGCTGAAAGGCAAGTTCTCTCACTAGAATTCCTCTACTAACAATATGAATTTCAAAGGTTCACAAACATGTGTAACTTGCTCTAGTCTTTCCTCCACAACAGTTGTCATTCTTCTCCTATCAGAAAATAAACAGATACTGGCCAGTGACTGTAAAGAAGCTCAGTGGGAAAAGAATGGACCAAATCAAGTCTTCTCATTCCTGCGCCCCTTCCTGACAATTGCAGAGCTGCATATATTCAATATTTACAAGATTGGACTATGCATGCTGACAGTCATACTGGTAGAAGGAACCAGTCAAGGGCCATGGAGCACCAAAAAGCAGTGGCAATAACAGGCAAAATTCCAACACATGCAGATTCCCAGACCAAGAAATCTCACTGTTGGAGATTTAAGTCTAATTTTTCCTAGTCTTGATTTTATCTTACTATTATAACTAGCTACAGTCCTGCAAACACAGTTATACAGTACTATATACACTGTATACCTTCCTTGTATGCCTGGTGTTCACATCCTTCAGGTGTTTATATTTTTATGCTCCCCATCGCTGTATTAGTTTAATTTACCCAGTCTCTGTAATTGCCTTTTCAGCCTTTCCTTGGTAAGTAACTAACCAATGTACTAAGTATTTCTACTGCTTTTTAGTCAATTTTCTCTCCGAGTAAGGATTCATAAAAGTTCACCTTTTTTGGGGGGGGCGGGGGCGGTATTGGCTGTTTCAACATCTAAAGCAGTTGTGAAGTAACACTCATCTTTCCATCTTTTCTTCCTTGCATTCAAGAGGACTGTCCAAAGCAGGCAGGGATGAAACTAGCTATTAGGCCATTAGTGCTAAGAAGGACTGGCAGGGCACTGTTTGTTTGTAGGCTATGAAATACTGTCCCAACACCTTAGCACCTGAGCCTTTTAACAGCATAACTGAGATTTAAAGAAAAACAGGTTTCAGAAGTTTTGAGGTGACTGAGTATTATGACTAACCTCCATGGGAGAGAGACAAGGGTGGTATGATTTTAGAGAAGAGGTACGAAACCAGTGTAAAAAAAGAATTAAATTATGCAAAAAAAGAAACTTGGATTCACTCATTCATAATATTGGAACTTGGGCTTTTTTGATGAAAGCTAAGGCCTTATACTTAAAACTAATAAATGCAAATGATGGTTAATTTCATAAGAGATTATCCCCTGGAACACATGGCCACGAAGTACAGCTCAGCAGGTGGAAAGGAGAAAGCAGAAGGGAGGGGAATGTAGGTGCTAAAACACAAGATGGCTTGCACAGTGTTAGTTCGGGAGGCTGTAGTGAGCAGCAAACTGAACTCAGATCCTCTATCAGTCTGCTGGCCACAAGAGACAACATATCTTCCATGGGGAAGTTTGCTGTGTTCTTGGGTTTTTGCCTTACTTGCTTTGCATCCAAGGTTGTCATTCTTGAAACTCTGAATCAAATTGAATTATTGTTTTCACAAAAGGAAAGGAGGGTAAAAATCAGAATAGGGCCCTTTGTCAGTAATTATTTCTTTTGCAATTTGAGTTACACATGAAATCATTCATCTTTTGTTTAGTAAAGGATTTCATACATCTCCGACTAGAAAGAAGAAAGAATGAGCTGTGACTAATAGGAACTGATCATTTCTAAACATTAATCTGTTATAAAACAATGAAAAATAAAATGAAATCTACTTTATCTTCATAACAAGAAAACAGAAGATAACAGGTAAGGAGAAAAATTAATGAAAGACTGAATTTAAAACATGCCAACACCAAATGCAAATAGTTTATTTCATTCTGCTGGGAGGAAAATGATAATATCCCATCTGATATTTTGTAAAAATAATAAAATAAACCCAACAAACAAACATAAAAGCTAATTTGCAATAATTAGCCAAAGATTCAATGCTGAGAGTACAGATGTAGAACTGTACAGACTTTCAGTATGGTCTTACGGATTTAATGCAGGGCTTAAGGTCTTGAGTTCCTGATGTCTCAGTCTGGTACCTCAGTCTCCCTGATTCTCAGCATGTAAAAATACAGGTACAGCCAGGTTATCCAGACTGTACTTCAGATACTGGTAGGTGATAGTCATAGAAAGAAGAAGGAGTAAGAGACAGGAGTTAACAGCCCCTCTGACCACAGTACAGTCACCATCTCATTTTAAAAGTAAAACTTGCCATGAATGGTCCAATCGGTAAGGAAAAATAATTTGAAGCCCATCTATGCATGGCATCTTTACAGTTTTTCACTATCATCAGATGACCAGACAGCTAAAGACAAAAAAATGTTCTTCCACACATCCAGCTAGGCAGTGTTTACTGTAGTCCTCTAAGAGTTTGCAAAAGTTTGCTAACTGAGGAAATGGAATATCCCGTCAAATGGAGATGCTATACTTGTGGGGGGGGGGGTTTATGATGCAGCTCCTGGAAGGCCTCTTCTAGATGAAACATGACTGAAATACATAGGATGTGTAATAGGTGCACTGAGAATCGATAAAAAAGGCCCTCACAGTAGCCACTTCTCAGTTTAGGAACCCACCAGGTTTACATTCTTTTCTCAAAATACCAGGAGTAATTAGGCCATATGGACTAACTGTCTGCCAGTTCTTTTCTGGTTTTCCTTCCTTTTTGTTTTTTTACCTTCTTTTCCTTAGAAAATTCAAAGTCATTTTGAGTTAAACAAGCATGAAGATGCTTCCAAAACTAATAAATTAATACAGCATGTGTGCATATATGTGTAAAGTGTATTATTTTTAACATTATCAATTTAGCAACAGATGAACTTACTTCTTGTTTAAAAAAGCACATACTGATACTTCATATGCCATGTTTCTACCTGAAGTGAACAACATCCAAGCAATCCTAAATTCCAAATTCATGTTTTCCTGCAGTCCTAAATTCACCCCACAGTACAGTGGTGGAAACCAACTGCTACAATATAACTTTTTATACCAAAAAGGTACAGCTTTAACACCTGGATGCTCGTTCAGCTACCTAGGAATTCTGAGATAACCTTAAAAAAAACCATATACTTATCTGATGTAAATTACATAATTAGAAATATTTGACACACAGGTGCAGCCCTGTGTTGTAATACTGGTTCCAATTCACTTTCTTACTGGGGAAGAAAATCCTCATATTAATTCATATTAAACAACGCTAATTTATTAAATAAAATTACTTTATGAACAACAAATCCAAAGGAAATGTTCTGATGTTAAACAGCTTCACAACAAGTGGTAAATTACTTTTCCCCTTAAAATCTGGTCAGGGAAAAGAGAAAGAACTCAGATAACTCTGTTACAATTAGTTCCTGTGATGGTGACTCAATTTACCGTTCTTCATGCAGAGCACAACGTAAAGTTACAATCTACTTCTTAATGTAGTAATGCATCTACTGTGTAAAAACCTAGGGAAAATGCATACATACAAGCTACTGTGAAGTATGGGAGGCTGATTCTCACCAGGTGTAAATGGCTCAAAAGCCAGTGGAGCTCTGCCAGTTTACTCCAGCTGAGAATCAGCTCCATGTAGATCCGCTCCAAACTAGTTAGCTATTTGTGTTTCTCTTGGAATATCGCCAAAGGGCTCATCACAGTACCCAACTGTGTTTACATCTTTGAAACATCCTGAAATTGCTGCTGTCTGAGACTACAGCCCAGACTACAGATAGAGCTGGTAGTCCTTTTGTTCAAGAAAAAATGGGAAAAAAAGCACCAGAACAACAAAAAAAGCACTTTAAACTTTAAAATCAGCTCTGTCTCATAAAATTAAACTTTCAAGCAAATGTGAAAAATAAAGAGAAAACTGCTGTGGGGGATTGCAATTTCACTCTTGTGGTTTATGAACTGCAGGAAAGTGAAGCCAATTCCCTGTAGTGAGATTACAGGTCTCCTCTTCTATAGGTCTTAAATTAAAAACCAGCTGAATCCAAAGTGAGCTAGTTTACTGGATCAGAAGATTCAATTATTTCTGCTAAGTAACTGAATGTGAACTACTTCCTTTTAATAATATACAACTAATAATTACTGCCCAAGAAAGGACTTTTTTCTACCAAGCTAATTAAACTAAAGGAATGTATTTTTCGACTGCTCTCAAATTTAACTAAAGCTAGAAACATTGCAACAAAGCAACTAAATGCAAATCCCCACTAACATACAGAAATATAAAGCCACACAATGTGTTCAGACATTACCAGAAACAGGTCTTGTCCAAAAATGTTATGTGAAAACAACATAACTTCCGGTCTATATTCAGCATACATGCACACATAGGCAGTGTAATGTCCTGCCTACTTGTACAGATATGTACACTGTACACAGTGGAGGAACACAACTGCTAAGAGGATGCAAAGCATCTTTGGCTTCAGGAACTCATTAAGCTCACTCTGCAAGAGGTCACTGTGAAATGTGTTGGAGAATTGATCCGTATCCCTAATACGCAAACACATACAAGTAAGCAGCATGCAAAGGTGTTTGACTTACTGTTTTCCTCCATTGTGACTATTCTAGGATTGAACTGTTCCAGACTCCTCAGCCCTGGGCAATGTTGGGAAGAAATTTTATTTGAGAGAAAACATTCTCTGGAACGTTCATTAACAAGAAAAGAAAAAAGGGATGTTCTAAACTGCTGTGACTTGAAAAAAAATCTTGTGGGAAATGGAAAAATAAAATTTCTCAGGAGCACATAACAACTAGAATTTATCACATTGGTCTGACTTTGATGATATTTATGGGCTACATTAGGTGTAGTTCATTTTACATTTTCATTCACTTACATACCTATTGCAGAGTTTAATTAGTTAATAATGATGTTCTTTAAACATGCTATAGAAAATTCACCTGGCGTCTCTGAGAAATTTTTATTTTGTTCCATACACTTTTTTTCCCAGCAATGTTAATGGTTCTTGCTAATTCATTTCAGTCACTTCATTTGTACAGAAGTGTTCATTAAAAAGACCTCTCCTGAATTCAGTATGATTGCTCACATGAGCAATAGCACCTGTATACCTAGTGTCTACTGAATGAGACTCACATTACTGTATTTCCAAGTCATGTAAATAACTGCTTTCCAAGACGTGTTTATCACGTGAAATGCACCACTTTTAGCAAATTGCCATTAGTAAAAAAAAAAAGAAAAAATGAGGAGAAAAATGATCCAGTGATCTGTTTCTGATGTTAAAACAGCCAGAACGCGCTCTTAAGTCTCACCTTCTGCCACTGGAAAACCTTTCACACTTCAGGAGTTCAGTATCTTACATTTCTCCCCACCACCTTCCCTGAACAGCTGAATTTAATAGATCAAAATCATTTCACAGGAAAAACCATTCTTATGATCTTCCATATGCTGTAAACTAAACTACAGTGTTTTGTGGTTTTAAGTGTTTTCAGAGCAGCACTTTCCAAAATGGAAAATGGTTTCTGATAAGTATGGAAGAGGAAATAAAAATATCACTCCAGCATTCTATTAAAATACAACTAAACCTGTACCTATGTGCCTCAGACTGTTAATTAATATATTTTAACAGGATGATGAATTTTACTTTCTCTCAACACATTGCTATTTCTTACACACCTGTCACATCTTACCTACCTTTTTCTGAATGGCTGAAATAAAACATCTTTAGCATTCTAACCAGAGTAAAGCAGCCAGATCAGGTAGGCTTAGACGCCAACCTTCTCCCTAAAATTTCTGAAACTAGAGATGCCTCAATTCTAAATAACGAGTGGAGTCTATTATTCCCATTCATGATTTTAATTTTCTTCAAGAACCATGTCAGTCTACCCAAATTACTCACTTACATTGCCTGCCTCAAAGTCACTAATTTAAAAAGCTCCAAATAGTTTCCAACTTTAAAAATCACAGAATATCTACCATTTTTTAAACATTTCTGAGCAACCAAAACCCAGCACCCTGTAATATGTCCACATCCAGCATTTCCACATCCATCCATACAAGACTGTAGCACTGACAGAGCTAGACATGCAAACAAGCCACCTGCTCAAAAATCTACTTAATCTGAGGTTTGCAAGAATTTGAGAGTGGTATTTTATTGCTTTAGAAAACAGTACAAAAGCAATTGCACTTTAGTTATTTGTACCTTTATCTTTTGGCCAAGTGAGGGTGCAGAAAGAACACAGGAGGATCAGCTATTTTACTTGGAAAAACTTCTAGTATGGTTTTGTCCAATAACACAAATTTTTGAGTCCCTATATATTTTAGTCATGTGCAAGGTTCTGAATAGTTTTTTGCAGATTTGAAAGGGGGCATAAGAACTAAGAAGCAGAGTGGTCACTTTGAGGCAGAAGTTATTATTTTCTGTGAATTTTATAGGGAATGAAACCTGCAATGTAACAACTTGCACTGCTGCTGCTGCCGCCGCTGCTCTATCCAGAAGCCACACTCCCAACTTGGGAGGTATATTATATTAAATGAAGTCAATATTTTATTTTAATACAGTTTCATTTTAATTGATGTTCACCTCAATGACTGTAAAGATTTGTACAAGGTCTGGGCAAGTAAACATTAAATGATTCATCACAGGCAAAATGAAAGCGTGTCCCTCTCATGAAATGAATCTATAAATCTTTGCTACATTATTTTACTGATGGAAACCAAGTTCAGTGAGGAATGAAAGAGACTATTATAGCTGTTCTTGAAAAGATGGAGGAGGAAGGCACTGAAACGGAGACCTAGGGTATGGGTGGCCTGGAGTCTGTGTGGAACAAAAATAAGTCTGCCCCATTTTGCCCTTTGCATGGTCTTTGAAACTACCCCAATTACACATAGAAGTTACCAGTCTTTCTATCCAAAGTGCACACATGCGTGTGTGCGTGTGCACACACACGCAAAGAAGAGAGAGAACATTTGAGAAGGAGTATAGCAAAATCACCTACTTTGTGATGAAAAAGCAAATCAGACAAGAAAATAACAAATCAGATGATGAGTTACACACCTATAGCTAAGCACTACCGATCACACTGGACTATACAGCTTGAGTGAAGACACTCAGCTGCATACTGGAATAGTACAGATAGCTGTAGTGCACCAAGAAAAGGGCCAACAGGTTGTAGTAAATTTCCAGCCCTCACACCAACGTGGGATGATGATTTGGAGAATAAGCCCCCTGTCAAGGTTGCTTTGGGCTGAGCTGGTGGCTGATACTCACTAATGCAACCTATGGGTTGATGTCTTTTACACTGAAGGAATTCAGCCATCTTCTCTGACACAGCCACAGCTCACTGAATGGCGCTGACCCAGAATGCTAAGCTCAGTAAAAACAATACTTGAACAGAAAAAAACCACTCCCCACATACACAGCCCTAACTTTCTTCACTCAGTTCCCATTATCTGAGCAACAATGTTGTACAAGAGCTGTTGGCCCATGTGTAAACATGCAGCGGCCATATCTATTCAATGTTCCACTGGAGAGAAGCTACAAAAACCCAGGAGTCCAGCCGCAGCGCCTGTCATTTCAGGACAAATGGTCACAAATTTCTTTCTAGGCTGATATCAATCTCTGCTCTCCCATTTTCCCTGACTGGGAAATGAAAGTTTCTGAAGTTCCAGATGGCCTATAACAAAAGAATGAAGGAGGAAATGAGAATACATAGACACTAGAAAAAACTGTAATTCTACAAAAAGAAAAATGAGGTTCTGTTTCATAGGAATAGATCCCTCCAGATAATCAAAGCCAAGAAAAAATCCACTCTCTGGATAATGAGTCTGGAGGCAAACTCTTCCTAAAGGGCTTCTTTAAGCTATCCAGGCCAATATGTCATTTAGAACAATGAAATTGTGTCCTGGTTTCAGCTGGGATAGAGTTAACTGTCTTCCTAGCAGCTGGTACAGTGCTATGTTTTGAGTTCAGTATGCGAAGAATGTTGGTAACACTGATGTTCTCAGTTGTTGCTCAGTAGTGTTTAGTCTAAAGTCAAGGATTTTTCAGCTTCTCATGCCCAGCCAGCGAGAAAGCTGGAGGGGCACAAGAAGTTGGCACAGGACACAGCCAGGGCACCTGACCCAAACTATTCCATACCATGCGACGTCCCATCTAGTATAGGAACTGGGAAGTGGGGGCAGGGAATCGCCGCTCGGGGACTGGCTGGGTGTCAGTCGGCGGGTGGTGAGCAATTGCCCTGCGCATCATTTGTACAGCCTCATCCTTTTATTATTGCTGTTGTCATTTTATTAGTGTTATCATTATCATTATTATTTTCTTCTTTTTTGTTCTATTAAACCGTTCTTATCTCAACCCACGAGTTTTACTTCTTTTTCCCAATTTTCTCCCCCATCCCACTGGGTGGGGGGGAGTGAGTGAGCGGCTGCGTGGTGCTTAGTTGCTGGCTGGGGTTAAACCACAACAAATTGTCATATGTTTGGCAAGTGGGCTTTGATTGTCCCTTCCTTTCCCACATTGTGAAAAATGAAAAAAAGCACTGAAAGAGATAAAATGCTCTCGTGCCACCTTGTATGCCTGTTTGAAAGCAGGAGGACCAAAGTTTCTCCTGCAGTTGTGTATAGCTGCTTAGAAGCATTATGGAAATTCAGTGGCTAGGAAGACGTTTTCCTTCTGCCACTTGTATTTCTTTTGCTATGTCAAGTAAAATGTGTACTCTTAACCTGCCGTTAATGCGCAATACCCACCTCTTAATAGAAAATGCCACTGAATTCCTGCCATTTTCCACAAGATCAGAGCATACACACAGAATACCTGTTCTTCTGCAGATGCACATCTTTTCTATGAATTTGAGGCGGGGTGCAATATTAGACTTTGGGGGAACAGCCAGTATAACCTTTGCCAGACACAAACAGCTTCTGATTATTGATTAGGCGTCAATTCATTAGTCTTCAGGTCATATCAGTAGTTATTGCATGCAACAGGAGAACAGAGAGCCTAGTTATTTACTCATCCAGTTGTAAAAAACTCAATGGAAAAAACACATAGTAGGGCAGAGTCCATTATTGGAACTTTGTGCAGCAGAGAAGCAGATGTAGCAACACTCAGGACCACAAATGCAAGTATGAATGAACCTCAGAGAGGTGTTCTCATGTTGAGACAAAAATGTACGTGCACATCTATAGACATTTATTTTTACATGGCAATTCTGAATAATGACTATAAAAGGAATAATATATAGTTGACTCATTCAGCAAGCACAGCAGATCTTGTGCACTGAATGCATCAGGGGGTTTTGCGCAAACAGTTTGTAATTGTGCAATTAAAATCTTCAGCAGTGCAGAAGCACACGTGGGTTGTATAGCCTACCTTCATTCCAGCTGTAGCTAACACTAAAACCCTGACCCGCAAAATAGTAACACATTGTGGGGTAATGAACTATAATAGAACGCTGAAAATCTATAACTGAAATACTCACTAATCATTTATTAATATGGTTCCATGAATGACATCGTCATAGAGATAATACCCAGTCTGATGACGCAGAAAACACCTTCTGCTTCAAATCCAAATTCAAATTTCCACTATTATCTCGGCTTCCTGACTTCCAAACTACCTGTTGGGACCATCTACTGCTTGTAGGTAGTTTGATATCAACAGCAAAGCTCCCTCTTGTAAGGACTTTGTTGATACCTGTTCATTTCAGGTATCAACACTGACACCTAGCTCTAGCTCCATAGTGGGATTGACAGAATCACAGAAACATTGCTCAAAAGAGACCTTTGAGATCTTTAGTCCAACCTACCACTCCCTACCACTCACCACCACTAGATCTGGTCAGCCACGACTATCTAGCCAAGTCTTCAAAACACCTAGGGTTGGTTTCTCTGCAACCTCTCTGGTGTTTCTGCTTGCGCTATTTTCACTTCTGTGTTATGATTTTGTATGTTACTAAAAAATAAATTAAACCCCTCTGGAAAATGGCTTCATCTTTGGGAAGGCTGAGCAGTCAAAAGTACATTATATAGAATTATTACATAGAATTATTTGGGTTATTCTATCTGCCAGTTTGACTTTTCTCATAGCAGTCCAGAATAAATTAGGGTGTTTAAAAGTACTTTCCAACCAGAAGCTTTCCAATTTATAATAAATGCTACTGAGGAACCAAAGTCTTTGTTTTACATTCACAGCGACTATGGTTATTCTCTACACAAGATCGCTTCCAGGTCTGCGAATATGTTCTGGCCATGTCCTGTGTTTTGCTGGGATGAAACCAGAGTGCATCTTCCTGTGCCTAGCTTTTTATGAAAAAAATCATGGTGTCCCGGCTTTATATGGGAGAAAACCCCAACAGTTCCCAGCGTCTGGGCTACACTAGAAGGAAGCATGTTGCACTCTTACTGATGCCCTGCTCATCCAGATCTGGCAACCAATACTGTACAGGGCACTGTCAAAAGCATCAGCTGCCTAGGCCAGAGATAGCCACCCTTAAAATTCAAGGTTGCTTTTGACACATTTAACATCTTGGATTTCCCAAGTTTCTCATGAAGCATCTAATGTTTTTACACCCCTCTCCCTCATCATCTATACTGATAATCCACAGTCCAAAATACCAGTGTTGCAAATACTAATTCCTAAATAGCAGCTTTTGTGCTTTGCAGCTTGTATTTCAAAATGGCTGCTCCCTGCTTGATGATAATACTAGCGTAATTAACATTTAAGGCAGTTAAATTTTCGTTAGTGAATAGAGGCTCAGTCTGGCACTTGAAATCTTGCCCTTGGAGCCCAGCAGAGTTAGAGCATTGGTTTCTGAGACAAAACAGTGTCCCATTTCTTCTCTGCAATTAAAAATAACCACTGAGTTTTAGATAATAATAGAGGTCAAAATACCCAAGAGCTATTGAAAATATTTAACCACACACAAATGGTACATATTTAAAAGGCCTTAGAGACTGGCATGTTACACAAACCAGTCAAGCAACTAAAACATCTTAAGCAGAAGTACAATGAATTGTGTACAGGTCATACATAAAAATGCAGACGGCTACAGGTAAACACACCAAGTTAATGCTGGTTGGCATTCACTCAGACCTTACTCCAGCGTTCTTGAAGTACTTTGCAACTATAGATTAACCTGTTTTATAAAGGAGGGATATCTCTAGCTTGTACTTATTTTTACAAAGGGTGAAGTAAGACAAAAGGTCAGGGCTGTAACCAGAAACGGAAAGGCAGGATCTGGGGCCCCAGCCTATTAATTTCTAGATAGCTCACCTTATTAAATAGAGTCACATATGGACAACAAACATAAACTGTAATTGGGAGTTCTCCAATTAAACAAATCCATTCAAAAAGCTAGATGCATATTTTCAAGGCTAGAAAAGAAAATTGTTTTAGGATACTAAACAAGCAACTGCATGAAATGTAGCTTTTTTATTGAGTTCTGAGATCTTAAAGAACTCTAAGTCTTGACTAGGTTCAAAAGCATTTTCTAAAGGACTGGCTTCGTGACGCAAGGGCAAAAAAAAGATTCACCATGGAAAGTTCACCAAAGTTCTGTAGGTTTTTAGAGATTACATTACTATGATGTAGAAAGAAATGGAGATTGATTTCCCAGAGAGGCTATGACTAACCTCTCTTTTCAGGGTGAATGAAGTATAGAAGCAAAAAGAAATGCTAAAGAACAGTAGTCATCAGTAGGCACGGATCTGTACTACAGCCTTCAATCTAGCAGGCAGCTAGTTTAACCCACACAAAATAGCTGTTCCTCTTCCTAAGTTTTCTGACTGGTGGGCTGGCTGATGAGACTTTATTACTTCTGCATCTGCTGTTCTGATAGACTAATGAAGAACAACTTATTATTGCTATTATTGTTGTTGCTGTTTCCACTGGACATGACATCAACTAGCATGGACACTTCATTCAGCACTGCATAGTAACAAGCAAAAAAACCAGTTTAGCTGGAAGACTTGCATCAAGACTCTCTCCCATATGGAGTTAAGCAAAGATCTTCAAAGGACCTTACAACACCCATCTTCCAGGACCATGAGGGGTGGGAGATGAGTTAGCAACACTGTGAAATATGTAGTGTGGAAATTTAGATATAATCTGAAGGTGCATAAATGATAGAAAGCAATCTTTTTTCATGAAGAATAGGTCATGCCAGATAGCTTAGACAACTTGTGCAAAATGACAGGATTAGTGCACAAAGGGAATGCAGCAGTTCTGATTTTACAGAAACATTATTTATGGGTTAGTGGGTAGACGAAAGTTTTCTGAACAGATTTTTACAGATCTAACCATACCCAGAAAGTTCAAATGGTTTCCTTTAGCCTCTACTTAGTGCTACTTTATAGGTAGTGTTTTGCTTTAATTTAATTTATCTAGACTTTAATAAGACTTTTGGTACTTTACTGCCTGGAAAATTATTACTGACACTGGAAATATGGTGCCTGGTTATGAATATTGCAATGAAGATATGAAGTTGCCAGACATATTGTAAACAGAGCATAATTACAGTATTTACAGTTGAACATCAAAATGGGAAGAGATGCCAAGTGGCATTTCTCAGAAGTTAATATTGGGACTGATACTATCTAATATCTTCCTTAATAATTTGGGAAATGAAACAAATTGTACATTGATTGAATACACAGTAGACACAAGAGGAAGATGAACTACAACACAGCAGGTGGGTAGGTTATAAAAAACCCAGAAAGAGCTGGAGATTTAAGACGGAGAGAGAGAAGGGTGCATTTAGAAGAGAAGCTATTTAATGTAGACAAATGTAGAATAATAAGCTCAGAGAAAATTAACACCCATCTCAAGTAACCAAATGGGAAAATGCCAATTTTCATTAAAAAAAAATCCAAGAGACTTCACAGTTTATTCACACTGAAAATTCACATTGGGGTATATGCATCAGGTTTGACAACTTGTTTGCTACATTCCAGCCTGATGTGATTTTAAAGGGAAGAAAAACAGATTCCCTTAAAAACCTGCCTTTTAAAATAAATTTTTACTTATTTTAAATATATACCGAATGCTCATAAAAGACCCAATTTACAGTCCTGTTAGTGGAAATAACATAGTACTAATGTAACATAAGAGACACAGAAGCAGCCCACAAGAGGTCCAAGATGGAAGTCAGGAAGCCAAAGCCCATCCGTCTCCAATACTGTCAAGGAGTTCTAAGTGTTCACTCTATGCAGCAGAGCAAAATCCATTAAATACTAGGTTACCACTGATTTGTTGACTTTAGTTTAGAAGCTCAACTATACCTTGTGGAAAGCTATTACTGTATAAAAGAAAGTAAGATTCTGAGGGATATTAAAAAAAAAAAAAAAGCCTCAACAAATACTGAAACAAGCTTGCTGCATTAAATGACTACTGTATATGCTAAGGAACCTTAAATATTATCTGTAGGATGGAAATTGTCAAAAGAATGTACCCTTGCAATAAAATTAACCTGTAATTATATAAATTCACTAAGAATAGAAAACATTTTATGACACAAGAACCCCCTACATGGACTATGTTAGAGAACTGCTCCTGGCTGAGAATTTAAAGGCACACTATCTTTTTCCCATCATTATTTGGTTAACAATACTTACAATACAAGTACATTATTTTGTCACAGGACTGATTCATTACAAGAATATATAAAAACTTTATCAAACTGAGTATTACTTTTCTTCCTAACACAGCAATCCAGATATAGCTGATGCATATGAAATGGCTGATGTGATAGCAATCAACAGTATTTTTTTAATGTATGCTTAAAAACCTGCTTACCAAGGGGAGCCATATATTCTGAATCCCCTCACCGTCACTTCAGAGTCTTGAAGATAGATGCAGTTTGTTAGAAGAGACTGTACATTTTCATAGCTCTCTGGCTTCAGCTTAGAAACAGAGGGGAAATAGTAAAAGTCCTGCTTGATTAAGTCAGCCATGAATTCCTGGTCAAAGGTCAATTCATGATTTCCTGCTATCACAATCTTGTATTCATAGGGCAGGCTACCTAAAACAGTGAAAAACAAACAAATTACTTGTTTTATGGAAATTCTGACAAACGAAAACAGACAGACTCACAAACTATTATCGATTCCTATAATATGCTCACATATTTGAAACAATCGAGCATATCCCTACTATGTGTTACTGTAATTCCCGGTGATTTCAGGTAAATGACATTACTGTCTTTTTCAGGGCACACTATGATTTAGCATGCTTAGCATTAATGTGTTGAAACTACTTTCAACTCATCAACCTTAAAAACCAGCCTGCAGACTCCTGCTCTACTATTTACTGCTACTTAATTGCCATTTGTGCTGCAAGTATCACTTACTGTGACAGTGATGATAACTCTTTGACAGAAATTAGGGTTCAAAGAAGATCGTCCACAATGCTTCATAAAATAATGTCACCTCTCCTCTCCCAGACCTGTAGTCTTTATCAGTTTGTACTGAGGAGGTCTTACAGACTCAGAACTTGGGTCAGCCAGAGGGGTCTGCTGCCCTCTTCGCCCTGACATTAAGATCAAACCTTCAAGCAAGACAGGGATTGGGTTTAGCTGTCAAAACTCCACATTCCACACAAGAAGTCTCGCGGTTTGCCTCTATCCCATTTTTTTTCCTGCTCCATTTTCTCAGTGACTTCCTTAGATCCGTGGACTATAATTTAAAGTGACTCACGTTCAAGAATATTTTACAACCCGTATTTAGTGAAAAACTTTACAACAACCTCCTGCTGAAGGCAAGAATATATATGCCCACACACGTGGGTTCTTCCAGAGAGCAGCATTGCAACAGAAACTTTCCACCTGACTCTACATTTGGTTATCAACTGGATTCTGCCCTGGAGAGCAGGCATCACCTGTCTCAAAAAGCTCAACTTCTAAGTATATCTGAGAGGAAACAAAGACAGAAACTGTGTAAAGCTGCATTCAATAGCTTTGCTTCTGCACTATTAATTTGCATCAGAACGAGGACAGTTGGAACAGATTGGGAGCAGAAAGAAATATTTTACTGAAAATGAGACCCACCCTGCATAGCAGCAATTGTGTCTTTTTTTTATTTTAAAAATGTGTTGTTGATAACATAGAAACCTTAAGTGATGACCCCAAGCCTAACCTAGAGGTAGGATATTTAGAGAATGTAAAACACCAGCCAATGTGCAGTGGCAAAAGTTGGCATGAGTAGGACTTAAAAATAAAATGCAACAGCATGATTCAGAGTTACAGAAACAGAAGACAGAGAACAGTGCTAGCCCAGAGGAGATGCCACATGGCTGAACTCATTATTTGCCAAATGAAAAGATCTGGGTAACTCTGAAATATGTTTCAGGCACTTGTAACACCTGTATTAGGAAAATCGATTGTACAGGTTTCAGTCTTTCCTGTGGACCCAAGACATACATGCCTTTAGAATATTTATTAACAGAAACTCTTTTCAGATATTTATAATTACACGTTGAATGCTGGAGATTCAATTATTTACCTGAAAGACTAGCTGAGATGCAAATTTTGCCATTTTGGCTTCTGAAATGCTTAGCATTTTGCAGATGTGTACTCCATCTCTGCAAGTTTTCTGGGTGTGTGCACACATACACACACAAGTTAAAATGTTACTTACAGGCCACAGTCTGTATGGGCATCTACAGGCCTTAAAGCATTCTTGGGAAACAGGAAAATAAAGAAATCCTGTATGCTGCAATATTGTTAACAATTCCATTTCTATTCTGTTTTGTAAATCTTTTCCAGCTCATCTGATCCATCCATCTAGCAGCCAAGAACCTGTACGAGCTGGTTATAGTTGTTGCTTCCACTAATGCATTTATGTCATGTTGCTGTCTGTGGGTGTTACTTAGGCAAATTAGCAAATTACTCTAAATGTACAGTTACATTTATTATAGTGGCGGCCAGAAGCGCTGCTTTAGTTACAGGTCTGTCAGCTTTTCAATTAACAACTGTGTTTTTGATGAGTTTGCAGCTCAGGTTTTTTCTTCTTTCATTCCATACCAGGCAGCAACTTGCTAAACCTATTTCCCTCTCTTTGTCTCCACAAGCCCTCTTTACCCTTTAAATCTTAATTTTTTGTCTAAAACGGGGCTATTTTTTGTTGCTTGCACATAAATTTAACAATATTTTGTTTAAACTTTGCTCCTCAGAAGACTTTAGAACATGCTTCACTTTTCACTCCAAGTGCTCTCAAAGTGCAAAGTCAACCTTAGGCAGAAATCTTTGAACCCTTGTTCTTGGCTGGTCACTATTGTCATGAACTATAGGACACCAGTTGAGCGGCTGCAGATGAAGACCCTCAGCTATCAGACCACAATATCGATTACATATTTCCCATCTTCCCTGCTTCCAGTGTGATCCATACTTACCTCACTCTAGCCCACATGCAGAAATCAACACCGAATGCTAAACATCTCTTTGCACTAAAGCATGGTCCTCCTACCACTGACCTCAGAGGGACCAACACCACCTTACTGGGGCAGGACCACAGTCCAACATGGTGTGTCAGCACAATCCTGAGAAATGGTGAATGTTTCAAATGCTTTTTATAGCATGAAGAGCCACCAAACACTAGCAATATCTGATCAATACTTACCTGAAAACCACCTTAAAGCAGCAACTCTTTCCTACTTCTGACCTACAACTTCTTACTTTTCCTTTTTATATGTTATTACTTAAACTGTTCTGTAATTTCTTATTTCATTATGACCTTCCAACATGGTTTTCCATCTCTAGGCACAGACTACTGCACAATTTGTAGCCTTGGCTTGGTCCTTGGCTAGGACCAAGACCTCCCCAAGAACACTAGCTGCTGTATGGCTCTGTTTCTACATCTGTCCATAGCTGTAGAACAACCACTTTTCCATCTATTATTTTTTGTGCCAGCAGCTCTTCATCAGAGATAATTTGAACACTTCCAGGTTGACCAGTTTATTCCCACAGCTGCTAGTGGGAGCTACTGACAAGCTGGGTAGAAAAGACACCAGGCACATTTCCTGTCCCTCGTTAAACAAACTGAGCTGAGAATGTTGAATTCCCACTCGTGCAGGTTTTCATGGCTTCTGTAACAATTGCATTTGGCTAAGAAAGATTCCTACCAAAGACAGCAGTGGCTACAACATACCTATGTAGTGGGTTCCTTTTGTCTTCCATTTACAAACTCCATGAAAACAAGCCTTAGTAAAGGCAGTGGCTAACATTTTCATTTGCTAAGCTCTTTTCCCTTTTATCTTCTTCTTTTCCAAAATAGCCATATGCTAAACATTAAGTTCCATGACTGCTCATCTGTGTGGGCACCAATGGTACTACTAGAGCAACCTTGAGCATATCATGAGTGACTGACGGCCCTGAAATAACAGCGATGGGGATGTGACCGTGGTGGTACCTCCTCAATCCCTCCAGTGAGAGGGCTCACTGCTCAGGTGGGAGTGGATGCACCCCACAGCCAACACAATGCTGAGTGGCTAGAGCTGCAAGCAGGCCTGTAGCTTCTCTGACCACAGGACCCTTTCTGAAGAACAAGGATTGCTGCGCAGGGATGGCATTCCCCTGGCAAACTGGGGCAAGAGTGTCTTTGCCAACAGGTTCGCTAATACCGTGGGAAGAGTTTTCAGTTAGGTGTGCTGGGGAAGGGCTGTCACGCTGTGAAGAGAAGTGAAGGCATGCAGGCAGTGAGGGAGCACCTGGGGGACAACAGGATGGCAAAGGCTCTTGCGCTACCCTTGTAAAAGCAGCCTCACCGCGGCTCCTCTCAGGCACAGCATTGGGTACAACCAGGAGGGAGAAGTCCATGCACAGTGGAGAGCTGTGACATCTCTGAGATTATGTAGACGGTGGGATAGGTCACCTGACTGGAGTGCCGCAATGGATGGACACAGGTCTATCACCTTTGAAAAGGATTGGAGAAGTTCCCAATGGCTGGGAAAAGGTACATGTCCCACCCATCCTCAAGAAAGGCAAGAAGGGTAATCTGGGGAACTATATGCCATCAAGCCTCACATTAGGCCTCTGAAAATTAGGAAACAAATCTCCCACAAAGTAATTTTCCAAGCACATGAAGGTCAGGAAAGTGATTTGGAACAGCCATCATTGATTTAACATGGGTAAATCATACCTGACTAATGCAGTTGCCTTCTATGAGGAGATGACTGGCTCTGTGGATAAGGGAGAGCACTGGATGTTGTTCACCTCGATTTTAGCCTTTGACACAATCTCCCATAGCATCCTTATAGCCAAATCGGTGAGATATGGATGGATGATAAGGTGGGTCAAATATTGCCTGGAATACTGGTCTCAAAGGGCTAGAATCAGTGGTACAAAGTCCATCCAGCAGTCAGCCACTAGAAGTATCCCTCAGCTAGTGACGCTGGGGCCAATACTGCTTCCCATCTTTACTAACAGCCTGGATGAGCTGAGGGAGTGCACTTCCAGCAAGTTTCCAGACAACACCAAACCAGGGGTGGCGATCTGATGACCCACTCTGGAGGGCATGTCTGCTATTCAGAGGAACCTCCGAAGGCTGGAAAAATGGGCTGAGAGGAACCTCATAAACTTCATCAAAAGCAAATGTAAACTCCTGCACCTAGGATAGAGAGTAACTTCATTCAGCAAGACTCACCAGTGTGTCTTTGTGGCAAAGACAGCCAACCACATACTGGCCTGTATTAGTAACAGTGAAACCAGCTGAACAAGGGGAGTGATCTTTCTCCTCTGTCTAGCACTTGTGAGACCACATCTGGAGTGCCGTGTCCAGTTCTGGGTTCCTCAGTAAAAGAAAAAGACTAACAAACTGAACCAAGTTCAGCAGAGGGCCACCAAGATGGTTGGGGAATGTGGCATACAGGGAGAGGCTGAGATCTGAGTCTGTTCAGCCTACTGCTGTCTGCAACTACCTGATCTCAGGATAAGAGCAGGTAGAGCTAGGTTCTTCGCAGAGGTGCACACAGATAGGACACGGGGCCACAGACACAAGTGGGACCATGGTATAAGGAAACAATTTTACCATGAGGATGGTCAAAAAGTGGAATAGGTGCCCAGAGCAGCTGTGAAATCTCCACCCTTGGAGATATTCAAGATTCAACTGGACAAGGTTCTGAGCAGCCTGCTCTAACTAGACCTGCTTTGAACCGGAGGTTGGACTCAATGGCCTCCAGAGGTCCCCTCCATCCTGTGCGATTCTAGGTTTCTGTAAGTCTACACTGGAAAACGAACAAGAATTTTAAAGAGCCTGCAATGCTGAAAGAAATTAAAAACTCATTTTGTGTTGTGATTCTAATGGAACAAATCTATGGTAGATAAGCAATTTAACAGGACTAAAGATTATGTTCCATTAACTTTGGTGTAAGTTTCTTGTACTATCCATTTAGCAGATGAGTAGGACTAAACACCCAACTGATAGCCAATTAACATTTGATGCTAGCATATGGCTTTGCTGGTGGGCAGGTAGCAACTTGGTATTAATACAGAAGCTCTATGTATCCAAAGATATTAAAGAAAATTTATGGCTGTCACAGGAATTCTGCACACACATCCAGGACAAAATTCATTCCCCAGTAAAATTAAGGCAGCAAGCATGTAAGAAATAGATCTGCCCTTCAGGAGTGCCAAGAAACACATGCAAGAACATATGTTATGGGAGTCAAAGATGTATTTTCAAACCAAAAAAAAAGGAAAAGTTATGAATTTGGGGAAAGCTACATTTTTTTTCTGATCTCATATTTTGACTAGCCAAAACAAGGCAAGTGTTTTTGCCCAAAGACCAGGGATCCCCCTGTTCTTGGCACCTGAGAAGCTTCCGCTAAAATATCCCTATAACCTGGAGACAAACTACAACTAGAATCGGTTGGCAAAAACTTACCTGAACAGTCTTCTGTATTAAAATTATTAAAATACCACTTGGATGGAATGGGATATATTTGGAAATTCATGTAGTGATTCTGACATTACCAAGGAAACAAAACGAAGCAAAATGTCAGTTTAAAATATTTTGGGGTGAATAAAAATTTCATTTCTAAGCAAAACTTCACATTTTTTTTCTAAAATAAGGGGGGGGGGGTGTCCTCCCATAATGTCTAACTTGCAAGAAATTAAAATTATTTTCCTCCATAATCAACCTCTAGCCACTTCATCCTATTTAGATTTGGAATTAACAGAAATATCTACACATCAAAATTCTGTCAGAAACACACTGGCTCCAATTCTGCCCCGGGCTTCAGGGCTTTCTCTTTCAGGCCACATCCAACTTTTGCCTTCTGCCAATTTGGAATGGAGCTCCATCCACTCTTTCAGCCTCTATCTTAACATGGGATGAGAGATTTTTCCTTTCCTTTTCTTTCTTCTCTGCTACATGGTTCTTCATCTTTCTCCTTTCTGTTTTGTAATCTCCCCCTGTATGCAGAAAAATGCTGGAGACACATTATCTTCCACTTAATTTAGCAGTTTTAGCAAGGTTATCTTTTTCTCACAGAAACAAAACTTGTAGAAGTACGATGCTTTACACTTCTGTATGCTTGTCTCTCCATATCCCTCTGAAAATGCCCAACAGATTCAAAAGTCATTTACTATATTCAGCAGAGGAGTAAAGGCCTCAAAGATAATTATGTTCCCTTCAGTTTCCTGAAAGTGTCTGAGAAGACTAATGCCCAGTCTGAAGGAGAGGCTTCAAAGGAATGAGACACATTAGGTGTCTCCCAAGAACCCACAGAAAGTCTATGAGACAAAATCCAAGAAGTCAGGCAACAGTGGTTCTGCTCCCAGAACAACTCATCACACAAAAAATTCTGCCCTAAATCTCCTAAATCAAACGTAATTTATTATTCTTTGAGATTATTTTACTATCAAAAAGCCTGGGGTATCATGTTTAGCTTATATATAGCCAGATGCTATTATCGTCTTACTAACTTCTTAACTAGATACATGGAGTTTTTGCCAGTTGTGGCAAACCCTCCTCAGAAAGTTTCTTAGCCTTTGTTTGCTTAGTATAAGAATCTGATCGTAGTTCTGGTAATATAACGTGTATAAGAGTATATATATTGTTTAGCTAGTAACATCTTTGTTTATTCCTTTCATTACTGTAGATTACTAATTAAGAGAATCAAGTGACTATCTAATTTTTTGCATGTTTATGCACCAATTACAAAATTATTACAGCAATTCTTAACTTCTAAACTACAGTAGGTCCTTTTTATGGTGAACATAATTTTTACAAAATAACTTGAAATGCTGGGGAACCATTACTTGAACTACAAAACTGCATAATGCAAAGCACTGAACAATGTGCCTTTGTTTGCTATTTCTCTGCATCTGAGTTTGTTCTAAGTAGAATTCTGTGTGCTTAAAGGTTCATCCTGTTCTATCAGCAGGTCGTCTTCTCCGTAAATTAGATCAACACTGCAAATAATTCAAAAGCAAATGCATGATGTTTATACTCCAGGCTCCTCTTGTACTAAGAGGTTAGGCATCTTTATCAACCAGTGACCTCCTTTGCAGCTTACAATTGTTATCAACTTGCAACTTCACGAAGATAAATGCAAACTTATACAAGCAGATGTGCTTTGCTTCTCTCCTGGTATTGTACTAAGCAGAATTTTTAGTATTCATTAAAAGCAGCGACAATCATATAAGTGCCCACTTAATGCTTTTTTCCCTCTCATTTCAACCTTTTAGAATACAGCAGTGAGTGATATAGTAAAAAGACTGCATAACTGTCTCAGATTGCTTTTTTAGCATCTCTTTGACAGTTCTGTGTTTAAACACTGGGGCTGATGTCTGGGAAATTCACATTAACATACTTTTTGTATGGTGTGTAATCTGGAATAACATTGTAAATGAACACTCCCTCCTAAGTCATCTGTAACCTGCTAGCTCTAGACATTCTTGCGTTGTAAAAGCCAGTAATTATATCAAACACTAAAACAGCAAACATATACTATACTGCTCACATTTGCAAAACAGGATTTCTTAAAATAAATAGATAAAGGCAAACCAAACTAAAAAATATCTGATAATAGTCCAACTTGGGCTCTTTGATATACTGTTTTATACGCACCCACACACATGTATAATAATTGGCCCAAATTACTTCTAAAGGAAAAGTGGCTTCCTCTTACCCTGGGTTTATTTAATTACCCTGTAATTACACAGAACCAACCCAGTGCATGCTGCAAACTAGGACATTAGAGTAGCTGTAGTGACTCAAACCAAAAGATTATGTAGCTCTGTACCTCCTGTCCACTAGTGGTCAGTAACAGACACCCAGAAAATTGTACAGCTGCAAGGTCTGCCTAGGCTGAACCTTCCTTTGGTATGTCCCCTTAGATCGTGGCAATTAATGGTTTGAAAGTCCCCAACTACATAAGCCACAGAGTCCATTTTCATAAATATTTTTTCCTTTTTGCTTTCTGGAATAGTTGTAGTCTTAAATAATATACCTTTCTGAGGAGATAAATTTCTACAACAGCTTTTCCGTCCTTCAGAATATACTAGTTTTGGTTTACAACATGTATCTGGGAACAATGAAAGCAAAGGAGATAGAGAACTGTGTTAAAAAGTAACAATTAAAAAATACTTTAGACTTCCTACATGGATCTCTCTGCACACTGATACAGATTCCTATTCAGGTCTTCAGATTCCACAAAGGTGCTTTCAGCATCTCCCACTTGTCACCTTCTGGAAGGGAAGACTACAAAGAGCTGTGTGTCATGTCACCGTACGAGGTGCACAGCACTAATAACAATGTTTAATGTTTGTGTATAGTGCTTTGCAATAGCTGTTCAAAGTGCTGTACTGAGAATAATTAATCCTCCAACACGTTCATGTGGTAGGTGGATCAAGCATCATTTTCACAATTTTACAAGGGGGAACGATAAAGAGGCTGTCAAATCTGAAGAGGACTAACTAGAGTTTGGTTGCCTGTCTTCCTCAGGCTCTTTCAAATATCTCTGCCAGAGGCAATGACAGTTCACAGAATCATATTCCAGATCTTTCAGTTCCCTGGTTGCTATCTGCACTTCTGGGCCACACCGCCTTCCTAAAGCTACACTTGTCTGCTAGTCTGGAATAAGACTGGGTATTTTTACTCACTTGCTTATTTTGGGGGGTCAGGGAACTCAATATTTAGAAAATCACAGCACGTTTTTAGGTGAGTCATCTCAGAGACTCAGAATCTTGAAGTTTGGCTACTTTCCACTCCATCAGTGAAAAGAAGCAACCTTGGTATTAGTCCAAAGTACAAGAAATCCCCCCAAAGCATCCATATGTTTGGAAGGAGGGAATGAAGGAAAAATCCTTTAGCACCTACCACTCCTATAGCTTCTACAGCTTCTCACCACTAGCATGGGAGGCGTACCTGGAAAACAGTTGTTCTGGGTCATCTTCCCAACACAGGGATGTAGCTTAAATATTCCCCGAGACTCTGGCAGCCAGTTTAATGTTCAAAAGTCTTCAGGACATACTAACTCCCCAGAACTGGAGAAATACTGGAAGAGTGTGCTGCAGTGCACTTTGCTGTGCTGTACCGTCTGAGCCTTAGATGTACAAACCGATCTGAGCCATCACACATTTAAGAAATGCAATATAAACCAACACTTCTTTAGTATGCCCAGTCTTTTAAAAATGACATCTGTTCTAAATCCCTACACAGCTCAATGTTTTTCACTGCATTTCCAAAGCCATTCTTTTGTAAATAGATAATTAGTGCTTAAATACTTCTTTCAAGGGGTTTCTACATTAACATAAAAATAGTGTAATTACCGATGGTCAAAATGGCATGACTACAATTTATAAATTCTAATTTCTTTTGCTGCTCTGAAGCTGATTTTCTTTCTTCTTCAACACAATTTTAATCTGTTTTAAATGTGAGTATTATTGAACCTAAAAATATAAAATACCTGTTAACAGAGGAAGAAAAATAACTACCATCATTTTGCAAGATTGAACAGTAAAGCAAAAGTAAAGCTAAGCCTACTGTTTCAGGCTTTTCTGAAGATCTTTTATTTTTTATCAAGAACTTCAAAGTAGAGATGATGTTTATTGACCAAAATTATCTGATTTTGTTCTACAATCTAATACTAGAAACAGGTGATTCTAGTAGTGCTAGTTACTATAGCTGGGAAGGCATCTTCACTCTACAATATTTTTAGTGTGAAATAAAATATCTTTTGAGCTGAATCTGCTGCCCAGGTTAATTCCTGAAGTGCATGTCAAATAATTTAATCCTTTTTTGTGTGTGTGTGTACGATATGCAAGTAAGATTAACATTTTTAGGACAAATGCTCTGAAGAGCTGATTATTGTTTTCCACTACAGTGCAAAGCCACCTTCTATTTTTTTATTTCAACTTTAGCTCGAATGTGAATTTCAAATAGGAAGACTGTCTTTGACATTGGAAAACTCAAGCAAACACAGTGAAACAATAGATATTATAAAATGTGTTAGTTTAAGTAATCTTTCCAATCCATGCACAGAAGATAATTCTCAGAGAGAATATGGAAGTATGTGTTGCAGCTTCTATCACAGATTGGCTATTTAGTTAAATTTCCAGGAAAGTAACCCACAAGCTCAAAGTGACAGTGGGTCCTGGAGCATACACAATTTGGAAATGATATTACAGACTTGAGCAAAGGGAATTACAAGAGCAGCTGAGCCAAGCAGGCAATTTCCAGTGCCAACAATATGGGATATAAAAAATAGAGATGGTTTTGGAGTCATTATTTGATGAGTGCACTAAAGTAGGACATGTGTCTTTGTATTTGTCCTACAACACTTTTGATTTATATGCAGGTAGGGAATAAATACCAAAACAAAAATAATGAAAAAGCTGAGGACAAGGACAGCTACAGCGCATAGTGAGCTTGATATATCTCATGATATAATCTGCCTTATCTACCCTTGATTACATAGAATCATAGAACAGTTTGGGTTGGAAGGGACCTTTAAAGATCATCTAGTCCACCCCCGCCCTGCCATGGGCAGGGACGTTTTTCACTAGATCAGGTTGCTCAAAGCCCCATCCAACCTGACTTTGAACAATTTCAATGATGCGACATCCACAACCTCTCTGGGCAACCTGTTCCAGTGTCTCACCACCTTCATTGTAAAAAATTATGTCCTTATATCCAGTCTAAATCTACCCTTTCAGTTTAAAATTGCTGCCCCTTGTCCTGTCACTACAGGCCCTGGTAAAAAGTCTTTCTGCATCTTTCTTATAAGCCTCCTTTATATATTGAAAGGCTGCAATTAGGTCTCCCCAGAGCCTCCTCTTCCCCAGGCTGAACAACCCCAACCCTCTCAGCCTTTCCTCACAGGAGGGGTGCTCCAGCCCTCCTGATGGTTTTCGTGGCCCTCCTCTGGACCCGCTCCAACAGGTCCATGGATTTAGAAACAATTCCCCCAAATTATTTTCAGCTGTTTACAGTGGTGTCATTAAAATCTCCTGGACATACTGGAAAATTAGCATATGCTCAAAGCTGTCATACCATGCACCCTTATAATGTCATCAGAAAGTTTCACTGGCCTCATGGCCTTCCATTTGGCCCTACTGTAATACGTATTTTGTACTTCATTTTTTCTGATTCTCCAAAATGGGATTTTCAAATTTGGAAGAAAAAAATACAGTCAGAGAAGAAACTAGGTAAAAAAAGGAAAAGATGAAATATAAAAACAGGAGAAAGGTCAATTTGGGGAAAAAAGGGAGGGAAATGACCAGGTTGGCACCATTGGCAAGCTTTATAAACTGACTTTCTATCCCTTTTTCCCTTCTTTTTCTAAGCTGCCCTGAATAAGAGTAGCAAAACAGAAATCTGACTTGCAAAAGTACATCATGATACTGCATGACTGGGCAATAAGAGAACAGATGAAACTGAATATAATTTTATGCAGAATAATTCAAGTGCTGGAAAAAATATACCGACTACAGATACACGCTGATGGGTTCTGAACTAGATATTACCTTTCAGGAAAGAGTTCATAGAGTTATAATAGGCAATTTTATGAAAACGCCATCTCATTGTTCAGTCGCAGACAAAAATAAAAACAGAATAATCCACAACACTAGAAAGGAAAAGAGGACAAACTAGGAAATTTTATTATGCCAGGGGATAAATCTGTGGTGTACTCAGATCATGTGCAGTTCTGGTCTCACCATTTTTAAAAGGATATGGAACAAAGAGGTACAAAGAGTGACACAGATGATCAAAGGCATTTAAGGACTTCTAAACAGTCTTCGGCCTGAAAAATATCTTAAGGGTAGATATGGAAAGAGCCTATAAATTCTTAAGCAGAATGAAGAATGAAATTGTTCACTTGCCTCTTCCAGTATTAGGAAAAACCAAATGAAACTAGGAGGTGACAGGTTCAAATCAAGCAAAATTCTTCACACAATTCATATCACATTGTGGAACTCTGATGCAACATTGTGTCGGCCCTCAAAATTTGCATAGATCCAAAAGACAATTAAAAAACTCAGAGAAGAAAAATCTATATATTAAACACAAAGTAATTCTGTGGCTCAAGTTGTCCTTGGGCTGCCTACCAGAGAAAGCTGAGAAAATATGCACATCCAGCTATCACCAGCATGTAATCTCCTCCATACAGTTAGGCATCAACCTAGCCCTAGTAAAACCTTAAATCCCTTCCTGGGAAGGGGGGAGGGGGCTTCGAGAAAAAGAAAAGTGAAAGAAAACAACTAATTACCAAAAAGAACGAAGTGAAATGAAATGAAGTGGAGGGCTTTAGGGGTCAGAGGATAAATAGTCTAAAACTAGGTAACTAAGGGGCAGACAAAGCAGAGCACCTTGGCTGCTGGCCACAGCCAAAGACAATACTGGACTGGAGAGACGATTATCTGAGCTGGTGCAGGCCTTTCTGTGTACCCACATACAGTTAGCCTAAAAAAGAGAGAACATATTTTAGGGCATGACTCAGTAAGCCTCTATTAGCACACTTGAGCATGTGCTTGATATAACCATAAGGTCCCTGGAAGTTAATGATGTTAACGTAAAATATACTTTGCATCAGACAGGCACAGAAATTTTATGTTGAACAGAAAGATAAAATCTGAACTTGCTGAAGGGCCTCTTGAAAAGATGAAACAGGCTGATAAACCAAAGTGGCACAGACCCAAGAGGGTTTGACAGAACAGAAAGCTAAAAGGTAGGAATCAATGCTAGACATAAAGATACGGTGCAAAAGCAGGAGTAGGGTATGTATCTAGTGCCTAAGAGGAAGCTGAGATCAAGGGAAGGTGTAACAAACAAATATTCTAGTGTTTATTCCAAGGCATAAACAAAGTTATAGTCTAATAATGGCAGAAGACAGAGATTTGACAGAACAAAATAACTAAGTGGGAAGGTGAGCCCTGTGCTATGGTATGAAGGAAGGGACAGGGCAATTTTGTGGCAGCAGCTAAGAATGACAGTGAAGGTAAAAGTCCGTGCCAGAGTCTGTCAATTACTTTCTCAAGAAACTACTAAAATGTTAGACAAGGAAGAAGGAGGTTGGGTAGGCTGTGGGAGTTGCAAAAACATGGCAGGTACTGGAAGCAGCTATCTAGAAAAATCAAAACTGTTGGAGACTAGTGCCTTTCACAACAAAATGGACAACCAGCAAAAACTTTTGCAATTTCTTCTTCTCAAAGAGAACACTTTTAACCATTCCACCATTTACTATACTACTTTGCAAACACTCAAGGTATTCAAGAGTTGACAGATTGTTCATTTAAAACAAAAAAAACTTTAAAAAATAAGTAAAGTTTCCATTTTGAAATCTCATCGATTGTAATTTAAAAAAAAAGTTTACAATTTTGAACCAGAACAAAACTTTAAATGCTAGCTAAATGAAACCTATGTAGTGACCTCAAATTATTTTTCTACTGGATTTTCCAGAATGAATTAAAAAATTCAGTTAAATTTTGCATTTTTTCAAACTGCCAAGAAACAAAAAAACCTTTAACTTGATAAATTTGCATATCTCAAAGATACTCTTGCAAAAACATAACTTAAACCACAAAGATCACCTTTTCCCAAGCCGCACACCACCACAGAATTGGAAGTATGCCTGAAAAGTCAGAAAATTAAGCCTTCTTTTGGAATAAAAATGATGAAAAGACCATCACAGAAATGCCTTGGGAAATCTCCCTACCATACTGAGAGGATTTCAGCTTAAGGACTTCTTCAGAACACTGTACAGCTGTGACCAGCAGGGAGGCAGATGGAGAACTAGGGAGACAAAAACTGTGCACCAAGTAATGTGTGTAGCCGCCATCCTTGCTCACTAGCAATATCCCAAAGCACTCTTCTTCCCACACCAGTAGATAAATAAAATGGGTATTATTCACAAGGGATAACCATATGGTTTGTATAATCTTTATATGCTATTTTCAGTACATTATTATAATACATAGTAGAGACCTACAAAATAGGATTAAAATTTGCTTTCTGTTTTACAACCAACCTGTTCCATTCGGGTACAGAGACAGAGGTGAGGGCACTATTAACAGACTGTGTTACTTCCACGTGCTGTCCCCACCTCAATACTCGTAGAACATTGCAATTGTTCCATCTGGGGCATATTATTGGGTTCCCAAGCTCAAATAAATATTTATCAGCCTTGCTGATAATTATTTGCTACTAAATACTTGTTTAAATTGTGAAGTCCTGACTTTTTTTTCTATTCCATTTCAGCCTACATGCATCTGTCTGCTTTGTGCCTTCCCAGTGTGGAATGCTGTAATACGTAGCAAAAAAAGACAGGAAAAATGCAAAAATATCAACTACAGGAAAGAAAATGAACCTAAAAACTGAAATCCATTTACCCTTAAACTGTGTCCTTTCTCTCTCCAACTCCTTCATTTCCTCTCACCCTTTTTTTGATAATGAAGTATCAGAATCCAAAATCCATTTTTATTCTAAATTAAGGTATCTGCACTGCTGCAGAAACAATACCGATCAGGGTTTTTGTCTGGATACAGTGTATGCTTTCCAATTTTCAATGTCATTTTTTTTAGCATATACAAAACATTGCAGAAGCACATGTAAATCACCACTCTCTTGCCCAGTGGAACAGAATTTCAGTCACCAATGCCAACAGTTGCCTACAGAAGGCATCTACATCTGGTCTGCTACATCCAAGACAGCAACCACAGGCACACGTTTTGCTTTGTTTGGAATTCATCACTGTGGTGCAGCTGAGCCTCAGATAAAAAAAAAAAAACGATGAGCCTCCAGGGTTAAACAGACAAATGTTTTCAGTCACAACAACTTTTTTTGTGAGGAAGCAAAGCCATAACAATGTATGTAAGAGGTTTTATGTAAATCATTAAAGGCCTACTGACTTAAATTGTTGCTAACACCAAGAAGTTGCTTAATGTACACTTGAGAGTGTGAAGGCAGAACAGATGAATAGTCTCACAAATCTTATTTGCGCAGTTGGAAAAATGCAAAAAGAGAAAAAAAAATTGATTCCTGCCCACTGCCACTCAAATGTAAAAGGTAAACTAATATTCATCATTTCTGAGTGCATGATGGTTTTTACTGGGAGGCAGAAGGGGCATATACAATCAGTAAACAAATTTACTTTCAAATCCACACAGAATTCAATACCTACCTAGCCACTCGTTGAATTTTTTTACTTCACTAGGAAGCCCCAGCTCAGTAAAATCACCAGCATGTATTAACACATCTCCATATGGCATTTGGATGGGATCAGTTCTTGAGTGGGTATCAGAAATACAGACAAATCGTGTATATCCTGGAGGTTTGGGAGCATCATGGGGCACCGGATCAACCCTGTAGGAAATGCATCATAACAAGGTTATAAAGTACTTATGTACTTCTTAGTGTCTACTTTGCAATTCTAATACTATTTTTTACCTTTACAAAAGATTACACAGGCTTCTAGATCTGTCTGATGGAAGGGATTTATTAAAACAAACCTAACACTAATGGGAGGTGTAAAAATTCTTGATGTTCACATCACAACATTTTCAGTATTTGTTGGGTGGATGGATTAATTTAAAGAGATTAAGGAAAAGAGATTGGACTATGGCAGTAACTCTGAAACAAATACTTACAAATAAATCAAAGGCATTGCCAGTTTCAAAGGAATAGTACTATCCCATTTCATTGTTTAAATATGATTACATGGTACACAGGGAAAAGATTTATTTTAGATACATAAATACATTTAAATACATTTTTTCTAATTATTAACTTTTTTCTGCAAGTTATATAATTCCAGCAAATTTAATTAACACATTTTGGAGATATGTTTCAGTGTATTAATGCAAAGCAAGATAAGAACTCTCCTGACAACAGCTGTAAATGTACATTCAAGCCTGACTATTGTCAGGACAAATGTGGCAACTTTGTGGGTTTAATTATACTAAACGAAATCAGATGCCGTGACCGGTGAGGCTGCATTGTTCAGAGCCCAATCTCGATATTCAGAACTGAGGAAACAAAAAGATCTGACCCAGTTTGATGAGACTTACTTATGATTTAGAAGAGGAAAGCAGAGAACACCTCTCTGGTATATGAGGTATACTTATTTTCAACTCAACCTTTTTACCCTCTATCTGTATTTTGTTAGAATATACAGAACCAAATGTATCTATATGCAGCTATACCATATCTGCTATTCCAGTTAGAGAATTCTGGTGGAATAAAATCAAAAAGCCAGAGATGCAAGAGTTACATTTGTGTCACTAGAAACCAGAGAGATAAACAGAATTGTTATGAATTATTTTACTTTTACAACATTTATTTTGAAACGACAAATAAAGTTAGTTTTGTTCACTGCTGCAGTATGTAATATATATTCCTATTCCTTGTTGGTTGTGCTTCAATTCAGGAGCTTACTTTTATATAAATAAACTCAGAAAAAAAAGTTAAGATATCTTTGCTATTAGTACTACTACTCCTGTTTACTGGGTAAATTTTCAAAAGGCATTTTATTGCTTGAAAGACATAAGATAATAATCTTTAATCATGCAATCTTTTCTCTAAGTCAAAGAATTCTATGAAATTTATAGGCGGGTAAACTGAAGGGTTTTGACAACTTCACAAGATTAGTGAGAGAGTGAGGAATAAATCTAAAACATTGAAATCCTGTTAAATACAGAAAAAGTTCTTAACATTTTCTACAATATTAACTACAAAACTAGAGTATGAACAAATTATTTTGTACCTGTCTTTCCTATACCTTTTTTGGAAGAAGTAGTGTTGGGTTTTTTACAGCAGTACTGAAGAAACAGCCTTTTATTACAAGTACCTTGTGGTCATCTTTCTGAAGTTCCAGTTTTTGAGCAGAAAGTAACCAAACATGAGGTAAGGAGTAAAACCAGCTGTGATCAAATCATACCTAGCGAATGCCCAGCAGTACGTACATGCTAGTGGGATATGTAAGCAAGCGCGTACTGGAAATTGTAAAACTTGGCTGACAAAGAGTAGAATGTTTGGACCCTGAGAGAGAGCAGCTGCGAACGCTGCGTGTAGGGCTGAGGGAGCGTGTATGTTGTGAGAGGACCACGGGCAGATGAAAAAAGGAGAGTTAGTTGCAGGGGGAGTGAGGCATAGGTGGTCACAACCTCAAGCATCGCAGCTGCACGACTGCCATCGCATGTTAAAAATGTCTCTGTTTTGGAGGGAAGAGAGCTGCCACAGAGCAAGCTCCGTGGCTGCTGCGTGAAGGCAGCAGGGGTGAAAAGGAGTACGGATGGTGAATGGTGAGGTCTAGACCAGTGAGTGAGGTTGCCATAAGGTGCGAGCTATGTGAAGGGTAATGCATTGAGTTCATGGAGTTCCTCCACAACATGAACTAGGATAAAAATGACGAGGAGCTGGCCCTGGCTTTCGCTGCAGTTAAATATCAGTTCAGTAAACAGGTTTCTGATTGTTGCTCTCCCCGCCCAGCACTTCCCAAAGTGAGTTACAGGTTGTATTAGAAAGCCAGCTTTAAATTATGCATGCTACCCTGGCACAACATAAAGATATGGACTGGTCTAAATACCACTTTTTGACTTTTCATGGTAGGGTAGCCTTTAAAGCAGGTGCTTCTTCCCCTTCAGAAATCTTTCAAAGCTCAGCACAGCAGTAAGTTGGGTGTTGGGGAGTAGCATGCATTTCACATGTTGCTCCTCTGAAGCTGAATGGAAAAAACAACAGACTTACCATGGCAACCCATGCAGCACATAATACACAGGCTTTTTCTTATAGTTTGGATGGGGACAGGGAAGATGTGGGCAGCATTTTCCTGGTTGCTGAGGTATGTGTAACTTTTAAATCCTGTGCAATGGGCCAGAGAATTTTCATGGCAAAAAGGCATCAATACAAAAACCCAAATAAATGAAATGCAGATTTTTCACATTGAAGTGATAGGCACACACCGAGGCCATACATAGGTAAAAACATATGTCAAGTTTCACAAACGCATCTAAGATGTATGACTGGAAATATTTTCTGAAACCTCGATCCTCATATTCTTGTGTAACGCGTTCCCACAGCAGCTGTCACACCAACACCCAATGCACTGCTTGCAGCGTGAGCAGAGGAATAAAGATCTGCTGATTATTTTTGTGCAAATGCTTTTCTTTAAACCAGTATGAAAACTTGTAGAGAAACTGAAAAGCAAAGTTAAAAAATCTCAGAGCGAAAACACTGCCGGAGGTTAGTTTATACGCTAGATTTCAGTCGTTTCACAAAGGAGCAAAACAGGAACTTTCCAGAAACGACTGATGGACTTGAAAACACTGGCAGAATTTACCACCCTTCTTGTCAGTGGCAAGCCAGTCATCTCGCAAGCACAGGGATGCCAGACTACGATGGAGCTGGAAAGGGCTTTCAGCATGTTATGAGTGCTAAGAAGTAAAACAAGAAATATAAAACTCCACAGAGGATCAAGGAAGAGCTGCAAGACTGAATTCAGAAGAAAAGGCGCATAAAAAAACCCCCTGTGGTTCAAGTAGTTTACTATGAATTCAGATGTTAACAGGTCTATGTGAAATCTGTTTATGATTGCCTGCAACATCACTAATCTAGGTATTTTGAACTATACACAAAGACATGGCAAAGCCCTCACCTCCCTGAAGTTAATGACAAAACTTGCATGGACTAAAGCAGGGCTAAGATTTCACCCATAACAATCACGTGAATAAAAGGTGCTTTTGTTACACTTTTTATGTCTACTTTTCCCTTCTTTGTTACTATTCTATTCACTGGTAGGAGGCAAAAGCAATCCTGCTGGTATTCAGAAACTTTATTTACAATTTCTGTACCAGGAGAAAGAGTAGGTCAGATTGTGGTAAATGTTTCAATTGATTTAGCCTGTTCTTCTATTTGCACAAGCTTCTTTAATAGTATTAATCATTCATGAGAGATTGCTAAACTCTTCTGAGGAACCATTTTCTAAGGATACCTTATTTTCAACTGCTTGCTTAGGTACTGAACTTCTATCACGCAGTTGACTATCTAAGCCCTCTGGTAATATGATTTGTTACTGGTTAGAAGTTTAAACAGCATATTGTTGAGTACCAAGTGGATACTAATAAATAACTTATTTTCAGCCCAGTAAAAAACATTCAGTTTTTAAGACCAGTGAACAAATTCATGAGTGCCCAAGAACTGTCTGAATATTGACGAAGAATAGCTAAGCCTCAACAAATAAAGCAACCTGCATTTGGCATTTTCATTTGTAAAAGTATTTCTGAACCCGCTTGTTTGTTTGTACTTTTGCTACCATTTGCCAGCTCTATAAACAAAAGATGTTCCCCAGTGCTAACACTCAACTCATTTTACTGTTTGTATTTCAATAGTACCTAAAAACCCCCAACACAGATCATAAGCTAAAATTTTGCTCACCACCCTCGTATATATGTTAGTCTTCAGATTTTTTTAATATAATATCTAATTTATGCCAAACAATGTACGTAAGCGTTCACTAAATCGATACATAGCATTCAACCAGTCATAATTGCTGAGATTTTTAACTGCAGAAATCATGGCCTATGTTTGTAAATTATCACATCATATTAAACACCAAAAATGTGAATGAGGTGATTATTTATTCAGTCTTCCTAAAGGAAAAATGTTTCCTTTAAAAAATTAAAACCGGCCTTCTGATCTAAAGATAAGGCTGCTTCTCTCTTTAATAAACACAATAAAATGGTGCAGACATTTTTATTCCCTATAAAACTATTTTACAGTAGAATTTTATACTTAATTTATTTGTAATAGCTTCACTGTTTTGCTCCTCATTCTGGCTTTAAACTTTATGGCAGGTTTCATTTTGTAATTATAATTCTCCACTTTACATTACAAGTAAATCATTTAAAGCAGTTAATTTTACTGATGTTGTCATTATATAAGAAGTCAGAAACAAACACATTATTTTAATTACTCTTTAAGCACTTGGCATCTTCAGCACATCGGTATGAAAGTAAGTTGTCGGATGGGTGCCCACACTATTTTATTTATTGATGTGATTTTTTCCCTTGTATGTAGCTGTAATATAACTAACCAAACAGTATGTGTTGTACAGATACAGGCTTGGTATTTTCAACAGCTATTTACATCAATAAGTAAATGCACAATGCAAACATTATTAAGGTTGCAGAAAGTATCATCCTTGTAGCATCTCTTATTTTATTACCACTGCTTGTTGTTTATTTCTCTTTTTAATACCTAAGTATTATGTATTAAAGTTACGGTAGTGGAATGATCTTTCTCCCATCCTTTAACAAAGTACTTATACTTTCCAAATGGACTGATTTTGTATCATTATAGTAATTATTATTAGAAAGGCAGGAAAACAGTGTTCTTTTTGAATTCTTTTTGACTGGTCCATCAAATACCACATCGACAAGGCAATAACAATTCAGAAGGCTGTGCTAAAGCAATAACAAAACTATAATACTTACATTTGCACATGTGGGGGCTGAAAACGTCCCTGGTTAATGTTGTAGAACGTGAAAGCCTGTGTGGGGTTGGAGCTGTACTCATCCACTTCAATTATGAGTCTACTGTGCTGATGCCTTCTAGCTGCCATAATGTGCGACTGGGCGAAAGCCATGCTTGCACTGTGTAGTTCAGCTTTTTCAGGCGATCATATCTGCTATCTTCCTACATCGACGGGAGAAGACCATGACATCTCCTTACCTACTCAGCACACTGTCCTTTGAAAAACCTAAAAGCAGATCGAAGAGATGGAACATAACTGTTTGACAGTTAATCTGTTTGGAATTTGCTTTATTTAATATGAGATGAAGATGAAGGGGGGATATGCAGGGATGAAGACACACAGCTCAAAGAACTCATCACAAACCTTTCCAGCTCAGCAATTTGATGAATGCACTTTAGCTGGGGGTAGGAAGCAGGGACTGAAAGTAAACTTACTAAAGAACACAGGGGTAACTTGCTCAAATATTTCAGACATTTAATACAAATCTAAAAGACAAGGCAGTCATTCTGAATGGTGCGTCAAATAATAATGTTTCTTCAACACAATCATTTACTTTCTTTTATTGCATTGCTGAAGGTTTATTCCTCATCCTCCTTCCAAAAAATCCCATCAAACCTAAAACTGAAGACACGACTGTGCATGACTAAAATGCGACTTAATCAGTTTAACCAATTCTTCAGAAAGCCTGTGCCATTTATTACATGGAAGCATTGCAAGTGGTTGTTCTTTACATCCTAAGGAACAGAGCAAACGGTCTTCTGTGCACTTGCTCTTGGTTTTATAGTATCACTGAAGGAATTCCTGGCACAGATATGAAGGGCTCCCCCCTTCAAACACATTCTCTTCTCAGTCAATACTAGCCCAACATTGTGGATTCACTGGAAAAGAAAGTGATTCAAAGGCGAACACACAGTTAAATATTATTAAATATTAAAAAAAAGTAAAATCCATACAGGTTTTATGTGTGGGAATAAATTTTTCCCTGAAGGTTATGCAAGTCTAGAACAGCAGCAATGAAAATGGGTAGAGGAACAGCAAAGTGAAACCAACTGAAATGCAAAGAGTATCCCCTAGAAACAGCAGAAAGTAATTTAACTGTGAATTTTACTTTTATTTCCCAGTTTTAATAAAAAATAGATGATAAAGGTGGGTATTTTTACAGTATAATTTTGCATCCTTTTTAAAAGTTGTCTGTCTTAAATATTTACTTTCATGCAAGCAAGAGCTCTTTTCTTCTAGGGAATACAAGTAATCTGCTTCAGAAGATATATTCATGAAAAGCCATGCTAGAATGCAGCAATTCACTTAATATGTGCAGTTTCTGGAAAGCAGAACTACAAGTATTTTACATGACCTTGGTGATGTGCCTTACTTCCCTTCTGAAGGGACCACTGCCAAGAGTGATGGATGAGGGAGGTCTTCAAAGTCAGGCACATTTTTAAAGCTATTTACAGGTACTTAGGTCCAATTCAGTTCTAGTGGCAAGTCAATCACCTAAGCATCTTCAGAAATCTGGGCTTCAGTCCTCTGCTTAACTACTACAGATGTTAAGTGCTCCAAGAAGTGGCGGTGTATTTTTGTTTTGGGAAAGCTTGGTCTTAGGAAACTGAAATGAGATTCAGCTCAGTTTTGTTACTTGCTGAATGGCTGTAAAATGAAGACAACTTCCTGACACTAACAACCCCCAGGAAAACAGTCTGAGAAGAAAAGAGAAGACTCCTTCATGCCCTCCCCTAGAACTGCGTGGTAAGGAAATGGTAGAATAACAACAAAGAAAATTTTGGATTTTGAACACTCTCGGATGTCGTGTTCAGGCTATGGAACACGCAGCAGCACAAAGGAACATGCCAGAGCAGGGGGAGAGGAGGGAGGCACAATCCTTGTAAGAATAATCAAATACAAATTGCTGCATTTAGGAAATAAGAAATTATGACAGCAGATGTGAAGAACCCTCCCTGAGGAGCTTCCTGTATTAAATGATGCATTTGTTAAGAAGTTTGAATAGGCAAGGTCAGAGATTTTATAGGGGGCAAACTGTTCTAAGTGAACCTACTTCTGTTTGAAAGAAACTATTAGAACCAGTGACCTCTAGAAATATTCTCCAGTAAGATTAATAATTTATGATTCCACAGCTCTACATAAGGATTTCAAACTACCTGAAAAACACAGCCTTTGTTTTGTAATTCAGGGATTATGCCCACTTTACACACAACTGAACCGCAGTTACAAAGGAGTTAAGGCACTGCCTTAGGGACCTAGAATTTCCCTTTGGCCTTAGTAAGTTCTCAGGAGCTCACAGCAGCTGAGAAAATGGCTTCTATCAGCCTCCTCCTTTGGGTCCTGTCTTTTATGACTTCTCTCAAGTTATACATCAAATCTGCTGCAGAACAGCTGATGTATGCAGGTACCCCAATATCCACTCTTAAGCTCTGCTTCCTCTTTCTGGTTAAGTGGAAAATAGCACTTACAAACACAAACTACCTCAAAAGAACAAATTTGTTTGCAAACAGAAACAAACCACAGCCAGCACACCGCTGATATACCCTTTAGTGCTGAAGCATTCTTTTAAGCCGGGAATCAATCCTTGCCCATGGGAGACTGTATGAATCACACCATTAGGCCAGCTTGAGAGGATGCTAGCCACAGACATTCAGCAAGAAGTTCACCATATAAACATGTAAAAAATGTGAAGACAACATATTTCACTTGGTAAGGAAAAAAAAAAAAAGATATGTCACAGCACTGCTAAGCCTTCTGCCAAATGACAGTCACCCAATGTCAACCCTGGACACATAAAAAGCATCCAAGACTGGAAAAGAAAAGGAAGAGCCAGATCCTGCAATAAAATAAAATAACTAGCAATCATATGAATAGCCTGTGCTAAACAAAAATCAGATATGTAACACACATAATCAGTAAGCATAATTCAACAGCAAGCTTAATTCAAGCTCATTTCAGAAACATACACAGATGTCTTTGAACCTTACCTTTCAGTCTAGGGTTTTCTTCCTGCATAAGTGGTTGGCTGACTACTAACATTCTTGGTGTTCGACGGAACAAGCTGTCTCTTTCCAGCTTGACTGATAACTAGACTGACACCCATTACTCCCCTCTTTCTGTTTCCATTTCCAATAGTCCCCCAAATCATAACTTTTTCTTTCTTTTAATATTCTGAAATTTCTTCCTTTCCCAAACCAGTGTATAAAATGCAGCAGGGAAATAATTATCTGCTTCTATAACATGCAAGTTTTAAAATTATATGCCCAGCATTACCAACACAGAGCATTAAGACTCAAATCCCCACAGCAACAACATGCTAACCATCCTCTTCCCCCAGACTTATGGAGCTGCGGGATGTCTGCCAGGGAAAAACAGAGAAATGTAAAAAGGACTGCAAGAACATGAATACTAAAATAAATATCACAAACCTGGCTGTTAGAATCACAGACTGAGAAAAAGCTATTAAATCAGCTAAGCCATCTTCTTACTGATGGCAGGAATTACATTATTTTTCTGCTGCTTTCTCCAGCGTGTGTTCAAACGTTCACAGAGTTTTGACCCAAAGCCCACTGTGTACAACGGACACTGCTCCACCATCTTCAGAAGGCTTTGCATCAGGCCATAAACTAGGTGGACTGCAACACCTCTCCTGAGGAATTACTGGACTAGGCAGGTGCTTGAACCCAGATGTATATTTAAGTACTTTGACGAGGTCCTCAAATAATCTTTGTATTAAGATTTTTCTACTTTTTCAGCCTGAAATTTCTGGTATTTTCACCCCACAGCCTTCTTGAATAGCTGGAATAATTATTTCCCTCTTTTACGTGAATTTTCCAGCCTTTTTATGCATCCTATTTCTCTTTTTTTTCCATTTCAATGCCAATGTTTTATTTTAATCTCACTTCTTCACTCATAGATTCTACTTTATTCTATGCTCATCCTTCAGTTCACACTCATGTCCACTGTCTCTTGCCATATCTCATTCCATCGTCCCCACTGTTCCCTCCATCATCTACCCTTTGTCTCAAGCCTAAAACCAACACTGAGACTTCTTGAAAATTATTCCAGCAACACACAATATGAATCTAGACTTGAAAACAACATGGCTCAAGCAGATGTCACTAAAATAATAATTAGAAACCAAGATGAAATACCAATGATGATGATGATTATGATAATTAAAAAAGAAGTTATAAATTAACAGAGAAACATGTGAAGGAGTTAACCTGTTGAGCAATGAACTTTAACTTTACTACTTTACAAAAAATCTGGAGGTCAAGAAGCACATGGCTACAGCACACCTTGACAAGAGTTGAAGAGATGCAGTTGCCAGATTTTGCACTAGTAACAGTGAGATAACATAAAGAAAGAAGAGGATGCTGGGACTCTCAGCAGTACCAAGATCAGTGGCAAAGAGGTAACTACAGAAAACATGTTAGTTCTGTTCAGAAAGTCTGACAAGCTAGGATTTGGGGAGGCAATGAAGAAATGAAATGTAGTATCGGAAAAAAAAAAAAGAGGCATTTTCATGCAGCTATAAAACATCAAAGCCGTATTTTTTCAGGGAAAGCCAGTAAGACAATAGCAGTAAAATAACTTAAAGAAGCATGTAAGAGTTTGTGATAGACTGCATAGTGACACACTTGCTTCTTGTGCAAAGCTTGGGTACTGTTAACCAGAAACCCTTCCAAGAGCTTCATCCCCTATACTGCACTACAGTGCTCTTCATAAACTGTCAGGTCATCCTTTACACAGAGAAGTAGACCCTTTATTTAAACACCCCAAAAGCGCTAGAGTATTCTGCAGCAATGGTCCCAATTGTTATAGTAGCACTCCTATAACCACTAGTGATTGGCTTCATTATCACAAATTACTATTTTTGTTTTAACCCCCCACAAAAATCTTGTTAGACCGACCAGCAATAAGCAAACATACTGGAACCAGTAAAGCAATCACTTACTATGAGAAATAGGCTGAAAATGCTAACGGTTTTTTGCTGTCTAAAATGCCCATTTCAGATACTCCAGATAGAAGCCAATCAATGGAATTAGTCTGCTATCTTCAGTTCTGCCATCGGGAAATGAATACTGAAATAATCCTAAAAAGGCATTATTCTGTGGGAAAGGATGAGCCAGGCAAATCACTCTGCAGATGAAAGCTTTTCCAAAGGGATACACTCTCCTCTTCATTTTCTGAAACAGAATGCAAGTCCTGGCAAACCAAAACCACCAAGTCCCCCCTTAGCAGACTGGTTTGGACTCACTTGACAAATGAGAACTTTGAAGTGAAGGCAGCGTAATCAAATGTCATCGAGACACTTGTAGATTTTAAGGTCGATCATGCAAATTTATACTGATGGAATCATTAAGCTTTCTACATGAATACGGTTTGTCCCAGACAGAAACATACCCTGTTGCATTTAAAACGTAAACAAATGAAACTGCAATGTATTGAAGTGCAATATGCACTTGTAGGACCTTTACCCAAAGCAAACGCTTTATGTACCTGCAGTTTGCGTCAGTGAGAACTGAACAGTGTTAAAAACCAGACTCCCGGAGGATAATCTGAATTGCAATCTCATAACCCGTGGTGCCATTTAAGGTGTTTACCACCCTTACAAACCTCCCAGGGTTCTCCACGATGAACAGAGCGGCCTAGAAATCCTGCCAGGAAACCTAACCCTACTTTGGCTACAGCAGCAAGACGGCATTTGAGACCGTCAGTTTTAATAAATGCCGTTTTAGCGGTGGTGAAACGAGCCAGGGCAACAGCCTCCAAGGCTGCAGCCCCCCGTCCCCAGCGGCGAGGGAGCGCCCGCGCTTCCCTGGCCCCTGCGCGCCTCAGGCCTCGGCTCCGCCGAAGGGCGGCTCTAACCTCACACCCACGCAGGCGAAGAAGTCACGGCTGTCAGCGGCAAATAAACGTACGAACAAGGCCGAGTTCTGTAACGCAGATTTGTCTTCGCGAAAAAAATGGAACACCCTCATCACCATGCGATGGCAACGCACGCTGCTCCATCTGCTCCTCAGGGCGTAACATCTAGGCGTGCTGCTGTGCAAGTTTGTCAAGTTGGATTAAGGTCAAAACTTGGGATAAAACCTTTCACAATCACCTCTCTACTATGGCTCTTACCATGGTTTCACAATCCTCATCTGGCAACGAGAGCACATATGCTCCACTGTGGTATTTTCAAAAAACTTTGCCTGTGGTGCAGCTTTATTCAAAAGGGATCTTAAGCATCCCGTTTTTCAGTCTCTGCTCTCTTCAGTGGCTTCTGCTGAAAGAAGTTATACCAAACACATCCGAGATGGTTTTCAGTGCCAGCAAACCTAAATTTGCTAACTGTTATCAGTCAGATAATACTCAGTTGTGTGACATATCTTTTCCCCGGGAGTCAGAGCTATTCCCACCCATATAACCAAAACCAGGGGGCATAATTCTGAGTTACTTGTATGCCTCAAAATCCTGCTGATTTCAATAAGAAAGGCAAGATCTACCCTCTTCTCTTTAGAGTCTCCCATTTCACCTATCAATGAATGCTTCGGCGCCTCATCATATATATCACATATTTTTTAACTGCAGATCTACAGGGCACTGAACAATCTGTTTTGTAACATGAAAAAAATTCAGTGACTTAAATAAGACCTCTTATTTATCTGTAATTAAAATTACCTTAATCTGCATTAGGAAAAAACCAACAAAATCCCCCAAGATACTTCTCACCACGCTAAAACACACATCATTGTTCTCCTTTGCTGATTATAATGACCTATCAAATACAGTATGACAAAATTCTTCACTGAAACTCATTTTTTTCTTCAAATTAGTTTTCTTCCACTGCTCTCAGACACAAATATTACATGTTCCTCTCATTACTTTGTTTATGAAGAACACTAACATACTTGTTAGCTTTAACTGTCGCAAGAAGATCATAAAGACAGAGCAAGTAGGAAATGAGATAAATAATTTGTCTTTCAGAACTATGCCCTAACATCCACTTCTGTGGAGCTGCCTCCAAAAATATACTGTACCTACTATATGTCAAAGTTCTGACCAGGCATCCAGAAAAGAAACAGATGAATGAGTTCAGAAAAAACAAAAACTGCATATTTACCTACAAAATCTAATTCTGTATTTATTTAAAGTAGTTACCACTTAGAAACCTTCTTAGCTAGTCTTTATTACTTTTTTTCATTTCCCTACCTAGATTCCCAAAACTACAGTAACTGAATATTCTATTTATGAAGACTTAATTTTATTTTGGCTCATCAGCAGTATCATTTTCTGAATCAAATTTTGATCCATACAAATAACTGTTCATTTATTCAGTTTTAAAAATAAACATCAACTTAATAATATTGCTTTGTTTTCACCTTAAACTTCCACTTTACAACATATCCAATATATTTTAAACACTGCAATACTCTAAGATTTACAAATAGACTGAACATTTGTCAAGGCTAAATGCATTATTGTGATCCTACATACGATCTTGCCTGAGCGTATAAAACATTATCATATTTGGATAAAATATTTAAATGGATACATTATTCTTAAGTAAAACCAAATCCTTTCCCTGAAAAATATACTGTTTTGGCTCAATACTACCTGTATTTATCCCCAAATACCTGCAGAGGTAGCTAATCTATTTAAGTAATTACCTCTAGGGAAGGAAATTTTAAATAAGTATCTAAAAGCCACAAAACTCATTCCTCACTCTAAAAAAATTTGCCTTCATCTCTGGCAGTATTTCAAAATCTACTACGTTACTGGAAATCATGAGTATACATTCATAAAAGACAAATTACAAGTCCCCAAATGATAATACTCATTCTAAGGGAAAATAGCTACAAATACCGGTTATGTGGGAAAATTACCAAAAATGGACATTCCAACAGGAATAAATTAGGGTTGTGGGGATTTGATTCTACATTTCAGTCTGCAATTTGGGCATGTCATCTGATTAAGCTCTTGAATCTCTCAAAATATTATTTACTGAAAAGAAGACGGTATAAGTACTGAAACATTATATATTTAAGAAACAGTTTGGTTTATTTTTTAACTGAAGAATGTTCTTTTTCTTCACCCTTTTGTGAAACTGGCCTCACACTCATTTCCTAGCCTTCATCTATACAAATCCCGCAGGGTGAAGTCCTACTTGCCTGCAACACATACTTTACCCAAACCGATTTCAATGGAAGTTGTGTATAAATACACAGAATTTGACCAATTTGATCATTCATGCGTATCTGAGGGCAGAATACATCCCATCTGGTTTAGCACGTTCGCTCCAATACCGAAATTACATCGGAATATGTCAAAGCCTCACACTGAGCAGAGGCTTATTTTAGTAGACAGTTTGAGTAGTTTCCACATAAGCGTTCAAAATCAGCGCTGGTCACCGACAGCGTTAGTCTGTGGGTCAACAAAGGAGGGCAGAGGTGCCGGGGTGGCTCAGGGCGGAGGTGAAGGGTACGGAGCACCCCCAACAGCCAGCGGCGGAGGCAGCGACTCCTCTGCTCGGAGTTTAGCGGGAGCCGGGAGCTGCCGCTTCACACGCCGGCAAGTTAATACCGGTAAGACAACGCACAGGGTCTTCGCTTTTTGTGCAGCAGCACCTCTCAGGTGTGGACGAATTTCTGTTGCCAATATTCTCGTCCGATTTCAGAAAGAAATCTAGCACTAGCACCTCTTGAAAGGTTGCTGATCTCTGTGTCAATACACGAGAACGGAAAATAAAAGTGGCCAATCTATTCCTGTAGTTCAAGATGAATGAAATGCCAAAGTACCGGCACACAAATATATTTAAGGTGGAATGCAGAACACAGCTTACATGTACACATATTTATAGTGATATTACTTCTGAGATGAGTGTATCTTTTTCTATTAAGGCCCAGAGTTAAATTCTAAAATTAGTCAAGCAAATCCTTAACAGCTACATTTTTTTCTCTTGGACACAAAACTTTGAAAATGAAGTACACTGTCCTATTCATTTTGTTGTTTCCACTTTTCACTCATTTAGCTGCATCCATCCCACTGAAATCCTTCATGTCATCTGATTAATGTTCAAGGGAGGGAGTCACTGGGTTTGTTCTATTTATTCTTCCAGGTATCCTCTCCAGGACTGATATGAAGAAAAAGTACTCAACAGCTGTTTGGGTCACTCCTCCTACCCACAAAAGTCATGTCCACAAGGCACTCCCATAGTCCACATGAAACTAAAACAAAGGCAACTAAGCCCTTTCCCTCAAAGGAGAGAATAAGGATAGTATGAGGGAAGTCCCAGACACACAGTCCTGAAAGGGAGCGTTTCAGGTCAAACACCTCTGGATATTTTTCAGACCTAAAATGGATCCCACTGATTAGCAAAGCGTCCAGTCCTACAGTGCCTTTCTCACACAGGGATGCTTCAAATCACTGCTCTCCCTGAAGCTGAAGAGGCTGCTCGTAAAAGAAGCAAGATTCAGGAGAAGAGCTACACTGAGAGCGCACTCACAGTACTCCGTGGCAGCCAGGCTGGCTCAGGTGGAAGCTATCACACGGCAAAACACCGCACAGGCTGTGCCAAGTGACTGGAATAGTTGGTCAGCGACTGGGCTGGCTGTCTCTGAATGTGACTCCGAGCTGTATGCACTGTACGTCAGCTGATTCGCCAGCCACTTGAAAAACTCTTTTGAAAATTTTATTTGGACTGACTACAAATTTTCACATGACACAAAAGATGTTAAAACAAAGCCAAATAGTTTAGGGGTGAAAAGTAAAGGGAAATCAAAATGAAAAAACATTTAGGAGGAAAATATCAAAGTAGTGAAATGAACTCAATACACATTTTTGGATTTTTCTTTTTCCTTCTTGATCAACGTGGTGAAACCAGAACATTTTTTTGGTGTTGCCAAATCTGAAGTTTCCACTGAAATGTGCTGAAGCTGACATTTTTTTGTTTGTGTTCTTGTTCAAGGTACTAGATTGTTAACTACTGGTAGTAGCTAAGTTTTAATCCATCCCATCCCGCTGCATTAGGCAAGGTATCTTGAACTTTTACCAAAACCTACTCACACTAGGGACAAGGTGTTGAGGGGTAAAACTGAGATATACCTCAGAACAGCAATACAGTTAAGATAAGCTCCGAGTAAGAAATTTTTTGCTTTTCTACCAAAGAAGCAGAAGAAAGGCTGTCCCACAAAGTCAAAATAATCCTAGTACTACTATGTATTATGAGTAGCCACAGACCAGGTGAAATCCAAGAGCAAACTATGCTAGACACTGTACAACCATACAGTAACAGGGAGTCTCTGCCCCAAACAGCTTACAGTCTTCAGAAACTCAACAAAGGATATGGGAGAAAAATAATACAGCAACGCAGAGAAATGATCAGTGCAATGGCAGAATACTATGTTCCTTCCATTTCCTTTTACAGAGAAGGAAAAAATAAGCAAGATTAGCGCCACAAAAGACAAAAGCAGAGAGAAGATGGGATATGATAGTCAGTGAGAGGAAGAAAAAGGTGGTGAGAATTAAAGTGGCAAGCAGGATGTTTGAGCTATACAGTACGTTAAGCAAAGTGATGCGACTGCGAGAGCTGGCAAAAAGGGAGCTTGAGCAAAACAGCCAATTAGGAAAAGGGAAAGAAAAAACAGTCAGAAATATCAGTAACCATCAGTCTCCTTCGTGCGCTGCTTCTACAGCTGCTCTGCTGGCTTCAGTCTTTGGTTGAATGGCAAGATCCTCACCTGCCATAAGGGAATCTGGACTGGCTGTATGGCAGAGGAACTGAATTTAAAAGGTCGAGAAGACATGCCACATAAAAAATAGCTTTCAAAAAAGTGAGATATGCTAAATATAGTAATCTTGTTTTTAGCAGAAATGTATAAATTAAAAATATATAACAAGTAAGGGCAAATACTTGCAACTGAAATGTATTACACAGATGTATTACACCTCTGAATCTGAGTAAAAAAAGAAGACAAGTCCTTATTACATTAGTATCAGTATGGCTCTTTATAGTCACACACAATACAGCATATTTAAATGACATTATGAACCCAATCTTACTCCCATGGTAAATAATGGCATTTTAAATAGTGTAATGAAACCTACATCAGTTATGACTGCAAGTTACTAAATATATACTGTGATGGTTATTTGTTAATCTTGATACGATTTCCACTGTCTTATCAAATCATAGCAAAACTGTCACACTTGTTGACAGTTTCAACAATGAGGTCAAGCAGTGCGCAGTTACAAAGAATGAACTGTTTTACCCTCCAGAGGCGGTCACTGCAGAAGCAGGTGAATAGCCATTACCGTAACAGCTCTGCTCCTTTTTGCAACAGATCTTACACTGGACTGCCATTCTGCAACCTTGCTCAAGCATTACATTCACATGTTATTTTATTTGTAAAAACATCAGCCTGAAAAGATGACTTTCTAAGAGGAAGTCAAGGATCAGTCCAGTGACCTTAAAGGACCCTCTTACATTACTAACCTTGCTTATATTTTGAAATATAACCTAGAGTATCCAGAATTTAAACAGAAGCATGTATTTTAAGTTAGAAATAACAATTAGAGACCACCTTGCTCTCAGACACTCTCACACAAACCCAATTTACCTATGGACGACAATCACAGAATCCAAACTGGTGTACGATCCGGAATATCCAAATTAAAAGTTTCCAGCACTACACTTAAGCCTTATTCTGACAGGTCAAACTGTACCTTGTAATATTCTAATATACCTTAATGTAACAGAACATGTGAAAAGGCTCTTCCTTCAGATTACCTTACACATCCTCTCTGAATTCTTCAAAACAAGGTTCAGCAAGAATCAAATGGACTGCATTGATTTATTTTTACTATGTTTATTAAGCATTTGAGATGAAAACTGTTTTCATGGGCAAAAATATTAAAATTCTCAATTATAAATGCACTTTTAAATTTACTCTTTGATAGTTTCCATATGTCTGAAAAAAGAAACTGCCTGGATAATTGACTAAGCAGTTACCTGGTTTCAGGGGATTTGCGTCTCCCTCCTTGTAATTGAGTGGTAGAAATGTAGCTGACTTGAAAAACAGTAACCTTTTTATACACCCCTACATGTTCTACTACATGGAAGAGGCCACTCCTGTGTAACTCTTCAGGTGAGGAGGACTGCACCTGAGGCAGCAGATCCGATCATATTTGGTTCCTAAAAGGCCATAATCTGGACATTTTTTTCTAATTCCATATAATAAATTCAATTAAATAAATATGATCACAAACAACACTATATTCTATGAGCCATTAACTCAAGAAGCAGAAACATGAATGTCAGAATTGGCTACGTATGCTACATCAGAACTCCAGTCCGCTTTACATTCCTGCTGACAGTTCCTGTAATGAGCATGCAGCATTAAATAAAAAACATGACCTGTTTAAACAAAGATCAGAGCGCCAGCTTTATCTTTGCATTCTCTCATGTTTGTTATTTGGCATGACAAACTAACACCAAAACAAGTATCTTATTAATACCAGCCCAGTAGGTTTTTGTGCAGGGCAATGAGGGGTTTGCTCTCGTCCACCAAGATTTGTGTATCTTTAAAATGGGTATTTTTCTTGACAGGAACATATACAGGTATCCTCAGTGGTTACTCTGCTTTAAATTAGACCAAAGGAGAGCAGGGAGAGAAGAGATAGAAGGAATAAGGTACATGCAAGAAATTTTAAGATTCTTCTGTCTCAGATAGCTTGAGACAATGAAACAAACCAGAAGAGCCAAGCTAAAACTGTTTAAACATACCATTAAATTTCATGGGTAATAATTAATACCAATCAATTAATGTATGTACTATACATGGCACAGCCATTACATTTAATAATTTAAAAAAAAAATCCATATGTAAAATAGAAATTAACCCCTCCTCTTTGTATAGTACACTACCAAAAAATTTACAGCACCTGGCATCATGAGGCTGTTTATTTCAAGTGGGTGCAACACGGATTACCATCATATAGAGTCCTTAATTGGTCTTCTCAAAAGATACACTCTTTCGGGAGTCAAATTTCAGACATGCACATTTAAAACGCAGTCTTGTATTTTAAATATCTACTGGTATTCTTTTGAAAAACCAAGAGTTCACTTCATCAGGAGCCAATCACAAAGTTTAATAATCTTGCCTAGTTATCCATTTATCCAAAATATCCACAGCTCCTTTATACTAGTCTAAATTACCCACGAAATTCATTAAGCCTCCACTGAAGTTGAAATGGCTATCAATACCGTACATTATCAGCAGATCTCTTAATTATGATATCGTCAAGGTATAGATTGTGTAAGGAGAAATCTTCAACTATTGATCTTCCGCCAAAGAGAACGCAATGTTTAAAATCTGTCTAGTTTCTGCATGTTTCCCATCTTTCTCCTCTGTGTTGCCCACAGACAAGTATACGCGTTTATAAATGTACTCCACATTACCCATCCGAAAGCGCAAAATATAAAACGCTGGCATGAAGAAAGCAAGATATTAAAAGCAACGAAATCCCTACCTAAACGCCCCTAGCCTTTTTTTTCTGCCCCACTGCTCCGAGCGTGCTGGATACCAAATAACAGCGCAATAAATTACACGGAAATCAGCGTGAATCCTAAAAAAAAAAAAAAAAAGGCAAAAAACTTATCAAGCGGTTTCCTCCCGGAACAAAACTTTGGAGGTCACTAAATCCTCTCCTACGACAAAGGAAAGTTCTTCCACCGCCCCTTCCCGCGGCTCCGCGGGGGGAAGCTGTCGGCGTAGGGGCGCACACGGACGTTCCCCGGGGGCTTCCCTCCCGGTGAAGGGTCTCCGGGGGCGGCTGGTGACACCTGAACACGGCGGCGGCAGACCGGGGGGGGGGTGACAGAGCCTGGCCGGGGGTCGCCGCCGCCGCCCGCCCGCCCGCGGCAGCCGAGGCTCCGCGGGAACTCTGCGAACAAAGTAACTTCCCGGCTGGATCGCGGGAGGCGGCGGGGCACGCGTGGGGCAGGGCGGGGGGGGCTGCTCTCCGCTGCGCGGCGGTGAGGGGAGCCCCCGGCGAGGCCAGGGGCGGGCAGGGCAGCGGCAGCCCTGGGCCGAGAGCGGGGTGACAGCCCTTACCTTCGCACTCCCCCTTCCTTCCTCACGCCCGGCGGCAGGCGAGCGCCGGCAGAGCGGCACGGAGGCAGAGCGAGGGGAGCTGCGAGGCGCTCGGCGGCTCTCCCTCCGCCTCTCTCCCGCTCCTCCGAGAAGCCCTTCCCCCCGACCGCCTCACTCTCTCTAGCTTTGGGGCATATAGATATATATATATAATTTTTTTTTTTAAGGCGCAAAGCGAAGCCACGGGAAAGCTTGGTTGGGAGAAGCAAAGCCCTGACGCGCTTGGGGGGGTGGGGCGGCTGGGGGGGGTTCAGACCCTCGCACGGCAACACAGGCAGACCCATCCCCCCCGCCTCCTCCGTCCCCAGCCGGGGAAGGCAGCGCCGAGGCTCGACCCTCGCTGCCTCCAACCGATCCCGCGCCAGCGAACGGGCCCTGCGCACAATCCCCCCCCCCCCCCCGCCCCGAGCCCCCCGCCCCGAGCCGGCGGGGAGACCCCGCCCGGGGCGGCCGCCCGCATCCTTGCCCTTCCCCGCTCCCCATCCCCGCAGGGGCAGGGAGGGCTCGGGGAGGGGGCTCCCCCAGAATACCTACCCTGCCCGCCGGGGCTGCTTTGAAGACGCAGGATTTTGTGCTAGCGATCGTCTCCTTCTCCAGGAGCCCAGCCTCCCCTCCCCCCCCCCCCGCCTCCCCTCCCCCGCCTCCCCCACCTCCTTTGGGGGACCAGGAATCCCCCACTGCCGGCCCTCCCCTCCTCCCCGCCCGGCCGGGGAGCCCCACGGGCCGGCCAGTGCCCGGCGCCGCCGGAGCTGTGAAGCTGCCGGGGCCGCGGCCGGGGTCGGCCCGGCCGGGTACGGGGCCCGCGGCGCTCCATGGCCCCCGGCCGGCGCCGGGACGCGCTGCCGGCCCGCGCTGCGGCGGAGGCGGGGGTCGGCGCCCTCCCGCCTCGGGTGGGGGTCAGCGGGGGTGGGGGGGCGGCGCGGGGCCGCCTCCGGCGGGAGGGGGAGGCTGCGCCCCCCCGGCCCTCCGCCTCAGGGGCCCGCCGGAGCCCGCCGGCGGGGCTGCCCGCCCCGGGGCAGAGTGGAGGCAGCACCCTGGGGAGCGAGCGTGTGTAGCGGGCGGGGGGAGGCAGGAACTCCGCGCCGGGCTGTCGGGGGGGCGGAGGGGGGGGGGGGGCGTCCCGGCCTCCCGTGCCCCGTGGCCCGCCTTCTCCCCTCAGAGATCGGGGCGGAGGTTTGGCCGCGGGGCTCCCGCGGGTGCCCGCCCGCAGCCAGGCCGCGGCGCGGCGCGCCGGCCGTTAGGCGGCTTTGGCGACCGTTAGTCGGGCGGGCGGCCCGTTGGGGTCAGGGCCAGCTGTCCCCGCGCCCGGAGCCCGCGTCCCCGCCGCGGCCGAAATGTCCGTCTCCGGCCAGCGCCGCGGGGCCAGGGGAGCCGCTGGCCGTCGCTTCAGCAGTGCAGGTGGTGGTGGTGGTGGTGGTGGGCGAGAAGGACTCGGGGGCTCCGGGGCGGGGGGGCCGAGGAGCTGCGGTTCGGTGTGAGGTACTGGTGCGGCAGCGGGGAACTTCGGGGTGTCGTGAGGGAAGGCCCCTTCCCTGCCAGCGCCTGGTGTATTTCTCGGAGGCACTGAGCATGCACAGCTTCCCTGCGCTTCAAAATCAGGCCATGATAGATTCATAAATATATAATGTTGCACTCCTATGATATTATGAGCGGAGAGCAGGAGAGTTAAATGCGTACATCGAGGAGAGGCAAATTACATATAAAGGGCTTTACTGCACAATTGTCAAGCGATTCTAAAGTGAAATATTTTAAAATCCGTCCAAGAATAAATTTAATTCCTGCACGCTTGTTCCCGTATCGCCTACTAGGCAAGGAAGCACGCTGGATATCTAGCAACAATTAGTGGAGTTACATCTGCGTTTGGCACACATGGTGACTTTATCGCTGATCAAACAGTCTTTTTAAAAATCCCGAGCTGGAAAATATCCGTTCTATAAAAGAAAATTGCGATTTGGACATTTGGTCTATGTCAGAACGAAATAGACGGCCTTAGGAAATTTTCTGGAGGAAATAAAGGAATGCGTCTCAGCCTAGCCCCATAGCCAGTGTATTACCAAAGCAGAGGCCAAACTTGAACGCAAGCCTCGGCGCAGGGGGGGAATACCTCAGCTACCCACTGAGCTATTATCTGCTCCGCGTGCAGATGGAGATGAGGCTGGGCTGTGTATCAGAAACGGGAAATTGGACCTGAGAACCTTCCCGCACAGTTTTTGTTACTGGCAAAACATGCATTTATCTTGAAAGTTTGCATTTTGACGTGTCAGCGTTTTTACAACAATATAAATGTGCTTGAAAAATTTTTGATCAGCCTAATGGTTAGGACCTATTAGAAGCTGCAGAACATATTCACAATCAATTCACTTATTCAGATGCATGAATACAAGCTTAGAAAAGTAATTACAGGCACCTTTTTTTGGAAATCTTGAGGCTGTGTAGTTTCCCCATGGGAAATGTGAGTAATAAGTTCCTACCCCAAAAAAAAGAAGCAAATGTGCTAAGCATTGTTCTTATTTTTTTCTTTAATATTAAAAATTGTTGATTAAATGTTCCAGGTAGGGTAAGGGTTGTTGGATGTAAATCCTTCATTTTAACTATTGTCCAAAAGAACAAGCAGAAAAATTTGATCTTGGTAATTTAGATCTTCTTTTTACTTTTTAAATTTTAATTTTCTTTGTTAAGAGAAATTTATTTTCCCTTTTGGGTGAACATGTAAACAAAAATTGGCAACTGATCAGTATTACCAAATCTGGTTGTTTGATTCTTCAACTAAGAGATGATGTTCTATCCATACACATTGAATTAATCTATTTTAGCTTTAAAATCTTTTATTCAGAATATTAATTTCTCACCTTTTATTGTTACAAAATAGTGAATGGTACTCACATTTTTAGTTATTTATTTAGTATTTGCGTCAAGTTCTGCTTGTGTGAAAACTGACATTCAATTAAAATTTACATGAGGTCATTTTAAATTGTTCATTAAGACTACCTTAAATATGCTTGATGCATTTCAAAAGCATGTTTGCATTCGAAAATATTTTATGAAGCAACTGAAATCATGACCTGCAGAATGGGAATTAAATTAGAAGCTTCTGGTAGCCATGTCCTTTACAATCTTAGAGAAGGTAGATCTTATCCTCTCATACTTAGGGTTAGCTGTAGATTGACAGAGGAAAATAGGCAATACTACTTTTTCTACTCTTACGTTGATTTTTCAACTTTGAGTTAAATAGTTCTTAACTGAACTACTTGAATGGATTGAAACAAAGAAGATATTCACCCTGCCTGCAGAAGAAACTGCAGCTCTCAAAAATCGCTTTCCTCTCTCAGTTACATCCTGTGCCATCTGCTTAGCCAGTGACTTCAGTCAGTTGAGTGGCATCACCTTCAAAACTTGAGCAAGCAAACATCTTTTTTGATTGACTATCTTAACTCACATCAGTACACAACAGCACGTGTAAAACCTAAGTTAGCTGCGATACCAAGCGTAAATTAAAGAGATGCAGATAAGATATCCACAAAATGTTATTTGATTTGTTTTAAATAGTGAGTTTTGGGGGAAAATATTGTGGAATTATGTTGTGCCATTAGGACAGTACTCATAATGGGATTTTGATCAAATTCATTGGATAATGAAGGAAGGAACCCCTAAATAGTTACCCTTGGTTGTACAAACAGGTTGTTACTTTGAGGTGGAAGAGCTTATATATCTTATTTTTTGAATGATTAGTTTTGATGACAGAAATTGCTCTATGTGAACCTCCACTTACATAGCAACAGACAAAAATTAATTTCAAGTGATAGGGGAGGAAATGATCCCCTTATCTAAAGTGAAAGGTAGTTGGGCAACTGAAGTTCAGGAGATGACTGGGGAAGGCAGAAATGGATAATAAATATAATCCTGTATAACAGTGCATCACTTTATTTCTACTGAATTTTTGTGCTTAATTTGGCTTTTCGGTGGTTGACAACTATTTATGTGTAGTTTAATTTAAATCTGTACTTCAAAACCACCCATTAAGTGAACAGATCTAGCCTATTTTAGGATTTTCTATGATTCTAGAGCAGTTTGATTTTTACAGATAAGAGTTCATGGCAGACTTCTGTCGGCACAGTGTCACGCAGAAGAGGAACAGTAGACCACTGCTGAGTGACAGCCTATAGCTCTGAAATCTGCAATCCGTCCTCTCTTACGTTATCCATTTCCCATCCTCTGTGCTTTGACGTGTCAGACTTCCTGCACATGTACTGCAGAGCTAGTCTATGCATATGCACTAAAGTCAATACTGCCTAAACTTGTCTGACTTATGCTCCTATGATGCTTTCCTGAAGGATCAGATTCAATGCATGTGTGCAGGTAACAGCTGATCTGTAAATTCAGTGTGGTCTTAGCCAGGACACCTGAATATATAGCATGGAAGTCAGAGTTAGCGTACCTGAGCTCTGATGCATTGCTGTATGTCCATAAAACCTGGACAAATACAGAAGAACATCAGGTTGTGCCTGGGCATAATTACCACATGGAAAGAGCAACGTATGTAGGAAGCTTTGTCTGTAAAGTAGCCTTACTTCTTCATTGTCCAGAATGGGGAGACCTGTTACTTGGGCAGTGGCACATCACTGCTAACTTAAAAAATGTGTTACAGGGTTTTTACCCTGAATTTTACATCTTTTCCACAGAAATTTAAAACTGGGTCTGATGCATGACTAAATCCCATTGTCATTTCTTTAGCGGAGAGGAGGTCTCTAATAGGCATTATATTTTTAATCTGATAAATACATAGCTAGTTCTTAACACTAAACACATCAATCAAATCAGTCTCATGTAGTCCAGTAAACCTCAGTGATCATCTTTCAACTGTGGTGAGGTGTTCCCTACAACTCCTCATAAAATATGGAACTGCGGTACTCTTGCCTGTGGGGAAAAAGCCTGAAGCCACATAGTGATATATCTGTACAACAGTGTGAAAGAGAAATTCCCGATTCATAGTCCTGCATAGTCAACATTACCTTATGGTAAACTTTAAATTGCCAGAGTTGCTTAACATCATGATTAAAAGCCGTTTGTTTCTTTCTTGTATTATGTTGTGTTTGATAAAATAGAAGAGACAAAAGTCTCACAATTGCTTGCATACCGAGCAAACAATTGTACATTCTCCAATTGTACAGGCTTTTATTATTCTTAAAACTATGGTCTGGTAATACTATAGATACCATAAGGCCTTTTAAATTGCCTGTCACGAGCAAAATGAAAGGCCGAAGTCCGGAATCCCAAAGCACAATTATGTGAGTTGTGAAACTGAGTAGGTATATCCAGCAGCTACAGAAAAATGACAGGACAAAACCTCAGACAAGCCAGCATTGTTTCATCCCAAAGATGCCAGAACCGGCTTTGGAATGATATTCAGCTTTTAATTAAGACAAATGAGAAATGTCACAAATCATCCATTGTACAGGTCACAGCAAAACCATGTAACTACTGTAGAATTTCTCCTTCCTAACCACTGATGTAGTTCCCAGTTTCATTTAACTGGTGTTTTTCTTGAAGTTTACTACTGTGTCAGAGGCTGGAGTACTACAAATAACTCTAAAGCCTGAATAGCAGTTGCTTATGTTACTAATAGTAAGACAAAATGTCTGCATTCTCCTGTATTAAAAAGAGAAAATTAAGCAGAGTGAATAAAAAAGAAAACAGAAAGTATTTGTATTTTGAAAGATCTGGAGTTATATTTGGAACAGCTCTAAAGATTAGCTTCTTTTCAGTGCTATAAATTAAAAAATATAACTGAGATGCCATCTATAGCGATGAAAGGTGTTCTTTTTTTTTGCCAGTGATACATATCCTTCAGCTCAGGGGAAAAAGTCCATTTCAACCATCAAGTGGACATTTTTGTGCTCCTATTTTAGGAACAGAGATCCCTTTTATAGACATTAAACACAGTTTACTAGTGGAATTTTTTCATTTATTGTAACTGTTTCATGTAGTGTCTTTCATGTAAACATTATAAAAAGGATTTAATGTTGGATTTAGAAGTTGGGGTTTGGTTTTTTTTGCCCTTTGTTCTTGTTTTGTATTTTCTTTCTTTGGAGAACTCTTTTTTCCCCCTTTCAGGAAATTTCACATAATCTTTTCCATTCGTCATCAGCCAGGTTGCTGATTACCAGAGTAACTGCCAAGCTTTCAACTCCTTGTCATCAATGGGCTGTGAATGACAGACAGCATTAATGTTGGCAAGCTCCCACTCTCCTTTTCGCCTTTCCCAAATGTAATTAAACTGCGCTAATACAGCAAAAGAAAAGCTGCAGCTTTATTTTACTCGCCCTAATAACATAACAATTAAATCACAGAAGCACACAATACAGTCAAATAAACCCATCATGACAAGGAAATTCAGAGGTAAGGGAAGTGTGTATCTACCATTTAGAGAAAAACATGAGTAAAGAGTCTTCCTTTCCTTTCCTAGCACTACAGCGGCCGCACTGTTTAACCTTCAGCAAGATGTTATGGCCAACATCTGCGTAACCACTCTCTTGCAGCCTGGTGAAAAGCCTCAAGTGTTTCCTCTTCTGTTGCACCTTTGGTTTAAGCATAAAGGGAATATTTAGCTTCTCCTTCAAATGATCTGTTATCTCCCTGATAGGGGACAGCTGGATAAGGAGCAGAAAGGATGTGGGTCATTACATACAGGTCGAACGAAATTACACACTTTATCCACCAGAAAGAGGTGGCATTATCATGACCTTTGAAGAAGTTCTGGGCCTTTGGTTTAAAGTCTGTAGGGGTTAGAGGATAGCCAAGCATCAGGAAGAGGGAGAAACCAGAGTCCTCACCTCACTTGCAGAGGACTATGGAGGCTTGTAAAACACACAGATACCACTGAACATTTCTGTGGTAGGTAAATTGTCAGTAGATTAATTTATGTGTGTTTCTCTGGACCAAGGCGAGTGAAGAAGCTGCTGGCCCTCAGAAAGGCAATGGAATTTACCCATAAACCTGTCACTCTTTGCAGCATTGCTCTAGGATGGGAAGCAAGCGCTCATAAGGAGGCTGAGAACTGACTGCCATGAGCTCTGTAGGCGCAGTTCTGAGGCTAGCATACATGCTGGCATGATAGCCTGTCTCATTTTTCAAGCTATCAATAAAAATAATACAGGTGGCTTATAAGGCAAAGTAAATTTACAGTAATGCAAAGAAATAGTTTGACTAAATGCAGAGAGAGGGAAAGACACAGCTAGCCAGAAACAAGGGACGCTATACTCAGTAGGGAAAGCATAGAAGAGCCAGGACCATCCCCAGCATATACTTGAGCAACCAGAATGGGAGCTTGGTTACTGACCAAAGTAGACACAGCTTCAAACTTGACAATTATTAGGCCAGCCTGGCTAAACAGACTCTAAATGAGTCTGTGCTTGTACAATTTTGGTGACTAATAGTGACTGTTAGTTGACAGGTGGTACCTTATAAATCCAGCCTGTGCCAAATTCTCTGAAGATCTGCTAGTGTGGAGTAAGTAATCTAACTGTGAACAAACTGTCCTGCAACACTAAATGCAGTTCAGTATTATGGTAGGCTTCCAGAGGAAGAAACACTTGGCTGAAACCAGCTTTTAGACAAAGGTTACAGCAGGATCTTATGCGTTACATTTTTAGTAGATCTGGAGCAGGGGTGAATTTTTCTGTGTTTGATAATGTGGCTAATGTGTAGTGAACAGCCATAAGGAAAAAAGGGATGCATGTAAAACGTAAAAATGTAAACCCACTGGAGTGAATGAATAGTGTATAGGAGGAACATTAAAGAGGTGGGGTTGAAGGTTTCTGTTAGATTTGTTCTGATATAGTGCTGTTGCTGTAAACAGGCAGTTGCAAAATGGCCCAAAAGACCTTCTGGTTAAGAGTCATGATTTTCTCCTTGATTCAGCAAAGACTGAGGCTGCAGTGTTCCAAGCCATCTCTAGGCCATCAGAGGGAGAACCAGCACATCAAACACCCACCTCATCTGTTTTTGCCATCAAGCAAAGAAAGAAGAGGCCACAAAGGACATAGAAAAGAACATATCAGAAGAGCATAACTGAGCTGTCAGCTGTTCTTGTGCATCAAGCACAATTCTTGTTAGAAAAAACCCACAACATTATGGCAGACTGGGTTCCTGTATAGAAACTACCTTGAACACTTTAAAAGGCTTTCTCTGAGTGACCATGAATAGATGATTCCCCAGATCCTGTAACAATTTAATCTGATTTTTCAGACTGAATATTAAGCAAAGATTGGCAATAGAAATTGGCCCTAAGATGAGAAAAAATCCTTTTATTGCAAGCAAGGTTTGCAGCATTTCAGTGTGATGGCCTTTGATTGTCATAGTGGGCAGCTACATTTGAGGAACCACCAGAGGAGGCTTTGGTCCAGAACTCCTCCTGGCCTGTTCACTACACCTAGATAATACCCTGGCACATGCTAGTATCTTTGAACAAAATTAGATATATTTACAAATGGGCCAGGATCAGATCAAGGCTGCTGGTCTGAAACTGTACACAAAGCAATAGGAATTACATTAAAAAGAATGAATGTAGGTCTGGCACACAGAACAGTGAGGAGGGAAATTCTACTCTTAAGATCTTTGAACACCAGCCAGCTCCTCAGAGACTCCCAGATGTGCAGTTTTGTGGGACTTTAATCCTACCAGAGGAGGTTTATTTCTGTGTTTCACAACATTACATAACATTTGCATAAAAAGAGTAGGAAAAGAATGTTAGTTCAGTGGTCAGTGTGTGATTTAGTCTTCAGAGATGAAAAGGTTCTTCTGACTTTTTCTCTGTTAACTGACCAGAGCTTCAAACCTCATCTTCAATTAGACACAGATGCTAGTGTTGATGGACTGGGTATTGATACAGGAATGTAAATGACTTGAGAGGATGACAGTTTATTAAGAGTCAATAGCTAAACTCTCCTGGGAAAAATTATCATATGCCCTGCTAGTGATTAAAACTATAGAACATGTTCACAACTACTTGTATGGAAAGAAGCTTGTGATGGGAACGAACCAGCAGTGGTTCTTCAGATTCAAAACCAGAGGGGCAACTTATTCCAACTGCAGACTGGAATAACTGGTGGTATGGTTTTGTAGTAACCCAAAAGCATGGGTTCAGGCTTAACATTGACTGCTATTAATATTTTGTCCAGATAGCTTCATTGTGGGATTGATTGCAAATGCCAGTCTAAACAAGCAAGGAGCAAAGAATTGATTGTTCAGGGAAATGAACTTGTCTGGGAAAAGGCAATTGTTTTCCTCCCTTCCTGTGTCTTGGAGAAGTGCAAATCCAGTGGAACAGTAGCTACAGGGATTCCCAAGGAAGCAAGCAATTCCCACAAAGAGAACCTGATATCAGACTACCATGCTATTGGCAACAGTTTTCCTGGAATATAGTCTCTCCCTTAACGTACCTCAGTGAAAGCTCTGTTCACAGTGGAATGGCTTGGGGTTTAAGATCAAGTTCTGTATAAAAGATGGGAAGAAAGCAGTAGAATATAAGCTTTATTAGCTGACTCTAGATCCATTGAAAAAGAAGGCTGTAGTGTAATGTCATCATTTAAAAACTGCTGGATACTTGAAGGGTTGCAATTTGCATGAGTTACAAAATAGATGTAGAAAAAGTGGCTAGGAACTGTTAAGAGACAGGGAAGCCTCTGTCAGGCAGTAATTTTGCTAAGCAGATCTTTCTGATATTTTTTAATAAGGACTAGTAATTATTATTTGCTTGGAGTTTTTGAACTAGTTCACAAAATGGCATAAATATTACTTGGGAAGGCATTGTTAGGGCCCTGCATGCACTAGTAAGTCTTAATGATCCTGACCAGCCTCACCTGAGGCCTCCACCCACACTCATGGGGCCAGGACCTCTATTTAAGCTCAGCCCTGGCCCTTCAGTCTATCCTAGAGCTTTGCTGGAGAGGTGATGGGTTGTGGCCATGCTGTGTAGCTGCTTGATCTGGATCTCAACCCATGGGCTGACTTTCTGGCTTGATCTGGGACCTGCCTTGTTGCTGTGGACCTGGATGGTGATCACTGGACCTGATCTTAACCCTGACCTATGGACTGGTTTTCTAGCTTGACCTGAGACCTGCCCCATCATGATGGTATTGGCTTAATATCTGGATTCTTGGTTGGACCTGGCCACCATTTCTGGGTTTGTCTTGCTACATCCCTTGAGTTCTGTGGGATGGGCCCTGGCTAATGAGGTACCTGCCTTGGTGGCCTCAGCATTCCCCTAGACTCATCTTCCTATAGGGAACAGCCCTGCCCTGCCTGTTCCCTTACAGACATAAAGCAGAGCAGACTGTAGCAGAGAGGATGAATTAGTTTTGGATTTTTTGGGGTGGGTCATACACAGGTCAGGGAAGAAATTTTGAATCAAAAGTGTTTCTGTAGATTTGTGAGACTATAGGAAATCCATTAAATAACTACCATCTCAGTGTACCAACTTCTGATGTGATAGTAGAGGAATTCAGTGTGGATGCTGGCAGTCCAGCTGGCTTTCTTGTCAACAAGAGGTGGGGACTAGCTTTATTCCTTTTTAAACTTCTAGGAGTGTAGGCTAGTGCTCCTCACTCTTGGTTGGGGGCTGGAGACTTCTGAAAATCTTCTACCTGGAGTTCCTGAAGACTACCGATTACTTGGGTTATTCAGAAGTTTTTAATTCCAAAAAGAGAAACTGAAATGTCCTGACTGGAATGTATTTAAAGACAATGTCTGATAGATGGGACTAGCTACTACTGATGCTTCTAGTGTGTGTGAGCCAGGACCACTTCCCTGCTCTTGGGTGTGGGTGCTATGGTGGGACAAGACCCAGAGTACACCAGCCCTTTACATGCCCATTTTCACTGAGAGATTCAAAGGAAGCTTGGAGTTTCTCAATTGGAGAGATCAGGATTGCAGGGTGTGCCACAGATGATGCTTTTTCAGTAGCAACAGTGCAATTCCTGAAACAAAGGTGATTTTTTAGAAACATCTCGAGCGCTGTTTGGTTTCACTGGGTCCAAGATAGTTCCTGAGTTTCTGGCAAACTTTGGAGACTGTCATGTCCTCCCCACAGAGCAAATCACAGATGGAACTACTTGGAACTGGGAGTTTGAGTCCCTATCGCTGCTTTGTGAAGTCAATGCTCATTTTAGCTGTGATAATCACTGAGCAGCTGAATGGTTTGGGGAACTTCCAGTTCAGAAGAACTCCTGAAAATATCTCACTTAGATTTGATTTGGACTGAAATCAAATCTGAAAAGCCCCCTCAAATTTCCATTGAACTGCAAATCTTGCTTTTGAGCCAGATCTGATTGGAAACCTTAAACTGGGTAAACCTTGGATAGGACCCCGCATAGACCTGATGTGAATACAAGCAGTGTCATTGAAGATAATTTGGGGTTCACTACATATGTGAAATATGTGAAAGTCCTGGAAATAAATTGTCATGTCCAACTGAGAGCATTTCTGGGGTTAAGTTTATTCTCCTCCCTTTCTCATTCTAACAATGGAGAGAATACCTGTCAATTTTGAAATTGCAAAAGTTGTTTCAGTAACAGGCCCTCTCCGTTAGGACACGATGTGTGGGGTGCCTCAGCCAGCAATTTCTGCTCATACAACAGACACTGTTCAGGAGCCTCAGAAGTTGCAAGGGGTCCCTCCATGTAGCCTGAAAGAAATCTGGGCAGGGAATGGAAACCTCCGAAGACAGATGCAGTGAGGTACGATTGGATTGGAGTAGCACATGAAAACATCCTAACAGAAAGATAGGATACAGCTGCTTAAAATTATATAATTTGTAATGAATCTTCTATAAAGACTCTTTTATTTTTATTTCCTTTTGGAGGTGACTTACAGGTGTCAGCCTTCTGTCCTGAGCTGCAGTGATGAGTGAGTGAGGTTAACTGAGATGTGGCTATGAACTGCCTTGAATCTGATCCTAATTGCTGCCTTATACTTCTAGTGAGTGATGAGAAGCTGTAAAGCTCCCTCATGAAACACTGCAGCAGAAGTGATGGGAGATTTCAATCCAAAACTCATTGTCCAGAACCAAAGATACAAAAACCTGTTCAGGAATTTACGGTATATGGCCACAGAGTCTTCACTGGGAATCCCTTTGAAGGGCATGCAGTATGTGTGTATGAAAAATAGAGAAGAGAAAGCTAAGTATGCAAAATTAACAAGTATTGGGAATATGGTCCTAACAAAAAGCCAGAGGAGAGTTTTTCGGGCTGAACTGTGTCAGATGACTGGCACTGTGAGCAGAGACAGTCTCCTGCTATTTGAGTCCTCTTCTGTTCAGGCAAACAGGATGGCATCAGAGAAATAGCTGACTCCTTCACTAACCAGTTTCTCCTCCTAACTGGAACAACCTGCAATGCCCAAAGTTGTGAATTAGCAGGTAAGAGGGGTTATAACACATATGCATTACTTGCTAGAATGGTTATGATGGTTTAGAAGATAGTTTCTCTCTACTCAGCGTATGGATCCAGTCTGTTATCTCGTTGTTTGCAAAAGGACAGTAGGGGAAAAAAACCCTGTATTGGCACAGGGAGAAGTGGATCCTGCACACTAAAATTAAGGCACTGGGACAAGCACAGAGGAAAGTCCACAGTAGGAATGTTTTTCTTCATGGTGCCAAGAAAAAGCATGAAAGATGATACTATTAAGCTTGGGAAGTAGGAATCTCATGCCAGTGATGTTTGAGCCTCAGAAATAATGTGTCAAAGATGTTGGAACATTTAGAATACAATCTTTTACTGTTTCAATGTCATTAACATATTGTTCTCACTATTTTCTATGACAAGAGAATTCATTGAGTCAATTTGTCTTCAACCTGTTAAATGTACTATGCGTAGGCAGGTAAGTTAACCTTGTTTATATAGTATTACAAGGGAGAATGCTAACTACATTCACTTTTGCACTCTTGAAAACTGTATTTCTTCTAACAGAAAATACCACACATCCATTTTTCAGAGTTACAGCACTCAGGCAGGTGTGAGAATAGTTTCTTAAAAGAATGGCTTCAACAAAGAAGAGACAGAGGGGGTGTAATCCTGCCTGTGGTGTTGAAGTTACACTGAAAAGTTTGTTTGGCTCTTGTTACTTTGCTTAAACTGCTCTCACACCAGATACTGGTCCATCTTTCCTACAAGATCTCTCTCTCAGAATGAGACCTTGAGATATCTGTCCCCTTTCTGCTTCATGCATTACTTTAATCTTCTCAATTTCACCTTTTTACTTTTTTTCCTGTTGCTTTTCTTGATTTACAGGGACAGTTTCTTGTCTTTCTCTGCCCTTATATTAATTTATTTTTGTCCTCCACCCTCTCCCCAACTATTGATAGAACAAATGAATACTCAACCCTTTGCATTTTCCTTATCTTTAACCCTGGCCACTTTAAATCTGCTGTGTGCTCCCAAGGGTTTCGGTTCTCCAGCCTGCTGGTTCTGACAGAGTTGCTTTTTTTTGTCACTGTCTGGTATAACCTGTGCAATACGACAGTCCTCTCCACCACTGCACACACTCAAGTTCAAGTGGAAGTTGGGCTGCTTTGTGTTAATTCCACATCTTTGTCAGTGACAGGGACAGTGGGATTGAGTGCACCCTTAGCAAGTTTGCTGATGACACCAAGCTGGAGGGAAGGGATGCTGTCCAGAGGGACCTTGACAGGATTGAAAGGTGGGCCCATGTGAACTTCATGAAGTTCAACAAGGCCAAAGTGGAAGGTCCTGCACATGGGTTGGGGCAATCCCAAGCACAAATACAGGCTGGGTGATGAGTGGATTGAGAGCAGCCCTGAGGAGAGAGACTTGGGGGTATTAGTGGATGAAAAACTGGATATGACCCGGCAATGTGCGCTTGCAGCCCAGAAAGCCAATTGCATTTTGGGCTGCATCAAAAGAAGCGTGACCAGCAGGTCGAGGTGTGGACACATATTTACCTAATGGTCGCAAGAGCATTCCAGATGCCTGTAGAAGACCTTGAACAGAATAAACAAGAAGACAAAAAAAGAAAGATGCCAATTAGAAGAACACAGGTGCGCATTCCACGATAAAGGGAACTTGGCACAAAGAACCTCAATTCGGCAGTTTATCTTGACCAATTAGACTGAGACAAGTTTCGCATGTTTTAGTTGGTATAACCAATTATGTCCTATGTTTATGCGCATGTACAGAGTTAGTATAACCAATTATATCTTATGTTTATGCGTGTGTACAGTGTTGATATAACCAATCATATTTTATGCTTGTACGCGTATACAGTGACTTTGCAGAATGTGACTATAAGTATGTGTGTGTTTTAGCAATAAAGGGTCGTCTGTCGTCTGCTCTCAAGATTACAGGTGTCTGTCTACTTCAATCTCCTCATCGAGGGAGGGGAGTCTCCCCTCTACTCCACTCTTATGAGACCCCACCTGCAGTACTGTGTTCAGCTCTGGTGTCCCCAACATAAGAAGGACACAGACCTGTTGGAGCAAGTCCAGAGGAGGGCCATGAAGATGATCAGCGGGCTGGAGCACCTCTCCTGTGAAGGCAGGCTGAGAGAGTTGGGGTTGTTCAGCCTGGAGAAAAGGGTCTGGGGAGACCTTATAGGAGCCTTCCAGTACCTGAAGTGGTCTGCAAGAAAGCAGGAGAGGGACTCTTCACAAGGGCATGTAGTGATAGGACAAGGGGTAATGGCTTTAAACTGAAAGAGGGTAGATCTAGATTAGATGTAAGGAAGAAGTTCTGTACTGTGAGGGTGGTGAGGTGCTGGAATAGGTTGCCAGAGAAGTTGTGGATACCCTATCCCTGGAAGTGTTCAAGGCCAGGTTGGATGGGGCTTTGAGCAACCTGGTGTAGTGGAAAGTGTCCCTGCCCATGGCAGGGGGGTTGGAACTAGGTGATCTTTAAGGTCCCTTCCAACTCAAACTGTTCTATGATCTTACTGCAATCTCTAAGAGACTCCAGCTCTCTAAGAGTTGCTTCTGGCTGAGGTGGTCTTCATACTACTGAACTTAAGCAGCTGTTCTTTTCATGTCCTCTTCTCCACTTGGTGGCTGCCTACCACCTTTGGTGATTTCCCTGTTACTTTTCCTATATACCCATCCCCTGTACATACACACAATTGAGATTGTGACTCTGTGTATTCCTGTACCTATGTTCCTTAACATTTTCCTGTGAATGGAGATCAGCAGTTGTTTATTTGAAATCGCACACTGAATATCTAATTTAAATATATGCTCTTTACCTTTTTTACCTTTTGCCATTTCCTTTTTCTCCACACAAATTTCCCTTCCTTCTCAAAGTAGATAATTCTTCCAGTCTCTTTTTTCCATTTGCTTACTTTTTATATGCTTTTGTAGCTCTGTCTCTTTGACTCTTTAAATGTATGTGCTGGGTTTTGACCAACAGCCATTTCAGCAAAGTACTCATCCCATGTAACTAAAATCTCCTAACAGCCCTTTTTCCCCCCTAGCAAAGGTAGGCTTGGTAGTATTTCTAGAAGATTAATGAATTTTTAAGTGCCTTCCTGGTTCTGAGAGGGGTGCCATATGCTTGACTTTCTCCCCTTCAAGCAGAGGTGACATAGTTGCCTTTGCTAATCATTCAAAAGGTGATATTATATGCAGAGATAGGATAACAAGCAAACTGGAGCCAAACTAGTCCAAGGGGTTCCCAACTTGAGAAGCATGGTCTGACGCCTCATTCTTTCTCTTCCCCACTCTGCCAAATATTTCTTCAAAACATGATGTTGGTTTCTTCTCTTGCTAAAATCGTGGTCCTTGCCATACTGTATCTCTTGTCATAGGTACTACAATCTGCTTTCCTTTGGCTTTGTAACAGTAACCTTATCCAAGCGAAGCCATTAGAAGTCACGGTCCTTGCATGTGAGTCTCATAGTCCAGTTTCTTTTCCCCTACCCACTCTAAAACACTGCATTGGCTTTTCATACCAAGCAGAAACTCATTACTATTACCATTCAGCACTCAGTACCTGTCTGCTGATACATCTGTTAGCTTGAACCCGGCAAACACCCTACTTTTACAACCTGGTATGGACCATCTGCCTTCCCTGCTATCTTTCCTTTAACCAAACCCATGTGCCTAGAACATTGTGCTGGATGTTGTGCCCTGCAGCTTCACTTATCCTCAGATCCCCCCTTAGTTGCACTGCAGTAACCTCTCCATTATTCTGAACTTTGCCATCAATGATATTAAATGTCTAAAAGAAAAATGCATTCCTTAAATATTAAAACTACTCTGGTGCTTTACAGAGATGTACATCTCATCATTCGCTATGGTGTCTAAGGAAGAGCAATCTCTGACTGAAACTTTTCATGGTTGAGATGTCTGTATGGTCACTCTTGCACACATGGATACTTGACATCTAAAAATATCTTAATCTAAATGACAGTCTTCTCAGCAGAGGCAATTGTAGGGTTTCTGGTCACTTGAATTCACTAATGTAAGAATTCAGTTACTCAGTTTGGAACCCTTGCTGTCTGACAAATTTGGTTAAAAGCTGTTAATGACTTGTAGAAGTACTTTGGGAGGGACAAATGTACACGTGCACACCACGAACATGATTACACAAGTAAAAAGCCTAGAAAGAAGCTTCTAATGTTTGTAGGCATGATATTAATCTCAAGCTGTTTTATTGTTGTAGACATTGTTGTTTATCTTCTCTCACTGTCATTTCTGGTAATGTTGCCTCACCTACTACACCTTTTATTAGGTGTAACACATTCTTATATAAGCACTCCCTTGATTAAGTTTACATGGGTATAAGATTATAGGTGGCATCAGGTGTTTCCCTCTTTTCTGTTGTTGTCCAGACCGTCACCTGCTAAAATAGGTCTGCAAAGAAGCTAGTGTATGTATCCTTTAAATGTATAAAACTATGTATGTAAACTCCTTTCAAGAAGTTCTACTACTTTGTAGATTTGAGGATTTTGTAACTTAGCACAAGGCAATTGAAAAAATAGTTCTGTACCAGTGTGTATAGAAGTTGGATACTTCTTTTCTCAGTTTTATTGTTTTTGTTGAAAGAACAAAGAGTTCTGGTGGCAGAGGTCACATCAGTGTCTGCATTTTGTACAGTGGCAAGCACTCAGCACATAGTCATTGATACTTGGGCAGGCCAATTTGCAAATAGGGATGCTTTATTAACATGTCTAAACACAGAACTTGGGCACTCTATTAAGGTCCTCCAGGGCTCACACAGTTTGAATCAATTTGGCAATAATGTTGGGCACTTTATAAAAGCAAGACTAAACAAAAAGAAGATTTAAAAAAACCTAAACAGACTGACTTGAGACATGGACATTTGGACATTATTCAAACCACAAAGCCAAATGGGTGCAGGGCAGTACAACTGGTAGCTGTTGAAATAGATCTGGAAGTTGGAAGAATTTCCACTTGGTTTCACTGATGCAAATTCTTTCAAAGGCAAGAACTCAGTGCACTACAACTTTCCAAAGCTGTAGCAGGTGAAAAGATTTGAGTGATTTCTCTAAAGTGGATGAAATGACAGTGGCATAAAAACATCTCTCTGATATCTGATTGTGTTAGGGCTTTAGCTAAAGTGTAATTACACTAAGAAAGCATGACTCGTAATGGGACACTGTAAAATATAACACAGATCTGTGCACACGTTGTAACCTTCATGTTGTTTAGATTTTACTGTGAATGTAATGAATTACAGAACTAGCTTTGTCTAAATATGGACAATAACAAGAGAAGTATTTAAAATGCAGGGTTAAAAAAGAAAAAGAGAAGATGGAATTACAGTGTCCATGCAAGCTCCACGGGGCAGGGTCTGATTGTTTCTCAGCATTTGCACCATGCCCATATTAATAGAAGGACCATGATTATGGCTCTGGAACAACTAGAATTAGAAGATAAATGAATCTTTAAAACACCCAAATCACAAAGCAATAGCATCTGAGAGAAAATGTCATTAAACATGCTGCATACATACTAAAATTAAATCCACTAAAGGGATGCTTAGTCAGAAGATTTTACAAAGTTGGGGGCTTTGTATACAAAATTCATAGTACATTCTGCATGTATATTAGGCAATAATTTCCAGCTTCTTTATTTTGTTATTTGTTTACATTTTTCCTAATTACTATCCTTAATTTTGTTTCATTACTTTCCATAATGTTAAACCACATAAAAGAACATCTACAAAATGAATAGTAATTATTGCTATACAAATGAAAGTATAACAAAACCTAAACCTGTTAATTCTGCAACTGTGCTAAGGCATCTGTGCTGTAGCGAGGTCACAGCAGAAGGCTGCAAGGGAGGACTCCCAGGTCTAGTCTCAGGTCTGCCAAGAAGTGATTCTGGATGCTGTCCAACTTTCACTGATGTTAATGTTAAAACTCGCACTGAGTTTAGTGACTTGTTTCAAGTCGTGCTATCTTCTTATGCCTTGATTTACTTCAACTGAAAAGGAACTGAATGAAGAATAGAATGGAGTGAAGTTTTTTCCCATGTGAGAACATTTTCTAGGGGGAGGAGGAAAAGGGGGAATAAACAAACTACTGGAACAGGCAAAAATATATCTAAATAGGAGAGAAATTGAGTGATTAGGGTTACAAGATGAAGGACTTCTAAGCAATGTTCAGATGTGCCCTTAAACTTTCTGTCTTTTACCTGAAGTACTTGTGGGGCAAACCTGAGTTGATACCTCTGATGCCTGGCTCTTGGGAAGTTAATGGATTCTCTGCTTTTCTGGAAAAGCCCTAACTAAAGAGAAGATAATTTTCTGAAATAGACCCATCTTCAAACCCCCTTTCTTATTTTTCCTTTTTCTCCAAAACTGTACTAGTCACTAAACTACACGAGGGCATATAATAACCTCCATTTTATTTGAACAACTTCCTTATGTATCTGGCCACTTCTTTCCAAATTTTCATTTTTCAGAAATGTAATACTTCAGGTCAAACAGAACGTTTCCTTTCACTTGAAAAGGAATGTTTTCCCTTTCCCTAAAGCCAAAAGTGTTACTGTGGGTCATACTGAAACCAAAAAGTATATTGGATTCAGCTACCAAAATCATTTATTCACACAGCTCCATGGCAGGGTGTTTTTCATGGCAAATTAACAACTGTAGTATGCTTTGGGACCTTTGGATGAAAGGGACTATAGAACTGGAAGGGATTATTAGGTATATTTAATTTGCCTTTAGTAACATGATGGAGGAAATAATCAGTCTATTAAACATACATGAAATATTTTTGGAATGTATAGTCTGTTGGAAAGGAATGAATGGTTTGTGTTATTAGCTGGGAAGTGAAGTATATATAATCCACTGTGTGTGGTTGTCATCAAAGCCCTACCAGGAATGCAAGACTAAATGTGCTATTTTTACCTTCTTTTTCTTGCTTGCTTTGTTTGTGGTTTTGGCAGAACAAAAAGAGACCTGCATAAAATGAGAAAGATTGTTTTGCATTTATCATGATTGTGTTTGAGGCACTGTCTTCAGTGTGAAGACACAATAAGCTTTTCATTTATCATTTGCATTAGAGTAGAGCATGGAAGCCTAGGCTGATATTAAAACTCCACCATCCTAGGCACTCTGTGTACTCATGGGGAGGAACAGTCTCTGCATTCAAAGAGTTTGTGATAAAATAGTTATGGCAAATGATGAGGAGTGAACAGAGTCACAGAGGAGTACGTCTGTGTTTGCCTCATACCTGGAACATAACAGAGCCAGTGCTTGGGTTCTGGTCTGCGGCCTCCCCTGTTCCTTATTCTCTTGAAACATGCTGTCTTCCTCTGGAATTACTCTCCCAACAGCCCACGATTGCAGTAAAAGTATCATTTTTTCTGTCCAAGGATTCCAGCAGAGGCAGTGGATGAGTGTGATACGTGATTCACTAGAAGGTGCGCACATAGTTACCCATGTTATTTTAACTTTGTTGTGATAGAAATTTAAAAATAAACATATTCCTTTCATCTCCCAAACCTGACCTGGCAAGAACATTCATTTAAGGAAGATGGTGATAACACCACATGAGATTAATCAGCCTTAAATCTGTACCATTTGTAAAAGAAAATGGGATGGTACAAGCCTAGTCTTATTTTATTTCAGTATTTTAACAACAGATGCAATGCTGCCTTTGTTATTATCCTTTATTCCTCAGACAGTGTTCCCCCTCCTAATTATTACTTGTCGTCTTTAGTAAGATTGAGAAATGGCATTCTTTGAGCTCAGGTAAATATCAAAGCAGTCTTACTTGACTGAGTAATGACAGAGCTGCTTTCACTGGGGAGCAAAGTGTAATGAACTAAAAAAGGAATTTAGCACGCTTTCCAAATTAAATAATGTATTAATTTCTTCTGAACAGAGGTCCCCAGCCCCACTTGAAAACAACGGTGCTTATAAACACCTGCAAAGTTTGAGGGCAGTTTAGCAAACACTAGCCGAGAAGCAAAAGGCATTAGGGCCACCTCCTTCAGTATAGTGCTCTGTGCGAAATAGCTGGTGATGAACAAAGTTGCCCGTCATACCCTTGCGGGGGCTTTGTCCCACTGCCAGCCCAAGGCACCCGGTGTGGGGACACACTCTGTGGACACTGGACTCTGTCCGTCGTCTCTTCGTTGACTTTTGCCTCTTCAGCCACTGGCAGTGAAGCAGATTACTGCCGCAGTTTTTGCTGCCATTCTTCACCATCTGAGCATCCCTTCACAAGGGCTCCTCTCTCTTGCAGTTCAACACAACATGTAGCATTTTCCTTGGTGCCTCAGTTGCTGGAATCACGATTATACCCCCCTCAAAAATGGCTGGTTTTCAGCTTTTGTGATTGCAGAGAATAGTTTGAATATAGAAATTCTAAAGGTTTGAAAATCAAAAGCGAGTTAAAAAACAGGCTTTTTTCTTTAATATTTTCCTGTAGGCAGATACTCTTTTGGTTTAGGTACTTGTTTATTTAAAAGGAATAAGGGAAGATAAGAAACTCATTCAACTCAGTGGTTTTAACCTCTTGGAGAATTCTTTAGGATTGTGCTGAAAAATCAGTGCATTGAATGATTTTTTTCTGGCAACATTTTCCTCTCTGAAAGAATTTTTTATATCAGGAAAGGTTTGGAACAAAAATTCCAAACAGTTTTATGTAAATTTCGTGATTACTCTCTGTATAGTGGCTTGAGGTCATTAAAAGTAGCATTGCTGAGAGCAAGCATGGGTACAGGCATGCTTCGCTACATGGGGACGGAAGCATAGACTTACTTCAGCAGAGAGGTGAAGTGGGAGCTGTGACTTTTTAATACGCCCGTCTCGGTGAAATTCCATGTAGCCTGAACTGCTCCGAACACATCTGTACATGTAGATGTGTAAACCTATGGATGGAAATGTATAGAGCTGAAACAGAGAAAGCATGGAAGGCTGTATTCCACCACTCTCTTCAGCATAACCATAATTAATGCATTCTTATTTAGGTAGAGAGAAACAGACTTTCAAAAGTGTTAAGAAATAAAGGAACATTCCCTGAAACTGAGAAATTTGCAGACTATCACAGATGTAGCAAAACTGACAGAGCTGGCCAGGAATTTGCCACTTAAGAACTACTTCAGAAAAATCTAATTTGGTTCATTAAATTCAAATCAATTTCATTTAAATCAATACTTAATGAGTGAAATGATCTTTTTCACTTTGGGAAAAAAATCAAGGATCTGCTTCACAGGCTTCATTTATCAGCCTTTCTGTTTTTCTATGTATTACTCATGTTATTTCAAAACAAGACAGTAGTACTCGCAGAAATCCTCTCTTTATTAGACTGAAGTGTCAAAATGTCGATTTTTTCCATTAAAATATAGAAAGCTGTTTCAATCAGAATTCAGAAATAGCTACTCTTAATCATTTTTGAAGTAAAAGAGAAGTTCGTCTCCTGTAGCACGGTGATGGCTCGGTGAGCGTTTGCATCATACGTTCTTGCTGGGACCAAGGTAAAAATAAGACAAATATGTAAATAACGTGTGTTTAATTAAGACATTTCCCCTCCAAACTGATTTTTTTTTTTTTTAAATAGCCTCTTCAAGATATGTGGCCGGGAACACCTCAAGGGGCAGCTGCCGCCTCCTCACCCGCCGCCCACCCTGCGGGGGCAGAGGCGGGAGGAGCTCCGGGCCGGGAAAGGCCCCCTCCCGTCCGCCCCCGTCTCGCAGCAAGGATTTACGTAGTTCAAAACCAAAAAATCCCCCACCTCACCCCAAAACCCGAGCTCACGGGGCGGGTTTTCGCACGGCGGCCGCAGCGCCGCCGCCTCCCGGGCCCGGCCTCGCCGCGGGGCCGAGACGAGCGGTGGGCGGCGGCGCCCCCTCGTGGCCGGCGGCGGGAAGCGCCGCGCCGCCCTCAGCCCGCCGCCCCGGCCTGGCGGCGGGCGGGCAGCGGCCGGGGCCGTGAGGCGGCTCTCCCGCGCTTCCGCCGAAGGCGCTTTCGCGTGTTTTGTCAGCGGCAGCGAGGGAGGTCGGCCGGGCGGGCGCCTCCCGGCTCGTCGCGACCGACGTCGAGAGGAAGGGTGAGCCCTGCGGCAGCGACGGCCGCGCCGCCTCGGCCGTCCCCGGGGGCGGGCCGCGGCCCGCCGCCCGCCAGGTTCGCGCTTCGGCGGGGAGCCGCGGGGCGGCGGCGCGGGTGGAGAACCACGGCTTTGGGGCAGAGCCCGGCGGGTTCCGCTCATCTGTGCGCGCCTTTCCTCTCGCTGCAGGGCCCTCGCTCCTCGCTCCTCGCGCCCGTTCTTCCCGCGCGGGCTGGCCGTCGGTCCGGGTGAGGCGGACCCCGGCGTCCCTCACCGCAGGTCGGCCACGGCCGCCGCGTTTCTCACAGCTGTGCGGCAGATCTCCTCCTGGCTTCGCTCGAGGGGTTCGCAGCCCGGCGGGGAGGAGCGTTGCCGAGCCGCCGCGGGGTGAGTGTCCCCTGCGAGCTGCTTCCTCCGAAATCTTCCCCGCGGGTCCGTCGTTCTCGTCCTCTGCTCACGGTAACCTGCTCCAAAGCACCTGACTGCCTGAGCGCCAGTTAGGCAAAACGTGGTGGGGACGAGAAGTCCTCAGGGTAGGTACACACGCGGGTGAAGAAGAAAACGGAGCCGTTTTCTTCCTCTCCCGAGAGGCAGGAAAGCGGATAAATGAGCTCTAACACACACGGGCTGCAGCCCAAACACGTTTCTTCCTTTTCCTTTCAGGCTAACTGGAAAAACTGCCTGCCTCGGTTTCCCATCGATGTGCCGGCCAGTTGTTTGCCTAAACTACGGGCCCTGTACTCAGTTGTTACAACTGGGATCCAACAGATTTGTCCTACATGGGAATGGGGCCTTGAGAAAAGAAGCCCCGTAGTTTAATGCCCTCCTTCCAAAGAAAGGAAATACATGCGTCCTCTGCCTGTTTGTGCTCTTCAGGTAACTGTATATCGTACTTGGGAGAGTGGAGGGAAGGGTGGCACTGCTCAGATCCTCGGCCCTGGAAGACTTAAAGATGCACTCAAGTATTTCTGCTAAAGACCACACTACACACAGTCATAGTAGTTTATCTCTACCAAGCTTTCAATCCTTATGCCTGTTATTTTTAATATTTGGGTGAAAATGCTAAGCACAGAGTCTGATCTGACGGCCACAGGCTGAATAAACACCTGTATCAGGGCAGTACTCGGATGCGTGATAAGTAGGTAGACAGATAAAAACGTAGATAGATTGCTCACTCGATCTATAGATCAGTCATTAGGTGGCATCTTCTTCTAGGTCATTCATTAATCACTAATGCAGCCTCAGAAGTGATGCATTAAAAAGTAAATATTTTATGGATTTTTTTTTTTAAGCTTTTGAGACAGTGTTTGAGGCTTTTGAAAAAACAGGAACATTTGACTCATTAAAAATAGTCATATTCTTCTATTTGGCAAAGGGGGAAGAATTCCTGCTTTTTTAAAACTTTTCCATTCTTTTTCCTTACCCACAGGTGAAAAAGTGCATAAACAACAGAAAGCACCAAAACCCATTCTTCTTCATAATTTATCTTTTCCCTCGGAAAAGGGATTTGCCTTCCTTGTTTTACTTGACATGTGAGAGAAAGGTTGTGATCCAAATTTTTTTTGATGGAGAATGGGTGAGAAGAAAGTAAATGAGAGGACTTTTTGCTTTTTACTTACTTTGTTACGTTTTCTTTTTTATTCCATGGAAGAAGAAAAATGGTGACAGAACATTTCTTCCCACACACTCTATTTTGAGTTCTGTGCCCTTTTCTTTGAGAAGAAGGGGTTTAGAGAGCACAGAACTGGAATAAATCCCCTCCAAAAATCCTTTTTTTTTTCCCTAAAAATATTTCTTCCTGCGAGAAAGACAGATGTAAGATAGCAAATAAAAGTGGTACTAGGAATTATAGTAGTGTTTTTCTTAGGTTTTCAAATAACTTTTCCCCTTCCCTGAAGTATCTGCTGTTTTGTGGAAGTTGTTTCACTTTTTTGGTCAAAATCTGCAAACTGAAATTTCTTCAGGGTTTCAACAGAAGAAAAAAAAACCGTGAGAAATTTGGCAGGAAAAAAAAAAATCCTGCCAACCGGCTTCCATAGTTACATGAAGTGGAAAATAGAGCCATTGCTGGTGTTCCATCTCTTGCTCAACTGACATCTGGTTTGGATGAGTAAATTCAGATAATCAGCATGTAGGGTGTAAATCAGGTGAGAACCCATGTCCTTCTTGCTCTTTCTGTAATTACGAACTCAATGGGGCTGTGGTCACTAAGTAAAACCTCTGTTCCAGGACTGTCCAGGTCAGCCCTGGACATGTGGCCATCCTAGACAGAACAAGTAGCTCCCTGTGAGAACATGCCACCTTCACAGGAATAAAAAAAGTTCAGGGAAAGGGAGAAGCAAAACAAGAAAGCATGATCAGAGATATGACAAAGAGCTAAGTACAGATTAAGGCTCTTTGTGCCAAAGAGGCTATCTTATCCGATCACCATTTCTTCCTTCTTCCCCAATTGAAGTGCCAGAAGGCTCCATTGCATCTGGGTCACGTGGCAGTGAGAGTGCCAGTTGCTGAAGAAATTTGGGAAGCAGAAATATGAGCTGAAGAACAACAAAGATCCGTCAGTCCTTCCAGTGCTAAAGAAGGGCAGGCAGGGCAATGCTGACCTGCTGACATGACCTTATTCTGGCAGGCAATGCTTGCTGAGTCAACAGTAGCTCATTATCTCCTCTAGTGCAAGCCAAGAAGTGCAGCTGGTGTCCCATCTCCTTGTGCGGTTTCTCTGTGCCTGGTCACTCCAGGGCAACACCATGCTTCACTCCCTACAAAAGGCTTCTCCAGAACCTCTTGGTTGTGCTACTGTCTTCTGTAAAATGAGCATTGTCTTCCTTCTTTGGTGAAAGGTCAGAGTTATTTGCCTCCATAGTTTTTCCTCAGGAGTGGCACAGAATAGAAATGCACATTGCTGTGCCCCACAGGGATGGGGGACACCCAAAGTGGAAGTTACATTTTCATAGCAGTTTGAGCCCATCTAACTCGGCACTGGTGCCAGGTTATTGCTTCCCTAGCTGCACTAACTCTCTAGAGAGCAGGTTTGGGGCTAAACGAGTAGAAAACTTTTTTTTTTTTTCCTTTTTAATCTTAGGTAAGGAGTAGTGGGAATGTGTAGCAGGATGCCACAGCAATTCCTTGGTTGCTCAAAGTGCAATCCTAGCCCTTAGTCCAGGAGCAGATACGGAGCTTGGGGACTGTGCAGCCACCCACACCAGAGTGTACCTTAACGGCATTTCCTCCTGTGGGCTGACCAGTGAGTACTTTGACATCCTTAAGCATTCATCTGTATTGCTCCAGTGCATTGTTTGTATTTATTAACCAGACAGGTCATCAGAAATACTCTTGCAAATTGGTTTGAACTAAAAATGCTCTTGCACTTGATTCTGCTTTCAAAAGAAATTCTAGGTAAGGCATCCCAGCCTCCACAGGGAGGCAGCAGAATACCTGTCAATTTGTTTGCAAGCTTAAACTGGCTGATGCTTTTTTTTTTTTTCTTCTAAAGAACTCTTTTACCCAGTATATACATTGTTTGGATAAGAGGTTTTAAGAATTTTAAGTTCAGATGAAGATTCTTTTTCTTCATCTTGCCAAGATAAACCTTGCCAAGATTAACATTCCCCTCATTTCCCTCTGAGCTGCCACCAAAATGATTTACAAGTTATGTAAGAGCCAATTTTGAAAGAAATGTACATTTAATTAGAAACTAAAAATCATGGTGTCTCATTTGAGACAGTATAGTTAAAGTTCCATCAGTATTTCCATTATTTTCAGGGATTTATCACCTCAGGAGAAGAAAGCATTCTACTCTGCTGAAACTTGGAATTTTAGGCCTCAATGCTATAAATATAAAATAGGTAGGAAATAATAATACTATAAAGTCCAGCATTTTGAAACCAGGCATTCAAATATCATGGAGCAGACACCCACCCCACTCCCCAAATTATGTGATTGGCTGAAAAATAATTAAATTTTTAAAATAATAAATATAAGGTTCTTTTTGTTTTCAGACTTGTGAGAATTTACGATCCATATTTTCAAAATGTTTCATTGCAACCACAAGGGCTGAAAGCTTACTTCTTTTTCCTTTTTCCCTTTTTCTAAATGGAAGTTGATATTTTTCACATGTTCACATGACCCCAAAAGCTGGGTTTTGAAAAAAAAAAAAAGTTGCAAATATTGAAGGACATGTGAAAACCCACATCTTCACTAAATTCAACTGCATGTGACTTTCCTGGACTGCTTGTATTCTTAGAGTAGCTTGCTAGGAAACAGAAATGCTTTAAATCAGATTGGACAAGCCAGGAAGATTTGAACTACGTATTTGCTTCAGTCAGAAGTGGTTGAATTTAAGTGTATCCTTCAGAGAAAAGACAGATTTTCACTTTCATTGTTTTTTAAAAATGCAAGCTAATTCATCATTTATAACTTGCTAGCTTTATCTACAGAAGAGGTATCTCATTGCTAGAAGCAGCATGTATTTCTTTCGTACTGTTCTGAAATAGGTCTCAGTCTGCCTCCAAAGTTCACTTCACAGGAGAGATTGCAAGTAAGCTTTCTCAGCTCCTTTGCAGCACCATGTATTTGCAAAAATACTCCTCTCACTTCATGAGTCAATTAATTGATCCAGTGTGGCAAATCCTACGTTCCTGGTAAGACTGAGGGTTTCAGACTATTCTCACAGGTTCACTGACTTAACATCTGGTCTTCTGGAGATAGGAAAGAAAGATCTTGCTCTCTTCATGGTCATTTCTATCCAACACAGTGCTAGATTTGCTTTGTGTAACTCTTGTCTACTTGGGAAAGGCAAGGAGGAATATTTTATATTTTTCTTTCCCTCATAAAATTCTGTTGGAAGTAAAAGCTTTAAAAATTGTAGTGCATTTTTATCACATGCAGAGATTTTCTTTATATGTTTTTCAACACTACAATTCCAAAATTGATCTGTGTGAAAAGCTTTCAGGTTTTTTTATAAAAACACACTTCTTTGGGAACCATTCAACCAAAATGCTTGTCAGGGCCCTGAGAACACTACTAGGTGTAGTCACTCCAGAGTAATACTGTGGGCCTTGGTGGCCCTGACTGGCCTCACCTGGAGCCCCCACCAGACCATCTGCCCATTTAGGCTGTGCCTTCAGTCCCAGCCTGGGCTGTGCTTCTGCGTTACCTGTCTGCAGTGCTGGTCCCATGGTGTTTGGATTTCCTAGCTTGACCTTGGACCTGCCTTGTTACCTTGCTTGATGCTCGCTGGGGAGGACCTGTTGCTGTCACCATCCTGCTCTGTTTGTCTGTGTCTGGTGCTGGGGGACTGTGCCTGGTTGGTGAGGTCACCGCCCACCTTGTGTTGTCTCCTGGTCTTCCCCAGGTAGTAGCCCCACTCTTGCTGCACCCAAACAATGCTGTTCTATTAAAAAAACTTTTTCCAGTGAAACAGGTAGAACTGTGCTGCAACCAACAGGCCTGTCAGTGAAAGCACCAAAGGGTGGTTTTCAGCCTTAACTGAGGGAGACAGTGAAGTCGTAACCTCAGGGTGAAAAGCGCCAGAACTAATTACCAGAGCTGTGACCTGTGTAGTCCCTTTGAAACATGGTTATAGGTAGAAGATGAATGACAGCAATTTGAAGCCATGGATGGAGTAAAGCTCTGGTGAGCCACTGGCTTCCTTCTCCAACACTAGCACTGTCCTTGCTGCTTTGGAAATGCTTCATTCCTAATGAGAGCTGTTAAGCTGAGCTGAAGGGAGGGTTAGATGCCCCAGGGTGAGATGGAGTTTGTGGCATTAGGGAAGAGCCAAAGGAGAGCTCCAGCTCCATGGTTGATGGTAAACAGGAACTCAAATACTGGGGACAGCCTAGCAGCTGTTAGGAAGATGTCCTACAACACACTTCATTCCTGCAGCAACAGCCAGAAGCGACGCCACCGAACTGCACCTTGTCGGTCCTATTCCATGACCCTGAGAGTGCTTTAGGCCCGAGCAACTGAGGTCCCAAACCCTGGTGGGGCTTGTCCAGTCCCCAGAGAGAGAAGTGCCAGTCTTCAGCCTCTGCCCAGAGGCCTTGATGAGGCTATGACACTGTGGTCTCATCTGAAGAACAGCTGCTGGCTATGGAGGATGTGAGTATTCCTGAGCCTTTGGTTCCTCTGTGTAACTGATTATCTTTATTTTACAGGGTTGCTGTGAGGATGAATATATTAGTGACTGTGAAGCACCGGAACTGCAGGGATGTCTGTTGTCAGGTAATTTATTATCAGTCTTCTGTGCTGCCTTATCTCCAGTGTTTGGACTTTGTGTCATGCCAAGTCCTGCTGGTGTTCCCAATTATATTTAAAATGGTATTGTGATTAAAGGACAAATGCACATCAGAGCTGCTGCACAGGACCACTGTGTTTCAGCAGTAATGGGTAGCCAAGAACCTGACAATAGGGCATCACTGAAGATTTTCATGACATCTGTTAAATAAGTGGGATTCAAAGGCTGTGATTTGGGCTCAAGAAATGACAATTCATTTGCCTTTAAAATTAGTTGATCTATTTTTCACATCATTGCTGCAGTGTTTCTGTACTCTGCCCTCCCTTTCCCTTCAGATGTAACCACATTTTGGTGACAGATGAAGTGATTCCTATATATAGCATGCAAAACACTTTGGGATCCTTCCAGTGAATAAGTCCCGGAAACATGTCGGATATTTATTTAGTGCAGCACTTTATAGTAGGCATCACGGTCAAGAGCACAGCCTTGGAGCACTTTCTAGCTTGAAGCTCAAAGCTGAACCTACTGTGTGTGGCTTGACCAAAATGTTTGAATAGTAGACATGCTGAGAAGAAAAAACAATCTCGTCTGCATCTTTGTTATGGCAATGAGCCCCTCATCCTGGATTAATTGCAGTTTCCAGGGTGGCTGACAGTTCTGCCCATTTCCGTAGGAAAGGAAATACCAAAGAGTAGGCTCAAACAAGGCCTTTCCACGAATTTAGGATTTACTATACCTATCAGGTCAGATATCGTGTTCCTAGCAGCTGTCAGGACATGGTGCTTCAAAGGAAGTTGGATAAGTTTACCTAGCCACAGCATGACTAAGGCTGAAGAGAACTGAGGTAAATATCACTTTAGGTGGTGCAGGACTCAGCTTTCTGCCCAGAACATGAGAACTGATTACCCCTGGCATAGTAAGTTGTACAGCTGTAATGTTAGTAGCAATCATATTCAGGCCTCTTTTCATTGTCCCTTTCAGTTACCTGTTCAGCATCTGCTGTGTTTTCCCAAAGGTTTTACAATCTAAATAGGAATACAGCTCATTGGGGAGGCACCATGTAATTTTGTGTGATCAGTTACGTGATTATTCTGCAATGTATTCTCTGCTGGGTCCTGATTTTGAAACAGATGGGAAGTGGGCAGAGAGCTGAAAGCCTTAGGACCACTCAGCTTCAGCTGCTTTCCTGCCCACTAAATTACAAGATCAAGCCTTCCTTAACACATCTGATAAGTGCCATATGCTAGAGGTACCACCAGTCCTTTTGCCATTCATTCAAGTGTCTGTTGACTTCAGAGGCCGGACATCTTATATTACCCTTTACTGAGTGTGGCACTGAGGCTGCACAACACCAAATATTTTATTCCATCTATTCTTTCAATGTGTTTCATCTTTTGAAAGCTTCCAGTGTTAACTAAATTTGTCATCCAGAGCAAATGGACTTGAGGTTTTCTAAATTCTCCGAAAAATCAAGAATTCACTTTCTTCTCATCTGCCTTTCCCTCCTCCTTGGAAATCATAGTTTTATATTGTTGTGCACTGGTGTTACTTCCTTGTGTCTAGGAATAGGTTGACTTGAAAGTAGGTTGGTAATTTAACCACGCTTATCTCTAATTATCTCTAAAGGAAAAGGACTCTTGAAAATGTTTAGTAGACAAATAAAATAGAGAAACAGTAAGTTAATTCATACCTTCCTAAACTTGTATATCTTTTTTCTGGAGTGTTAGGCACAGTAGAGGGAGAATATTTATTTTAAATTTTGTTGGGGAAAGGTAAAAGATTAAACAGTCTTTACTGTTCCAAGTCATTTTATTTTTAAATGGAATGTTCCTTCTCTAAGTCTCTGGAGATATCATATCTTCTAGCATAGGAAAATCAATACATACAAAGGTTCCAGTTCAGTTTCCCCTGGATGTGATCAAGTACATTCAAATATTAAATGATAAATGGGCTAATTTACACATCTGCAAAACTGGCATTAGCATTTTACTAACTCCCTGCAGTGTCATGAGGTTTAACTAACGGTTGTAAAGCACTCCTCTGAATGAAAGGTGTGACTTTTTACATTTGAGATTATGTAGATCCATCAGCTTCTGCTGTATTTTTAACAGCCATCTAGAAGACTAATAGCTTTGCAGATTTACTGCTGTGCTCTGCTGCTTTCTGCTAGCCTGCACTTTTTGTAAGTTTGATACTGGTGGTAACTTTCAGAGGTTGAGACCAATTCTAAATTTGTATTCAGCTGAAGACACCTCTTAATTAATTGTTGAAGGCAATTTCCTTGCATTTTAATACCTGTAACCTAAACTGCGTCAAATTAATACAAAGTGCGCCACATTATTCACGAGAATGGTGGTTTTCAAGTAGCTGTGGAAAAATGTCATCTTAAGTCCATGCAGCCTCAATAAGACCACACTGTGAAGAAGTGAAATATCTTCTGACTGCAGCATCGCTAGGCCAGTATACTAGATTCTGGCTGCAGGACCAAAGTTGCATGCACTGGCACCTCTACAAATAGTCTTAAGAAGAAGCTGGCTGAAGTGACAATTCAAAATATTTGTGCAGTTCTTATCTGAAGGCTCTTTCTCAATTTCTACCTTTAGCTGAATGTGGTTTTGTATGTTACCCCCTTGAGACTGCCTTAAGACTGCCCAGAGTGTTTCAGTAGGATCGCCAGTCCTAATTAAAGATCATGATGAGACTATCTTACTGGGGTACAAAGGAATTATTTTTTTTTAACTCCCTACCCTCTGTTCTACTCTGTCAGTGTCTCTCCTGCTAATTTGGTATAACAACTGCCCTTTTTGGGTGGGTGGAAGGGAAAGAGATGGCAGTGAATGCATGGCCTTAAGTTCAGCAGCAAAAATCTGCAGCCTGATCAAGTACTTACTAATTTTGGCCTTTGCCTTTGGAGTGTTCCGCATCACTTACTATTTTTCACTTGTTCCAAAAACAACATCACTTTTTCCTATCATTGGTTTAAAAACTAAAGAGAGACAGATAAAAATGCAGTTGCTTTGGTCATCCTGAAAGTGTCATATCCTCAACTCATGTGGAGCTATTGTATCCTTTCTGAAATGAGGAAGACACCACAGCTCTGCAGCTGAGCCCCAAATAATCCACTGCAATGTACCATGCCTTACTCCAGATGGACTCAATGGTCTCCTGAGGCTGACACAGAGCTGTCAAATGTTGGCAGAATAAGAAACCACCAGATAGATTTTTGAGTATTATTCTGTAATTCTATCAGATATATCAATATTATATAGGGATCAAGCTGGGGTATCCTGGGCCTACGCAACTAACGAGAATTACTGTACTTAGAGAAGGACGTGAGTTCTGGCCACACCAAGTAGAGCAATTAACTCAAAGTTGCATTATACATTCTTTATTGCTCTATTGATCTCAAATATTGGGAACTGCCAGTTACAGCCATCTCTGCTTTAATTATTTTTATTTGTATTGGCAGCATAAAGATCAGGATGATAGGAGCGCATCTGTCTAAAGTGTTTGCTTTTTTCCTTGCCTTTCCTTAGGATAGCCAATATATGTTCAATTGTGTTTATAACCCACCAATTCTCTGGCAAGTTACACAAACCAGAAATGATCCTGACTCGATCCAGATGGTGATATGCATTTTGATGATTCCTTTAGTCACTTTCTAAGACAAGGATGATGTTTGAGATGTCATGTTTTAACCAGCACATCTTGTCTGGGTAGCTAGAAAGCAGTCTTGCAAATAATTATCACTTCTGCGTCAGTGTTGGAGCAGGAAGCAATGCTGTACCAGTGCTAGTGAAGCACAGAAAAGTATAGAATGGTCTTCGGAGCTCTAATTACTGAGCAATAACTCACCCCACAGCAGGTCAGCAGCAAACTGCAATTGCCATCATTCTATTATTCTGCTTTTAAATTGTTTCATTTACTTCTGAGAATTATGACAAAAAAACTCTGCACAAACCTTATGTGAGCTATGTGTGATAGCAAAAACATTCCAAGAGAGAGAAAAATCTCATTGCTGGTGACTTTAATCACTGTATTATGAAAGGTAGTGAATGATGCCTCTGTGGAATGCTTTAGGATAGGAAATGAAATTACAAATAGTACCCAGGAGCATGCAAGAAGAAAAAAGGACAAACAGAGAAAAGTGTCACTACCCTTGTATATGGAAGAGTATGCCTAAGGGGCTGGAATTCCTGTAGGGTAAACAGTTTGAATCACCCTGTACAGTTGCTCAGCCCCTCTCATCACTGTCATCCCTATAGTGCAACAGGGCAGTTGCTCCTGTAGGATGGTCTTTTGCTCAGGTGGCTTCCTGTTAACACGGCATTAGTGTTGGAGCTCCTTGCCAACCTCCTTCCATTGACAGAAGCGATCCCAGGGACAGAAACCATGAGACCTTGGTAAGGCACACAGTAAACCCTCTATTTTCTTTGCATGGAAGCAGCTAGAAGCTGGCAGGAGTGGAATATACTGGTGGGTAGCCCTCATCCGTTAAGGGTGCTTCCCAGGAGCCCTACAGCCCCTTGGTAGGGAGGGGACGAGTCCTGCAGCCGTGCAGTGTCCTGCTTCACCTCCACAGGGAAAAGCTGAGGTTCAGCCTCAGCGCTGCCATGGTGGCCTGGGTTAGACTTGTTCAAATAATCCATTTGTACAACTGAAGTGGAGGAGAATGGAAGACAGAAAATAACTGTAGACATTTTAAAGCAGAGAATGAAAGATTGACTTAATAAACAGAGTTGTATCATAATGTGGTAATATATCCAGAGGGTCTCTATGCCTCCTTTGTGTTGCCACCCACAAAGTTTTAGGGACTGCTTTGTTTGTAGCTGTGTGGCGCAATCTGCAGACTAAATGAAGGATGTGCCATTCCACTGAAATCTGTTGTTTCATGACTAGAAATTACATCTTTTGTTTGACGTTAGACCACATTTGTACTTCCTGAATTTTTTTCTGTTGGCATTTCAAGAATTGGACGGTGTTTCTAAGTAAAAGCAAATCCATCCATCCATCCTCTGTCAGGAGCACTTTACTTTTAGGCAAATAAAATGGTCTGTATCGTTTCTTGTCATCTTTGTTCTTCAATCAATTATTCTTTAATCTTTATTAAATGTATTCCTTTCACCTGAAATGCCAAATAGCCCTGATGTTATGCTTTGCAGGTTCTGTACTTTCTTTACTAATACTGATTTGTCTTTCAATTTCACTGGTGAAGTAGGAGACCAATTTGCAAACAAATGGCCTGGGAAATGAATGTGAAAGCACTGCAATACACAAAACCAGGCAAATGATTCTGTGCAGTCACTGTTTTGTACAACATCAGCTAGTCGTATTAGGATGTCAGTTCATGGACTAGCTGCAGTGCACTGACAGCCTGTGTTGACAAGATATTTTTCTCCATTGCCTTTAACAGGTGAGAGAGGAGTATCCCATCTGTCTTTGTGCTTGTGTTAGATGCTAAGCTCTTGACCTTTGTTGGCTGTGAACCGTGATTCCTTTCTTGCTGTTAGTGAGGTTTTTGCAGGCAGTGGCAGTTGAATAAGACCTGTGTCACTGCCTTTCGATGTCCAGTCAGAGGATGCATTCCATCAATGGAAACATGAAGTTGGGTTATATCCATTGGTCTAGGAAGACAAATAAGGTCATAAATATTAGTTTGATGTTTTAGTATTGTGTTATGGTTCAGCCCTGCAGCCAGCCACTGCATAGGGAGCTGCAGCATGTGCAAAGTGACATGCACCCACAGGCCATCTGCTTCTGTGGTGATGTGACTTATAATGTAGCTAACAAGCTTCCATTCTGGACAGAGGTGTCACAGTGTGTCAATAGTGGTCCATCTGAAAAAAAATACACTGTGAATTGAAGTTTTTAAAGTGTGATTTTGAAATCATGCAGAGCACAGCAGGAGTCCCATCCTATAATGCAAGGAGAAGCCAGCCTGGAATGGTAGAGCCTCTTAAGAGGTAGAGGAGTCCTGACCAGTCTCTGCATTCAAATGTTGTTACTCAGTTCTCATGTCCCATTTATGTTAAAATGTTTTATGTCCGTGGTTCTGGGACAAAAAGTTTATTCAGACACTGAATGTCTCATTCAATAATATGTTACTGAGTGCTTTAATTATACTGAGAGAGCAATTTTATTGTACTGGCACCAAAAATTTCAGCAAATGTCAAGCAAGCTGAAAATGAGGCAATTCCAGACTGGACTTTTATTGAATTAAACAGATTATTTCCTTGGTGCCTTCGAAGTCTTCAAATATGTCTGGAATCTCTTACCCATTTCTCTAAGTCTGCCGAAACAAGATTATTAAATGGCCCATTTTCCATAATATCAGTCTGGATTTTTCTCATCAGTCCCCTGATTATTATAAATTGCATGGTATGATATTTCAGAAGATGAATATTCCATCTGCCCTGCACACTGCCAGGAGATCAAAACGATTGGCTGCTCCAGCTCAGACTTAATCTGCATGACAGGCCAACCGCTGTAAACACCCTACGTGTTCACGGTGGGCTTGTCTACATGGGTGGTTTATGCTTGGTGGAAAGCTGACTGTATCAGTATAAAGAGATCTGTGCCATACATCATTGACAAAATGCTCTGGAGCTTTTAATTCTGTTGAGATTAGTAGCACTGTCACAGTGGAATAAATACTGATGAGTATCAGGTTAATTTCATCTGTGCTACAGTGTTTTGTTAGCTGTGCAGTTACCTTCCTAAGTTTCTTTGTACCTAGTCCCATATGGCTGCCCTGAACATTCCCACTTACTTCTGGCTGTCTGCTGCTGCACATTGGTAAATGAGAAAAGAGCTATTCCGCATTGTAAGGAAACTAGCATTAGTGCAAAGGTGTGTGGGACACCTACCCACAAGCCTGAATACATTTAAAAAAAAAAAATGAAATCCCACCAGTAATAGCTGGTAGCCAGCAATTTGTTTGGATATGGTTTCTGCCTGTTGGTAATGATGTGATGCGTTACAGGAAAGAATCTTACTGTGATGTGAATCTCCTTGCACAATAACATTCACATTTGTGTATAATACATGGAATGGTCTTCTCTTTCCACACTAGTTTCAGTATGAAGTCTAGTGGAATGAGGACAGCAACAATTAACCCCATGTTTGTAACCCAAAAGAGAGTAAAATTCAGTTTTCCATTCTGTATCAGTGCTGGCCAAGCTGTGACCTGTAAGTAGTGTGCTTCCCTGTCTAGGCAAATGTCGTATCATGGTTCTGCCTGCACAGGAGCTATTGACTAACCTCAGTTCCTGACAGTGGGAGAAAAAGCTGTTTAAGCTGGTGTTTACAGGAACCCTGTGTCTACCATACAGTGAAAGAGGGTCGTCCTGGAAAGCCACTGTCGTCCTCTGTATCAGAACTTGTGTAAGGGCTTGTTCTTGGCACACTCTGAAGTATGAGGCATACATCTGGCAGCTGCCAGCTCTGGAGTCAGGAGGTAGATCAGGAAAACCATCCAACTCTTTGCTATAATACTGTTCTCATTCTTTTTCTTTTTTTTTTGTGTCCTATCCCAACACCACAGTCTGTATCACCCTGTTCACAAACAGTTCAACTCTAGAGACTAAGGGGAAATGATGTTGGCTCAACAGCAATGAGTAACTATTTTGTGGCAATTTATACTCTTAAATTATCTGTGACAAAGGTGAGCTTCATCTCACAGAGAAAGGTGATTCTGGTAATTTTTTATCCTCAGAACTAATCTGGACTGTAGATATTCAAACATAGTCATGATAAAACAGTATTGTTCACTTAAAGGAATGGCTTTTGGTTCTTCTTCCTCTGTATTTTTATACTTGTAGCCTTTGCTGACCAGCTCTGTTCCGCTGTACTTCTGGTCATCACGGATGCCCAAAGGGATAGGAAAACATTCTGAGAACTTAAATTTTAAGTGCTTTCATGATGCTTACTTATAAATCTATGCATTTCTCACTGAACAGTGTCAGCATGTTAAATTCACCTCTTGGTAGAACCCCACTGTAATACTATAAATCAGGAATAAATTTGGTATATTGTTTCTAAGTGGTTGCTGAAATCATGGTATGTTGTAGGGTGTTTAATCCTGTGTTTAACATTGTCCTGAATCTAAACTTTCCCCAGCTCGAGAAGTTTTAATTGCTGATGCATACTCTTCAGAAGCCCTTTCCTGACTCTTTTTTGGTCCCGGCATAACAACCACATTTAAACTGCTAAAAGACATTGAAACTGTGTGTGAACAAGAACGTATTATCTGGTATTTTTGTGTAGTTGAAGCTAGTAAGGCCAACCAAAACCAGTCCTGCTGAGTTTCATACAAGCATGTGTGAAATAATCACCACCCTGAAGACTTTGCCATGAGGCTATGTAAACTTCTCAGAATGTAAAACCGTGCCAACCCCGCTTCTAAACCTGGGATGCTCCTCTCCAGCCAAGTCAGAACCTGCGCAGAGAAGCTTGCATCTGTTTATTCTCACCAGGCAGATATAATTTCAATATGCAAAGCAAGCATTACAGTGAAGTAAAGATTATGCAATATGCAAGCGCTGTGACAAAGTACAGGATATCAGAGAGTTTGTGGCAAATGCCTACATAGCAGGTCCGATGCTACCCCTGATGTTTGATTCCATTCTCTTTGATTGTTCAGTTTTCTGCATTTTTTGATGGCAGATCTTTTCTCTTTCCTAATCAGAAGAGAATCTACTGTCCTCCAGATGTTTTTGCAGACAAAGGTTTTTACAAAAGCACCTTACAAACTGTGGCTGAAGTTGTGACTCTGCCATTGACAGCAGCTGGACAGAGAGCAAGAGAGAGATGGGGGGAAAAGCAAACATGCACTCAGCCTGGATGTTGAGTATCTGATTTTTTTTTTTTCTTTTTCTCTCTTCTATGGAGAATGTCAGTACCCAGCAAATAACTGAATACTGTTGAAATCCCACTTTTTTATGCATTGCCTTAAAAGATTTCAGGTTTGGGTTTTTTAGTTAAAAATAGGAAATGATCACAGCAAACAGAGCATTCCCAAAAGAATCTTCATTTTGCTAAAAACCTGATCTTCAATTGTATGAAAAATTACGTTTTTCATCCAGTTCCTGCTGCCCAGAAGTTTCCTGTAGTGCGTTCCAGACAGAACCAGGATGCATCGGTATCTCCTTCATGGAGACATTCTTTGATTGTGATCATAGTAGCTCGCTAATGCTATTTGTGTCTATTTAAACGATCATCAGAATTGTTACTACTGGCTTTGACCCTGCCCCTCCACCCCCCTAAAGCTGTTGTATGGAGTCAGGCAGAACTGCTATAGTTGTTGAAGCACTAGTGAATGCAATTTAGAAAGCTAACCATTTCTCGTGCTTGCTAAAGAATTTCCGGTTGAAGTAAAAATATAAACAGCTTTTCTTTCTCTTCTGTTGTTCGTAGATGAAGGATCAGAGTTTCTGCTCATGAAGACTGACTTTAGTAGAGCTGTATCAGGCTGCCAGTGCTACTTCTACAGTCTGGTCCACTATTTCTCTGTACTGTTAGCTCAGCCCACCCAGACAGGGCTGAGACTGGTCGCTACTTTTGACTTTGGGAGCTTAGGGCATGTTCCTAAACTTAGATTTCAGTCTAGCATTCTTCTCCGTGACCAGGATTCAGAGCCTGAGACCTCCCAAACCATCACACAGATTTCTCTTGAGTTCTACAAAGGCTTTGAGCACTCTAAAGTGGTGTTGAACTTCTAATTCAACAGGGCTGGAAAAACACAGAGGCAAAGAACACAGGTTCTTACCATAGAAATTTTATTTCTAAAGCACCTGGCTGTACAGACCTTGGAAAACAAGTTAAGACCAGCTACATAGCTCCATTGATCCAAACTTACCACTTCTGTAAGTCTAAAGTTTTATCATTATTTTGGGAGAATTCCCCGTATACTTTCTGTCTTGCAAGAAAGTCACTGTATGCAGCAGTGGTTGACCACACTGCAGCAATGATTGCTTTGGCGTATTCCTCATCTCTCTTTCATGTTCTCCACTGAGATACTGCTCCTGGAGTCATTATGCCCCAGCTGTGGTCTCTTGCATGTCTATGACAGAAAATGTCCTAGTGAGTAGTGAAGGGCCAGGAGCTGAGATGTGCAGAGCTGGTGTCCTCAGCACATATCTCTGAGGTTTTCATTGTGATGGTCCTTCAGTGGGCCAACTAACTAATTTGACTCAGCTGAGCACCTCCCTGAACTTGCAGTACCATAGACTGTGGACCTTATCCTCTTTGCTGTCCTACTTCTCCCTTGCTTTTTGGACACTTTGAATTAGAAAGCTGCAATAGACTTATAATCTCTTAGGGACACAGAGGTGGCAATTTGGACCAGCAGGATACCCAGTCTGTGTTCAGGTCACTCTGTGTCACTAGCCTAAGTGCCAAGGATCACTTTTTGAAGCAGATGTGTTTAGCAGGGTAGGTATAGCCACTAAATGATGAGGATTATTATTGGAACTTAATTGTAAAAGTCACTCTGGAAAGGGTCCTGGATATTCCAGTTGAATGATGCTGGGTATTTTTTAAAGCATAATGGTCTGAATTGTTCTTCATGCCAGTGCCAAGCATTATTATCATGGTCTTGAAGATGAAACCCTCTATTTTTTGAGTGTCCAGCCACAGTTAGAGTCCAGAGTGCAAACTGCCCCATTAATTTCAGAGAGGTAGAAATTGCTCTCCAGAACCCAATTTTCTACTAGATATTTGGACAGCCAAGAAAGGGACAGGTTTTGTGACCCTAGGAGAGTCCCACTGAAAGGTGCTTTATCCAGTGGAAACTAAGACAAAATCTGGTCATAATGAAAACCACCCTTTCTATCAGAGAAAAATATTGCAAGTTGAGTGAAAATAGCCAAACCAACTTTTACACTATTTCTTTCTAAAATATTTGAAACAATGGACTGTGAGATTCAGTCCTTCACCTAACCAGATTTATTCCACAGTAGCTGTTAACATGACACAAATGCAAAGAAAGAACACATTCTGAAAAGTAATCAGCTTTCAAATCTGAATACATGGTAGTGGCTTTCTTTACTTTTACAGAATAGCATCTTTTATCTGAATAGTTCAAAGCATTCCTCAAATAATTTATTACATCTCACCACCCCCTCTCTGAGGCTTTTAAATATTATTTGCCTCATTGCAGAAGATGGAAAAATGGAGAAATCAGAAAAATTGAGTTACTTTCCTAAGACCACACAGTGAGTCAGAATCACAGTGAAGAGTAGAAGTCTGAAGTGATAACTTCTGCTCTGCCATTCCAAGTACTGGATTATATAGTTTGCCTGTGACATTCCCTCCGGTGAGAGGTAATAGCTTTCTAAGGATCTACTATAATTCAACCTGGAAGTTACTGGGACAGATGTGTTAATTACTGGGTGAAATTCTGTGACCTAGCTATTCAAAGGGTCAGACTAGATGGTCAGAAAGGTCTTGTCTAGTCCTAAAATATAAGAGTCATTACCACCATACAAACCTATTTGCCCTTTCTCTCCTTCCAACAGAAATCAGCAATTAGTCTTGTTTAAAAGCTTGCTATGAAACTGCGTTTTTCAAGTCTAAGGCATATTATGCCAGAGGTTAGCAAAAATAGCTTCAGAAATCCTGAAAAATTGACAGGTTGAATCAATCAAATCCATTTTTAATTTTATTTTGACAAAAATTCACACTGGGGCTGACAGCTCCTTGTAAAAACAACTTTGCTGACTGCAGTTTGAAACACATGCTATAAAACCTTGGGAACAGGATTTATAATAGAAACCTGGCAGTCTCCTAACTCTACCAGTATTATCACCATGTGTGACAATAATGTATTAGGACCATACTTCAGAGCTCCTTCATTAGATTCTGACATATGAAGGAGAAAGGAGGGCCTGAAAACTAGGGAGGACATAGAGTGCAGCCTCAGCTGTGCATATTTATCATCTAAATCAAGTGAAGGCTATTTATTGACTTATTGATTCTAATTCAAAATGAGAACTTAATTAAAAGTTTAGTTCATTACCACACAATTACATGGCCCTCAAGACATTTCCAGGCTAGTAAAGTGCATGCTTAATCATGTGGTATATTGGGAAGGCTGGATCTTCAGTTGTTATAAATCAGACATTAGTGGTGCCATGCTAATTTATGCCATCTGGGGACAGGGCCTATTAGTTTTCTATGCAGGAGACAGTTGTTATTGTTTTAAATAACAGAACTACAATGTAATGTTGTCCTTTGCTGAGCAATAGCATATGTTAACTTCCCACCAGAAGGCAAAGTAGTGATGAGAAATTTAGTCTCAGTGCCATATACACCACATATATATACCCGCCTCAGAACAGAAGTGCTCGTGAACAGCATAAAGGACTGTCTGCCAAAATGTTAATATCAGGCCCCGGAGAAGCTCTTCTGCCTTGGAAACGTGCTATAGTGACTCTGCTAAGAGAGATTCTGGCAAAGAGCAAACTTTCCTGCCAATTGCTCTGAAGAACCACAGCACACATGTATCAGGATGCAGGCAACATCTACACAGATGTGCTATGCAAGCTCTGACATCCCTTCTGGTTCTCAGCCTCACAGGGCTGCACCTACACGTTACAGCTTGTGCTTCTTCCCCTCTGCACAGCTAGTGGAATAGTTTATGTAAATTTGGCTTCTGAAGCTGAGGTTCTTTGAATGCAGCAAATTTAGGATTTGTACTTGCAGAGGACCAGAGTTCTGGCTATATTTGCATTCACATAACACAGCGTGCCAGGGATCTAATCTTGAGCATTTTTGCATGTTTACATACTTTTTGAACATTTTTACATATTTACAAATGGTCAGAACTTACAGTCTGGGAATCAAATTGTGAAAGGCTTTCACATGGAGGCATGAGGCATATTAAGGCATAGAGCATTTGAAGGCAAGTTAGGCTTTTCATGCAGACACACACTGTATCCTCAGTGAGTGAACTTCATGCACTAAAAAAGAAACTCAGCAAAACCACACTGAATGATACTATTTGGTGTGATCCACAATAAGAGTCTGAAGTCTTTGCTTTGCCTGGCATCTTTATTCAGCTAATGCTTCCTATCTCTCAGCATCCTAAAAAGAATTAGAGGAGGCAATTTCTACATACGCTCGTATTTTGGACTCTCAGCATAGGATTTTCAGCAGTAATGTTGGGGTGGGCTAATGTCAAGGAACACAGATTTTGCTGCAGTTCTAACCTTAGGGACTAAAAGATTTTTCAGCTCGTGTGTACTGTACTTAGACTGACGTCAACACGAGTCAGACACCAGCAAGGAAGCAGGCGTAGAAACAGTTTTCAGTCAATTCTCTGTTAGCTATGGGGCTGTTATTACAGTTGAAAGGAAGTGCACCTAGCAGGGTAGCAGGTGTGGGGTGACTGTGCAAACAGCAAAAATTACACCTGTTCGATCTGAAGTGTGTAAAGGACAGAGGCAAATGAGTGCAGAAGGGCACCAGACACAGCACTCATGCATCTGTCACCCAGCAAAAAGGAAGCGTGTTCTGCAGGAAGCACAGTGATTAACCTAACATGGGTGCACGTGTGCTCGTGTGACTGCTGTGGTGGTGGCAACAGAGCCAGATGAGTGAAACCTTAAGTGACAGGGCTTTTGAAAACTGGTACGTCTGTAGGCCAAGGAGTATCCATGTAAGGAATTGATTGGGGGAACAGGCATTTTAATAGCTGCATAGTAGGTGCACCTGCTACTACTCAATGTGCAACCAAATAGTATTTTCCAACTATTGATTGAGCACATCCCAGACCTGCTGAGGAGCTGTTTTTCCATAATGCCAGATGATGTGTGTGACTGCTCTTCTCTGTTGTCTTGGACATTTCTGGAACAAGAAGATATAAACTAAGATGGCCTCTGCTATGCTTGGTTGCAATATCTCCAGCTGTCAAGAACCCACGTTTTATCCATTACAATTAGATTAATGTGCCTTTCTAGTGCTCAGAGCTCTGAGCCATCACACTGAGTTTGTGGCAATAGCTGCATGAAACATCCTGCTGTCTCAGATCCCACTTACTGTTGCACTAACTGTTTTTTCTCTCCCTGCTTGTGCTTTCTTCTAGGGTCCATTTTGGTAGGTTGAGATCAAGCAGCCTTTTTGTGTGTGGCCAGTATATATTACTGGAATGGACAGAGGCATAAGTAAGAATAAAAGAGTTTGCCTTGCAGACATGCTCTGTGCCATAGCTTGTAAACTGGAGTCATTTTCATTTTGCTTCTTTGCTTCTGGTATGTCTGGTTTTTCCATCCAAGAAAAAAATCAACATGTGTTTGCCTAGCTCCCTTGCAGAACTTTCAGCATCTGACAGAGAATTTCCCTGACACCTTATGAATCCCATTGTGCTGGTTTTGGCTGGGATAGAGTTAATTTTCTTCATGGTAGCTAGTATGAGGCTATGTTTTGGATTTGTGCTCTGATAATACAGAGATGTTTTTGTTATTGCTGAGCAGTGCTTACACAGTGTCAAGGCCTTTTCTGCTTCTCACCTCACCAGCGAGGAGGCTGGGGGGGCACAACAAGTTGGGAGGGGGCACAACCGGGACAGCTGACCCCAACTGACCAAAGGGATATTCCAGACCATATGATGTCATGCTCAGTGTATAAAGCTGGGGGAAGGAGAAGGAAGGGGAGGGATATTTGGAGTGATGGCATTTGTCTTCCCAAGTAACTGTTACGCATGATGGAGCCCTGCTTTCCTGGAGATGGCTGAACACCTGCCTGCTGATGGGAAGTAGTGAATGAATTCCTTGTTTTGCTTTACTTGTGTGTGCGGCTTTTGCTTTATCTATTAAACTGTCTTTATCCCAACCCACAAGTTTCTCACTTTTACTTTTCCGATTCTCTCCCCCATTCCACCGGATGGGAGTGAGCAAGCGGCTGTGTGGTGCTTGGTTGCTGGCTGGGGTTAAACCACGACACCCACCGAAGCCTGAAATAGAGCAGTTCAGGGCTAGCAGAGCTCTTTATAAAACTGCCATCAGTAGGCATGTTAACAGGGCAATGCAACCAAGCAGTTTATCACTGCTTTTCAGGCTTGCAGATACTGGTCTGATGGGGAAGAGCTCATGCTAGATAAATTTTACATCAATTTCAGATAGTGTCTAGTAGTGAGGGTAACTGAACGTTACAATAGACGAAGGGGGCAGCATGATTGACATCATTTGGAGTCTTTAAGAGGCAGTTTGGATATCTTTCTAAAAGATAGTCTTTCAAACTGGCTTTGGCATGAATGGTCCCTTCTGGCCACAGAATCTGTCCAGAATGTATCATTCATTCAGCTCTTTCCTTCATATGTAACAGGCAGAGTAAGTCCTCAGCATGATCATCATTTGCATAAAGATAATGGTTGTAATAAAAGCCTGTGCTTCAGGGGTTTAGCTGGGTAACCACTGGGGTCAAGAAAGATTTTTTTTCTCCCACTATACAATTAGCCAGATGTACTCTGGGTTAGTGTTTGCTTAGTTCCTCTGAAGTACTGGAAATTGGCCATGCCTTAGAGACTGACTCCTCCCTGGTCAACCTCGCAGTGGGCGAGGGTTATACTGAGACTCCTCTCTCCAGTACCCGGGGGAGGCAGTCTGGTCATTTTCTCAGACCTCAGAGCATCTCCTGCAGCATGAGAGCACAGCTAGTTGGGTGTATCTCGCCAAACAATCCCTCATCTCCAAACAATCTCGCAGTATCTGCACGCCTTTGGAAATGTAACAACCTGCAATAAAGATTAGAGTAACTAATTCCTTTGTTTCTAAACTTTTCTGCTTGCAACACCATTTCTGGAGTTGTAAATCCCTTTCTGTGCTCATATAACATCATTTGGGGAAGATAATACCAAGAGGTTCCAAGATGGGAATATCTATGTTAAATAATCAGTAGTTTCTTACAGCCTTCACCTCTGCTGTTGCATTTGTATAGCCTGTGTAGGCGTACCCACCTCCACCCCCCACCTCAGTCCCCTTCAGGCCCTGTGATAGAGGGGCTGCAGGTGTGTAAGCCCAGGCACACCAGGGAGAGTCTGCAGGAGCCTGGGGAGGTGAGTGTACACCCTGTGTATTAACACCCAGCTGGAAATACTTAGGCAGGCTGTCTGCAAAGAGGTTGTGAAGCAGCCTTGCTGGGAGAAGGATGTAGAGCCTTCTGTGCCCTGGTTGTCCTTGGGAGCGCTTTTTGGTGGGGGTTTTTTGGAGTGGTGAAGGCAGACTGTGAAACTGGAAGAGGAGATCAGAGGTGAAGATAACTTGCCAGTCTTGTGCTTGCTTTCAGAGTTGCTGTGCCTTTCAGGCATCTAAGCTGTGTGTTAATCCACATTTACAATATGCTTGCGTCAGATTAACTCCTACTTTGTGGGCACTAAGAACTATCTGTATTATGCAGATTCTTAGAAAATTAATAATCTGTGGGCTGAATCTTACCTGTGTGAGTAAATAGGTGAGTATAAAGACCTATACGTGAGGATCTGCAGCAACAGATCCTCAGGCAACACAAAACAGATTTGATCCTTCTTTCCTAACATCCAGTGATTTTAATGGAGCAGGGAGAAGCCTAACAAGATTTGCCAGGAGGCATTACTGAGATCTGGTGGCTGTGGCAGCTGAATGCTGCATAAAATGTGTAACTGTTCATATGCTGTAGAGTGCTTGGGTCGAGTCATTGGCCTTTTACTACGGTTCCTTTGGCAGTAAAACTTCCATCTTTGTGACAAAGTAGTCATGGTGATTTAATGCAAATGCATTTTCTAATACAGGGCTCCTGGCAGCTCAGGAATGGGTCCTGATCCTGCAGCTGTGATTGTACCTATTTTCATTATTATAAACAATTGTTTCTAGTAGAGCTGTTCACAGGAGCGCATCTGCTGTTAATCTTGGGCAGTGCTGGGAAGTTTTACTTTCAAATATTTCTTTACTCAGAGTGGCTTCCTGTGGCTACTCTACTGCACAGGTTTGTTGGCTATTAATAGACTTTGGACCATAAGCTAATTCTTTTCAGTTTGTATACAGTAGCTTTTCTCCTCTTGTTTTCTTAGAAACTTCCACGAAGATGGGTCTTAATGCTATTTTTAGTTGTTGAAACCAAGGTTAGGGGAATATGCCTAGTGTAACTAAATTCATAGAGCAATTCCTTAGCATGGAACAGGATCTGATTTGCAGTCTTCCTTTCTTACTGCTACACAATGAACATGGTAGAAACAGGAGTTATTTTATGTATAACCAAAAATCTGTTTTGTGTAGGGTGGGAAAGCATCAAGTTTCTTAGAACTGAGTGCCACAAGATGAATGCCTGCTCTAAGGAACTTCCTTTCAAGCTATTCTTTCAGTATTTTCATGTGTTCTTACACTATATGTTTAGGCAGAGTGCTGTTTTTTCACCATTACTCGTAAGCAGGGTTGGATTTGTCACATTAGATGTTTTCAAAATCATCTCCCCCTGCCCCATGTATATTTGTTTTCTTTTTGACATTAATAGCAGATCTGCCTCAGAATTTTCAAAATTGAAGTAAACAGTTTTTCAGAAAAAATTCTGCCAAATACTGCTTGTTTTCAACCCTCCTGCAGAGTAATAGAGGTCAATGGAATTTCTTTTCACTGACAAAGTTCATAAAGTCTAATTGTACTTAGAATTTCTGGATGTCTTTCCAGTTTTTTCTAGCTCTTACTGGACCTTGATTTTTGTGTTGTTTGATAATCTTTTTTTTCTTTGGAGGGAAAGATAGCACCTGATTTACCTTTAAACCTGCTTTCTCTAGAACTTTGTCACCTTTCAGTGACTCAGATGTGCAGGCTTTTTCCCTTCCTTTTTGAAGGGAACAGATATTCCAGTTACAAGCCAATTTTCTTATAACCACAGTAATTCAAATACACATTGATTCTTGGTCCTATCTTGCCTCGTGAAACTGTTAATGTTGTCAGTGATGTGCCAGTGCACGACACCAGGACAAACATTTGCTCATCAGCAGCCAATATGCTAGTTTGGGGATCATAAACTACCTTTTATAAGCCTTACAAAAAATGAGAATTTTAGTGTAGAGTATATTGACTGTTAAATATGAAGTGTTACCTTTAAAACAAAATCACAGATGTTTAGCGTTATACCAACTGCAATTCCTTTCTCTCATAATATTTAAGTTAGGGTACAATCTAAAAAGAAAATAACTTACATTTTTCCAACTATTACTATAATTTTCTTTAGTGAACTGTATTAATTTCAAAAATTTTACTCCGAGTTGCTGCTACCACTTTCTGCAAGGTTTGGATTTGATTGTTTGCCCCACTATCTGACTAGTGTTGCAGTCATCTGTAAACAGAGGAGACATTTAGAGTTAGTAAAATGAAAACATTGAAGCTTTGATCAGGGGAAAAGCAGGAGGTAGGTTTTGTTTTTGAATTTCTTCTTCATGATTTTACAGTTTATTAGTGCCAGGTTAAACAAGCTAATGGGTTCAAATTATAACAAAATAATTGCAGTGGTTTATAGAGCCACTATGAAATAACTCCACCCCCCCCTCTTTTAACCTTTCATCTTAGTCTCATTCTTATCTGTGGACTGCCCCTTTGCCCTCCTCTTCCACTTCGCCTGAAAAATAAGCAGAAAATACAGTTTATGGTATGCCTGTACACACTTCTAGGTTTTTTTTTTGTTTTAATACATCCCCAGAGGAAAGTGGGTAAATAAATACACATTTTTCAATAGTTGTAGAGCATTTGTTTAACATTGGCTAACTCCCCGATAACCAGCAGAAGATTATACACGCAAATCTAATTTTCTTGCAAACTTAGGTCTCCCTTGGGAACCTTGGTGGCTGCCTGCAAACATTTTCCTTGAATCAGCAGTATCAGTAAAGATGCATTATGTTGCTAAAAGTATATAATGTAAAAAGTGAAGTAAAAAATGGAAGAAGATTTAGACAGTAGGAGGAGATGGAAAAGGGAAGTACTATAAAGGCAAGGGCATCTATAAAGACAGAGGGGTCTAAGCCTTTTACAATAGAGGCAGTCTGAAATAACCATGGTTTCTTCTTTGAGTCGTGAGAATAGCTATTTTCTTGTTTAAAAGCTTAAAGAGCTATTAAGTTGGGCAAATCACTGGTAAAACAGCTGGAAATGTAAATAGCAATTTAAACAGTCCATTGCCCCTCAATCCAAATGTGGAATGTGCAGATCTACTTCAAAAAAGTTCCTCTGGTTTTATTATATTGTCAACGGTAAGAGGATTGAGTAGGCACCCTTTCTCCATGGGCTGAATGGAGACGGTGTGCTTTATTTAGAAAATCCACAATTTTTTTTCCTTTTCTCATTTTTCTCCTTTTTTCTCCCCCCCCTCCCCTTTTTCCTTTTTTCCTTTTTCTCAATTTTTTTCTTTCTTTTTTCTTTTTTTTTCTTTTTTTTTTTTTTTTTTTTTGCAAGTGAGCAGACGGGTCTCTAATTTTCACACCATTCTCCCTTAGAGACCTCCTTCAATTGCACCATTCTTTCATTATGTGGAACTAATGAAGTGCTCTGCAACCTTTAGGTCTCCAAAGAATCCATTGCTCTAGGAATATAGTCCTTAAATAAAACATGTTTCATTGGCTGACTTCAAAACACTATTCTTACGGGGGGAGGGAGGGGGGATAAATAATTGGCCTGGAATCACTGTGTGAAAAAAAAGAAGAAATTACATTGGACAAAGCTTTTAAATTATAGTTACAGTCAAAGGATACATTCAGCAATGGCAGTTTTGGTTCTTATTCCTAGTAAGTTACCAAAATTGGAATATAATTTTTTGAAGTCCCAAATGACAAATCTTTTTATGACTATTGTCTTTTCAGTGCCTGTGTTCTATTGAAAACTAACGGGTTTTGTGATGTAAAAAAATAATGCAATGCCAGATCAATAAGACTAATAATTCAGCAGCTGAGTTTGAAGGCTGGCTGCCTTGGGTGTCTTAAGAATAACACCTCACATTTTATATGTTGCTTTTCATCTTCAAAGTACCCACCAAACACTAACTCAGTCATGTGGCTTGTTTATTCAGCCTGTGAAAGCATAGATCTGTATTATCCATGATGTATCAGATGCCTTATTCTCTTGTGAATATTCCTGTGTATGAGTGCAACTTATTTTCGTTTGCCATTACGGACCTTGTAGAACACAGCTATTTCAAATTTGTCAAAGTCTCTTCTCTTTCTAAGCAATGTCTGCCCTCTGGCATTTTTAATTGATTTGCCTTTCTTCTTTAAAGCTTTTAATTGGTCTGAGCCCTGTTTTCCTTCCCCTGTCCTAAAGCCAGTATCCTTACAAGCAATGTGTGCGCTCTCATAATATCTTTGTCTGCAAAATCTGCTATTAAATTTTAAAAAAATAAAAAACGAGGGAGGGCGGACGACGACAGGGGAAAAGAAAGCTATAGTTCAGCATAAGATTGCTTGTATATGTCAAGCTTGTATCTGAACCCAGCAAAGAAATGTAAACATTTCATTTTTTTATTAGTATTCATTTCCCTTAGCATTGCTTATCTTTTGCTTAATTTTATTTGGTACTTGATCTAATTTGTAGCATATTGGATTTTGGCTTTGGTAAACTGAAGTAACACTATCAGCATGATTATTGTTATAGTACTGGCATGAGAGATTTGCTGGCTTAATTTCAGTGAAAACTAGAACAAACTGTAATGTCTGTCTTTGTCTGTAAAATAATTTATATTTATAGAAACTGTTGTAATCATCTTTTTTTGAGCGAAAGGATTTCTTGGAGCATAACTATTCTACAAAACCCAGGACTTATCCCAAATTTCCAGTCTAAAAATAACATATGTAAGCTCTGTTGAACAGATTAGAAAACAAAACAGTGCTTAATGAACACGGAGCTTTAGTTTTTGGGTTGCTAAGGATAAGTTACAGTCTTTAATTAGCTCCCAATGTATCTTAGTAGGACAGCACACCGTGCTTTGCAGTACTAAAGACTGTGGAGCAGGAGTCAAGAATATGGACTAAGTTTTGCCAAGGTCATTTGTAGCAATGGTTGCCTAATTGTGGATCCTCTCAAGTGGCCTGATTTCAAACATGCACAGAGCTCACAGTCACTGCATTAAGCCACTCTGAGTTGTATAATGGAGACACCTGAAATCCCTTTGAAAGTCTCTGCTCTGACTCTATTTCTGGGTTTCCAAACTTCCCATGTGAACCTGAGAAAATCATTTAACTTCTTTGTATGTTCTTTCCCTTATCTTTACTAGGGGAGGATAATATTCCCCTTTTCTGTGCTATGAGACCTAAGTCATGAATATTTATCAATGGCTTTGTGCAGAAGAGAGTTGTACAATACTGGCCTCATCATAAATAATTTTTGAAATTGCAAATTGGAAACCTGCTGCAGTTTTTATAGCTTGGTATAGGAGCCATTCTTGAGCTGTATCCTGTCAGTTCTTTGTGTGGAGTAACGTTTATGTAACTTTGGTACATAGAGAGAAAGTTCATATTGTGCTTTCTTCCCAAAACGGCGTGTGCAGTCCCAGGCTGACAAGCCATGGGTGGCAAGCAATGGGAGCACAAAGTGATGGACAGATGACTCGGGCTTGCACAGCTGGCAGCACTTGCAGTTGTCCAGCCGCTCGTGGTATCCTTCCACTACAGATACAGTTGTGGGCTCTACTACACCTCCGCTGTGTCCAATTTGAATGAGGACAATGCAGTGCAAGCTTCCCACAGAGCTGACCACTACTGTTCTGCACTCTGCAGAGTTGGTGATCTTGTCATTTAGATCTGGCAAGGTTTGCACACCACTGGTGCAAACTTCAGTGCAGAACTGAAGGCTGAGTAAAGCCAGTAGAAAACTCTATGTTATTCTGAGTTGTTGAGTTGAAAGCAGATGAGAATTGAGACCCTGTTTGAACGTTTAATCACATGCTAGCTGAAGACAAAACCTACAGGGAAAGCTGTAGAAGGTAGGTATCACCATGTTCAGTGTCAGTTCAATAAAGGCTTATTGTGTAGATTAAGTTGGCTATTTCTAGGTGTAAAGAGAGAAACCTGAGATGCTGTATTTAAAGCAGGTTCTGAACATCAACAAGATCATACATGTGCTATCTGCAGTCTTGGTCTTGACCCATGTAGATATCTACATACACCTAATTTGCCCTTTTTGGTGTCCAAGGATTCTTTACATTCACTTGGAAATTGGTGGGACAAGTTTTGATTTTGCTTTTCTACAATTCTACTGTAGGTATTTGATTGAAATTAATTCCAGATTCTTTTAGATGTGTAATTAAAGCAGGATCAGTTGAAGTACAATGAGAATTTATCGGGGAGCTCTCAAGCAGTCAGTAGCTTCTGCTTCCTGTATTTTCACTTAGTGATAATATGCATTTTTCCTGATTTCATGAGCTTTCTGAGCACACCTTTGTGAACCAGTCTTACCATCCTGTTCTCTTCCGTAAGCTACTTTCACTGTAATTTAGTATACCTATGATAATCCAACCTATCTCTGATGACATAATAATACTAACAAACTGCAACATTTTTAGTAGGTCTACACTGTGCATTTCATATAATTTGAAAAGAGAAGCAGTAAGCATATGAGACCAAATCCTTCTGTCTTTATTCATACAGCTATGCCCATTCAGCTGAACAGGATAATATGCAGGATTAAAGTGAGTGGAATTTTACCCTTTCTATATCAAGGCCTCTTGAGGATGCTGCATTTAATTCTATTTGATAATCTTCACTTTTATTTGCCATTTCACACCACCTGAAACTGCAGCTGCCTGTCAGGAATTGAGTTAGTTTGAGCTTCAGCTATCTCATAGGTAGCTTACCGCACTAAAGCATTGGCTCCTCCAGAGAGCCCTTAGGGAGAAGAACTCATTTAGCAGAAAACGATAATTGGGTTTTCCAAATGGTTCTGGAATTTTCACTGTGTGTTTGGGTAGGATGATGTATTTTAAAAGCCTCTGCAAGTGTGTAACTGAGCAGGCTGTGCTTTTAAGGATGAAGTAGACTACTAGGCTACCCTGATTCCTGGTTCCTTTAAAGATGATTACTGGAAAAACATGTAAGTGTGAGACAAGCATTCTACCATAGAGAAGCAGCAAGCTTTCAGTATGAAGGTTTTGGGGAGGGATGTTTACTTTCTGTGCTGGAGAGGGATCACTGCTGAGTCCTTCACAGCGGTGCTGCGAAGTGGGCCTGGTATCTGTATGAGCATGGCCCGTGAACCATGGGCTCCCTGACAGCAACTGGAATTGCACGTACAGTCAGAATAGGACTCTGAAATATAATCCTGGGACTTGGGGAAGATGTGGGAGAAGGAATGAATATTTGCTGACCTTTTGTTTTGATAAACTCTCTGCAAACTCAGGTTAGAAGAACTGCAAATATCAACACCCGTGGGTGTATAGACTTATTTTTTTTAGGAAGGAGGTGTAGAAAAGTCAAGAGGCAAAGATTTGAGCTTGGGTATTTTCTGGTATCTTCTATGTTGGAAGTTTCTCTTAAATCACAATGATCATGCTAGTTTCATTCCATCAGATCTGTCTGGTGTGTTGAGAAGCACAGCATGAGTCTACTCAAAATATGGTCTTTGCCTATTGCTGCATAGTTCTATGGGAGCTGAATTTTACTTGTATTGTGCCCATTAAAACCCTAAGCACACAACTGTATTCTTAGGTCTAACTTCTATTTTTCATTTACTTTGGCTAGTCTTTTGGCCTAAAACATGCTCATCTTCCCTGAGTAATGCTCACAACAGTGCTCAGCATCAGCATTTTAAGTGTTTGAATATCTAAAAATGTGAGGAACACAGCTTATCCTTCCATAAAAGACTCTGCTCAGTCTTCTGAAAAGTTAAACAATATTCTAGTAGTTAAAGAAGCTTCATCCAAGTATTCTTATAAAGATCCTATTGTGAAATAAGACAGTCTCTTTTTCCCTTCTCTCTTAAAAGACACTGAGGGAAATCATCTTCTCCCTGCTTTGAACACTTCTCTGTTCAGAAGCACTGTTCTGTTTACTGGGAAGTGGTTGAAACTTCTTATCTGTTACAATCCTTCGCTAATCTGAGCATAGCTAGAGATGGCAACAGAGTTGCTTACTACGGGACATTAGGAGACAGAACCTTGCTTGTTCTCATTTTGAACCTTTGACTGTCTTGTGGTGCTGCTCTGCTAGTCATTTCTCATCAGGTGAACACCACAGTCTTCATGCTACAAGGCTACAGGCCTAACTTTCTGCTGCCATCTACCTGATACTCATTTATCTTTCCAGGTGACAGCTGGAGTATTTTATATCAGTTTGTCACAGCTGAAGAGGCCTGGGCTACAGTCAAAGCAGGGGAGATGCAGGCTCCCTGATCAAAGCTTATCTCAGTTCAGCTGTGTTGGATGAACAGAATAACTGAATTAAAATGTACTTAATTAAAGCACAAAGAATTACATGTGTTTATATTTCAGTGAAGGCATCTACTTTGGAATAGAACTCTACTTGGTCAACACAGGTTTTGTCTAGGATAAAAGTTGTTATTGTTAATAGACCAGGCTTACTGGATAAAGTCAGGGCTTGATCTAAAATACCTCTTTAGCAACATACTTCTTGCTCAAGATTAAGTTTTTATGGCAATGGGCTCTTACACTGATGATCATGTGCAGTAAAGATTGCAGCTAAACAAGGGGATAAGTACATACATACACTTGCACCAAAATAAGCATATTGGGTTTAGGAAATTTGTATGCAAATCTCCACCACTACATAGCTCCCTACTACACAGATAGCTAGGACTTGGGTTGGTAAAGGGATTGATGCCCTGACCTGGTGTTTGGTCCTCCAGATGTTTTTGCTGGAAGAGTTCTTCTCCCTGCAGTAAATTGAACAGATGCTGCAATACAAAATTATCTAATTTTCAACTGCATTAGGCCCTTTTCATATTACGGCAAATTAAAGGGAAAGCCTTGAGAGAAGCTTTGGTACTGTGGGCCTCCCTGAAGAATGCAGAATTTTGAACTGGTACACAAATCTCACTCTAGCCCTCAGTGGCAGGATGAGTGGGTGGGGAAGGAGGAAAACTGCAGGAGCAGGCTGCATTACAGATTATTTTTCTTTCCTGTCTGCATGAAGGTGTCCTGAGAAACAATCTTAAATTGTTCGTGGAATTGTGGAATCAGGAAAAATTTGTATTAAAGAACTTCTATTGGAATTTTCCTACAGTCTTGTTGCTGCTGTTAATGTTTAAACTGAAACATCTGGGGTTCAGGAAAGGTCCAAAAGAACTGATGCAAGGGTCTTACGGGATCCTACCATGACTTGGCAAAATGTCCTGCCAACTCAACCACCTCTGCAGCTGCTGTGTCAAGCTGCAGTTGAAATTTGCAGCCTCTGGAAGTCTTGGGGCTTCTGGGAGTGTTTTGGGTTTGGTTTGGGTTTTTTTAGGGGGGGGGAGTGGGGTGGGTGCAGGGCTTTGAGTTAGAACAAAATAAAATTTCACAATATTAGTCCTTTGTGAAGTGGAATCAGCTTTTTCCTCTGAACTGCTGTCATGGTATGTTCTACAGAACAGAGAGGACTGCCTGTGTGGATTAGAGCCATGTTACTCACCACATCTGGTTTTGAGCTAAGCTGAAGAATAAAGGGACTGTGAGTAGAGGCCATGGCCCCTACGCTTTATCTTGCACTATACGATTCTGAGCCTGCTGAGACAGTCTTTGCAGAAGTCTATATGCAAGAGTAGTCCTGCTGATGAGTATGTACATGCTTCAGTGTTGCTTGCATGTTCAGGGCCTTGATTAGACTGGGAAAGCACACAGATAACTGACTGCAGATCGTGGATAGCAGTAAGAAAGGAAACAACAAAAAGTACCTCTGCTTGAGTGCCCTGATAGCTTTGAAGAAGAAATCAGAGCCAGCTGTAGCCATTTCTGAAGGACAAGTTCACTTTAAAAAGACTGATCATAAAATGTCTCCTAAAAGCACCCAAAAGCTTCCTTATCTGTTGGGTTACTATAATTCTTGTTGCTGTCCCATGCAGTCAGAGCAGTTAATGACTATCCAGGATTTAAGATAAGAAATGACTGGCATAGTCCTAAAATACCCAAGACAGTATTTTCCTCTGAGTTGCTTGATCTTTTCAGGCTGTGCAAACCTGGGTATTTGAGAGGATAGCATGTTAAAACAGCAGCAATGCAGCATATTTCTTTGTAATCACAATAATCAGTGAAATTCATTTTGCGAGTAACTGGGCTGCCAATGATGAGAATACAATGGTAAGTAATCTGTACCAGATCAGGAGCCAGAGTTTGTACTAGCATAAAGTCACTGTTTTGAAGGCTTCGTCACTGAGTTAAAATTCTGATCCTACTCTGGTCTAAAGTTAGTGGATGGACAGAGTAATGGGATCGCCACTCAAATCATCCCCTTTGTAGTCAGAATAGGATTCAATGCTGGCATTTCAGCACCTCCTACATCTTTCTGTGAAGTTCAGGTAAATATGCTGTGCCTTAGCTTCTGTCAGCTGGTATGTTTTTTTGTTTAAATGGGTGTTCTCACCATCCGTTTTCTTGCTCTAGAACATCTACTGGCACAGAAATCTGAATGCTTAGCTACTGTTTCCCTAGTCTGTCTGTCTGGGTTTTTTTTGTTTGTTTGTTTGTTTTTCTTTTTCCGTGATATTTCCCTTCTGGCTCCCTTATGCTGTCACTTCCTAAAGCCAAACCATTTAAAAATGCTGCTGCCCATCTCCTTGTGAGCACAAAGGCCCATCACCACCTCTAAAAGTATTGTGGCAACAGAGTTGACAAACAGGACTTTAAGAAAGGTGTTCTTTTCAGCTGCGTGTTTCCACAGGTCCTTGTCCTCCTCTTCCACCTGCTGTGGTGTCATCTCATAACAGGTAGTACATACAACCTTGTTCTGTGCAATTCCTCTTGCAGCTTTTATAGGTGTCCCTTATTCATTTTAAGGGAGACTGCAGGTCATGAAGTTTTACCCAGCTCTTTATGCATCAAATCCTCATTCCTCTGAGAGTGAGTACGAGTGATGGAGGATCTACTCTAATCTTGGTGGTGATGGTGGTATGTTCCAGTTCTTCATTAATATTATCATCTTTCCCTCTTTGTGGTTACAATCCAAGCAGGAAGAAAAAAAAATAATCTCCATTACTCTTTCTAGTAATGTTTTTCTGCCTCTCTAGCTGCTAAAGCATTTTTCTGAATGGAAAACTGCTCATAAGACAGTTAAGGGGAAAGCAGCTTATGAATTTGTAGATATGCAATGCTCAATAAGGCGTATCATGATCCACCACGTTAAAAGATTTTCAGGTTTAAGGAAATGCTTTTGTATGAGATTTAATCTTTATTGGCACCCTGGCAATGAAAGGGGAGGGTCAGTTGGATGAAGCAGGTGACATGTTTTGGAGGAAGGTAACATCACAGTAGAAACAGGAGAGTAGCTGTCCTCGAGCATGAGTTGATGTATCTCTTCAAAGGTTGGCACTGACTTACATACTTTTTTGGCTAGAATATCCAAATTTACCACTATTTCTACAAGGTTTCAGCCATTGTCTCACTGATGAGTGAGATAAAATTGATTGTAATCTCACCAAAGCTGTGGAATAAATATCCCCTTTTAACTGTTACAGCAGCTGCTATGTAATTCCCCATCCCCTCCAAGGAAAAAGAAAAAATATCCTCCTCCTCCTCCTTTCAGACACTGAATTTTCTTGTACAAAACTTTCATTATGGATTATGGTGGATTTTTTTTTTCTTTTCTCCCAGGTAGAAGGACAAATCGATAAAATACCTCAGCTGCATGCTGCTACTTAACTTCTGGGAAACTTAGATGCTGTATTTTCCTAGAAAGAAGTAACATAGCATTAAGCACGTGGTACTAAGCATGTTCATTGCCTCTAGTTTCAAAAGCTTCCCCTAAGTATGTGTAGAAATGTAAAATGGTCTATATTGCTTTGAAGACCTGGTTTTACATTGTTCCTTTCTTCCTAATAGAAAAGATTTAAATAATGTTTGGAGATACATGTTCAAGGGTTCAAAGTATATATGCTCCTTGCACAAATTCTGGCACATGGCCTCCTTGTCCCCTATATGAGGGAGGCAGATTTCACTCAGCCCTCCATACACTTCAGGGAAAGAGAAGAACTTCAGTTAAATAAAAGGATTCTCCCAGGGTTTGTATGTCTTGCTGGCCTCATGAAAGTCCTAACTGGGGAGACAGACAAAATAAGTTTAGTATGTACTGCTGTATTAATACAGTGACAGACAGGCCCTGCTACAGTGGGCTTGCCCTATAAATGGGCAAGATGGATAGAAGGAAGAAAGAGAAACAGGAACACAGAGGTACAGCAATTTACTCACATTTGCACAGGCTGTCCAGTGACTGCTGTGATTCCTAGCCCTGTCTATAGCTTGTGTTGCCTGCTATGGCAGCGTTGGCCCCAATATACAGGTGTTCATAAATAGCAAACCAGGAAACCAAATAATTCCACAGATGCTGTTCTGTCTTCTCAAAGTATTTTTGGAATGGTGCATGTCTGTGGTAGAAGGTGTTCTGGAGGCAAGATGACTGACTGTTCTGCAGCCACACTTCTATTGATCCCCTTGGCCTTCCCGGTATGCAGGTGTTCATGGACATCCTACTCTGTAAAGAGACAGGTCCTAATAAAACATATCTCTTATTATTATTTTATTGGAATATTGCCCAAAAGCTTTAAAGACATTGGTATGGAAGAACATTAGAAGCACATGCAATCCATTAACATGCAAGGTGTCACTGCAGACTGCCCAAAGGTTTTCAGGCAGAGCTCAAGTATGTTGGTAGAGAGCTTAAAGGTGGTGGTTCCAGGCTAGGCCCCCTCCACCTTCAATTCAGGTAGCTCTTGCTTACACTACTTATACAGAGCAGATTTATGGTCATGAATCTGGCTCTTAGTTTCCACTAAGAAGCAGCTTCCACTTGGAAAAAGCTGCTTGGTCATTACTTCTAATATTAAATTTTTCATGGAAGCATCTGTGCAATTGACATAGGGATGATGTTAGATTATGATAAACAAGCACAGAAGCATAATTACAAGTGGAAAAGGTGAAAGTCCACAAGGATCCGTTTTCTAATATGTGGCCCTTAGCAAGGAAAACTGCTGAAAAGACCTTTCTGGAAATATTCAGCTTGGCACTGTAGATCATATTCCTTATTGTATGTGATGATCCTGACTTACGATTGAGGCCCTCTTTTGAGAAACACTGTACCATTGTATTTCCTTATATGTGCTGTCAGTCAGGAACTTGTGTGGGGGTTTTTGGGGGTTTTTTTGTGTTTTTTTTTAAAAAAGGGCAAGCTTGCTAAAAGATGGACACCTGATATGAAGGATCTTTAGCTTTCACTTTCATGCCACCCTTGGAATATACAAGGACAAATATAGATAGCATGATATTTGGATCAAGGTGACTGCCCTTCCTGCATGCCATACAGGTGGTGTTAGTACTGTACAGATTATAAATGCATAGAGTCAGGGAAGATAAAAGGCCCAAGTGTAGTGATTCTGTAAGAGTAACTTAACAGATGCAGTTAACATGACACAATACATGCTAGAGAGCAAGTCACTAAGGCAATTGGAGTATTTTGTTGCTTTAGGAAACCTGTTTATTACACTGTGACTTTAAAAAAGTTGAGGTAGTTAATTTTTAGACATTTCTAGTGAAGTCCTTCATGGAAAATAAACTTTTTGGACAATTTATCCCATGATAAATTGTAGCATGACTTCATGAAGTGGAATGACGAGACCAATTATGAAGTTTTTTTTTTTTTAAATTAGTAAGAAGGCTTAGCCTTATTTTTTGCCTAGGACAAAACTCATACTTACAAAGTCTTTGAAAATAAGAGCCTTTCCAAAAAGATCGGTGTGGTGGTGTTGACAAGGTAAATATCACCCACCCTACCAGCGGATGCAATGGAGATGATCGTTCTGCTACAGCATGCCATGAAACTCACTAGGTGGAGCTCTAAGGTACCAGGTAATCCCTCGGGGGACCTCCATGGAAGAAACGCTCAGTGTATCCATGGGAAGACTCGAGCATGGCATTCACAACTGCACCTCAGCGTAGTCGCACAAAAATGAGGGACCGGAATTACAATAATAATACTCCTGCCCTACCCCTAAAGGATTAAGGACAGGAATGCCCAAAGCAGAGGTGTAAACATTCAGAAAGCAAACAGCTTTTGCGCCGTGCACTAGTTATTTAGTTTTATGAAGGGAAAAGATAGTGGTGTGTACTTTTACTAACCAAGCAGCTGGGCTGAACAACTTTTCTCACGTTTTCTTCCCGTCTCTTCAGGCTTAAAGATACTTAATGGTGCTACTCTCTGGGCAAGCGTATTGTACTGAAACATGCATACGTTTGGGAGGAACTTGACAAAAAGAGGCATCTAAAGTTATGACAGGGTGTATCTATTATCCAGGTGACAAGTGGATGTCACACACAACGGGCAGCCTTGCTGGGGAATTACGAGTTAAAACAACCTGAAGTAGCAAAGCGTTTCAGTAGGGGGGGGTCTGCGAAAGACAGGCGGGTGTAAAGCAAATAGGGGTGCAAAGTCGTAAGAGGGGATGTCTGCAAGCTGAGTCAGTCTGGAAGTCTTCAGGGTCATGAAATTTGCCCCCGAGAAGTGTAGGCTTAAAGCGGAAGGATTTTCTCCTTCGGGGGGGTGGTGACAATGTCATATTCGTGAACGCGTCTGTATCGGGCTCAGCTGCAGCTGCCCTGATAATTTTGGGGAGATCGCCTGGCCCAGGCCGGGCCGGGGCCACACGGGTCACTTCGGGGAGCCCCGGTTGCCTCGAGTGCAGCGGGGCTTGGAGGAGCAGGACCGGGGGGAAGGCCGGCCGGGGTGGCCGGCTGGAGAGGGGCAAGCGGCTCTGCAGCAAAGCCCTCGGAGCGCTGGAGAAACCCGGCGGCTGGTAATGACCCGGGCCAAGTGGGAACGGCAGCGCCAGGAGTTTGCGAGGCTAAGAGGGCAGGCGGGGGGCGGCCAAAACCAAAATTTTTCTTTTAGTCCGAGCCCGGGAAGGGGGGGGGGGAATCCCTCTCCGCGGTTGTCATGGAGACGGGCGGCCGGGTTCGCCGGACTGTCCGCCCTCAAAGGCCGCAGCCCGGGGGGAGCCATTTCCTCGCGGCTCCCTGCGAGGGGCGCGGGGCTGCAGCCGCCCCCGGCCGCGGGGGGGCGCCCTCTCGGGCTGGGGCGGGGCGGGGCGCTAACGGTCCGCCCGCGCGCCCCGGCGGCTGAGGGGGAACAAAGCTCGGGGCTCGCGCGGCTGCGGACGCCCGAGGACGAAGCCCGGTAACGGCCGCAACGGCTCTCTGCGGGCTTCCTACCTGTCGGGAGGCGGGAGCGGTGGCTAGGCAGGGGAGGGCATCAGGCCGCCGAGCGCCCCGCGCCTGACTAGCAGACACCTCTCGGGGCGGGGAAGAGTTCCACCGCCTCGCCGATTCCTCCCCCCCCGCCCCCGCCACCCACCGGCGGGGCTCAGGGGCAGTCCCGGGGGCGGTGGGGGGCGGCCCGGCCCGCCCCGGCCCGCCCCGGCGGCCGGCACCGCCCCCGCCGCGGGAGCCCCGGCGAATCAGCGGGGCGCTGTCAGGGCGTCAGCGCCGGCGGCTCCGCGCGGCCGGCCCCGAGCGCGTCCCTTATCGCAGACAGGCAGCGGGGGCCGGGGATCGCATCATTATCATGGGCACTGTTTGCTTTTCGCGGCGCTGCTGTTTGCTTTTCGCTCTCGCCTGGGCCGGCAGGTTGGCGGGAGGCAGCGGGGGCGCAGGTAAGAGGCGGGGGGGGGGGGGTCTGCGCCGCCGTGCCGCCTTCCCCAGGCTCGGGCGGCGCGGAGCCGTGGCCCCGGGGGGACCGTGTTTGTCCGCTCTCCTCTCCCCGGTGTAAGGTGTTGAGGGGGAGGTCACCCCTCGCTGCTAGTAGCGCCGGGGGTGTTGGAAGTTGTGGTGGGGAGGCGTTTTCTCGCGTGTTTGACACTGCCGGAGCCAAGGGACGTCTGGAGGGAGAGACGGGGAAGAAAAAGTTACTTTCCTTGAGCGCCTACGAGGTAAATCTGTGCTGAACCCTAGAGACTCCGTAGGGGAAGCGTTGGCTGTTACATCTTCACAGGTTTTCCCTGGCTGCGCATTAACCCAAAGACGTGGGTTTTTTTAACAGTCGCGCTCGTATCTGTTTAATAGCAGGAATGATATTAAGTCTTTGCTCCGGTGTTTAAAAACAACAACAAAAAAAAACCCCAAACAACAACCCCCAAACCCCATCTGCCTAGGAATGTTGTAAGCCCAAAGTAATTTCTTAAAGATGTGTATGCAGTCTCTGAAGTTGTGCTAGAAGCAATCCTTTAAGGTGAAAGGGGGGGGGGGGGCGGAAAAATCCCTTTTCCTCAGATACAAGAGTTTAAAGGCAACAAAATGAACAAAGTCAGCGTAGAAGTTCTTAAAGTCCAAGAAATGCAGTGTGAGATGTGGAGCAGAGAAGGGGCTCATATTTGGTTTTGCCCTTTCATTTGACTCATTGGCATTCACGCCTGACTCCCAGGCATCCTCTGGTTGCTGTGAAATGTCCCCCTTGGCTCAATGCAGTTTGAATTTTTGACGGCATTATAAAGAGTCCAGCTGTCACTTTTGCTGATCTTGATGGGAGATGGGTGCCGGTTTAATGAGACAAAAGTATGAACCAAGGCTTTTTTTTTTAAAAAAAAAAACAACTAACAAAAAACTTCTTTTCTTTTTGTGCTTGACTGGATCTGTGTCTGATCTGGGCAACACCCTCGGATCCCCTAAGCTAATTCACGTAAATCATAGCTAGATCTGAACCGTCTCAGCGGTTAAAATAAACGAATGGACAAGAAAGAAGGAAACAGATTGCAGCAGTCCTGCGTGTCTCCAGAAAATACAACGCTCTGCGTTCTGTTCCCCTCTTTCTTTAAAAAAACCCAACAATACAGCGTCCAGGCAATTCTCTTGCTAGGATCCCTGAGGTGCCCCGCGGGGCCGTCCTGGTCTGCACCTCTCAGAGAAGTTCTCTGCTGTGTGCCATGCCACAAGGTCTGATGATTCTCTCCTCTAAATAGCCCCCTCCTGCCCCCGGTGACTTTGAAGGATCCGTGTGTTATCACTGGAGAGGGCTGAGCGAGCACTTCTGAAACAATTAGCGTTAGGATTTCAAGCTCACAATAGAACTGTTTTCACTTTAGTGCACCTTTTTTGAGGATCTGTTAATCTAATTGGCACGAAACCAACCGCCCGTGTCTCCCGCTGGGTGCCCCCCTCCCTCCGCAGCACCCCTCTCTCGACACTCCCCAAGACGGAGGGAGGCTGGGCTCTGTGCGGCTCTGCTGGTTGTTAGCCGGCTGCTCACCCGCCCCTCCCGGGCAGAGCGCTCCCCTGCCCGCCTGCCTGCCTCTCTCCTCCCGGGAGCCCCAGATGTGGCTCTGGCGTGGAATGGTGCGGGAATCCCTGCGAGGTGCGTTAGTGACACGGCGGCCGCGGCTGACAGCGGCGGGCGGCCCGGCCCAGCCCGGCCCGGCCGGTCTCCCCGGGGCGGCGGCATCGCCCCCCCCGCGGCGGCCCCGCCGCAGCCCCTCGCGTAGGGCGCTGCGGGTGCCGGGGTGGCCGGGGACCGTCTGTGGGGAGCGCGGGCGGGCAGGGCAGGTTAGGTTAGGCAGGGCTTGAAATGTCCCCATGTTAACAGCACACCCCATCGCCTGAATAGGTCGGAGCTTTTCTTTTTTCTTTTTTTTTTCCTATGTTCACTTCATTAACATTCCCACGACTACCAAATCTCGACTCTCTCTCATCCTCCTCCCTCCCCCATCCTCTTTAAATCCGGGGGAGAAAACGAATGCCCGTCACTGAAGTGTTTGTAAAGGCTTCCTACCCTGAAAACAAGAAAAGCGGTCTGGGTCCCCCCTTTCAGAGTCCGGCTCACCAGTAAGGCACCCTCCCAGGCAGGGGCCGGGAAGACTGCTGGGACCTTTTCCTTCTAAATGAGTTTGAGTCCATGTAGATGGTGTTATTGCAGGTTGCTTTTCTCCACGCTAACTTACCAAGTTTCATACGGTCTTCCATTTATTTATTTTTTTCCCTCTTAATAAAAAGGATTAATGTGGTTTTGCTGTTCAAATATTTCTTTTTCTCATTCCCCCACCAGCCTAGTTTATTTAAACTAGGGTCTATCTTTCTAAATTCAGAAGATCTCTTTGCTAGAATATGCAGATGGGCTTTTTTCCCTCCTCTTATAGGTCATTTAATCGCTCTGTTTTACTAAGATGTGGGTCTCCAGTACCAGACCTATACGGCAGATGCTAATTTCTAGTATGTCTTAATGATTTCCTAATGCAGAAACGTGGGACCGAGTCCCTCTAGCTTGGTGGAGCGGTGCTTATGAGTGACTTAAGAGTAATACGTTGGTTTGTTCAGTTATCTAACCTTAGATGTTCCCATTTCCAGGAGGACACTCGGAAGGCAGGCAAGCAAACAGCTTCTTCAAGGGGAATATCTGTCCTTGATGGTTTTCTGTGTCTCAGGTCTCCCTTCTCATCTGTCCCCTTGGGGTTTGTTCTGTGCTTCCAGATGTTGACGAGTGCGCAGAAGCTACGGATGACTGTCACATCGATGCAATTTGCCAAAACACACCAAAATCCTACAAATGCATCTGCAAGCCAGGCTATAAAGGCGAAGGGAAACAATGTGAAGGTAAGGACAGCTCGACCCCTCTCCTCTCTCTCCTCCCCTCCCTTCTCTTATTTGTTTGCTCTGTAAAAGCTTTTGTAAATAGCTGAATTCCTGAAACGATTAATGCAGATTTACAGCTGCTTAACCTCAAGTCTCGGTGTTTATTGGCAAGCATCCCCCTGCTGCTTTTGCTAATTGTCCAGCGTCACAAACGTCGTGTCCGCCAGCCGCCTTCTTCTTCTTCAAAAAAAAAACCCACTAAAAGGGGGTGGGAGTCCGTTTCCTCCCGAGGCGGCTCCCGGGTTCGCACCGGCTCGTCCCGGGCGGTGCTGGGCCCGCTGCCGCCGGGGCTCGAAGCGCCGCGCCGAGCACGTGGGCCCGCCCCCGCCGGGGCGCGGCCGGGGGCCCTGGGGACCGGGGGCCCTGGGGACCGGGGGCCCTGGGGACCGGGGGCCCTGGGGACCGGGGGCCCTGGCTCGCTCCGCGGCGGAGAGCCGGCGGGGAGGGCTGGCCGCCGAGAGTAGCCGCGGCCGCCGTGCCTGCGGGTGGCCCCGTCCCTCCCGGCGGCAGGCGGCCGGGGAGGCCTCACGCCCATCTCCCGCCGGCCGGCGGGGCTGCGGGGAGCCGGGGCCCCCTCCCTCCGCCCCGGGGGCCGCGCCCGCCGCCGCCCGGCCCGCGGCCTCCCCACCCTGGCCCGGCGCGGCGTTGCCGCGGGCTGTCCCGGTCGCTCTGCTCAGGTTCGTCTGAGGCACGGGGGAGCTCGCACCTTCCGCCTGGCTAACGTGTGATTTACCGACACCCTTCTCCCCCAGCGAGAGCCTCCTTCCCCCCCGGCCGGTTACAGTAGGTGCTTTTCTCTGTCAACGCCAACAGGATGCTGGAGCTTGCTCCTCTGTGGCACTGTGCGTGTGTCATGATCGTGTATTTTTTGAGTTGGTGGAACGCTATTTTGGAAGGAACTATTTCAGATTATTGTACTTGCGCAGAGTTTAAAAAGTTGTTTTACTTTTGTATGCCCTTGCATCAATCCACGCAATTGAGAAAGACCTAGCGTTTTTTGTTAGGCACTGTGTACGCTCATATTTCAGGTTTTATGAACTCCATCTTGTCTGTTGAACCTCAGCACAGAGATTGTTCTCTGGTAAAAAGAAGGAATATCGTAGTCACAGCAGAGTGCCTTACAAATAAAAGATGCAAGATTATTTGTTTTTTCTACGTGCAGGTGCTTAGCAGCTATAAAAATTCTCCTTCCAGTTCTCTCTCTTTCTACGGCAGACTGAAACTTTCAAAATGTATATGGCGAGTCCATTAAAAAGATTAAAGACCTAGAAATGACTTTGCTGAAGTCTACAAAAATTTGAAACTACGTATTATTCTCCGTGGACTTCCAGTGTGTTTGTTCAAGTGCCCTCATAAAGGATTTTTGTGGTTGTCATATTTTTCTGTCTTGGGCTTAAATTGACAGAGACAAATTCCTACTGTCCACTTCTTGGTGCTCTAGTGTCTCTGAGCTGCTGTTCACTTGGAAGCCAGATTTTCTTTCTTGCAACCAGAATCATCATTCAGCACCACTTCTTCCTCTATTCATCCCTTCCAGGGAAAGAGCTCTGTGCAGAGAAAATGTACTCAAGGCCACAGCTGTGGAGGTTACAGCGTTCTTAGAATTGGTAGTTCTTGTTGTATTAGTTTTCCACATCAAAAGTTTCCTTAAGCTTTAACTACTCCTATTTTAGCTGTTGAGCTCTGTTTAATGGTAGACCTGACTGATACTCATGCTTATTTAATACACATGTTTCTCTTTGCCTGACTTACCTTGGCTCAGTAAAAGAGAGCCCCGTAACTAGTAAAACATCAGATTTCTCTGTAGAATGATGTATGGAATCATGGAATTTCTGTGGCTGATGTCAAACTCTTATATCTGGTGGCATTTAGTGTTCAACAAGCTTGACAAGGTGGAACAGACTGCAACACATTCTGCATGGATGTTAATTGTCCAGTGTTAGTCAGGTAAATGAATGTAAGCTGTCTAAACCAGGCATTACTATTAATGATATATAACTTTTTCTTACAGTGTTACAATAACAGTTCTAAAGATTTTGCATCACTCGGCTCTATATCTTAAGTTTGTAATTAATACCAAACTTCGGGATAAGCAGAAAGCTTGAAATATTTTTGGATGCTTCCTTTCTGGACCTTATTTTAGATTACTTACATAGTACCTCTTAATTTGAGCCCAAAGTACTTTGAAACTTTGCTGTTGGAGTTATGTACCTTCAGTGGCAGGCAGATGTTATGTCCTTTTCATAAGTGAGTAACCTCAAAACTATAGAGGTGAAGGAAGGGTCATACAAGTCAGTGGCAGACCTAAGATCTGCCTCAGGTCTGCTGTTCACATAGAGTGGGTTTATTTTGCATCCTGAGGTCAAGTATTCAAAACCTACAGAAATAAACAGACTAGCAGCATTGATTGGTATTTAATATTCTGTCACAAGCCTTTAAAAATTATCTTTAAGATAAAAGTGACTGTGGTTGTAACAACAAAGACAAAATACACCAAACAGTTTTTGTTGTGCCAAAACCAAAGCTGGCTCATTAAACGATTCTGGGTCTTTATAACTGAGCTTTTCTAAATAAGCTTTTTGATCACTGAAACTAGTTACCTATGAGAAAAGGATGTCTTTTGTCCAGATAATGCGCCTCTGTAACTAAGTTTATAGCAAACTCCCTGTATTGCTTCATGTCTAAAGAACATTCACTACAGTATAACTAACTCCCTTATAGTGCAAGCTCTCATATACAGCCAGTTTTTACTAAACAAGCAGAATTGCATTAGTGCAGTGAACTTAAAGAAATGATACTGTATGATCAAATTTTTCTAATAAATTTTAGTGAGCTGCCAGTTTAGGTTATACTGAGGCATTACAATTAATTTAGGAAGGTGTGCATGTTAATTTACTTTAAACATCAGTCTTAAATACTGCTTTCATTCACTTGAAATCCATTTTTAGGGAAAGGGGTAGAGTATGAGAACTAACATGTTTTTGATGTTTCTTGAGTTTTGTAAAAGCAATAGAGCACATATTTTTACAAATATGTCCAGTATGTGAATATGTATTTTGTGTACTCTTGTGTATTTGTTTATATTTTTTCATTCAAAGAAAATGAGTAGTTTAAAAAAATGGGATCTATAGGTTAATGCAGGAAATGTGGACCCCAGCCACTTGTGCAGGATTTTGTGCATATTTTGCTGTTCTGACCTAAAGGGCGGGGAGAAGTACATAAGATGGAAGCATTCCTTTAAGGATATGTGGAGAGCTCTAGCAGCAATTACACTGAAATGAAACATTTTGTTTACCGTCTGTTAAATTGCTTTAGCAGGGAATTTGTTTCTGAACTTTGCTTTTCTCCCAGAATGTCTTTTGGACTGGGTTTTTCCTGAGTTTCTGAGGATTGGGGATGACTTCTCAGTTCATGGATCTACCCTACCTTTTTTCTTCTTTTTTCTGGGTAGCCTTCTTGCCTGAACCAGCTGACCTATTTCTACAGAGCACAGTTGTTTCTTCAGACAGAAGAGTTGCTCATTCTTCCTGTGTCTTGTCTCCTGCTTCCCTCTCTAGATTTTGGTTTACCCTTTTTTTCAACCAGCTATCTGCTATGCTTTGTCAAGCCATATGGCCAGCATTGCTGTGATGATATTTCCCCATATCACATAATAATACCAATAGCCTTTGACCGCAAATTCTCTAGCTGGCGTTTTCATAGGACAGAATAATGTGTCCAACCCAAGTAATCTTTAAAAAAATATTTGCTTTCAGTTGTCCATTTCTATTCAACATACAAAATCTATTAATTGATAACTGATTCAGTTGCCTAGGCAGACCTACTTCTGATTTTAGTCAGTATCTCAAATGCAGTGGCCTGCATTCAGCTGCAAGCGTGCTGCTTTATGCTGCCTAGGTCTTTCTCCTTACCTTCTCTACATTGACCTTTGGTCTCTCCAGAGGTTGGTATCTCAATAAAATTGTTAGCTGGAAGATTGTGTCAAAGGAATGGAAATTCCAGGGCGTTCAAAAGGATTCCAAATCCTGAGGTTCCCTAGGCCTTGACAGGGCCTCCTTTGTCCCCAGTGGGAATGTTGTGTGTCTGCTGTTGTAGGGTACTCTGTCACTGAACAGTTTATTAAGGGGTTTAGTTCTTAAAACTAGTTAAGTTTTTGTGCCCATGCTACTTCTCAGGCTGTTCCAAACCCTCACACCATTAATAGTTAAAATACTCTGTATAATATCTGGTTGATGTTCATCTGTGCCCATTTTATATCCAGTTAGTAGTGTGTTAACTTTATTCTGTATTTTAAACATTTTTTTGGCTCAGCCTACTGTTTATCCCCAGTGCGACTGTGATTTTGGTGAGTTGCTCTAGCTCTAGTTTCTTTTTCTCTTGGATGATACCTTACGTGTAGGAGGACTCTTTCTCTACAGTATATAGAGGATGTGATTGGGTGAATATGATTTTTCCTTAAGACATGTTCACTGGGACCTGTTGATTTGGGGTTGCAAAGCTCTGCTCTGAGCTTTCCCATATTGAATAAGATTTCTCTCTTGGTGTGTTTTTTCTACTGTCTTTCATAGTATTTGCGTGACTGTTCTTAGTTCTTATAATAATTGGTCTCATACAGTTCTCACGTTTCTTGAACTCTTTGTACAGAAGAGAAACGCTCACAACTTTCAGCCGTACTTCCCCCACCCCCCCGCTATGAAGCTGCATAATGTTGTTGATGGACTTCTTGCTGAGGGCACCATACATGTACCATGGCAAAGTATCTTGGCAGAGTCTTCCTCGAGAGGGTGATTTTTCAGGTTTCTGCTCATGTTGGAAATTTGTGCTATCAACAGCAGTTCTGCGTGACTGCTAGTTGAGTAGGCCTGTGCAGTTCTAGTGATGTATGTCATGTGTTGATGTACTCGCAGTCCTTTTCCTAATGTAAGTAATCATTCCAGGGCAACAGGCAGGTAGTCATGGTAATCTGCAAAGGGGGCTGTTATTCTTGATTACCCCAGGGATAGCACCTTACTGGGTTTAAGCATGATACAATCTCAAAATAAGATAAACCATTCCTGCCTCGATCACAGGTATATTCAGCCCCACAGCAGGTTGTATTCTGCATATGTCCATTTGGAAACACAGACTAATTGTCCTTTCTGAACCCCAGTGCTCATCTAAGGGCTGCTTAGCTGAAGGAATCTTCTGGAAAATGGACAGCCAAACAATCTAGCAAGGCATCTCCTAATCTGGGGCTGATATGCTGCTCATTGCAACTTCTGCCAAAGTTCCTAACATTTGTCTGTGTACAGTGGAAGGAAATACTCAGTACGGTATCTGGAAAGATACTTGCATTGATATACCTAGATTTTGTTATTTCCATTGATATTCTGTGATGTCTGGCTTTATCTCTGACAGTTTGTTGCTGCAGACCAAAAAGCACAGAGTACTGTACAGATCATCTCTAAACTGTTAACTAAAACCCCTTTTCTGAACTAGGAATTCTAATTTTGTGGAAACAACGCAATAGCGAATTTCTTACTTTGGCAAATGTTTGAGACTCTTGGGTCTGTCACATGCAGTTCTGTCTTCATGCTGCAGGTGCAGTAATGTCCCTAAGCCAAAATTTAAACTAGTCACAGTGTTTGCAGCAGTACACTAAAGTTGAAAATGAGAGCTCATTGTATTTACAATGAATCAGAAATGGTCATTATCATCTTCAATAATTTTGTGGGTGTGAGGACAAGTTTTTTCTTATACCTGTTTGTTAGATCTGTTTTTAAAGGATTTTAAACAAATCTTAGCAATTGGAAAAAATATACAGAAAATTTATCTCCTCATCACTCTCATTTGAATAACAATGATTGTTTCTCCAGGCTTGACTTAATATTCTTCTTACAGTTTTAATCTTGTTCACCTGTTTTATCTTTTGTTTTCTTAAGAAGCTGGTCTCACTCATTGGATTTTAATTTTACTGTAGTCTTTCAAATATCTGCTGTGTTCTTCTCATGCTCTTCAAAAATGAATCCAAATATTGTGACAGGGCTGCTCTGAATCAGTCAACCTGGAAACAGCACGGGACATTTCAGCGTTCTCATTTCCCAGCTGCTAGTCCAGTATCTCACACTGAAGCCTCCTCTTGTCTGCAGGGATAAGTAAGTATGGGGCTTCTGGATGTCTTTTAAATGGAACAATGATCGCATTTCTTTTAAGAGCTCCATGGCATCTCCTCAATCCACTCTCAGCAATTCTTTCTTAAGTGGACTATCTTTATCAATGATGTCCTGTGAGAGTAAATGAACACTGTTGGGTGTCCTTTGGTTTCTGAAACTTGGGCATCTTGATGCTTGCACAACTCTAGTGGGCTCAGGCCTGTGCTGTCTGTCTCTGCTGAATAACAGTGATGCCACTGAACAAGGCAGCGTAAGTGACTTCTTCCTGATTGATCATTCTTCTAATTGCAATAGAAGGTGAATTCATTCCCTCAAGGAAGGGTCATCCTCTGGGATCTTGCAAATACTGACTCATTTCAGGCTGGATATTATCACTACATCCATAGTCTTACTGCTTACAAGAAGGTGCTCTGGAAGGTTGGTTTGGTCAAATCCACTAATAATATCTACTAATAATATCCCACTATGTATATGTCAGAGGAACAAAGGATTTTCTGAATAGCTCTGTGTTCTTGTGTTGAGTTTTTCCCCCCCTGAAAACACGACAAATATCTACACCCTTTGTCTGCCTGTTCTGAAAAGCTGCAGGAAGATGGAATGTGAACATTTTTCCTCAATATTGTTTCATCCTTTGTTCATATCCTTATTCTAATTTTATTTTCTGTATAACCATTTTGTGACTTGATCTCAGTTTAGTGCTTGAGAATTTGACACTGATGTAATTACCTTTGAACTGGTTGTCCAGTAATCTTGAGGTCTGTAGCAAATATTAGGTACTGAAGCTACTGTGCTTTCTAGTTTTACAGTTACAATACCTTAAGAGATGGCGTTAATGTCATGTGTTGAATTTCATGTCACCCTTCCATAATGGCTGTGTTCTGGATGAGATCTGTTGCTACAAGTCTGTGATGCTGGTTTTGTCCTCTTGGCTTGCAGCAGCCCATCCGAGCACAAAGGAAGAGATACTCTACCACCTCCCAGTTTTGTGGTAATTTTTATTTCAGGGTCAAATCTTCCTTCCCAGTTTTATTCACACAGATTATAGCTTTACTCTGAGTGAGCCATTGTGCTGATTTCACTGAAAGCAGCTTCCAGAATGAGGCAGTAGATGTTGTCAAAAAATGGCGGAGGGAGAATGTAAACGAGCTTCTTTGATTTGAGCTAGTAACAACTTCCTCCCCCCCCCCTCCCCCCCCCGGTAAATCCTACTCATTCGATTGGGTTACTTGATGCGTCTTTTTTGGTTTAGGCTGATAAAAGTGTTTCCCAGAATCCAATTTTGAGGTCTTAAATATCTGTGGTGGTTGTTTGTTTGTTTGTTTGTTTTTAATTGTGTGGTACCATTTAATACTCGATTCCCAGCTTACCAGTTTTCTGAATTACTTCAAGGAATGGAGTTCTTAGGGGATGGAGAAGAAGTAGCAAGCAAGAAAATACTCCTGAGAACATTCTGTAATAAAACAGAATTTTGTTACAGCCTAAGTGAATTAACAAATAATGATACCTTTTTCTTTTCTCCTTCATGCTGCTTCTGTTCCTTGAGTAGGACTTCTGTTTTGGCCAGGGTTAAGACTTGATTTAATTTTGTTATTAATTTATTTACTCAGATTGCTTTATTTTTCTGACTTTGTTCAGCAGTTTATCCAATAAAACCAGAATATCCCTTAGTTGGGATGACATGACTCGTTTAACTGCTCGCAGTGCCATCAGTCCCCATGTGTCACACACCCTGTTGTTTTCTCTGCTCCCTTTGCTCCCTTTTCTTCCCCACCCTGTCCTACCTCTCAGAGCTACTTTCTGGCAGTCCATAATGCTGCTTCAGTGAAGAGCTCCCCCGGTGGTCCAGTTTGGAAATCTTCCATTTTTACTTAGAAAAAGAACATTTGCTCCAACTTCTTTTTTTTTTTTTTTTTTCCCCTTCCCCCCCTCCAGAAATGCTTCTTGGATACAAATATATATGACTATATTTTGCATAAACAAATACCATGCCACTAGAAATATTGCCTCATTCTTCAGCAGCATTACATGTTAATTCTCAATTTTTTTCCAAGGACACTTCTTTAAATAGTTGATAAGCTCCCTGTCTGCTGGATGGTCTGTGGGTACTCTGGGAACTTATATGTATAAAATTTCATCAGTCTCAACAGTTGCTAAGCTGCAGAACCCAGGGTGGCCTCCTGTGGTGATGTAAACTTGGTATTTAGAAGGAACTTCTCCTTTCCCCCAAATATACAGTGTAAATTATGTATCAGGAAAATTATAATAAAATGAAGGAGCATAAATAGAATGTACTAAACTCAATATGTAAGAGTCTGTCCTTCTTTTGTCTTCATTCTTCATACATCTGCCAGACACTGCCCTGTTTTCCATGTTTTCCCACCTGTCACCTTTACTTCTGGTGCAGTCCTCTTTCCTTGCAGTCTTCGTTATATTGTTGTGTGTATTCTGTTACTCAGCTGTTTCTTAACCTTGTCATTTCCCTACTGCAAATCCTACTTCTCTTTCTTTTGTCTTCTCCTAGTGTATTTTCACCCGCTTCTTTCTTATTTTATTCCATTTTTCTTCCCTTGTCCTCTCTCAGTGGCTTATTGCAGTTACAGCAGTATTATTCTGAGAGCTAGTGTCCCACAGCAAGACCTCTGGGACTGGAGAGCTGGTAGCTGCAAGCTCTGAGGACCCTTTACTGGTCCCTTCTCTTGAGTTCTGTCTTCAGATCAAAGCAGCTCCCACCAGCTCTGAGTTTTCCTTTCTTCTTCCTTTTTCTCCACCTCTTTCCTGGCCCCCACCACCAGCTCAGAGTTCACCTGTCCCTCAGCACGTTCCTCGCTGTTGCCACCCCTGCAGACCCATGGATCTTTCCTCACATGGCTGGCTGGAAAGACATCTTTGCATGGCTGTTTGCCATCATTTGTCAGCTCCCACTGATCGTGGGGACTGTCCTCATGTGTGGCCATTGCACTACCAAAATACACGTTCTTTGTTCTGAGGCACAACGTAAGCTGATGCATGACGTGGTCAGGGAGCCTCTGGTTGGATGATGACAGAGCAGTTGGGGAATGTGACCTTCTGCTACTTCCCTAACCTTTGCCCAAATAAACTACTACTAATGTGGCTTTTGTGTCCTCTGCATTTGAGCCAGGTAGCATCCACTCTGATGCTGTTAGGACACTGTGGAGGTAATGGGAATCACGGATGGTGCATACAGTCTCTCTACCTGTGGAAGAGGATGATGGATATGGTCTCTGTACCCATGGTACTAGTCCAACCCCGTTCTAGACCAGGACAGCTGGGAGCCTTGACTAAAGGGCAGGTTTGACCAAGCCTCAGGTAGCCCTGGGATGGAGGATGTATGGCAGGAGAAATGTATGTACAGTCTGGTCGAAAAAGGAGTAATACTTCCTCAATGCACTGATTTAGGAAGTTCCTGTTTGCTTGATCGTGCTTTTTTGTTGCAATGGGACAATTGATGTGGGGCTATGCTGTGAGGAATATCACTGAAATTGTCTCCCCAAAAGTGGAAGAAAAACCAAAGGATTACAGCATGGCCCTATAAGCAGTTCTGCACTGAAAAGGCAATGAACTGGGGTATAGAGGCTGAAACACATGGCAGGGAGAAGGTGGTGGTGGACAAGGTGAATAGATTTCCTCATCTGGTTTAGTTTCTGGAGCCATTGTGTTGTGAAACTACAGTCTGAGGCTGAAAAAACACCAACCAAGAAGGACACTTTGGAAACTTTAGCCACCTAAATTTCAGCAGATGCCTGCTGAGCTTGAGAATTTATTTGATTGTGATTTTTTTTTTCCCCAATGATTTTTTAAATGGTTGTTTTTTGTTTGGTGAATTTTCAGCTGTAATTTGGCCAGCTTTTTCTGTCCCAAGAAATCTACTGAAAGGTGGCTCCCTGCCTCCTTACAGGAAACAAAATCTGAGAACATTAAATCTGGTCAAGTAATGTGGGGAGATTTTTTAGACATCGTAAAGTAGTGAATTTTCCATATAATCACTTTAGAAAAAAGCCAACTTTCTGGGTTTTTTTCTTTGTTTGTTTTAGTATGTATATATTTGTTTTAAATTTCAGCTGGAAAAAAGACCTGCTTTAAAGCAGATACCTTGCATGAAAAGTAGCCCATGCATAAATGTTTGGCAGAGTTATAAGAAACTGAAGATAGGGTCTGACAGACCCCCTTGAAATTTCAGGACTTTTCTACACATTTAAGATGCTCAGCAAAAGGAATACAGTCACATTACAGTTTGAAGAGTTGTTTTGTTCAAATGCCTTGATTTATCAGAGTACTTGAGCATGTGCTTAATCTTAAGAAGTTGTTACCATTTAAAGTAATTCTGTTTAAGTGCTTTATTAAATTGAAGATATATTCTTATTTTACTTTACAGTGCTCCTTCTCTGGAGCTGTAGAAGATCGCAGTTTTTCCCTCAGTGACTAAGGAATAGGAAAAAAAAAAAAGGTCTGGATCATTTAATAAGCTGATGTAAGACCTTCATCTTGCAGGTGCTTTAGACCTGAACTTACATGAGCAGTTTGTTTGGTGCTGTAGGCCCCATAGATAACATACCAAATTCAAGACCATGCTTTCACAGCTACTGATGATGTTTTACAGTACAGCCACCAAAGACAAAAATATTAAATAGACAAAATGACCTTCATATCATTCTGATTCCTATAATCAATTTATTAAGCAGATGATCTGTTCTCTCAGAAATATAAAAGCCAATTTTCATTTACTCTCTCAGCTTGAGATTGCTAAACTCTGCATACCATTGTTCCCATGCTTTGGACTGCATGAACCACTGTCAGTCCTTATGTTTAACAAGGCATCATGCTCGCAGAATGTAAAAAATTTAACTGGGGAAAAAAAAAAAGTGATGCATCATGCTGATTTGGTGATTATTAATGTTCTCAGAGTGAGGGTGTTGCTGCAGAATGTGCTTTAGAGACCAGAGAATGGGAACCTCTGCAGGAGTAGTTACTTGTTGGATGTACCATTGCTGAAAATACTACAGGATGTAGCTGCTGTGCATTCTAGTTCTTGCTATTGTCAGAGGGAAACTACACTGAAGTGTCTTTGTTCTGATTTCATTATCTGGAAGCAGAGGCCACATTCAAAACTTTCAGGCAAGTTGTCTCCCTGTTACAGTGAAAAAGTGGTTGAAGCAAGTGGGTGTTTACTTTGATGAGTGGGGAGCACAGGTAATGCACATCTAAATTGTTTGGCAGCATGTAGGTAGGAGAAATTTGATATCTGACTTCATACCTCTAGAGATGTTAGTGTCTCTACTGAGTAGAGTTGTGCCTTTATTCTTTTTGCACTTTTCTGTTTGCTAAACTTTCTTGGAAAAGGATTCCATAAAAACTGTGACTTGGAGATATGCCTATATTTTTATCTAACTACAAAGCACCAAAGTCTGACTTTATTTAGGAATTTCCATTTTTCTGATGCATTCCAGCCTGTCTAAAGATGAATATGATCGAAGTTCCTCTTTCCATGTCCTTCCCCCCATGCACCACTTTTCTCTTAAACCAGTCCAATTACTGTTTGCACAGTGGTACAGTTCATCTTAATACTGGTCTCAGTATACCACACACTGGAAAGGCAGGTGCTCTGAACTGATTGCTCCTGCTTCTGACTGTGATAGGGTTTTCTCAAGGGCTGTCATAGTGGCTTTGTCTGCATGGGCACGCCAGGGAAAGGCAGCCTCGCTTGGCCTGTGTTGCAGACTGACCCAAAGCCATGAGAGTGCTTCGCTAGGGAGGCTAACTGTGAACTATCTGGCTACTAGAGGACAGACACAAGTGGAACCCTGTGGCTTTTGCTTGGCTTGAATTCCTAGGAAAGCGAATTTACCTCTGTTCAGACTGGAGTGTGTAGACGTATTCAGAGTGCAAGGAATAAATCAGGGAAAGAGGACTGCCAGAATTACTCTGACCTGTGACTGTTTTGACTTGTAAGAGTGAGCCAGGGAATGAGTATAAGGCAGGAATAGACAACCTCAGCCTGTTTTCCTGAAATAAAAACCTGAAGGTTGGGTATAGTCTGTTTCATGAGGTATAGATTGTTTCACTATGTGAAAATGGAAGCAGCTTATTCTGTGTACGCACAGTTTTACATTTAAGGATATTATGGCTTCAGAATGGAAGAACTTCTCTATTATAGTTCTCTCAAAAACCTTTAACAATGAAAATAACCCCCTTAAATTGTTGTTTATAGTATGATTAACCATTCCAGTTGACTAGGAAACAACTTTTTTTGTGATATGGATAAAATCCAAGGTGTTGTCACTTAAGTTTTATGTTAACAGTCACTTGTAAGCCTATATAAAAATGATTTCTCTTCTTTATGCTTCTGGCATTTTGCATCCTTTCACTGTTTATGTTTTGAAATCTTTTTAAAATTCTTTTTCTTGAGGGAAGTGTGACAATGGCATTATAAAAAAAAAAATCAGTTGACTGCATCACATGTGGTCTTATGAAGCAAAACCCAAAAGCTTTAGTGTTTATTCTGAATAAGGAATACACACAAATCTATTCAGGATAACAGCAGCGATTGCATCCATTTTCTGGAACAGCTTATTGACATAATTTACTTTGAGTTAATACAAAAATTTCCAGTGCACATTTCTGAGTGCTTTCACTGGACTTGGTTGCACAAAGTGAGTGCATACGCATATATGAATACCTGTGTGTGCCCACATTCCTTCAGAAAACCTTTATTATAGTATATCATTATAATATATTTAAGTATCCTGAGGAATTCCAACTTGTAAATTTGCATGTTAGCCTATATCCAAATAGAACAGAGTTACTAGAATTATGTTCCTGTACTGCTTATTCTGAAAGGCCTTTAGTCGTTACCATTAATATTAATGTTATGATTAGGCAATGGTGGTAATTTTTAGGTGTTTTTAAGAGAAGTATTTTGGTGATCTGTATGGAAGGTAACAGGCAGTTGCTGTAGCCTACTCCGCAATGGTAAGACAACATCAGTCCTTATCCTGAGTAGAATAACATGATATAATTGCCTGAGTTAGCAAGAGGCTGGACTCAAGGGATGGAGGCCTGAAAGGGATGCTTTCTGGAAGGACTAGCATGTTTCTGTTAATGTTGCCATTCATTAAGGACAGTCCCAGTGTTTGTAATTGTGAAGCCACCTGAACCATCCTGTTTACACACAGCATATTCTGTAAGTCTCGTCTTTAATGAAAAGGACAGCCTGGTGTCTTGATCACGTTATCTGATTTATATAGGCAAGATTTGTGTGCTTGTGGAGAGTCCTGAAGAGTCCAGAAAACGTATGAGAGGTTTGCTGTTTGGGTGTTTTAACAGAGGGTCCTGCTGCATGAGGGCTCTACCGCGTCTGGGCAGAGGTATGTGTGGGGGTGTGTCATGTCCGCAGAAATACAGGCCTCAAGCTTGCTCAGCTCATTTTGCTTGAACTTGCTAAAATAACTTGATCTCAAAGATGAGACCAAGCATGAAGAATTTCAGTCTTTGGAGAAGCTGTGAAAATGGGAAGTGGTGGGTGAGGTGGGAGTGCTTTGAAAGGTGTTTTATGTAAGTAATACAAACCATAGTATACTTCTGCCTTTACCTGTCAGAAGTACACACAACATATGCGCTTAAGACCATTACGCCAAGTATGAACACAACTATCAAAAGGGAGAAATATGCTACTGAGCAGTTTACTACATACTTTTATTACTGAACTATGTAAAATTAAGGGAGAAAAGCCATAATAGGAGCAAACTTTGTATTGTATTTATAAAATTACAAAATTTATATCTCATTTTTTTGGTTTTTAATTATGCACGGTAAGCTGTAACATACAAACATATAACAATGTTATGTTCCACTGAAAATCTAGTTTACCCATGGATTCTTCTTTAGTAAACTTTATGATCAACAAGGAAGTATAAAACTTAAGGGAAATACATGTCTTCTGGTCTGAATTAGTCACTGACATGGTCTTTTCTATTATAGTATTTGAAACAGGAGGGAGTGCTTTAAATGCTTCAACCCATTTAACCTTAATTGCTCAGTTTTAACAGACATTTGCTAACTAAAGGAACCAAATTATAGCTTGAATTAGGCTTTACTAATCTTAATTAAAAGCTCTACTTTATAATCGGAAACAGCCTATGTTTATAACAGTGAACCTTTCTTAAATGGCTTATTTTAAAATGCTAAGGTCCTTTTGATTATAATTGTTTAGACTGAATACGGGTAACCATTATTCTCCTATATATTGCACTTAATTAAAAATATCTCCTCCATGTGGTTTTGTGCCTTCTGCTGGCTGTAAAATTGTTTGGCTGGTGGGGGGTGGGATTACTTTACTTTTCCTGTGGTAATTTGAAAACATGTTGCTGCCCTTTGTTTTGAGAGTTTTCTGGGGTCACAAGTTACAAAATTAACATGTGTATCAATACAAACATTAGCTTCCTGCATTTCTCTATCCTCAAGTGAACATTTGTCAGTCACTTCAATTAATTGGTGTATGAGGCATATAATTACAACCATTAATAACACGTCCTGTAATTCATTTAGTTTAACATTTAGATTGTGCTTAGACAGTTGATTATGGGCTTTACATTGCATGCCTTCCTGAGACCTAACTTCCAGTAAAGATAAAGTCTGTTACATTGGGAGGGATGCCCTGGCTCTATCTATTGAGCACTTGGTATATTGGTAGAGTGTCTGTTCATTTCAGGGGTATCTGAAGAGGACAAAGGGTGGATTTCATCTGTCCAAATATGGATCTCAGTAGTACAGATCAGTACACTTAAGCTGTTTGCCTTGCTTTGCCTTTATAGTTGATGGAGAGAAATAGGAATATCCTTAATGCAGTTCGCCTTGGATTACGGGAGACAAAAATAGGTCAGATAAATCATGTCCTGAAAATAACAATCTCTTTCTAACACAGATGTGGACATGTACAATGTAAGCGTGTAAAGTTGGATGAGGTGTATCTGGGCCAAAGAGCCTGCAGCTGTGAGATTCAAAGTCCATTGAAATTAATGGAAACTATTCTGTACTTAATTGTGCTTTGAATTTAACCAGGACAGGGGATTTTTAAGTTCCTGTATTATCATTTGATCATTATGAAATTCATCCTCCCAGTCTCAGTTTTACATTTTTTATTCTTTAATTTTAAATGGGCCCCCACCTCTCTAGCACAGGCATATAGTTAAAAAACAAAACAAAACAAAACAACCCCCACAACTTTATTTTAGGAAAAACTGATTTTTTAAAAATTGTATTTTCTTAGAACTCAGTCTTAAGATTTTTCTTGGTGCATCCTACTCAGGAAGCACTGCTAGACCGTGTGGTCACACCTTTGTTTAATGCATTGCTTTTAATTCCAGTAGCCGAGTTGCCTGCTTGCAGAAACTAAATGCACATTAAGAGTCCTTTACACTAAGCCAGCTAGACCTTTATGTGCTTTTAGAAATAACTTCCATGAAAAGTCACTTGTGGGAGTTACAGAGATGGACAGACCTTCTTGAATGTCAGTCTCATTTGCTTAGTTATCAGATCTTTGGAATACCTCTTAAGCATTTTTTAGAATTTCTCCTTATTGTCCAGTTTGTTGTATGTTCTATGCTGATGGAGTATACAAAGATTGTTAAATTATACCCATTACAGGAAGGTAAAATCAGGGCTTTTTACAGCGGGTTCAAAGAACTCTCGTCCCCACCTATGCTACATACCTATGTGTATTTATCTTTTAATATCAAAAGTGTGTAAACTGGCTAGACCAATTTTGACTAAAGATCTGTCTAGCTTGATGTGCAGTCTCTGACAGTGGCGAACAGTGGATGCTTAGGGTAGATTATAAAAAACAGGACAAGGAAGAATGCAGCTAGAGATTTAGAGACTTGTCGAGCCAGAAGTTTCACTCAAATCACTGTGTTTAATGGCATCTTCAGAATAGAAATGGAAAATTAGTGTGTTTGCTTCTACAGGTGTTCTGCAAAACTCACAGCTGGTCGATAGGTGATTAGCCGTGTTCTGTACACTGGTAAAGAACTGTACAGGAACAGGTAATCGTCTACACCTGTCTCTTTTCAGCCTCCCATCTACTATTGTTTACTATGAGTGTCACATCATGTTTCCCTACATGGCCAAATCCTATGAAACCAGGTATTAATTTTTGGCCTGGCAGCTAACAACATCTTCAGAATGACTGGCCTTCCCACTTTTCTGAAAATGAGAATTTGTTAAGGAGAATCTCAAGTCAGTTGTGAAAAATGAATAGGTACTTTGAAAAGCTTGACCTGGATGTTTAACCGAACTTTAGATGGTTACCTTGTTAAACCAGGTGCCATGGATAAACACCCATAACCCTATTATTTCATTTTGAGCCTTTTACTGAGGGTGAAGTCCTGTATTAGTCACGGGTGAGTTAATTAGTCAGGCCTTGGTGCCCTGTTTTCAATGGATAACCAAGGATATTGTAATGTGTTCTCTCCCAGACTGTTTATGTATCTTAGAAATACAATGAGTTTACAGCAGATACAGACTTAACAGAGGGATTGTCTAGTAAGATGGGAAGGAGGAAGGAGAAATATGGAAAATTCATCAAGAATATTTCAAAAAGTGACTTCTCTAGTCTTTAGTTTTATATTGGATGTACTGTCCAATTTAAAAAAAAAACCCAGACTGTTTATGGGGTTGTTAGTGAAGTCTTTAGTCAGGAGATTGCTGCATTTTGCTTATCTGTGCATAATAAAATATCATCGCTGTAAAAGGCATCTCGTGAGAAATCATCTAAATGAGAGTATTGGGAATAACTCTACAGGACTAAACAAATATTTATGTAAACTTACCCACTTTTATCCCTCTACTATTGGAAGGAGGGCAGTACAATTAGACTGCCTTTGCTTTCTACGGCACATTCTGTCGAATGCATATTACTGTTTGAATACTGCACAGAAGTTGTAGGCATTCTTTGGTTCTCTTTACCTAACATTCTTCCCAACATAACAAACAAATATAATTACATAAAATTACCGAAGGAAAATTTCCAGGCTATGAATATGAGCTCTCTTCAATTTTCAGCGAATGCCCATGTTACTATTTCCGTATCTGCAATTTCATTCTTTTTTCACTGAATAGCATTAACAATGCTGGAAGCTGTGTGTGCTTTCTAGTACAGGATATTTGAACATTGGAGCAGAAATGTTTAATTTCTTGGCAAAGCCAAGACTGTATCTGTTGCTCTATCTGTCTTTCAGGTCCAAACATCAGATGTGAGCAGAGCTTATAATTGAAAATATTTGATGATTTTCAGGTCAGCAATGGTGGTTTTCACATTTGAATTTTAAATTTCATCCTTACCACTTTTCCTGGATTTTTCTCACTATGAAATAGGTGTTTGTACAGCCTGCCCTGGCCTCATCTAATGCTTACCCCTGCGTGCCAGGCAAAGGGGAGTGTGTAACTTCATTAGTTCCTGTCCAGAGAGTCCCTGCTCTTGCTTACTTCTCTAGTGGCCAAAAAGTCCAGGCAATGTTTTGAAGAGTCTCTAAAGGATAATGATAGAAAAGCTGATGGGTTCCATGCTGGTGTCCGCTATCTGTAGATCTGTGTTTCTGCTGGACAATTGTTACACACCCACAGGTCAAAAACCAAAGCCTGCTTACCACTGGTTTTCAGTTTTTCTCTATTACTATTTGTCTTTGGTGATAAATATAACTCTGGCTCACAAGACCAGTTTATGCATGGCTTTTTGGAAGACTAAGGAGAGCCTACATTGTAACTGATGAACTCTTTGTGAATAGAATTTTAGAATTGTCAGTACGTATCAGTAGGACAGGTTTCCCTGTTTCAGGAATGAAAAGCTTGAATCCAAAAATTACATTAATGTAATATTCATTTGAAAATAAACCCCCTCTTGCATTGGTCTACTACAACAGCATCTAGGGCTTCTTATTAATACTGGCCAGGGCCATGCTTTCAAAGAATGGGAAATGTTCAGTCTGTACACCCAAACAAAATTACATGGCAGGTTCTTTACACATTGTGGAGATAGAATTGTTAAGATGCTGAGAGGCTGTGCCAGAATTCTGAGTTATGCAGCAAAATTGACAAATTTTTTGGCATCTTGGAAGTAATTCCACATTTCATTATTATACAGTTCCCAAATCCACTGACTTCTGATTGAGACAACTGTTAGAGCGGTGAACTGTCAGACAGTGCTTTGTGTGCACTCTCATTTAGGGTATTATGTTTATTATCACAGGTTTAATAAGGTTTAACTTACTGAAAGTTGAGATTCTGAAACACAATTCTGTGACAAGTTGAATTTGTCATTAGAGGAACAAAATGTGAACTGATCATCTTCAGCTCTCACATAGTAACAAAATCTGTAGCCTAGTAACTTTTTTACCTTCTAGACAGTGCACAAAGCTGAAGGGTGCTGGACAAAAATGAGTTGGAGCATTTTGTAAGACTATCTCAGATTTAAAAAAAAATTCTTGTAAATCTTTGATCTAATTTCTATTCAGTTTAGTCTTCTCAGATCTTTTTGAAGCAAATGTATCAAGCTCATAAAGGAGACATTTCTCTTAAATGTAGGGTCATCTCAACTAATTTTACTCAGTTTGTTTGCTAAAGATGCTAAGTACCCACAGCTTTGCAAGGGACTCCTAAGAAAAATGAATACTTACCGCTCTCCTGAAAACATGCATTATCTGTATATAATTTATCTTTATCTAGGCTGGAGTACTGAAATAATTTTTAAGCAGACTTACTATCAGTGCACAACACCATAGAAAAGAGAAGGAAAATATGAAATCCCCAGTACTATCGCCTGGATATGAAAAGTAGGATGTAAAATGGTTGATATTGGAAATTAGGCAACATGCTGGTATTAATAAATTACTCTTGCTGAAGTTACTCTGGAGTCTTAATTACCATGAGGTGTGAGAAACTTTTATTTCCTTGAGTTTTAATGAATGACCCATTTTTCAGTACATTCCATGTGTGTTATAGCTGTTTTACAATCATGTGGACCTTCCTAGTCCAGATAAACACTTCTGTAGTTGGAAAAACTATTTATGGCAAAAATAAACATAATGATCTTGAAACAAAGAAGGATGTGTGCTTTGATAATCCAGGTTATCCTCCAGTGAGCTGCTGTTTAATAGGTGAGGAGTTACAGTCTTCATACTTGTGAAGGACTTAGAGTGGCAGTCCTTACAGGCTGCTCTTTGCTGTTCTCTGCAAACCAAAATGCTGGGACGTCTTCACTGCACAAAGGATGCTGTTGAGGAACTGTATGAATTTATCTACATTTGGGGAACAGGTGACAAAATAATTAGCAGAGTTGGTTTCTTGGGCTCCATAACTATTCCATGCGGCATTGTCAGGGGACACAAATCCATGGATCCCCTGTATATCATGTTTAGAAGTAGTGACATGACTTTAGTAAATGTTGAAATGAAAGGCAGCCCTGAACAGGTCATTTAAGTATGTGCAATGATTTTCTCATGGCAGTGCACAACAGTGTACATAATGCAGAGTTGCTCTGCTCATAGACCAATAAGTTGTATGGTACTCTCATGGGAGTTTTTGTAGGCTAGTAAAATTAATGTCTGATGTGTGTCCCATATGAAGTAGGAAGTTTGACCAAGTAATGCAGGATGACAGGAAGCCCTACATTTTACAAATCCTACATGATATAAATTATATTATATTTCCATGTGGTTAACCAGCACAGCAGACCTGTTCTCAGTCAGGAGTCTGCAGTAGAGCGTTCTCAGCCAGGACCCTGCAGTAGCCCAAAGACTACTGCTAAAGCACATGTAGAAAAAATACTTGAAAAGGTAAGCCTGATGTCTGAAGATGTAAATTTGCTATACCAGGATTTGCACCTCTGCTGCAAAAACATAACCATTTCTCATATCCAAGAAGGTTGAAGACCACTGCAGTATAGCCTCTCATACTGTTTTGGCCTTAGCTGTCTCAGCCTGAAACTGAAGTAGTGTTAATCTGCCAGGGACTAATGAAGCACGTGCTACATGATATCAAGAAATCTCGTTCTGAAATGAACAAGAAGGAATAGCCACCTTCTGTTCTCCCACATGAAGGGCCACAGAAAATAAGTTAGTACTCATCCACTGATGGGTAATAAGGAAATTTTTTTCAGAATTGACCCTTGGGATTGTTTCCTTTTGTCAATGGACAGAAATATAAAAATGAAATGCAAAGGAAGGTTGGAGGTACCCAATCTAAGAACGAGGGAGATGCCTACAGGGGCTGGAAAAAGATTAGGCGAATGATGTCTGTATCAGTGAGCTAGTTTCACTGTTTTAAACTTCTCCCTCAAAGGTTTTAGATGCATATTTCAATTTAAAGATCTAGGAATAACCTCCTGCCATGACTTACTGAAGCGATAATCATTAGGATGCATGCACACCAGTTGTGGCAGTCAGGCACACAAAAGTATTCTCCCATTAGATCTCCAGAACTTGCAAGATTAGATGTGGAATCAAACATTTCCAGTTATATTAAAAGACAGAATTGTGGTGAAAATGGCTGTGATTTAGAAGTGGTGGGAAAAATGCTGTCAAATGTCATGTTTCACGTTCATAACAGCTTGTGAACAGGAAATCTCTCTGCTTGAGCTTGTCGGGCATGGCAGCTGCTAAATAAAGACAGACTCTAAAACTGTTATGTGCTCTGCAGGTATCCGTCTTTATTTGGGTATCTCACTTGCAGTTCAAAGAACTTGTAGCCAATCTGTTTAAATATCAATTAAGAAAAATGTCAAACCATAACAAACTCTAATCAAGGGTTCAAGATGCATAATGCAGGATAACAATAATTTTGGTTTTATCTAGAAAAATACTGTGTTAAACCATGAATGGAGCTGGAATGGTCCCAGAGAAGTTTCCAATGTGCTGGTTGAGATGGCAAGTGTCACATAGCGATAATATTCAGGTATATGAATATATAAAATTTATATACGAATATATAAAATATATTGTTCCCCAGGGAAAAAAAAACCCTGCTTAATTATTTTTTTCCATAAATGACTGTAGCTGTCCAAAGGTTTTAGACCCCTGAAAGGTACTCTAGGTAAAAAAACAGTATATAAACCTAGTGTTAATGTGGTAGACTTGTTAATTAAGCAGTCAAAAATTCTGTAAGGTCCTAAACGAAGAGTGGTCCATGTCATTTATTTGATCTCCTCTCCATTCCTGCTCCTGGAGTGTTATGTATGCCATCATAAAGAGTATTTAGGCAGCTGGCAAATTGCACCAAGTGCATGCAGAATCTCAGCTTTCAGTTTCTGTGTTCTTTTTTTAATATTTTTTTAGTATTTTTTATTCCCCTGTGCTTCAGTGATAACTTTCTATTGGCAAAGTGCATCTACACTGAAGCAGTAATACCTGCCTCAAACTGGAGGCATCCTGAGAGAATGAATCAAAGGGGTGGATTCTCTTGTCTGTTGTCAGTTTGATTGGCATATCAATGTCCAGCCATTAAAAAATGTTCTCCTAACTCTTTGAACTAGGAGTTTAAGCAAGGAGGGAAATGTACAGGAAGGAGAACAGAGACAGGAAACTGAGGAAGGGAAGGTGAATTTAAGAAAAATATAAGGAAGGGTGTCTCCAGAGACCGTATTTCTTATCAATGAATGAAGAATGTGATGGTCATTCACCAAAAATGTAAAATATAATCATTCAGCTACTGCAAAAAAGTTTGGATTTTCACAGTCTATTGCCTTGTTTCATTTAACAGTATGTGAGCTGGGTCAGCTGAATTCTGCTTACAGCATTGGGTGCTTGCCACTGTCTAGCAACTAGAGTGTTTGAATAGGACTCTTTAATTCTCTCTTTGTATGATAAACAATGTTCGAAGATCATTAACTAAAACTTGCAAAATAACAAGTGCTAAACACACCTACGTTTTTTACAGCTGATAAAATCGGAAGTTCATGTACTCCATTGCCTCCTTTGAGAAGTACTTGTGTGTCTGAAAGCTTGAATGTTTTTTCCCGAGCAGTGAAGGTGACTCTTATAAGGCCATCCTTACTCTGCGACTTGACAATTTGATTCATGCTTGCTGTGATCAGTGTAATAATAGGAAACAAATTCAGATACAGGACAAAATAAGGATCTGCAATAGGTGTCTCTGTGCTTTCTCTAAAATTAGGAGATAATAATGGTAGTCAGAGAAAAAAGTATGAAACAAATAGAAAGTAAAGAAGTCCTATCCTACAGCCAGTAATAAATGGGACGATGTCTCATCTGCTTTCCAAATGCATCCTAAGTGTTTTTAGGCAAGATAGTTCTAAATATGAAGCTGTTCACACTTTAAAATAATGTATGTGCTGTTTAACCAGCTGGACATACCTCTACATAGTTTGGTTTGTATTCCACTTCCCCCCCCCCCCCCTTTTCTCAGACAAGTGCTTTAACAAGATATAAAGCATGAAGAACTTTGTGATCAGCTGTCACAGAAGAAAAGGAAACAAATAAAACTTCTACAAAGTACTTGATGTTTTCTGGAGACTGTATGAAATGGCTTACAGAAAAACACCCCAACAATACCACAGGTTGCATCCAAATCATCTCTACTAAGTTGGCATGGCATTTTCATTTTATTGCTGGTTTAATACTGGAAAATAGGGGTTTGTGACATTTTAAGGAAGTTGTAAAATTGAATTTTTTTTTTCTTTGTGGATGCACTAATGGGAAAAACATTGGAGGGGCAGTACCCATAGTGGAAAGGCTCTTGAGGGATTTACACTGAAAAAACCTCATGCTGAACAAGCTATTGTACCTGTTCTTTTTCCTTTCTCCACAGAGAAACATCAGGCTGCTTTTTCTGATTTTACCCTATTCCCAGCCTGCTCACCCTTGACCTTGGCTCTCAGAGTAGTCCTAAGGGCTATCAAATTTTACAGTTTTCTTGGGCACAAGCATCTTGAAAACATCATGACAACTTGAAAGCTGTAAAAACTGCACTGTGTGTTCCTCTGATTCATTAGATTGTAACATTTCCAAGGTCACAGCACCTGAAGAATAAAGATGTTAACATTTATGAGTCAAAAAATAAAGTGTCTCAGGAAGAACCAGATGTAACAAATAATAGATTTTAATTTGTTTTCTCTTATCAAAAAAGTGACTTACAAAGCTTTTCATGGGAAGGGATTTTCAGAAGCAGACTTCACTCTGAGGTGAAGGTCAAGGTTTTGTTTGGAGTAGAAAAAAAAATGAATTAATTTGATATGTCAGTATTTTCTTCATAAAATTTGGGCTTGGAGTAGATGCCCAATTCTGCTATCACAAAACTCACAGAGGGAAACGGTATTTTGGCAGGTCAGGTTGAGTGGGATTGATAACATTGTCCCAGCTGATTCTTCATACATCTAGCTGGGTCAACTCTTGCAACTTTTAAGAGCAGAGCTGAGTGGACTTCAAATAACTTTGAGCATGTGGAAATGTGCTGATGCTAAACTCCTCTTGAGAATCTAATCATTTTAGTATTCTTGCTTGGGTTGAACACTTTCCAGAGAGCTGAACTTTTGGCAAATTTGGCATGCACTTAACTAAAACAGTCTTTAACCTATGTGTGAGCTTTTTTCCTCGTCTTTAGTTCTGGAGCTGGTTCCCTTCTTAAGGAAAGTGCATTTTGATTTGAGAAATACAAATGCCTTAGGTTCAGGTTATCCAGTGTGTGTGTATAACTGCTGAAAGTATATTAAACGTAGAATCTGCCAAAGAAACAGAGTATATCTAAGTATTCCCATGTTGTTTTTATTTATTTTAATGGCTTTTACAGTCCCCAAATCCATTCATTAAAAAGAATAAGATGCTGATCTGATTATGATCCAGGACTTGAACTTGTTTGTGTTCTTGTCAGTGTGCATGTTACTTCATTTCTGCCTGTTTCCTTAAAAGTGAAGTGCTGCTTGCTCTGAGTTGGAAGTGGAAACAAGAAATTTAAGTGCTGATCCCGTCTCGCGTATCTTTGCTGTGAGTCCCAGGAAACGTCTTCCTTGCTTCATGAAGCCAATGGCAAAAATGCCTCTTGGCTTTTGTAGGATTGGGATTTCACCTTGGGGCTTTTTACCTTTGCATATTACAAGGTCACTTCTTTCCCAAGCATCTGAGATCAAGGTTGCACAAAACTATGCAGTGATGAAGACAGCTCTGTTCATACTGTAGCTCTATTCTTAACTGTTTAGGATTTGGAACCTAGGGTGGGGCTTTTCTCCTGTATTTTTCTGTGGAAATGAGGATAGTGTGTTAGTCCTAGGAGGAACACTGACCGAAACTCAGTAAAGAATCAGTAAAAATTTTTGAAACCTTTTAAGAGAGAAGCCATAAAAGTGCAAAATATTACCACGTGGAAATATGTGTTCCAGCATTTTGCAATGTCCTTTGCTGCATACCAGTTCTGGATAAGCAGGCAACATGCTGCAACTGCAGAACTGTAATATGACTTTTTTTTAGCAGAAGACTACTGATAATAGAGAATTCTGCAAGTGGTATGCTTTCTCCTCTGTAGGGGGCTAGCAGCAACCTCTCATGGAGCAGGAAGGTAAAAACAGTTTCTTTGCTGGCAAGTTCGTAAGGACAATGTTATTTACTGTCTGCATAATGCCTCTTTGGCAGTATTTTGTTTAAAGCAGCGAGATAAATAGATAAAGATGAACACCAAAATATTTTTCTCTTCAGATACCAAAAAAAATGTGGATTTATCCATCAAGATACACTTACAAAGACTTTAATATGTATTTTTCTAGCTATTTTATGGATCCAGCTCCTTTAGGAAATATTCTACGTCTCCATTATATACCTGTGTGCCAAGTTTTGGTTTTGGTTCTCTAAATTAGAAGAAATTGATGTGCACAGACAGCTTCCTTTGGCTATTTATTTTAAAATGTCCAAGCACATAAATTATTCCTTTCAAAATCAATTGGAATTTGTGTTTACTAAATTACCTCCAGAGATTGATTCTTGTTTTATTTTGAACATTTCTTAGCCAAGTTGTATGTGCTCCTGGAAGAGCTGCTTCTCTGTAGGGTGGCCTTGTGAGACTTCTGAGAGTGCCATCCCTTTGTTGCAGAATACACAAATGAAACAAATTTCTAGGATAGTGTCAGTTTCACCAGTAATAATGAAAGAAGAACCAACCCCAGTATGTATAAGGTAGATACAGGTCCCCTCAGACTAAAAAGAAATAGGTCACTTAAAGAAGACAACTTCAAATTCTTTTTCTATAACTGAAATACAGTGATTGTAAATTACAGCACTTCCTCATGGTAACAAATGCTTGGATTTTCTCAGATACTTGTCTAGTTTTTTTTAAAAGTTCTTGGATGCTTATATAATAATTGTAGTCTCATCCAGTATGTACTCTTTAAGTAACACCACTGCTCATTGAGGAGGACAACAACAGAGCATCACAGTGCTGTGTTCCCTAGGGCTGCTGAAAGAGAGTTATTTCCAGGCTGTAACAAAAAGATTCACCTTTGCTTTACAGAAGGAATTATGATGTAGTTTCCAAGCTTCTTTCGCCTTGGCAAATAGCTGAACCAGTACAGTTACTAGTATACCCAAGTAAACAAGCTTCTTTTTATCTCTTTTTTTCCTGATAATTTTTTTCCTTTAAAACGTTTGAAAGAAGCAGTGGATTTTGGAGATTTCCCAAGCCAGTTCCAGAAAGAGATGGTCAAAACTATCTCGCCAGCACCTGATGGTTGGTTGCGGTTGCTTACACCCAGCTCTGGCATTGGGAGTTGCTGTCTCATCTGAACACAGTAAGCCCAAACAGGTTCTTGGCAGACTATGTCATTATTATAAATGGCCCTACGCCGCCTTAATCATTTTGGTGCATTTAATTTTTTTCCAGGGCTCCTTAATTGCTGCCATTGTAATACCCATATGAAATGAATTCCTCTTAGAGAGGAAATTACAATACTTTTTTAAGGTCTTTTCTTCACTAAACTCTCCAAGAGTTGCCTGTCAGCACAGCCAAAATTTACTGGAGTGAAAACTTTGTAAATATTTTGCCAGTTTAGGTAAAACTTTAGGTTTCCCACTGAGAGCTAGATTGCGGTAAACCTTGCTAATTCAACGGTATATGCACCTGCATCCAGCACAGCAATTCTGTGGTTCAATTGCAACATTTCTGTGTTTCTCTTGTTTCGTTTTTGTGTTACGGTAATTCATTCATGATGAAAGACAGTATTAAGTGATCAAACACTAAAAATGTTAAGGACAAAACTTAAAGCTACAAAATTAGTGGGAAGAGTTAACTTTCTGAGTTAGAGACGTTTGGAGTCAAGAGTTTGATTAACACCCAATTCTATCAATTACAGGAAAAAAAGAATAATAGGATATGACCTAACAAAAAGGAAATGAACATAGCTGGCTCCTGCAAATTCTGAGTTTTACAATAGATAAAATTAAGAGCAAGCCTGCAGGTTTTATGTGTTTGAATGTACTCCTATTGCTTTTATCGCTATATTAAGTTTGCTAAGGAAGCCATATCCTGCCATGTCAGATGTAATATTCTGCCCATAAATTACAGTTGTTTAGGACTTTTTTTAAAGAATGCTTCAGTGAATGTCCTCCTCCAGATACATGAGAAGAAAAGATGGGGTGGTGTTTGCATGGTTTGCAGGCACGTTGTCTGCTTTTCCCTTGATGCAGCTGGAGCTTGAAAAAAGTTCAACATTTGGATTTTGCACACTTTGTGTGCATGCTTTTGGTGGGGTTTTTGTTTGTTTGTTTTTGTTTTAAAAAATAAAGTGTTAAATTCACCAATCTTACCCCCTTGGTGTTTTACTAGCAATACTGGAGATAGAAATTCCAGTCAGCCTGCCAGGTGAAGTCGCTTAAAAAGCAATGTGGTTTTGGAGGGGAAAGAAACATTAAAAACCCCACAACATGTCTCTTAAAAATAGGTAGAATGTTTGGCTCCACTCCTAGTTTTGTACAGCTCCTGGGGTACAAAAGGGAGAAGTAATCTTCTAATCCTTTTGCAAAATTTAATGTAACTGGAACTCCTTGAGAGAGAAAGATGAAAAGAATCTGTTCCTTTTGTTATTTTCCTGGTTTATATATCTGTTAGATTACCCTTTCTGGAACTTAAGTATTTGTATTACATCAGCACCTTGTGCTGCTCATCACAGTACAGCTTTTTAGAAATAAGTATTATATAAGGGTAGACATTCATCAGGCTTCACAATTCTTTGATTTTTGTGCCTTTTGAAGGCTCTCCCATCACTTATTTAAACAAATAGTCCTATTTGATTCATTGTTTGAAAAAAGGGAATTAATTGATCAGCCCTAGGCAGTCTGATGCTGAATAACATAACAACTGATAAAACTTTCTTCTGAGTTCCCTCTTATGAAGAAACTCGGTGTCCTGGTTTTGGCTGGGATAGAGTTAATTTTCTTTATAGTAGCTGATATAGTGTTACGTTTTGGATTTAGTATGAGAACAATGTTGATAACTCACTGGTGTTTTTAGTTGTTGCTAAGTAGTGTTTATAGTAAGTCAAGGATTTTTCAGCTTCTCATGCCCAGCTAGCAAGAAAGCTGGAGGGGCACAAGAAGTTGGAAGGGTACAGAGCTGGGACAGCTGACCCAAACTGGCCAAAGGAATATTCCATACCGTGTGATGTCATGCTCAGTATATAAAGCTGGGGGAAGAAGAAAGAAGGGGGGACGTTCAGAGTTATGGCATTTTGTCTTCCCAAGTAACTGTTATGCGTGATGGAGCCCTGCTTTCCTGGAGATGGCCGAACACCTGCCTGCTGATGGGACGTAGTGAATGAATTCTTTGTTTTGCTTTGCTTGCGTGCGTGGCTTTTGCTTTACCTCTTAAACTGTCTTTATCTCAGCCCATGAGTTTTGTCACTTTTACCCTTCTGATTTTCTCCCCCATCCCACTGGGAGGGAGATGAACGAGCGGCTGTGTGGTGCTTGGTTGCTGGCTGGGGTTAAACCATGACACTCAGTGCTGGATAAAGTTAAGAACACATCTTAAAATGAAGTTACCATTTTTCCTGAGTGTCCTGAAGGAACGCCCGACACACCTGACATCAAAATCAAGTTATGTGCTTTTTGATTATTGACTTGGCCTGTTAAAACATGGCATTGCTGTAGAGGTCTCTTTTTGTCCCTGTAGCCTGAGAATGTTAGGAAGTTTCTGGAAGTATTCATGAATGGTTATGGAAGCTGCAAATATCTGCTAAGTGGAAACCTCACTGGAGAGCTTTGGCAATATGCACCCAAGCACGCTGGGCTGTAAATAAAGGAGAGCGGCTTTTCTGGGACTTTGCACTGCCATGCTGCAGGTGTGTTTGGAATGAGTCCAATATGCAGTAATTGACTTGTTGGTTATTGTTTTCAGGAAAAATCACAGACGTATCTCTTTGTTGTCATACTAGACTCCAGAAAGCAGAGCACATCCACAGGCTGTGCTAACTCGGCACTTGTACAACTAATGGATGGAAATCGTTAGTAAAGGATGGGAACTTTCTGAAACAGAGCAGTGGTTGAAAGAAAGCCGCAGATTGTATTTTTGTTAGGAAGATCCTTTCTCCAGCTTATTTGTAGTATTTTTGTGGTGCTGAATGCTGAGTTACAAAAAAGCCAACCAGTTTTGCAGATAAAGCCGAATTTGTAATTCCCATTTCAAGCTGCTGAGGAGATTGTAGAAGGGGAGCTTCAGAGCTGTTGGAGGGAAGTAGATGGAGACCTGGGCTATTCTGAGTTTCAGGTAGGTTTCTGGGAGGGGCTGACCTGAGGGGGAAGGCTTGCAAAAAAACTTGGGAGAAGCCTGTCCCTGCTCTTGACAGATGCAGCTTCTCAGAGGATTGTGCAAGGAAGGACAAACCTAGCCAAACTCAGTCCAGGGGCCAGAAATGCTGAAAGTATTGAGTGACTGAGTCAGAGCTGGCTTTTCAGAAGAATCTGGTTTTAACAAACTACCTTGCTGTTTTGGGGTTGTGTCTGGGTATGATACTGGGTAGCAAAGCTTTTCCTGGAGTACTTTTAAAAAGTTAAAAAAAAAAAAGAAAAAGAAAAGAAAAAGAAAAAAAAAAAAAAAGGCTGCATGAACATGAACCTAATTCAGAAATATTTCAACCACCTCTGCAATGGAAGGTACGATTGAAATGTACAGCCAGGGTAGCTCTGATGTACTAACAGGTGATTTTCTAAGAAGATTACTTTATCCATTTATCATGCACTGTCTAGCTTAGGGACAGTAGCTGGGGTTTTTGGTCTAGCACACCACAGATTTAGAGCTGATAGTTACCAAGCTATGAGGTTGTCTATAATTATTTGTGTATTTTTAGTTGGTTGATGTGGACCACTGAATGATTCACGGCAGTGACTGTGATGCTGACATTCCATGTATAAGCCAAGATACAGTCTGTAAAAAGAAGAAAGTTTGCACTTTCTAGAATGAGTGAAGAAGTGATTTTTTTTATGAGGGAGGGAAGATCATGACAGGATTGTTTGTAGTTGAAGCAGAATGCATCTCTCTTATCATGGTACTCTTTCAGATATAGGCCAATGTACAAAAAAAAAAAAAATTCTAGCATACCTTCCAAGAATAAAATGTTGGACTTGTTGTTGTTGTTGTTGCAGTAAATGAATTAATACAGAAAATGATAATAGGACTTAATTTTCGGGGGGGGGGGGGGGCCAAGACACAGACAAAACTGTACCAAGTTATCAATTGTAACTTCATAGAGCTCAGTGGACTGTGACAGCTTTTTCAGAAATGGCGTTTTTCAAGGTTTATTGGACAGAACTACAGCCTTATGTATTGTCAGGAGTATACCAGATCTTCCTTGTTCTGAGAATACAATTTTTTGTTAAACAAGGCATGCTTTTCTCTTGTCTTATGCCATATTAATAGCATGTTTCATGTAGTTGTTTGTTACAACAAATTCAAAGGTTTAACTCATTGTCTGCTTGATTATTTTAAAGACAAAACCCAAAACATACATTTTAAACATAAAAAAATGTACCAAATCAGGTGTGGCTTGCTGCTTTTCAGTCTTATATGACCCTGATATATTCAGTCAGTAATTCCCTGAGCCATCTGTTGGATGAAATATGCAATATGAGTATATAGAAAGCTTAGGAACATGCATATATTTGAAGACCTTGCTCAGCTGGAGAAATTTTTCTGTATTCTTAGCATTCTCGTTTTACAAAAGCTTCTTTTTCCTCCTCTTGTGTTTTAGATATCGACGAGTGTGAAAATGACTTCTACAATGGGGGTTGTGTCCATGAGTGTATCAACATTCCAGGCAACTACAGGTGTACATGCTATGATGGGTTCATGTTAGCCCATGATGGCCACAACTGTCTTGGTAAGTAGTGAACGCTGGCAAGAAATTTTCATTTCATGGCTGTGGTAAGAAGGCCTGGTCTGCTTGGCTGCATTTTGTCATCTGGTATGTTTTCAGTAAAGACTTGATCCAGATCACACTGAGTAACTTCAAACCTGTCCATTGACTCCAGTGTGGTTTAGACCAGACCCTTAAAGTTGGCACTCTTAATCCTAACATATTCAAATCAGTTTGCCTATCTGTAACATTGCTAAAAAAACCCGACCTCCAAAGCCTGTGCTGGATGTTTGGGCTTCTTTTTCAAGAAAACTAATCTGTCCCATCCACTTAAATATATTTTGTCTGTTTCTTCCAACTTTTGTAATTCCAGTCATATCTTTAGAGCCCCCCCCCCCCCCTTTTGTCCCTTTTAGGGTAACATAGTTCTGGGATACGCTGTGTGAACATAAATCACAGAATGTTAAAGTACAAGTGTGATGAAGGAATACTTGGACAATAAAACAGGGCAGAAGAAACAGCTACCAGTAATAGCTATTTACAAAGGGGAGGGACATGGTCCACTAACTGTACAAAGCCATGTTCAGAGCAGGATCTTAATTGCTTCAGCAGTCTGAGAATTTTGGGATCTGTTTTTCTGATTCATGTCCATTGCTCTGGTTTAAATAGGTTGGGTTTACCCTGTAAGCTAAAAAAGTATATGTTTTGTTTTGAAATTTCTTCACACCAGTTGCCTGGAAATAAACTTTGACTGCTATGTCCAGTTTCCCATACCTGCTTACTTGGTAGTCTTTTTAGCTAAATCCTAGTGCCTAGGGACTATCTTTCTCAATATTCCCCATATAAATGCAATGGCCAGTGTTTAGTACAGTCCCAAATTCATTTGAAGGTGATGTTTATAAAACAGTGTGGGAAGCGGGTATTTTCTTCTGTATCATGCAGCACCTTTACTTGGTAAAAACTGAGATTCTTTGCAATAGAAGTCAAGAAATCAGGTAGTGAACCAGAAATAATAAAGTCTAGTAAAACCAGTCTGCACTCACTGAATCAATGGAACAACTAGAATTTCTGAGCAAGGATTTGGTTAGCCTTTCAGTAGATGTATTTCCTACTGTGTTCATTTTCAAAGTGAGTAATATTTGTTCAGATGGATTGTATATCCTGACCATTGACAGGATTTTGACTCAAATGTCCAAATTTCATTTGATAGAACAGACTAAAGAGATTTATTTGCCTCAACCTGAGATGGTCAAATGATTCATTGTGCAAGAGGTATTTCTTATACAAAGAGCCACCAGCCATTCATTTAAAAAATAAAGAAAAACTCTACTTATACTAATGTTCATAAATATCTCTTAATAACAGGACACAAACATAATCAAATAGTTCAACTATTTGGAATTCAAATAACTGTGTCTGTACGTTTTCCCAAACAGCTTGCTACTTTCAACTTTGTTTCCAAATGATTCCCATATTAGTAGGGAAAAGTAGGTTAGCAAGTATGAACGGCAAAAGGAGTGACCTGATAAAGGTTCAGGAGATCTGTGGGATTTTTTTGGACCCCTGCTGTCTGTGTTGTTGCTCTCTGGTCATGAAACATACAGGCTGGATCTACACAGATAGCCAAATTTCTAATTTTCTTTTCATTAATTTCTTTTCAGCCACTTGGGGGGGGGGGGGGGGCCTACAATAATATAAACAGGTGGCTACAGTTGAAAGTATTGATCCAAAGCTTGCCAAGAGATCTTTCAGGTTTTTTAGAATCAGTGTCTACCCATATTCATGGTCTACTCTGAGCTGACTTTCTGTGTTACCCCAAAAGCGTTAGGAACCATGTTGCTTCTAGAACAGGTTCAGTAAACAGATGAGTGGGAATAATAGCAAAGGGCTCTCTTTCTCCCACTGTGCAACTTCAGGACGCTAAAAGAGGTCACAGCTGCCTTTCTAATTTTGAAACCACGGACTGGGGAAGTTTCTGTTCCTCAAACGCGGATTGAGTATTTGCAACTAATGAATGGTCTTTGATATGTCTCAGTAAAATAGCTGCTTTTACTTAGAGGCACTGAAAAAGGAATCAAGGCACATCCCTCTTTCTCCCTTCCTTAAAATTTGAGTGGGTTTACTGAGGATGAAAGTGTCTGGTTGTAAGGTCTCAGACTGAAGTTTTTTAATGCTGACAGTGGCCATGCAAATCTTGCTATGACTGCCCGTTGTGTACTAACTCAGATTTGGGACACCATTGCTAGAAAAGACAGAACTTCATTTCTCTGTCATCATTTGGTCCCTAGCTGGTTGCTGGTATTATCAGTTATACTGACTGCTGGGATAGCTTCTTTGTGCCCATTAGCAGAGTATCAGTTTTGAAAAGGGGGATGTTACAGTCTTTTCCCTTCTGGAGTAGTTGTATTTCCCTTCACTTACATTACCAGAAGTGTGTAAATGCAGTTGGCTGTTTTTAAGAGGATGCAGTGAGGTCTCAAATAAAAAACAAACCCTGTATTTGCACATACAACCTTTTGGAAAATTTTCCCAGCATGTAAAACTTGATAAATTTATTCCAAAGATATTTGGTTTTTTCCCGTGAGGAAATTAGGTATTGAAAGGAATTAAAGTTTTGATAAGTCCACTGGTTTCCACCTGTTCTTGCTTTTTTGAGAAACCACTTTTCATGGATTTTAAGGAGTCAAAGAACTCTTCACAAGATTAGTGACAATGTTTTTCACCTTTCAGTACATTCCTCTACTGACGTATCTTTTTCCTCTTCTCATACCCCCCCCGCCCTCCCCCAACCTCTATAGGACTTTAGAGAACTGTCAAATGAGGATTGCTAGTTAGGTACCATATCATATATTCCATGTATCAAGTTTATGTTCCTCTTAGAAAAGGCATGTAACGTTTGATTAGCATGCTGAAATTGTCTGTGTTCACATTAAGCAGGGCTGTAGTGGATCTTGTATAGAATTATGTCATTTCGATGGAATTTGTAGATGACCCTATAAAACTCGCAGTAGGTTGATTTTGAAAACCCTTCCTGAACCGTCTTCTCATATAGCACCGTGGATGTGTATGTGCTTGGACAGAAGATTTGCTAGGAGTGACCCAACATTAGACTACACTGTTCCTCCTTCTCCTCCATCCTTTGGCCTTCCAGGCATTACTGTCAGGGTCCATTTTGTCAGCACGTAAGGAGCCACGCAGCAAGAACTCTTTGGGGGTGATTTGACTGCCTAAATATAGGAGCCTCGTGACAGTGAGAACACCCTGGAGCTGGCAGATGTGTGAGATCATAGAATCGTAGAATATCTCAAGCTGGAGGGGACCTATGAGAATCATTGAGTCCAGAGATCTACAGGAGTAGATCTGGAGTGTGAGATGGAAGCTAGATGGAATAATATTAGGAATCTAAAATGGCATCTGACTCTGATGTTTAGACAGCTGAATTACTCTCTCAGTGACTTGGTCCGCATTTTATCACACATATCCCCAAAAATCTTTGTCTAGTGATTTTAGATAGAACGTCTAGGGATGGGACCCCATGATAGTTCACGGATAGTCCTGTGGGCCTTCTAGGAAACAGGTTGTAATGGACAAGACCGTTACATTAGGATTTCTGCATCTCAGACCTCACTGAAGTCTATGCAAAATCTTAAGCCTCTTCTTGTCAGGGTTTACATTCCTTTTTAAACCTTCACTGGATGTCTTTCTAGTAACGTCAGTATAGCAAGATGATTAAAATCTTCTTTATAAAAGCAAACTTGGAGTATTCACAACTAATTAGATCAGATGCAGTTGACAGGTTAAGTGTTTTTTCCTGAATTCTTGTTTCAACATTTCTTTCTTTCTAATCAAGTGAAATTTCTTACTTATTTATTTGTTGGGAGGAGATGTTTGGTTAAGAATTCATGGTTAAAATTTGTACTGGAAAATGTCCAAAACTGTCCTCGGGAGAACTCAACTTGCTCTCTATTTGACATTTTTATTGAGGAATTTCTCAAAAATAACATGAAATGACACCACAGGGAATTCAAACTATGATGATATCCTTGTCTGGCTAAAATTAATTTATTTTAGCACTGTAATCACTTGAAATAGTAGTAGTTCTTTCTCAAAATTGCTCTAAATTCTGCTCAGTGGATGCAAGACTAACATTTGGTCTCATGCAATAGGTTTTCTTTATCCTTCATTTGAAACCAGTCATGAAATATGTTTTCCCTTCTCATATATGAAATACCAGTCTGGTGTTTTTTTATAAGCAATTAGCTCACTGGTCCAGATGTTCTTTCCTGTTTGATCATTTTTTCTCCGTGTTTCTGCTGTTAAATTGATTTTTCTTTCTTTGTGCCTTTCACATGTTGAGGCATGCTATCAATTTTCATTCTGTCTTGCCTTTAGGAGAGTTTATGGCATAACTGATCATCCTTCCTATTAGTGCCAAACACTTCACCCATCTCATTTGTGGTAAATCAGTCTGTTCTCACATATCTGGTAAAATCTGTGAATCTGTACTACAGAGTATCAATGGATAAGACTTATGCCTTTGAAACTGGTTATTCAGAATATAATCCCTGCTCTGATTCAGCATGACACTTAAAGGTGTTCCTAATTTGCCTAGTTTTTGTAAATTTCTTGGTTTAATATTAAGTAAGAAGACTGGACTTTTGCATATGTGTAAGTGCATTATTGATTTGAGGCCTCTTTGGCAGTTGGGTATACTTTGTCTTTGTGTCCTCATGGAGGCTTTCAGTAAGGCAGATAGCAGAGGAGGTAGATTGAGCCTGGTGGTGTAAACCTGGGTGTTGTACAAAGTGAGATACGTGATGATTGGGGATGCCATAGAGAAGGCTTGAGAATTTTTCTTCCTTTTCAGGGAGAATTTCAGGTGAGCTTGGCATAGCTGCCAGTATGGTGACCCCAGACTGTACCCACAAGGGTAAAAAAGAATTTTCTGGGGTTTTTTAGTTTACTTTTAAGCTATTGGGATAGGAATTGTCATATCATAAGAAACCCTCTGCTCCTTTAGCAGCAGTAAGGCTTCAGCTGGTGGTGGACTGTTCAGTTTAGGGCATTGCACTTGGATGAAGCCAAAAGAGAGCAGTGAGAATAATGAGTGATCTAGAAAACATAGAATCATAGAATATCTCCAGTTGGAAGGGACCCATAAGGATCATGAAGTCTAACATGGCTAATGCCATGGCTAATGCCAGAAGAATGAAAGAAAAGGTATAGTTTTCTTCTAGGGAAGACAAGATGAAAAAGAAGATGCAAGAGTCATCAAATCCAAAAAAGGCTGCTGTGAAGAATTAGATTTTTCTGGGTTTTTTTTGTAACCCCACAGAAGTGAATGAGGTAGTGTGATAATATTTGGTTACTCCACCTGGGAAATTCAGAAAGAGTGTTGAATTATTTTTCCTTTCTCCTGAAGGACTCTCACGTGGAGTACCATTATCTTACATTAATCTCTCTCCTACTGTATAAAAATGTAAGCTTCCTGGGAGAGTATTATGGACTGTGTTGGTCTGAAGCATCACCAAAGAAGAGAGTTCTGAATCTTA